>NC_091131.1:151647334-154047334 GCF_040183065.1 Periplaneta americana | reverse complement strand
CCACTGAGCTGCCCGGGAACTCCACCCGACACCGTCTCAACTTTTCCAAAATTCTTACCAAAATTTTATTTAAAGAGCTACTTTTAGTTACTTCGTCAAATATTTAAAAATAAAGTACGTACTATTTCATACATTCTTATTTATTTAACCGCAATTTTCTGCCATAAGCAATGTTTGTAGGAAAGCCTGTAACATTTCCCACGTATCAGGCCAATTAACTCTGAGCACCGAATAGAGGCATCAGCACTGCTACTATCTGTGTGAAAGTCTCTTGTCTATACCACGAAACTTTGAGGAAATGCATTAGGTTTCATGAACATCACATTCGTGTATATTTCATAACGTAAAAACTAGGAAACTTGGGAAGTTTAAAGTCGCCAACGGAGCGACTGCGAGCTTCTCCTGTACAGCAACTCAGCGGAGTGCACAGCTGAATGAAATAACGAAATAGGTTTTTGATTCATTCATAAAACATCAGAGTGGACGCAAAACTGAACGGTACGCAGCACCCAACCGGAACAAATCTGTCACTCGGTAAATAATTTGTACATATTAAAGTAAAAGCTGCTGCCAGGAAGTCAAAAGGAGGATACCAATGGCCAAGGAAGCTTTTAATAGAAAAAGGAGCAACTTCTGCGGACTTCTGGAAAACGAACCAAGGAAGAGACCAGTGAAGTGCTTTGTGTGGAGTGTAGCATTGTTTGACGGCAGAAACATAGACGTTATGACGAAGTGAAGAGAAGCGAAATGTGGATATGGAAAAGAATGGAAGGTGGAAGTGGCCAGACAGAATAAGAAATGAAGCTGTGTTGGAAAGAGTGGGTGAAGAAAGAATGATGCTGAAACTGATCAGGAAGAGGAAAAGCAATTGGTTGGGTCACTTGCTAAGAAGAAACTGCCTACTGGAGGATGCATTGGAATGAATGATAAACGAGAAAAGAGTTCGGGGCAGAAGAAGATATCAGATGATTAAGATATATGGACATATGTGGAAACAAAGAGAAGGCAGAAAATAGAAAAGGTTAGAGAAAGCTGAGTCTGCAGTGAAAGACCTGTCCTTGGACAGAACACTATGAATGAATGAATGAATGAATGAAAGTACAATATGAATATCGTAATTTTGTGATAGGCTATATTGTTGTAGTCATCTCTTGTCCCCAAGGTATCACATTTGCCATCTTCAAAATAGTGTAAAATCTTCAATGCTTTGTGTAACGTAACACAATGTACACCTTACTGATGAGCCCTACACCTCTTAGCTGAGAAAAATAATTATCTCCACCTCGTACAAGTGCACTTATATATTTACTGATGTACCTGCTCTACAAACCTATATATTTAAATTGATTTTTTTAATTTTTAGTAGGTTATTTTACGACGTTTTATCGACAGCTTAGGTTATTTAGCTTCTGAATGAGATGAAAGTGATAATGCCGGTGAATTGAGTCCGGGGTCCAGCACCGATAGTCACCCAGCAAATGGTCATATTGGGTTAAGGGAAAATCCCGGATAAAACCTCAATCAGGTAACTTGCCCCAAACGGGAATCGAACCAGGGCCACCTGGTTTTGCGGCCAGATGCGCTAACCGTTACTCCACAGATGTGGACATATGATCTTATATCGTTATATGGACACTGACACCGTTTATGAAAGAAATGTCCTGTAAATTATGTTTTTACACGATAGTGTGTTTTTTCGTCATTACTGCAAATGGCCGCACTTTATTTTTATGAGAAGTTTTTGATTATTTCCACCTAATTTTATTCTAATTTCATTCAAAATTCCTCAAAATTCCCCTTTTAGTCATCCATAATCTCTCCAATAAAACAACACTCTTTCTGAAAACGATTAATGTAACCAAAACCGCTTCCATTTTACCTACACTTTGAAAAGCTAAAAACCCAACAAAACAAATTTACAATTCTTGAACCAGGTGACAACTATGTAGATAAAGTGCAATTGTTTTTTGTAGGATTGCTTTTCAAGTACCGAAAGTCAAGAGTTGGTTTGTTTCTTCTCCTCAAATATTGTTATACAGCATTCATCTCTTATACATCACGTGCCGCTTGAAGCTACCTCTGCCTATCTGTCCGATAGGGCTGTGTAAGGTAGACAAATATTCTTTTAGATATGTCAATTCTGCTTGGTGTCACTTGTGAGGTTCAAACCTGTCTTCGAACAGTTGACTAAACAACAACATAATTTGTTTAACATTCTGTCCTATATTTAACCCCCACCTACAAATTTTAAAGCTCTAGCGACCATTTTTAAGATGCTACGCGCAGCTCTCTTAAACCTACCACACCCACTAAAAATAAAGTTTTCTCAAAACTAGGGCTTTGGTCAACATAGAACGGCTATTATTTCAGGTGTTGCATAACTTAATGCGATCATTTATGTTGAAGGCTTCCGTTTGCTCCGATTTACATGAAACTTTGCAATAATACTCAGCTTAGTCCAATACACAAAGCTGTGTATGGAATAAGTTCTTTACCGAAAACTTTTCATGACATGAATTTTTAACTTTAAAAAAATTAAAGATAATTATTAAGCAAAAATTATTATTTGTAAGAAAATGTTTATCTCGTGAACCAATTCTCAAATTTAAAAATCCATACGCAGTTTTCTTTATCATGGAATGTAAGTCCCTCACAGAAAATGTTTAAAAGCAAAAACAATTCTGAAGCCGTCAGCTAGGTCTATATTTTGAATTTACGCATATTTTAAAATTACTTACTTATTTACAAATGGCTTTTAAGGAACCCGCAGGTTCATTGCCGCCCTCACATAAGCCCGACATCGGTCTTTATTCTGTGCAAGATTAAGCCAGTCTGTATCTTCATATCCCACCTCCATCAAATCCATTTTTATATTATCCTTCCATCTACGTCTCCGCCTCCCCAAAAGTCTTATTCCCTCTGGCCTCCTAAATAACACTCTATATGCATTTCTGGATTCGCTCACACATGCTAAATGCTCTGCCCATCCCAAACATCTGGATTTAATATTCCTAAATACGTCAGGTGAAGAATACAATGCATGCAGTTCTGTGTTGTGTAACTTTCTCCATTTTCCTGTAACTTCATTCCTCTTTGCCCCAAATATTTTCCTAAGAACCGTTCTCAAACACCCTTAATCTCTATTCCTCTCTCAAAGTGAGAGTCCAAGTTTCACAACCATATGGAAAAACCGGTAATATAACTTTTATAAATTCTAACTTTCTGATTTTTTGACAGCAGACTAGATGACAAAAGCTTTTCAACCGAATAATAACAGGCATTTCCCATATTTATTCTGCGTTTAATTTCCTCCCGAGCATCATTTATATTTGTTACTGTTGCTCCAAGATATTTGAATTTTTCCACCTCCCATTTTTATATTTCCATTTCGTACATAATCATATACTTTTTTTTTCTGAATTTATTTCCAAACCTATCTCTTTACTTTCTCAAGTAAAATTTCCGTGTTTTCCCTAATAGTTTCTGGATTTTATCCTAACATATTCACGTCATCCGCATAGACAAGAAGCTGATGTATCCCGTTCAATTCCAAACCCTCTCTGTTATCCTGAACTTTTCTAATGGCATATTCTAGAGCGAAGTTAAAAAGTAAAGGTGACAGTGCTTTAGCCCGCAGTGAATTGGAAAAGCATCGGACAGAAGCTGGCCTATACAGACTCTGCCGTAAGTTTCACTGAGGCACATTTTAATTAATCGAACTAGTTTCTTGGGAATACCAAATTCAATAAGAATATCATATAAAACTTCTCTCTTAACCGAGTCATATTTAATATTAATTTAATATTATTAAAATAAATGAAAATTAATGTCTATGGGCCATATTCATAGACATTCTTAGCGCGGACTTCCGGTGTATGATCAGCGAGCTAACATTTTTCGTATTCATAAACCATTGTTAGCAATATGATATGATATGAATCCTGTACAAGTAATCAGTCGATAGCCGGGGCTAGTTTAGCACGTTCGTAGCGTGGGCTAGCAAAATGTCTATGCATAGCACCCTTAGTAACTAATGAATAAAACTTGATGAAATTTGGTACTGTTATTTAAATGTACAGACACAACAAACCTGCCGAATTTGAAATAAATTAATCAAAAACATTAAAAGCTTCAAAACTCAGTCCCAGTGTCCCTCAAACCTCCGTATTACTGCAGAACCTCTGAACAAAAACTCCAGTTTTATTTTGTCTGCATGAAATCATGTAAAATTGCCCAAGATTTTAACGTTGAGGCTGATAAATAGAAAACAGATTTTTGAATAGATATGTGTCAACCTAATATCGCATTGGCGCACAATTACACAAATAATCGATTCGTGGTGCGAGCAGCTGCAGTGCCGAGACTGCAGCACTGCAGCGGAATAAAGCCAGTCCTGTGCAGTCGTCGACCGCCCGCCTCTCTCTTTCCTTCGCCGCATTGCAAAGTTGCAAGAAATGTCGACACAAATGTATTTTCCACCCGAGAGTGCACGTCATTGCACTACCATCAATGTAAAACAGCATTACACGGGTTTAAATGTAAACTAGTGGCTTGTGCAGCAAATGCTGCTGCAAACTAAGTTCGTGAGATGTTCAAATAAAATTTTTTCAGATTTATTTTCAGTGAAGAATACCTACTTGAGATTTTGAAAGTTATTTGCTTCCATAATAGTGAAACATTCTCCCTCTGAATGTTTCTTTTTATACCAAATACTTTTTCTTGAACTTATCCGTCTCCAGTTCTTGAGTTTCAATGCAAAATCGCAAGTAACAATGCCAGGACGATCAGCGAGTTTTTCATGTGGGAATAATAAAGTAGCTAATTCAGGTCATTGCAGATTGTAGGTGAAACTTATGAAAATGTAAGGTTTGTCATGCTTTGAACAAAAGACTTAGCATCTTGGTATAGCTGCTGCATGTTTCGTGAACTACCCTGAAATGTAGAGGGCAGAATCACTTTTTCCCACTAAAAGATCTTGCTGAGGTGATCAAGAGACTATAAAATCTTGTAGGCCTCTTATTTTACCAGTAGGTAATACCTTTTGGTCTTTTCTTAGGAATTTTAATTTTTGCGCTTCCTCCAGACAATACTGATCTACCAAATATTGCTGGATTAATTTGTGTAACAATGAATGTTATCCCGTATATTTTCTGTAATATAGGCTGTTGTGAGGAATCTATTGCTGAGATGCGGAAAATGAGGCGAATGATATGTCAGAGTTGTAGAATCTTATGTGCGCCCTAAATAAAATTGTCTGTCATAAATCGTTAGCAGTTTCAGTGTTTCATTCGTTGCTGGTTGCAGGAAATAAACTTACTCATCACGGTAGCAAGAAGTGAAATGGCATTCTATTTTCCCTACAACAAAATATGCTTGGCAGCGATCACAAATCTAACCTATTGAACCAAAGAAATATTAAATTAATTTTTATGCAGTTTAAAGATTCAGCTAAAATAGGAAGCATGACTCAATTACTACCAAGGAAAATGAGAGAATCAGACATCATAATTATATATATCTATACCACACTGCCATTAAATACTGTATATGAAAAAGACCCACACTACTTGATTAATAACTATAAAAGTATTACATTTTTAATAACAATATAGTTACCTTACGTAAGTTTTATAGTTTTCAGTAACATATATAGTCGTTACTCTGTAAATTATAAAAATGAAGATCTAATATAAAATACGGTATTCTCTCTGCGTCTACTTACTTAAAGCCCCAAAAGGATTCACTTTCATATCATCAGTATATCATTATGTGTTGCATTAACTATAATAATATTTCATTTTAATGGTAATCATGTCATAAAACATTCTTAAGTTTTGTAGTTCTTAATATCCAACACACAGCTGTACTCTGAAAACTACAGACTAGAGAATCAGACCTGTAAATTATTTTTTATAGGTTATATAAAATTACACAAATAAAGATAGACACATTGAATTATGATATGAAATAATCTGAGCCATCTGAACTCTATGTCAGCAATCCTGTAGGTCATGGCCTCCATGTAATAGTCTATTGTTTATTGTAGTGTGTGTTTTGTTTTATTCTGATATGCAATTAATTAGTTCTCAAAACTGACGAAAGATGGATTTTGGAAAATAGGAAAATGATGTAGGAAAATTGAAATTTCACTGAAAACTACTATTTTTCTGAAAAACTTTGGGTTCCAAGCTTCAAAATGAGGGGTCTTTTATTAAAATCCGTTCAGCAGCTTTCCCGTAATTTCCATTACCAGTTCAAATTATATATACAGATATATCATCACCCTGTGCCTGATTGTTATACTACAATTGAAATTTTCTTCCTGCATTCAATATACCTTCCCAGTCACCATACTGTAATCCTCTCGCTTCCATTACACTAATAAACACTCTTTAATCAAAGCTTGATTAACTTTGTGGTTCTGATAGCTTAAATAATTTTACTTACAAGTTTTTATTTCCTTCATAACTTATGTTTAATACAAATTTATATTTGAACTAACGTTTTCACTTAAGTGATTGTTATCAGGTCCTAACAGAGACGTACGCAAAGAGTGGAGGGGGTTCGAACCCCCTTTAAACTAAAAAAAGACATATTTAGATCTGAGTATTTTTAATCCATAATCGTTTTCCCTCTAATTTTTCACGTCAGAGTAACAAAAACTACATCGACATAAGGTATAGTCCTCCTACCCCTCCTTCAATATAATCCCTGTGCTTGATGCTTCAGCACTTTCGAATTATAACAATGCTATCCTTATTATACTGCCTAGTACCGACCTTGTAATAAAAT
Source organism: Periplaneta americana (assembly GCF_040183065.1). Classification (NCBI taxonomy): domain Eukaryota; kingdom Metazoa; phylum Arthropoda; class Insecta; order Blattodea; family Blattidae; genus Periplaneta; species Periplaneta americana. Next base: position 154,040,542 of record NC_091131.1, on the reverse strand, counting down.
GACTCTGACACAATATGAAATTTAACTCGTTAAACATACTGAAAAGGTTGTTTTGACAGTTCTGCAGTGCAGACGTTAAATATTGTGCTTTGTCGATTTTAAAATCATTTTCAGAGCGGTATTCATCCTTCCTTAGTTATTATGAAAAGTTCGTTTAACATTTTGTGCATTTGACAGTTCATATCTTTAATACAGTATAAACTTCTTATGTAAGTATAATAATGACACAAGTATTTTTATTATACAAAATTAAACAGAAGTTAACATTTGTTAACAATTGACTATGAAAAAATCACGTTACAGAGATTTTATAAAGATATTCATGAATATGTTCTATTAGAATAGTACAGTATTAATAAATAATACCAACATAATATTAATAATAATAATAATAATAATAATAATAATAATAATAATAACAATAATAATAACAACAAAGCACAAAATTTAGAATACCGAAGAAGAAAAATAAAAAAGGTAAACTTTCAAATTCTAAATGAGGCAGTACAGTAAGTGAACAGCTTCAAATACTTGGAGTGCAGGCTACTATAAGCAGTAACATGAACTGCTGCCACGAGGTCAAAAGAAGGATAATAATGGCTCAGGAAGCTTTTAATAGAAAAAGGAGCATCTTCTGTGGATCCCTGGAAAAATAACTAAGGAAGAGACTAGTGAAGTGCTTTATATGGAGATGGCATTGTACGAGGCAGAAACATGGACATTACGACGAAGTGAAGAGAAGTGAATAGAACCATTTCAAATGTGGATATGGAGAAGAATGGAGTGTGTGAAGTGGACAAACAGTATAAGAAATGAAGTTGTGTTGGAAAGAGTGGGTGAAGAAAGAATGATGATGACACTGATCAGGAAGAGGAAAAGGAATTGGTTGGGTTACTGGCTGAGAACAAACTGTCTGCTAAAGGATGTACTGGAAGGAATAATGAACGGGAGAAGAGTTCGGGGCAGAAGAAGATATCAGATGATAGACGACATTAAGATATGTGGATCATATGTGGAGACTAAGAGTAAGGCAGAAAATAGGAACGATTGGAGAAAGCTGGGTTTGCAGTGAAAGATCTGCCCTTGGACAGAACAATGAATGAATCAATGAATGAGTCATAGTTTGATGACATTGTGGTTCGGATAACTTAAATAATCTTACTTACAAGTTTTTATTTCTGTCAATAACTCATGTTTAATACAATTTTATATCATTTGAACTAACGTCTTCACTTATGTCGAGCATCATCAGGTCCTAACACGGTCGTACGTAAGAGGGGGTTACGGGATTTTAACCCCCCCCTTGAACTTAAAAAAATGGCATATTTAGATTTGAGTATTTTTTGTATCCATAATCGTTTTCTTTTGTCTAATTTTTCACTGCCAGAGTAACAAAATCTACATCGACATAAGACATAGCTCTCCTAACCCTTGTTCAATATAATCCCTGTGTTTGATGCCGCGGCACGTAAGAATTATAATAATGCTATCTTTATTATAAAGAGACCTACAGCCTAATAAAATAAAGCCAACACAATATGAAATCTAACTTCTTGTGAAACATGTTGAAAAGCTTGTTTTGTCAGTTTTACAGTGCAGATGTTAAATATTGTGCATTGCCGATTTTAAATTAATCTTAAGAGTGGCATTCACCCGTTCGTTAGTTAGAGTTCTGACTTTATTGTGAAACATTCATTTAACGTTTTGTGCATTTGACATTTCATATCTTTAATTTAAACTTTTTATGTAAGTGTAATAATAACACAAGTATTTTTTATTATACAAAATTAAACAGAAGTTGAAATTTGTTAAAAATTAGATAACTGGGAAAAAATTACGATTCAGCACACACCATCAGTTCATTATTAAGCTTGTATATTAATTCTTAATGTCCAGCTTACGTAAGGAAGAATCAAGAATCAGCAGATACAAATTCAATTGGCTAGATCATGTAAGAAGAATGGAAAATTCAAGAATCCCAAAAATTATGATGCAGTATAAACCTAGAGGACATCGTCGACCAGGAAGACCTTTTAGAAGACTGCTAGATGGGGCCGAAACAGGTCTACAGAGGCCTAATTCGTGAAGGATGATGATGATGATGATGAGATTTTATAAGGATATTCAAGAATATGTTCTATTAAAACAGTACAATATTAATAAATAAATACCTTACCTACTTATGGCTTTTAAAGAACCCGGAGGTTCATTGCCGCCTTCGCATAAGCCCGCCATCGATCCCTATCCTGAGCAAGATTAATCCAGTCTCTACCATCATATCCCACCTCCCTCAAATTCATCCCGTCTACGTCTCAGCCTCCCCGAAGGTCTTATTCCTTCTGGTTTCCCAACTAACACTCTATATGCATTTCTGGATTCGGCCAGAAGTGCTACATAATAAAAATAAATAATACTGTAACATAATAATAATAATAATAATAATAATAATAATAATAATACATAACATTTAAAATAACGATAATGTAAATTATAAACAATTTTCATAATGACCGTTATAAACATCTGTTGGTGACAAATCGCTGCCTTGGAATAAAATAGTCACAAGTCAAAAATCACCATTTTTTATTTTCCCATAATTTTAATTTTATGTGGAAAACCGTCACAAATTAAATTCTTTTACTTTCTGAAAAAATAAAATAATTACACTCTAATAAAATGAAAGCTTTGCCTTTAATTCACCTAAAATGATCTCCCAATTACTGGGGAAAGACCGTCATATTACGAGAATAAAAGGGTCTAATAAAAGAGATTCATTATTATCATAATACTCAGAGATTAAAGTCTAACATAGCACATAGTATCTTCATTTTCCACATAAAACAGTTTTATTGTAGGTTAATTTTCGGATTCATATCAGGGTTTATGTAACCTCTAATTTTTTAATGTTTCTCCTGAAAAGAATGTTAATAGTTTGTTACTAGATGTGATTTTAGTCAGTTTGTAAAATATTTTTGGTCCAGGGAAAATATACATCTTTTTATGAATATACAACAATGGCTGACTTAATGGCTTATGCAACGAGAACCGGGTACTAGGAAACTTCCGAAATTAGTAATAAGTATACATATTGTTACTTCAATTTCAATCCCATATCCCAAAGAAACCACAGCCACACCATCAGTTCATTATTAAGCTTGCATATTAATTCTTAATGTCCAGCTTACGTAAGGAAGAATCAAGAGATACGAAAATGAAAAGGGAGAATTTTGATATAGAAAATATTTTGAGCTTTTTAGTTATATATTTATATACATCATTTTAGAATCAATATTACATAAAAATCCGGACTCTACTCGTAAGTGATATTAATCTTTAAGTTTCTATTTAAACTGAAGCATTAAGTTTCATTCTTTCACCAACTGTCTCTGCATTCAAAACAATAAGTGCCCTCCACTGCTACTGCAGTTCATATTAGTACGCAACATCCCATCAGAACTTACACATTTCATTATAAAATGTACCTTTAACGATCGACAAACAAGAAAATACATTCAAATATGTTATAGGCCTATTATCACCTGTCCTACAGCATACAATAGTCACTTGTCTCGTTCCGGATGTATATTTTCTGCACAGTAACCAAAAATCCCCCTGTTATTTATCCTCTAACCTAGATAGGAAATGAATTAACGGCATCGTTAGTATTCTGCGTGTAAAACCCGGACCTACATCTCTGGAGATGGCTTGCCTGGTCAATCATCCCACAACAGCCTATCTTATGTTTCATTCCGTGTTCGGTTAGCGCTAGTATTTGTCCCTTTTTCTTCTTTATTCTGTAAAAGGTGCAGTTAGTACCTTGTTCTTATTTTGTGTTTGCATTACTTATAGCAGCTGTGGCGAAAATGTAATCGTGCGCTGAATCACTGTGTAACCTGCAACATGCATAGCACCTATGGAAGGAGGCAGACACCCGAAGGGGAAGTGAAGCAACTGTCTGACTTATTAACGGATTTTTATTTTCCTTACATCAAGCACTTAAATATAATTTTATACAGTACAAGACTACGAACTAATGTTTAGTACGTGTAACAAGAAAGAAATGAACAATAAATGAACAATATTACTTACTTACTTACTGGCTTTTAAGGAAGCCGGAGGTTCATTGCCGCCCTCACATAAGCCTGCCATTGATCCCTGACCTGAGCAAGATTAATCCAGTCTCTACCATCATATCCCACCTCCCTCAAATCCATTTTAGTATTATCTTCCCATCTACGTCTCGTCCTCCCCAAACGTCTTTTTCCCTCCGGCCTCCCAACTAACACTCTATATGCATTTCTGGATTCGCCCATACGTGCTACATACCCTGCCCATCTCAAGCGTCTGGATTTAATGTTCCTAATTATGTCAGGTGAAGAATACAATGCGTGCAGCTCTGCGTTGTGTAACTTTCTCCATTCTCCTGTAACTTCATCCCTCTTAGCCCCAAATATTTTCCTAAGAACCTTATTCTCAAACACTCTTAATCTCTGTTCCTCTCTCAAAAGGAGAGTCCAAGCTTCACAACCATATAGAACAACCGGTAATATAACTGTTTTATAAATTTTAACTTTCAGATTTTTTGATAGCAGACTAGATGATAAAAGTTTCTCAACCGAATAATAACAGGCATTTCCCATATTTATTCTTCGTTTAATTTCCTCCTGAGCGTCATTTACATTTGTTACTGTTGCTCCAAGATATTTGAATTTTTCCACCTCTTCGAAGGATAAATCTCCAGTTTTTATATTTCCAAAATGAACAATATCACAAACTAAAATTAACTGTCTTCAAAATGTCTCCGCGACAAAGTTTCAAAATCAGGAATTATGACACTTACTGTCAGTCGTAGTTGATCACGAAGGTATTTGTCTGTCAGTCGTGATCTAAATTTGGTTTTTACTATTTTAATTGTTGAAAATAATTTTTCACAAACGTAAGTTGTAGCGAACATGGCTTCAACAGAGCAAGCAAAAGAACGAAGCTTCGGATATTTATTTTTTGGCAAAGATTTGAAAGTTCAACATTTGTCAAGTCCTTACATCTAGCTTTCATTTGACATCACATAGTAAATCAATGAGTTCAAATTGAAGAGCTAACCGCATTATTCGTACATCTGCTGAAAAAGGATCGACGTACAGAGATGATGATGATGATGATGATGATGATGATGATGATGATGATAACAACAACAACAACAATAACACTTAACTTTTTAATGTTTCATCAGTAACATGTAGTAGAATGCCGTTTTATGTTATACAACTGTTTTCCTCGTAATACTTGTGAACAAATCATACATTTAATATTCTCATCATATTGACAGCAAAAAAATGCGTCCTCCCATCCTACTTGGAACTTTCGTACATGGTTTGGAGAGAGACATATGCCATTCGCAGGTCAGAGACAAATACAAACGGAACAGAGTTTGACTTCAGTGAGTGAAAGGGTGGGGATTGGCGTAGAGGTTAGAAGCGAAATGCACAGCTATCACTGCGTGCCACAATGTCTCGCGAGTCACGTTCTCGCCACGGCTGACTTACAGAATGTACGTAAAATTCCTTTAAGAAGGGAAGAGATACAGGTATAGTGTATCTTTTCATGAATTTCAGTGTGACAAAAAGTTTGAAATATAAATGCTTGCAACCTATCTCCAAGCAAATTAAGTACAAAGAATTCAGCTTGGCTCCCAGCAGAGAATACGCTCATCAGACATGTTTGCACGGCCGGCATAGATTGCGTCATTTTAATTCATACGCCTATCACTTCGATTAATTATAGCATGCGCACAGTTAATTATACTTTTATTTCATAACCTGTGTTATAGGAGTTGTAGTATCCGTCTGCATTCACATATTCCCGATAACCTTCGATGAAATTGATATTCACACGCAAAATTTCTACGTACATGTGTCATTCGAAAATTAATGGCAACACTTGAATTAAAGTAAAAAAATATACATTTTCGAATAGTCACGCTGTTGCAGTGCTCAGAAGTAATCTTCTCCAACATCAAGGTTTCACCGCCATACGCCAGGAAAACGACGGATGCTTAGAGCATTACTGATACCAAATTAAACTCATTACAAATATCTTAACAGATGCATTATAGGGGCCAATCTCCTTATTGGTTGAATGGTATGAGTGCTACTATTGATATGTATTGTTGTTATAATCGACATAAAATATGTTGCCAACTTCTAAATTAACAGTCTGTTTTATATTGTTATTTAGCGTTGATAGCGCCACAAACACATTATTGCTACTAATTATATCAGGAAGCGAAACTTAGTGCCCGATGGAAAAGAGGCGAGTGGTTTTAGGTTAACTATGTTCTAAAGTTCCTCTACTGTGTACAAAGAAAGCAGCGTGGGTCGTGCCCCGTTGAACTACTGTGCCTTAGTTGTTCGCTATTTACTTGCTTTGTGTTGCAGTCTACGAGTAACTTTTTTAAAATTCGTTACTTGACGACGCGTTATCAATTGTGACGAGTAACTTACAACATAGGCTAGAAACCACAGAATTCCATATTAATTTAGAAAAAAAAATCGTGATAAAAATATTATATTTTGCGTTTTATCTCTAATTAGTTGTAAGATATAATCGCAATAATTTCGTATAAAGGTAAGAGATTGCTTACGTGAAAAAATAACCCTTTATTACCCATTAGGCGTCAAAATAATGATAATAAAGGTTTCATACATCAATTTATTGAACAGATTCACAAGGAACCCAGATACGTTTCAACTATTTCTGATTGTTTCAGAACTATTTCTTTCAAAGTAAGAAATGTTACACCGCAATCAGTAGGCCTACTTTTTATATCCTTGAAGTAACTCGTTGTTTTAACCCTTTCTGTGAGTGCATTAAGATTATTAGCATTTATCTGTACAATATTTGCTGTGTTGAATAAGTCATTTAAATTTACAAACAATAAATATGAATAATGTAACTCATATTTTTCAATTTTCTGAAGCACATGTTTAAATAATTATTATATTTCAGTCTTTAAGTCCAAGCTAAAATGGTTAATTAATTTGTCTACCGACTCCCCTACATTATTATAAATTACGATATTCAATCCACGCCTCATGTCACTATGCAGAAATCTGTTGTCTCTGCCTATCCCTCTTCACAGCTGAACACGACTACTTTTACGAGCATGTAAACAAACCCGTATCTATAGTCAAGGAACAGTTAACCTGTTTCATCGGGCAACAAGTTTCGCTCCCTTTCACGGTTCATATATTCATACTTAAATTTTTCTAAAAATCTTCCCTTATTGTGGTTGCAGGATTTCTCCTCAAATTTATCATCCAAAATGAAACAACATGATCACGTTACGTAACACAGCATGTACAACCAGATTGCATATTGATGAAGATACTCAGGATATTTATATTATACACTGTGTACCTTAGATTTAAATTATGTTAACTGTTTTGAGTAGGCCTAACCATTAAAACTGTTCTACGCACTTATGACATATACACTGTTACTATCAAGAAAATCCTTTATTAGTTTTTGCATTTAATCATGGCATCATATTTTATAATATGGACTTTGGTTATTCTCTATAACCTATTGATGTTACATTTGTAACACACATTTTAACAATCCAATAGTTAAATTTTCATTGTGGTTGTTTTATTGATCCATGCTTATATGTATATTTAAAAGAATATTTTTTAGAAAACCAAAATATTCCTGAAAGTGTTCATTTTGTGTTAACTAATTGTACGAGATCTTGTAGCTTCACTAATAATAAATTCCATATTTATGTCATAATGACTTCATGGTTTATAATAAAAGATAAGTAATTAGAGGGAAAGTGAGCAAATGCTGGGTAACTATCGGTGCCGGACTCCAAACTCATTTCATTGGAATTATCACCTTCACCTCATTTAGATACTAAATAACCTAAGATGTTGATACAGGATCGCAAAATAACCTACTAAAAAGATATAAAATAAATGAAAAATGTGACCACAATGCTTAATTGTCGCCACATTGCACAGTGTTTCCAAGAGACTCAAAAGCTGGCCAAAAATAATTTTTCCATTTTTAGTTTTATGGTGTTTACAATATACTCCAACTATCTCCAAGGTCTGGCGGTCATAAAACAGCCACCCTCGTAGCAGGTCTAATTCTATGCAGTTGTATTCGAACCTTTGAAGCCAGTGCATCAAGTGTCGTTTTTGCTGTGTTGTAGCTGTGTGTTTTCAATCAGGATTTCAGTTACCGGTATTATTTTTTGTGCTTCTATGGTTGATTTTCAGGTAAGTGTTATTATAGATTGCTAGAGTTATGTTTTTGAATTAAGAGTGCGTTGTTATTATTATAATGATTAAGTATATTATGCTTGGCTAAGGACATGTAACCATATTATGTAAAAAAAAAAAAGGTATCCCTGTAACATGCCATGAAGGCACTTTGGGGGGCATGGAGGTAGAGCCCCATGCTTTCCATGACCTCGGCACTAGAATGAGGTGGTGTGGTCGGCACCACGCTCTGACCGCCTTTTACCCCCGGGAAAGACCCGATACTCAATTTTATAGGAGGCTGAGTGAACCTTGGGACCATTCTGAAAGTTTGGCAACGAGAAAAAATCCTGTCACCACCTGGGATCGAACCCCAGACCTTCCAGTCCGTAGCCAGTTGCTTTACCAACTGAGCTACCTGGCCGCCAACCATATTATGTACAATTTTATTTTGTGATTCCTTAAGTTTGGTCTTTATGCAGACTAACAAAAATTGCCTCACGTTGCCCCGTGTTATTTCCTCGACCAATGTGTAGTCTCACATGTTTACTTAATGATCTCGAAAGGTAAAAGTGCCCATACTTGCCCCTTTTGATAAGATTTAGATAAATATATTTATTGGCGTATTTCAAATTAATCGTCTAAAATACGAATATTCTCAGTATTAGTTAATTTCTTCTCTAAAGCAAAACTATGTTCAATTTGGCTATCAAATAGTTAGAAAAGTTAAAATTAACAAATTTTTTCGTCATTTATTTTGGTCTCAGAATGGAGTACCGTTGCAAAAGGAAGGAATTGTTAGATGATTTATAGAAGGAAAAAAGCGGTAGTGAAAAACAGAAAGACGTAGTATTGCAGTTTCTTATTACAAAAATCGGTATAGAAGACTCCTACGATCAAATTAAATTGTTAGAAAGACATTTTTCCCGTTTTTTCAGTAATTTGTTTTGCAGATTCGATAAATCGAACAGGATGAGTGATAGATTTTTTAAAAACAATGAGCAGTGGTTAGATTAAGAGTTTGTATGTGGTTTAAATGTTGTGAAACCTACTCTACAGAAAAGAAGAAGACCACAGGAAGAGTTTGGGGGGAACAGTAGTAGGTCTAAGCATAGAAAAATTGAAAATGTAAGAAAATCTGCAGAAAGTGCTGCAAAAATGAAGTATTGCGAGTCTGGCAGTGAAGACCATGCTAGGCTTTTAGAGGAGATGAATAAACATCTACTAGAGCTTTCAAAATTAGAAAAAGCTGGACATTGGCATCAACTAGCAGCTCTGTTACAAGATGCTATGATGAAGAAGTGTTAGTGCTTTTCCTGGAGGCAGATTTTACAACACACCAGTACAATATGATGAGATAAGGTGCCAAAGATCGAAATGCAGGGCAGGGTTTACCAATCCAGCTATGTCCTTGAGACCAATTTTCAGATTAGGATATTTTCTCATCCATAAAGAGCATGCTTCATTATAAGCATTCTTGAAAGGTTTCATCACAACTCTATCAAGCGGTTGCAATTTGTGGGTAGTATGGGGTGGTAGGCTAAGCATGTGAGCATGATGCTTTTTTTTGCGTACAAAACCACATCCAGATCCTTATGGCTGGCATGCCATCCACAATCAAAAGAACAGGGCTTTTTTTGTATGGATTCACTTTGTCTACAAAACTTTTCATCCATTTGAGGAAGCCTTCTTTCGTGATCCACCCACTTGGCTGGCCATCAAAAACACTTCCCACTGGTGCATCTTTTGTTAAGTCATTATCAACTCTCACATGTGGAAAGATAAACAATGGTGGACTGTACTGATCACCAGAAGCATTTATTGAAAGGACAGTAACATTCTTACCCCTCTCTCCAGATGTTAGTTTTCCCACTTGTTTTTTCCCTTTGAGTGACAAAACTTTGAGCTGATTGGAGTGGACACAAGACACACCAGGCTCATCTGCATTGAATATTCTTGATGGACTGTACGAATATTTCCCCATCAGATCATTTAGTTGATCAAAAATTCTGTCTGTTTGCTCTCTATTGAAACCTGCTGCCCTCTGTAAACTGGTTGATTCTGCCATCCTTAAGCTCAGATCTTTATGTTTCTTCATGAATTCGTAATAAAATTCCTTCCCGGTCATCATTTTTGTCGTATTGAAACGATGAACAACTTTTAGTTTCTCTGCAAACTGATACGCGAGTTTAAAAAACTCATTTTTATTTAGTGGCATGAGCGGCTGTCTAGTGTCTTTATATGATTGTACAATTCGGCATCTTGCTCGTCAGTAAAAGTTCTCTGAAAAGTCCCACTATTGGCCGTACATGATTTCAATGGGATTACCTTACCATCTTCAAGAGCTTTAATTCGATCTCCTAAAGTACTTCTGTGTACATTAAAACGAACACTTGCTTTTCTTATTGTCATTTCTTTGTTACGTACTTTATGTACAGCCAATACCATGTTGTCTTCCTCCCATTTCCTCTTATTTTTCCCATTTTTTTTCCTGAAATAAAATGCAGAGCCATTATTATCAATGCATGGATCACAACCTTCACTGTCCGATACTGCCCGCCACTTTATTGTCCGATACCACCTGAATGACGCGCAGTAACAAATAAATGTCTGAAAGGAGCAGCTTTGAAGTTCAAGGGATTTTAACACTACAGTTTATAGAGTAAAATATGTTGTTTTAATCAGTGTGCTTAAAATCTAACTCGACTTACTTTTACTCCAGAAACTTACTGGCAAATTTAACTCCTTGCAGGGCTACACACAACACCAACAACAAAGGGATTAACCACACACAAACAACACTACAGCTGGACTAAATGTGGCGAACACATAACTCCAGCATGCAGCCGGACCTGTTAGTTACTTCCTATTCCCGCTTATGGCAGCACCTGTTTGGCAAGTGAGTTTGTCCGATACCAGCTGCTGTATGATACCACAAGCATTTCCCTATAATAGACTATTGAGCATGCAATGTAGCATATTCCAGTATTTTGTGGCATAAAGCCCCAAATTAGTATATTTTGTAAAAACAATAATATTTAGAATTTATTTTCAGCACGTAATAATTTTCCCTTAGCTGTAATCGATGGTGGGAAATTCCTTGCATATGCAGTATGGGTGTGGAAAAACCAAAACCACCACACTATGCTTTTGATTCATTATGCTGCTGCACAACAAGAAGCATTCCCAAACACCTCTACCTACCTGACTTCATCATCATCATCATCATCATCATCATCATCTATACAAGTGTTAGGTCATGTCTACTATTACAATCTCATAATAACCAGGAATTTTCTCCTCAACTCTTTTTCGGATGTCCCACAGATCTTTTCCCATGGGGTTGATAGTGAAGCGTAGCTTTTGGAATTCTGTGGGATCTCACACATTGCAAATGGCTCATCCAGTTCTGATATTTCTGTATGAAATAGAATACTGATTCCAGACCGAGTTCTTCCATTACTTCGTCTTTGCGTTTATGATCTCATTTTGTATATCATGCTGTTCTTTGCATAAATCTCATGCATTCATCCATCCACCTTAAAGTCCATGCCTCACTACCATAACAGAATACAACGTTTGTTAAAGGCGTATTCTAGTGCTTTTCTGTACCAGGGAAGGTTTCATTATCCTGTTTATTATTTCCATAGTTTTGGAGTACTTTACAATTTTGCTTATTATATCCAAATAATGATCAAATATTAATTTGTAGCCAAGATATGTAAAATCATTGACTCATTCTAAAATTTTTCCATCTACACATATTTTACTAGGGACAGGTTATTTTCACCAGAAGGCCTTCCTGTATTTATTTCCATGTTATTTTTTTTGCAATGATGTTTAAATTATATACTGAGTATTGTAAATAGTTTTCTGCAGATGATATTAAAAGTAGGTTTTCTGCAAATATCAATGAAACTGTTTTTAAATTTCTGTTTACTTGAAACTGACCATGTCGCATTTGTCTCAATTCCTGAAGAATGTAATTCATGTGCATTACAAACAGAAGGAGGGAGACACTGCTGTTTTACTCCTATGTTAATTTCGAGCCATTCTGAGGTCCTATTATTAATTTTACCTGAAATTAAATTTGTCCAACCTAACCTAAAAATCCCATAATCACATTTTCTCTGTTTTACTTATTCTCAGTTGGTAATTTTTTTTATGAAGTTTATTTATACACACTTTAACAACTGTGGTCATATCACGTGTGTAGGGTATATCAATAGGTCGTGGACTTTTGTTCTGACTCTGTTTTTATTGTGTGTTATAGATGGCTTATGTTCATGTAACTGATTTAGATTTTGTTTTAATGTTTATGATATTGGTGATTAAGGAGATCATGAATCTTGGTATGTAAATTTCCAATCCAGCATGTGCCTTTGTGATTGAGTGAAACCATAAAAAACCTCAATCAGATTGGCTGACCAAGGCGTTTGAACCCAGCACCTTCCAAATACGAGGCTCAAAGACTACCATTTGACCCGACTAGCTCGATTTTTTTATTGCTTATCCAATTTTTGTAATTTTATTGTTTGTTAGTTGCAATTATAACAATAAACGTTACACTACAGTAGACTACTAAGACATGCTGTGTTGTGCAGTGTTGTTCAGTTGTGCAATTAAAAGTTCTTCACCCAGTATTCACACAATGTAAACCATGCGAAAATTTCAGGACACTGTACTGGAATGTGGGTGCTTTTTAGATTGTAATAATGGTGAGGGCATGCCTTGCTCCAAAACATGACGGCCTTTTTTCCTAGAATTGGTAAACCCTCATAAACTCCCATTTTCTCCTCAGCTCTTAGGCGCATGGTAGAAATAAATATGACAATGACTTCAAGAATTGGCAACTGAGCTAAGTGTTTATTTCTTGCTCGTAGTGAAGAATGTGAGGGAAAGCCGTCATGTTTTTTAGCAAAGTTGTAAGTGTAAAGGTGTCGTCTTTACATGCAATGAAGGCGTTTTGGGATCAACAAGGTAGAACTTCATGCCCGAGTTACCTCCCGTACATAGTGAGAAGAAAGTAACTAGGGGATTGTAAATAGAGAGAATAATTAAATAACATTATTTCATGATATGAATACTTCACTTGAGATCGTTCCACGTTAATTTATCTACATTGGCCTATTTCCAAATAATAGTCAGCCCTTCTTTCTTTCTGCATTGCATAATGACCTGTATTGTATAAAATTCCTAATAATAAGTATCTATTATGACAACTTGAAATTATAATATTAAAATTTTCGCTTATGTACATGCTTGTTCAGTTTCATAGTCAACGTTGAAATCTCTGGTCGTAAGGTTAACACATCACAATTCCAGTAATTGGCAAATCCCTTGATATATCCAGTGATGTCATTCTAATTTTTTAACAACTGGTTCTCTCTGCTAATAATCGCAAATTTAAAAATATTAAATTACGTAATAATAAACAGCTACAAATAAAGGAAAACTGCAATTCAACATTCTCTTGTATAACAAAATTATGTGCATAATTTAAAATGCTGTCTCGCGTCACAAAGAAGGGGAGTAGATTTCTGACACTTCATCTGTGCGCACTGCAGCAGAGGGTTGCCTCACTACAGACACATCATATCACATACATTGTCCTACCTACTATACTATTATATGCACAAATACAGTATAATATACAGCATTATACTATATACACAAATTAAATAAAAACAATAGAAGCAGGAAATACATGTGTTTGTGTGTTCTTTACTCAGAAACATTACTGTAGATTAATTGCATTGATGTATAATTTTCTTGTAGTTGTATTGTATTTCTGGTGGTGTGGAAGAGAAGGCCTGATGGCCTTAATTCCACCAGAGTAAATAAATAAATAAATGTTTCCTGGAAATGAGGCAGCATGGGTCAAGTGCTGTTCTATGCATCCACAAAATCTTTTTTACTTTCTCCCAACATTCGTATCTCCAACACAATAACGGCAGATAAAGTGTGAGAAATCCACAGAATAACACCAACTAACTAACTTTCAATATCTGCTCACACCAACATATTGTTTGGATTATGCCAAGATGCACCAGCCAGGAATAAGATAATGTGGGGCTTGTTTGCTGTAGCCCTGTGCTCCACATAAGGAAATACTATACTATCCCAAGATGCATCTGCATACACACTTATACCACAAACTGTTACACCAAGTTAATTTAACATGTTCAGCATATCACTGCCACTTCTAGCAACGACATATTGTATCTTTGGTCCAGGGAAAATACAATATGTTGTTGCAAAAAGTGGCAGGATTGAGTCTTTCCATAAATGATGAGTATTTTCCTTGGACCAAAAATACAGTATGGCTTTCCTAACAAGTAGGGTGATGTATTAAGCATATACCACTTTAACTTCTTCGAAACATCAGCCAATGGAACCAATTTTACTTTTCTCAGACATAGGGTAAGGTTACTATCAATGGGCCACTTAAAATAAATCTGATATAATATCCTCGGATAAAGTAATATTTATTTCCTTTTTCAGGCAAACTTAAATATTATCTTCTGTATTTCACTATGCTATAAACAGAGGTTATAAATATCCGATGTTAATGAAATATTTAGAAAATAAAAGTAAGCATCATCGGCCCAATGAAAGAAACTTGTTTCCTTCATTGGACCAGGTAGTTTCCATGAATGGGCTGCAGAATAATATTGTTAAATAACAACCCACATCTAAATAAATGCCTATACACAATATCTTCGGCATTAATATGAGTAGTGTGTTGGCATCTGGAACCACAGAATGTGTATTTGAACACAAGCAAGACCACTAGGGCACTTACAAAAATCTTCAGATATTTCATTAACACAAGAAAATGAAATACATCATTGTCAGTTTGTAATCAGGCTTCGACCTGCAGCATTTCTATCTCAAATTATTTACGATCTTAAAGAAATAAAAAGAAAAGACTTTAGGCCCTATTTGTTCTATAGCGTGGTTAAACAGAACTAAAACATTTAAAAAATAACGAAAGTTTAAGGGCTAATCAAACAAAGCAGCAATTTATATACCTAAAAACAAAAGATATCAAGACAATTGAAGTATTAGACTATAAATACCATTACTTATTGTTAAGCCAATTAAACTCTATCCTTCTCTCTTTGGCTGACCAAATAAAAAACTGAAAAACTTAAAAAAAGAATGTGCAATGGAAACCATGAATTCAGTTTTCTTTATAGCAGCTAACATGAGAAAAAAACGAAACTTTTATAAAACGTTGTCAAACTTTAGTCACAGTTTTCGCAATAGAACACTTTGGCTTCTTTGGAACAGCAGCACAATTCTCATGAAGCCACTCGTTGCATGACTGACAGACAGTGAATCATATCTCCTTTTATGCCATTGCAACAGATGCCACAATACCATGACTCCTTCTTATAATTACACCTCGTTGAACTATTTGAAGAAAACGAGAGTTTGGTTTGAGCTGACTTCTCTGGTGCAGAATTTTCAAGACGTCTCCTTTTAGTTGTTCGCTTTTTACCTCTTCCAGCCTCTGCTTGTACGGACTGCTCGTGATCACTATCATTTTCTGAGCTTTATTTGCACTTCTTCCGAAAGAAATTTTGTTTGGTATAGGAGATTTCACCCAAGGAAACTTGCAATTTTGATGCCAACATTGTTGCATCAGCTGGAAGACATTCTAAACTATCTTGACTTCCAGATGCTATTGCTCCTTTTTCTAGATTCACGGTATTAGGCCAATTTGGTTCTGGAATTTCCTCATTGAAAAGTCCAATTGTAGAAGCTTCATTAACGGGAACATCATCTGTTTCAAACTGCATCGCTGCCACAAAATGGCAATCTTGGAACATGGCCCTGTTGACTGGCCAAACTCCAGTTTTTGCAAATCCATTTACTGCAGTCCCTATTGTTGCCGCCAGTCCACATGTTTTACCAAACAGTCGTGGTATATGAAATTGGGTAACAACTTCAGGTTTGCTTACTCAAATGCTTAACAAACGACACGTCCAATGGCTGCAGCCTAAGAGTAGTGCCAGCTTGATGAGATTTCTGGTGTGAATTGAATGTCCATCGAGAAGAAGCAAGACTTCTCCTTCCTTTGAAGAACGGACAGTGTCGATGAAATGCCTTAACCACCTCACAAATAGATCTTTGTTAAGTATCCACTTTCAGGATAATAAGCAAAAATTGTTCCCAATGAAGCTCCATCTTCTAATCCTTTTGCAGAACACGCACGTTTGTAGATGATCAGCGGTGGAACATACTGACACGCAACACTTGTGCAGCAAACTGGATTAGTAGAGAAACCTCTGTTGCCACTGGCTGTCAAACCTACTGCTCTTTTACCTTTGAAGGCAAGCATCTTTCTAGGTTTGTTTTACACAGTTTATAAACCAGTCTCATCAACCTTGAATACTCCCATTGAATCGAGCTGGTTTTTGTCAACAATTTTCTGCAAGGTATCAAAAAAGTGACTTATGTTTTCTTTATTAAACCCCTTAGCTCGAGCAAAAGAGGTCGACTCTGGTTGACGCAAGTTAAGTTCGGGATGTATAATACAATTTCTTTCCGACAATTCTCTTTTCTTTACTGAATATACGAGGGATTTCGTTCCTTTTGGCTATATCAAAAGCTAGCAAGTGCAATTCCCTTGGCGTAAAAACATAATAGGCCTAATTTCCTCAAGTTTGAGAACATTAGCAATAAATTCATTTTCCACTTCTGTGGGAAGATCAGCTATGATACCTATACTTTTTTTTTATGTTCACTAGCAAAACAATTCTTGCCCGCTAAATGTCTTTGTAATGCTACCCTAGGCACACTATATGTTCTGGCAGCCTCATTGACACCCATGTCACCATTTCGTACTGCAGCTGAAGCACGACTCATGTCATCTTCCTGCCACCAATCATATTTCATTTTTGACGGTATCTAGGAAAGAAAACATACATATTTATAAAATATGCATGTATAACTAATCATTAGTTTACATTATACACATATTAAATCAGCTAGCACGGCTCTTTGTTAACTAATTCGAAACAGTAGTTATGGTTTCCATCATTGGGCCACTAGCCCATTCATAGCAATGCAGACTGACTCATTGAAGGCAACTAGCAATGCATCGTTTAACATGACTCTGTATCCGTCCACAGTAACTAAATTTTTAATGGAAATATGACTAAATAACGAGAATTCATCGTGCTTTCAGACAGTGTCTAGAAATTTATACAGGATTAATATTTGACAGAAATGCTTCCTTCATTACACTAGTAAATTAAAAGAAAAACGTGAAAATCTTACCTTATTTCACTTTTGCTTTGTGTCTGCGTCAAGCAACTCACAACTAATATGGCGATACTTTGGCAAACCCCAAGTCCACTAAACAGCCACCAGAGTGTACCTATTGTCAATACCTATGGAGAAATCGAGCCGGCCCATTGATAGCAACCTCTACCACCACTACTACAGGCTTGGTTTTAAGAATCGACGCATGTGAGGGGCAGGCCGGTGCTGTGTGCCATCTTTGCAATGACGTGCGAGGCTTGTGGTTTCTCATGCTGAGGATTTAGTGGATCAGTTGCTGAACGTATATTGTGTCCAATGAATCTCTCTGCCTGTTTGCCACTTTTGGGAAAGGAAGTTAAGGATGAAGAAGAAATCATCCTGCACACTTTGGTGAAGAAGAGAGTGATATCTTCAGTAGACTGTCAATACTCCAAGTATCTAATTGTTTTATTTTCCTATTTTATTATTAATTTTTATCACAGATTTGTTCCTTGGACTCGCATAATTACGAACTTACATCCCTATCGATATAAAACATTAAAAAAATCTTTCCACATAATTCATTTTTGGCAGTCTGAGGCAAAAATAGGTAGAGTGATTCTAAAACAAGTTACAAAAGAGTTTTTTTACACTATTTTCTACACATTTACAGTTCCCTGTCCAACAATATGAAAGAAGAAGATAAGCATGGACTGGGGTTGTCCATGATACTATGGTAAAAACTGAAGTTTTTCTAATCTTAGCTCCACATACTTCGCTTTTGTCTCTTGACAGTCAAACTGCTGTTTTGTAGTTAAATTTTAAGTTAATGAAGTGATATCAGAGGTCGCTCGATTCTAATAACACTAGTCAGCGATGAAATTCCTGCCTCCAAAGTTTTAATGTTTTTAGGGTATTTTTAGCATGCTGAAATCAAATTCAAAGCCCAAAAGTTCCTATCACGTACCATTTTTTTGTTATTTTTATTTTCTTATAATATATTACGACAATTTATAGCATAATCATTTAAACTGTAATACTTTAACATATGTAGGTTTAGTATGTTAGATATGAAAACCAAATGTATTCAACATATTTTTAAGGTGTTTATTTTGAAAACCAAGGACACTGGATGTTTCTTAGCAGATAGGGGGTACAAGCACATAAGGAAGTTAGGGCGAAATAACGTGCAGCCTTGTCATTATTTTTATTTGTGAAAGATAGAAATGTCAGCCACTCCTTGGTGAGAGACTCAACTCAACTCATCTAGTTTCTCTCACATTTCATTAGTCTGCGTTTCATCTGGAAACGAAACGAAATCAGTTTGAAGCTTTATTGTGGAGTAGAATGTTGAAAGTTTTTTAGTTCAGTAAGAAAGTATTTACCATGTTGCATCGAGGATGTCTAAATAATCCAGATCGCTTTTGTTATATAACTTACGTAGGATATACACATTGCCTAAGCAGAGGTGTAATATTACAGATTTAGTGAAAAAGTCATACCATGCCTATTTTGGAATCAAACATAGAGACCGAAGTAAAGCTTGGGCACCATGCAAAGTATGTAGAGTATGCACAGAAGAACTTCGTCATTTGATCAATTGGAGAAGACCGTTGCTATCTTTTGGAGTACCTATGGTTTGGAGAGAGCAATCGAACCATAGTAATGACTGCTACTTCTGTTCGTGTGATGTGAAGGGGTACGATTCTAAACATAAAAATCAAATCGTGTATTCAGTTATTCGGTCAGCCATTTTACTTGTCCCCTGTGCGACCAGAAAATCTTAAACAAACATCATTCTATTGGCACTGACAACATGAAATAGGTTTCAAATACTTTTTCTCCGAAGATGATAATCTTGTATATTGCAGTAATGTGAAAGAATTTATGCTAAAACTTGGACTCCCAAACCATGACCTAAGTGAATGGAGACTGTTCACTGATGCTTCCAAGCGAAGTTTAAAGGATTTCCTCCTTCATAACGGAAACGTTTTTGGTTCAGTGCCCATTGCCTATTCAGTGATCCTCAAAAAATCATACACAAATTTGCAACTGCTGTTATTGCAACTAGACTATAGGAACACACCTGGCAAGTTTGTGATGATTTCAAAGTTCTTACTAAGTTCCTGGGTCAACAATCTGGTTTTACCAAATTTCCATGCATTCTTTGCCTATAGGATAGTAGGGTATGAGTTGATCACTGGACTATGAAAGACTGGCCACCTCGACAAAATTTGGAAGTTGGTTGTAAGAATGTTGTGTGCCAAAGCCTTGTGAGTTCTTCTAAAGTTGTGCAGCCATCTCTCCACATCAAGCTTGGCTTAATAAAACAGCTTGTAAAAGCTTTAAATAAGGAAGGAGGCTGTTTTAAGTACATATGTGAGAAATTTCCACTACTATCTGAAGCAAATTGAAAGAAGATATATATTTAATGGTCTTGACATAAGAAAACATGTCTGGTGCAGCATTTAAAAACAGTATGGATGAAAAGGAGAAATCAGCATGGATGTTGTTTTAAAATTTCTTGGCAACAAGGATCCTAATTACCGAAACATTGTGGCTAACATGCTTGAAGCATACAAGGAATTTGGTTGTAAGATGAGTATCAAAATTTTCTGTTTTCTCAGCTAGATTATTTTGCCGGAAATCTAGAATTTTTCAGCTAAGAGTAAGATGAACGATTTCACAAAGATCTGCAGGAATTCGAAAGAAGGTACCAGGGATGCGGGAGCATCAGTATGCTTGGTGATTATTGTTGGATGTTAAAGCATGAAATACCTGAAGAGAAACATAAAAGAAAGAGGAACAGGAGGACTTTTTCAACTAAGAAGCAAGTGGTGTAATTTTTTGTGTGATACATTGTGCTAATTTATATAGCCAATAGTGAAGTAAACAAGACAAAACAAAGCAAAAACACTCTAGTGACATGTATGAACAACCATAATAAAAAAGTGAAATGAAAAAGTTTGTGATGAAATTCACGTAATTATAAAATACCTACATTTAAAGTGATTTTGCAAACACACCTGACGTGATAGAAGCAAACGGATTGAAAATTCGGATTCAGCACATCGACAATATATTATAAAATCACATTACTTAGTTAGGCAACAAACACAAAGTTGAAATTCGCAGGCTAGTGTAATTTATGTCAATTTTATCAGGTATGAGTAAATGAATATGTCTAATGGTTTGAGATCTTCCCCTATGAACTGGCTGCTTGGGAAGCCAATCTCTAAATTGTCGACAGCAAGATTACCACGTGGATGAGACATGCTCCAAGTGTACAGTTTCATCACTTGGACAAAGACAAGCCCCTCCAACATACTTACAAATTGACCTAAGGGAGCATGCAAGGATTCCAACTCTGTGAATAGATTTGTGTGTTAAGAAACTTCCCAAACTATGATAAATATCTGGATCTAAAAAAAGAGCTAGACAGCAAGGAAGTAATATAATGAAACAAAACACATTAAAGAGATCTGGGCAAGTAGTTTGACACGTGCAATGAAAGAGATTGGAAATAAGGAGGACCAGATGTTTCTTGAAAAGCAAAGAGAAAAGTATTTTGAAGTAGCATGGAAGGTAGTGATCTCAAACAGCTGCAAAAGAAACCAAGAATGAATGAAGAGAGCTCGGTACGAAGAAGTGAAGTCTGTGTGTGTCTAATGCCTACCCACTTCACTTGCGTGATTCTGCATACCGCGGATAGATGACAAGACTGTGACCCATTTTCAAGTTGCACACCACTTGGCAGGCCACGATATGCATAATGTGTATCTGTTAAGAGTTATGTCGTGTATTAGGGTGAGTATATGTGTAAGTGTAGTGTAGGAAATGATGAGGACGATGACAAAGGTGAGGAAGAAAGAAAGGGGGAAACCCGGTGCCGGCACGTAGCCTACTCCTGTTGAATAGCACCCAGGGGACCACCAGGCTTAATGTCCCCATCTGATGGATGAATCACTATCAACAGTGACATATCGTCGTTAAGATAGCAAAACCTCGTATCTAAAAAATTGACGATTTCGAGCTCTGAGTTTCATGATGTTTAACAACACGTGCCGCACAAGATGCAAGAACCTGCATCTCAATATGTTGAATAATAGCAGCACAATGTAGATGTATCAAAACCTTGTATCTCGCGATGTTTATACTTTAAGGTGTTAAAACTCGTATCTCAACATACATGTTTATCGCACAACAATTGCATTCTATGCTCCAATTTTAAGATTCCATAACTCGTATCTCATCATTCCAATTTACCGCATTATGATTTGCCGCGCTTTTCTGTTATTACATTATTGAATTTATTCATGGAAGTTGATAGAACTGTTTAGTAATCGAAAATCTATTAAAACTATTAATTTTATATCCATCATATATATTATGCGAAAGCGAATTAATCTCTGAAGTGAACAACAGCAGCTGGTTACACATTAGAGATGGTAAGTAAATAAATCACTTGAAATACTAATTCAGAATCTGTTAGCAAAGTAAGGTTAGTTATCCTACGAAACACTATCCACGTTATTATTTACACTCATTAATTCTATAATCAGCACATTACAGTTTGTAGGTAAATTATTTCTAAAGTAAGACTAAAGTTTCTGAATTGCAAATAAAACCCAAAGTATTGTACTTTCAAAATGGAAAGTTGTATATGTGGATATCAAGGATTCTACTTATTTCAGGATAAGGAATTACAACCAAACACACGTTATCAATCAAGAGGGAGAAAGATTCTTGAAATGACACTGCAATTAACTGCAGAATTATCCACATCAGTGAAATCTCCAGTATTGTCGCCTCTGTTGCCAATGCTGCCTGTACTACCACCAGGACCACCACCACCAGAACCAGCAACAGCAGCACCAACAGCACCAGCACCACCACCACCACCACCACCACCACCACCACCACCACCACCACCACCGACAACAAAAACAGGTACAAAGGATTATAATACTTCAGTTATGAGCCAGATAGAAGGTAGCGATTTTGAAGACTCGAGCTCAAGTTTTGAGCCTAGCAGTGACACTATGTCTGAAGAATCAGATGTTGATGATCCAGCGCCCAGAAGAAAAAGGAGGAAGAAAATTAGTTATACAAGATCGAAGAATACCACAAGTAAGGAAACTGATCACAAAAGAGACCATAATCTAGGAGAAAATGAAAATGAGAGTATAACAGATAAATTTATTCTGTTAGAAAACGAGAGCTTTGATGTAGGCATAAGAGATCACTCACCAATGCATATTGACAGTCATAAAGAACAGGAACTTGTAAATGTTACAGAAGGAGTTGTGAAAATTAAAAAACGTGCTCAAAAAGGAAAAGCAGACCCCACACTGTGGAAAAGAAATAAAACAAAAAATTTTAGAATGAAAGATGAAGAATATAAGAGCCTTAGTAAAAAAAAGGAAGGCAAAATAGAAATAACAAGAGAGCCACGTCAAATTGGACCGCGGTGCTCATCCCAATTGTGTTTAAGATCAAAAAACAAAAGAAAGTGCTCTTCCATAACTGAAGAGAACCGAACTGAAATATTTAAATTTTTCTGGTCACACATGAATTGGGATCAAAGAAAAATTTATGTTGCTACTCTGGTAAACAGGAAAGATGTTAAACAAAAAACAACAATAGGAGAATCAAGAAGAAAATGCAGTTTCCAGTACAATTTAAAAATAAAGGATAATGTAATACCTGTGTGCAAGGAAATTTTCCTTTCAACATTAGGGATTGGTGAATGGTCGGTCAGCAGTTGGGTCAAAGACACAGCAGAGGGAGATTCAAAATCAAAGGAAGTTCGTAAAGATGGAAATAGCTTAATGAAAAATAATGTTTCTAAATTTCTTGATAAAATTCCGAAATTGCCATCCCATTATTGCAGAGCATCTACTTCCAAGCTTTATTTGGAGCCACATTTCTCATCATTCAGTGAACTTTATAGAGTATTTAAAGAAGAGTGCAGCAGCTGCAATAATATTCAACCTGTGGCTGGTAGAGACTTATTTGTGAAACTCATTAAGGAACACAACATTGCCCTTTTCAAACCAAAGAAAGATGAGTGTGATCTGTGCCTTTCTTATAAACTACACAATGTTTCAGATGATGATTATAATGCACATCAGTTGAAGAAAGAGAGAGCAAGACAGGAAAAATCTGTAGACAAAAAGGAAGCAGAAGAAGGTAAATGCTGTGTGTTTACCATGGATGTTCAAGCGGTTCAGCTAGTTCCTGCTACTCAAGCCAGTTCTATGTATTTTAAACAGAAATTAGCATGTCATAATTTCACAATTTACAATTTAGGCGACGGATCTGTAGTATGTTATGTTTGGCATGAAGATGAAGGGGGACTGGAAGCCAATGTGTTTGCAACATGCATTGCAAATTTCTTAGACACAGAAATAAAAGACTGCGATAAAAATAAAAACAAAATATTTTACAGTGATGGTTGCTGTGCCCAAAATAGAAATGCAGTCATCTCTAATGTATTGCAACATTATAGCGTTTTGAGTTTTGTACTTCAACACAAGGTGTAAGTCGTAACTTGACACGTAGCGCGGTAAACTGCATCTAACAAGAGTTTTGTACTTCAACACAAGGTGTAAGTTGTAACGTGACACGTAGCGCGGTAAACTGCATCTAACAAGAGTTTTGTACTTCAACACAAGGTGTAAGTTGTAACGTGACACGTAGCGCGGTAAACTGCATCTAACAAGAGTTTTGTACTTCAACACAAGGTGTAAGTTGTAACGTGACACGTAGCGCGGTAAACTGCATCTAACAAGAGTTTTGTACTTCAACACGTGGTGTAAGTCGTAAGGATTATTCTCATGGCTGTTCCACAAAATATCAGGGAAAAGTGGAATTGTTTGTTCTGTGTTCTTCTGTAAAAACTACGCTTGGCAAAAAGATGCTAGATCGTTCTTCAGATTTCCGAAGTGAGTAGTCATGTAAATACGAGTAGTCTATTACTTTTCTGCCACAGGATGATGATGATTATTACAGTAGAGTCAGTAGATAACTTGTTCTGTGACCTTATCATGTGCTGTGGCTATCACCAATGGGTATGGAGAAGGAAGATAATTAGTCTGAGATGAACTTTCGTGTCAGTAGATTCGTATAATTTTAATCATGAAACAAACTCTCTTTCTGTTAGCTCATTCTTTCTCCACTCGCACGATTCACATGACAGGTCTCGTGTCCTCACCATCATCATCATCATCATCATCATCATAATATTATTATTATTATTATTATTATTATTATTATTATTATTACTGTTATTTGTTTTTGTCTTATAGATGTGCCATATGGGTAAATAAATGTAAAAGACAGGACCTAGACGAAACGTTTAAAACTAGAGGAACAGAGTATCTGTACAAAAATCACAGAATATGTTCAGATCACTTTAGATTATCGGACTTCAATAACTCTAATTTGAAAAGTCAGGAGTAAGTAAAAATAAGGTGTAATTGGAAAAGTACCGAAGCTTCAAATGAGTCATAGACCTGTTAATTTTTAATATATTTTTTTAATAACAGACTGAAGAGAACAGCTATTCCTTCACTGAATTTAACAGCTCCTTCTTCCGAAAATATGGGTCAAAGTACGATGAAAGAACCGTGAAGGTCCCCAAAGAAACGCATTAGACCTTCCATCGAGGAGGCAACAGTTCTCCAATTCCAGACAGAAACGACAATATTCCTCTACCAGGTACCTCATAATCAGATAGTACATTAGCAATAACATGTTCTCTGTGCTAAGTGAATCAGTTATTAAACTGCATAAAACTACTTTACTTCCATCATACCAAACACAATTTCTTTATAGTTTCTCCATATAAAATACTGAAAGTCATGACTTTTTCAAACTAAATAGACGCATATTGTGATATATAACATAAAAATACGAATTACTGATTTTGTGAAGAAAGTGTGTGAACTCATGTTTTCTCATAAAAACTGATTCAGTTAGTTATTCGTAAAATATTATTTACCTAGCCCTAGACTTTCAAGACGTTATTAATATTTCACTAAATTAAGTCCCTGTTTATTTTTTAAGATGCAAGAAATCCTAAAAGGTCAAAGATGGCTCAAGATCTTCAGATAAAGACACTTTCTAAGAAATTGATTGCAGCTCAAAAGTTGATCTAAACACAAACAAATTATTTCATCTCTTCGGGCGGAAGTGAGAGCTCTGAAGACAACCAGTTCAAATACTGATTTAATCAAAATTGTTTCTAATGATGAATTCATTATGTCGCAAGTGTGCTTAAAAAGAAAGAAAAAAATGGGAAGGCGGTATTCCAGTTACGATAAAAGTTTTGCATTGGCACTCCATTATTGCTCACCTCAGGGCTACAGATTTTTAAGGAGAAAATTGTGTTTGCCAACAGTCAGATCTCTCCGAAATTGGCTTCATGGATTTGGTATAGGCCCCGGTATAAATCCCACCATTTTACAATTATTAAAAGTAAAGTCTGGAATGCTGCCACTAAATGAAAAGGTAGTAACAATTGTTGTAGATGAAATGTATTTGAAGGAAAATATAACGTACAATGCTAAAGTGGACATTTTTGAGGGATTCATTGAATTGGGTATACACAGCCCTAACCAACAATCTCCAACTAACGTAAAAGATTCAGAGGTACCAC
The DNA here is from genome assembly GCF_040183065.1 of Periplaneta americana. Taxonomy (NCBI): domain Eukaryota; kingdom Metazoa; phylum Arthropoda; class Insecta; order Blattodea; family Blattidae; genus Periplaneta; species Periplaneta americana. The sequence goes on along the minus strand of NC_091131.1, from coordinate 154,014,364 downwards.
TTGCAAACCAAGCAATGGTTTTTATGATTCGAGGAATGTGTAAAAATTTTAAGCAAACCATTGGTTATTTTCTATCGAAAGATGCCATGCCTGCAGAGATCTTAAAATCACATCTGCTTGATGTAATAAATAAAAAAAAAGATACGGGATTTATCCCTAAAGCGATTGTTTCAACCAAGGATCAAACAACACTAAATTGAGAAGACTGCTTGGATGTAATGAAGTACAGCCTTATTTTGGACACGATGGTGAAAAAATTTATTTGTTTCATGATTAAGAACATAAGGAATAATTTAAAACATTATAATTTTAAGCTATTTGATAAATTAATTAAGTGGGAATACCTAGAAAAACTTTATTTTATAGATAAAGATATGTTAATGTTATGTTTTATTTAACGACACTCGCAACTGCAGAGGTAGATAGATAAAGATATGAATCCCCGACTTTGTCCTAAAGTAAAACTTAATCACTTGAATCTACCCCCATTCACACCGATGCGAGTGTGCCTTGCTACACATTTATTAAGTCATTCTGTAGGAAAAGCTATGGCAACACTCATAACATTCAAACAGTTACCAGAGGAGGCTCAACCTACTGCAGACTTCATCCTGTTCCTGGATAAAGCTTTTGATTGTTTTAACTCTTCTAGTTTCCAAACTAGTAAAGCCTTAAATAGGCCCTAAGTGAAAATTCCACACATTGGAATTTTTTTAATGAAATAGAAAAAAACAACTAGAAATATTCAGGTAATAAACAATAGGAAAATGAACCCAAAATGTATAAATGGCTGGCTAGAAAATTTACAATCTTTAAAACTGCTATGGAAAGAATTGCATTATAATTATGGATTTAAATTTTTAATAACAAGAAGATTAACACAAGATTGCATAGAAAATCTCTTTTCTATTATTCGATCTAAGGGTGGAAACAACGTAACTCCAGACTGCTCGAAGTTTAAAGCTACAATTCGGGCAACCATGATGAATCAATTCCTAAGTCCTCCTGAAACAAGCAACTGTGAAGCTGATGTTTGTTCTTTCTTACTCAAGAAAGGAGATATCGAGGCAGCTAAATTGAATTTTTGCAGTCCAGGCATTACAGATGTCTCGATTCGGATGTAACTATTGATGACAAAAATGTACAGCATACAAATGAAGAAACCGTGTTGCAAGAAAATGCAAGGGCTTATGTTGCAGGTTGGGTGTGTAGCAGAATAAATCACAAAATTTGTCGTAGAAATTTATCTTGTAAAGAAAACCCCAACAATGACGTAACAACGCACATCGCAAATAAAAAATACTGTAAAGATTCAAAAATTGTTCTCCCTAATGATGTTTCTCTAATGCTCAGCCAATTGTGTTCTGATGTTTTCAAAGAAATTGATCATGTTATTTGTAAAACTAGAATTGGTGTAAAAAAAGAACTAGTTAAAATGGTAGTGCTCCCTGTTAACATGTCCATTTGCAGTGACTGTGCCAATGTCTTCATTGATAAATATTTCAATGTGTTAATAAATTGTTACATCAAAAATAAAATGGACAACCATACAGCTAAAAAACAAAACAAGCGATGTATGAAAGCTGCTAAAGTCATTCACAACTAAATTTCATCAAATTTGAAAATATGAGAATTTATCAATTCATTTCTATTCTAATAACTTTGTAATTTGTTATTAATTAAAAATGTTATGAACAAAGTGACTCTAAAGTATACTATTTATTGCTTTGCAGTTTCTTATTGAAATCAAATGCACACCTCCCCTCTTTTCCTCACGTAATCCAGCACGATGCACGGAGTGTGCGAACGTTTCAAGCTGCTAGATGGCAGCACTGTTACTTTTCGCTGCCACTTGCAATGCTAAACAGGAAAGCTTTCCAGTATTAATGTTAGAGAGTATTTGTTGGTATTCAAAGTCCATATAATGATATCAAGCTTCTTACTCTCCATAAGAAATATCCCAACCAAACTGTAGATAAGAAAGCACAATTATAGGTTATTATGGCATTTTGCCAACATCTTTGGTTTCTCTCTGAGCATCTAGTTGTTTTTTTGATGACCAAGTGACCACAGAGAAAAAGAAAAATCATCACAATCATCATCATCATCATCATCATCATCATCATCATCATCATTTACTAAACAGGCTTTAAATAATGTGGTCTGTTGCGGACTCAATTCGTTTAACCAGCAAAAAAGAAAAATATAGTAACAAACTTGCAGCCTCCACAGAAACCTGATACTCCTCAATGACTACAGACCATGGCTAAATTGGAAAACCTGAAATTGGAGAATCCTGTAACATTAAGAACCGGTTATTTATTTGAAGATTGAAATAGGAAGAGACAAATCTCAATCTTTCCTGTGCAGACTTCCTACAGAGTGGTTTTCAAGGAACTTTGTGATTGCTCCTCTTAGACGAAAGTAGTAAATGACACGACAGAACGCACTATCAACCTGTTCCCAAAGTACAATGAGACATTGACGAAGATGAATAGAAACAGTTTCTTCTATAACTTTTATCCAAACACCGATAAGAGTTTTCTACTCCTTCAAAAGCTGCTCTGACTTTTTTCTTTCACTATGTTACACATTATAAACTTCTCAGCTCTGGAGCGACTTATAAATGGTAATATTTTAAAGAAATTTTTTGTGCTTGTTTTACACATTAATGCATAATATTAGCCTTGTGGGAATTTGAATTTTTGAAAGTTCGGTTTTTTGGACCACACTACCATGTCAAGACACTGGAGGAATTTCTGTTAGCTACTAGCAAACACATGCAATTTTTAAGTGAAGAGCTCTCTTTTAGATCTCTTATGTCAGATTCTAGAATAATGACATAACTAAGTACTTGACTGAGGGTATCGAATGTATTTTGCATGTTTAATCTTACTGTTTCTAGTTGGACTGTAAGAGATTTGGTATCATGTACGTATCTCTGGCAGACTTAATGTTCTCTCAGAAGATAAAATTTTCTTGATAGGCGATCTATTGCAGACTCCATCCTGTTGTTCTCTCACCAGTGATAGCTTGGTTGAAACATGCTGTGAACTGACATGAACTTTTGTACTGTCACCCCTTGACAATCTTTCTGATGATAAACATTTCTTGCATGGAAAGATGAAGGACCCACCTCATGTAAAAGCCTCATACTCAGGATTGCCGAATTTGAGACAATCAAGGTGGAATGCACTTCTGACCGCGCACCTCTTAGCTTTACAAACCACTCACTATTGCTCGTATAGTGTGGTCTCTCATCTCGCATGCATCGGATCTTAAAAAACAAGCCTTTTGAAGACTTGATTGCTGTGTGGATTTAGATTCAAACATGAGCACAGCTTAAATGATATTGACTACTAACGACCCAGCAACCATAAAGCATTCTGAATCGTTAGAGACTGGAATTTTTTGTTGAGTTCGAAGTGCAAAATGTGGGATTTTCAAATGGGAAAATTGAATTTTTCAGTATTTTCACATTGTTCGTTTTCGAGCTTGGAAATTGGTATGTTCGTTTTTATAAAGTCTTTACAACACCTTTTCCCAGATATTCGCAAGTTTTCTTTTTGTTTTGCACACTGCAAAAACAAGTGGCAATAGAAGTCAGCACAAGAGATTGTTCGTCTTCCTTGCAAAAATTAATTGCCGATGCATGTTTTACCGACTTCAAATCTTTCTCAACAGTATCTCTTCTTTCCCACGAGACCTCACAATTACAAAATTTACACATGACTGTACTTTTGTCTGTGCAATAAAACCCATGCCTTATATACTGGAAAGCTCTATTGGAGCTATTTTATTATTAAACATTCTTGTAGCCTCACCCATGCCTTATATACTGGAAAGCTCTATTGGAGCTATTTTATTATTAAACATTCTTGTAGCCTCACTTGCACGGGAACATAATAATGTTATTTCGCCTATGTGTGACACTATAAACAAATAAAACAAACACACTCAACACGCTCCAAAATAATATGAACTAAGGATGCATTCAGCAGGCTCACAATGCTTACCATGCTTACAATACGATTCTTGCACATCGCTACATATATCAGATATGATGTCAGGAGTGTGTTTAGACCAGATATTTGAATTAAAACCTTCTAGCTCGTTGACCATTGACTAAAACAGATTCAGTATCGAATGTGCAATACTAGCGACCATAAATATCGACCTTATCTGTGCGACAGCTATCGATTATCGATTGTAGTAAAAAAAAAATAAAAATTGAAAATTCGCGCACATAATTCCCTAATTGCTTAAAAAATCGCATTCCCGACTTGATACGGATTTCGCGATGTTTCACGAATTCAAATCAGGCATAAATGGATTGAAAAATGTATATTTACTGTAATTAGATGTTGAGAAATATTTTTTTCCAAAATTCGAGAAATATTCCATTCCCTATGAATTGTCAATACTTTAAAAGAAGGAAATAATATATTTCATTCAAATGGAATAACAAATTGTAGGAGAGAGGAAAACGAAGTAGGGTACATCTTGTTAATGTTGTGATAAGAGTTATATCGTGATACTGTGTTTGATAGCTTATCATGCTTTTACTGAGCGAGAGAAGGACCGATTTTATGCAGCAACTTGTCCACGAACTTGTCCTTAATACATTGTCACAAAAAACAGATTTTTGTCTCGATAAGTAAAATTGTAATAAATTCTCATACCAACTATCACGATATTACTCATATCACGATATTACCAACCTTTACCCTATCTTATTAATGTGCTTAATAATGTATTTTGTAGTTGAAAATCTATTTATTTATTTAAATTATGGTTCATAATTGTGTATGCGATATTAGCACTCAAAGAGAAAGGGATATTGGTAGACGACTGCCAAAGTAATTGCAGATCAGTTTCAAGCCTGCAAACATTGTAATATCGACAGGCCAGTTCTAAAGAGAAACAACTCAAAATTTAAAGTTTTGAGAAAAATAAAGTTTAAAGCTTCAACCACACATAAAACATGATTAATTGAATTTGGATTATGTTAAACGATCTTTTGATTCTTCACAGCAACATAAAGCTTCAAAATGCAGGTTTCTTTAAACTTTAAATTTTGAGTTGTTTCCCTTTCAAGCTGGGCCGTCGATTTTGTATTTCTGTTTTGACTGCCTGCACACTTGGATAAGAAACAATAATTTAATAATATGATATGATTATATTTAATGTAAAATTAAAAAACTAGATAATTTCGTATTAAAATGTTAAATTAATATTCTTCCTTTTATGTCAAGAACCTAATTTGTTTTAACTACAAACATTTAAGAACAGGTTCTATGAACTAAGACAAATTGAACAAGTGAATCCACTGGATAAATGCCCTATTCCCTACCAGTAAGAATCCAAGTCTCCTGAACTTGTTCACAGAGTATGTGAATATCCAGAGTACCGCAATCCTTTGTGCTGGAAATGCCAACAAATCAGCCATTTTTATTACAGCGCTTGCTATTTGCCGTACACATTTGTAAAGGGAATGATTGTAGCCTAAATCAGAATCAAATATTTTTAATTTTAAGGGCCATGGCCTAAATTGAGTTTTACTTTAAATGTTCCTATCCCAAGCATGTTGAAATGGAATAACAATAGTGGCCGACTAGTTGATTGCACTGCTCTAGGATTCTGCTTGTGCATAGCTGAAAGAGCATCTACTTCAGGATGTAAACAGTTACTGTACCTGAGTACATAGAGAAGTCGAAAAGACGAATCGCCACTCTCTGCAGATGCCGCAGCTCCTCCAGCCTGACTTCCTCCTCCCACTCGGCGTACCGTCTGCTGGATTCCTCGAAGTGGTCGCTGCTCAACGATTGGGTGGAAGCGTCTAGCATCATCAGCTTGCCAGTTGTATCATGTCGAGCTAAAAGGCAGTGTAATTCTGAACTGAAATCTTCGTAATACAATGAAGAGAATAAATAGGTACTGTCCAGCTGAATGGTTACATCTCATCCCAGTTCGTCCCACTTGTTTCTCCTGTCCTCTCTGTAAGGGCTAGTGGCTGAGCTGTTAAGTTCTTCTCTGCAAATATTTGCTGTACGGAATTGGAAGTTTACGTAATATTATACAACTGTTTAAAATAATTTACAGAAAAGGGCCCCGTTAAGTAAGTAACTGTCATGTGATTTCCCCTGTTTTGACGACTGTGTGACATAACCACTTGGATGGACAGTAGCATGATAACATATACGTCACCAAATTAAACTATTAACAATAAATGAATCATAAAAGTAAAATCTGAAAAGGAATCAAAAGATGAAGCACGTAGTAATGGCTACTTCTAATATAGGCATAACCTCTAAGAAAAATAAATTCAGAGAACTGAAATGAAGAAGTTTAGACTTGAAATTAAATCATCCATATTCTTTTATTTACAGATGGCTCCTAAATGTTATGTTTCTGTGTGTACCAAAAATTACTAGAGTGCTTTAAGTGAGTGTGTTACATTACAGTTCTCAAATTTCCAACTGAAGAGATAAGTTATGTGGCTGGAAGCTACTCGTATACTATGAAATATTTTCACGCCAACAAAGCATTCAGTTGTGTGTATTAAACACTTTGAAGTAAACAATTTGTATCTAGTACATGTTTCTAGAGACAGAGAAGGAAATGTGCAAGAATAGTCCTAAAACAGATGTCTCTTATAACTATTTCCAGGTTTACGGGAACAATTAGACAATCTTATTCCTCAACAAGAATGGACCTTGCTAACAAGTGCATTCAGAGATTTGAGCAGCAACAAATTAAGTGGTTGCAAATGGACAAAATTAATTCGTTTAATGAACTATGTAACATAGATACTTTAAAAAAGATAGCAGGTGGATCATTAATCTCAATCCATGTTTCTGTACTTTTTGTTGGTTAATTTTGAGGGTGTGTCACAAATATATTGATGTATTAAAATATATGAAAATTTATCAGTGCAATTGTGTGTAAATAATCAAAATTATATTCATTGCATCACAGAGTTGGTAAGTGCACACATGAAATTAGAAATGTGGTCTCAATTGGAGAGCATTCTTCTGAAGTACGTAAATTATAATAATTATTATGGTGTAATGATGTTTAGTGTTAACACTGACAGCATGTTGGCCACGTTTGTATGTTTACTTAAGTATAATCCTTTATTGTAGGAAGTATTCGAAAGACGCTTGTTATGTTTATTGGAACAAATTTCAAACACATTAAAATAATACTTATGTGATGTATTATAAGTGCATCTTTGTTGTACAAACAGTCATCTTCCTCCTACAATGTTATTAGAAACTGTCCATTTTATACGCTAATACTGTCTTTACTTGTGCAATACAATATGCTAACTGCGAGCACTGCGGCTGCAGTATTTGTTCTGTTGCATTGAATGGGGGACAATCACATCACACATGTGATCAGAAGTTAAGGTTGTTGCAACCATAAGGCAAATTCCTGCATGACGCAATCTGCAGTAGGTTCTGGAATGTAGACTATGATTACACCGTAAAAAAGGTCCATTCAAAAGAATAGGGCAATAATGCAACATTTCCTAAAAACAGTAAAAGACCAAATAATGTAAATAAATGTAAAATAAAAGTAGATTGTATTGGTTCACATTGAAGTGTAAAGAGTTTATATTGTATCCTGCATTATCTCTGATGTATAAGAAAAAATATGATATTTCATCAACTTCCGAGCCCTATTCATCACTCATCAACTCATCACTTTTTCCCACCTCACTTCTGACATTCCCATCACATCCACTCTGTTTCTTCTCATTGCTTCCTTCATGTTTTCCAACTCACCTGGTAGAACTGGTGTCTTCTCGTCCCTCGTTGCAGTCGTCGATCTTTTCTTCTTTTCATTGTATTGCCTCATGATGTGTTCTTCCCCAGTATCCCCCACCCGGACATCCGATTGGGGGGATAGTTTACATCCGGAATTTTTTACCAGGGACGAACTCATCATGATATCAAATTGCAAATTAGGATTTATAAATGCGGTAGGTTCCCATTCCTATCCGCATACCACTCTCTCTTTCGCATCTTGAAAGATCCCAGGGGGCCCCAGCGTGAAGGTGAGGAGAGTGGATTTGACTAATTAGGCCCTCCGGACTTCACTGAAATTTACCACAAGGGTTAAATATCAGTTCCATCAGGGTTTTTGACCCAATCAGAGACTGGGAAATCCCAATTAGTCTTTGCCCCCCCTTATGGAGTCTAAAGCATTACAAAGGTTATCAATGTGAAGAGATAACTAAGATACTTATCGAACATGACACCGAGAAAGTTGGTCTTCCAGGATGATTTAAAATTAAAGTTATGTCATTGAAATATAGATATGTAAAATTAACATTATTACTAAGAAATAAACATGAAGTTCTGTCTATATTAATAATAAGATTATTAGAACGACACCATTTTTAAATTCACAAATACTAATCATTAATTTTTAGTTTGTGCAATCCCTAGATGCAAAACAGGAACGAGATGAAGTTAAACTTCTATGAAGATTAAACAAACTAACTCTTCAATATTATTAATTTATGCAGTGATAAGAGAAGTTGTAAAACAAATACAAAGGAAAAATCGTGAACTGAATAAAATTTATAAAAGTAATAATTATATGATTGATAAAATTCTGAAAAAAAAAAAAAAGTTTTAACTTCAATCTTTATATTTTTGTGGAGTGAAGGGCACACAGGTATGCATGAGGTAATTTTGATTGTGCTACTAAAGCCCCTTGAGTCTTGGTGTCTCTGAGTGAAAATATGTCTACCAGAGTTCACATTTGACTTGAACGAAAAATTGCGTGTGAAGATTTTATGCGCTATGCACTTATCTTTGGACTGATACTAAAGACAGGTAGGCCTACATATTGCAAGTCTGCATGATGGTCAGCACAGCACACAACTGCTGCTCACACAACATTTTCCACAGACTGTGGTTTGCAGAATTGCCCAGTGTTAGTATTCATTATTATTAATATTGTAAATTTGTGTATCTTACACTATTTAACAGAATGTTGGAAAAATCTTACTCTCGCCTTTTGTATTTGTTCTACACACAAGAAAAAGCGTAGTTAAAGTTACAGCAGTTTTCATTTCCAGGACTGATCCATTAAAGTTACACGAAAATGCACTACAAAGAGCAAACAGCTCATATCAACAAAATCGTAATAAAAAAAGAAATGTTATGCATTCTCATATGCACCGAGTCCTTACTCTTATCGAAATTCTTTCATGGAGCAAGTCTTGATGGGAATCCACCTGTATGTAGGCAACAATTTCACACGACTGTCCACAAGTAGCATATATACAGGGGCTCTTGTTTACTGCACATGCGCAATGTGTTGTAAGCGAAACATACAATAAGGGAGCTCCAAATTTTTTTCCATATCTGTACATACTCGTAGATCTGTAGATGATACTTTTGTACGTGGTTTGTAACACCTGTTTTTGCCTAAACCCCAAAAGACACAAAACCCTATATGGAAGAACATACTATTTTGTCGTCGTTAAAAGCTACATATTTCCACACATTCAAACATGCAAGCTATCAAAAAATCTCTACAAACTAATTTCAAGAATTAAGGAGAATTGCCCATTCAAGATATTATGAAAATGCAATAATAATTTAACCATGAATATTTCTCAAAGCAAAAGCCTTATATTTCTAAAGGTTAATAATCTTAATTCCTTAGTTTCCTTCTACTGCAATGCGGATCTGGAATATTGCTGGAGTATTAGTCCATGCTAATTCAATAATTATTTGACCTAATAAAGAAGATGAAAGCTGCAATGTCTTACCTTGTTGGCGAAACATTTAGTCCACCATCATTAATTCCATTGGGTATCCACTTCATTATCTGGTATCCTGATGTAGCCAGATGTTTGATTGGGTTAGTTAAAGGGTCCCACTCCATGGGCTGCATGTCATTCTCGGCATTGATGCCTTCCCACTGCATGGGCTCCTTTATTTTTAGGAAAAATTCAGAAATGTGGTGTTAAAATTTTAATCAACAATGGTGAAGTTTTAAGGTCTACAATGCCGTAAATTGGCTCACTTTAGAACAAAAATAAACTGGGCGTCCCATGATGTAGATCGACACAATTAAATTAGTGTTATTCCTGAATGAGTGGATTCTATGAAACATTTAGAATTCACTTTTTTTGAAAATTTTCTGTCGCAGGTAGATTTCTCTATAAACCTACCATACTGCAAGAAACTTCGATAATCGAATCAGTGAATTACATGCAGATTCCTGGAATTGTTTTGAAAGTTCTGAAAGACTTGTAAAAACCGCCTAAAATTTCTTAACACAGCTAGTGATAAGTAGGGGGCACATTTTTATCTGCTAAACATTTTTAATATATTTATTTCTTATGTGCAAAAAAATACGAAAATATTTGCTAAAAAAAAATATATTTCTTTTAATATGACAAAAATATCTTACTTAGCTTGAAAAAATTGTTACTAGGTACTCACCAATCACACTTGAGCATCAGTTGCTAGTAGCTGGCCGAGAATTGCAGTGGACAACAAAGGTCATCTCCAAATTCTCCATCACAAATGCATGCCGATTATCTCTGAACAACGACTTACACTGTGAAAACGATCTTTCCACAACACAGGATGTCAGACATGAATATTTAAAGGGAGGAATGTCATAAAGACATACAGTACACCATCAATTTCACCTACAGGCACACCCTCCAATACATGAGTAACTTCACATATTTTTTTATATCCACTGTTTTTTCCCAAACACATTCTGGAATTTGTCACTTAGTAGGCTTTCTTGTACTTCTGAACCTGGTAGCGAGTCTAGTTTAATCCATGGATGTTTCAAGTTGGATGCTCTTGGAGGTAATGTCGACAATGCAGTACACACAATGCAGCTTTCCACATTCGAACGTGGAAAGATAAAATGTATGCACTTTTTTTTCCTTTCTGGCAACTTGTAAGTCTGTTATTTAATGAGATCACTCAGCGTCAAATGAAATGGTGAAATGGAAATGATATTAAGGCAAATTTAATCGATGATGACCTACGGGACCCAAACAAGTAATCAGATCAAGTCAGATACAAGCAATTATGGGATTCAATATATTTAAATTTCTGTCAACACTGAGACCGCTTCGATAATAGGAGCAGCAAAAAAGAAAGATGAGTTCATGTCAATTTGGCCGTTATTCGAGAAACCTGTCATCAGTTCGTGGCTACCTGTAAGACCTCTGATATTGTGAATTCGTAAAGTGACTGAAAAATTACAAACATTTCGAAGCAATTTTTCATTCGTACAATATATTCCTGTTAAATTACAGATATATTAAGATTTTCGTAACAGTTACTTGAATTTGAATTAGATTTAAGGCACTCTGGCACACCCTATTTACCTACCAATGTTAAATTACTGATTTGAAGTGTATTTTTTCTCAGGATTCGCTTGGAGTAGAACTATGAAATTTTGTGGACTTGTTCTTGGGACACTTGTGAGCAATTTAACATGGGCTTTTCAAATTATGTCATATACAGTCTGATCCATTTGGATATGAATAATATTAATTTATCATTATAAAGCTATTACGATGGCAGGAAAAATTTCTTCCTGCTTATATTATGATTAAAAGATGGGAGTTTCCATATATGACAATCAACAATGCATAATCTGAAAGGACAAATGAAAATCGTAGATGATTAAAATGGCTACTAAGAATCAACAGGAGGCACAATGTGTTCTTTGATATGCTAAATTTGAGTGTGTTAAAAGAGGTCAAAGGGAATTTCGACGTGAGTATGGTGTGCATGATGTACCTAAATTTGATTCCATAATGTTGTTGTATCGAATATTTGTAAAAAGAGGTTCTGTGTTAAAAAAAACATGCAAGAGATCGCAGGCGAAACCCAATAAGAGAACCAGCTATCTCTTGGCTTGGTCTCCAAACTCCCCAGATCTAACCCCTCTTGACTTCTTCATGTGGGGTTTTGTTAAAGACATTGTCTATTCACAGAAACCCAGGAACATTGATGATCTGAGAGTAAAAATTACTCAAGCTTTTCACCAAATCACCCTCTTATGTTACAACGGACATGGGCTGAATTACATCACCATTATGAGTTGTGCAGGGTGCGCAAGGGGGGGGTCATGTCGAGCTCTGCGGAATCTCCCATCTTTCAGTGTTGTGTGCACAAAGTTTCAACAAATAAAGTTCAGTACTAAATGTTTTACGGTTGTTTTATTTTAACCACACCCAAACGAATCACCCTGTAGTATACTGATTAATTATTTTCTTTTTTCAGGCATCTTATCAACAACATTTTTCATCATATTTTTTAGCTATAACTCATATAAAAAATTGAAAATCACAAAAAGCTCGTGTTAAATTACTGACGTGTTCATGATTAATAAGCCCTCAAAATCTGAACCTGTACAACCTGAAAAAAAGTACAATTTATAGAAAAAACACAACTTACGAGAAATGGCTGATGAAGTTTCTCAATACATTCCTGGTCCATATGATGGATTGTCAGCTTCCTCTTCCAGATCATCCACTAGTTTTCTTTATGCTGTCTAGTCTTCATCTCAATGTCCCTTGCATACTAATCACCAGCTCCAAGTCTTTCTTTGTCCATCTTGTACATGGCTTTCACTGTACAGAGTCCGATGGTTTTCAACAAGCTCTGTAATACTTTACATCTACACATGTTGTCATCATTGAATGTAATCACAGTATCATACACTCGAAAGTGAAGTGCACTGATTGAAACAAACACTGTCTCTTTGGTAGTTGTGCCCACATGATAGTGTTGATGCACTCATTTGGATTCTGTATCTGATCGTAGAGGCATTTTTTCAAAAGCTCAGTATTTGTAAGATTTTTGAATATTGACTTGTATATGTTGTTTTCTAATGCCAGGCATTTGACAATAAAGTCATTTGACCTCTTGTACTCCAATATTTTTCAAAGATATTATCATGGCCAGCCACTGAAGCACAGATTTTGAGGTGTTCCGAATCCATTTCTTGGTTTGAGTTGCACAATGGGCAGTTACGGGACTGATATATTCCAATTCTATGCAGGTGTTTGGCCAAACAATCATGGCCTGTTGCCAATCTAAATGCAGCTACAGACGATTTTCGTGGTAAATCGGGAATTAACTGTGGACTTTGATGCAGAGAATTCCATTTTTTCACTTGAGATTGTGTTATCAAATTTTGTTTGTTAAAGTCTAAGTATGTAGATTTAATAAATCTTTTCACAGAGTAATACGTAGATTTAGTAACAGGTCTGTAAGTAGCAGTGCTGCCCTTCTTTGCTAAAGCATCCGCATTCTCGTTTCCCAGGATTCCACAATGGGATGGTATCCATTGGAATACAATTCGTTTATTGAGTGATATTAATTAAGAGAGCATTTTAGTTATTTCTGCTGTTTGAGATGAAGGTGTGTGTTTAGAGACTATTGATAGAATAGCTGCTTTGGAGTCTGACAATATAACTGCATTCTTAAATTTATTGATGTGGCATAGAAGATTCCTGAGACTTTCACTTATTGCAATGATTTCACCATTAAAACTTATTGTTCCATATCCAGGAGATCTATAAAGTGAGAAGAGACAGCACATAACACCTGCACCGGCACCTTGTTCTCTGAAGATCAAGGATCTGTCGGTGTATAAATGAAGCCAGTTTTGTGGAGGGTACGTAATATTAATTGTCTCTAAAGACAATTGTTTCGGTATTTCAGTGTTTACTTCTGATTTCAGTATTTCTTCTGTTAAATTTAGATTATATTCTATATTTAATAGAGTTAAAGGGTTTGGTTTAATTTGTAAGTTTTCTTTTAAATTTGGGATATTGATTTTCTGCTTTAATTCTTGAACAATGGATATGAAACTTTTTTGAGTTTTCAATCTACATAGAGGACTGTATGAATGCCAATTGTTTCCCGGTAATCTGATAAGTTTTTCATATTGAATCAGTGCTTTTCTTCTATTGTCATTTTGAAGCTGTTAATATTAGTGAGGAATCTCATAGAATCTACTGGAGTTGTTTTGATTCCACCAGTAATGAGTCTGAGTGCTTGGTTTTGAACATATTCTATTTCGTTTATGAAAGGTGAAGTAATTAAAATTTCTCCGCAGTATGTCAGCACTGGCTGTATAAACATTTTAGTCTTTTTAGAAGGGAGAATCTTTTACGAGCTTTTTCAGAAATGTATTTCAGATGGTTGCTCCATGTTAACTTACTGTCGAAAATAACGCCAATGTATTTGGATTCATAAGTCCTAGGAAGGTGTTGGCCATTGTATTGGATATTGAATTCTCTTTCTTTTTTACTAAGTGAAAATATTTGGTAGTTACTTGTATATGTATGTATATGTATGTACAGTTGGGACGGTCGTTCTGTGCCGGTGTGCTTGGTTACTTGAGCAACAGAGTGAGTTTATAGAAACACGTGACTTGCCGCCTCGGCTGGGATCTGCAGCATGTAGTGACATCATCATGCGCAGTTGGTTCCAGGATGTGCGATGAACGGTGCATTCCACTCACAGTTGTCCAGTGTCACTTATCACATCACACGTGTTATCATAATAAATACAAACTGATTATAAACATAAAATGATATCCATGGTTCAATTATATAGCAATGAAGAGAAACAGACGCAATCAGTATATCTATTCATCAGACAAACTTTCGATACCAGATATATCACCACCATTGTCGTCGTGATTTTCGTTATGACTATCATCTTCATCGTCGTCGCTTTCACTACTGCTGTCTCCGCCCGTAATTATGAAGCTTTCAATTACATTTTCCATAATTCCTTCCTATTCAATATATTCATCTTCGATTTTTTCAACATGTTCACATACTTTTTCCCATTTTTCTACACTGATGTCATCAACCCGTTGTTGGCACAATTTCATCACTTGCTCTAATTTAAAAGTTGTGTTTTGACCGGCTACCCACTGCTTGATATCTGCCCAAATCAATTCCAATGGATTTAGCTCAGGTGAATACGGCGGCAATCTGAGTACACAGTGTCCATTCATAGCTAAGAGATTGTCAATCACGTAAGTTTTATGAAGTGGCTTATGTGTTTTAATGAGCCCGTAAAGCTCCACTTTCAGCATATTTTCCTGAAACTGCACATTGTTTCTTCTAAGCCAGTCCTGCATATCACTTTTCTTTGAATTACTTGAGGGAGCTTTATGCAACTGCACATTATGGTAAGGTGCGTTATCTATTATAAAAACAGATCTAGGGGGCAAATTCGGAATCAACTTTTCCGTTATCCACTTCTGGTAATTGTTGGCATTCATTTCATGATGGTAGTCTCCAGTTTTCCTGTTCGATTTAAACATCAGAAACGCACCAGGTACAAAACCCCTCGACCCCCTGCATGAACAATAATAAGCCTAGGTCCTTTCGAAATAGGCGCCAGTAAACCTGAGGTTTTGTCATCACTCCAATTTTTTGGTCTTGTATGCGTGCTATGAATATACGTTTCATCCTCGTATATTAGAGGCCTACCTTCTTCTCTGTATTTCTTTATTGCGCGTAAATATGATACGCGCTGTTCTCGAATATCATGCCTTTCCTGTAATACCGCTTTATTATTTCTTGTCTTCTTCCATTTAAACACCATATCACGTAAAATGATCTTTAAACTTGTACTACCCCCGTTAAAGTTTATGGCATCTTTTAGTTTAGGTAGCAGTTTACTGACAGTGGGCACTGTTTTGTCATTTACATAAAAATTATAAATTGTCTGTCGTATAACTCTTTTATCAAAATCATCAACATCTGTGATGTGTTTCGGTACACGATGAACTTTACCAGGCGTTCCAAAAGAGGTCCCTTCTTCCTCACACTGTTTCCCTTCAATTATCTTTCTTATTGTTCTTTCGGGCACTTTAGTTGCTGCACTCACTCGTTCTTGCACCTTTTTCAGCGGTATTAAAAAGTCTCCAGAAGCTGCTTCACTCTTCATGGAAGAATGTATATTGTTCACAACTTCCCGAGTTTGGCAATGCAGTGTTTTTGCGCCAAGTTTAGACTGAATAGGAGGCATTTTAGTCTACACAAACACACACAACTGCAATTTGCCACAATAATAAATAAACAATATGATTATGAATTAACTAAACTAACAAACTGCAATTATCACGCACGTGGCAGGGCGATGTTACACAGCCAAGGCTTTCTGCGAGACTAGCCACTTGCCATATTCTGTGCATGCACGAGAATGTAGGCTCACTGGCTAGCTAACACATGATTCTCACCGGCACAGAACGAACGTCCCAACTGTATATATTTATCTTTAAGCAATATACCTTTCAGTGGGGTGGCACTTCACAGGATATTGACTTGATTTCTTCTACTATTGCACAAGGTAAACTGTTTTTGTGACTGAAAGGTTGGCCAGATTCTTTGGCTTTTTGGTATTTACACCAAGAGTCACCACCTTTAGGGCATAGTTCATGATTTGGACTTTTGTCACTCGAAGACATGCGAAATAAAATACACCACACTGTAGTTTTCATTGCCTCAACACTATGGGTGTTCTGCCTTATAGCCAAAACCATAGTAATTTTGTATTTGAGACAAGAGGCACCAGTAAAGCATTCAAAGTAGGTGTACCCCTCAAAGAGAGACACACTATATTCGATCCTTCTGCATGGTGAAACCATTTCGATTTCGGTAGAGCAGTGCGATTTCCAGAGCAGTGGATGGATAGGGAAGATGGTGTTTGGTTTCTGGAAGACGGCATCAGCAGTCATGAAACCGGAAGAAGAAGAAGAAGAAGAAGAAGAAGAAGAAAGAAAACGATCGGACAGACCCTCACAGAAACAACAGGAAAGGACTTCTGGACTATGCTCTTATGAAATGTGGAAGGGTTAAAAAGCATAGGCAGGTACTGAACTCAGCACTGGATAACCTGCTGGAGACACACGACATAAACCAGAGGTCTGCATCGAATGTTTTTGCTCGAGCACCAAGTAGTTCATACTTGATAGCATAATCCGCTAGGTAGTGCACATGCATGATGGATAAAATTGTCGCGAGCGATAAATCCTCGAACGGTATAAGCCGAGCATTAGACATTCGTTCTTGTTACAGTGATGAACTGTGTAGTAACATCATAGATGTTATGATGTTATCATTTCAAAACTTTGCAGTGTTTAACTAGCCTCTCCATAGTACAACTACAAAACTTCCTTTAAAATGTAATATAAATGTTGTAGGTAAACGGTTTTTTTTTTTTCTACACAGGAGTGATTTTACTTTTGCCACATCTGATAGATGTTATTGGATGTAAATGTAATTATTATAAACGGAGAACACAATCATGATAATGCAAGAACCATATCAAGTTTTCTAGTAAAAATAATAATCTCTAATAATTAGTATATCAATCTTTGCGTGTGTAACAGATGTGCAGCAAGATTATTTGTTTTATTATATTTTCTGTGACGTTATCTCTGTAGTAATATTATTAATCTACTGCTATATCAATCATATTTTGTAAAATGTTTCTACATTGTCGCAGTATATAGGCGGAACACTATGTATGGACCTATCATATTATATATGTGGTAAATCATATAGTGAATAATTCTTAATTAGCAATAATAACTGTATATCAAAGTTTTTCATACTATTTTATTTATAACTTTGTGCTACTGTTTTGGTACGTTCCATTAGACCATTCCATTAAACGTTTGTCATAAATGCAGAAAATAAAGCCTTATTTTTACTGTGTGAGCAAAACATATGCATATCTTATGTCGCCTTCCATACAAGATAAGATATGTCGGTGAGATGACCTTGTACTGTGCTTTTATTTATTATGAGCGTATCATGACCGAACTTATCTCACTCGAGGGTGCGACATTCGACCGAGTGCAAGTGAGCGATTTAACTCCAATGCAGCACTCTGACGTAAACACAGAAACCTTCACCACAGAACCTGCCGAAATACCAGGTTACTATAGTATACATGCCTTGGCTACACAAGAAATAGGAAGATCCTCAGGTGGTGTATCATGTTATTATAAACCAATCATTGGTAGAATAGTAAATACACACATAAGTTACATACACAAAAAAACCTGATCTTCCTAGAGACAACGAATTTATACATAGCAGGAATGTACTGCAGGCCCCAAGAAGACATCACAGCAAAATTACTACCCGCAATATAACCATAACAAGCCTGCGCTGATAGTGGACGATTTAAAGAAGTCTTGAAATGCCTAGAAGAAGAAGGTTTGATACTTATAAACGAGGCAAAAACGAAAATCTACTTTGCACCAAGTGGATGTAGCACAATCGACCTCGTTTTCTACCAAGGAAACATCAATCATGGAAAGCAGACAGGGAAGTGGAAATCTGGAACAACCCCACTCAGAAAACACCTACCCATTACCACAGAATTCCCCTTCAATGAAGACAGGGGATACAACAGGAAAGACGAGCAAAAGACCACCAACTCGAGAAAAACAGACCCGCAAAAGCTTACTACCGAAAGGATGGAAACAGCCAAAACTCTAATACAAGATGGTAACATAAACGAGGCAGTAGAAATATTAATAAACGTCATCAAGGAAGTAATTGTGCCAGCACACATCAAACAGGGGAAGATGTGTTTCGACCACGACTGCTACCAGAAGCGCAAGAGAGTATTAGAACTTCTCCACGCCATGAAGACAAGTCAAACATCTGAACACATGAAGGAATATTCCAAGGTTCGAAAGGAATACAAGAATATGATCAAGCCGAGAAAAAATGAATACTTAGAAAGAGAAGGAAGAAAAGAAGCCGAGGAGGCAAAGGTGGACCCCATTGAAACAAAAGAAAAGATACTGAATACAATACCAATAGAGAAATGGGAAGAGCACTTTGAAACCTTCCTCAACAAAAATGGACGAATTCCACCCTTAACAAGAGCCTTAAACAAGTCGAGCAAAGAGTATAATAGAATCTCAGAAGAGGAAGTAACAAAAACGATAACAGCCTTAAAAAAATGCAAGGCTGCCAGCCTTGACAAATTATTCAATGAGCATATACAGGACACTAGCATGTTAATGACGAATCTATGGTCAAAAATCTTCAACCTAGAAATGGGAGACATCCCCGACCAGTGGAAGATCTCGCAAATAAAGTTGTTGTACAAGGGAAAAGGATCCACCGATAGCATCGACTCATATCGAGGCATCGCCCTAGAGAACACCATCTTCAAGGTCTTCACAAAGATTCTAACGGAAAGACTGACCGAACAAATTGACCATCAAATTCCAGACCAGCAACTCGGCTTCCACAAAGGCAGGTCGACTTTACATGCAATCGGGAACCTTATAGACGACATAACAAGTGCCATAAAGAGACCAAAAAGAAAACTATATGCTGTGTTCGTAGCTTACAAGAAGGCATTCGATTTTGTCGACAGGAAAATTCACAGGAAATGACGAACCCAGTATGATCCTAATCAGAAATATTCTGACAGAAAACAAAGTTCATATAAGTGATTCTATAACAACATCAAGAGAAATAACTCAGATGAACAGTGTTCTACAAGGGGACCCCCTCAGCCCTCTCCTGTTCAACATACTCACATCTGATATCGCCAAAGCACTGCAAGACACGCCAGCCTCACTGTACATGTACCTACACCAACAACATGATAAAAACGAACTACAAGCAGCACTGGATGGGCACACATCAACAGCCTGGAAGTCACCGTGCAGAAAATGGGGGCAAATAGCAGGAAGTGAATCTATTATACTCAATGGGAAAAAATTGCAGTTCGTGAACACCTTCAAACACCTTGGGGTAACTTTCCAGACAAGCTTCAACATACATGCAAAGGAAAGGGCAACAACAGCAACGAAAGCTTTTTACGAGGTAAAACAGCTACAGAAACTGTCGCTGGATACTGCAATGACTCTTTTCAGTGCAAAAATATCCCCGATTCTCAATACAGCATAAATCTAATTTGGCCATATTCATCCAAAAAAGCCCTGCAAAACTTGGAAGCAATTAAAGCCAGATTTATAAAGACAGCTCTGGAAATATCAATATATACACCATCACGACTAGCTTACGACCTTGCCCGGGAAACCTTCTTCATCAAGGATGTTGGAACACAACTGCTGCTGCCATCTTCAGAACAAGCAGAAGAGCTCTTACTCGAACGAAGAAAGAAAAGAGAAGAGATCTCGCAGGAGTTCTTCGCAAGGATCCCAAGATAGATAGAAATTGGACAGGACCAAACTGCGAGCTGTGCAGTGCTCTGATAAGACTAGCAGTCCACGGATTCCACCACAAGCTACAGAACAGTGTGTGTGCAATCTGTGCAAGAAACATTGTAGCCGCTACCATTTCACTGTATGTCCCAACAGTACAAGGTCTCTGAAAGACTACAGCAAAGAATAATCACACAATAACTATACAATCTGCACATTTGTGCGCATTCCTCGTTATTACTATAAATATTCTAAAGAAATCCCTGCATAAGCGGGCTATTCAAATATGTAACAGTTCAAATCTGTGAAATGTCAAAACCCAGACAGGCACGTCCCTGTAACGTTTTGTTTAAACGATTATTAAAACTATTTAGAATGGGAAAACACACATACAGCATTTATCATTCAAAAGAGGAGTTTAAAGAACATGAATCCATAAAATAAAAAAATAAAAAATAAAAAATTTCACCATTTTCAGCTGTCCGGAGCAATGACGTTATACAGTGGACCAGAGTGCCTTAATAATAACTATAAACCTAATGTTACATTATGCTAGTGTTTCTCAAAATTTTCCATTGCAGTTCTACAAACTTGGAATTCTGAAGACTTAGTTCATTTTTATTTTGCTTCTTTTTATTATTATTATTATTATTATTATTATTATTATTATTAGATTATGGTTTATTTAACGACGCTCGCAAATGCCGAGGTTATATCAGCGTCGCTGGTGTGCCGGATTTCTTTTACATGCCAGTAAATCTGACATGAGCGTGTCGCATTTAAGAACACTTAAATGCCATCGACCTGGACCGGGATCGAATCCGCAACCTCGAGCACAGAAGGCCAGTGCTATACGGACTGCGCTACCCAGGTCTACTTTATTATTATTATTATTATTATTATTATTATTATTATTATGCATAATTGGTTCAACACAAAAAATTATCTTAATAGGTTACACAATCCACGTTATTGAAATTGGTTTGGAGTGATTTATTAAGGATAGTATCCAAGTTTGATTTAGAAACATGTTAAAGGAATATGCTCCATTGACTAAAATTATCGTATTTTATTATTTAGATACAAGTTTAATTCAGAAACATGTTGAAGGATTTATTCTTGTGCAAAAACGGATGCTGCCTGGACCAAATGATCATATTTTTATTATGTAATTACTTTATAAAGTTTGTTCTAGCATGGTCCAAATATTGATTTGCAAAGAAAGGAACTTAGAACCTTTCTCTGTATCTCTAACGTTAAGTTGATATTTAGGCCTATAGTACGGGACTGGTACACTCGTATTTAGCCTATTCATGAAAATAAGTTTCTTTGCTCTCCTGAAAACTAGCAAATTCTGACTTAGTTCCTTCTAAAGTGTGCTATTCATTTGTAATATTAATACATTTCTCAATTTCATTTGATCATGAATTAATGCAATGCAAATCTGATAACAGTCTCGTGTGTGGTATGAGAGGATTTTCAAATTTCATTATTGTTAGAATTATTATTTTCTGTATTTTATGTAAATATTAAGATATACACGTACACTAAATTGAAAATGCAAGTTTTTGACAATATATGTGCATTATTAACATAGTTTCAATTCTACAGTTAAACCCATTTCAATAAATGTGTAGCAGCAACAGCAGTAGTAATAATGTAATTTGTTTTCATAGACAAATACGCACAGAATCCAGATATGAAACTGATAAATGTTATATTTCTTTTTAGATCTTTAATAGTATTAATAATAATGAAATATAATAATTAATATTTATTTTGTAATATTAAGATTATATCATAATAATTATTATTGGTGATGTTTCATATTTTTATTGATTCATCTTTCGTGACTTTTGTACATATTTTTCAGTATTCTCCAAATTTAAAATACCATTTAAATACAATTTATGATTCACAGAATTCCAAACTTTCAGAAGCACTGCATTATACTATTTCTGTTGTATTTATTGGTAAGGAAGGATGGTCATAAAAAATGTAATGTATCAAAACCACAAAACTTCATTGTCCACAGTAAATTTTTTATTCCCTACTTATTGTTGCAGTTTTCAAGCAAGAATCATAAAATAACTTAAAAAGCTCACCTCAGTGGGAAGAGGTTCATCCTGATTGTCCCATGGGTATCGAACCGAGCTCCTCAATACATATCTTGTCTTTATTGGCTTTTAAGGAACCCGGAGGTTCATTGCCGCCCTCACATAAACCCGCCATTGGTCCCTATCCTGAGCAAGATTAATCCAGTCTCTACCATCATATCTCACCTCCCTCAAATCCATTTTAATATTATCTTCCCATCTACGTCTCAGCCTCCCCAAAGGTCTTTTTCCCGCCGGCCTCCCAACTAACACTCTATAACCATTTCTGGATTCGCCCATACGTGCTACATGCCCTGCCCATCTCAAGCGTCTGGAATTAATGTTCCTAATTATGTCAGGTGAAGAATACAATGTGTGCAGCTCTGCGTTGTGTAACTTTCTCCATTCTCCTGTAACTTCATCCCTCTTAGCCCCAAATATTTTCCCAAGAACCTTATTCTCAAACACCCTTAATCTCTGTTCCTCTCTCAAAGTGAGAGTCCAAGCTTCACAACCATATAGAGCAACCGGTAATATAACTGTTTTATAAATTCTAACTTTCAGATTTTTTGACAGCAGACTAGATGACAAAAGCTTCTCCACTGAATAATAACAGGCATACACATACACATACTCTCCATAAAACGCTATCTTTGCTTGCTTTAATTGAAATCAAAAATCATGATGGCGGCACAGTCTACTACATACAGTCGCGAAGCTTGAGGTGTTTTTTTTGCAAATCTCGTGATAAAGCGCTCCAAGCGGTCAGCAACTAGAAACAATAGACTGTCCATGGTCGACTTTGGACTGTGTGGTATTTCTATCGAGTGCTAGCTCGTTGCGTATTTCACATTGATGCTTGTGAAATGTTCGTTATTGGTTGTAATGAAAATGTTAATGGCTAAAATATAATAATTGGAATAATAATATGGGACAAGGAGGAGACGTTTGTAGTGATATAAATTGTAGCAACAGTAAGAGAAAGAGGCCAGAGTTATCCTTTTTCCGATTTCCGAAAGATACAGAAAGGTTCCTGGGTTTCCACAAGAATGCTGTGCAGAAACAAAACTCTTAATTTTAAAGTTCTTTGTGACTGTTAGAATACATTATATCCTTAAATTTCACAATTAAATGTTTCAGCCTAACCGAAAGGACGTTAGATACCGGTTAAAGTTCAGGCTGAGGCTGCTAAATTTCCAGAGAAATAAAGGTTAGGTCTACTTTTTTTTTTTTTCAGAGGATATATTTTTAATTGTAGCTATTAATTTTGTTATTATTTTTATGTTATTTTACTAAAGACGCAGAAAAATTAAGTTTGTTTTAATGAAATTTATTGATCACGTTTTATTTTCAATTCTGGTGGGATTATTATTGCTTAGGCCTACTTTTTTTTTTCAAAGGATACGTTTTTAATTATAGCTGCCAATTTTGTTGTTATTTTTATTTGTTGCTTTACTAGAGACGTAGAAAAATAAAATTTATTGATCACGTTTTATTTCCAATTCTGGTGTGATTATTATTGCTTAACCTCATCCCACTTTGTTAACTACGTAAGCCTACACTACAAGTACCGGTACACGTAAGTTACTCCATTAATTCATATTTCCATTATTATTGTTGTAAAGGGAAATGCAAATTAATATTTATTGGTTTCATAGTTAATTATCACTATAATCTTGAATGAGTGAAGCTATTATAGTACATTTCAGTTCGTTTTGCACAAACAAAAATTATATTAACTTATTTCTTGCAGGTATCTTCGAGTTTATGGTGGAATTTAATATACTTCATTAAAATAATAAATTAACTTTATGCATTTAATGTTTCAATAATGGAAGGAAGATGTTAATTTTTCCAAAAGAACACGACAACGAAAGTGTAACATATTTTGTCGTCTGCTAGGAGAGAGATCTGCGATGATGAGGCGATAGTAGCGATCCTAGTGGTGGGCAACTACCCATGTTTGCATTTTTACTACATATTGAGCTTCGCGACTGTATATAGTAGACTGTGATGTCATCTCCATTGTTGAAGACTGCATTGTTATGTGTTGAGCAATGAACACGAATTCCATAGAGAATGGAAAAAATGGATGAAGCGTTAGTGAGTAGAAGCTGTGGCCGCAGTCTAGTATATACAGTCACGAAGCTATGCCAGACTGTGCTGTAGATGAGAAAATTGATAGTACTTTGATCGAGAACTTTCGATCTTATTGTAAAATGTAGTCAACCGACCGTAAGGAAATTGAAATATTGTCGTGTTCATATTTTATATTTAAAACGTATTTTTAATTTTTCTGAAGAAATTGATATAACGTACATTTTATGAAGCAGTTATGTATTACATTACTGTTAGGCTACTTGATTTTTATCAACAGTAATCTCACTAGATAATGTCCGACTTTGTGTCAAGAAGAGATTAAAGAAATTCAATATTACCACTCAAGTTGGGCTCATAGAATAATAATATGGTACCTATTTGCCACTGAGATACTTAAATTCAGAAGTCTTGCAGAAATATTATACACACTATTCGAAAGAGACTTGAAATTCTCACAAAGGCAACAGAAATCCATACAAAATATTAATATTTTTCTATCACAGATCATGAACTATGTATTCCATTTTAAAAATAAATAGACCAAAGTGTGCAAATAAATTATATTTAGTCTAATAATTTGTCCACATCTGTAGTTATGTATAATTGTGGGGGCAGGCTAGAGCAAACAACTCCACTTTGAATTTTGTTTTTAGAAATACACAGAGGTACAAATTGAACAGTATTTAAAAATCTGAATCTGCTGTCAGTGGTACCATCAAATGTTTAACATTCACATCATCATCATATATATATATATATAATGCAACTTTAAATTTCCATAATAAATAGACGATAAAAATCAATTATGGTTATTACACAACTTCTAATCTAGTTTAAACCTATGAAGGTATGTAACAAGTGCTGTGAACTCTGGTGATATGGAGATTTTGAGTTAATCGTTGTTCTATTGTTGGAAAGAATAATTTGCATGTGGCACCTTTTTGTGTGTTTTTCCATTGACTCTGCCACTTTTCAAGACATTTTCCCCAGCTCAGTGACAATTGATGTTACAGGTTTCCTGTTATAGATTATAGCTAGTTCACTATTTTTGGCTGCTTCTTTGGCAAGTCTGTCTGCCAATTCATTGCCTTCTATACCAATTTGTGCCTTTACCCATCCAAAGTGAATTGTCCGGTTGAGATCCTTAAGTTGGCGAATCTTCTTTCGAATTACTTCTATTATTGGGCTATGTATAACAATGTTTTTCAGTGAGGCAAGCGTCACTTTGCTATCAGTGTGAATGGCTGCTCTTTTGTTGTTGTTAGTACAGTTGAGGAAAGATTGTAGTTGTTCCAGGGACTTCAAAATGGCTATAGCCTCGGCTTGATTGTTTGAGCAATTTTGATATAGTCTGGTACTTAAATTTCTTTGTCAGAGTTCTATTTACACATATTGTTATTCCTGCACAACTTTGTCTTCGATTTTGCTGCCGTCCCTGAAGATATCTGCCTGGCATGATGTTGAGCCATTTATTTCATATATTGCGCTGGGTGTGGCCAGTCAACGGTAGTGGGAGATCATAATCAGATCTTCTCTCTACGTGGTGTTTTTCTTTGTAGAGCTGCACTTTTTCTTCTATTACCATTAACTCCTATCGGTGGCACACTGACCATCACACAGGAGGCTTCAAAGAGATAGTTCTATAGGCCTCAGCCATCTTTATATTACTTATAAGACTTTGTACCCTCTGCAACTTCCGGAGGTTTGCTTGTTTATATATAGAATCTCGGTATGTGTGAGTGTTTGTGCACCCGCACGCGCGTGTACACGTGTGTCAGAGATCCTATTATGAATGATAAGAGTGAAGAAAATGAAATTTTTCTTTTTCGTCGCTTTTGTCATCCTATCCTTGCTTTTATCATTACTCCAGTACACACACCTCAATGGCAATGCATAGTTCAATTCTCTCTGATATAGCATCTTTTATAATTTATCATCGCTAACATGTACGTTAAGAACTATCGTTTGTCTGAGCTTAGATCAAATGCGTGATATAGTATACTAGCATTAATAAATTGAACCGAAATATCGAGAAACCCCACATGTCTAGAAAACTAAATTTTTCGTTGAGAGACATCCAACTCATCCTATTCCTTATTAAATTAAAAATATTTTCATTACCTTACTTTAAATGTATAGAATCTTTATAACTCATGTGATTGTGAGGACCTCGGAAAAATCATGTATTTATCTCCAAGAAAAAAGCAGGTTATATCCCACTTCTGAAAACCAAATTTGTCATGCTCTCCTTGTCTATTATTCCACAAGGATGGCAGATGAGAATTATTTACGTTCATCACCTCCTTATTATTCTACTATGTTACACTATCAGGATTCTGACACCACTATTGTAGAACAGTAGGGCTACAAGGAACTTCATAGAGAATTCCTACTTGGAAATAACTTGTGGGTATTCGTAAATTATTAGAAATTTGCAATTCTAGTAACTGAAGTCTAGTTCACAACACAACAAGCTTTATTAAGACTGTAAGTTGGAAGAACCTTAAAGGATACATATTGTTGTCTTGTTGCCTCTATGTATTGGTGATGGGTCTTCCTCTTCTGATGCCATGGTACCAACAGATGCAAAGTCTAAACTTCTTCCTCACAGAAGGATAAAGCCTTCTTGTCGACTTCATGATGTCTTGCTAGCAATGGTTCAACTACTGACTGTCTAACTCGAGGTGACACAACACTTAGCTGTGAATGAACACACGCAAATTGATGACAGTGTTACGAAACCGGCAAAGATGACGTTAAGCCAGTCTTGCTCTAATAAAAGGTCTCAGAAATCTTTCTCACAATAGTGTGCAAATGGACACTTTGAAAGGACAACTGTCTTAAGAGTTACAAACAAGACTTGATCATGCGATTACATATGTTAATGTGTCTTTACTTTAGCCAAATAGATTCGTACAACGTACATTAAAACTCAGTGGAAATATGTGTGCATACATGCAGCTTCTCACGGCGAAGCAGCACTAAAGTGCTTAGACAGCTTATCTTATGGTGTCTCAGGTTGGGATTTCCTATCATCTTCTCTGATAATTGGCTTTGAAACAACTTGTCATTCTAGCTGCAAAAAACAGCTAATGGTTCTGAATACAATTGAATTAAATAAATTTCTTGCCTGTCCTCTTTGTCTAAGAGTCATGATTTCGAAAGGTGCTGCTGCGTCCAAAGACTCTCTATACATCATAATCCCATTTTCTTGAATAAATCGAAACCATTTCACATTTTTCCACATAAACTTTTCGCCGTTACCATTCTTCTTCTTCTTCATTTGCAAGGCATCTTTGAAGAAATCAGAACACTGGTAAAAATTTGCTTCATTTTTATCACTTTAATTGGTTTCTTTCTCCCTGTTCCTCTGACAAGTTGCATCCAATCATGTGGATGATCGATGGACATTCCACTTATTTTCTTTCTTTTTTCTGCCCGAGCTTGATCTGATTTTAAAATCTATATTTTCTCATTTATTTCAGTTCAATATTGCTTACAATAGGTATACTATCACTTACCTCTTGATGAAGAATTGGCAAGACGCATAGAACAGAGTGCTGTGATATTACAAGTCCTTTGCGAAATCTTAATTCACAACTCACGAAATTTTACTACTATTTAGGAAGTGCCAACACAACATACTTATGAGCTCTAATTTAGAAATTATACAAACTTTCAAATTGCAGAATGAGAAGAGGGAAATAAGTTCTGTATTTAACGCCAGCAAACTGTGCTTAAGGAAATAAGTTTACATATTTCCTTTTACCCAAACCAAATTATTACATTAAAGTTCTGTGTCCTTTTACACACGTGGATTTAACAATTTCTAATAGAGATATCTCTTGTTTCCCTTTACCCAACCAAAGAACATAATTTCAGGATTATAACAGTATATATAACTCATTTTGGCCAAATTTTGACATATTCCCCTTTACCTGAAGACCACAGGTTTTATCCATTACTAGTGTCTAAGTTTAATTTTAAGTTGTAGGCCTTTTCTTTGTAATGTGTTGTTTGTGAAGAAGTTAACTTCACCCCAGTTTATTTATCGACATCCTGCGAGTCTGCACACAACTGATATTAACGTCCTTGCGCTTCTTTATCACTTGTAGTGCATTTATTTGTTGCAGGGAGAATCTGTGAACGTACCAACTTGAAAATTTGTTAAAGCTCCATTTTAAAATTACAGAGATGTCTATAAATGAATGAATGTATGGATTTTATTGCTGTGCTAATGTTGTCAAGGAGAGAGTGATTTAAAAACTTTTAATTCACTGCTGTGAATGAAGTAATTGTTTAGGTTGCTAAGGACGGTGAAATAAAGAGTTAGATACGAGTAATGGATAAAATCAATTAAAATTTGTCCAAGTTATTACTTCCATGTGAATAGATAGTGTACCAGGATATTCAAATAAACAATTCATTTCTTTATATAAAAGATAATAGCTTAGAGCTAAAGCTCCATGCCTTCATGACCTTGGCACTATAACGAAGTTGTGTGGTTGGCACCATGCTCCAACCGCCTTTTATCCCCAGAAAGGATCTGTTACTCAGTTTGATAGGAGGTTGAGTACATCTTAGGGCCATTCTGAAAGTTTTGGCAACGAGAAAAATCCCATCACCACTCACGACCCAATTGAGTCTGTAGCCATTCCCAACTGAACTACTAGACATTATATTGGTTTTTCCGTACTGAAATGATTTTTTATTCCACACAAAACCAACCCTCTGTTACAATAAAATATACTGTGTACTAATCACTACATTGAGCACCAATATGCCTGGGTTAAACCCCAAATCTCTCTGC
The DNA here is from genome assembly GCF_040183065.1 of Periplaneta americana. NCBI lineage: Eukaryota > Metazoa > Arthropoda > Insecta > Blattodea > Blattidae > Periplaneta > Periplaneta americana. The sequence goes on along the minus strand of NC_091131.1, from coordinate 153,985,120 downwards.
AGTGCATATGCCACTGTTGATAGTGATTCATCCATCGGATTGGGACGTTAAGCCTGGCGGGCCCATTGGTGTTATTCGATAGAAGTAGGCTACAAGCCAGCACCAGGTTTCCCCTTCTCCCTTCCTCACTCATTCTCTACAATACACTTACACACACACTCACCTAAAAACACGACATCTCTTCACAGATACACATCATGCATAACGTGGTCTGCCGAAGTGGTGTGCAACTTGAAAAAAAAATGGGTCACAGTCCTGTCATCTATCCGCAGTATGTGGAACCCGAATCACGTTAAGTGAAGAGGGTAGGCATTAGACACAATGTATACAACATTTTCAGAAAATGTATGTGTATCACTTGCGTGATTCGCGTTTCGCATATTGCGGATAGATGGCAGGACTGTGACCCATTTTCAAGTTTCACACCACTTCGGCGGGCCACGTTGTGCATGATGTGTATCTGTGAAGAGTTATGTTGTGTACTATGGTGAGTGTATGTGTAAGTGTAGTGAAGGGTATGGGTGATGATGATGATGATGGTGAGGAAAGGAGAAGGGGAAACCCGGTGCCAGCACATAGCCCACTCCTATCGAATAGCACCAAGGGGACAGCCAGTCTTAACATCCCCATCCTACGGACGAATTACAATCAACAGTGACATATGCACTGCGGAGAGATTTGGGATTTAACCCAGGCATATTGGTGCACAATCTAGTGATTAGAAATTGCGCACCGCCATCTCTCCTAGACCCGAGGGTGAAATTTTACATGAAAACTTAGAAGAAAATGTAAACTACTTTTTATTGAGGTTTCTTTATTCGTTTGTTCATGTTCATATTTCATTTTTACACTGCATGTAAAATTACTTAAACTGGAATGTTTACCTAATTACACTAGCATTCTACCAGTCATTCTTTATTAATATTATGCATCTGTGCACTGAGGGATACTTCCAGCTCACTTTTACGATTAAAAAAAAATATTTACATTTTTTTCCTTCAAAATTCAAAATGGTGGCAGTTCACTGTGCAAGGATGAAGCGTTTCCCTCATAACTCAAAAACTATCCAATATTCTGTGATGAAATGTTTTGTATGTATTTATGCATGTCATATCTACAATATGATGCAGAATCACTTCTCTACCTTTGATAGATTGTCTGATAAAAAATAAATTCATTTAAAATATGGTCAAATATCAGTATTTTCTTCTAACACAAAATAAAACAAATATTATTTATTAAGGACTGTAGTTGAAAGAGCATGATATTGTAAACATGAGTTTCAGCAATAAAATAAAAGGGAGAGAACATGAAAAAGTTAACAAGTTTATGAGTTATGAGGGAAATGCTTTATCACTGTACAGTGAATTGCCACCATTTTGAATTTTGAAGAAAAAATAATTTTTTTAAATTGTAAAAATTTTTTTTTTTTTCATATAGCAGAAGGACAGTGTTTTACATATCCCAATTTTCATTATTGTACAAGATACAGTAATGGAGGAAAAAAATTAATATTTCCAAGCATTTTTAATCCTGTAAGCTGTACCTAACTCCTTAAGTACTGCATATTAGCTTTGTTGAAACAGCAGCAGCTCTGTTAAAATTTTGAAATGCATGCACACTCGCACACACAAACACACACACACAGATAATAGCTGAGCATTGGCCCAAATCAAGTGCATCTGCCATGGTGATACAAATTGTTACTAAATATATTTTACTGATCTTAAAAATAACAATTTTCGACAGAAGGCGTGACAGTGAAGGCCAACATGGGTTAATAAGCTAAGGATGCAATAATTTCAACAAAAATAAAAAGAACTGGGAAGAATCGTCAAGATTTATGGAGCAATTGAGACTATACTGTAGGAGAACACCAAACTAAAGAGATATGTCCACAATTGTACAAGTGCCGCTCATTATCAGACTTGGAGGGTTGCAACACCCTCAGATAGGAGAATTTCGACCATGTTATAAAAAACTACATGGACTCCGTAACTGAAGTGGACACCACCATCACTGAACCGTGATTGTAACCTCTGAGAAGTGCATAATTTTGAAAATACCTGTGACTTATCGACTACTAGAAATGGGGTACAGATCCCTTTCCTTTGATAATGCAAGTTATCTCCTACTGCTGTCAGTGAGAATGCCCATGAGTGCTGTTGTGTGTAAAACTAGTCTATTCAAAGCCAAAAAATGTCTGGGGACAAACATGGCAGCTATTTTATTTATTTCATCTCATACAAGAAGAAAAATAAAAAATGCAGTCAATTTCGTGTTGACTGCCTTTTTATTCCATTATTTATTTCAAATAAATATCTATTAATTTCTTTGCTAAAATGATTGTAATTCACGTGCATCATTCTAAGATAAACTGATTTGTGAATACCGAATATGAACAAAATCCGTCAAATAGTTTATACTTTATAAGACTTCCCTGGTGCCGATAATATTAATAATGATCTAATTAAATATGCTTGCAAGTAGGCCTACCGCACATTAAATCTATTAAACATATCTTAAAATTCGGTCATATACCTAACTGAAAAAAAGGCACAGAAATAAATATAACTACAGAGGAATCATCATTTTGTATATAATATGTTGTACTATAAAACATATGCGACAATAATAAAATAAACTAGTTCGAAATAATAATAGATATTAATATACTACTTCAGAAGTTCAAGACGGATTCTGAAAATACAGAGTTTATGCAGAATCAAATCAAATAATTAAAATCAGAGTTTAACATAACATGTACGGTTTTTATGGATTTTAAAGAAACTTTTGATAATTTTAATAAAATCACATTATGGACTATAATGAAACAAAAAGGTATAACGCAACATTTAATAGTAGTGGTGATGATGATGATGATGATGATGATGATGATGATAATAATAATAATAATATATTTGCAAAAATTTAATTGATGGCAGATAGAAAAAGATTGAGAAAGAAGAAAAGATGTACAGACCGATTATTTAGTCCTGACAGCTTGATGAGGCAAAAGAAAGGAAGTAATAGGAGTAGAGATAAGAGTGAGCGGTCAGTAAAGGAATGCAGTTAAGCTTAACTGTACTAGAAACATACCGCTATACCGCACACATGACATCCAATCGCTCTGAAGACAAGCGACTGACTAATCCAAACATCCCTTGGCATAACTAAATGGACTCGCCTGATCCAGGCACACACTGCCGGCGACTGCCAGGACTAAATAATCGTCCTGTAAGATAAAGGTGTCCTTTTCACAACCATAAGAGCCATACAAGGAAGACATTATAAATACATTTATCATATTTTCTCGAATACTTCAAGTCCTCGCATAAGCTGCACACCCCATTTTTGAAGGGCAAAAAAATAAAAATAAAACAAACACAAATTAAAAAAATGGAACTTCGAAAAAAATGTATTCACGATAAATTAAAACACAAATACAGTTCAGTTAATAAATAAATATATTTTGTACTGGAATAGGACGCATTTCAAACCCATCTTATGCATACACACACTGCACACATGTCAGCTGTCGTCTTAATCTTAACATGATATCCTGAAACATTATCAGCATGCATTTCCATGTTCCTCCGGATCTTTGATCATTTTAAGATTTTTGCTGTAAGTAAAGGATCACAATCTCATACTTTAGTGGTACTGATTTACTTCTTAATTCAGCTATCCACTTTTCAGTGGTTTGCTTCTAATTCCTGCCCACCATAAGGATCTATCATTCCACTGTCCATCTTCTAAGTCGAATTTAATCATAACTTTTTTCACACTACCACACCAACTTAAACGAGTCCTTCCTCTTTTCCTTCTGTCCTTGTGGGGGACCAATGAATTATCCGTCTGGACCATCCCTCCTCCTCTATTCTTTGTACATGTCCATACCACTGCAGTATCCGTTTTTCAGTCCTGTTTACTACAATTTCTCTTCCTTCCATCTCTGCTCTAATAAAATCATTTCTTACATGCTGCAACCGAGACACTCTCATACTTCGACGTAACCCATCCATCTCAGTGCTCTCCAACTTTTTCCTCCATCTGTCATCCAAAGTCCAAAACTCTGACCCATATATAAGGACACTCTCTACCACTGTTTTCAAGATACATTTTTTAGTTGCTTTTGTCATTTCTCTGTTCCAAAGGATACCATTCCAGGATCTAGTTATTTTTCTCTTTTCTAGTTATTGTCCTTTTCACAAGTACCAGAACTATCTATAATTGATCCTGAATATTTAAACTGGCTGACATTCTTAATTGTTACACCATATACAACCAAGTCCTCTCCTTTCCCTCCAACAACCATATATTCTGTCTTCATAAAACTCACTTTCAATCCGTGTAGTCTATACTCACTTACAAGCTTGCTGAACATATACTCAATATCTTAGTGATCTTGTCCCACTATTACCTGGTCGGCAAATAGCAAGGTATGCAACATATGGTTATTAATATTGATGCCCATACCTCTGCGTGAGTCATTCCATTTCTTCGAGGCATTCTCTATGAAGATTTTAAATAAAGTTGGTAACATTCCACACCCTTGCCTCAAACCTTTTGTAGTACAAAATTCTGCTGATAGATTTTCCCCCATTTTGACACATGCTATACACTTATACATTCTCCTTATGAGGTCTATGAGAGGATTTGGGACTCCAGTTTTTTTGTAGGGCAGTCCAAAGTCGATTAACTGGATCAATGAAGATAAAATGTATCTCTTTTCCTTTGGTTAACATTCTTTCCATCATCTGTCTAATTGTAAATATATGGTCTACACAGGATTTGTCTGTTGTAAATCCAGCTTGCTGTTTGGATATCTTATTTTGTATTAAAGACTCCAATCGTATCTTGATTATTTTACTGAGTATCCTACTCACTGATGCCAAGACATTGATACCTCGATAATTCATAGAGTTCCTCTTTGTATATTGTACTTATATATGATAAGGTCCATTCTGGTGCAATAGTATCACCCTCTATGATCTGGTTGAAGAGTTTGGTTAAAATGGTACTGATTTTGAGAAGTGAAAATATAAGACACACAAACTATACATTCTGACACCTGTACTGCTAATTCAAATGCCAATTAACAATGTTAACAATATTGACATACTCACGTGGAAAGTTAGTGGTATGTACCATCACCTTAGGAGTTGAGCAGGAGGAAAATTGGGCAATGTTGCCAACTTTACTTAGAATAAGCCACGTACCCGTATTTTTTACTTGTATATTTTGGAAAGAAAAGTGCGTGGGGTATTCGAGAAATTACATTTAATTATGTGTGCGGCACAATAAAAAGATAACTTAAGAATACTGGAAAGGAAACTAGACTAAAACTGTATGAACTAATGGCAGTTAAAGTGAAGTTCAGAATTATGGAATTAAGTAAGAATAAGGAAAGAAAAATTGAGGCCAAAGAAATTAGATTTTTAAGAAATGTTGCTGGATATACTCTACTAGACAAGAACAGGAACAAGGATATCAGGAGAGAACTCAATATCTGCAAATCAACAAATAAAAATATACACCAATACAGAAATGCCGGAAGGAATATGGAGATCAGATACAGGAACACCGCATTATGAAATTAACATTAAATTATAAGGATATAAGATATGTTGGCAGACTGAAGAAGAGGTGGGTACAACAATTCTAATTCATGAAATTTGGAACTGGCCATGCAAGGCTTAATCCCTGAAAATGATGATGATGACGAATATGATGATAATTAAATTAGTTTCCACACATTCAGCAATGTCACAGAAATTATGAAAGGTATAAAAAATATACCCTTACCCTTTTTTATTCTTTATCTTATTAGGAACAAAAAAGTTTATTAGGACAATTGTTGTAGAACCGACCTGAGACAAGTTACAGAGAAGAAAAGAGATAAGTGTCTGTTACATCATATATCTTGAAATGGCGACTTCGACAGGCTCTCTGCCACAGATTCAGACAAAACACCTCTCACTCATAAGCTGTACATGCTCAGTAGTCATGCTATTCTTTGATTTAAAAATCTTACGGACTAGGATATATGAACTTATACCCCTCCACTATACTGGGTGTATATGCTACAAGCCTCGGTGGTAGGTAGGTGCGTACTACGTGATCATATTTTTGTTAATAAACTCATGTCTGGAAACACTTTGTTTACATGCTAGCGTCTCTGAAATGTGGAGGAGAATATAGGCAGTACGGATCACAAAAACTAGGAAAGAAGTACAGTAAAAAAGACAATTGAAATTAAAATTGCACCCATGTCCAGAGACCCATGCCCAATAGTCTGGCCCCCTCGCTCACCTGACCTGACACCATTGGATTTCTTTGTACATGGAAACCGAGACTCCCATGGAGACACAACAAGATCTTGTGGCACGAATTCAGGTAGCAGCTGGAGTCATCCGAGATATGCCAAGAATATTTCCAAGAGTTCGACATGACATAACCAGGCAATGCACAAAATGTATCGAAGTTGGTGGCAGCCATTTGGAGCATCTTCTGTAGTTGATTAAAATAATGTTTACTTACAGTATTTCAATTGCCTTTTCAACTTCTTTCCTAGTTTCTGTGATTCGTACTGCCTATGTCTTCCTCCACATTTCAGAGTTGCTAGCATGTAAACAAAGTGTTTCTGGACATGGGTTTATTTAACAAAATATGATCACATGGTACTCATCTACCTACCACCGAGGCTTGTAACTTTCTTTTTACATCCTGTATATGTTGTTAAAAACTTGCTACACTACATTCATTTAATACAGTTGGTATTAGCATTGTGCATTACAGGCGCTATGTTTGATTCAAGTTTGTCAAGTACAACGAAGTTCGATATTTGCCAATGTAGGAGGAGGCTGTCGTGTTTGTTCCATCTTGTTAAAAAATATTCTCTGTTCTCCCCTCCCACCCATTCATGTTTTAACCGCTTAAGCATTTTAGCACAGATCTTGCGATTAGTTTTTCATATGAAATAAGGCGAAATATTTAATGTCTTGTTGTCTCTCTCATGTTCAAACATTGCAGACACTAACTGGCACAACTTCCACAAACTGAAGCACCACAAAAGCAGTATGATTGTCGCACGTGATTTGAGAACAATGCTCAACTATGATATGATTCCAATTTTAAATCTTGTTTACATTTTTGTAAATACTCATAAATAACACCTGAACCGCATTACTGGAATGGGTATCTAGCATTCAAACACTAAAACAAAAATTATATCAACACATTAATTGTTCATATATGATTAATTAAACAGTGACTATATATACACAATTCAGATCTAACAAATATTTAAATATATTAATTTAAAAAAGTCAAATATTCCTAACTTAAATATATTAAGCTCTTCATCAAACTGTTCCCTCATTTACCTATCACAGCAGCCATAATATATCTTCAGAAATTTGTCTTGTATTTCTTTAGCTCCACCTTGATGTGATGAATATTCGTCAGCTGTGCACGAGCATTTGGTGTTAATAATTTTTGGAAACGGTGATAGTAGTGTACCAACTGGGTGAGAGCCAACTGCAGAAGTGAGGAACCAGTCACCAAATTGGGAAATGAAGACAGGATCTCTCGATTCAATTCCTCCAAAGGTCGTTTCCATCCCGCAGAGAAAGACTGAACAAGTGCCAATGCTTTTTCTGGAAAGAAGACATAAACTTTTAACCTTTCAGAACATTTTGCAAAATATACAGTCATTAGGACTGGCTATGCTTACTAAATTTTGAGCTCTCAAGTTCCAGTCATCACTCATCAGGAAAACTGAGAGAATTCAGAAACAGGTGGCATACCTCTTGTTGTATAGGTCTATGTTTTGTGTCACCAAATCCTATCATCGGAATTTCAATTCTCTCATTTTCTGTTAACATTTGAAGGGTACACAGGAATAACGATCAAGGTCCATTTTAGAAAGTTTCGAAAAAAACGAATTTTAAAGTTTTAGTACTTAGTTATATGTGTATTTAATAGAAATTGACGTGGTGGAATGTAAAGAACGATTATTTCTTATTAATTATACAATGCCATTTTGTTCTAAATTTGAATGGCAACAATGGAAAATGCAATATAAACAAACAATGTGTATGTAAACTTCCAAAATAAGAACGATCAAGTTCCAAATACGAATCTTCGAGATATATGGGATACAGCATGCATTATAGTGAAACACCACTTCTACCTCAGACATTTAATTTGCTTTTGATCGTTTTATACATAATTTCAAAATATAATTCTCGTTTTCCTTTCATTGGTCTTGTACTGCAGGACTGCAGAACTGCTTCTTTATTTGAAAGTCATTGAATGTTGCCATTTTCAAATCTAATAATCCTTGGCGCTACAGCTCATGACCGACCAGCTAGTTGCTGGCCTCACGTCCACATGCCGAAAAACAGGTGGACGATCATCCAATCAGAATGGAGGTACCGTGTGGTTAGCATGATGACCCCCCAGCCATTATAGCTGGCTTTTGTAACCGGATTTCGCTGCCTATCATAGCTCCCCAAGTGCATCATGATACTGGGTGGGCACTGGTCCCAAACACTGGCCGAAATTTCATGAGAAAATTTCTTTCCCCATGAGGACTCAAACTAGCACGCATTCCGTAATGCGAGTCTTAGGCAGAACGTCTGAGACCACGATGTCACAGTGCAGGACTTGAAATATGTCATCATATAAAGCAGTTGAAGATTTTCAACTCTTTCGCATTGTTCTTCTTCTGATTTCTTTTTAGTGGCTTGAAATATAATTAAAATAATGTTAGAAAATGACTATTATTGACTAATTTGGATGTTTAATAGCATTTGAAATTAAAATGCGATAAATAAAATTAAAAATAAAATAATTTTGACAAATAAAATAGAAACTCACTACATAGCTTTCATATCGTCCGCTTGATGATAATCAGGAACACATTTTTAGTACGGTATCTTATTTTACATTGTAGATTGCAATGGACCTCTAGGCGAAACGGCTTTCTTTTCGCAGTAGCTATTCAGAAATTCTCCCCATCCATAAAGTACTTCTTCTATCTTGTAATCAACTACGAAGAATGGTTCAGGTTCCTTCCTAGGATTAGCAATCTCATGTCACTAGTCATCAGGAAACTCACATCTTATCTTCTGGTTTATAAATTCTACATTATTATTGCACTTGAGGTACGAATGACCTCTTTTTGGAAATGTTGCCAACAAACAAAATTCCTTCACTATATGCACTAAGAAATGGAGAAATCGAATCACAATAAAATTTGTTATTCTGTCATCAGCAGGATTCACAGAACATATTGAATTTACGCATAGTCACGCAAAATTTCAAAACAGGAATACCGCAACATTAAGCATACTTCATCATGCACTTTGTTCGAAACCGTTTCATCATGTGTACAAAATACAGATTTCCAGTAGAAAGTGTATGGACTTAGCACGAAAAGACTATAGTTGCCTGGAGTAATATGCTTCACTTGTTGAAAGTTTAAGAATTGAAAGATTCTTCCAGTAATCCATAGAAGTTGCTTCCTTAATCATAGACTTTCTGGACTTGAAAGGTATCCAAACATTCAGAATACTTTACCTCATACAAAGTATCTCTTTTCCTCTTATGTAGTTCATTTTGAGTCACTGTCGTTTTTGCCTATTCAAATTGTGTACCTGAGTTGCATCTTTATCGTCGTTTATTTCTAATTCAAGTTGAGATATATTGGTTCTAAATTTATCGCAAATACATGCGTCACTTCTGAAATACCCAAAACTTATGCTGTGCTAATTAAAAAAAAATCAATATTTCTTGTAGTGTTATTATTCGGTTGAGAAGCTCTTATCATCCAGTCTGCTGTCCAAAAATCTGAAAGTTAGAATTTATAAAACAATTCTATTACCGGTTCTTCTGTATGGTTGTGAAACTTGGACTCTCACTATGAGAGAGGAACATAGGTTAAGGGTGTTTGAGAATAAGGTGCTTAGGAAAATATTTGGGGCTAAGCGGGATGAAGTTACAGGAGAATGGAGAAAGTTACACAACACAGAACTGCACGCATTGTATTCTTCACCTGGCATAATTAGGAACATTAAATCCAGACGTTTGAGATGGGCAAGGCATGTAGCACGTATGGGCGAATCCAGAAATGCATATAGAATGTTAGTTGGGAGACCGGAGGGAAAAAGACCTTTAGGGAGGACGAGACGTAGATGGGAGGATAATATTAAAATGGATTTGAGGGAGGTGGGGTATGATGATAGAGACTGGATTAATCTTGCACAGGATAGGGACCGCTGGCGGGCTTATGTAAGGGCGGCAATGAACCTCTTCGGGTTCCTTAAAAGCCATTTGTAAGTAAGTAAGTAAGGACCTCATAGTATTTACAATGATGTCCTGTCAGGTGAGCATTCTATGTAGCACAGGAAGCCATTAGATTTCATTCGCTCATTAATCTACTCCTTTCTATAAATAAAATATTCTGAGAACATCTCAATCCTCAACACTTAAACAAGCGTCTTCTGTAATTTATTTGACTCATGATCTGTATTCCTTTCGATGAGTTAGAAGTAGATCAAAAAATTTGATTTTCTTTGTACTAGCATTCTGCATAGCTATATTCTCTGTTATTTCTGATACCTCCATGTCACTTATGACTTAATTTTAAGACAACATCTGGAACAACTAACACAAGCCTGAAAGAATGTCCATGAAACAAGCTGCAAATAAGACCTTGTTTACTTTAGTGCAAAAAATAATCATTGCATTCTTACTCAACAGTGCAAAAAGTAATGAAATTGTCGTCAGTGGCGCAGCCAACGGGTGGGCCAGGGCCCAAAAAAATTTGTGAATTTTTAGTTTTTTTTTTTTTACGGAAAGCACTCGACAACAAAAATAAACCATGAATCCAGAGTAATAATTAAGATAAGAAGTCAAAAATGCGTTCATTGACACCTTATTTTATTTGGTTTATTTAGACCATGTTCTTGCTCTTGCAAATTCATTATCGGAAGAACCTCAGTCTTCAAAAATGGATATTAGTAAATGTTCGTCCCTCATTAAGGCAATGATAGAAAACTTTTCAAAGCTCTGAAACGAAGAAAAATTGTAAAAGAACAGGACAAAATTCCGGCACACCAGCGATGCTGATATAACCTCTGCAGTTGTCAGCGTCGTTAAATAAACCATAATTAAATTAAATCAATCACCTCAGTCTCTGGTTATGTTATGTTTTATTTAACGATCCTCGCAACTGCAGAGATTATATCAGCGTCGCCGGATGTGCCGGAATTTTGTCCCGCAGGAGTTCTTTTACATGCCAGTAAATCTATTGACATGAGCCTGTCGCATTTAAGCACACTTAAATGCCATCGACCTGGCCCGGGATCGAACCCGCAACCTTGGGCATAGAAGGCCAGCTTCTTGGTCTCTGGTAAAAGACTATTTCGTTACTGATGATGGTGACGCTACGCTGAAGAGTTCCGATTCAGAACAACAAGATAAGTTTTTGCTGACAGCAAGTTTATATAATATACTTGATAATGTCATATCAGAAATGAAAAGATGGTTTGAAGAAAATTCTGTTTTCTGCGAAGCAGTATCAGTTGGTGATCCAAAGTCTTTTGATTTCATGAACTTCAAGATGCTGCCAGAACTGGCTGACTTGTATGGATCTTCAAATTTTGTGTTAAACAGAAACAAGGAACTTCTAGAGAAAGTGTTCCCTGTGAATATTAAATCAAAACATGTGTGTGACCTATATTCTAAACTATAGAACATAAACATGGGTTTGGCATTCCAGGAACTACTCCAAGTTTTACAAATTATAGGCCTACTGATCTGTCCCATCACGACTGCATCCAAAGAAAGGAATTTTTCTGCATCATGACGAATAAAAACTTACACCAGGACAGCCATGTCAAGCACAAGGCTTTGTAATCTAGCAATTTTATCCATCGAGAGGAAAAAAAGTTGGAATTTGTTGAAGGACCCATCATCAGTGGTCAACAGATTCGTGCTAGGAAATCTCGACAGCTCCAGATCAACTTATGAAGCATTTGTATGACTCACATGATTGTTTATCATAATTTTGCATGTTATTAAATAAGACTTCCGAGAATGAGTTTCAAAAGAGTTGACGACAGCGCCACTGTCAGGTACTTTATAAGATCCTGTCTTATAAACGCAGTACCAATCTAAGATAATAGCTCGACCATTACCGTTCTGATTATACAAGTAGAGCCACAATAATTTTGGTGTCAAAACTGATCATAACAAAAATGATGACCGGTAGAACCAGCCATAACAACATGTTGGAAGTATCTAATATCTATAGTGCAGTAACAAATTAAATGATATGCAACAAAGATACTCACTTTCATGATTTTTCAGTTCATCTGCTTGTCCCTTGTCAACCAGCACTTCACCTTCCTTCACAAACTGCAATATGCCACCAAAGTGAGGTAACAAGATTTCTTCCACATATTCTGCACTGCGAATATTGAACTGCTCATGGAAGCCTTCTGCCTCTTTAGAATTGTCCCGAGTGCGTTCCTTAATGCAAACATCAATATTTTACTTTACATTTGTTTGTTCATCAACTGTCCGAAGACAGGTCTGAACCTCATTAGTGACATCAATAAAGGTGCGTACACACATAGGGAACAGTGAAGCGAACTTTCACTGTTTGGAGCAACATACAAATAATCAGCAAATGGTCAGGGAGCATTCGTGTTTGCTGGTTATTCGCAATAATGTTAGACGATTTATTATAGTAAGTGCAGCAGTTATTATGGGCTGTCTAACAAAAGTAAAATTGAAAAATAAAGGGTGATTGTGACAGATTCCACTATACAAAAGTCGCAATTGCTATAGAATAGAAGCATTGACTTGTTTAATTACTTACGTTAAATTCAGTGCGATAGTTTTAAAACTTTGTCGAATTTCAGCAACAGACTTTGAAATGTTACGATGCAAAATAGGCTAACACTTTGCAAGAAAGACAGACTGGTGAGAAGCAATACCTGTTCATGAAAGATTAGCACTAACACTTCAATATCTGGCAACAGGGGATTCGTATTCAAGTTTTATGTATTTATTCGAAGTTTCCAAACAGCCAAGTTCCATGATTTTTCCTAAAATTTCCTGGTCCAGATATAATTCAATAAAGTTGATGCGGGACTGTATTTAAAATTTTTGCCACCTCAGGCAACTAAAGAAATGTTGCCCCCTCGACATAAATAATTTATTATGAAAATTAGTCAAAATTAAGACAGAGAATCGAATAATCAATATTCAAATGGAATTAATTAGTAAAAAAGAGAAAATAATACAAAAGAAATAAAATTAAAATAACTTTAAATGTCAGTAATGTATTACAGTACATTCAGCATCACCGCCCTGCCTTTTGTTGGATCTGAAATCTTCTAGAGGGGCCTATTGTTTCACTCCTTGACTGGTGAAACAGTCTCTAGTTACTTCATTTATTACTCAGAATGCTGGATCTAATTTTACTTATTTCATTTCCATACTTATCAGTCATTATTTTAATTACATGGGTGCTGATCAATACTGCCATTCATTTCACTTTCATTATCGTACTTATTGTTAGTTTAGAAGATGTATCACATAACAGTTTTTGAAAGAACACCTCAGTTTCATTTTGAACAACTCGATTTTGTGTGTCTTATTACATAAGCACTTTTTGTTTCTTTTCTAATTATTTTAAGTTTTCACTGTTTTCTATATTCAGCCTCAATTCTTTTCGTATCCGAACTTGAAAATACTAATAACTTAAAACTTCATAATTTAACAACTGCAGACAGTCATTTTAAACCTGTAACTTGTGTACTAGTTCATTCCAACTGATAATAATAACAATAATAATAATAATAATAATAATAATAATAATAATAATAATAATAATAAAATTTCAGGTATTTAACCAATAAGTTACCAATTTTTGCATAGAACAAGTATTATTTTGCTTTGAGATGTTATGCGCTGCCATGTAAAATTAAGTACGGTAACTTACAAGCTTTAATTATGTGACGCACATGTGAAATAAAGCTTGACTGGTATATTATAATCAGACAACCTTACTACCTTTTACTAATTAGTTAATTAATTACATCTTGTTCGCATATGGTATAAAAATACCTATTGTTCGGATATATAAAAATTAATGTAAAATGTTTCTCATAAATGCACATGTGTATAAAATTTCTCAAATTTTCACAGCTTGAGTATGGTACTAATCCCAAAAATTTGCCATCCAGTGCCATGGCTCATGTTTGTCCATGCGTAAATATGGCCCTTTGTTGATGACATCTTCTTCAATCCATTCCAGTTTTGATATACTAGTACTGGTTTGTGAAATTAGGTATATTAACCACTGCGGTCTGCTACTACAACAAACTACGAAAAAGTGACAAATCCCATCCAATTTCCTTTGATGTACTGACAAGCAATGGATCACATACAAAGCAAACCAAATGACTGGTTTACCTTTGCTGTACATCCACATGTTACGAATTCAGTCAGCAAATGCATTTGTTCATTGTTCGGTCGCTATATGGGCTTAAAACTAGTGTTGTGGGATTTAATCGATTACTCTAATCGATTAATTGATCAATTACTAAGATTGTAAGATTAATCGATCAAAAATATTTAATTGATATTCCTCTCTCGGAAATTGCTTACTTAAAAAGCACAATAATACTGTTATTTTTTTTATTGCAAAGCAGGTAGCGTATGGAAAATCTTTGCACAAACACTTCAGAAAGAGATGGAAATATGAGGACAGTGACCTAGTCTACCTCTATTGAAAGTTGAAACACAATGCGAAACCCTTATTAAGTTTTATGGTTTTCCAAGAAAACTTTCACCTTGTTGTCAGCTCATCTTCCTAGCATATGAAATACATACTTTTCTGGGCTTGTCTCCCTCATCCATTTCAAAATAGCCATGTCTATACTGTGTCCAAGTGAGAGCATAACTACCTTCTTCTCTTTTTAAAATCTGGTAATTCAATTACAACAGGACCCAGTCTTCTGTTTCGACCGCTGTACTTTTGCAGTTGCAGTTTCTGTACTGAGTTGGTATATGAAGGTTGTGTGTTTAGTTTGATAAAGAAAAAAAAAATCAGTTTTCTGTGGTTTGTGAAAAGTGTAAACTCCATGTCATATTAGAATTTGAGAGGCAAACTTGGTGAAATGTTAGGATTTAAATTAAACGATCGTGGAGAAGTGCTTGACAGAAAAAAAGTTTTTCGTGTTTAGTAATGCAGGAAACATTGTTACTAAACATAGAGCGGCACTTAATTCAGAGCATGTGAATGCACTCACATGTTTAAAATCATGGATGAAGCAGTATTAACTAAGTGAGTCTTCATACTTTTTGTTATTTATGTTTTCTCAAAAATTCCCAGAGAAATTGACACAAGAAATTATAAGCCTCGTAATAAATATGTTAATAAGTAATTGAAATAGTTGTTCTGTAATATAACGATACAATATATACAGATATACAACATTTAATACTTATGCTAATCATCTAACACAAGTTAAATTTAACAATAATTGAGTGGCTAAGTGCCAGACTTGCCTAAACCACAATTACACTGAAAAGTTATTCAAGTCTAAATTTGGACGTCACTTTTTTAAATAATCACATGTCAAAATAAAATTATTTCTCTTTTACCGTAATTTAGTATGTATCTAGTCCATGTAAAAAAGTAAGTTGAAAAATATCATTAACCCAGAAATGTGTTAACTGTCAAACGAATGATAGGCAAGTTTAGCCCTAAAAGAAATTATATTTCAAGCCCAAACATGTGGCATAGGCAATGTTAGACAAGTTTGGCCCTCATAAAAAATGTCTGAAACCCAAATAAGTGGGATATGCAAGTTAGGTTCAAAAGTATAAGACATTAAAATCATTGCAGGTCAGTGGTATGATGACCGATTTATTGGACTAATTAACAAAGTTACAAACTATAAATCTTTGGAACGCAAAGAAAAATATGGAGCTCTTTATTCATTATCCCCGTCAGTTGCTTCCATGTCTGGATTGTTGAAACCTTCTCCTTCTACTTTCAGATTTCGGTAATAATAGTGGTAAATTGGAGGGATATATTTTAGTGACATTAAATCTTTCTTCTTCTCTTTCGTGATTGGCCGACCTCTGGGATACAGGAACTTCAAGTTCTGAGAAAAGTTTCGCGATGAGCGCCCTCAGAGCCCTTCCCGTGCTATATCAACCACATCAAAATCTATGCAGTCAGACACACTGTTTGTTTTGTAGAAAAGATTCTTGGGTTCATCTTTCCGAAACTGTAATCATCGAATCTTGAGCCATTCCACTTTTTGTTTATTTTCTAATATCTTTCTGTTTGTTATTTCATTTTCTAAAGTATCTCAACTATAGAATAGTTCGCTAGTCATACGATGGACCTGAAATTTTGGATTTCTTTTCTTCGCATCAGCTATTACTCTTTCCCACTTTTCAGGAACATATACTTCTTCGTGATAGCGTTTACACCTCTCGATGACTCCAAAGTCTATGTCACAGATATCAAAACTGTGGCCAGGAATGAAAAATTTTTGATTGCTCACTTGAAGGGTTGGATGGTTTTGGCAATACATAAGATAAGAAGAGAGCTGTTCTGCCCTCCACAGCTGTCACTATAGAGTGTAAGAACTTTGGTTGTCTGTGGGAGAAAATTGTTGATATGATTGAGAAGGCATGCCATTTCGAACTCCATAGTCATCTAAAATGACAAAATAAAATGGTACATGTGGTGACATAAGCTGTAAATTTTAGCCAAACAACAACAATTATTCGTACTTAGCACTAAGCTTGCCAAATCAACCTCATCAAGGGATTTTTATAGATTTGATTTCGTAAAATACTACTTTTAAGCATGCAAACAGAGTTAAACTTGCTTACATTATAAAATATTAACTGAAAATATCCACCAAAAATAGTGCCTAACCCTCTGCATTTCTTATGGGTTTTGAAAAAATGTAAGAGACAAACTTGCCTAAGCATCACATTATATAAACTTTGCAAAAAATACAATTAAAAATAAGAAATCATCCATTAAAATATACTTATTACAAAAATTACTTACCTGATGAAGTCAGATCACCATAATTGGGTTGATAATCTTTGTCAGCATCACTGTTATCTTCAAACATGTGACGCGTGCTGTTCCAAAACCCTCTAAATCGATTCGAGCAAATTTTTCAGGAAACGAAAAAAACTTTTACTGCTTTTGTTTTTATTTTGAAATGACTGATTTTTTTTTCTGGTGAACTTAACTTGAAAGTAGAAAACATCAATATAATTTTTCATATAAATATTATAAATCATATTGCCAAAAATTAATGTTCTTTTTTGTTCTTGTAGTGGGTTTTGGAACTCAATATTTATTTGGAGGATATTGGAAAGGAACAAAATGTATTTAGCAGATATTGGAAAGGAACTTTAAATATGTCAAGTTTTAGACACGAGATGAAGCCTATGAAAACAAAGATTTCAACTCATTCAATCATAAATGTTCTGCCCATGCGCAGATCTTCCACTGCAAACCCAGCATTCTCCAATCTTTTCTATTTTCTGCCATCCTCTTGTTCTCCGCATATCATCGGTATATCTTAATGTCATCTATCATCTGATATCTTCTCCTGCCCCGAACTTTCCTCCCATTCACCATTCCTTCAATGGCATCCTTAAGTAGACAGTTTTTTTCTCAGCCAGTGAACCAACAAATTCCTTTTTCTCTTTCTGATCAGTTTCAGCATCATTCTTTCTTCACCCACTCTTTCCAACACAACTTCGTTTCTCATTCTGTCTGTCCACTTTACACGCTCCATTCTTCTCCATATCCACATTTCAAATGCTTCTATTTGTTTCTCTTCATTTCATCGTAATGTCCATGTTTCTGCCCCCTTATTTTCTTTTTTTTTAATTTTTTGTAGAAATTTACTCTACTTTTTTCCCCTCTTTATCCATTTTTTCTTTCCCCCCTTTTTCGTTTCTCTTTCTCTGTTTTCTGTGTTCCGCTTTCTTAAAATAGTACGTACACAACACCCATGCCCAAGGCGGGACTCGAACCCACAACCTTTCAGACCATGCGATAGAGACGTTCCGTGCCCCTACCGCTTGTGCCATCTAGGCCGGCAAATATACAATGGCACACTCCACACAAAGCACTTCACTAGTCTCTCCCTTAGTAGATTTCAGCTAACATATTTATTTATAGAAGCGTTACAAGGATATTATTGATTATTATACTATTCACGTAAATAATAATGCAGATTGAAGATAAAGAATTACTCAAAAAACAATCTATAATAATGCTACAAATTTGGATATGGTGGACTACGTGTTCGAATACATACGAAAGTAATCATTACTCAACTCTTAATAGAACACTGTTGAGCTGAATTCCAAGAGAAAAATATCTTCAAATGTATGCAACAATCACATATATCACAATGGAATCCCAGCAATAAAGAACATAGAATTCAGTCCAGGATTTACTTTGAACAATCTCCTTATAAATACACATTTGCTCCTACAGCTTCAGGTCGTCACTTTCATCGACCAAAAATATCTCCAGACGTATGCATTAAACACAAATATCATAATGGAATTCCAGCAATAAAAAATAGAACTCAGTCCAGGGTTTACTTTGAACAACCATTTCATAAATTGACATTTACTAATACAGCTTCAGGTGACCAAAATGTTTCCTTCGTCTTCTTCTGCTTCCTCTGCTTGCTCTCCATTTTCATTGATGAGATGGGCATAAAATTCCAGATCGTTGTTTGTTTTCCACAAAGGACCGAAATATTTTGAAAAAAGTTTATCAATATCTTGAATTTTCTCCTTTTTTACTGTCACCCCAAACTGTTTTCTTTGCAACTGCAAGTCATGGATCGCTTCTCCTCATTTCAAAAGACTTCGGTAAACTCCAAAATCGTTACGATAGTGACATTCTCCTCTCATTAATACACCTGATTTCCCTTTTTGAAGAAAATTCTCTTAGAAGGGGCTAAGTTGAAAATGCTTTCAGCACCAGTGTCACTCCTTTCCTTCCAGCTGCTCACAGGAACATCATATCCTAGCTTCTTAACAGTTCCTTCTTCTACATGAATTCTGATGTATTCAGAAGAATCAGTGATCATATTTATTTTCCTTATTCTTCTTCTAATCTACCAAAGACCCTACCTGGCGGGAAAACATGATAAGGCATACCAAATGCCAGATCTCACAATCAGTAGGCCTGCACTACTAGAATATGCAAACAATAGACACTGGCTATAGAGGATATTGGAAAAGTTGCTTGGTATTTAGAGGATATTGGAAAAGTAGAGATTGGATTTAGAGGATATTGGAAAAGTAACTATTTTTCAAATGAATTTTTTCACTATATGCAGAGCTCTTTTGAACATTATCGAAGTATAGGTCAATAGAGTGCATTAATCCTTACTATAAAGAGATAAAAAATAATTTTGGTGAAAAAATGGATTTAGAGGGTTTTGGAACTGTGCGCCTCATGTTATGAATGGACTTCAGGTCTAACTCTTCATATACCATGTTTGTTTGTTGCTTAGGCAACTATGTCGCACAACTTGCGTCTAGAGCCTAACCTATCAAAAGCTTTCATCTGAGTAAATAGTTAGAATTTCACTCGCCAGGTGGCAGTGGTGTTACAGTTTTCGTATTTATAGAATCTTTTGACACTAGATGGGGGCAACACTAAAGCCGAAAAATAGAGATGTGTATTGTTTTATTAAGTCTTGCTGCTTTACACTCTATTCCCTGAGGAACATTCAGTAAATATGTTAAAGGTTAAAAAATATTTGGCAAAAAATATTAATTTACAAGCTGTCCGACAGGGAATATGATTATTGTAGGTCTACTAATCAAAACCAAGTAATTGCAAACGGAAAGAAAAACCATAATTCTGATGACAAAATGTAGGCCTATTCTGATTTCCTGAAATATAATGATTTAACACAATATACCATTTTATGAGGTCAAGCATTGGTCTGAAAATGTCGATTCCTTAACATATTCTCAAATACTTCAAAACAAAATCTCATCTAGCTCTGATAGAAATTAAAAATCAGAAGAATTCAACACAAGGCAGTGATACCAAGCTGAAAAGTTATGTTTCCAATAATGTACGATGCAATATAGTCTCATAGCAACACTTCATTGGAGAGGAACAATATTTCAAGATATAATTCTCATAAATTAGATGCCACTTGTGCAGATCCCATTATGTAAAATTTATCCTCCAACAATTTGATGAATTCTGGAAAGAAACAGCTAATGAACGATTTTCTAAAACAAAAAATACAACAATTAAAAGATATAATTAGCCACCTACCCATTATCTCCTGGCTTAGTTGCTTCATAGGTGGTGCCTTGTCGGTATCACGTGTGACCTGTCTTCGGACAGTTGACTAAACAACAACAAAACAAGGGCTCAAGATGTAAAAACAAGGGATATAAAATTATGCCTTTACTGAAATCAGACGTTTTCCCTAGGACTGGTATTTAATTTTAATATTAGGATAAATTACTATCTTGGAAATTTCAAGCTCATAGGGAACTTGCACTCTAAATATCATGCAGTCGAATACAGGGGCGTTTTAAATGAAAATAATACTAATTGATCTTATTTCTCATTACGAATGTCATAACAATAGAAACTTGTTAAAACTAGGGTTGCCATAATGAAGAAACAAAGAAACCAGTACAGTACATGATTCACAAGTCAATTTGATCGACAGGAAAAAACGTATGAATTTATAAGAAACTTGTATATATCATTTACTTTTCACATTAATATCACTTGTTTACTTAATGTGGATGAGACTGACCACTTCAGTAATACACTTTACCTTATCTAGCACACTATTTGGCATGCAATTTACTTTATTACCATTTATTTTAGCACCACACCATTCATGTCTGTATATCACCGTCACAGAACCTCTCATAGTTCTCAGAACTGTGAAGAGAAGGAAGGATGAGTTTGTGAAGCTAACTGCACTTTACATTATACTCTATCTGCAGATGCATTTACTAACTTAAGTGATAATTTGTTTCTTTCTTGTATCGACTGGCCATTCATCAAAGAAAATGATCTTTGAAAGTTGGTATTATATCCACGTAGAGAGAAATAACAATTCTACCATTTGCAGCAGTTCTAAGTACTGCACCACGAAAATACAACTGTGACAAAAATTTACCGAGATTTCGTGTGAAACCATATTTTTAGAAATTTCCTCTTTGTTGTGCAGTAGGAAAAAATTAAATTTTATCACCTAGTCAGACAGAAGGCTCTTACTGAGTTCGTAAGATGTATTATCTTGCACCCATTTGAGTATCATTTGAACACTATCTTACAAATTACTGCATTTTTCCAGATTTCTGTCCAACTTCATTCAAAATCATGGACATCAGTCTTTTCTCCCTACACTATAAAGCCATGGACTGTCCACAGCCCTTTGTTACAACCCAATGCATTTTCTCAATTCTCATCAGATCATTTTAAAGGGATATGTGTTTACATTCACAAAAGTAAGCTCTTGAAGGATGTTTAATTTACATTCAAACAATATAATTTATTGTAAACAATAAATGCATAATATTCTAAATTGTAAAACTTTAATTAATAATATAATTTGTTTATATCTACATTTTATACAGTTATATTACTGAATCATCAATCAATGCAGAGAACTTAAATTGTACAACGAGAGAGTGAACTGGGCATCAGCAGAAATATTTAAATGTTCCTTATTAATGTTGGAATATATTTGTGAGATGCCACAGAAACTAGTGAAATGTCATAAGTACGCCTCAAAATTGATGTTTCTATTTCGATAAATAAGATAAATTGATGAAATCAAGAAACTGCTGTAATGAAATTGAAAACTGGCAAAGCTATAGGAAGTTTTACAGGTTTTCTCGATTGCAGGATGCCCTATACGCAAGGTCATGGAGATTGTGTCAGTCTTCAGTCTGGGCAATGCACACACGTATCTTTGTGGCTACTCGGTGCCAAAGGTGAGTGTAAGCTCACGTCTATCACGTGTGTTGTGGGGGAAAGGCGTCATATGACACAGCATCTCTCTGATGGTGCTGACCAGCCTGTACAGCTACCACAATGCCCCTGATGTATGGGACGATCCCCAGCCAGAGTGAGGATTTTGATTACTTAAAAAATTATCTATAAAAGACCCAAAAAGTTATATTATAATAACTAGAACCCGGAATTTTAGGTGCTAAAAGTTAATATTGTTCCTCGCTATAGTTTAATATAAAAGCCATGCCTCCACTTCATTGAAATCCCATTCTTGTCATTCAGTATTTTCCCTTCGGTACTGCTAAAGGTCTCTAATCCTCTTAACCACCATTTACAAACTAGCGCACGATTTACAAGATCATTGCCATACCTCCACTTCATTGAAATGCCATTCTTGTCATTCAATATTTTCCCTTTGGTATCGTTAAAGGTCTTTAATCCTCTTAACCCCACTTACAAATTAGCACACGGTTTACAAGATCCATTGCTCAGTCCTTCTGACTTTGTTGTCTATTATTACATATCGGACTCTTGTGAACTAAGCTTAAAACTCTCCTCACGGGCATTACGCCTACTTCTATTCATCTACACTCAGTGACATTCTTAACTTTTAGGACATAAAATTCCGGGCTCTAATAATGACCTAAAATGCTGAAAAAACAGACCTAAAAACAAACAATCCTATACATAAGTAGTCAAAATACTACCTTAAATTAACAGCTCTTCAGACTGTCTACTATGGTATTCCCATATAAAAGTATAAAAATTTCCCACACGAACACAAATTTTTCCACAACCTATAGTGTGAGCTACAATAAAATATTAATTAGGTCATAATTAAACGTTCAGCTACAATAAAAGAGAAGGGTGGATGTACCAACCACCAAATCTCCTCCACATCTAGCACAGTGTATCCCAATAGCGGAAACTAAAATGGATGCTGGTGACTTCAAAGGTGCTCTAGTTCAATTCTTTTATTTGGAAGCAAAGCGTACAACTTAGCTGAGAGCTTCATGTGCTATTCTATTCTCTTCTTCCTTTTGACATGACTATCGAAAAAATCCCTCCAAGTTCTGCATTTGAATGAGGTAGTGTCAGTACAAATTTTGCGAGTTTTCCTATATTGGGAAATGTTACTTCGTCATTGAAGGCTAGCTTAAATTACTAAAAAAAAAAAAAAAAAAAAATCATTTTAAAATTGAAAAATGATAAAAAATGCTCTCTAAATTTAAAAAATGACTTCAAAGAATTAAAACAGCGAAAAATGACCTAAGAATGACAAAAACTCTACATTTCTGTAACCAGCAGCTCATATCCAAAATGTATTTATTTACAGGCATTGCAAAGGATGTAAAAAAAAGAAAGATGACATGTCATCAAAATCCGTATCCTGATCGTAACCATAACCATTTATTACATGCACTAGATCATGGGACACGTCATATTTACAAACTAATAGAGAGTTAGATAATACACAAGAGTATATCGCCATATTCATCTTCGTGGACTGTCCTGGCTCAGTATTCCAACATTTCCTCAGCCTTACCAAATTTCTTCTATAATGTGTCCGACATTTCCATGCTGATTTTGAAGGCGACCACTGTTCATCCTTTTCACATGTTCACTCCACTTAGTTTTATATTTTATCTGCTCATTGACAGGTTCGTGTTCTAATTATTTTCTTATTTCATTTCTAATCTGGTCCACTCATGAGCATCCTTTTATTGCATGTAAAAATTTAATTTCACGTTAATCTTCACGTTAATTACATTACCCACCATTCACTTTCCTGAGAAGTAAGTGTCGTCATACATTTGTAAAATTTTAGCTGAGCTGCTTTTCTAGTTCATTTTGCCCATAATCTCTTAATATTGTACTACACATTATCTGGTATATTCTACGAGATTCCTCACTAATCTTAACAGCATCAAAATGACAATAGAAGAAGAAGCACTGATTCAATATGAAAAACTTATCAGATTACCAGGAAACAATTGGCATTCATACAGTCCCCTCTGTAGATTGAAAACTCAAAAAAGTTTCATATCCATTGTTCAAGAATTAAAACAGAAAATCAATATCCCGAATTTAAAAGAAAACTTACAAATTAAACCAAACCCTTTAACTCTATTAAATTTAGAATAAAATCTAAATTTAACAGAAGAAATACTGAAATCAGAAGTAAACACTGAAATAATGGAACAATTGTCTTTAGAGACAATATTAGGTACCCTCCACAAAACTGGCTTCATTTATACACCGACGGATCCTTGATCTTCAGAGAACAAGGTGCCGGTGCAGGTGTTATGTGCCGTCTCTTCTCACTTTATAGATCTCTTGGGTATGGAACAACATGTTTTGATGGAGAAATCGTTGCAATAAGTGAAAGTCTCAGGAATCTTCTATGCCACATCAATAAATTTAAAAATGCAGTTATATTGTCAGACTCCAAAGCAGCTATTCTATCAATAGTCTCTAAACACACACCTTCATCTCAAACAGCAGAAATAACTAAAATGCTCTCTCAATTATTATCACTCAATAAAAGAATTGTATTCCAATGGATACCATACCATTGTGGAATCCTGGGAAACGAGAATGCGGATGCTTTAGCAAAGAAGGGCAGCACTGCTACTTACAGACCTGTTACTAAATCTACGTATTACTCTGTTAAAAGATTTATTAAATCTACATACTTAGACTTCAACAAACAAAATTTGATAACACAATCTCAAGGGAAAAAATGGAACTCTCTGCATCAAAATCCACAGTTAATTCCCGATTTACCACGAAAATCGTCTGTAGCTGCATTTACATTGGCAACAGGCCATGATTGTTTGGCCAAACACCTGCATAGAATTGGAATATATCAGTGCCCCACCTGCCCATTGTGCAACTCAAACCAAGAAATGGATTCGTAACACCTCAAAATCTGTGCTTCATTGGCTGGTCATGATAATATCTTTGAAAAATATTGGGGTGGGAGAAGTCAAATGACTTTGTTGTCAAACGCCTGGCATTAGAAAACAACAACAACATTATCTGGTATAGCAGAGGAGGCAAGATCTGCCCTGCGACCTTATCATGTGCAGTCACCAATGGGTATGAAGGATCAAGACAGGTTTTAGTCTGAGATGAAATTCCATGTTGGTAGATTTGTACAGTGGCGGCTGATTGGCTGAGGCAAGTGAGGCTGGGCCTCAGTCACGTTGTTTTCTTAAACTCAAAATTTTAGTGGTTTTTAGTCGTATATAACATAGCTATTATATTAGTTCTTTCAATGAAGCATATAGAGTTGTAGAAGTAGAAAACCTTGTGATGTATATGGACCTGTCTTGCAGTAAAATTTGTTCCTAAAGCCAGGATCACTCGTGCCATGTCTGGCTTCTGCATTTCCCCGGGTTTTAAGGTTGCACTGGGAAAGCTGAAACTGAGATACATTTCTTGTGGCCTCGTGGCCTAGCAGGTATTCCCCCACCCATCAGCCTTCACTTCTCCCATTCAGAACCCGGTTCTTGTCAATGCCTGTCTCAAGTGTGGATTGGGATGAGAATAACAGTGGTGAATTGTCATATGGTCCACTGTGGTTATGTGTTTCGGGAAAATAGAAGTCTTATGGCCATGCCGTAATAGTTTTGAATTTTGTCCGTAACTGAGTCAGCCTACCCAAGGATGATTTATGTAACATGTTTCTAAATGCTACGTACAACGTAATTATATTATATTATTACCCATTTCAGCGAGTACTGACGACCACTGCAAAATACTACAATTTGGTCCAGGGAGCATTCTCTTTTGGCACAAGGATGATTTATG
Source organism: Periplaneta americana (assembly GCF_040183065.1). NCBI lineage: Eukaryota > Metazoa > Arthropoda > Insecta > Blattodea > Blattidae > Periplaneta > Periplaneta americana. The sequence goes on along the minus strand of NC_091131.1, from coordinate 153,959,202 downwards.
TAACATGTTTCTAAATTATTGGTAATTGTGAATTACTAATTCTGCAGCAAGACCAATGTGCATTTTTACCTCAAGAGATATCCCACCTTTGCCACAGCCTTCACAGAATACATTATTTTGCAGTACACTAGATAATATGCCAACATCTATAACCCCATTGGTATCCCTAACACTGTGTTCTTGTTTCAGGGTTTCATACCTGATTTTAGAATCTTCAAGTTTTTTTCTTGATGCACAGCCATTATTTCCAGATTCACTATGACCACATGTGCTAGAGGGTTGTAGTTAGAATTCACCTTACTAACAGTGTTCTTACGTTTACCAACATTTCTTCTCTTTTTAAATACTTTCAAACTACTTTTGTAACCCATATTGTAAGAATATATCACAAAATGCACCTCTATAATGCAACTGAACTGTATCGTAACACAATTAATAATAGAACTCTGTACAGCACGTGTATAACATCACAACACTGTAAACAAATCCGTTGCTACGAAACAAAGCACAGACGGTAAACCAGGTGTGCCAATACACATAAATTCCCTATAATGAAAAAATTTCGCACATATGGCGCAAAATTTGAAACTAACATAGTAGCACAGTATAGAGAACATATGTTCTCTATACTGTGATAATAGTATCACAGTCTAATAGATACAGTCACGCAACTCATACGTATAAAATATGCCAACATTTGACAGCTGGCGCGACAGTAGCCCTCTAGCGGCAGGCAAGTTGAAAGTGTGCACACGACATATGATTAACACATCAGAAAACGGGTTTTGCGTAATTTATTTTATATGTTTATGCTATACAATAAGTGTATATGGTTCTAATTAATTCTACTTTAGAATCCTGGAAGAATTTCATACGCAGTTAATCTACAAGTTTCAGAAGCTGGGAATAAACGTAATTCTTTCTGCTCCTTACAACTGAATCATGGCCCTGGGCCCTATTTCATAAAGGTAATAATTTAATACCATTACTAAAATGGTAATAGCATTAAGTAATATTATTACTGTTCTGTTTCATAAAAGTAATAGTTAATAATACTATTTATTACTGTAAACGCTCATAATATTACTAAAATAATAATAAAATTACTAAAGTGTTTCATAAAGCAGCAAAGATAATTAAATTTATTAATAATATGAACGTTAGTTCCATGACTGTATTTTAAGTAATAGTTTAATAATTTGTAAAAAGTAAATGCCAATGTGGGGTTAGATTTTGAAGATAAAACCGTGAAAACATTTGAAATGGATAATTCTGACTCGAATAGTGATGAAGAGGGAGTGTTTGTCAGACGTCCAAGAAATTTTAGACAACGAATATCCTACAACCATGCAAGAAAGTTACGAATATAATTAAAGGTTTCGCTTAAATTTTGAAACATTTGAATATGTCCTTCAAAGAATTGATAACTTGTTACAACATCCCACAGAAAGGAATAAATCGTTAACTTCTCAGCAACAGCTACAAATTGCTCTGCATTGGTTGGGTAGTGGTGGACAATATCATTGTGTATCAGACATGCATGGAATTAAATTAAAACAGACTAAAATACAATTGTAGACAAAGAAAAATATTACGTACTTAACACAGTTCTGGTTCTCATGTTTGGCCATGTTGCGTTACGTACATAAATATAATCTTTATCACTCGTTACCAAGCCAATTGATACAGAAAAATCCCGCAATTCCATCCAAGCTTCTTTCTTAGAGTTTTTTTGTTACTGTTGGTGAAAACCCTCAAATAATTGACCTTTCAATTCGTGAACTTTTCGCAAAAAAAAAAAAACTCTGTTTCTTCAAGTTATTTTCACGTCTTTTTCCCCATTTTAAAAAGCATCAGAGACAAAATGAATGACTAACCAAGTCCCTCTCCATACTTACAAATTGTCATAGACGCCAATGTAGATGGACCATGCTGAAATTGAAAGCTATCTTATCTAATTGAAAAAGGGGAACAATTGGAAAGGGTTAAACCTAAATTAAATTAAATTACAGTATAGAACTGTTAGAAAGTAATTACTGTATATGTTTCATTTTTTTATGTTATTTGAATGTTTGAACTTAACGTTTTTTCCCCTCCTTTCTTGTCATTTTTTAAATTATAATAATTGTTCAGGAATATATGCCTATGGGACATTTACATCACAAAATACAGTAATATTAACTTTTGCTGTACCTACTGAAATGTTTTTTCAATGTATACTTGTGACAACCTGAATCTATATAGGTACTCTTGACTAATTAACATTGTGAAGATCTTGGTGAGCCAAGATCTTGTGCAGACATATTATATCAACAAGTGGGTGTATTACAAAACATATGGACTACTTTAACCACCCCTATTGATAAACTAAAATTAACTTATGAGATTTATGGGTACCGTATCTACAATTCCACATCACAGGTAGTCAGGTAACTTCTTGAAGATACTACTTACAACATAATCAGCAATAAAAACCCATTAAGACAATTTCAATATTTTTATTAATTTCGTCATAACATTAATCTTCTACAACATCCACACATTCAAACTCAAATACGATATTTTCTAGGAACGACTTCACCGCGTAAGTACTTATGTCGTTATTGCATTTATATTTATTTACTCTTGCACCAATAATTTTTTAAGCTTTTTTATGTAAGTAGGCCTACTTGCGCAGTATTCCGAAGTATAACGGAACTTGAAATATCTTGCATAAGACGCTTTTAGGGTCCATTAACCCTGTCGTTAACACTGTCCGTAAGGCTGCTACAATATTATCATCAAAAGTTTTCACTGCTTAACATTTTCATACGGTACTTCTTTAGATAACGAGGTGCAAGTTTTACACACACACACACACACACACACACACACACACACACACACACACACTTCTGTCACTGATACACTGTTTTTGGAGTTGCAAACTTTACAACAGCAGAGACGTGAACAATTAGCAATGATAAATATCTGTTCACAATATTTTAGATTTATCAAATTGTTTCTTTTACTCGTAAATCAACTGAATCAAATAACAAACAATAACTTCGAGTTGCAATGATTTACAATCTTATCTGAAATAAATGTCTCCCAAACCTTTACACATACTACGATTTACTCTGTTGTTGCTATTAAACATAGTACTTCAAAACTTATTTCATTCAACAACTGTTAACAGAGAGGATAATATAAATAGCGGGCAGATCAACTATATAGGTTATGTTTGTCAGCCTTAACCTCAAATAATCTGCTACAAACGATACAAACACACTATAACCACTGTTTACCATGCATGACCATTCGCAACCAAAGTCTGATAGAATGCGCTCATTAAGAAATTAATAATATTACTGTACGTATTTTATGACTCGTGCAAAACGTTTATGAAACAGAATTCAGTCGGTTAATAAAATTATTTTCATGATTGTAATGCTATTACTTAATATTATTACTGTGTTTATGAAACAGGCCCCTGATCGCGTATCATGGTTTGAAATAATATAATTGTTCGTGCGTGGTCGGTTAATTCAATTCATTCCTAAATATATTTATGAATCATTGGAACTTTGTATTTCCTGTGAGAAGAGTAAAAAATTAGTATCTTCAAAATTGTAGGGCATATCTCGTAGGGTACATCGCGTGGTGAACGCCTCTCCCTATTTCCTGAGAAATTATCGATTTTGCATACCGCAAATTGGGCTAAACTCGGCCGCTGAAGTAAACTTAAAAATAAAGAAAAGGGGAGGATTTAAATATTAATATGAAGTTCATTATTTTTCCATTTCTTAAGAACCGGTATTTTCTTTATTATTTTGAGTCACAAATAGTGCTGATGTTATGGTTTACATTTTTATGGTAATTTTACAGCTTTTTACATTACATTTCCAGTTTTCACACATAATGCCTAATTTTAACTTATCCTACCTATATAATACGTAATTTACATGCACTTACTGTTAATATGACGTAGGTGAGAACAATAAATGAACACACAATTTTGTTGAAAAAATTGCAACTTCAGTTAACTCAGAAAATGTAGGCCTAATTTTATTTTCAGAGCAGAAGTGGTGTAAGTCAAAAATGGGTAATGAGGGGTTAAAGTAAACATTCTGTAAAATAGAGCGCAAAGTGGCAGTTAATATATGGAATGTATTTAAACTATTAATTGTCAGTGAATAGCACGAAGGATATATTAATTGCTACTTTGCGCTGTATTTTACAGAATTTTTACTTTAAACCTCATTACCTGATTTTGACTTACACCACTTCTGCACTGAACGGCTCAAATAATCACTGGGAATGTAAAATCACCACCAATAACAGTCATGCAAATTATTACAGAAAATATTGCTTTTTATATTAAATTTAAAAAGGCTCTTTTATTTCTTGAGAACTTAATAAGTCTGGCACATGAATCTACACCAACACATCAGAAATTTATCGACACAGTCTGGATTTATTCAAGAAGTGAATATTTTGCAAAAGGATTACTATACTCCATGAATTCTTGCAAAATTACCACCATGATACCTACTTGAATGCTATATAACATTCTTGAAAAATATAAAGAAAAAAACACGAATACAAAAATTATGAAATTACTTGCATTAAAAACTGTAGATATATTATCCAAAATCGGAATGGTTACACATTTACACATATGATCTCTGCAAAAAAAAATAATATACTATAACAGGTATTTACTTTTTTTTTATTTAAACTGTCCTTCCTGACATACAAATAGGTAACTGATAAGTAATAAATGTTTTATAGAACACAATACGTAGGCTACCTACAACGTAGATTATTGGTTATGACTGAGTTATGATTTTCTCTTGGTCTTTAGGGAATCTGAAGAACGACAAATTCGGAGATTTAAACTTGTTGTTACTGCAATTTTCGTCATTGCACACATTGCCTTTATTCCGACGCATGATTAAAACGTTATTATAACATCTCGCATCCCTTTGAAGCACGTGCTGGCTGTATCAAACCTATGACCAGTGCCTTGCCTGCCGCTTGGGCGCTAGTGTCGCGAATGTTGGCAAAAAAAGTGTTGAAGTTGCGCGACTGTAAGTATTAGACTGTGGTAGTATGCTAGATGAACAGGAGACAAGCCCATAGGCGGAGTAATGGGGGCCACTACCCCCCCCCCAAAACTTGTCTGATCTCTTTTTTTTTATATTATTCTATTGAATTCAAAAGATCTTTTTTTGGTTTTGTTTATGATTAAGTTTTTGTGCTTAAATTGATGAATTGAAGTCTTCAGATCATGTGCCTGGACTATAATACTGTATTTATTTTAAATTTCTGAATGTATAAGAATTCCTATACTACCTCATTTGAGGAATGGAAGCACTGTAATATTTCTTTCGTAACAGCCTGTACTATTGTCTTTGAAGTCTGCAGTTGTTGAGGCCACCACTTGGAAATGTATGAATAACATACTGCACGACAATGCAGAAAAAAGAAAAGTGATCCCAGTATAATGTGTACGCGAGAGCTAGAAAGGGATACAAAACCCTCCTGAAAGAAAAAAGGAACGCCCACACTGAAAGCGAGGGACAAAAACAAGCGGAAGCGGCCAAAACAGACTCCTTCGTAGCACTGAGGCAAAGGAAAATAACAGTGCCACCAAACATTCAGATGAAAACGTGGCAAGCACCTTTCACGAACATCTTGAACCCAGATGGGGACAGCTATGCTTTTCCCAAACGACCCCCACCGGAAGAAGGGACGTACAGACGCATCTCCACAAATGAAATCGCGGAAGCTATACTGAACCTTAAAAAGAAGAAAGCAGCTGGACCAGACGGGATTGTGAATGAACACATTATAGACTCCTATCATGTACTAGCCGGAGCATGGGATTCCCTCTTCAACCAGTGCTTGGAAACGGGAGACATACCAGACCCTTGGAGGCTATCACACATCAAGATGCTATATAAAGGCAAAGGAGCCACTGACAGCCCCAACAATAGCCCTAGAGAACAACGTTTTCAAACTATTGACGACCATACTAACAAAGAGAATCACGGAAATAGCTGACATGCAAATACCTGAGCAACAGTTTGGATTTAGGAGAGGTCGCTCATGTTTGCAAGCGGTAGAATGCCTGTTAATGGACATCCACGATGCACTTAAAATGCCAAAGCAGAAGTACTACACCATCTTCATCGACTATACAAAAGCGTTCGACAGCGTAAGCAGACTCATACTTTCGCAAAAATTGAGGAAAATAGCAGGACTAGATGAGCACACAGCGACTTTGATCCACAACATCCTAGCCCAAAACATCATTAAGGTAAATGACACCGTCACAATATCAGAAGGAATCACCCAAACCAGAGGGATATTACAGGGAGACCTGCTGAGCATTTCTTTTTAACATTGCTACGGCTGATGTAACTCAAGTTTGCCCGCCCACAACCTCCTTGTTTATATACGCCAATGACATGGCCCTAGGCTCGACAAAGAAAGAAGTCTTGCAAGAAACCTTTAACCGGATTGTAAATGGGCAGACGAAAACCAGCTCCAGATCAACAAAGACAAAACAGTACAAATGAGGGGAGATAGAAAGACGGACAACGACACGCTCTACTACAAAAATGAACCACTAAAAGTCACCAACGCGTTTAAATATTTGGGAGTAACACTGCAAACAACGACAAAGTCTTTCTGGATCCATGTCAAAGAAAGGGCAACATCAGCAATCAAGGCAATATTTGATATTAAGAATGTAAGGCAGCTCAGCCTGGACACTGCTATTAGACTGGGAAAGGAGACAGAAAAGAGACGAGATTAGGCTTGACTTCTATAGCACGAACGCGATGACCGACAGAACTTGGGCAGGACCCAACCAAGAACCACGACATACAATAACAAGTCTGGCGACCCACGGCTACCACCACAAACTCTGCAAGACCCAACACTACCACTCTCCTAGTCTGGAATGCGTGTGCAAACTCTGTGATCAGCTCTGTGAAAGATATCACATAATAAAATGCAAGAACAGAATTAAGTTGATTAGCAAATACAGCAAAAAATAATAACAAATCAACTCTTGCACACTTGTACGCATTTCTTCTATTATTAGTATAATGTGTAAACTTAAAAAATGAGATTAAATAAAATAATTATTAGAATTTACATTTCATATATCTTCGGAAGGTAAGCTTCATATAAAAGTATTTCTGTTAGCACTGTTACGTAGTTTTATTGATGTATGCATGTGCTTCTGCACGAGAGAGAAAAAAGAGGGAGATTGTTTTAAGTTATGCCCTATTATAATTTGTAGCAGACCTACAGTTCAAGCCCTATACAACTCGGTTTGAAACATCGCCGACATGGATGTAACACTGTAAAAAACATGCCCCTCCCCCCAAAAATACCTTTATTAACTGATTATATTCCATTATACTGTACCACGGTCAAGCTATAACGGAGGAGGAGGTAATTATGTCTTCCTTTGCCTCCCCAAGGAAATGGTTCTCTCTCCGCCTACTATGGACACGCCCACTTAAACGTCGCTGTTCATTTAAACCGAAAAAAAAAAAAAAAAACATACTTAGGAATCAGATACAAACTTAAATCATGGCTCATCTGAAAGATAAATGAAAAATGAAAAATTCAAGATTTTTTGGCTTACCAGGTCCCTTAAATTTCAGTGTTTTTTAAAATGAACTAATCGCTGTTAGTCTTTTTTTTTTTTTTTCAATTCACTTTACGTTAAATGAAAGTCCTCTGAAAATGCTATAGACGGAGCCAATAAACCAATTTTTCGTAAAATTGCAATGAGCCCCTTCTGCATGTATACCCTTCTTATAATAAACATTGTAACCTGGACTGTTAAAATGTGACGTCTGCTTGAAAATTTTAATATCAACTACAATTTTTTAGTTTACTGGGTCCTTTCCTTTAAAAGCCATTATTTTCGTTTTCGTCAGTGCTGTATTAAATATAATAAATGACTTTAATATTAAATACGACACAAATACAAATACACAAAATCTGGAACTTAATTTTAGAAAACTACAGGCTGAGCCAACTTCAGCTAAAAGGACCATTTGCAGTGTGTAAACCAAACCGCACAAATACTTGTAAAATTGTAGAATAGACTCCTCATCTAACTACTCTGAATTATCTTGAAGACAAGATCTAAGATAGAGCAATTCTAAAAATTCATCAGTGCTATAGAAACAGTGATATAATAGCAAACTGATTTGTATAGACCTATTTATTTATTCTCATAATCCTTTATTCGTCTTTTCATTTGACAACTCAAGTTATCAATTCTCTTACTTCTGTAACCATACACTTCTTGTCCAGTCGTTGGGTACTGCAGAATTAAGGCTGAAATATTCCCAGCCACTTTTGATAGTACCTCTGATTGAGGTTCTGCCTGATATGTACATCTATTATCAGACAGTACATCTCACTTGACAATATGTGCCAGAGGAAGAACAATTGTTTGTATCATATAATTCTGAAGTGTGATTAGTGTAATATGTAGCTAGTCGGCGATGTATGCAATGGAGGGGGAAAGAAATTGGTCACCTACCTATTATCTTCTGGCTTAGTTGCTTCATGAGTGATGACTTATTGGTGTCACTTATGAGATTCAGACCTGTCTTCGGACAGCTGACAAAGCAACAACTTTTGATAGGCTCAAAAACTTTTATCTCACATAAAGTCTGTCAGGAATGGTGGAGAAGCTAATTTTTTTTGCTGATTGCTATAGACTTATTCCACGTTAAGAAAAACGCAATGAGCATATAGGGCTGTTCGATCAAATGACCAGTTGTCACAGAAACGCCTACCTACCACATAGTTTCTACAATGTACTTTGCAAGGTCCATAAAACCAATAACTTTTTCTTAATGTGGAATGTTCTATAGTAAAGCAAGCGGGAATCTCAGCCCTTTCGTTCTCGTTTTCTAAAAAAAGTCTCCTCCGAGTAGCCAAATTCTTTAACATTTTATCGGGCTCTAGCATCCATATGCTTGAGGGTAAAGGGTGTCCTTTGGACTGCAGTTAGAATTTGGTGACCTCTCTGCTTTACATACATCAGCTTTCTTCCCGCTGCACATTCGGCAGAATTATGGTGGTGAGAATCTTCACAGATGGATAGGTTATAACCTTGGACTTGTTTCCAAAATAAACTTCTATTTGGGATTCCGATTTTGCTGCTCCTGCATCCGATGTGAGTCACGGGTGAATGCAACACCGTGCCCCATTCCTCTATTGCGTCATTAGGCCTATATACCTACGTCGTCCATTTTCCTACAACTCTAACCACATAATCCCTCATACATGCACTTCTTCCCTGAAGAAGATGGCAGAGCTAGCTGTCGAAAGCTTGGAATCTAATCTCCAACTCACCTGGCTGAGAACCCGAGAAGAGTTATTCTATATCAAATGCCGGGAAAGCCTCAAGTCATACTAATTTATTTGTTGGTTCACTGCCCAGTATCTTATTCACTCACTCAAGCGCCCACTAGTACACTTTCTCATCCATTTTCCTACAACTCCAACCACATAATCCCTCATATATGCACTTCCTCGTCCAGCCAGTAGGATACTAATTTATTTGTTGGTTCACTACCCAGTATCTTATTCACCTACTCAAGCACCCACTAGTACACTTTCTCATCAATGTTTTTCCTGTACCATCTGACAATTTCGAAAGTGTTGCAGGGAAGTGTGTGTGTGTGTGTGTGTGTGTGTGTGTGTGTGTGTGTGTGTGTGCGCGCGCGCGCGTGCGTGCGTGCGTGCGTGCGTGCGTGTGTGTGAGACATTTGGCTGCAGAACATGTGGTTGATCCTTAGTGTCCTGCTGCAGAACTTCACCTTCAAGCCGGCACCAAACCAGAAGCTTCCAGACCTCATCAAGGTGCATGGTTTCCACCAGACATCACCAGATTTCTGGTTCTGTCCAGTGCCACGGGTGTGAACCTTTGCACAAGTGATTCTCAAACGACAACCTGTAGGCAATCCTCTCAGAGCTTTTCACTTAGGACACATGCATATGAAATTTAGCAGAGGAATCCTCGTCATTACTGCTTACTTTCCAAATTAATGTGAAGTTTAGCTGAGTGCGAAATCACGAACTTTGAATATTTGATTTACATTTGTTGGAATAGAAGCAGTCCTGCAGAACAGAAGGATAACTTCCATGGGTTGGAGTTTGAGAAACTGTTCACTGCGGGAAAGCCACGTTACACCTGTGTTTAAACATATCTACAACTTCAAACACATTAGTTGTCAGATAGCTAGAAAAATAATAAGAATGCGTTTTATGCTGTTTATATGAAGAGGCTAGCAGTAACTAAAGAGTATTGCTATTTATTGAAGGTAAATGTTCTGTGAAGTTCTAACTGGATACAGACAAACAGATTGTTTCATAATTAAGACTAACAATTTTGGGATATAATACAGAGTAGTGCCTAAAGCAGCCTTACAAGAGGTGTCGGTATGCAACTGAGTAAATACAGGGAGGCTGATGCTGATGACTTCAAAAGAAACAATTATCATTTCGAAAGATAAACATTTCTCAGAAATAATTATTTCTTAGACATTCGTTTCATGGTAATGACTTTTCGATTCTCATTTTAACATAAAAAATTCATTGAATTCTGCATCAATATATTAGCATGCTTAAAAAGTAAATTTCCATGCCTGAAGTACTTTTAAGCACACTAATTAGAAATACTGAAAACATAAATTCCAATTATTTATTTATTATAAATATTCTCAACACAATTATTTAAAATTGAAATTACATTTGGAGATTTGATATATAGATTATTCACTTCCGAATCACTCACTTTTCTAATTACATTTATCACTTTCGTTGTAATAATTGTATATTCCAAATTACATAACAAGCAGAAAACAACTTCATAACAACCAGCAAAACAATCACTACATATCCGAAGGCAATGAAATCTATCTCTTTTTATATGAATATAATACTCTTTCGTCTTCAACATCATAAGTTCGCCATTGCGAGATAACGAATCAACAATTTCATTCTCTTTAAAATATAAATACATTTAGGATTCTCGAGTGACTGTTCAAAATATTTTGCATGAAATACATGCGAAACCAGCGTTTTAAGCACTTGCCGTGTTGGACAATCTTCACTTCTCATGCTTAAAATGCTATTATTTCGCAACTTGTTGCATAAATAGCAATTATAATTATGATTATTTTTATCGCTTTATCTTTTAAACACATTTACAAACACCCATTTTGTAAACATGTCCACATTATTATTTTCAGTTGCAACAAATAATTTTGCATAATGTTTTTATTACATTTATGGTTCAAGAGTATTTTAATACTTTAATTAATAATAAATCAGTTTAAGTAAGTTTTTGCAAGACGCATGCTTCACCCTAAGCCTGAACACTGTGGGGACAGCATGACTTATCAGGGAAGACTATACAGGTTCTAACAAGCTTAATTACCATTCAGCTCATGCAATCTGTGGTTTTTTTTTCGAAACTAATTTTGAAGCTATTGACGTTACTGATGTAACACTCTTTAATTATCAACTTCAAATATCAAGGTTTAGGACAACATCCTCCAAAATCTTCTGCTGAAAAGGTAGAAAATACAGGGAGAAGCTAAGTGACGAAAAAATTAAAGAAATCAAAGAAAAGAATGCATAGCAGAAACCACTTTAAGAAAGAAATGGTCTAGAGTGCAGAAGAAAAAATAAACTGAAAATAATAGTAAATTACGAATGAGAAAGTACAGAGAGAAATTAAAGGCTGAAGCAATGTTAAGAGATGTTGGATATGATTCACCATCTAAGTCATTGAGGAAGACAATACATCGAGCACAAAGGTCATTACCAACATCTCCAAGAAAGAAACATGCTGAAACTTGCTGAAAAGTTTGGAGTCATAGAAACTTGCGAAATTAAGCAGAAGGAAGGTGAAAACTCTCATGATTATTCAGCTGTTTCACAATTTTACGAAAGTGGTCTAGAGTCTACTGTATTTCCAGAGCACAAAGATTTTGTCACTTTCATCAATAAAGATCCAGAAAAAGAAAGAAAACAGAAGAGAGTATTTATGATGACAGCAATGGAAGCATATAGTTTTTAAAAGTGAATATCCAATGTTCTATTAAAAAATCTAAGTTTGCTAGTTTACGACCAAAATACAGTATATACTTCCAGTTTCTGAAAAAGATAAAAATGTTTGCTGTTGTCAAATGTGGACCTTCTTACTGACGGATTATGAAAGTGCACTGGAATATCCTTTCTACTAATAAATTATTAGAAATGTCCACATGTTACTAGAATATCGCATGCTACTTGGAAAGACAAATGTAGTAATACTGAACAGTTTATAACAAATCTATTCCCAGATAGTACAGGTGGACAGACACATAAAATGAAGGCAGTCACCTGTCCTCCTGAAACTGCAAGAAATATATTGATCAGACATCTTAAGGGTTTATGCAAACTATGTTTCTTTGCAAAAACACAACTGCAAGAAATAAAATATCTGAAAGGAAATCTTACAACCTAACATGGTGTAGGCTATTACAAAAAGATTTTACAGAAAATGTTGGAATAAAACACAAGGATAAAATGTCCACACATTGAGTCAACAAGGTTATTATCACATTTTCAGCTGTTTTGAATACTTTAAACAGTACAAAATCATATGCATTGGTCACTGATGATGTGTAACATGTAAAAGTTGCAGCATTAACATTCAACAGAACCATATTGGAAGATGCCATGCACAGTGAAGAACAGAATATTTCCACATTCTGTTTGTCAAAAAAGTGTACAATATCGTCTTGGAAAACTCTACAATATCTACTAAGTACAGGAGAATCGTCCATTTATATTCTAATACTTATTTTTACTGTTCTGATCGTAATTTAAATACGATAAATTTCTTCCATAAGTTAAACAGAGATAAATGTAATTTGCAGTGATTATGTCAGTAACAAGTGAATGTTACATCAGTAATATTATTTGAAATGTCTGTTTTGCATGTTATTTACATTTAACAAAAGTGTTAATGATTATAAAAAAGGTAACCTCCTGCATATCAGATTTATAAATTATACAATATTCATATTGCCTTTTTACTATGTAACTTCACAGAAATTCATTAAACATTTATTATAAAATCTATGTCCATATCATGTTACGTCAATAATAATAATTCATTATGCGCTGTTTTAAAAGTCATTATAGAAAACCCATCAAACAGAAGAGCACAAAGGGTTTTTTAAATTACAGGGGCAATGCCTGCATGAAATCAATGTGAACACGATTGTCCCTGGTTTAGATTCATGACTAAATATACTGAAAGAGATTTGTAGCTTGTAATTATTGTGATCATAGACACCTGCAAAATTAAGGGTCATAAAAACTTTTCTAAAAACGTATGCTACATGGTTGTGAAACTTGGACTCTCACTGTGAGAGAGGAACAGAGGTTAAGGTTGTTTGAGAATAATGTGCTTAGGAAAATATTTGGGGCTAAGAAGGATGAAGTTATAGGAGAATGCAGAAAATACACAATGCAGAACTGCACACATTGTATTCTTCACCTGACATAATTAGGAACATTAAATCCAAATGTTTGAGATGGGCAGGGCATGTAGCAGATATGGGCGAATCCAGAAATGTATATAGAGTGTTAGTTGGGAGGCCGAAGGAAGAAAGACTTTTGGAGAGACCGAGACATAGGTGGGAGGATAATATAAAGATGGATTTGAGGGAGGTGGGATATGATGGTAAAGACTGGATTAATCTTTCTCAGGATAGGGACCGATGACAGGCTTATGTAAATGTGGCAATGAACCTCTGGAATCCTTAAAAGCTAAAAGTAAGTAAGTAACAAAATAACAAATCTCTGTTACACAGAAAAGTTTCCTAATAGCCTAAGAATGTGTGTTTCAAATATCATGCATATAACATTAATAGTTCCGGATATATAAAGTTATTAACTATTTTGTGTGAGAATAAAGCAAACAATTAAAGTTACCAGAAATTTCAACCAAAGTTTAGTGTAATTTAAAAACTATGCGCAACAGAGCTTTAAAAATGACATGTAAAAGGATCATAAATGTGCATCAAATTTTGTGTCTTCAATCTTCTTATTGTAATTTGTTTTTAAGTTGATTTTAGTTCCTTTTCGCACGCATGCACACACACACACACACCTTATTGTATCCAACTGTTTGCTGACAACATAATATCCACTATAGTCTATTCAGTTGTTGTTTTTCATGAGAAATGAGGGGTATTTTGATCGGTGTTCATTATAGATACCTGTTGCTAGTAGCCAGAGTTGAGGTGTAGTCAATATATATTGCAGGGCTGTGTCTTCTGCAACTGGTACTGATGATTTTAATTTACTTCTTTTGTGGTTTATGGATGGAAGTATAGAAGAATGTGTTCCAGATCTTCACCATGATTATTACACCACAGACAAGTAGGATTATCAGAAATGTGAAATCGGTGTAGGTACAATTGATTGACAATGTGACCTGTTCTGGCTCTTTTAAAAATGTTTGAACATGTCTGGGCAAGTTTTTGTACATTTCCAGGTCATTTGGTTTCTTTTGTACAGACTGTAAAATTTTTCCTTTGTCAGAAGAGAGCCAATTGTTGATCCATAGGTTTGTAAAATGAGACTTTACTGAAGCAAAAGCACGGATAGAGATATCACTTGAAGAGGTCTTGGTTGTAAATACGGTATGTTGCCTGTTTTGCAATATTATCGACTTTCTCATTTCCAGGTATACCACAATGACTAGGTATCCATTGAAATGTTATTTCCTTTTGGAGTTCTTTTAGTTTACTTAGTTGTTTCTGAATAGGAATAATTCTATGTGCATATAGGTTTGGTACATATTTAATTATATTAAATTCAGCCCCCTTGGAGTCGGTAAGTATGCAAATAGATTTTTCAGGAATTTGAGTAACACACTGAAGAGCAGCATCAATAGCTAGCAATTCAGTGTCAAGACTGGAGGAGGATGAACATGGTATGAAATAACTTTCTTGATATTTTGGAATGCGTCTGTTTTATAATGCTTATATACGATCAAAATTGACCTGTGGATGTGAAATATGGGGAAAAGCATCAGCAACTCATCTACAAAAAATTTCTGTTCTTCAAAACTCAGCCTTAAGATTATGCCTAAGAGTACCAAAAACCACATCAACTGTTGCCCTAGAAATTGAATGTAATATTCAACTAATCAGACACTATATATTACAAAAGGCTCTAAAAATACATTTAAAATTTTGTGTGATGAAATTTTCAAATTTCAAAGATTATTTTAAAACAAACATTTTTCATTTTAAAAATTTACTGGTTTTCCACCACATTTAACCATCCTTGCCCCTTGAAAACCTTGTGCATCAGAGCATAAATTCGTATTAAATTTTAATATATATTTCTCACACATCAAAATGTATTTTACAGTAAAAATATTGTTTTCAATTCACTGGTTTTTCACAATATTAAAGTCATTCTCTCTCCTTAACATCCCATGTAGCATTTGCAATGAATTTCCCTATTCCTTTCCTTTTTGTATTAAAGGTTTTCTTTTGTTATTGGTAACCTATTTTTATTTAGTTAATATTAAGGAGGAATATGAATGCTTATAGAATAATTCATTAATAGTACATGAAAAAAGAAAACATCATTATGTCCGAAGTTAATTTCACCTCCTTCCATTTCAAGTAGGGGATGAAGGTGGGAGTTGCTGGGAAATATAATTTTCCCTTACCATTGGCAACATTGTGAGGGCTCAGAAAAATGAGGTTCTATTTGACATTTTTAGCGAAATCGAGATTTTTACTGCAATGAGTAGTACTACGTTAGCACTATCTACCATATGAATTTTATGTTGATATTGCAATTATTTTTCGTCGTACAAACAATTTGATGAAGATCTAATTGCACTTTTGTGTGTTTAATGACAGTGACAATATTTTCAATAATATGTCACATTAATGTATAAAATCAGTTATTTTATATCATTATTAGTTTTTGTGCATTATCTATCTTCTTAGTGTATCCAGCTATTTGCTGACAACACATGTGTTCCACTATGAATTTCCTCTTCTTACAAATGATGGGTAAAAAGAACGATGCTGGCTAACTAATTGACGAAACACGAAAGGAAGGGGACAACCAATTAAATAAAGAAATTACTTACCTAGACGGAGCATAAGAAAATATATCCGTTGTAGAAAGTTCAGCCACAAATGTTGATGAACGTTACGCTTACAAAATGACTAAGTAACATCAAATTGAATGGTAGAGATGGGGGGGGGGAGGAAGGAAACGTATTGGAGTACTGGAAATCACGTGTGTAAGGAGAATTTAAATTATAATGCGACTATATATATATATATATTCGGGAGTTGCTCATTCAAATGGGATACCTTACTTATTGACTTTTAAGGAACCCGGAGGTTCATATCCGCCCTCACATAAGCCCGCCATTGGTCCCTATCCTGAGCAGATTAATCCAGTCTCTATCATCATATCCCACTTCCCTCAAATCCATTTTAATATCTACGTCTCGGCCTCCCCAAAGGTCTTTTTCCCTCCGGTCTCCCAACTAACACTATATGCATTTCTGGATTCACCCATACGTGCTACATGCCCTGCTCATCTCAAACGTCTGGATTTAATGTTCCTAATTATGTCAGATGAAGAATACAATGCGTGCAGTTCTGTGTTGTGTAACTTTCTCCATTCTCCTGTAACTTCATCCCTCTTAGCCCCAAATATTTTCCTAAGCACCGTATTCTCAAACACCCTTAACCTATGTTCCTCTCTCAAAGTGAGAGTCTAAGTTCACAGCCATAAAGAACAACCAGTAATATAACTGTTTATAAATTCTAACTTTCAGATTTTTTAACAGCAGACTGAATGATAAAAGGTTCTCAACCGAATACTAACAGGCATTTCCCATATTTATTCTGTGTTTAATTTCCTCCCGAGTATCATTCATATTTGTTACTGTTGCTCACAGGTTTCAAATGGGATAAACCATTATTTAATGCTTGTGAAATATAAAATTATTGTATACGTGGATTGTCATCCATAGGATGAATGACCTGTAATGTATCATTTATATTGATTAATTCATGATCTTGTTCTGTCAGATGCGTTGCAAACTTTCATTTTCGTCTATTGTATTTGAAATCGGAAACATGTTCATTAAACCGGGTTCTGTAATTTCTATGAGTTTGACCAATGTATTTGCTAGGCCAATTTTTGCATTGTAGCATATATATGCCACTATTTTGAAATTGATCTCTATTATGTATCAGTATGTAATTACTTAATTCCGATTCAGTTGTATGTTCAACTATGTAAGCAAGTTTAATCCTGGTTGAGTGTAAGAGAAGGCCTTACAGCCTTAACTCTGCCAGGTAAATAAAGCCATTATTATTATTATTATTATTATTATTATTATTATTATTATTATTATTATGATGAAGTTTATTAGGTATGACGTTATTTAATTTATTATTAATGCAGAAGGCAATATTCATACTGTGTTTTTTTGAGGAAGTTGTTCAATTGGTTAGAAACTGGTCCAAAGTACTTACGTCATGCTTGTTCATGTTTTTAGGGGTTATCGGTTCAAGGAAAGTGTGTTGAGTTCTTACGTCTTTGGAGGAGGCTGTCTACTGTATGTTTTTGGAAACCATTATCTTGGGCTAAACAGATAATATAATTATATTCTTTATTATAATTAGATTTACTTAGTTGAATAGTTAATAATCTATCAATGAGGAAACGAAATTTACTAATTTTATGAGTTTCTGGGTGGTTAGAAAGCTGTGTATAGAATGATTATTGGAGGTTGGTTTCCATTATATGTCAAAATTAAAACGGAAATGTTTTATAAAAGTTTCGAGGTCTAGAAAGTTTATTGATCGGTTAACAGCTGACTGGGAGGTGACTGGGGCGTAACATTTGATAATAAGTTATCCTGGAAACAACAAGTGGAGAAAATTAGCTCACAAACTTCAAACCAACTGAGGATCCTAAAACGCCTTCCAGGATGCAAATGGGGATGTGCTCGCTCAACTTTAAGCACTACATATCAAAAGTATGTTCTTCCTGGAATGTAAAACACACAATCGGGCGGGCTCTAAGACTGTAAAAATAACTGCTGTGGATGCCATGTGGACCCTCATAGGTCTCAGAGAGATCCATGCTGTTGTATGAAAAGCTAATCAGACTATCGGATAGTCAATACTGGTACAAATACGAAAATAAGAAAGAAACCCCAAAACACAACATGGATTTGTGAAGAAAGTACATAAGCTAAAAGAACAATATTCAATTATATCAAATGAACCCCAACCCATGATACAGAATCCAACTGAAATAGAATCCCATGACTGCTTCACAGACCTAAACCAAAGTGTTTTTAAAAAAGGAACAGACACAATGAGTCTAAAGCTTTTGGCCTTGGAGACTATCAACAGTAAATACCCAGAACCCGAATGGCTCAGAATATACACAGACGGCTCACAAATACAGGAGCAGGGATATACAGCTACATCTTCACTTTTTATAAATCTAAATTTAACAGAAGAAATACTAAAATCAGAAGTAAACACTGAAATACTGAAACAATTGTCTTTAGAGACAATTAATATTAGGTACCCTCCACAAAACTGGCTTCATTTATACACCGACGGATCCTTGATCTCCAGAGAACAAGGTGCCGGTGCAGGTGTTACGTGCTGTCTCTTCTCACTTTATAGATCTCTTGGGTATGGAACAACAAGTTTTGATGGTGAAATCATTGCAGTAAGTGAAAGTCTCAGGAATCTTCTATGCCACATCAATAAATTTAAAAATGCAGTTATATTGTCAGACTCCAAAGCAGTCTCTAGTCAATAGTCTCTAAACACACACCTTCATCTCAAACAGCAGAAATAACTAAAATGCTCTCTCAATTAATATCACTCAATAAACTAATTGTATTCCAATGGATACCATCCCATTGTGGAATCCTGGGAAACGGAATGCGGATGCTTTAGCAAAGAAGGGCAGCACTGCTACTTACAGACCTGTTACTAAATCTACGTATTACTCTGTTACAAGATTTATTAAATCTACATACTTAGACTTCAACAAACAAAATTTGATAACACAATCTCAAGGGAAAAAATGGAACTCTCTGCATCAAAATCCACAGTTAATTCCCGATTTACCACGAAAATTGTCTGTAGCTGCATTTAGATTGGCAACAGGCCATGATTGTTTGGCCAAACACCTGCATAGAATTGGAATATATCAGTTCCCTAACTGCCCATTGTGCAACTCAAACCAAGAAATGGATTCGGAACACCTCAAAATCTGTGCTTCAGTGGCTGGCCATGATAATATCTTTGAAAAATATTGGAGTGGGAGAGGTCAAATGACTTTGTTGTCAAACGCCTGGCATTAGAAAACAACAAAAACAACAACAACTTTTTATAAATCCATCGGATCATTCAAAACAGCGTTCGATGGAGAAATCAAAGCCATTCAAACAGCATTAAACCAACTTCTACTGCATCTTGGAAAATTCTCCAAGACTGTCAAGTGATTCAAGATCTGCCATAGAATCAATTGATGCAATTGAGCCTGCTGCATCACTGGAGATTCATGACTGCTGTAAGACACTGAGGAAACTCAAATTAGCTCCCTGTGGATCCCTGGACACTGTCAAATTTCTGGCAATGAACAGGCAGATACATTAGGAAAAAAGCTGCCATGCTCACTAGTTGCTTCAAATCAGTATCATACCACTGCTCTAAACTCTACAAATGAAGGAACAATACCTCATGAGTTTAGAATCAAACTGGAAGTCTTCCTTACATGGCCAAGACAAGAAGCTGTATCAGTTTGGGTTACTTCAAACGCCCACCTGCATGCTCTGTAATCTGGATGAAGATATGGACAGGGACCACTTAATGCGATGCCTGGCCCTTCGGGACCAGAAAATATTGGGAAGCCAGGATTAAGATAATGAATCAGATGGACAACTGATGACTATTTGTTAATGTTCCATGCCATTAGAGAAATAAATAAATATTACCAATTCCTTTCATGATTTACACCCTATCATAAAGTTCACCTCCAAGTCAGCTGTTAACCGATCAATAAACTTTCTAGACCTCAAAATTTTTATAAAACATTTCCGCTTTAATTTTGACATATACTGGAAACCAACCTTCACTAATCATTCTATACACAGCCTTTCTAACCACCCAGAAACTCATAAAATTAGTAAATTTCGTTTCCTCATTGATAGATTATTAACTATTCCACTAAGTAAATCTAATTATAATAAAGAATATAATTATATTATCTGTTTAGCCCAAGATAATGGTTTCCAAAAACATACAGTAGACAGCCTCCTCCAAAAACGTAAGAACTCAACACACTTTCCTTGAACCGATAACCCCTAAAAACATGGACAAGCATGACCTACTTTGGACCGATTTCTAACCAATTGAACAACTTCTTCAAAAAACACAATATGAATATTGCCTTCTGCACTAATAATAAATTAAATAACGTCATACCTAATAAAAAATTTCATAACAGAGATCGACTTCAAAATAGTGGCATATATATGCTACAATGGAAAAATTGGCCTAGCAAATACATTGGTCAAACTCACAGAAATTACCAACCCAGCTTAATGAAAATGTTTCCAAAATATTGGTCTTGTAAACCAAAAATAAGGGAAACCTTTTAAAACCTCAGAAAAAAGATTATACAGTGAAACCTGTTCAAGACGGTCCTAATTTTTTTTCCGTTGTGGACAAGTTTCCGTATTATTCGGGTGTGACATTAAAATTGAATATTCTGTCATTCATATACATGAAAAACAAAATGGCATGCCACAAACTACAAGAAGTACAAAATATTCCACTTAACACTCATCACATTAAATCAGCTTTCTGTCGCTTATTACGTTGGTGAATTATCTTGATTAAAATCTCATTTTCTGTATAAATATTATCGTAACTCACTCATTAGTCATTAAACATTACTAAAGTTTACTAATCTCATTCTATTTAATATCTAACACTATACTCTAGTACTGTACTGCATATCACTGCACATTAGTAATTAATTGGACTAGGAGCCATCTATTAGAAGCCTTGAATTCTGGTTTATTTAATTTCTTTCCCAGTTCAATAGCTTGCTTTGCAGAATAGATCCAGAAATTGGCTTGTTCTTTGAAAGGTCATGAAGAATCCACTCCCACAACAGTTCATTTATTTTCACATAAACAGTTGCTTTCTGGTTCCTTTTGTGTCACCAATATTGGCCGCACGTCACTCACTCATTATGATCTTTATTTTTTAAAGTGTCACACCTAAGGTTTCCACAACTGTACTTCAATATTATTTCACATAGACTTTGTTTCTAATTTTCCTTTATCTCGATAAGTTTTACTTCATCACTTAATGTTAATGCCACATTTTATGCAACTTTTTTTTTTTACCTGGAAATCACTACACTTGCGCTCTGTTTAGCTACGACAGTTTATGGGTGTGAAGCATTGAAAATCTTTGAAGGGACTCCTCTGCCTAGTCAACAGGGTAATAAAATGTATGACCAACAGGCCAACACACCCTCATATACCCTCTAGAATTTTGCAAAGAAAACTTGTTTTTATCTTAGTGACCTACATATTTAGCATATTCCTTGAAATTACACGCTGTTTCAAAATATAGTTACAAAATATAGTGTGTCCAAAATATTGTTTCCGTTTTGAACAGTAGCAGACAGTTTCCGTTTCCGCGTTGGACAGTTTCCGTTTTATTCAGGAAAAATTACACATAATACATACAAATTTTGCCGGGACCAATAAATTGTTTCGAAATAGACAGGATTCCGGATTATTCAGGTTCCGATTTGAACAGGTTTCACTGTATCTTTTGATCAGGTGTGTAAAAATTTATATGAGCTGTAGTATATTCCTCGTCCAATATTTCATATACAAATACAATATACGAATATCAAAGTTTGCAACCCATCTGATAGAACAAGGTCATGAATTAACCAATATAAATAATACACTATAGGTCATTCATCCTGTGAATGACAATCCACGTATACATATTGCTGAAGAATTTTATATTTCACAAGCATTAAATAATGGTTTATCCCTTCTGAATGAGTAATTCCCAAACATACATAGTCTGCTTTATAATTTAATTTCTCCTTACACATGTGACTTCCGATACTCCAATATACTTCTTCCCCCCCCCCCCACCCTTCAATTTGATGTTACTTAGTCATTTTGTAAGCGTAACATTCGTCAATATTTGTGGTTGAACTTTCAACAACGGATATATTTTCTTCTGCTCCATCTAGGTAAGTAATTTCTTTATTTAATTGGTTGCCCCCTTCCTTTCGTGTTTCGTGAATTAACATCATTTGGTTACAAATCATAAATAATTTTCATTATTAATCCTTTCAATATAGTAAATAAGAATTCCTACATACTTTCAGATTACAAGACCACGCATGTCTCAAGTATTACTCCAGTCTTACCACACATGAAGCTGCATATTCACCTCTCTTCACTACTCTGCCAATTCGCATCAGCATATCGATCTGACATTTGTAAATGCAGCCTTCATGTTAATCTTGTTATGCAGTCACATTGAATGGTGCTTATGCTATTTATATAGCTTAATCTTATACTCATAAAACTGGACTGATCATTTACTTTTTAACAATTCTATTCTTGTACATACAGTTTTTACTGTTTTATGGTACTATTATGAATTTTACTCATTTACTTGTGACTCCATATGTGATATCATAATTCATTATGCATCCGAATCTATTTTATAAAACCCATGGTTTCACCGATTGTTTATAATATTTTATTCATAAGATTTTGTAGGTTAATTGGGGATCTGATGATGGTTCCTTGAACCAAAAATATTCATCAAAATGTTAAAATAAAATATTTATGTTATTGTAATAGAAATGGATAAGTTTGATAGCCATATTAATAAAACTTTTGGAATTTCTCACAGCTTATCGGATCCAACATGGTTTTTAAATATAGTTTCCAACAAAATACCACATAATCTTTAAAAATTCTAGAACATTCGTAATTACTAACTATATTCAAGAAAACAAACCAAATGCATGAGTTTAGCTTGCAGTAAGTCTGTTGCCATTCACAGATTAAATTCAGTGCACTTTAGTGGCAGCAAAAGAAAATAAATTTCTTGGGACGAAGTGTTAAAAAAAGAAGAACCAAGAAAAACGTACACCCCTTTCCTATTGCATGGCCATAAAAATGTGATTAATTTATAATACGCCAATAGCTCCAAACATTTCTAAGCATGTCGTGCCTATCGGAAAACGAAGGAATTAAATGGAAAATGCGACCACATGTGCTTAATTATCGCCGCATTGAGTGGAACCAAGGGACGGAGCATGAGATTCAGACATTTTTAGCACATAAAGAAAGAGATCGCCAAACAAAATGAAAGATTTAATGGTTGGTAACATTAAGGAGTGCACATAATTCACTACTACTGTAACAGCTCAACTTTGAACAAGTGGGGAGGGAAATATAAGAACAGGCTGAGGGCGATCTATCTGAAAAATGGCTTTAGACATACAATTTATAACTACTTACGCGTAAAACGACTACAAAGCCCACAAAATATATATCTCAAACATGAACAGCAGCAACTCTTCGTTGTTTCCTCCTCCTCCTTCTTCTGCTCCTGGTGGTGGTGGTGCTGGTATGGGAGCTGGCGGGATAACATACAAGGCCTCGAATGGTCCTGGGTAGCCTGCAAACAAAATAAACTGCATTCACAGGCTTTCATTGAATTGCATATTAATAGAGTGAGGATTCATATGCAACTGCATATTTTACTGTCCATTTGCAAGTGATGTAAAATCATTTTAAACAACTGTAATGCTGAATGTTCAAAATTAATTCTACATATTTTTGCATATTTCAGGTGTTCCTGTATATAAGAGACTGCTGAGCATGCAATGTAGCACATTTTCAGGACTTAGTGGCATAAAGCCCCAAATTAAGATATTTTGTAAAACAATAATATTCTGAAATGTTTGTCAGCATATAATATTTTTCTCTTAAATTGTACCCAATGGCAGTAAATTCCTTGTATATGCAGTGTGGGTGTGGAAAAATCCAAACAACCACACTATGCTTTTGTTACTGCGCAACAAGAAGCATTCCCAAACACCTCTACTTCATCATCATCCATACAAGTTGTAGGCCATATGGCCTATTACAATCTCATAATAAAGAGGAATTTTCTCCCCAGCTCTTTTTGGGACGTACCAGAGATCTCTTCCAATGAGACTGATAGTGAAGCATAGCTTTTGGGATTCTAGAGGATCTCATACATCGCAAATGGCTCATCCAGTTGTTCTCATATTTCTATGTGAAATGGAGTACTGATTCCAGACCAAGAGGACTTAAATCTAATAGAGGGGTTCAATTTCCGCTAACTCTTTTAACCGACACTACGAACACTACCATCATTTCTTACCAACATTCCGGTACTGAATTCAGACTCCAAGAAATGGACAATGAGCATGCGTGCTTTTGGTTTAAGTTGTCAGTCCTGTTAAGGTAGGAAGGCGAAGGAAAAAACCGAAGGAGAAGGAAGACATCTTGGTTTGTCTTGTATCTGTTGTGTACTGTGAAAGATGCCATCACATGTGAAGTGTGAATATTTGAATTATAGAAATAAGGACAGCCACCCAAATAATGTTTCTTCAAAATATCGGGAGATAGTGAACGGTGAGTTTTCATTTACAATAATAGTAATTTTATCACTTAAACAAATTTGATGTACTGTAAATTTTTCTAGTCATGTCCATCATTATAAATTATATAAGATACCGGATACTAATTCGTGTGTATGTGTATATATGATATATATATATATATATATACTTACTGGCTTTTAAGGAACCCGGAGGTTCATTGCCGCCCTCACATAAGCCCGCCATTGGTCCCTATCCTGAGCAAGATTAATCCAGTCTCTACCATCATATCCCTCCTCCCTCAAATCCATTTTAATATTATCTTCCCATCTACGTCTCGGCCTTCCCAAAGGTCTTTTTCCCTCCGGCCTCCCAACTAACACTCTATATGCATTTCTGGATTCGCCTATACGTGCTACATGCCCTGCCCATTTCAAACGTCTGGATTTAATGTTCGTAATTATGTCAGGTGAAGAATACAATGCGTGCAGTTCTGTGTTGTGTAACTTTCTCCATTCTCCTGTAACTTCATCCCTCTTAGCCCCAAATATTTTCCTAAGCACCTTATTCTCAAACACCCTTAATCTATGTTCCTCTCTCAAAGTGAGAGTCCAAGTTTCACAACCATAAAGAACAACTGGTAATATAACTGGTTTATAAATTCTAACTTTCAGATTTTTTTGACAGCAGACTGGATGATAAAAGCTTCTCAACCGAATAATAACAGGCATTTCCCATATTTATTGTGTTTAATTTCCTCCAGAGTATCATTTATATTTGTTACTGTTGCTCCAAGATATTTGAACTTCTCCACCTCTTCAAAAGATAAATTTCCAATTTTTATATTTCCATTTCGTACAATATTCTGGTCACGAGACATAATCATATACTTTGTCTTTTCGGGATTTACTTCCAAACCTATCTCTTTACTTGCTTCCAGTAAAATTCCCGTGTTTTCCCTAATTGTTTGTGGATTTTCTCCTAACATATTCACGTCATCCGCATAGACAAGCAGCTGATGTAACCCGTTCAATTCCAAGCCCTCTCTGTTATCCTGGACTTTCCTAATGGCATACTCTAGAGCAAAGTTAAAAAGTAAAGGTGATAGTGCATCTCCTTGCTTTAGCCCACAGTGAATTGGAAACGCATCTGACAGAAACTGACCTATACGAACTCTGCTGTAAGTTTCACTGAGACACATTTTAATTAATCGAACTAGTTTCTTGCGAATACCAAATTCAATAAGAATATCATATAAAACTTCTCTCTTAACCGAGTCATATGCCTTTTTGAAATCTATGAATAACTGATG
Organism: Periplaneta americana; assembly: GCF_040183065.1. Lineage (NCBI taxonomy): Eukaryota > Metazoa > Arthropoda > Insecta > Blattodea > Blattidae > Periplaneta > Periplaneta americana. Next base: position 153,933,083 of record NC_091131.1, on the reverse strand, counting down.
CACTGTACTCTTATACTCCCATTTTTTCTCCATTATCTGTCGAATACAAAATATCTGGTCAATAGTTGATCTATTACGCCTAAAACCACACTGATGATCCACAACAATTTCATCTACATATGGAGTTAATCTTCTTAAAAGAATATTGGACAAAATTTTGTAGGACGTTAACAAAAGTGATACTCCTCGAAAGTTACTACAGTTAGTCTTGTCCCCCTTCTTAAAGATAGGTACGATTATGGACTCCTTCCATTGTTCTGGTACAATCTCCTTTTCCCAAATAGCAAGTACAAGGTTATAAATTTCTTTAGATAATGCGCTTCCACCCTTTTGTATTAATTCTGCTGGAATTTGATCGATACCTGGAGACTTATAATTTTTCAGATTTTCTATCGCAATTTCGACTTCAGAAAGTGTGGGTTGGGGTATAAATGGCTCAGCAGTTTATATTTCAATTTCGTCCCGATCATTTCTATTTGGCCTATGTATATTTAGTAGTTGTCCAAAATAGTTTTTCCATCTGTTAAGGATTGAATGAGCGTCTGCAAGCAAGTCACCATTCTCATCCTTGATCACGTTTACCTTTGCCTGATATCCATTCTTGAATTCTTTTATGCCCTTATATAAATCTCTAATGTTTTTATTTTTACTATTTGTTTCTATTTCCTTCAGTTTTTCCTTCAAGTAATCTCTCTTTTTATTCCTAAGCGTACGATTTGCTTCCCGTCTTTTATTGAAATAATTATCTCTATTCACCTCAACTGGATCCTGTAAGAATTTCAATTTTGCCTGTTTCCTTCTTTCTACTACCATGCAACAATCTTCATCAAACCACGGTTTCTTTTTCTTAGTTTCATAATAACCTATGCTCTGTTCAGCTGCAATTTTGATATTGTCTCGGATATTTTCCCACATGCTATTAACATCTAACTTTTCCTCAACTTCGTCGGAACTTGCTAATATGTCAAACCTATTTGAAATTTCGACCTGATAATTTTGCTTAGTTTCCTCGTCCTTTAATTTCGGAATATTGAATCTTCTAATATTAACTTGTTGCTCTACTCGCTTGGCTACTGATAGTCTTTCTCTTAGTTCTCCAATTATCAAATAATGGTCAGAATTACAGTCTGCCCCCCTGAAGGTACGAATGTCTACTATACTAGTATGTCTTCGTTTATCTATCAAGATGTGATCTATCTGGTTATGTGCCAATCCATCTGGAGAAGTCCAAGTATATTTATGTATATCCTTATGGGGGAATGTTGTACTTTTGACAATTAAATTTTTTGATGTGGCAAAGTTGACTAACCTAACTCCATTGTCATTACTAATTATGTGTAGGCTCTCTTTTCCAATAGTCGGTTTAAAGATATTCTCCCGTCCTACTTTAGCATTGAAATCCCCTAATAAAAGTTTCATGTGATATGTAAGCAACTGATCAAAAGTATATTCCAATTCCTCATAGAAGCTATCTTTTATATGGTCGTCTTTCTCTTCTGTAGGGGCATGAGCATTTATAACTATGATATCGCACCATCTACCCTTAAGTATTAAATATGATAACCTATCACTGATAAATTCGACATTTTTTACTGCTGATTTTATTCTTTTATGAATAAAGAATCCTGTTCCTAATTGGTGATTATCGTTTCCTTCCCCATAATACAACAAATAATCTCCTATTTGCGTTATGCCGTTCCCATCTAACCTAACCTCTTGTACTCCCACAAAGTCTATTCTATATCTAGCTAGTTCTTTCGCTACTAATGTTACACCTCCTGTTCTATAGAGACTTGTAACATTCCAAGTACCAAATCTCAAAACCTTATTCCTTTGCTGTGGTCGAGCCAGAGAATCAGTCCCATTCCGAGGCTTATTTGAAGGATTCGTAACAAGCCCTTCGCCCAACCCCCAAGCTGGAGGATCACCCCTCATCGGCTGTCCGCAACTGCTTATTCAATATATATATATATATATATATAATATTTAATTTCTGTATTATGTATTCTTCTAAATTAACAATACCACGTGGTGGATATTTTTCAAGAGAAGGATCTATTGCAGTTATTCTTTGTATTGAAACTCCGGTACCCTGCTGCACACGACACTGATGTTTGATTTATCTGGTTTGCTATAATTTTAGAAGTTATTTTCAGTGATTTAAGTAACTTTATTCTGTCATGTGTGATGAGGCAAAGTACCGAATGATAATCACAGGAACACTTGTTCGTATCTCTTTATAAAATCACTCAGATAAAGCAGAAAATCGAAGGGATCAGATGCACTGAGACATGGTAGTTTATACTTAAACCGTTTCACTACAAATTTTCAACATATAAAAAGCCTAACCAAAAAAGTATTACAAATGGAGGAATAATTTATATTTTACCTTTAAGGTCACTGGAGCAATTTCTTTTCATTTTCTAGCATATCCCAGTGATTTTACAAGGTACCACGAAATAGTGTTCCTGTGCTCATCATTTATATTTATATTATATTATATTGTATTATAGATACATTATATTATTTATATTTATCCTATCATTTTTATTTCCCTTTTTTATTTCAGATGCAAGGCAGGCTAGAAGCAATGGGCAGAGAAGACCTAAAGGTGAATCTGCCCAAGAAATTGCACAACAGCTTTCGATGTGTGCGGACCATTTTGAAGATAAGTACTTCACAAGTACCCTCCGCACACATTTGAATAGAGAAGCCATACCTTGCAAAGTTCAGGCTATCTCCATCGGTCAAGGTAACTTATTTAACCATATACTTCTTAGGTATCATCGGCTTACTTCTAAAACCAAGTCCAAATTTATTATTTTTAAAAATGCGTCTCCTGATAACATCTCGTTAGTATGAAAATGCTTCTACATTGTGTATACAACAAACGCATAACAATTGTTAGCTGGGTATAAAAATAAAAAGTTCTTATGTGCAATTTTCTGAAATGCAGTTACAAGATTTTTAAAGTAAGCCAATGATATGCAATTTCAATGCTTCAGAACTACACACATAAATTCTGTCAAAATTGGAGATTATGTAATTGTTATTTATAGGAAAAGATAAGTAGCCTGTATTGGGCTACCCTCTATTCGTGGTGTTATAGGCCTGCTTACTCTTACTGTTAGTTTATAATTATATATTTTCTGTTGTTTTGTTTTATACAGATTCTGCGGGACCTAACACCAAAGAGGAGAAAGATTCGCAGTCTTCGAGTACAATTGCATCGTTCGAGAGGAAGAGTTCTCAAGACTATGCAGAAAGAACCGAAGATACACACTGCCCTTGCATGTATAAAGAGTAACGTTCCTGGGCCATTATATGAACTGGTAAGAAATTGTATCTCTTCAGATGCACGGTGTGTACAGAGGAATTGGTGGTCACTGGAAATGAAAACTAAGGCTCTTAACATTAATTTACAGAGCCCAAGTTCCTATAGGATGATTAGGAAGTTACTAAATTTCCCTTCAAAGCCTCCATTGCTTGGAGTATTGCAAAAGTAATAATAATAATAATAATAATAATAATAATAATAATAATAATAATAATAATTTATTTAATCTGGCAGAGCTAAAGCCAGTAGGCCTTCTCTTCCGCCCAGCCAGACTCTAATTCTAATTGAATATAACTGCTTACATAGTTATTACATTAATATCTAGACCATAAAACAACATGAAAGTAAATAATGAAAGTTGGATAAGTAATGTTAGGGTGACAATAATAAACATTGGTAAGAAATAGTTATAATAATAATAATAATAATAATAATAATAATAATAATAATAATAATAATAATAGTAATAATAATAGTAGTAGTAATAATAATAATAATAATAATAATAATAATAATAATAATAATAATAATAATAATAATAATGAGATAATTTAGATATCTGTCTGTGATATATATAGCCATTAAACATTGAGAAACCTGAAACAGCTATTATTGTTAACAAGAATTGTTAGAAAAATATTTTGTTAGCCTATTCTTAAATTGGTTTGATGTCTGACAGTCCTTGACATTACTCGGCAGGGAATTCCAAAGCCGAGGAACAGCCACAGTGAAAGAAGATGAATATGAGGGTGTTCGGGGGAGGGAATGGATAATATTGAGGAGTGTTGTGATCGTGTGTCTAGGTTATGATGGGTGGATAAATTTTGAAAACGAGACGCAAGATAGACAGGAGTGGAGAAATGCAATATGTGAAAGAGAAGGGAAAGACAGTGGATTTTCCTACGATCTTCTAGACGGAGCCAAGACAACATTTCGAGGGATGGTGTTACGTGATCAGCCCGGCGAATATTGCAGACGAAACAGACGCACATATTATGAATACGTTGTAATCTCTGCGCCGAAGTAACGCTTAGGTCCGTAAGCAGAATATCACAGTAATCGAAATGGGGCATCACGAGTGTTTGCACTAATATTTTTCTCATGGAAAAGGGTAGAAAATTCTTCAATCGCCTAAACGAGTGGATTAATGAGAATACTTTTTTGCAAGTTTCTGCAACTTGAATGTTCCAATTTAAACTTTTATCCACATAAATACCTAGATTCTTTACTGATTCACTGAACGGAATTTCGGTGCCGTATATTTTAATCAGGGACAAATTTGGTATGGTAATAATGCTTAACAAACGTGAATGGCCCACATTGATTGACTGTGATTTTTCTGGATTTAGTTTAAGTCGGAATTTCCGTGTCCATGTCCAGATTGAGTCCAGATCGTCATTAATTTTAGTTACCACTGATGTTGGTTTTAGTGATAAACTACTCGTATTTGACATACTAAGGAATGCCTGTAGTAAGATGACTGAGACTGACAAACTGTGTTGCCTTATGTGGGATGAAATGTCTTTAAAAGCAAACTTGTGCCACAATAGCAATGAAGACATCGTAGATGGCTTTGAGAGGTATTCTGGCAATTATTCATCAGATAGAATTGCCAACCAAGGTCTTGTGTTTATGGTTAGAGATATTTGAAGTAATTACAAACAAGTTCTGGGCTATTTCTTAGCACATTCAAGCACCCCTAGAATACATTAGTTGAACTCATTGTCAAAGCAATAGAGAAGCTGAGTAGTATTGATTTAAAAGTAGTAGCTACTGTTTGTGATCAGGGCTCTAACAATCAAAAGGCGTATCATTTATTGGGAGTTACTACAGATCAGCCCTCCTTTACAGTAAATGACTGGAAAATTGTGGCATTTTTTGACACTCCACACTTGATTAAAAGTACACGAAACATGTTCAAAAAGTATTCTGCTAAGTTTTATGATAATTGCATTTCAAAATGGGAGCACATAGTGCGGTTATATAATTCAGATAAAGATAATGAGTTTCGTGCAACTAAACTAACTGATAAAGATGTTTATGTGTCTTGCCCTTCCGAGCAGTTGCTGCCCAGAATATGCTAATATGAAGTGACAAGGGAAATTGTGAAATTGACTATGATGTTGTCCTAGCATCTATAGAGTCAACAGGTACTAGTTGCTGATGTAGTACAGAGATTTACTAGCCTCATTCTGGATGAAGTTTGTTTGACTGTAAAAGATAATATTTGGTTTCATTGTTCTCAAGAGTGCTGATTCATGCAAGATTACGGAGAATGAAAGAAAAGCTGTCAAATGATGATAACAGAAAGGAAGAAAAGAAAATGAAAAAAGTCCTGCAGCAATAAAATGGAGTTTGTAACATAATTTCAGATTATATTTATGCCATTTAATGTTAGCAATTTATTGGTGCAAGATGATTTTTGTTTTCTTATTTTTTTTGACATTCAGTTTTCTGAGTCTTGCATTGATTTAACATTATAGTGAGAAAAAAATAATTTTTGCACTCAAAGTTACAGTGTGAAAGAAAATCAAAATTAACACTATTATGAATCAAGCTCATTAAATTGCTTTATTATATCATTCTCTGACAGCAGATTTTCTAAGCTGTTATGAAACATTTTGGTCATCAGTGTTACACATTCTAATAAATGCGCTGATGGCAACTGAGGATCTTCGTTTACTTTTTCATATTCTTTGAACATGAATGTTATGCCCTTTTGTAAGTATTTTTCATTGTCTGCAAGAGTTGTACAACAATAAACACACTGTTTAGCATCACATGCCTTCTTAGCAATGTAACCAAGAATATATTATAATGCATTTGCATTCACGAGCTCATTACCAACATCAGAGAAATTAAAAGATTCCCTCATTGCATTTGTTACTACAACAAAACATTATTTTCAGCAGCAATGCTCGATTATTGTTCTGAATATCATTGCAGGAAGAGTTATCTGGATTGTTCTACCATCCTTATTTCTAATTACACAAAAGTAAATCTGTAAATAATCTTGATTAATACTCCAAAATAAATTTCAAATACAAATGATACTCGGGAGGAAATTAAACACAGCCTAAATATGGGAAATGCCTGTTATTATTTGGTTGAGAAGCTTTTATCATTCAGTCTGCTGTCCAAAAATCTGAAAGTTAGAATTTATAAAACAGTTATATTATCGGTTGTTCTTTATGGTTGTGAAACTTGGACTCTCACTTTGAGAGAGGAACATAGGTTAAGGGTGTTTGAGAATAAGGTGCTTAGGAAAATATTTGGGGGTAAGAGGGATGAAGTTACAGGAGAATGGAGAAAGTTACACAACACAGAACTGCACGCATTGTATTCTTCACCTGACATAATTAGGAACATTAAATCCAGACGTTTGAGATGGGTAGGACATGTAGCACGTATGGGCGAATCCAGAAATGCATGGAGAGTGTTAGTTGGGCGGCCGAAGGGAAAAAGACCTTTGGGGAGGCCGAGACGTAGATGGGAAGACAATATTAAAATGGATTTGAGGGAAATGGGATATGATGATAGAGAATGGATTAATCTTGCTCAGGATAGGGACCGATGGCGGGCTTATGTAAGGCCGGCAATGAGCCTCCAGGTTTGTTAAAAGCCAGTAAGTAAATAATACTCCAAATTAAGAGTGAATGCATATCAGTGTAAATTTTTTACAACTTCCCATAGTAATTTTGCTCCATTTAAGTCATAAATCCAACCAGATGTGGATGGCACATGCACAGTTTGTCACTATTTATAAATTTGACAGTACTAAAAATTCAACATTTCATTCCAGGTGAATACATGCATAGACTTTTCTTTCACCGCCACACATACTGTCTTCCTATTCTCGAAAACTGTACTTCCATTCAGTGAATCAAATGTCTTGTCCATGTTGCCTACAAATTCTGCTCTATGCGCTGCCATTGCTGACAAGCAAGAAATGTCTGCAGCTACTGAATGGCTTAATGTCCGTCCTGCAGTTCTTACTCTCATCAGTCTCAATCCACTTGCATACACATGTTTATCATTAATTCTTGTTAACTGAACCTGGTTATCTTTATCAAATTTGTATACTACAGACCTATATGTTTCCATTTTGCTATTTTAGTCTTGAACTATTGCATTATACTTTTTCGACATATTTCGTGTACATTTTAAGAGATGGTTTGTGTGGAAAAAATTCAACAATTATCTGACCATTTGCTGAATAAAATGTTTGATCTGGCTTTACCCCAAGCAAGATGTAAGCTTTTTGATTATTAAGCCTATGCTCATATACAGTTGCTATTATCTTAAGGCCAACATTCTGTAATGTCTGAATTGCATTGAAAATAAAGTCTACTAGATATGTATCAGGAGTACCGGAATTTGTAAAAAGTAATTCTGTACCTGTTTGTAATCATGACAAAGACGTAAACACACACAAGCACAATGACGTCGTAGTTACTTACAGCGAGCGCTGCTGTGCTGTACAAAATTGAAACCCTTCGCACATCGTCATCATTGTGGCATTTAGCACGTGGCTGTGATAGTGATTTCGAGTGTATCCAGTGTTTATTTGATGAATATATCATAATGGTGCATTCTTGTGCGGCTTTTAACTGCACAAATCGCTTCAAGAAAGACTCCAGTATCACTTTTCATAGGTAAATACCAATATTTAATTGTATATAATAGTTTAACATTGAATTAATGCAGGCAGTAAACAGCACTTCCATATAGATTGAATTATTCCATCAGCATGTGACAAAACAAATAATTTAACATTAAAACTATTTCGACGAACGTATTGGTAGTAATTATTTTTAAATATGACACTTAGAGTATCATAATAATGAAATACGTGTTATTTCCAGCTTTCCTCTCAAAAAAGCAGAACTGGCTGTCTGCCATTAAAAGAGATCATTTTATTCCAACAAAGTATCATAAACTGTGTTCAGAACATTTCACAGAAGATTGCTTCTGGAAAACGCATTTAAAAAAAAAAACTTTGAAAGATGATGCAGTTCCATCTCTCTTTAACTTTCCAAAACATCTTATGAAGGTAGGTTCGTTGTTTAATCAAGTTCACTTTACATAGGCCTAATTTTCATTGACCTTAAAAGTATTTGATAGCATATCGTGTCTTCATGGTAAAATATTACTTTCTAGGTCGAAATACCACCCAGGAGGATTTTGAATAGAAGTATTGAATTCTCAGAACCAGATAATGTAACTGCTATCGCCAACTGTTCACACGCCCCTGATAATATTAGTTCGGAACACAATTATACACTCAGTCTGAAGAAAAGATTGAGATTAATAGAAGACGAATTACAGAAAAAGAATGAACGGATTAGAAGTTTGAAGAAAGAAAACCTAGCTTGTAAACGAAAATGTGACAGAAATGCAATTATAATATCTAACTTAAAAAGCTTGACGAAAGAACTGAAGGAAAAAAACCTGATTAATGAAAATTTGCATGATATTGTAAACAACAATTTTCCAGATCTGATGCTTGATTTGATACAGACAGCTACAATATCCCCTAATTCAGAGTACCCAGACAGTTTAAAAAAATTTGCTCTTACAATGCATTTTTTTTCACCGAGTGCTTATCGGTAGCTTAGGAAGTGTCTGAACATGTCTTTACCACATGTAAATACCTTAAGAAAGTGGCGTAATTCAGTTGATGGAAGTCCTGGGTTCACTCCTGAAGCTTTCCTGGCATTAGAGAAACGTGTATCACTTTCAAGATATCCTATTTATGCCAGTGTAACATTTGATGAAATGTCCATAAAAAAAGCCATTGAGTGGGATGGCAATTCATTCACGGGATATGTGGATTTAGGTGGTGGTATATGTCTGAGCGAAATGGAGGAAGCCAAAGAAGTACTTGTTATTATGGTAGTTGCTATAAATGCTTCCTGGAAGATTCCAGTTGCTTACTTCTTAATCAATGGAATGTCAGTTGATGTAAAAGGCAACATAATCAGTGAATGTATAAGCTGCTTACAAGCTATTGAAGTAAATGTTGTATCTGTACATGTGACGGTCTGTCCAGTAACATAGTCATGGGTAATAAATTAGGTTGCAATTTCAGTGCTGAGGAGCTAAATACATATTACGTTCGATGCTTGTCACATACTGAAATTAATGGGAAATTTATTTGCGGATATGAAAATTCTGAAAGATCATAACAACAGAATCATTGACTGGAAGTACATACAGGCACTTGAAGAAATTCAGAATACTGAATAATTAGTCCTGGCCAACAAAATTACAAAGCACCACATTCAATACAAACAACAGAAAATGAAAGTCAGTTTAGCAGCACAAGTTTTAAGTTCTTCTGTTGGCAATGCATTGTTGTTTTTGTGTTGTGATATAAAACTTAAAGAATTTGAGGGTGCAGAAGCAACTGCTGAGTTCTGTTTGTTTATTGATAAGCTCTTTGATGTTTTTAATTCAAAGAACCGACTTGCAAAGGGTTACAAAAGTGTATTTTCTAAAGCAAACAAGAATGTATTGTTGAATTTCTTAGACTAAGCTGAATCATATTTGCTTGGCCTTAAAAATAGTGATGACAGACCTATTTATCAGACACCTAGGAAGATGGCTATCATTGGCTTCTTGTCTGTGTGTAGGGGTATGAGGAATATTTTTTATGAATTGATTGAGTCAGAAAAGCTGAATTATCTTGCAACATACAAGTTTAGCCAAGATCACATTGAACTTGTTTTCAATATGATTAGGAGCAGACTAGGATATAACAATAATTCATCTTCCCAGCAGTTCAAGACAGCCTACAAGAACTTATTAGTTGCTAATAAAGTGAAATGTAAACGCACAGGCAATTGCACAGAAAGTGGTTTCACAAAGTTGTTGTCCTGGGACATAAAAAAATTTCAGCCGATACATGATCCCCAATGTTTTGAAAATCAGAGATGTTTGGATACAACAGAAAGTCCCACTGTAGATGATAGTCCACTATTCTTTTCATCTTGTCAAATATCTGAATATTGCAGGGTTTGTTGTGAAACAAATAAGTAAAAAGATGCTCTGTGACAAATGTGAAGAATCTCTCTATGGAGACAACTCCGGCAGTAATTTGAAACTTTTGCTGAGAAAAAATAATGGAAGTCTTGTCATTCCATCTGATGATATAGTAAGGGTATGTAGGCTGTGTGAATCTACAATTAGACTGTTGCTGAAGCAGAACAATGGTGTGCCACCCAAAGGCCCAGTATCTTGTATTGTAAGAAAGGAGTTAATGAAACACCTCAATCTGTCCAACATGTTTTTGCATCTACATAAGCATGCATTAGAAAACGAGTTTCCAGAAAATCATATCCTGAGAATAGTTAAGTTGACCATTGACATGTACATCAAGATTAGGTGTCACCATACTGCAAAGAGTTATAATGTGAGCCTGCACAAGAAAGTTGTTAAACAGCATTTAGCTAAATCCATCTTCTTTATGAATCAGTAGGTAAGATATTTTTTTCTGATTTAAGTAATAAATAATAATAATAATAATAATAATAATAATAATAATAATAATAATAATAAGTATTATTATTATTATTATTATTATTATTATTATTATTATTATTATTATTATTATTATTATTATTATTATTGGAATTCCAATTGAATATATTCTGAAGTAAGATTGAGTGAATTAGCTGTACTCAACAGAATACACTTCCGACATTTTTCGAAGATAAACAGTAATCCAGTAATCTTCTTCCAAATGCCATGATATGGTAGTGTGGTCCAAAAAAACTTAGCTTTCAAAAATTCATATCCCCACAAGGGGATTAATGTATAAAACAAGCACAAAAAATTCATAAAAAAAATATTACCATTTACATGTCGCTCCAGGGCTGAGAGGTTTATAATTTGTAACATAGTAAAACAAAAAGTCAGAGCAGCTTTTGAAGGAGTACAGGACTCCTATCGGTGTTTGGATAAAAGTTGAAGAAGAAACTGTTTCTGCTCTTCATCTTCGTCAATGTCTCATTGTACGTACTTTTGGATTAGGTTGATAGTGTGTTATGCCATGTTATTTACTACTTTCGTCTAAGAGAAGCGATCACGAAGTTCCTTGAAAACACACTGTAGGAGTTCTCTGAAGGAAAGATTGAGATTTGACTCTTCCTCTGTCAATGTTCAAATAAATAACTGGTTTTTAATGTCACAGAATTCTCCAATTTCAGGTCTTCCGATTCATCCATAATCTCTTGTCATCCAGATTTCTGAAGATGCTGCAAAAGTTGTTGTTGTTGTTGTTGTTTTCTAATGCCAGGCGTTTGACAATAAAGTCATTTGACCTCTTGCACTCCAATATTTTTCAAAGATATTATCATGACCAGCCAATGAAGCACAGATTTTTAGGTGTTCCGAATCCATTTCTTGGTTTGAGTTGCACAATGGGCAGTTAGGGGACTGATATATTCCAATTCTATGTAGGTAAAGCTTCTTGAATAAGGAAGATATCTATATTATTATCAGAGAGTATATTGGCTAGTTCAGTCTTCTTGGCTGATGTTATACCACCAGCATTCCATTGTAAGATGTTTAGTTGATTCTGTACCATTAAAGTAGTCCCCGCCCGGAGATCCGATTGGGGGACTATTTTACCTCCGGATAATTTTACTTTAATGGTACTCATTTCATATTGGAGTTAAATGGCAAGTTGTAGCCGATTTAAGTGAACACCATATTTTAACGTTTTGGTGGCTACTTCATCCACACACAACCCCCAGAATGTCTGGAGGACCACACCTGCTGTTGGTCGACGGGTCCATTGGACCTAGCTGGGAGATCTTGTTGATCACCAGCTTTCCCTCCTTAAGCCACTGGAGGACGATTTTAGTGCCATAGCAGGTCAGCACTATGAACAGAAAAGTAGAAAGAGGAAGGAAAGTGAAATGAACCCCTAGGCCTCGAATGCTCTAATGCCGTCGGGGTCGAAGAAAGTAAGAGTTCAGTCAGAGGACTGGATAGGAAAGGGTAAAGAGGGAATTAGGTATTGGATAGAGGAAAATTATACCAAATTCAGTCATTAACTCATCAAGCTGACAAGTGCTAATGGATGAGTAGCCCCTCCCTTCATATTTTCCTTTTTTTTTGCCAGCTAAACGATGAATTGAGTTGGCAACAAATCACATTATCTAAAGCCTGTTTAGTAAATAATGATGATCATGATCATGATGATTTTTCTTTTTCTTTGTGGTTACTCGGTCATCAAAAAAGGGCTAGGGCAACCAGATGCTCAGAAGAAACCAAAGATGCTGGCAAAAGGCCATAATAGCTTGTGCTTTCTTAGCTACAGTTTGGTTGGAGTAATTCTTATGAAGTATAAGAAGCTTGATGTCATTATAAGGACTTTGAATACCAAGAGATGCTTCGTTCCAGCTATAAATACTGCTCCATGATCTGGAAGACTGACTCTATCCAAAGCACTGACTACTTTAGGCGACTTGAATATGTTTTTAGGGACACTAGACTAGACAGCATTTTGGAAGGCAGTTAGCTTCTATATGCGCCATAACATTTCTGGTATGTGACGTCACAAGCTTGTACAGTAGAACCAATCAGAATCAGTCTATAACAAGCACTTCCCGAGTTTGTTTGTTCATGTGCGAGTGTTTCAATACATTGAATAAGTAAAACTAACATCTACTGTGTGTATGTAAGGTAAATAAATGGAAGAAGAGACTGTAAAAAGACAAGTATTACACAAGCAGGCGTGAAAAATAGTGTTTAAGGTGTATAATTATTTTTAAAACGTTAACGAGCAGAACGCTGCCGGCCATCTTGATGCTGGAATTGAGAACCATGCAAATAATATTGTTAGTGAACGAAAGAGGCTTTGCTTGGTGCCATGCTTACAGTAATCAAGGCTAAGGTCACTATTGTCTTTTGATAATTTAAATTCTCTCCTGCACTATTTGTATTGCACGTGCACGTGAAGTACGATGTGGCTCTGCTTGTGTATAGATGAAAGTGCCACTACATCAGGATGTGAACAGTTACTGTACCTTTGTAGTTTTCGAATTGGTAGCAATACAACGCATATCCCAGCTGTTTCATCCTCCGATAACTCTCCCGCATGACCCTCGCCTACCACCAGGTCTGACGTACCAGCTGTCCCAGTCCACCTAGAAGTCGCTCCTCAAGGTCTGGGTGGCAGCGTCCACCATCAGCCTGTCATGTCGAGCTAAAAGACAGAAAGTTCTGAGTTGAAATCTTCGTAACACACTGATTGCCAACTATGAAGAGGATAAATAGGTACTGTCCAGCCAAATGGTTACGTCGCATCCCGGTTTGCCCCACTCGTTTCTCCTGTGAATATATAATTTATTAAAGTAATAATTATAGGATGGATAGAATTCTGAAAAAAAAAAAAAAAACTTCATTTTTTTACATTCGTGTGGAGTAGGTGGCACATAGGTAGGTATGGGGTAATTTTGATTTTGCTACAAAAGCCCCTAGAGTCTTGATGTCCCTGAGTGAAAATATGTCTAGCAGAGCTCACATTTGACGTGAACAATAAATTGCGTGTGAAGATTATTTTATGTGCTGTGCACTTATCTATGGATGAAGGTAAGACGGTAGGCCCTATCCCGTCAATATTAAAACAAGCAAATTTGAAATCCATTTTCTCAGGAAATACTTAATGGATTTTAATGAAATTTTTACTGTATATTTTATGATGCTTTTAAAGACCACTGCACCTCAGTGAAACTTGTATCTACATACTGAGGTCCTATAGAATTTTTTCCCCACATGTCACAATTTTTTTGGAAAAAAAAAAAAAAAAAACACTTAAACAATATCTTAATTGGGGATCTATGCAAGTGATCATCATGATCTGAGGTTCCATAGCTTTAGTACAACTAGTTGTACTTACTATCTGTAAAAATTTCATGCAAATATCTCTAATAGTTTCTGAGAAAATGGGGCAAATGTTTGAAAATTTTAATTTTCGAGAAAACAAGGTTTAAAGTTTACATGCATAAAAAACTTGCTTGAAGGGTGACTAGAAGCAGCCTGCTCTATAATCAGGGTCTTCATCATCTTGTAGGCCAGCCAGATCCTTCTTGCCTCCTTAGACTGTGCAAGGCAGCGTATTCTGGCTTGGTAATACGTAACGTGTCAAGTTCTTTAGTTCCTGCTGACATACCTAACTCTTGGAGCATTTTGAATCCTGCAATATTGCCATTATTCCATGTTATCACAGCATCTGGCACACCTATTTGAAGAGTCTTGAATCCAACAAAGACAGTTATAGGAATTCGAATGAAGCTGGTATTATTGAAAGCTTCATCCACATTCTGCGTTTTGCCATGGAGACATTTCTTCAACAATTCAGGATGAGCAAGATCTTTGTAAATTGGTCTGATTTCTTGCATAACTGCCTCAGGGATGGAATGTTTATGGTTGAATTTGTCGAGGGTGCCAGCTGCTTCTGCCTTTCTGTGTTAGGTGGCCGAGGACACAGTGCATGAATTGGCTTCACATCAGTGGATATGCAGTGGTAGAAGGTGGCCCAAACTGCTTGCTTCATTGCATCCAAGTCTCCAGAACTTTCCATAATTGCATTTCTATAATAATTCTGGAGTTCTTCAATAATGTTGTCGGTTAGTCTACATTTCAAAGACTTGCCATCAGAAAGTTTTTGTCTACCAAGTTTATTCTTCAAGTTTCGAAGATGTGTACCCATCCTCTTTTTCACATGAGCTACACATTCTAACTTCTTTATGGGGGATATTGTAGGGATTGCTTTGGCAAACAGCATTGAAGGCTTTACTATCACAATTGCCTAGATATTCGGTGCATCTTTTACATCGTTCTGCCTCAGACCTATTGAAAATAGCTACTTCCATGCCCCCACTAGAACTTTCATAATTTTTCAGACATGTAGGTTCATTTGTTCATTCTTACCTACCATTGTGCATCCATGGCAGTATTTAGTGTGAACTTGAAAATCCACCACCTTTCCCATGTCAACACTCGTTGCTGTTGAATAACCATTTTTCGAAGTGTGTCCCCTTTTCTGTCAGCATCCATCAAATGCAATGACAATCTCCTTGTCAGTTTCACTTATTTCTGCTGCTTCTAAAGCAGCAGATTTCATTGAATTCTCTGCTATTGTACTGAACCCATTTAATATACAATTGGTATACCTGTAACACTTTGTAGGGGGATTTGGTAAATTCATCATACCACACAGTACTTTACCACTTGCAATACCCTTCTCCATGCATCGAAGGCTTCGAGCATTAAAGTAAATAGAGAGGGCGCTCAATGTTAATCTACCGGATGAATGTGGCACCAAAATAACAGCTCTCTCAGATCAGCCGATCTCGGGCAAAACATTACACAGTATGCTTACGAACAAGCAATTTATTGCAATGATTGCGGATATGATAGCATATCCTAGAATGTATTAAGATAAAAAAAATGTTTCGGTAGATCCTAATTGAACAAGTGTCTTGTTTTAATAGCTTGTTTTATAATACAACATGAAATAACTTAAAGATAAGCCTGCTATAAATGTCTTATGAAAATGTGGGATACTTTTACTGTCGACGTTTTAATAAGGAAATTGCAGTAAGAAGTTACTGAAAATGTATTAAGTGAGATTGAAACAAAGGAGTTGACAAAAGGAAGGATACTATTGTTTTTAAAAAATGTTTAATCATGGCAATTTCTTTACATCATTTGACTGTACTTTGCACTTCCTTGTCTGACAAGTGCCCTTCATTTGGGGGGAGTGAAAACATAGGTTATGTAACTTTTATTGATTTGAAAACTATAATAGTGTGAGAAAGTAAAGTTGTGTCTTATTGAAATATTAAATATAATGGCTTTGATTTTGTGATTAACATCTTGAGGGCTATATCGAACCTTGTATTTTAGAAATTATTCGTAAGTTCGGCAAGTTTATTTACAAGTAAAACTGGAATATAGGCTTAGGCCTACAGTGTATTTATATAATAATATATATATAATACTTCAATTTTCAGATTAATAAAAAATATAATTATGTAAGCCCATAAAAAGGAATAGGTGACAAACTAGCAGCTACTTATACAAAGAGGAAGGGAAAGATCATGATTTTTCGCTCTTTCGCATAAAATGAATGTTTGAAAAAATGTAACGAAACATGTTAACCCATTATATTTCAGAGTTTTAAAATTTCCTCGGTAATTATACCTACTGTAGGTAACAATGAAACTGGATGTCTTGTAAATTATAATTAAATCCTCACAATAGGCCTTATAAGTAAATACCAATAATAATAATAATAATAATAATAATAATAATAATAATAATAATAATAATAGGTACTGTTAAAATGAGAGCTCACAAATGAAGTCATGACTAATTATTTATATAAAAACTAGAGGAAAATAATATTTCTACGTTATTTCACATAAATTCGATATTTATACTGGAATAAAAACAATTTAAGTAACAGTGTAGGCCTAACATTTTTTTTTCATTTTTATGCATTGTATTCTGGTTTTGTTTCAAACCTGAGTAAAACTGCTCTTGAATCAATTCATGTCCTTATAAATCATCTAGCCTATTTTTTTTTACCCATAGTGGAACTGGAAGCTTCAGTCACTAGCTTTGTGCACCTCTGAACTGACTGAGTGTGACAAGAAAATAAAGAAAACTCCAACACCGAAATTTATAGATCATTGAGCAGTAGACTACTTCGATGCCATTTTCTTGACAGTTTTGAAAATTGGTGGCGCTGTAATTCAATTTTCGGCTAAACTAGCACTGAGGTAGTTCCCTTTGTACCCACTTTATACACCTTGCACATTCGAATCTGAGACAGGTTAGGTTTGGTTAGTTCAGGAGTTTGTTATGCCTTGCATATAGGCTACGATAAACTCCATATCCACAAAAAAAAAAAAAAAAAAATCGTTCTAAATTAAACGATTTTCACTTCAGAAATCACGGGAACTACCTCAATGCTAGTTTCACCTAGATAACTGTTTCAGTTCATCCACAGACGTATAGCCAAGGTGTGAGGGAGACGAACGGATGCAATTATAAGCCATTACTATTTTTAAAATTTAATAAGACACTGTAGTTACTTTGTTGAAATAACTTGAGACCTATTGAAGATTCGATTGCAAAACTGAAACAAGAACACGAAATGAATACGATAAGGTAATTGTGAATTACAGGAACACCACTTCTTACTTTTTTCAAAATCGCTTAAATAAACTATAAAATGAAAGTATTCATTAGTACAAATAGATATGATCACTTGGAGAGCTGTGGCACCTCCAAACCCACCCTAAATAGATACTTTACTTATATACGAAAATCGTCTGTAAATGAAGAATGCAGCCATATTTCGTTAATTTGAAATATGAAATGCGCACAAACTGTGCAGGAGTGTGTTAGTGGATTCCACTTTAGTTCTTGCTGTATTCAATTATTGGTTTGTCAAGCTTCTTGCACTGGGTGATGTGGTATCGATCGCAGGTTAGGTCGCACAGTTCACATATACACTCTGGATTGGGGTCGTGGTAAATGTTTGATTTGCAGAGCTTGTGGTGGTAGCCATGTACTGCCATGGAGGTGACAAAGTGGCGAAGTTCTTGATCCGTGTCCGTCCATGATCAGTTTACTATTGCTTCCGTTGAGTAGAACTCCAGCCATATCTCATTTCGTTTCTCTTCCCTTTCTTCCAATAATTTTGCCCAACAGTTTGTGGCAGGCAGGGAGAACTCTAGACGCAGGTCTTCTATCAGAAATGTCTCTTTTGCGAGCTCGTAGACTAGTCTGGAGTGTGTGTATTTAGACACACCCAGTGCGGCTTTCAGGAATCGTGCTTTCACTGCTTCTAAGGTACGAAGGTCGGTCTTATTCAGTTTTTCCCATATTAACTCGATCCCGTAGGTGAGGATGGGGACTATTTTCGTTCTGAAGAGTGCCATAGCTGAACTTAGGGAGAGTCTACTCAGTGATCTGATATCGTATATAGCCTTTGTAGCTGCTGCCGCTCTGGATTTGACGTGGATTCTGAAAGACGTCATTGTTGTCTGTAGGGTCATGCCGAGGTATTTGAATGAATTTATCATGTGTATTGGTTCGTTCTTCAGCAATATTCTGTCATTAGTTGACATTCGTCCGCCTTTTTGGAAAGTCATCTGCACGGTTTTCTCTAGGTTGATCTGTAGTTCGTTTCCCTCAGCCCATTTCTCCAGTGCCTTAGTTGCTTTTTGCAGCTCGTTTGCGTCATGTGATCCAATGACCATGTCGTCGGCATAGATGTATATTTTCACTTCCTCCGCTTCCTGTCGTATTCTGCTGACTGAATCATATGTGGCAATGTTGAACAACAGGGGACTGAGTGGATCTCCCTGCAACACTCCGTTGGTCTGGGTAATTTCTTCTGATATGCTGATGTTGTCAGAGACTCGGACCGTGTTATTCCTTAGTATATTCTGAATCAGTGTTATTAGTTCTTTATTCTCTCCTGTCATTGCCTCGAGTTTTGATGAGATGACGTTCCTATTGAGTGTGTCAAAGGCTTTGGTATAGTCAATAAAGACCATGTGGAATTTGCCACTGGGAAATCATAAAGCATCTTCTATGTCTCCGATCAGGTTTCGAACTGCTTGTAGTGTGTTTCGTCCTGCTCTGAAACCGAATTGTTCGTCAGGAATTTTGTGGTCTGTTTCTCTTGTGAGACGCTTTGTTATTAGTTTGGTCAGGATTTTGAAAATGTTGTTTTCCAAGGCTATTCCTCTGTATTGGTTCGGGTCGCCTGGATCGCCTTTTCCTTTGTGTAGCACCTTCAAGGTCGACGATCTCCATCCAGTTGGTATGTTGCTCATTCTTAGGCAGAGGTTTAAAAGATCTGTGATGACTTGGAGAAGTAGATTGGCTGAAGTTTTGATGTGCTCGTTGAAGATCCCGTCCGGGCCGGCCGCCTTGTTGTTCTTTAGGTTCCTTATGGTGTCCTGTACTTCGTCTGTTGTAAAAGGGTGTGTGTTAGTATGGTTTCTGTCTATAGTCCTCGTTGTGTATGCAGCTGCGTTCTTCCCTTGATTAAGTATGTTAGCAAAGTGCTCCTCCCAGGTGGTCATGTCTATTTGTCCTATGGTTTGAGATTTTCTGGGCTTCAAAGCCACATGGGGGTCTCTCTTGGCTTCCTCCACCATCCTAACTGCTTCGGATTCGATGAAGTCCTTCCTTTTCTGTTTCAGTAGGGTTTTGTATTTTCTTCTGGATTCGCAGTAGGTTCTTAGAGCCACTTGGTTATCTGTGGTTTTTGTGATGTGCAACTTCTCTAATACTTTTCTCCTCTCATGGTAGCATTCACCGTCGAACCACTTTTGGGCTCTTCTTTTTGACCTGGGCACGGTCGCATCTTTGATGAGCTCTTCTAGGGTTATTGCAGCAGCGTCTAGGTTGTGTTCTTTTATGTTTGTTAATTTCATCGAGTTTATCCGTGTTTCTAGTAATCGCGTTCTCGTCTAGTTTCCTTGAAGAGGGTGTCTCTGGAATGGGATGGTTTGTGGGCTTTGTCTGAGAAGCTTGCTATTATTGGGCAGTGCCTTTTTAGCGGTGTTCCTGCTGTGTTGTAACACACCCTGTGTTCTGTAAGGTTGAGTTCAGGGCCTTTGTAGAAGATGAGGTCTATGGTACTGCTGCCATTGTGCGCGAAGTATGTTTTGTTGTCTCTTTTGTTGAGGAGCTTGAATCCTTCCTCTTTCATCAGATTTAGTAATTCGTCGCTTCTGTGGTCGGCGAGGTCTATCCTGCAGTTCATATCTCCTGCGACTATTATGTTGCGACCTGGGTTCGCTTGAGCCAATGCCGTCATGATTGTCGATATGATGTCTTCTATTGGAGTTCGGGGTTCGAAATAGTGACCAATCAGGGTTAGGTTTTCAGAATTGATTACTATCGTGTCCTCGTCTTGGTATGTGTTTAGTATTTTCCCGATTGACGGTTTGTAGTAACAGGAGATTCCCCGTATAGGTCTTCCTCTCAGTCCTTGTGTTGTGTTGACGTGCGTTGCGTAGAATCCAGGGATGTCTATGTTGTCAGTCATAAAAGTCTCGGTAAGAATAAGTACGTCTCGTTTTGCTAGAAGCTCGTTTGGGGCTAGCTCTAGAATGCTCTTCAGCCCTTCTACGTTCCATAGGAGGAAGTTAATCTTCGAGTCTTGCGCCGGTTCTTTGGGGGCGAAAGAATCGGTATCGTCTAACTATAACTCCCTCTGGCCAACACTCTGGGGCGTCGATTTTTGATAAGTCGTTGAGGGGTATGCCTACCTTGTAGGCTTTAAGTGTTCCTTTTGTTTGTAGCTCCTCGCATTCCACTATGTTCGTTATATTCAGCTTGGTCAGGTGTCTCTTGATTTTCTCTTGTGTTGTAGTCTGATGTAGTCTTCCGATATATAGCCACGCTCTACGAGTCCCGCCTTGTAGTTCGTTTTCGGTTTTCTCCGCTCCTTTTTCGGTGTTGCTCTGTTTTGTGCCTACGATAGTTGGGGTCTTTATTTTTAAACTGTTTACTCCGTTTCTTTTCACCGCCTCTGTGTATGTATTACATATGTTTACGGTGTGTTGATCTGTCGTATCTGTGGAGTTTTCGGTACTTGTATCGTTGTTTGACATGGGTAGTATTTCGTTTTGGGGCATTGGAGTTTCCTCATTTCTTGTGGTTGTGATCTCCTGGTTCTGCTTGGTGTTGTGATATGTTGCCGATGGCTCCAATGTTGAAGCTGGCTCTTTTTGGTCCTCTCGGTTACGCTCCATTTGGGAGATGCCCGTCGAACTTTCTCTCCCTATTCTGGGATCTGTCTTTCTTATTTCTTCGGCCACCGTCATTTTGATAATTTCCTTTAGGTTTCCCTCCCTGCCTCATATTGTGCTCTCTGTTACATGATTTAGAGCCTCTTTAACTCCTTCTGATACCGTCTCTCTTATTTCTCCCCTGAGATTTTCAAATTGGATCGTAAGTGTCTTTACGGATCTTACGAGTTCTTCTAGTATCCCTTTCTCATTGCGACATAGTTCGCAGATCCACATAAGACACGTTGAAGGTTTTTCTATAGCTTTCATGTCGCCTTGTGTCATTCCAGTGCATTTAGCATGGAACCAGCCGTTGCAGCCGCCTTCACATCCAAATACGTTCTCATTTTCTAGTGTTTCTTTGCATTTGTTGCTTTTGTACTTCCTGTCTTCGTCTAGTTGTTTTTTTCTACCAGTGTGGGCGCCATTAGCGTCGGTAGGTCCAGGCATGATTGATCTTTTGTGTTCTTTGTACTGTCGAATCGTGGAGTCGATTTGTCTTCTAAGGCTATTGTCTTTGGAAACTGAGCACTGTTACCAACCTAACGTTTGTCTCGATATGATCTTTGGGATGCACTCGAAATATGGCGCTGGCTAGGTGCGCATGTGACTGTGCGGTTACTGAATGTTTTACCTATGTTCTGGGTAGCATTACTTGTAGATAACACTTTTGCAATCGCTAATCACCACTCGCTACTTCTTGCACACGTTTCCATACACTTTGAAATAACACATCTTGAGCAAAATACGATTCCGGGCACTACACATTTGCTACGCGCTCATATATCGATATCGATATCTTATTACCCATTATTATTTCTGAAGCTTTCATGAGCTTTCTGCTTTCTTCTTTTCATGCTTAGCTAAGCGTCAAGTTTCAGTGTTTTTTTTTTAATTTTTTTTTATTTCGTTAATTTCATAGTGGGTTTCAGTGTCGCCAACATAGTAATAATACTACACACCTAATAAAACCCTAACCTAACCTTCCACCTGTAGCAACATTATTCACGTTTAGTATCATTTCGTTTGCATGTTTTGGCAACCCAGCTACTCGTGTCGGGGAGCCATCTAGTGGAAGTAGATCGTAATGCCAGAAAGAGCAGTCTGCAATATTCGTACAGTGGCCAGTAATACTCCATCTTGGCGTGCCCAAGCTTCACAATTAATTAAAAGGATTTCTCACTGTTCCAATTATTACACATAATTTTCAATTTACAAACTAAACGTATTCTAGCACTTGCAACTTCAAAGTAACCTGACCTCCACATAAATTACAGAATACCATGTCACACAGAATTGTTTTTAGTATGCCTATATCTATTATAACATTAGTATTCACATCAGAAACATTATCTAATGTGTTTACATTGCCTGTTATCTTCCTTTTAGAGGCACTAGGAGTTTCACTAACATGAGGTCTACGGTTATTGTTTTGATTTTGAACAGCTAATGACCTGCTCTAATATGTTGATTGCCATTGAAGTTCTGTTGTTTGAAGACTCTTTTTGGTTTCGTCATTACAGGAAACAAAAATAACACAGTTTATAAATAATAAACTTTGTAACACGCAAAAAATTACAAGACACACGCTTTCAAGTACAACCAGCCATGATTTCACATGAAAGAGCAAATTGTTACCAACACAAGCCAATCAGAAGAGAATATCGAGACATTCGATTATCGAAATACGCGATGACAGCGCTATCAATAAGTGGTATAGAAACTCCACTACAAGACAAAAAAAACCCCAGCTTTCTAACTGAAATAGAACCAAAGCTATGGGACATTATGTGGAAGGGTGTATAATTTTATTAAAAACTGACAGCTGTCAAAATTAAAAAAAAAAAAAATAAATAACGCACTTATAATTGGAATTCAGTAATAAATCACACACAGAAATGCTCAGAAAAGAATAGACAATTTAATTATGAAAAAAAAATTGATATTTCCCCCCCTCCCGTCTTACCTTCAAACTGAACACAGGTAGGCCTACACATTGCAAGTCTCCATGGTGGTCAGCACAACACAAACCTACTGCTCAGAAACACTTTCCATAGGCAATGGTTTGCAGAATTGCCCAGTATTGGTATTCATTGACTCAAAAATTTTACAATTTCAAATTAAGGATACAGAACCTCCAGATAAAATAGGACATTTTGTAATATAGTAGGCTGTTATCAGCAGCAAGTCATAATATCCCATGAGGAAAGGTTTTTAAAAATAAACCCTACTGGAATAGAAAACTCTCAGAATACAAAATACTTCGGGAAAACGCAAGAAAAAAGCTGAGAAGAGTAAAAACATTGGAGGAAAGCAGCAGCATCTCTTAGGAAAAAGTAATGTATGCAAAAAAACAGTCTTTTGAAACATTTTTGAATAGAATTGATTACAGAACAGACTGATTGATTGATTGTTTATTCTATACATGGATGTACAGCTGTCAAAAGAAAAAGTGACCGCTCTCCTGAAACAAAGTTCCCTTCGGGTATCTTCGCTACTATTCGGAGACAGGCGATGTTACATGTTGTTGGACCACGTTGCCTGATATCTACAGTTATAATTGAAGTATTCTGTGTGTTATTCAATAGCGTAATGGTAGCGTTCAGGCCTCTCTTAAAGGTTAGACGAGGTCCTGCATTCGACTACAACCTCGTGCTTTTTATGTTCTTTTTTGTTCTGTTTTTGAGAGAGACAAACTATACATAATGGCTCCTTTCTCTTTTACGATTATTTTCGTAATTAACATCAGGTTCATTAATATATTATGCCATGACTTTATCATTATGATATTGTGGCTGCAAATGGAAAGAAAAAAGATTTTATTCTCAATAAAAATATCTTTCGTGGCATAAACAAAACAAATTTACTGGCGTCGGCCTTAAAACATTCAAACAATTAAGCGTTCAAAAAACAAAACAAAAAGCCACAATTCAATATTTAGTCTATCTTCCTCTTATCTCGATCATTTTGCAGTCGAGTGGGCATGGAATTGACTAGTCTTTGCAAATAGCGACTGTTCTTAGACACGATATTCCAGGCATTCTGAACATACATACATAGGTGTTCTGTCCATGGGCAGGTCTTTCATTGCAAACCCAGCAATCTCCAATCTTTCCTATTTTCTGCCTTCCTCTTAGTCTCCGCATATGATCCACATATCCTAATGTCGTCTATTATTCTTTTCAACCAGAGACCCAACCAATTCCTTTTTCTCTTTCTAATCAGTTTCAGCATCATTCTTTCTTCACTCACTTTTTCAAACACAATTTTATTTCTTATTCTGTCTGTCCACTTCACACGCACCGTTCTTCTCCACATCCACATTTTAAATGCTTCAATTCGTTTCTCTTCATTTCGTCGTAATGTCCATGTTCCTTCCCCATACAATGCCACACTCCACACAAAGCACTTCACTAGTCTCTTCCTTAGTTTTTTTTCCAGAGGTCCGCAGAAGATCCTTCTTCTTCTATTAAAAGCTTCCTTTGTTCATGTTTGCAGTTTTTCTTGGGAAAGATAGGTCTAAATGAGGTAACATCCCGTTGCTTTCTGCACACCACTATCTCTTTCGCATCTTATTAAAATTCCAGGGCCCAAGCGTGGAGATGAGGAGAGTGGATTTGACTAATTGGGCCCCCTGGACTTCACCGAAAGTCACGACAAGGGTTAAATATTAATTCTATCAGGATGTTTGACCCGATCAGAGACCGGGAAATCTCAATTAACCTTTGCCCCCCGCATCCTGGACTAGCTTCTACGAATCATCAGAAAATCTTAGAGTGTGATTGGGCCAATATTTCCGAAAATGTTTCCACACTTTTGCCCTCGTAGCTCAGCGGACGAACGTCGGAATTTAGATGTCAACGTCTCAGGTTCAATTCCTCGTTACTCTTTTTCATTTTATTGTGGTTCAAGATAGTATAATGTAATAATACAAAAAGAAAAACTAATAGCAGTATTATGCAACTGGATTTTTCCAAACCTAATATTTTTTTATTTTTTTATTTTATTGGGTTATTTTACGACGCTGTATCAACATCTAGGTTATTTAGCATCTGAATGATATGAAGGTGATAATGCCGGTGAAATGAGTCCGGGGTCCAGCACCGAAAGTTACCCAGCATTTGCTCGTATTGGGTTGAGGAAAAACCTCGGAAAAAACTCAACCAGGTAACTTGCTCCAACCGGGATTCGAACCCGGGCCACCTGGTTTCACGGCCAGACGCGCTGACCGTTACTCCACAGGTGTGGACAACCTAATATTAAATTTATGTTATTTATATCACTAAAGAACGATTACAATATAAATAACTTGAATATTATTTATACAGTATCACTAAAGAACGATAACAGAATATAAATGATAAATATCGGTTTGTTTAATTAATATAAGATATTATATAATACGTATTTAATTATCTAAATAAAATAACCTATTTTACAAAGAAAGATGGTTATTTGTGTTATAATAATTACCTACATGAAATACAGATTATTTATATTGCGAAAGAACAATAACAATATAAATAACTTGAATATTATTTTATAATGCTAATGAAGGAAAACAGAATATAAATGATAACTTGAATATTATTTATATCACTAAAGAACGATAACAATATAAAAAATGTGAATATTATTCATATCGGAATTTCACAGATTTATTACAGATGTATTTAAGAAATTGTAGAAGAATAGTAATTAGTAACAGTGTCCTATTTATTCTTCTTGGAGCCAAATTTATAACTTTTAAAAGTGTGGTTAATATGTTGAAGTGTATGTGTTGCAACGGATGCTTGATTTGTTATGTATGTGAGTCAGTTATGGGATGCTTGATGTCGTCGCAATGTCGTAATTATAGTTTGAATGTGTTTGTGTGACTATTGTGTATTAATTTATGATGTATGGTACGGAAAACTGCATATTTGTGTTATAGACGTGTTACGTATGTGTGTTGTTAATGTTTTTGTATGTTTCAAATTGATAACTGATATTTGTTTTGCAATCACAATGCCTAATTTACGGATTGTTTATGTTTTGTTTACATTGCGTAAGCTAATTTAATTTTCTTTTCCATTTCTCTTTATGCCTATCTTTTTTGTGTATAACACTATAGCCCTAACATACATATGTAAAATAGGACTAACCCCCATTGGAAATAAAATAATAATAATTATTATTCATATTGTTATAAAACGATAACAGAATACAAATGATAACTTGAATTTTATTCATATCTCTAAAGAACGATAACAAAATATAAATAATGTGATATCCATAAAGAACAATAACTGGATATAAATGATAATTTGAATATCATTTACATCGCTAAAGAACAATTAAAAAATAAAATGAAAACTTGAAGAAGGCCCGAACCCACAACCTTTGAATCATTAAACAAGCACTCTACCGCTGGTCTACGAGGCGCAGATATGGAACACTTTCATAGTTCCGGAACTGCTTGTACAAGCACATGCATCGTGTAACATCGCCGCGACCCGAAGTAGACTTTGAAAATATTCGCTGTTCACGAGTGCGGCCACTTTTTTTTTTGACAACTGTACATGTCAATTACATAATAAATAAAAAACACAATAAAATTAAAAATACAAGTTAAAATACACAATTTCATTGCTTCATTAAATAATAAAAAGAAAAGCATAAAAAAGAATCTATTACAGGCATGTCAAAACCCTGCACATTGTGCAGTCGTGCACATTGTGCAACTGTCTCTGTGCGATGTGCACTCTCTATTCCTCTACCTGGAGGGAGTGAATCGCCTTGGAGGGGAACACGACAGGGCTATACAATACCTGCAGCAGCTTTTGTTTCAGTAATACAGTTTCAGTATGAGTGCCGATTTGGCTGTTCTGTGAATGAGTTATGATAAATAAAGTGAGGAGTTCACAGATAACGAAGAAGAGAAATTACGAATCATATAACATAATTGTTATAATATTTTCCTCAGCCAACAATAATAATTATTTTAAAATGAAAGGCTTTCATCAGTCTATGTCGAGATAATAGTGTTGTGAGATGACAATTTAGATCAGATTAGTAAAGTTCTCAAAATATGATATTGCCAGCGCTTATTTCTTAATCAGTACTCTCATGGCAAAACGTACTTGACAATGGCGTTGTTTTGGAGTATGTACTAACACAGCCATCAAAGGTTAGACGACTTACGACTTTCATTTCATAAACTGGTAAGTGATGAGAATATAGTGAGGAATACATGTGAGGCTCTTGAGGTTGTAAGGAGAGAAGAAAACAACTATTTGCAAGGCGGAAAAATTTTCTGGAAAAATATATAATGGCACATTTTCCATCTCACGTCACAATATTAATTCAGTATACTTGTATTAATAAATCTTTAAATCTGACATAAAGAGAATATCGTCGCTTCACAGCTTGTGAACTACACTTTTAATTTCTTTGAGTAACGCTCCCAACTTTTCGATACTTGCTTTCAACGTTTTCAAATTTTCTAAATTTAAATTCTAAGCTTAATTTATATTTATTAATATTTAATATTAATATTAATTTATATTGACATACAGCAAAGAAATGAGTTCAATATAAAAAACTTCACAATGTCGTACTGCATGTAATTAATTGGGAGTATAATATTTTCTTCAACATTTGTGCACCAATGGTCACAGTAAATAATAATGCTTGACGAACAATAATAGAGTATGGTCTATTACTTTAAATTAATTAGTATCTACTACGTAAAATGAAATACTTGTTCGTTTCTTGTTGTTTCGAAATTACTGCAATTTTTTTTTCTTCAAATACTGTATAAAAATCATATTAATAAATTATGCTTTACAAACCACTACTTTGTGAAGTATAACTGAGTAAGCCTAAAGTTTCTTGTATTACAATTGTCAAATGTAGACACTGATAATAACTGCGTTTTTTTCGTTCTTCTAACTATGTTTATAATGTCCAAATATCTATTTAATCCAACCCTAGAGGCGCAGAATAGATTATTGTACACCCCTCCAGCTCATGACTTGTTTATTCTTATAAACTGTATTAACCTACACAGGCTGCTATGTAGGCCTACATATAATTTTGTATATCTTTTGACTTTTCTGTATCACAAAGCTATAATGCTGATCAATAAATGAAATGTAATACATTTACATCTAATATTAACTATCGACTAGCACTGCATTTTTGTCTATTTTTCTGTACCTTTTCTTGAAACTGCACGCACACACCGATTTCTTTTGACGTCCTTGTATTTTTTCCGGAGCCAAACAACTTCTAATGATTTATATTCATACTTTTCTCGTAACATACCTAGCATGTCATTTTCATTCAAAGAAAGCTCTGTTTGTGTGGAAGCATCACACATTTTATTTGAGAGATCACTGGTAAAGTCATCAAGTTCAGTTGACGCACAATCTTGCAGTAAAGAGTCACCATTAAAGGATTGAAGTAACTTTTTCCGCAATACTTCATACTTTCTGGGTCTCAATTTTCTTTTTACTGGAGAAGGCAAATTAGGAATATCGAATAGTGTTCGAACAGCATTCCACACTAACTTGTTCCTATTAGTGTACGTAAACTGCCCATCTTCGAAATGATTAGAGCACAGTTTTATGTTATTATATAAATAGTCAACACTCTTATTCATTAAATCTTTTCTTCCAAGGTTTATCAAGCACAATCTGTTCCTGAAAAAAAAAAAAAAAAAAAGCATTAGATTAGATTAGTCTGCATAGACACGGGGGCTTTTCTATAGCACGTGACACTTAAATTTCCAAATTGCATTTTTCTAAGTTCTGTAGTGTGTAAATCTGTGACAGGTTAGTTTAGGCTTTTGGTATGCCTTGCATATACTAAGTGAAGTGAAATGTACGTTTTGCGTTCATTTTTAAGCGTTCTACCTCTTTATTTTACATGTTAAACAGTCACTTTTAAGTTACCTACACTGATCAGTTCTTTCCAATTTTTAGTTACACTGACCAGCAAAAAAGTGGATCACCTAAGATTTTAAAGAACTATAATCATTTTATAGCTTATGCTTTAGGTTATTTTTTCTACATTCTGACTAAGGCATACTGCAAAATGAAAAAAAAAAACATGTAACCTGTGCACTTCATCCCGTCATCAAAATGCTTTTTGTTTGCAGTTTATTTTGTGCGAGATCATGCGTATTTGCTTGGTTTCCGCACAAAACCAATCTGCGGAAAGTCAAAAATTCCACATTCAGTATTCCCAACCTAACACACACAACAATTTTCCTCTTCTTACCGTTTAAGTGACATATTGATTTTACTGCTTTAGGCTTTTAACATATTATTTTTAGAGACGTTCAATATAGTAATAATTATAAATTGGAAACTTACCACTGCAATTTCACCTAAATTGCACTGTTAATTATTGTTTTTAAATATTTTCAAAAATTAAGTAAACTCTACAACTCCACTAAAGTTACTGCATTCGTGATGCAAGTAACATTAAGAAAGCCGTGAAAAAAATCAACAAACTTGCTGATGTTATTACTGCAATATGTTATATAAATAATATTGTTAAAATATTAAAATGAAAAATAAATCATTACATAACCTTACCGTTTGTTTTAAGTTCGCATTTATAGACTGGGGGAAAAAAAAGACAGACGTATATCACGGCCTGCTGGAGTATAGTAAACACAGAAAACATTTTAAAGCAACAATGTTGAAGATAGATATTTTTGTTTTGCAAATTTGC
This sequence comes from Periplaneta americana, assembly GCF_040183065.1. Taxonomy (NCBI): domain Eukaryota; kingdom Metazoa; phylum Arthropoda; class Insecta; order Blattodea; family Blattidae; genus Periplaneta; species Periplaneta americana. The sequence goes on along the minus strand of NC_091131.1, from coordinate 153,903,185 downwards.
CGTCATTGAACAGAAACCAAGATGGAGATTTCATTGCAACTAATTAGAAATTCCTCTTTCAGGTATGTAATAAACGATCTTCGCACAAAATAATGTACGATACACGAGCGGTATGTTTTCTTTCAATTCTCGGAAATTGAAAAAGCGAAACGTAGTTGAGCTTTTTCAAACTTTTCCTCAAACATGAAAACTTCAACATACCGCTCTTGTAACACATATTACTATTAAGTTCTAAAGTGTTGTAATTTACACAAAATTTGAAGTAATCCATTTTGTGGCTTACATTAACAAATGATTATGCCACTGTAACTATTACTGTGCGCGTATTTGCCCTAATATTGTGTTATCACTCCTAGTGGAGATGATGTCCTCCATGCTAACCATCAGATTCTGAGATTCCACTTCTCCTACATATGCCACAGATGTTCAATAGGATTTAAGTCCGGCTGCATCCCGATGTCACGAAGGCAGTCCATCATGCAGCGAGCAGCATGGAGGGGGATGGTTATGCAAAGGGAATGAAGGGAATTACATGGTCTGCTAACACCTCCACTATATATTTGTGCGCATTCAGGTGCCTCCATCGACGAAAAGAAGTTTTGCTGGAGTTCAAAAACTGATATTGCTCAAAACATGACAGAACCACTCCAGCATCCTTTTGGGAAAGTTTCAAGGCGAATCTTGCTCCCCACTCTCTCCCCATACTCTCTTTCTCTAACATCAGATAACCGAAGGCAAAATCGCGATTCACCCGTGAACGGCACCTTTGACCACTAGTCCACAGTCCAATTCTGGTGTTGACGCATGAACTGTAATCACGGTGCCCTATGCTGGAGATGAGTGATGGTGAAATTACAGGTCTTTTTGAGGTCAAATTGGCTTCCTGGAGTCTTCGTGTACAATTTCTCTCACTCACAGTGATGTTCCTCACTGTTTCGAGATGCTTTCTGGCCTGGACCGCAGTCGTGTGGAGATATCGCAAGATACAGAGAATCAGAAACCTGTCATCCTTGGTTGATGTAGATCTATCACGGCCTGATTCTGGTTGTCTGAGGTTGGTTCCCAGTTCACAGAATCACTGTAGGATACATAGAATGCTTCTACGATAGCATTAACTGCAAAAAGAATGATTCATCCATCTTCAACCAAAGTGACAGCTCTCGCAATGTCGTCTCAAATAAGAGGCATTTTAACTTATCAAATTGAAAACAGAAACTGAAGAAACATTTTGATTTACGACAGACAATGTGCAATGCATTGATAATTCATTAATAGGGCCACTACACAATTGTAAAACTTAAAAGTTTCATTACTGGTCTGTGTCCTAAAATCATAAATCATACGGTCTAATGCTTAGGGATACAAAGTGGCTTTCGAGGTGGTGTGGCATTTTATGACCTAATAACATTATGTTCATCTCCAAAAATGTTGAATACCTACATCCATACGCGGAGAGAGGACAGTTTCCTTGGGGGGGTGGGGGGGGGGACAAAGCAAAACCATAGAATTCCCATATAACGCAGTTATGGTGTCATCATTTACGTCCTCCTATCCACACTTGTGGAGTAATGGTTAGCGCATCTGGCCGCAAAACCAGGTGGCTCGGGTTCGATTCCCGGTCAGGGCAAGTTACCTGGTTGAGGTTTTTTCCGGAGTTTTCCCTCAACCCAAAATATGAGCAAATGCTGGGTAACTACTGGTGCTGGACCCCAGACTCATTTCACTGGAATTATCATCTTCACCTCTTTTGTCACTCAACTGTACCTACACCGATTTCACATTTCTGATAATCCTACTTGTCTATGGTGTAATAATCATGATGTCCACACCTGTGGAGTAACGGTCAGCGCGTCTGGCCGCGAAACCAGGTGGCCCGGGTTCGAATCCCGGTCGGGACAAGTTACCTGGTTGAGGTTTTTTCCGGGGTTTTCCCTCAACCCAATACGAGCAAATGCTGGGTAACTTTCGGTGTTGGACCCCGCACTCATTTCACCGACATTATCACCTTCATTTCATTCAGACGCTAAATAACCTAGATGTTGATAAAGCGTCGTAAAATAACCCAATAAAAAAAAAAAAAAAAAATAATCATGATGAAGATCTGGAACACATTCTTCTATACTGTCCATCCATAAATCACAAAAGAAGTAAATTAAAATCATCAGTACCAGTTGCAGAAGACACAGCCCTGCAGTATATATTGACCACACCCCACCCCTGGCTACTAGCAACAGGCATTTATAATGAACACCGATCAAAATACCCCTCATTACTCGTGAAACACAACAACTGAATAGACTACAGTGAACTATAGTGGACTTTATGTTGTCAGCAAACAGCTGGATACATTAAGAAGATTGATTGATCACCTTCACCTCATTCAGATTGCTAAATAAAGCTTCGTAAAATAACCTACTAAAAAAAATTACGTCCTCCCCTCATTGTAGCTTGACCGTGGTACAGTACAGTATATCAGAATATGACCATTTATTAGTATAGGGCTTGAACTGTAGATCTGCTATAAATTATAATAGGGCATAATTTAAAATAATCTCCCTCTTTTCCTCTCTCATACAGAAACACATATACATGAATAAAACTACGTATCACTGCTAAAAGAAATATTTTTATCTTAAGCTTTCCTGAAGATATCTAATTTTGTGTTGTTTGGGTAAAGGGAGAAAGTCATAAAAATGAGTTTTGAGACAAATTAAAATTAAACTTGGAACCCTCATTGCAAACAACTTTCTACACAAATAAAACACAACAACTGCTAGTATTCTTTTGATTTTTGCACACTCACTTGTATAATTTAACTGAGCGTTCATCTGGGAACAAAATTCCATCTACACAAAAAAATGACTTACCTGAACACCACAGAATTATTTTATTTAATCTCGTCTTTAAGTTTACACATTATACCCGGATCACTTTTCTTTTTTCTGCATTTTTGTGCAGTATGTTACTCATATTTCTCCAAGTGGTGGTCTGAACACCTGCAGACTTTTAACACATGAGTACAGGCTGTTACAAAAGAAACATTACAATGCTTGCATTCCTCAAATGAGGTATAGAAATTCTTATACATTCAAAAATTTAAAATAAATATTGTCCAGACAATGATCTGAAGACATTAATTCGTCAATTTAAGCAACAAAAACTTAATCATAAACAAAAGCAACTCCGCCTATGAATACATCTCTCTTTGGTCATAAAACCTATTCAATTTAATAATACTCTCTCTACATTGGTGGTAACTTCACCTACTGTATATTTGCTGTCTTATTTTTTTACTTGGTTATTTAACGACACTATATCAACGACTAGGTTTTTAGTGTTAATGGGATTGGTGATAGCGAAATGGTATTTGGCGAGATAAGGCCGAGGATTCGCCATAGATTACCTGACATTCGCCTTACGGTTGGAGAAAACCTCGGGGAAAAAACCCACTCAAGTAATCAGCCCAACTTAATTCTTGAAAATATTATAAAAAAATGTTCAAAATGTATAAACATTTATATCAATAGAACAACTAATATAGATTTTAAAAGGCCTATCTTTTAGAATTGATAAATGATACCTAGGGTAAGTTAATTGATGTTATTAAATAAAACGATTTCAAATGAATATCAGAAATTTAGTACCATTTATCTAATGTGCAAATAATCACGTCAATTTATTTATACATAGGCCTAGTATGGTGGCTATCTACTTACCATAAAAATGTACTGCATAAGCTTCTTTTTTTATATGAAATAAATTAACATAAACCAATTTTTGTAAGTTTTTAATTCAAGGAATTAAAAAATAATAAATATTTTATACGAACTCTAGGCATAAATTAAATGTTTTATGCTAATTTTAGGCCTACACACTATATTTTTACAACAATTGTTATTGTTTAGTCAACTGTCCAAAGAAAGGTGTGAACCTCACAAGTGATACCAAGAAGGCACCACTTATGAGGAAACTAGGCCAGGAGATAATGGGGTAGCGTGACCAGTTCCTTTCCCCATTACAACAGTTATGGAACACTTATTTTCAAGAATGTTTAACCTACAGTATATGTACATTGAAAAAAAAAAAAACAATAAGTATTTGAAATTTCATTACTAATTATGTTTAGGCGTAAAGACTTCCAATAAGAATAAAAATTGCAACTGGATTTTAGGATAAACTTTAGTGACACATGAACATAACGTTTTTGTTTGTTTGTACATAAATCAAAATGTTGTCCATATAAGAAGTTGATTGCTGTGTGATGTGTCTCACTTTTACATATTTATGAAACATTAAAAAATGAAATGGTTTTGAAGAAATATAAACAAATGTAAATTTGAGCGTGACACACAAACTCTCAACCTTTCTTTGTAATAATTGTAATCAAGCACGAAATAATCATTATATTAAGGTTTCTATGCATTATAATCGCATTGTATTCTTCACCTGACATAATTAGGAACATTAAATCCAGATATTTGAGATGGGTAGGGGATGTAGCACATATGGGCGAATCCAGAAATGCATATAGAGTGTTAGTTGGGAGACCGGAGAGAAAAAGACCTTTGGGGAGGCCGAGACGTAGATGGGAGGATAATATTAGAGTGTATTTGAGGGAGGTGGGATATGATGATAGAGACTGGATTAATCTTGCTCAGGATAGGGACCGATGGCGGGCTTATGTGAGGGCGGCAATGAACCTCCGGGTTCCTTAAAAGCCATTTGTAAGTAAGTAAGTATGCATTATAATTATTAACAAAGGCCAGCACTTCATTATTAATTGAATTTAACATACAGAAGTAATGATTTATTTGTCTTGAATGTGCATTCAAATATGTGATTTCTAATAGATAATTTCGCGCTCTTAAACCACAGACTTCTTTGTGCTTTTTCTCACACTTACGTGTTGTTACACAATCAGTGTTGTCATATACAAAAATTCGGATCGTAACGAAAAAAATTACATATAACAAGCAGAGATTCGTGAGATTTTTCTTTTTCGTAAAAATGTCGCATTTTCATGGAATGACCCATTAAGCACAGTAGTATTCGCCTGAAAAGTACTGTTAGCCAGCCGCTTGCTCCAAGGTTAGCCTCACATCCCTCAAAACAATCACCCCTAACTTCTCCAAGGTTCAGGGCAGATGATCTGCGTCACCGACAGTACCCAACAGTGAAGTTTCTTGCTTTTATGAGAGGATTGGGAAACCAATAAAAATCCATACAGAAGAAAACGTCGTCGTAATTAAAACGAACCATATATCAAATTGTCAGAATCTACATCAGCCCAATATCTACTGTGATGCTATAGCAACGATCCTGCAAGCTGTCATACATGTAAACCCAGATGACAACAGACATTCAGAGTATCTCCACAGTCAACTGCAAGATAAAATTCGAACATTGGTTCAACAAAGAGTGTTCGGAGATACGTAAGGCCAACTGAACGTCCTTCATAGAGGCAGAGCCTCCAAAAATGGACCTACTGAATTATGCGAAAAAACACAGGGCATAAGATTCTCCTCACAGGTCCACTGGAGCCGGAATTCATTGCCAACTGTTCTCTACCTATCTCACTCTAGGCAACAACCATACACCTTTTGATGGAGAAGTAAGAGCCATATGTACTGCTGTGAAACAACTGTTGTGCAGGTCCTTCCCATTTCCAAACATTGTCTTCCTCAGTGACTCAAAAGCAGCGATATCTGCAATTGGAAACTACTTACTACAACCAGCTAATGATGACATTCAACTATGCAGAGAAGACATCAAGAAACTAAATAAAATTGTACAGCTGTCAAAAAAAAAAGTGGCCGCACTCGTGAACAGCGAATATTTTCAAAGTCCACTTCGGGTCGCGGCGATGTTACACGATGCATGTGCTTGTACAAGCAGTTCCCGAACTATGAAAGTGTTCCATATCTACGCCTCGTAGACCAGCGGTAGAGTGCTTGTTTAATGATTCAAAGGTCGTGGGTTCGGGCCTTCTTCAAGTTTTCATTTTATTTTTTAATCTTTCTTTAGCGATGTAAATGATATTCAAATTATCATTTATATCCAGTTATCGTTCTTCATGGATATCACGTTATTTATATTTTGTTATCGTTCTTTAGAGATATGAATAAAATTCAGGTCATCATTTGTATTCTGTTATCGTATTATAACGATATGAATAATAATTATTATTGTATTTCCAATGGGGGTTAGCCGTATTTTACATATGTATGTTAGGGCTATAGTTTTATACACAAAAAAGATAAGCATAAAGAGAAATGGAAAAGAAAATTAAATTAGCTTACGCGATGTAAACAAAACATAAACAATCCGTAAATTAGGCATTGTGATTGCAAAACAAATATCAGGTATCAATTTGTAACATACAAAAACATTAACAACACACATACGTAACACTTCTATAACACAAATATGCAGCTTTCCGTACCATACATCATAAATTAATACACAATAGTCACACAAACACAATCAAACCATAATTACGACATTACGACATCAAGCATCACATAACTGACTCACATACATAACAAATCAAGCATCCGTTACAACACATACACTTCAACATAGTAACCACACTTTTAAAAGTTACAAATTTGGCTCCAAGAAGAATAAATAGGACACTGTTACTAATTACTATTCTTCTACAATTTCTTAAATACATCTGTAATAAATCTGTGAAATTCCGATATGAATAATATTCACGTTTTTTATATTGTTATCGTTCTTTAGCGATTTAAATAATATTCAAGTTATCATTTATATTCTGTTTTCCTTCATTAGCATTATAAAACAATATTCAAGTTATTTATATTGTTATTGTTCTTTCGCAATATATTAATTAAACAAACCGATATTTATCATTTATATTTTGTTATCGATCTTTAGTGAGACTGTATAAATAATATTCAAGTTATTTATATTGTAATCGTTCTTTAGCGATATAAATAACATAAATTTAATATTAGATTCGGAAAAATCCAGTTGCATAATACTGGTATTAGTTATTCTTTTTGTATTATTACATTATACTATCTTGAACCACAATAAAATGAAAAGGAGTAACGAGGAATTGAACCTGAGACGTTGACATCTAAATTCCGACGTTCGTCTGCTGAGCTACGAGAGCAAAAGTGTGGAAACATTTTTGGAAAAATTGGCCCAATCACACTCTAAGATCTTCTGATGATTCGTAGAAGCTAGTCCAGGATGCGGGGGGCAAAGGCTAATTGAGATTTCCCGGTCTCTGACCAGGTCAAACATCCTGATAGAATTAATATTTAACCCTTGCCGTGACTTTCGGTGAAGTCCGGAGGACCCAATTAGTCAAATCCACTCTCCTCATCTCCACGCTTGGGCCCCTTGGAATTTAATAAAATGCGAAAGAGATTGTGGTGTGCAGAAAGCAACGGGATGTTACCGCATTTAGGCCTATCCTTCCTAAGAAAACTGCAAACATGAACAAAGAAGCTTTTAATAGAAGAAGAAGGATATTCTGCGGACCTCTGGAAAAAGAACTAAGGAAGGGACTAGTGAAGTGCTTTGTGTGGAGTGTGGCATTGTATGGGGAAAGAACATGGACATTACGATGAAATGAAGAGAAACGAATTGAAGCATTTGAAATGTGGATGTGGAGAAGAACGGTGCGTGTAAAGTGGACAGGCAGAATAAGAAATAAAATTGTGTTTGAAAAAGTGAGTGAAGAAAGAATGATGCTGAAACTGATTAGAAAGAGAAAAAGGAATTGGTTGGGTCTCTGGTTGAAAAGAATAATAGACGACATTAGGATATGTGGATCATATGCGGAGACTAAGAGGAAGGCAGAAAATAGGAAAGATTGGAGATTGCTGGGTTTGCAATGTAAGACCTGCCCATGGACAGAACATTTATGTGTGTATGTTCAGAATGCCTGGAATATCGTGTCTAAGAACAGTCGCTATTTGCAAAGACTAGTCAATTCCATGCCCACTCGACTGCAAGATGATCGAGATAAGAGGAAGATAGACTAAATATTGAATTGTGGCTTTTTGTTTTGTTTTTTGAACGATTAATTGTTTGAATGTTTTAAGGCCGACGCCAGTAAATTTGTTATGTTTATGCCACGAAAGATATTTTATTGAGAATAAAATCTTTTTTCTTTCCATTTGCAGCCACAATATCATAATGATAATGATAAAGTCATGGCATAATATATTAATGAACCTGATGTTAATTACTAAAATAATCATAAAAGAGAAAGGAGCCATTATGTCTAGTTTGTCTCTCTCAAAAACAGAACAAAAAAGGACATAAAAAGCACGAGGTTGTAGTTGAACGCAGGACCTCATGAATAAGACGCCTGAACGCTACCATTATGCTATCGAATAACACAAAGTATACTTCAATTATAACTGTAGATATCAGGCAACGTGGTCCAACAACATGTAACATCGCCTGTCTCCGAACTGTAGCGAAGATACCCGAAGGGAACTTTGATACAGGAGAGCGGCCACTTTTTCTTTTGACAGCTGTACATCTGCAATGGATACCTTCTCACTGCAGTATTGCCGGGAAGGAAGCAGCAGACTTTCTGGCAAAGGAAGGAACAACTATCCCCCTTTCATATTCTAACATGCTGCCATTCCATAGAGCATCTACAAATATAAGCAGTCGAGTGAGACAATGTTTCCATAAGAGTTTGGAGGAACAACTTAAAGATAAACACTGGAAGGACGCACTAAACTCCACTCTCCCCGAATGACCCAGAAGAGAAGCTGTTGCGACGTTCCGCACCGCAGTCGGTCATGACTCTGGCTAATCACCTCCACCGCCTGGTGTATTATCCAGCCCCCACTGCATGCTCTGTGGATGTTCCGACAACATGGACTCAAACCACATTAAGACTTGTCCAGCACTTTCATCTGTCGGCTTTGTGGATAGGTACTGGGAGGCCAGAGAAAGAATGCAGCAGTGCTGACATCCTCTCCTTCGTAGTTTCACTTGCACATTGTTCACTTTCTTTCGTTTTCTTTCATTTTAGTTTTCATCGCCATTGTATGGCCAATGACTCTAGTCAAGTGCCACTGCATTGAATAAAAAAAAAAAAAAGATTCTCCTGAAGACAACTAAATCGGAGTATAGCGAAAATGAGGCTAATCTGGCAGCAGAAGACATCTTAAAAAAACTCTTTCTCGGCCCAGAAAAGAAAACCCTTGCCCCCTACAAAAGGAATTCACATCCTATACAGGAAATGCACTTCTCACAAAATGGTAAGAAAGCAACAGACTGAACACAAAAATGAAAATAGGAGAGAGGAACTCAAAATCATCCTACCCATTACATGGAAGTGAAGGATGCTACCACACAACTGAAAAATAAAAGACAGCCAGTCCAAATGGAATCTATAATGAGCACATAAAGCAATCAGCCTAGCTACCCCTAGACACCTGGACATCACTGCTGAAGGAATGTTTTTCATCTAGCACCATCCCAGAAGACTGGAGACACTACGATATCAAAATCTTGTACAAGAGCAAAGGCAACGTGAATGATCCAAACACAAACAGAGGAAACCCTGGAAAACAATAGCTTCACACTGCTAACGAAAATATTAAAATCAGAGGAATAGTAAGAATATGCTCTAGGTTGTAAACACCCTGTTACAAAAGATTTCACAAGAGTTCCAGAAAGGGAGCTGTGTACCATATTCAGCAAAGCCTTCGACCATCTAGATCGCCACAAGATGCTGCAGAAGTTGACCCACACCATCGGAGATAACCATTACATAACAGCCACAATGAGGAGCATACGTCCAAGTGAATGACAACCTGGCCATAGGGCAAACAGTTGGTGTCCTACCTTCCTTTTCGTGCTTTCTGAGTTGCCCTCTGTTATATTTTCTAACAAATAAGTGTGATTCTTTCACCTCAACTATATGTCCTACACAAGCTGGGCAGTATTTGAAATACTTTGTATTTCATAATTTGTAAGGATTTTCGAAAGTATTTGTATTTAAATACATAAAATTGATGTATTTTGTATTTCAAATACTCAAAATACTTTCTTCTTCTTATTGTCCTTCAAGTTTTGGATTTGGATTTGAAGAATGAACTTTTTGTCTTGTTTGCCTAACCATTTCAGATGTGCTAGCCATACACTTACTTTTCTTGCCACAACTGATTTCACTAGGAGGACCAGAGATACTGTCTACCTAGAAGGACCAGACCCATCATTTTGACAGGTGCAGGTTTAACAGGTTATCTTTCCAAATATTTAACACTTTTGAATAGGATTGTTTATTTATATAATTTTTTAATGCTTTTAAAGTATATGTATGATTTTTCTCTAGGATATGACATTTTTTAAATTTCAATAACTATTGAGTTCATCTTAAAAAATCTAAGTACAAAAATGAAAGGAATAATTTCCACATTTAAACACTATGCATTGCACTATAAACAAGAAAAAACTATTAACAAGAAATACAAAAATAAGCATCCTTTCATGATTGTTTATTCAAAGCCACCAGCTGTATCATAACACCTTACACAGGTACACTTGGAACTTGCTCAGCATGGTCCTCATACGTACTTGAAGCACTTTGCACACTGATTTTCACTTCTGTTCTTCCCTCTGCATCCTCCATTCTGACATGTCTTGCGGACATTGCTCTGCTTAAGAATTCTTTCAGGAAGAGGGCTGGTGGTCTAGTAGTTACATATCTGGCTGCTAGTTCTTCTCCCAACTTGAATATGAACTGGTGCCGAGACACATTGTCACCTGTTACCTCCTGTACAGAATCCATGCATTCATTGTGGCCAGGTCCAGCACATTGAAAAACACTTGCATAGGCCATCTAGAGCATCCGTATTTCACAGTGTAAAGTCGAGCCATTTGATGTATGATGTCAACACCACACTCAGCTTCATTATAGAACATCACTGTTTCAGGTAGCTTTTTTTGATGCTGCTCGTTGATGGTAACTGTATTGTGTATTGTGGTCAACAGGAGAACATTCTCGTTCTTTTTACACTGATAGGAGGTTAGGGTCATGTCACCTGACTTGTAAACAGTTGTACTGTGCAAGGGCACTGTAGGTGATTTTGCTGATGGAGGAACTTCCCGTCTAAACATTTCCAGTGTACCGACTATGCTAGTACTCTTGCGTTTCAAATTTTCTCCAAGAGATTTTGCCGTGAAGAAACTGTCGCATGTAATATTTCTTCCCTTAGAAAGGTAGGGCTCTGCCAGATGCATTACAACTGTAAGGAAAACTGTTCACCAAGTATTTAGAGCTCATATCAACAGCCAGCCAAAACTCGATTCCAAACTTGTCTGGTTTGCTGTTCATGTACTGTATGAATGGACAGTGAGCCTTGCAAGGAAACAACTGTTCATCCACAGTGATGTTTTCACATTACAAGCAATTGGCAATGAAGGTATTCCATATAGGAGTAGCAGCTGCAAAGCAATCTGTTTGTAATCTTTGGGATCGTGTGGCTTTCTCGTCAAATTGCAAAAATCTCAAAATTTCACTAAATTGATTTCTACTCATGGTGTTCCGAAAAAATGCTGGTCCCCAAACCTGCGACCATAATAATTTTAGGAGAAAGTTTTTGCGCCATATACTCCTCTCACATACATAAGAGAAATAGCAGCCTCTAATGCTTCAATACTAATGGTCCAGCTGTTATCTTGTAATTCCTGACATGCTCTTTTTTCAGTGCATCTTTTTATATTCAGAAGCATGCTGTCATCAATTGGAAGTTTCCATGAGCTCGAATGCTATGGACCTTTTCGCATGGCCTGTAGGTCCAGGGACTTCTGTCACGATATTCTGTCGTGCTCTTCTTCCAGGTGCAGCTTGTGGAGGAATAACAGTCCATTGTGTCCCATCAGCAGCAGTCTCAACACTTCCTAGGACAGGATTGTTTGTTACCTGAGAACAATTTCGTCTTCGGCCTCTGCTATGCCACCTCTGGTAGTTGGAACATTAGGAGCCAGTGGTAATGAAGCAGCTGAAAACATAATTAATAAATTATATACTTTTATATTAGAGACACAATTCAATCCAGGAAATAGAGTTACAAAGATTTTTTCATATTGCTGTTGTGGTAATTAGAACTGAAGTAACATATTACTGGTATTTATAAAAAATATGGTGATGAAAATAATAATAATAATAATAATAATAATAATAATAATAATAATAATAATAAGTACCTAATAATAAATTATGTAGCCTAACTTACTTTTGTAGATGAAGTATCAGCTGGCTGTTCTGGTTGCTCGTTATCTTGCCTCACATTATGCGATGAATCTCCATCTGAAGAGTCACTAGTTTCATCTCTGCTAGGAACATAATCTGCGTCCTCATCAGCGTGGTCTGTACCTTGATTTTCACATAATTCGTGGATTTCGTCAATTTCGCACAGATTATGGGAATCTTCATCTTCCGATTCGTTACCAGACATATTCATCAAATAGTCGATTTCTTCTTCTGACAAATAATGTTTGTCTCCAGAGGCTGCCATTGTGAAACTGAATTTTCGCCGACGAAAACAGCGCGCATGTGTCAAAACAACACACACTCAGAGAGCAAAATTTTTATTTTTAGATACCGACAAAGGTTAATTAGTTGGAATACAATTAATTATACTTAATCACTCATTTAAAGTTTGTGTGACTGCAACCTGTGTATATTTTTGTGTGACTTTACTTTGTTTATAGTGTTTTTTTTTTCCTTTTTATTTCTGTTATTGTATTTGTATTTCTGGTGGTCTGGAAGAGAAGGCCTGATGGCCTTAACTACACCAGAATAAATAAATAAATAAATACATACATACATAAAGGAGAATGGAGAAAGTTACACAACACAGAACTGCACGCATTGTATTCTTCACCTGACATAATTAGGAACATTAAATCCAGACGTTTGAGATGGCAGGGCATGTAGCACGTATGGGCGAATCCAGAAATGCATATAGAGTGTTAGTTGGGAGACCGGAGGGAAAAAGACCTTTAGGGAGGCCGAGACGTAGATGGGAGGATAATATTAAAATGGATTTGAGGGAGGTGGGGTATGATGATAGAGACTGGATTAATCTTGCACAGGATAGGGACCGCTGGTGGGCTTATGTGAGGGCGGCAATGAACCTTCGGGTTCCTTAAAAGCCATTTGTAAGTAAGTATGTATACATAAAGGACCTGCTGAAGTTATAAACCACTCGCAGAGGACGAATGAAACCTAAACATTACTGCAACAATAGAAATTTGAACCCCATCTGGTATGTAGGTACGGCCGGTCTGAAACTTGAAACCCGTCAGAATGACGGGTGATAGTGCTACTAGTAGTAATTGCTTGTAACATCTTTTAAAAAAGTCATAAAAATCCAATATTTTTTGCTTGTAACATCTTTTAGAAAAGTCATCAAAAACCAATATTTTTAGGAATCATACATCACAAAGATAAAATAAAAGTCGTAAATTGTGGGAGTCGTAGGATGAAAAGCTTTTGAATAATAATTATTTAAATACGTGGTACCCAGCAGAATGACGGATCCGGTCCTCCTAGTGTTAATGCCATAAAGAAATCTCCAACAGCACCAAGGATCCATCACCCAACACTTGCTAAATGTTCAGCATTATGGAATGCGTCTAGGAGACCCAAATCCTCAGAAATTATATCAGATGTCTTGAAATATTCATTAAAATTTCCTTGCCCAACTCGATGGAATTCTCTTCATCACTCAATCTCTCAAATATTGCAATTCAAACATGATACAAATAGTATATGTGAAACACTGGGATTGCCAACCTTCAAAGATGTTGAGTTTCAGTACCTTGAAGAATATTGTGCAGTTCCGAAACCAACTGCCGTAGCCCTTGATTTAATGCAAAATGAGAAGACGTGCTATTACGGCCAACTTTTGTCCACATTAATTTCCCTCAAAAACAGATTACATATTCTGTTACCTAGTAATCTACACATAACTCCAATTCTAATAAGTTCGCTTTCATCAAGATTTAAAGTGATGTTTGATCTGATCCCAGAAGCAATTGAGCTATTTTGGCAGCTTGCTTCCACCCATCATTTAAAATGGATGGCTACCTGACACTGCCTCACCAAATGATAAGAAGAGAACACAGAATATGTGTGTGAAATCAGCTGAGCAGTTCTCTGCTACACCTTTGGTTAGTTCAGATGATGAAAACAATTCTTATGTTTTCAACTCAAGTGCAACAGACTTTGAAAAGAAAAAAGAAAAGAACTTGTCTACTGCGGAGTATGAGCTTTCATACAATTCTTAAACAACAAAGGGACAACCCTGTGCACTCTAGAGAATTACCCAATAGTGAAACAAGCTTTTATAAGGTATAATACAAGTTTGAGTTCGTCTGCACCTATAGAAAGACTGTTTTGCACAAGCAAGGGGATCCTTATCTGATAAACTTCTTGAGAAACTGATTTCTTTGAAAGGGAGCAGTAATTATTCATATGTAGCATACTTTCATTGCTGACTGTTCAGTTACAGTGTTTATACAAAACTTCCGAGGTAAAAATACTTTTAATGTTAATATAATATTTTAGATTTTCAGTAATATTATTTCTTTAGACCTATATACTGCATTGATTATTTGAAATACAAATGTATTCTGAGTATATAAAATAGGCCTACAAATGTATTTTGGTTAGGCCTAATTTTTTAAAAGTATTTTATATTTGTATTTCAAATACTATTCTTTGAAGTAGGCTATTTTGTATTTATATTTGAAATACCTGCATGTCAGTATTTTGCCCGGCTCTGGTCCTACACCACCAATCTTCTGTTGACTGTTAGTAATGATAACATAGCAAACTTCCCTGTAAAATCTATAGTAGTCCACAACAGTATTGGCACCGACTTCGGCTTTGATTGCAGCATCAAAGATCTTTATATGGAGTAGCCGGAGATAAATGAATGTTAAACTCTGGACAAGAGTCAGTTTATTACATTCAAACAAGGTCTTGACTGCTATCGCACTTACTTTGTGACAACTAACTTACTGCACTTCAAGCAATGCGGCACACTTTTATTCTTACTTCTCTCCTGCTGCACCACTTTTCCCTTGGCTCCACAATCAATACACTTGATATTTTCTTTGCTGGGCAATAATTTGTGGATGACACAGAACTCTATGCAACTTTCAATATCTCTACAACATTCATATAATTTGCGTAAATTAAAAGCCATGACTTGAAAGTGGCACTTCTACTAACAATGCATGTTTATAAGGTTGCTATAGCAATGACGTCATGAGAATTGCTCATTCAATATTGGCTTATAATGATACAATTTTCATAAAATTTTCGTCTAAATATATTGTATATTCGTCCTTCTGCCACATCGGAAATAATTTCGATACAACAATAAATTCTAAAACACGTACTTTAATTTCCAAAAAGACACTATCATCGAATTTGTTGTTTAACTTGGTCGATTAACCTAAGGGATGGTGCTATAGACCAGGAAGTTCCAGGTTCGAATCTTGTCTCGTCTCGTTAAGTAAAAAGCTGCATTTAAATGATGTAATGTAGGCTATAATGTAATTCGAGATACGTAAAATTAGATGGCAGAATTGGAGTAAAAAGGGTGTAGAGTAGAGTGAAGTATAAAAGTAGAAAAGATTTGAAGAGAAGGGAGAGACGCCTAGCAGACAAAAAGAGAAATAATTTTTTTTTATTCAATGCAGTGGCACTTGACTAGAGTCATTGGCCGTACAATGGCGATAAAAACTAAAAGGAAAGAAAACGAAATAAAGTGAACAATGTGCAAGTGAAACTATGAAGGAGAGGATGTCAGCACTGCTGCATTCTTTCTCTGGCCTCCCAGTACCTATCCACAAAGCTGACAGATGAAAGTGCTGGACAAGTCTTAATGTGGTTTGAGTCCATGTTGTCGGAACATCCACAGAGCATGCAGTGGGGGCTGGATAATACACCAGGCGGTGGAGGTGATTAGCCAGAGTCATGACCGACTGCGGTGCGGAACGTCGCAACAGCTTCTCTTCTGGGTCATTCGGGGAGAGTGGAGTTTAGTGTGTCCTTCCAGTGTTTATCTTTAAGTTGGTCCTCCAAACTCTTATGGAAACATTGTCTCACTCGACTGCTTATATTTGTAGATGCTCTATGGAATGGCAGCATGTTAGGACATGAAAGGGGGATAGTTGTTCCTTTCTTTGCCAGAAAGTCTGCTGCTTCATTCCCGGCAATGCCGCAGTGAGAAGGTATCCATTGCAGATGTACAATTTTATTCAGTTTCTTGATGTCTTCTCTGCATTGTTGAATGTCATCATTAGCTGGTTGTAGTAAGTAGTTTCCAATTGCAGATATCGCTGCTTTTGAGTCACTGAGGAGGACAATGTTTGGAAATGGGAAGGGCCTGCACAACAGTTGTTTCACAGCAGTACATATGGCTCTTACTTCTCCATCAAAAGGTGTATGGTTGTTGCCTAGAGTGAGATAGGTAGAGAACAGTTGGCAATGAATTCCAGCTCCAGTGGGCCTGTGTTTTTCTATTTGGGAGCCGTCAGTGTACACATGCAGCCATTTGTCTTGTGGGTAGCAGATTTGTAATGTTTCTAAGGCAGAAAGACAGAGTACTTCACTACAGTCGTCCTGTTTATTTTCTATTGCAATAAGATCTAGTGCATAGTCAATATGATATAACGCAAGTGGGTAGGTTGGTTGTATCAATTGCTGGGGCTTCCAGGATAGATCCAGATTATGCCTTTCAATGATTACTTTTTGCAGGAAACCCTCTTGGGTTTTTAATCTGCGGTTGGTGTGTGAGGAGCAAGGGGAGTATTCAATATCAGACAAACCAGTGAGTTTTTCATGAAGTTTTAACGCTGATTGCCTTATTTCTGATTTGATGTCCAAGTTATTGGTATGGAGCAATAGTGAGTTTATTGGTGTTGATTTGACAGCACCAGTAATCAGTCTCATGGCTTGATTTTGGACACAGTCTAGCTTACTGATTGTCTGATCAGATGCAGTTATAAGGGCACCACAGCAATATATCATGATTGGTTTCACATATGTCTTGTAAGTACAGTTTAGCGTAGATGTAGCACATCCCCATTTGGTTCCAGCAAGTCGCTTTAGTAAGGCTAATCTACCACGGGTTCTTGAAGCTATCTCGGAGCAATGATCTTTCCATGTGAGCTTATTATCAAGAGTGACGCCCAGATACTTCAATGTATGGACATTGTCCAGTTGTGTATTGTTGTAGATTATAGCCGGTGTTAGCTGATTGTGACATAGAGAAAAAGTTTGACAAATTTTTAAAGATTTATATCGTTCACTAGAGGAATTGATTCAACTAACCTGGAAATAATGTGAATCGTTCAGCGACAGTTTCTTGGAAATAACCCCAAAACCTTCAGAATCCATATTCAAGACGAGACCAAAACAGATTTTCGACATCACAACACTTTCATTAGACACAGCCATGATTTTATTCCATGCAAAGATTATGCCCATCCTCAGCTATGGCCTAGGACTGGTATGGAAAGAAGCAAAAATTATCTAAAAACATTAGAAAAGTCATGGCACGTTCCTTGAAAGTTGCACCCTGTATGTCTAAATACACATCATCCAGACTCGTCTACGAGTTAGTGAAAAGAACTTTTCCCATCGGTAACTTAAGAACCATCCCTACGTTACTCCTATGACCTACGAAGAACCAGACAGGCAGAGGAAGAAATAGGATATTTAGCCAGGTTTTTACCACACACAAGCCATAACCACAGAACAACAAAATGATGCCACAACAGACAAAGGTGGTCCACACCTGTGGAGTAACGGTCATTGCATCTGGTCGCGAAACCAGGTGGCCCGGGTTCGAATCCCAGTCGGGGCAAGTTACCTGGTTGAGATTTTTTCCGGTGTTTTCCCTGAACCCAATACGAGCAAATGCTGGGTAACTTTCGGTGCTGGACCCCGGACTCATTTTACGTCATTATCACCTTCATCTCATTCAGACGCTAAATAACCTGAGATGTTGATAAAGCATCGTAAAATAACCTAATAAAATAAAAACAGACAAATGTCAACCTTCATTTTCCTCTTGCCACTGCCAACGGACTCCTAACGAATATTCATACGTTTATCACTAGGATTGTGGCACTGGAAATCAATTTTTAACACTTTTATCACAGCCACGACACATTTCAATTTTTATTGTACAATATATAAGCAATTATCACTACGATGACACAATAATTCTTGCAGATAACACAGAATATGTCCCTCCCACCATGATGATCTACACACTTTCACTTCACTGCCACTAGATGACTCTCGATTTCCAGCAGACGACGTAGCAGGGATGCCAATATCAGCAATCGAAATGAAACTAATGTGAGGAATGTTACAGCAGGTGTGCTAAACGTGAGGAATGTTACAATAGGTGTGTAGTACGTTAGGTTAGGTTAGGTTAGGTTAGGTTAGGTGTGTAAGATTATATGAATGGTTACCACAGTTGGCGATACTGCAATCATTCTCCCACTCCACCTCAAATTATGTCACAACGAAGAAATATGGCCACCTTCTTCATCCAAGCAGGACGATTTTTCTATATAAGTAAGGAACCTATTTAGGTCGGGCTGGATGGGACCACAGCTCTCCGAGAGATCACATCGAGTTTCTACTACTCCACACTACAAAACTAAGGTATTTTCAGTGTTTGTTTTTAATTCCCTATACTGGCAATACATGACTGAAACTTCCCTCGAAGTTTAATGTTTGCAGTAAGGGATCAGTAATAAACTTAGGTAATAGTTTCGTTCGGATAAATCGCAATAAAGAGAATGCCAGTAGGGGAAGTTATGCTCACCCACATGAAATTTGCATTCGACATAACACTCACCTATCACGTAGTGTGTCTGATGAGCTAGTAGGGAAGGGGTGGTGGGTGGAGCTTCTACGTTCTGCTTATTGCAATTTTCTCTTTCGTTCTGTCCCAGATTTATAGAATTATTTCTTTTTCGAAATCCCCCAATTTTAGGGGGTTTTACAACATGTTGAAAAATAAAATAAACGCGGAAAACACGAAACATCATGGTAATTATTTTTATATCTGCCAAATTTAGGCCTATGTAGGAATGACCAAGCGGCCGACCTATGTGACAAGGTTAGTGGGTTAGTTGAGATATATGCCTAAAAGTGACCTTGTCACATTAGTAGGCTAGTTATATATCCCCTCGACTAACCCACTAACCTTGTCACATACCTAAGGCTGCATAGCTGTTCCCGTATAAATTTGGCAGAGAAGTGAATAATTACCTCATCTTTTTTTCTTCCTTGTAATATTGGGACTTCCGTGATTATTTAGGCTAAACTAGCGCTGCTCATACTCTGCTTCCCACACCTTCAGCTGTCTCCTCTGCAATACCAACATAACTTTGGTGACATTTCATGCTAGCATTCACTCACGCTATGCCTTGCATGTACGAATTTGTGACAGGTTAGATTAGGTTAGGTTAGTTAAAGGCTTTTGTTTTCCTTGCATATACTAATCTGTGACAGGTTAGATTAGTTTATTATTTACTTTAATGACATAGTGGTTTATCGTATTTGACACATGTTGGAAAGAACGATTTTGTAATTTGCTCTTTTGACGTAGTTTGCCACAAGCTTTCGCATTTCGATAAACTATGTTGTTTCATGTCACGTAGTATTTCGGTTTTTGGAATCTTCTCGTAACAGATTTCCAGTTCACTGTCTTGAGATGCTTGCTTCGCTAGTTGGTCAGCAAGTTCATTGCTGTATTCTCCTACGTGTGCTTTAATCCAGCAGAATTCTATGATCCAGTTGTCTGTTTTCAGTTTTCTGAGTTTCGTCGTACATTATTCAATTAAGGTCTACCACAACAAATCTAATTAATTTTACACAAAAGGCATTTAATACATTACATAATCGCAGAAATTTAGACGTGATATACCTAGACTTTTCCAAAGCGTTTGATAAAATTGACCATAAAATTTTAATTAATAAACTTTCAAGTTTTGGATTATCTTCTTCATACTTACAGCTAATAACATCATACCTTACAAACAGGCAGCAGTATGTTTCATTCAATCAAGTAAAATCGAAACCATTCACAGTAACTTCAGGTGTACCCCAAGGATCCAATCTTGGTCCCTTGTTCTTTTTACTTTATATCAATGACTTACCTAAACAGATTGTGCACTCTAAATGTTTACTATATGCTGATGATGTTAAATTGTATAAAGCCATTGACAAACAACAAGATGTTTTTGATCTACAGCATGATTTGGACAGACTTTATAGATGGAATATCGATAATTTTCTTCTGTTAAATCTTAATAAATGTTGCTTTATGACGTATTCTAAAAATAAGATAGTTGCTCTAAATTCGTATGAAATTAATGGTGTGAAGTTACCTAGAGTAGAATCATTTAAGGATTTGGGTATTTATTTTACACACATTATGTTTTAAAATGCACTTAAATCACGTGGTAATTGATGCATATGGAAAATTAGGACTTATAATCAGAAATACGAAAGAATTAAAAAATATAAATACTATTGATACTCTATATAAAACTCTAGTTAGGAGTAAGCTAAAGTATGCATCTGTAATATGGTCACCTCAGTTCCAGTCCCATCAGATGCAAATAGAAAGGATACAGAAAAGATTTTTACGTTATTTATATTTTAAAAAACATCACATGTCGTCTTATGACAAGCAAATTTCATATAATCAGTTACTTTTTTAATCTAATTATAAAACTTTAAAATCTCGACGATTAATAAATAGTCGAATTTTACTCTATAAGACTGTTAATGGTATATTGAATAACTGCGATTTTCTTAAATTCCTTCAATTCAATGTAAAAAAAACAGAATTACGTCATAGGCAGCCTTTTGTTATTCCCATTCCTAGAACTGTTTTCTTCAAGAACTCTCCATTGTTTGTTATGTGTAACACTTACAACTCTCTGTCTTTAAACTGTGATTCTCAATTAGATTTCAGTTTAACAGTTGAAAAATTTCATACAATATTAAAAAGAATTGTATTTCCTTAGATATTTAAATTATGAAGAAGTGTATTATAATGTTTTTACTCTAGTTTTTAAATAATTTTGCACCATTATATTGACATTTGGCACTATATTAACTACAATATTATATTCTAGCATCTATTACCGTTATGTATTTTCTTTCTTTCGTTTGTGTTGTTTCTTTGTTTTTTTCTTATTATGTATTTTGTGTATGTATCTGTGTAAGCCACCTGTAATTGGAAGCCTGCTTCTGTTGGTGGTGGATTTAAATAAATAAATAAATAAATAATACCTTATGGTTGTTGCTATTTTTAAGAGAGTCCAGTGTTATTTGACTATCCATTTATATTGCAACTGTCTTGTCTGTCTTATCTTTTCCACCAAGTTCTATTATCTTATCTAAAGCCTTCACAATTGCTTGGTTATTAGAACACCTTGCATCAGTCTGAATTTCAGTTTATGTGTAAGTGTTCCATCTGTAAATATTGCGATTCCCGAACCTACTCCTCTCTCACTTTTACTTCCGTCAGTAAATACTTCAAACTTGTGAGTCTTATTTTTATTCACTTCTTTTATTTTGACAATGTCTGCAGGGTATGACCATTGAACATCACGGTCAATGTTTTCTTCTCTTGTTGCATTGTATATCTTTGCGAGCTCTTGTTACTCATACCCCATTCCCAATATAGTTGAAACATTAGAAAGTCTCTCTGGTACAAAGTATTTTAGTAAAATTGATCTTTACAGTGGCTTTTGGCAAGTGGAAATCGAAGAAAAGAATATAGACAACACCACCTTTAGCACCCACTAGGTTTTTATGAATATAACAGAATGGCATTTGGTTTGGTTGGAGCCCCAAGCACATATCAGAGATTGATGGATGAAGTACTATCCGGCCTAAAGAGAGTATATCCTGTTTTATGTATATTAATTACATCGTCCTGTACAGTTCAACCATAGCAGAGCATGCTGAAAGACTTCGAGAAGTTTTACAAAGATTAAGAGATGCAAACTTAAAAGCACACCCTGTGAAGTGTACATTTGCCGTGCACGAAATCGACTATCTCTCTTGGACATGTGGTAGATAGGATTGGCATTCGCCCAGACCCAAAGAAAGTACAAGCTGTACAAGAATTTCTGATTCCTAAAGATGTTAAGGAAGTCCGCTCATTTCTTGGTTTAGTTGGTTACTATCGCAGGCACATAGCAGATTTTGCTGAGACTGCAAAACCATTTATCGAACTTACAAGAAAAGATAAACAGTTTGTATGGCTAGAACCACAACAAGAATTCTTTGACATATTGAAAAAAGCCTTGTGCAGTGAACCTATTTTGAAATATCCCGATTTTAAACAACCGTTCATTTTAGCGACTGACACCTCAGGAGTTGCCCTCGGAGCAGTGTTATCTCAAAAGGTTGGTTCGGAAGAGCATCCCGTAGCATATGCCTCTAGAGTTTTGAATAAAGCTGAACGAAATTATAGCACGACAGAAAGGGAATTACTAGCACTTGTATGGGCTACGAAACACTTTCGTTGTTATCTATATGGTCATGAGTTCATAGCCATGACCAATCACGCAGCTGGTTAATGAGCTCAAAGGAACCAAATTTTAGACTACTTCGTTGGACTTTAAGATTTTCTGAATTTCAATTCTAAGCCCAATACAAGCCCGGTAAACGTCACCAAAATGCTGACACTTTATCCCGAATGCACAATGTTTTTGCTATATAAAGTGAACAGACAGTCAATCACTCAGAAATCTTCAGATGGCAAACCAAAGTACTTAGAATGGATAGCAGATACCGAAAGATTTAAGTTAGACGAGAACGGTATTCTGTTTCATTTTGATACAAAGCAGTTGAACTCAGAGCAACGGTTAGTTGTTCCTTGTCCTATGAGAAATTTAATTTTGAATACTTACCAAGATACTCCTATTGGTGCACATCAAGGTCAAAAACGTACATTCGAATTGCTTAGGCAACGATTTTACTGGCCGAATATGAAAACTGATATTGAAAATTACATCATGAAATGTGTATCTTGTAATGAGAGAAAGATGGGTAGGCACCCTATAGCTCTGTTACAGAACTTTGCTACTTGTTTAAAGCCTTTTGAACTAGTAAGTATGGACATAGTTGGTCCATTTCCCAAAACAACTTCAGGTAACACATATTTGTTGACTTTTATGGACACTTTCACAAAGTATAGCAAAGCAATCCCGATTCCTGATCAAACTGCTGAAACAATAGCTAGAGAATTTGTTATGACGATAGTAGCACGACATGGCACTTCGAAAAAGCTACTTACAGATCAGGGTAGAAACTTCTTGTCTAAATTATTTAAAGAAGTTTGTAAATTGCTACAAATTCAAGAAATACAAACGAGTCCGTATCACCCTATGTCGAATGGCTTAGTGGAATGCAGTCATCAAACATTCACTAATATGTTATCACATTTTGTAAGTACAGATCAGAAAGATTAGGACAAATGGATAGCAATAGTCCAGATGGCGTACAGGAATACACCGCACTCCATAACGGGATATTCCCCACATTTTTTGCTTCACGGTAGTGAAGTGCAGTTCCCATTTCCTATCAATATCGTATCGAAATTTTCGAGAAGTAACATAACCGATGAGCATGTCGAAGTTTTAGCAGATAATCTAGAAAAATCTTACAAGGTAGTAAGAAACCGCATAGCTCGAAGTAAGACTGCACAAGCAAAGCAGTACAACAAAGATCCTAGTGTAAATTTTCGTTGTCTCAAGGTAGGAGACTTTGTATTTCTACACACTCCAGCAATTAAGAAAGGCATAATGAAAAAATTGTCGAAACCATGGATTGGTCCATTTCAGGTTGTAGAAAAATTAAATGAAGTGAACTACAGAATTAAGTTCAAAGATGGTAGAACACAAGTAGTGCACCTAAACCAGTCGAAATTATGTCCCCCAGGGTCTGAAATTAAAGAAGGCAAGTTTCGTCCCCGGCAAGCAGACAAAGACAGGAGTTTCAGTGAAGCGGAAACCATCGAAATAATTAGAGACGACCCGAAGTCGTACGAAACTCCCCGTGAGGAACCAGCAGCGGTGGATAGTGATGACGGATGGTCCTCGGAAGACGATATTCCTCTTGGTTACATGTTCCCCCGAGTGATGATTTCGATGAGGAAGATGACGTACCTCTAGCTCAGCTAAGGTATTACTACAAGCTGCACCGAGGAAGGTAACCGCACAAACTAATGACCCTACCATGACAAATTCTGATGTGACGTCTCCTTCCTATGTTTCCTCTCGTCGTGAAGATATGAACCCAGATGATGATGATTATGATAGAGTTCTAACTTAGATAATGATGAGGTAACTGAACCCAACGTAGGGCAGAATAGTGATGAAATGTCCTCCCATAGATATAATTTACATTTCAGACCAACTGATTAGATTATTTCGTTTCAGACTGTACACTAGCTACTACACTCCTGCTCACGATAGTAGCTTGTGATTCAGTAGTTAAAACTAATAAGGTAATGCAGAGAGTAACCGAAATTGAAAGCACTCTTATTGAATTTAGGCAATCCATTGATATAACCACTATGGACAGGCTCCTTACTTTGTCCTCACAAGTGACAGGCAATTTTATGCTCTCATGGGAGAGAATGATCTATCTCAAAGTAGAGGTGAAATGTACATGTTATGTCCCCCAGATGTTATTTTTTCAGCCTCCTTGCAATCACATTGTTTAGCAGCTCTGTTTTTTGGAAAATCCCAGGAAGCAATGAGACTGTGTGACTGACGGCTGGTTGGACCACACAGGTCACCTGTATGGTACAGACCGTACCAGAAGAATTATTGGGTGTACAGCGTACCAGCTACCGTACGTATGACTAGAAGTTGTCGTAACCCGAACGCTACACGACCGTCAACTTCTACATTTATTATCCAAGGGACAGGTATTATTAATGTATCTGCAAACTGTCATTTTTATTCTGATCAGTTTAAACTGTTTCCCCATGTTTTTTGGAAATCTGTATCCAATATATGAGCTTAACAATGTTATTGTTCCTGACATAACTTCTGAAATAGTTAATCCAGATCTAAATCTATCTGAACAACATGTCATTACTTTAAAGAATATGCTTCGAAATATTAAAGATTTTAATAATGATTTGTAATTCCTCTATGATTACAAGAGAAGATTAAAAGTGTAAAATCTAAAGTAGAAAAATCCCCCACACAAGTAACTGCAAACCCCTGTCTAATTGCTTTAACCATAACAGGAGTTATATTGTGTCTTGCTTGTATGCTACAGACGTACCGACAATGTCCACGTCTGCATGGTGTCCGGTTATATCAGCTCACCCGCAAACAACCGGAGACAGCAGAACATTTACGAGAAGCCAGAACGAGATGGAGCTTGGCCCAGTGCAAGAAACCAGAACTCCCATCCGTACTGCGAGAAAAGCAGATACACCAACTGATGCCTGCGCTGACCCAGCTTCAACCAACACAGTCTTCACTGGACCTAGATTTGCCTCCAGGTCCTAGATACTACTCTTAGTTATGCAACACGCACCTCTTCGCCTCAATGAAGAAATTTGTATTGAAGAAGATTATTCTTTACTGATCATTTTTGTGAATGACATGAATATTCTTGTATGTAACATGTAAGTGCTAAGTCTCAGATGATGCCACACACATGCCATAACACACTACAGATAAGAGATCTGTAACGTTAAATCAGCATATCACTTTGCATGCAAAAATTCGTAAATACTATCGAGTTAAATGACAGACACCCTGCAAAGTTATAAATTAAAACATCCAGGAACTCAGTTTACATTAAATTATGCCTCGTTACGTAAATGGATTATTCATTTAATGCATAGATATATCAGATTTATTAAATAGCAGCAGTCCTACCGCCATTATGATATCAATGTCAGAAATTATATCAATTTCGATCTATTGCTTATGAAAGTCAAAATCTTGGCACTTCGCCCTCCATAAAGGTATTGAGCTATCTGAAAAGCAACAACTGGACGGTAGCTTTCTCGTGGGTCAAGGCTCACATCGGTGTATATGGCAATGAATTAGCAGACCACCTTGCTAAACAAGCTGCCAGAAGTGACGAGCCCGTATCCTTCAACAAGATGCCGAAAACCGAAGTACTGAAGACACTACGAGAAGAGAGCATGAGGAGTTGGGAACGAGAATGGCGAGCTACAAACAATGGAGCAGTAACAAAGGAGTACTTTCCAAGCATCACAGAGAGACTAGTTATGAAAATTCCAATTATATCGGGACTCACAACCATGCTCACAGGACACGGAAGAATAAGGGCCTACTTCTACATATTCCACATAACACCAGATGCAACTTGCCCCTGTGAAGCAGGAGATCAAACCGTCGACCATCTTCTGCTCGAATGCTCCAAATACAACATGGAAAGGCAAACACTGCGGAGAAACATAATAACCAAGGGAGGAATTTGGCCACCAGTTAAAAGAGACCTAACAAAAAAATTCTTAAAAGTCTTTTGCAAATTTGTGAATTCAATTGACTTTAATTCAATTGACATCACAAACAATTAAAGTAATATAGAACACAGAGTAGGAATAAGCAAATATCTGTACATAGTGTAAATATATAAATGTAGATTAGGTAAGACAGAATAGGATTTAATTAAGAAGAAAAAGCCAAATTGTATAAGTACAACATTACTTAAATCGGGCATTCCATACAAATAGCGGCATAATACAAGCTTATTTTGTAATTAGTCAACAATCAGGTATATGGTGGCTTATCAATCATCAACTTAACATAACTGGAATTCAACTTAATATGTATCCCAGGCAATATAGATGTAAACCAGAACATGTAGTATTACAAACTGTAATGGAACATGTTGTTTAATTACGGCACTAAAAAAAAAAAATACACACACGCACGCACGCGCACACACACACACACACACACACACACACAAAACATAATAATACAAAGACACAAACTTGGTATATCCTGGATAACATCTGAATTTTTATCCCTAAGTAATCCACTAGAACTATATCATGTGAATTATCACCTACACCTAATTGAGCAAAATAAGGAAAAAAATGTTTGTGGTGATGTACTATAACTCACTACATTTGAGACCCTCCAATTCCGGTACCCACTAGACCAATGGCTGCATGTTTACACCGATGGCTCCCAAATTGATAAGAATGGAAACACTGGAACTGGAGCCCACTGCGAACTCTTCTCAGTGTATCTTGCTGTTGGAAAAAACTTTACCGCATTTGATGGAGAGATTCGAGCCATAAAAACTGCCTTGAACCAACTCACCAGCAGGTCTACATCCTTCATAAATGTTGTCATTCTAGTTGACTCTAAGACAGCTATATCTGCAATTGCAAATTACCTGAAACCTCCAGTCAACAATGATGTATTACAATGCAGGAAGATCATCAGAGATATTAATAACTTGGGCAAAAAAGTATCCCTACAATGGATTCCACTTCACTGCAGCATTCCAGGGAATGAAATGGCAGCTTTGCTCGCTAAAAAGGGAATACATATTCTCCAAACTTTTCCCTGCACAATCCCATACTCTAGAGCAGCTGTAAACATCTGACACAAAGTCAGAGAGGCTTTCTGAGTTAATTTGGAAGCTCAGATAAAAGATAAACTTTGAAAGGAAGCATTATTAACTGTACTCCCAGAATGGCTAGTTGTTGCTTTATTCCGTACTCCAACAGGGCATGACTGCCTAGGCAGTCACCTTCATCGCCTAGGTATCCTACCATACTGTATCCTCTGCAATACCTTGGACGTCATGGACGCTGATCACATAAAAATTTGCTCATAACTCTTAGCTAGCAGTCTTATGGACAGATACTTGCAATTGTCTTTGTATAATCCCTGTTTGTTTTGCTTTTGGTCATTGTAAGATTAATGACATATTTGTCAATTACCTCTGCATTAAATAAACAAACAATTTGATAATAATAATACTAATAATAATAATAATAATAATAATAATAATAATAATACTTATGGCTTTTAAGGAACCCGCAGGTTCACTGCTGCCCTCACATAAGCCCGCCATCGGTCCCTATATTGAGCAAGATTAATCCAGTCTCTACTATCATATCCCACATCTGTCATATATATTTTAATATTATCCTTCCATCTAGTCTCCGCCTCCCCAAAGGTCTTATTCCCTCTGGCCTCCCAACTAACACTATATATATTTCTGGATTCGCCCATATGTGCTACATACCCTGCCCATCTCAAACATCTGGATTTAATGTCCCTAATTATGTCAGGTGAAGAATACAATGTGTGCAGTTCTGCATTGTGTAACTTTCTCCATTCTCCTGTAACTTCATCCCTCTTAGCCTCAAATATTTTCCTAAGAACCTTATTCTCAAACACCCTTAATATCTGTTCCTCTCTCAATGTGGGAGTCCAAGTTTCACAACCATACAGAACAACCAGTAATAGAACAGTTTTATAAATTCTACTTTCAGATTAATAATAATAATAATAATAATAATAATACAATTTAATATCATTAAACATAAACGATCAAAGTATCTGGCATCTTACCTGATGTTGTTGTACTCTAAATGGACAGGCATCTCCTTGATGCCATGCACTAAGGAAGCTGCAATGAGTCAGATTTGCAGCCCGTGTTTCCGTACATGCTAGTTGATCCAGATTCTTGAAATCAAGGTTATTATGGCAGTAGTCAAACATGTGAATCATTTCATGAGTTAAAACACCTTGGACCATTCCTTTGCTTCGAGCCACATTCTGACAAATCACAACCTAACGAAACAAATTTAAAAACAAGAATACTGTAATATATATTACACATAATAAGCAATCGATTTTGTTATTCATGATTAATCTCATTTTTTATATAATGACACAGTATTAGCTACAATTCTCTCGAGTTTCTTCTGCAGGATTTAGAAACAATTTACGTGATGAAAAGAAAAAGACCTTTTAACTTGGAGATTATTTATTTATTTATCATTTATTTATTTATTTATTTGTTATATGCACATCCAGTAGTTATCATAGTAGCAGCAGGCCTATTTGACAACTAACAAACTTTCTGATGAGGACAGATAAAAAAAGTTAAATTTTTTTCTTTCACCACATTAATAATGTCGAAAGAAGTGCTTATACAAATTTTGGCCACTCGACCGCAATTACGAGGGTTGTAAAAAAATGAGTTCACCAGTGGCCGTTAACAGAAAGAAAACATAATTTCATTGGAAAAATTTATTGGAACAGACACAGCAATTGTTGAGCTATTTTTCAACATATTCCCCACCGGAATTGAGGCATCTGTCATATCATGGGATCGACAGAGAAGTGCAGAGAGCTGTCAAATGCTGGTTCTGATCCTAGGCGGCTGACTTCTATGACACAAGGATACAAAAATTGATCCCATAGTATGACAAACGTCTCAATTTCAGTGGCTGATATGTTGACAAATAGCGCAACAATTTCTGTATCTATTTCAATAAATCTTTACATGCAATTGCCTTTTTTTTTCTGTAAACAGCACCAAGGAAAATCACTTTCTGGTCGGCCTCGTAATTGCAGTCGAATGGCCAAAATTTGTATAAGCAGTTCTTTTGACATTATTAACATGGTGGAGAAAAAATTGAGCTTTTTTATCTGCTACCATCAGAATGTTTGCTTGTAAGCAGGCTAAATTTGATTAACAAACTGTGTTAAAGTATTTTGAGGTAATAAACCACATGCCAGAAATCCTTTGTTTCTTAACAACAGAGTGCAAAATTGTTCAGGAAAGAAGTTGATAATAAAGAAGAATTTCTGTAGGAAGTATGCACTTGCACTGTATGCCCGTTAAACTTTGTGTGGGATCATATGAAGACTGAAGTTTATCGTACTCCAGTTAGTTCAAATATCTTGTGGCACAAGTTGTTGCTGCAGCTCATGAGTTAAGAGAAATTCCTAATATGTTTGCAATGGTCAGGCAGTCAATGATAATGAGATGTATCAACTCAAGGGGATTAATTTTTTTTTTAATTTACAGTAATTTGTTTTTCTTAGATTATAGTGCAATTATTTCAGGAGTTAATTTTTTGCTTTTTGTATGTATAGTTCTACAGTATTAGTTTGATTTTTTATTAACTAGTTATGATTTGTTAAAATAATAATTATGACTGTGTTACAACTAAACTTAAAAGTGAGGTGATAAAGCATAAATTAGTTTTCTAATAAAAATAATTTAACAATCTGTATCTTGCGAATTATTGATATGACCATTGATTTCCTATCTCTAATTGTTTAGTTGGGTGTCCTCTATTACTCCTGGAAATTTGTCAGTTGAATTCAGATTCACCTGTACAATCACAATTCACGTAATGAAATTAATTTCGTGTGGTAAACAAAAAAATAAGAAGTATTATAAACTCACAACTCACAAGTAAAGTGCTTGCTTGCTTGCTTGCTTGCTTGGTTTGTTTGCTTGTTTATTCTGATAGAGTTATGGTCATGAGGCCTTCTCTTCCACACTACCAGAAGTGAAATACATAATGAAACAATGACAAAAATAGTAAAGTCATACTTAAATATAAAAATCACTTTCATGCACATTAACAAGCTTACATAAGCTATAATGAAATATTAACTAAACATGATACATAATTAAGTTATTTACCATTGATATCCTAATTCTACTTTAAGACAGGCGTAAATGACAATTTATATACACACAGAATAGCCTATAAAAATCGGCTAACACTCACAAATCAATTTCATGTAAAAGTATATAATTCTTAATTCTTAATTTAAATTGATTAACTGTTCAGCAATCCCTGACATGACGAGGTAAGGAGTTCCATAGGCGACAAACTGACTCAGTGAAAGAGGATGAATAGAAAGAGATACGGTGATGAGGAATGGATAATAAGGCCTGATGTTGATTGTGTAACATTGTAAGATATTCAAAGCGAGTTCTCAGATATTTTGGAGTAGAAGTGAATAATATTCTAAACAGAACAGATAAAGAATGTGCTATTCTACGTTCCTTTAGGCGGATCCAAGAAAGAACTTCAAAAGATGGCGTTATATGGTAAAATTTACGAGTATTGCAGATTAAGCGGACACACACATTATGAACACGTTGTAGTTTTTCAACTAAATTGACAGTTATATTTGTCAAGAGAGAATCGCAGTAATCAAAATGGGGCATCACTAGCGATTGAATAATGTTTCTTTTTATGGAAAGAGGCAGACAGTTTCGCAAGTGATTTAGAGAGTGGAGCAATGAAAATATTTTCTTACAGATGTCAGTTACTTGACTCTTCCAGTTTCGATCTCTGTCCATTAATAATCCAAGATTTTTTATGGTGTCGCTATACTTAATAAACGACCCATTTATTGACAGTCTTAGTACGGTAAACTTGATGAGAAAATATAGGAACCTTTGAACCCCTCTGAGTTGCGTAAAATTACCAAGAAGAATTACAAAATAGAAACAGACACCGTTTAAGACCATACAAGGATCTAATGTAAGTGTTTACACTCTAGCTGATACGCCAACAGCAACAGCTAACTCATTTCAAACAAGATTTCAGCAAAATGTACATCCTGAAGATCCAAACTGCAATAGAGACATTGAATTTCGTGTTAGTTATCTTTAGGAACCATCCACTGTTGTAATAGACACCATCATTTCCCAGGAAGTCACCACACTCATTAAAGGGTTACATACTAAAACATCTCAGAGCCTTTATAGTGTCACCTCTCTACATTTCACTAGTTACTGCAGTTACATTACTCATGACTATATTTAACCTTTTCCTCTCAGCCGAATGCTGAAAAATGCTATTTGTCACAATACCAAAAAAAAAATCTTGTTTATCTGCAAACTTTAAGAACAATTAGCCTCCTATCAAGTATTAGCAAATTATATAAAAGAATCTTATTTCGACGTTATCTGGACACATATTAATCTGCATCAACAGTTTGGATTTCATACTGGTCACTCCACTATGCTAGAAATATAACATGTTGTCGAACATATTACTATTACAGCTCATATCAAGGTAAACAGCATACAGTTGCTTTATTTTTATAATGTCAAAGAGGCATTTGACAGAGTGTGACATAATGGTCTCCTCTGTAAACTCATTCAATTCAACTTTACTGACACACTTGTCCATTGCATTGCTCATTACCTTACATCTCGTATCTTTCAAGTATACCTTCAACACGAACATTCATCCATTACTCCTGTCAAAGCTGAAGCCTCTCAAGGCTCTGTCCTTGGGCCTACATTTTTTATCGTTTGTATACATCTCATTTTCCTAAGCACAGATCTTGTCAGACTGTCTTTTTTGGAGATGATACTCTTGCATATTAATATACTAAGAATCTTCCACTTATAATCCGTATTCTCTAGGGTTATATACGTCAATTTGAAGACTGGTTTACAAAATGGAGAATTAACATTAATACTTGAGGACTGTTTTAACAAAACTCAACAAACGCCATTTTTTTCGAATTGCGGATTTTGACAGATTCTGGTCAATTGTAATGAGAGGAAAATGATGCACTGCTCATAATATCACAAAACTCAATATTTTCCGTTGAAAAGAGTGCATCAATGTAGAGAGTTTTTACAAAACTCAACATCTCCATTTTTAAATTTTCACAAAACTCAACATATCCTCTAACTCAACATTTCACACTTCTATCCTGTTTCACAAGCGACAGTATTTTACAACAATGTAATACATTTGCATTTTGACAACAGTGACACATTTCGGAGCTCAAATATTATACAATATTTTGTTGCTTGCTGCATTAATTTAGTATAAATCTGGCCGCTGTTTTAAGTGCATGTATTTTGTGAATACTGATGAAAACTGGATAAGAACCCTGAGTATTCTAAATCCGTTCAAGCTACTGAAAGGGGCAGGAAGAGTAGAAGCAGAGTACATTAAACTAAGGGTAAGAAATATACAGTTGCGCCTAAAAATAACGACATTCATCCAAACTAGACTGTAATCATTGAGAACAGGGAAAAAGAAAACGTGCTGCAGGTTCTTTCTGCTTAACTGATCTAATTAATTTTCGAGACAATTTATACAGAGATAGCACAAAAGTTGAACAGGATAATTATTTGCTAAGACATATGAAAGTTGATCTACCTAAACGGCATAGAAGGACTTCAAAAAGTTAGAAAGATTTGTGTCTATTTTATATTTCGTAAGAGGTGAAAATGGAGACGATTTCCTAGTAGGCCTATGTGCTGCTACGTTTAGAAAAGTGACAGGTATGTTATTACGACATTGAAGGATTACATAGGTAATTTAGGAAAAAAAATGTTTACTCACAGAAAAATCCTGAAATTTAACTCTTAGATATTGTTTTCAGATTCTTGTGAGTCTCAGAATAAAAATTGCATGATGATTGCTATGCTTGTTGGTTGTCTGGAAAGCTCTGAAGTTTTTAAAGAAATTAAACATTTCTTTCCTATCCGTGGCCATAGCTATATGCCTCCGGACCATGTGTTTCAATTGATAGAGAAAGAGCTGAGGACACATGAACACATCATATTGCCATCATATTATTGTGAAATTATGACAATGTTTGGGGACGTAAAAGTTTTGGGCAAAGACTGGCATACTTATGATTTAAAATCGATGACAAAAAATATTGTAAAAGTCAAATTACCATTTAAAATATCTGAGATGAGAGTACTTACGTACCAAGAACTTGTAAGAATCATGTAAAGTGTTATGTACAAAACACATATTTTTCTGCACCAATAGAAGTTCAAGTGTTTAAACCAAGAAAGACAAGTGCTTCTGTAATGTCTAAAGCATCTGACCTTTCACTGGTGAACCATGTGAGTAAAAACAAAGCTAATGATATGAGGAAGTTAATGAGTTACTTCCATAATGGTATTTCGGAGAGGGGAAGCAAGGTATTTTATGGTTAAGTTTTAAAGGGATGTGCCAAAGATTCTGACAATAGAATGGATTATGATGAACCATTGCACTGAGATTATTGTGCACGATTTTGATATTCAGTGATCTGTGTAATGTATTGCACAAATAGAAATAGTTAATTCGTGCAAATAAAGAGTTCTTGTAACTCAATAACAAATTTTGAAAAAAAAAAAAAAAAGCTTGAAATTAGGTTTCTGTGTGTTCAATTAGCAGTTTTTAATTCAGTAGTACTTCAGCACTATTTTAAAATACGTATTTATGATTTTGATGAGGATTTTACAGCTGCGAATGAAAAATAATTTAACATTTTAAGGTATGTGCATTTAAAAAAAGTGGATATGTTGAGTTTTGTAAAATTCTTAACTTTTCTCATATTTTTTTCCAATAAAATAAGATAACAATAATAGTTGCACTTCATATCAATTAATGCATCTCTGAAAGAGGAACAATGTCCAATTTTTTTCAGAATTATAGCATCAAAGGTCTGAAAATAAACTAAAAAAAACGTTTCCTGTAAAATTTTTAGAGTGGCATTTGTTGAGTTTTGTGAAAACGGTCCTCACTTGTAAAACTCAAGCCGTTATATTCTGTAAGAGACGAGCTCAACTACCTCAAAAAATCAGTGTATTTGGAATCATATCAATTATGAACCTACTGTCAAATATTCGCGCACGCACGCACACGCACACACGCACGCACGCACGCGCACACACACACACACACACACACACACACACACACACACAACAACTACAGGAAGCAGAATGGCAAACATCAAATAATGAAGGAATAACAAAAAAATACTTCAGAACAGTATGGGACCAACTAAAGATCAAACTACCAATCAGCCACAATTTAATAGCAATACTCACAGGACACAGTAAATTCGGAGACTATTTTCACCGATTTAAGATTGTCGAAGATCCTTCATGCTTGTGTACGGAAAGTGTACAAACAGTGCAACATATCCTATGGGAGTCAGAAGACTAAAAAGTGAGAGAGAAGACATTCGCAAAAGTGTAGTGAGATTGAGTGGACAACGGCCAGTAGAGAATAGTGAACTAATAAAAACATTTAAAAACAATTCCTGAAATTTATGCACAGCATAAACTTTGACGTTTTACAACTTAATATGTGATAGAATTAGAATACAAGACAGAGAAAAGCATAAACTGATGTGATAAGAAATGTATAAATCATTTAGAACTATGTAAATACTAATGCATGTAGTATGGCACACTTTTAGTGCAATGGAGCATGCAGCAATAAAATACGGCTTAAAAATATATACACACACACACACACGCACACACACATACGTCTCCATGTGCCCACTATAACATCTTAGGTCCTCACAAAAAACCAGAAGTCTTTTGTGTTTACATATTTTTTCAGTGCTGTTGATCGACCAAAATATTTAATCGATTAATCGAGATTAATCCAGTTTTGATCCAGTTGAAAAAATGTTTTAAGATACTGTAATACACAATTATTGTTAAATTTAACTTGTGTTTGGTGATAAGCATAAATATTAGTATTAGTATTATTTATTAATAGTTCAAAAGTACATAAACTTAATATTAAAACTGATACATGCACAAATGGTGATAATACACAATATTTACACAATTTAATAACAAATTTTCTATCATTTAACTATTCAACTTATGTTGGTTTAACTTACACTTACTTCTGGTTTTAGTGCAAGTTTTCACTCTATCACATTTATTTTAAACATTCAAATTTCTTTACTTGCTAAGTTTGAAATTCTCTTTTTTAGCTCTATAATAAACAAGTTTATATAAATTGTCCCTATTCATCTAATTATCTCTTACAACAGTCATATTTATATTCAAATTTCACTTCCTCGTTTACATAATATTGTATTGATTAAGGCTGGTTGAGTGGAAGAGAAGGCCTTACGGCCTTAACTCTGCCAGCGAAAATAAAACATTATTATTATTATTATTATTATTATACTTAACTATTTCATGTAATAAATATCGCATTGAGGTTAGCAGATGTCGACAGTAAGTGAACAAATTGAATAGCTGAATCAGTACATTCTATGTGTATATGTAGGGCAGTGTCTAACCTCGTGCTTACGCTTGTCAGCAAAATCCTCGACGTAACCTTATTACAGCTGTCAGCTTACTTGTTTAAACACATTATTTGTCAATCTAATTACATGATAACATCAATTCCACTTTAATCAATTCAATCGCATGCACTCATTTACATTCATTGCTATTATGTTTCTAATAAATTTATAACTTAGTACAATCCTGTCTAATTTGAAGTATAGTATTTACCAATTTATAACGTTTTAATCTTTTGATCATTTACTAATCAGTAAAGTTATTTGCAAAAAAACTTTTCCAGTGAGTTATTATTCAGCTATTATAATTACGCTGTTATTACTTGGCGGCCGGGTAGCTCAGTTGGTAGAGCAGCTGGCTACGGACTGAAAGGTCCGGGGTTCGATCCCAGGTGGTGACAGGGTTTTTTATCACTCAGCCTCCTATAAATTGAGTACTGGGTCTTTCCCAGGGGTAAAAGGCGGTCAGAGCGTGGTGCCGACCACACCACCTCATTCTAGTGCCAAGATCATGGAAAGCATGGGGCTCCGTCTCCATGCCCCCCAAGTGCCTTCATGGCATGTTACGGGGATACCTTTACCTTTACGTTATTACTTAATAAATTCATGAATGTATTGTGATGTTATGTGAGGTTTTATGTCCTCACAACTAGATGGCACCTTTTATATTGTTTTGTATGCATTCCCGCTAGATGGCGGTCTCCATATTGTTTGAGGTGCATACCCACCAGGTGGCATATTTGTGTTTGCTCTACCGGGTCCGAGATTAACTATCCTTAGTTTAGTTTTGAGACGAGCAATCTGATTCGCTGATTTAAAT
The DNA here is from genome assembly GCF_040183065.1 of Periplaneta americana. Lineage (NCBI taxonomy): Eukaryota > Metazoa > Arthropoda > Insecta > Blattodea > Blattidae > Periplaneta > Periplaneta americana. Next base: position 153,866,203 of record NC_091131.1, on the reverse strand, counting down.
GTTAACGGATTTTTCTTGTTTTGCTTGGAGAGCTTGCTGATAGAGAGGGAGTTGACTGCAGGACGCATGGTCGGAGAGTTCACTACAGGACGCGGTGTTGGAGAGTTGACGATAGGATGTTGAGTCGGAGAGTGGCATCACAACAGTGAACTTCGAGTCTGGAGACATCTACGCATGGGAACAGGCAGTGTGTCCGCTCAGACTGGAGTTCGTGCATTGCTGAGTACATCTAAAGCACTTCTATTCGTGAATACGTGAGTCTTCAGGTGGTTACACACCAGATTGGATTGGATTGGTGTATCCGGTTGGAGTGGAATCTTCTGGGAGTGAACCACTACATTGGAAAGAAGGCAGCAGTCTTTGTGATTGGGAATCACATTTTCTACGGGGTGGTGCACGCTGATGGTATACTGACTACGCAGCGTCAGGGATGCCGGAGTCGAGTTAACCACGGAACATCACACACATTTGTTACGAGTTATTTATGGATTGTCGGTGGTGCCGAGGTATGTGCTGGCCATAGGATGCTGGGCACATTGGAATCATGCTGCCAGGTTGTGGACTGCTACTCGGGCTCGAGTGGTATATTTCAGGTTTTGTTATAGTGCTAGTGATATGGAGGTATGTACTCAGTTTTATGGCAGAGGTGAAAGTACGATTACTCCTGTTAGTGCGGAAAGACATGTGTGTCTGGATGATAAGTACGTATTTACTGGAAGTACGTGTTGGACTCATATGGCAGAGTTATGTAGAAGAAGAATGGACATCTTCCCTAGTTGTAGTGTTTGCTACATTTTCGTCAAGTCTCATCAGTCATCTCCTCACTCATTTTAGTGTAGTAATATGTATCATAGTTTTATCATTGTTACTTTTAGTTTTTCATTTAGTATAATATGTATCATAGTTTTATCATTGTTAGTTTTAGTTTCCCATTTAGTATAATAAATTATCATTCAGTTGTTAATGATTTATTATTTGTTATTTACTCGCTCCTATGTAACAATGAGACAACTCGGAGGTGCTTCGATAGAAGCACGATCCAAGGATTTTAGGGAAATTGGACATGACGTCCCACGGATGGTGTGCGACACAATGAAAGCGACGTCTCAGATGCTAAATGACGTCACAGCATTATAAAATAAGTAGTAGATTACTAAATGACGTCACAGTATTATTTTCAATTTTATTTATTAAAACTTCGACGTTAATAAATCTTATTTTTGAAATATGGCTACCATTCTTACTTAGTTAATTATTAATTTTTCTAATAGCAGAAAAGTTTATTCGTTGTTGCTGCCTACCTCTTAGTGAGTAAATTCGTTCAGTAACTATATCCTTATTCAAATTAGATTGTTCATATCTATTTCTATTAAAGTTCCTATGTGTCATTGTACCTCTAAGCAAATGTTCGTCACTTGCATCAACCTCATCAATTGATTCAGCAATGCTTCTCCTTACAGTAGACGTTTCGCTTCCTCTCAAGCACCACGAACTTCCACCAGACTGTGTCACCAGATCTTCACTTGCGCTGACCTCATTAGTTGCTCCAAAACCTTCTTGCTATACATCCACTCAACCACCTCGACTGCCCTCCCTTATGATTCCCTCAGCCTGTGGTACATCTCCCCTAACAGCATCCTCTCTGGCTCCTGTAACTTCTTCCAAACTAGGTTTTCCTTCTCCACTCTTGTTTCTTCTATTGGGATTTCTGTTAACATCGTTCTCAATTTTATTTAAGTAGATTCTTATATCATTCGCTCCTGTAAGCCCATCCATTCTCCAATTTGTTATTTCAGATTGCTTAAGCCTATTAGTAGCATTACTTATCTGCTCAGTTATCTCTACGCTTCTAGATTTTCAATTTCGTGACACACTTCTTCTTCTGTTTGCGTGATGTGGAGAGGATGATCTACTTCTATCTGTCGCCATTTTCCTATTACTATTATTTTTGCAGCTGCTCAATACATCCTCAATATTTTGATTTTTGAGGAATTCTAGGTCGACTATATTCCCATTTATCTTTATTTTATCATTCACTAAGATTGCTTTAAAGCCTTTAAAGTGGGCTTCTTTTAATAATGGTACTAATTTCTTTTGTTTCTCTCTTATTTCTTTCGTGAAGTCATTCTCGATGTAGATCTTAGATCCTTTAAGTTGACTCGTGTTAGCCATAGTGTGTTCTTTGATAAAATAACTGTTTAATTTCACGGCAATTGGTCTATTCTTTCCTCCACCAGCTCTATAACCATTATTTATTGTGCTTACGTCCAAGTTTAGTCTGAAATATTTAGTTAATAAGTCTAACACAACGAAACAAGTGTCACTTCTTTTTTCATAATTATCCTCTTTCACACCATAGTGCACAATGTTATTTCTCCTGCTTTCAATTTCCCATCTTTTCACTATTGCTTTTAACACAACCTCCTCTTGAATAACCTCTTTTAACTTATTTTCCACTTCATTATACCTATTAACTAGCGTATCTAAGTCATTTGAAACTTTTTTTAGTAAAACAATTGCTTTTTGTCTGTCTTCTCTCGTTTCTTTCATGTAGTTTATCCATTCTCTTTGAAACACTTCATCACTGTTGTCTCTTCCTTCCCTAGAGCCTGGCCCAGGGTTTAACTCCACATTTCCAATAATTAATAGGATTGATAAAACAGCCGCGGTCAGAAATATATTGAATCTATCTATCACTACAGTATTTTCACATTTTGTATGCCTGTGGTAATGCCCTGCATTATAGCCTCCAATTCGTGCTCTGTAGGAAACTAGGTCGTCACCCATAACTTCTTCACACACGCTAACCTACTTATAGACACTGTTTACCACTCGACCGCTCTCTACGACTGCACTTTGTGAACTGATAAATATTAAATGTATTAAATGTAAGAAGAAATATAAACAAACTACAAATCCGGAACGTGCAACTAAAAGAGATCGACTGAAACGTAGAGAAAAATATAAGTTTCAACTTACACAATACCTCTATTACAACCAACGGAGGAAAGCAGTGAGGTCTGTCCTACGTTCTAAAGCCGAAAGTTGTGATGTTTCAACTGAAGCTATATTTAAATACTTTTCTGATACACACGGACAGCCTAATCATATGGTTCGCACTGAATATTCTTCCACCCTAAATGTAGATGAACGAATTCAAATGGACGACATGTTCATGGAAACAATAAGTACTGGGGAAATTGAGACAGCCCTAAGGAGTATAGCAGTAGATACATCACCTGGCCCTGATCACATTATTGTGAGAGTAATTAAAAATAAAACAGCAACAGAAATAATAGCTTCTATCGCTACACGAATGTTAAAAACTGGCTTCGTACCCTCCAAGTTTAAACAAGCCCGAACTACATTAATCCATAAAGGTGGTGATACAATGGATTTAACAAACTGGAGGCCTATCACAATATGTTCAGTAATCAGAAGAGTAATTGAACGTGTACTTGACCGACGTATCCGCGAATTCGTGAGTTTTAACCCCAACCAAAGAGGTTTCACCAACTCCTCTGGTACTCACATCAACACTGCAATTCTAGATTCCCTGCTACGTGAAGCCAAAACAAATGCAAAAGATCTGGCTGTTATTTTCATTGATATACGGAAAGCTTTTGATAACATAGGTCATAACCACTTAAGAAATACCTTAAATGCATTACCCATTCCAACTAAACTCACAAATCTGGTCTTCAGCTTACAGACAGGCAATATTACAACGATTCAATCTAACAATGGTAAAACAAAATCCATCACCATAGTCAGAGGTGTGTTACAAGGTTCCCCTTTGTCACCTACTCTTTTCAATCTATGCATTGACCATATTTTGAACGAACTTAGTGAACACGGCATGACTACTCAGTATGGATTTAACTTTTAAGTCCATCTGAAGATCAATTAACTGTAATGGGCTTCGCAGATGATATTGTTATCATTGGTAAAGACAAAAAATCCGCTTTAACACTCTTCAATCACGCAGTTCAACAATTCCATGAAATCGGACTAGACATTAACATTAACAAGTGTAAAGGCATGTGTATTAAAAAGGGTCAGCTGTTTGAGTCCCATTTTCGCTGCTAAGGATTGTATCCCGAATATATATGTTTCCATTCTTTCATTAACCTTTTCCTCACTAGATGGCTACAGACGTTAGTAATATTCCTATATCTGGTGATGTTTTTTGTACTTCTTTCTTACGAGTGGAATTCTATGCTCATATAGCATTCACACACAGTAGTGAGTAGATGCTAGTTAGTTTTGGCGGTTTCTGTTTGTGTTTAGTGTTTTTTGTGCTGTTTTGTGTAAAGATGGATCAAGTTAGTGATTCCGAAACTTTTGATTAGGAATATATTCCTGCAGAAGATTAGGAAATGATACATCAGTATCAGAAGACGAAGTTATAGACCAACAAACAAATTCAGATCAGTTGATGTCTTGTCTTTTCGACAGTGGTTTGAATAGAAGACATCTGGCACCATTTCTTCTGCACCTCCGAGGTCCCCATTCCCTGAAATTTTAACATTGTTTCTGATAACGATAATTCTCAATCTTTTAAATTATTCTTTAATAATGACCTCATCAACATTATATTCGAGGAGACGATTCGGCATGCTAATAAGTTTTCACGGAATGCTGAAAATAATTCGTGGCGGCCTGCTACAGACTCAGAAATAAGTGTATATGGGCATAGTGATACTGCAGAACATTATTCACAAACCTGAAGAACAGAAGTACTGGTACAAATATTCAATGATTGCTACACCATTCTTCCCAAAACGCTCTCATATAGGAGAGCAGATACTACTATCCGGAATGCAATGTGCCACTGAGCGTAATACCCTGCTTTTGAGTCTATCACATGACAAGCAACATTTAATGCCTTGATAACAGCACTGGTATTGTACCTTATAAATTAATCCATAAAAAACATAAGTTGGTAAATAGTTCAGGAGAAAATCAAAGTGGGACAACTACCTGAGCTGGAATCAAGGTGCACGAGATAACTCGGGATAATAATTCAGGTATGAATGTATGTCTATTTCATAGTGATTTTTAGGTATGTAAGAAAATTAGTGATGTACAGTGATTCTGCAATATTAAATGACCTCTACGAAAATAAAAAAGTATTACATTTTTTTTCACAAAACTGGTAAAATATATAGTAAGGGAAGAGGTTAAATGCCACAACATTAATTTTTTTGTATTGAAATTATTTTGTATTATTGAAGGCTGGTCTCCTCATGTTTGACCAGAAATTCTGAGAAGGCCAACACACTTTTTGGTATGATACTTGAAACAAAATAGCATAAATTTGGTTATACGTTACATTGGCTGGTTGATTGGCTCCAGGTAAGACAATTCCAACTAGGCCTAGGCCTAAATATAACATATCAGTTGCATTAAAATGTATTGATTATTTAATCTATCTTGTTAATAAGCAATTAATTGCAATCTGTTTCTGATTTCTTTTGTCAGAGCCAAATTCTGACTGGCCCCACTCTCAATATCAGAATGGATTCAACCAGGGGACAGTGTACATGAGAAAACACAATCTATTTCCCATTTATGCAATAAAATTAATCTTTAATAATGACAAAATGGGCTACTATTCCTAGGAATAGAACACCTAAGTTAGAAACATGATTCTACATTTAACAGTGTCTCTAGGTAAAACATGCTCATGAAATTTAGGTTTTAGTTCAGACATTCAATATCCTGAGGAGTACTTATGAGAAAAAACGATATTCTACATAAAGAAAGTGAAGTAGCTACCGTACAAAATGTTTATTATGGTAAAATATCAATTTGGGAAGCAACAAAATGCTACAAAATGTCAGGATTTTCCTTATCACGGTTTGTAAAAACTCTCAATGAATTTGAGAAAGAAAAATTAAAATAGAATTGAATCTGATGTCCTACACGCCATTAAAAGTTTCCCTCAAGGATCTGCTTCTGGTATTGATGGTCTGCGACCTCAGCATCTAGTTGATTTAGTGTCCATTTCAGCTGGTGACTGTGGTAAAAAGCTCCTTTCATCCATAACTAATCTCTGCAATTTTTTGTCTCAAGGTAAATTAAATGACAATGTACGTACAAATTTCTTTGGTGCCTCTTTGCTTGCAGTTAATAAACCTGGCAGTGGCATACGCCCAATCGCAATAGGTAATACTTTCAGGCGCCTTGTTTCTAAAATTATTTGTCACGCTATTAAGATTGAAAGTGGTCATATTTTTCGACCTCATCAACTAGGATTTGGTTCTCCTAAAGGTTGTGAATCTGTTATACACTCTGTACGATCCTTCTTACATACTTATGATAACTCAGATAAAATTCTATTGAAGATAGATTTTAAGAACGCATTTAACAGCATTGAACGTGATATCATGTTAAACTCTTTTTTAGAAAAATTCCCCAGCTTTTACCCTTTTGTTTGGCAGTCTTATAGATATTCGTCCAATCTATTTTTTAATTCCAAAATTATTTTATCACAAACAGGCTGTCAGCAGGGAGACCCTTTAGGGCCTTTACTCTTCAGTCTTACAGTCCACTCCCTCATCCAAAAATTAACTAGTGACTTAAATCTCTTTTATTTGGATGATGGGACTTTAGCTGGAGATTCCCATGATGTTCTTTGTGATCTACAGAAAATCATTCATCTTGGGTCCGAACTTGGTCTTGAGGTTAATCCTAATAAATGTGAAATTTTTTTTTGCTCTGATATTAACCCAAATATTTTATCTTCTTTCCAGAATATTGCTCCTGGCATTAAAACTGTCACAAAGTCAAATCTGTCCGTCCTGGGTTCTCCCATCTTTTTAGATTCTGTTGATGAAATAGCTACTCAAAAATTGGAGCTCCTGAAAAATCTGTTTGGTCGTCTTGAACATTTTCACCCCCAAGTCTCTTATTTCATTGTCAAAAATTGCCTATTAATCCCTAAATTCACTTATTTTTTAAGAACTACGCCCTTATTTCTTTTTCCTACTTTTCTCCAGCAGGCGGATGATTTATTAAAGCAGTCTTTACAATCTATTTTAAATACTTCTTTTGACAACGACAGTTGGGTACAGGCTTCTCTCCCAATTAAATTAGGAGGCCTCGGTATTCGTACACTTACTGATATTTGTATACCAGCTTTCTTATCTTCAGTCTTTGGCGTTATTGACTTCATCAAATTTATTTTCCCTATTTACAGTGATGCTGTCGACATTTGCTATGTTCCTGAAGCTTTAAATAAGTGGTACGAAAAAACGAATAACTTTGCTCCTCCCCAGAATCCAGCCATTCAAAAAGCCTGGGATGAGATTATTGCAGGTCAAATACTTGATTCTCTTATATCCTCTTTCACATCTGACAAGGACATCGCTCGTCTTAAAGCTCTCCAAGAGAAGGAATCTGGATCTTGGCTCCATGCTCTGCCTTCCTCCTATGTTGGTACCTTGATGGACGGTAAATCTTTCCAAATCGCTACTGCATTGCGTCTGGGCTGCCAAATTTGCCATGTACACCAATGTATATGCGGAGAGACTGTGGATTCCTTTGGACATCATGCCTTAAGCTGTGCCAGAAGTAAAGGTCGCATTCCTAGACATTCTGCTATTAATAACATCATTAGTAGATCTTTAACCTCCTGTGACATTCCAACTCTTCTTGAACCATCTGGTATTAGCCGGTCAGATGGTAAACGACCTGACGGCTTGACATTAATTCCTTGGTCCAAAGGTAAATCACTCATCTGGGATTTTACATGTGTAGATACATTAGCCCTTTCCCATTTAAAATCTTCTGTCAATTGTGCCGGATCTGCTGCTGAATCCGCTTATCATGCTAAACGACGCAAATATGAACATTTAACATCAAATTACATCTTCGTCGCTTTTGCAGTTGAGACCTTTGGTCCGTGGTGTAGAGACGCTAAAGATCTACTCACCCAAATTGGTACACGCCTACTGTCCCGTACCGGCGATCCTAGATGTATCAATTTCCTTCGTCAACGCATTGGAATAGCGGTTCAGCGAGGGAATGCTGCCTCCATCCTGGGATCATTTCCTAACGCTGTTTTGTTAGAAGAGATCTTTCTCATTTAATGTGTAGCGTACCTGCTTGAGCACGGGTAGAAAGTTCACAAGAACAAAACTTCCACGAAAAAGGAGAGAGGATGACCGAACTTTAATGAAGCCATGGTCGAGAATATCCACAAGGCGAGGTGCTCCCCATCGGCAACATGAAGATTAACTCTATGTCTGAGTTACGACGGCTGGCCGGCGTCAAGAGCATGGGCGATGCGGAATGCCCCACGCTGCTGGACATCGAGATCTGCAGCGAGCAGGACGACCCCAACTTCGGCGTCAAGTGCAAGATCTTCGAACTGGACGCTTGCCAAGGCATCGGAAAGGTGTGTCTGGTGTACATGGACAAGAGCGAGTGCGAATCCGATCTTTAGAAGTTGACCAAATTCTACTCCAAATTGTAAAGGGCTTGCAGAAAAATGACTTTCAGATTTCACTTGTTTATTGAGTGTTTATCTGGATTACATTCTCTTCTCATATGAACTTGAATACTAGACACAGAACTTTATTTTTAATTTCATATATTGTATCTTATAGAACAACATTGTATCTTTGAGATGTGAAACAAGTAATTTTAAATAAACCTATTTACAATAAAAAAGAAACTATCTATGACAGTAAGGAGTTCAAAATTTTGGCAAAGTTGACACAAAAAAAAAACTTCATGTTTAATACCTTCATGGCCCCACATTATGATCAGTTGTTCTTTCTTTATGATGACATGTATTTTTAATTCATGTCCATACAATATTATTCTTAAACTACCTGCGCCTAATTAAAAATTCTAGTTTTAGAGAAACAGACATAAAAACTCATTCCACATTTCTTTTGAAGAGTACATATCTGCTCAAGTATAATAATTAATAATTTTCACTTTTTATAAGTAGCGTACTCATCCTCATCAAATTACTCCCACTTATGAATTTACGAATGATATTTTCTTCTTTATCTAAAAATAAAAATAGTTATTGAAATCTGTATAGTCTGTCCTCAGGTGTACTAACCATTCCAAGATACAACAACACACTCGAAACACTTTGCAGATAAATCGTAAAGGTGATGGGCCAAAGAGGTACATAATTAATAGAAAACTACAGAAAGCTTTTAAAACATGAGCCAATGAAAACTAAAACTGAGTTCCAGATACAACACATTCCCTTACTTTTACTACAAAAATAAAATCTCTTTCATGGTTTCGAACACTTAATTGCATTTTAAAAATATGTGATACCTAGAGATAAATTACCTGATTGAGTAAAGGGTCATATCCTCCACTGACAAAAGGATTGCATACTTCACATGCTATATGTCGTCTCAGGTTAACTGCACTGTATACAAACAAGAAAATTAGAACTGATATAAAGACAATAAGCTTAAGTGATATGAGCTATATAAAACATACCGTGTATATAAATGATTGCTACACTTTTGTTTTACATACAACATTACAGCTTTAACCTCCTGAGTCTTGAGAGTATAGTACTTAGTTATAGTGAGGGTCACATAAGAACAGTTCCTAAACAGCAAATATTGCCGTCTTGTTTTTTATTTTAGTAGGTTATTTTACGATGCTTTATCAACATCTAAGGTTATATAGCGTCTGAATGAGATGAAGGTGATAATGCCGGTGAAATGAGTCCGGGGTCCAACACCGAAAGTTACCCAGCATTTTGCTCATATTGGGTTGAGGGAAAACCCCGAAAAAAACCTCAACCAGGTAACTTGCCCGACCGGGAAACGAACCTGGACCATCTGGTTTCGCGTCCAGACACGCTGACTGTTACTCCACAGGTGTGGGCTTGCCATCTTGTCAGTGTTCCCAAATGTTATCAGATATCACACGATCCTATGTACTAAATGACTTATTTACTTACCTACTTTATGTTGGAAGGTTATTCTAAATAATTCAATAATTTGTAATATATTTTCATTGGCAAACTATACGGGAAATGGATCAACATGTCAAGTATTTTGTCTGCCAATACGAAATTCATTGGTTTGACTACACAATTGACTCACGAGACATAACCTGTTGGTGTTGTTGTTTTCTAATGCCAGGTGTTTGACAATAAAATCAGTTGATCTCTTGCACTCCAATATTTTTCAAAGATATTGTCATGGTACGAGACATAACCTAAAAATGTATTTTGTTTGACCACATGAAATTATTAGTACTAACTCCGAAAAATTACCTGACTATAGTCTTGAATTATAATCACAACGCAACACATAGCCTAAAATATATATATATATATATATATATATATATATATATATATATATAGTAATATTAATACTGATATTAATTAATTATTAGTATGTTCAAATTTCACTAGCATCCAGTAACCGGCTCAGAAATCTAGTACAACTTTAATTTCATGGCACTCCAGTACCGACAAATATTGTCGATATTTGTCTCAGCTGCCAACATACCAGTTCTACCATTTGTGGTATTTGTCAGTATCGAAATTCGAAACTAAGTTGGCAAAAGAAAATTCAACCTGCAAACTAGAATATCACTACAATCCACTAGTATATGTAGTAATAGGGGAAAAAATGGTTAGGTTTCACCTTAGGATATGAAGTAAGCTGACCCAGACTTTATACTATACCATACTTCATACATGATTATGATATAAGGTGCATGTGCAGAGACCCAAAGTATAGCATTTGTGCTCTAACTGTAATCTGCAAAAATTTTTCAACATTTTTTCCTCTTATCAGTGACTTTTTTCTGAAGTGTAGAATTATACTGAACTTTAAACAACAAATGTCTCGGGACTCAGGATGATATAGATGTAACTGTGAAAGACAAACTCTGAAAGTTTTACATACTCTAAAACGTTAAATGTAAGATCCATTCGTGACCTGACAAATGTGAAATGTATAATCCAGCTCATCCCATATTTTTTCTAACACCATCTTGTCAATTGTCTTGAGTAATTCTGAACTTCAATTCATCAATATCCAGTGGTAGAAACATTTTATTCTTTACTTACTGCAATGAAAAGATGTCACATGGAGTGAGATCAGGAGAGAAGGAAGGCCACTTCATTCACTATTCATTTGCATCTCCAGCTCTCTCAATCCAACAGTGTAGTAAGCCTAGCTTGGCATTCAGGAATTCACCAAACTCCAGTGAAAATAAGGTTTATTATAAGATGAACATGTTGCCATGTTCTGTAAGCTGCAGCATCATAATGTGAACAAATCACAAAGTATTCGAGATTTTTACACATTAGGCCTAACAACACCTGTCCCGAAAGAAAGAATTCTATCAGTGGTGAAGTCTGGCAGTAAAGATAGTTGATATGAGATAGGTAGACCGCCAAATTTTAAATCACTAAGAGTTTGACTTTCCATGTAGTTCCCCTCGTATTTTATCCCAGAAAGTGTATCAATCATTTATGCACATGACCTTTGTACATCAGCAAAAAAAAATTAAGGTTACAATTCAAACACTTACCATCCAGAGCTTTTAAGGGAGGAATGAGGTGAAATTTGAATTTTCTAAACCAATAGAGATAGACACTTGAAATTTGGTACACAAATGTACCTTAGTATGTTATGTATGTATACCAAATTTGAATATAATCGAACTAAAACTGTATAAGTTATAAATTTTTTTTCTTAAAAAATTATTTTTTTGTAAAAATCTATCTTCTCCCTCAAAATTGAAGTTTTTCGACTGAATTTTTTATCATGCTTTCCTAAATGCTCAGTGAACACACAAACAGAGAGATATTTGTATTTTATTAGCTCACACCTGAGGAAAAAATAATTAAATTCATAAAATAAAAAAAAGTTCTGATATGATGTGCAATTTTTTACATTTCAATTATTATATATATTTTTTTTCTAGCCCTATCTTAAAAATCTCTCTGTTTAAGTGTTAACCACTGATGGGTTACCATGCACAAAAAAAATGGTGGTTCTAGGACAATATTTGTGGGAGGAGATAGATTTTAAAGACTGAGCAATTACAAAAAATTTAAAGCTGAGAAATGAATTATTAAAGTTTTGCATTCAACTAAACATAAAATCATACATATAATTACATATTTTCCTCCTAAAATTTTCCTGGTTGGTATGATGGGCCCTCCCTCTGTTTGGCAGCTTCCTCCAGCTCATTCTTGCAATTTTCAAGGCCCTACGAGCCTTTATCCTCATAGCTTCAGCCTGCTTATTTGCTTTCTTCACGTGCATCTTGTCACGTTGCTTGGAAAGTTGCAGAGTCTTGTTTCCAGGTGAAACACCAGCAGCTTGTTGAGTTTCACTGATGGTTCTGGTGCATCCTGCATTGAACTCACTAACAGCTTGGCACACTGCAGATTCGACCCGTCGTTTTGAAGCAAAAATTTCCTTTGGGCACCGCCTCCATATCATTGAATGAAGACTTTCGTTCGCATTTTTGTGTCTTCCCCATCTGACATCTTTTCAACAGACTGTCAGAAGCAAGCCTCTGGTATATGGGAAGAATCTTTGCAAGATAACATTCTCTTATAGGAGTTCCAACACGTTTCTTATGGGGAGGCGGAGGTTTGCAATCTGCCTCAGCTCGCTTATAAAAGCACCAGGAATTGCTACCAGGAGGACATAGGAAATGTTGGGGCTTGGAGTCTGTAGATATACTGTGGTGCAATGTGGCATAAATAGCTGACTTCATGTTGTGAATGTTCCCAATATTGCTCCGGATACTTTTATCATAATACTTTTGCAACTTTGTAATAACATGCTTTGTTATTGCACCATCTCCTCTACCCCCAAGAGTGACACCTAACACTTTCCACTTATCAACTGCCCCTCTTAGAGCTGTACCCAATCTCTTTCCCATATGGTTAATGCACTCTTCTTTTTCTATTTCTACATTTTTCCCATATGGCTTCACGCTGTTCAATTTTATATATGTTTTTGCATCACCGTCACATAACATAGTTGTATACTGGAAGCCAAACTTTGTCGTTCACTGCCACAGCCTGACTGCTGCTTTCATCTCCATGGCTCCGGAGGACCTTCATGGTTAACGGAACATACTTTAGCATGACCCTCCTGCCACATGTTGTATTCACAAGAATCTTTGTCAAGATCTTTCGCAGCTATATGACACTCTTGGCAGTATTTCGACATAATCTCATAGTCTATAATGAAACCTGTGAGTAAGTCTATTACACAGCCAACACCATAGCATGATGTGTGGCCACGGGTGTGCCAAGTACCATCATAGCTTACAGAAATATTTAATGGTGATGGTATTTCTCCATCAGCATACAATTCTGAATAGGCCTTAGGAACATCACACCTAGCCTCCTCTAAAATTTTCTCAGTAGCAACTTTAATTGCATGATCATGAAATGATCTGCCAGAGAGTTTAGACATATTCATGATCATGGCAAACTGTTCCATAGCTGTATGACCCTTACCAATATATAGAAAGGCTTGGGTCATTGGGTCATACGTTGGTTTATGTCAAACGGTGGATGGTTGGTAGAAGAACTTTCTACTCTGCCTGACGTATAATCTGTACATTTCACAGAGTTGTCTTCACATACACTACAAACCAAAGACATCCTGTTTGCAAATCCATTTTCACAATGAAATTCTATTTTCAGTCCATTATTTTTACAGTCTGGACACAGTGCAACATTTATCAAATTTGATATAGGCCTACGAGAGACATCAATTATGGCATATGTACACTTATCATTGTCACTACATTGGCCTGCATCAAATGAATCACTTTCTAGTTTTTGTTGCCTAACATTTTTCTTGGCAGGCCTAATTAGTGGATCAACATCATGAGATGTGGAAGGTTGTGCAAGATCAGTTTTACTGGTGACAGAAATAATTTGCTCAGTTTTATCTGCCCACCGTTTGTCTCTGACAACCTTCAAACTTCTAAATTGTTTCTTTAATTTAGGCATGTTCATAAATTATAGACCTAACTGTACATGTTAAATATTCACTAAGTAGACATACGCTATAGCCTACACATTACACTTAGTCTAGCGTACATATTACGTACATCACTACTGAACTAATAAAATATATACAAAACACACACGCTATTGGACTAATATTTAACTAACTATCCATTTAAACTATTAAAATAAACTTTTTCTAGGTTATAAATTGAGTTGCACAGAGCAATCACAACATAAACACATGTTCGTGTAACAGTTCATAAATGTTAGAGAAAATATCAACCAAACATGTTGAAAAAGAAAGAATCATAGAACTCACTCAGAAAAACATATGAATATCGAAAAAGAATGCCATCTATTGGTGTTTCAAATAACCATTAACCAGTCTCGAAGGCTCAGTCAATGAACATTTCAAATAACACTGCGAAAAAAAATGTCTAGCATATTCGTAGGCCATAAACGAAGCGCGTGAGTGTCATGTTGACAGCTTGGCCATTTAAATATTGTGCAGGCATTTAATAATGGCTACCAAAACAGCTGATCGGAGGGGCAGAAGTGACTGAAAATCCGTGCACATATTAACCCTTTCCAGCCCAATGATTCCATATGTTATCATAGCCATATTCTTACTTATTATCAAAGAGTTTGAAATACTCTTTGGTTATTATTAAGATAGCTGGCACCCCTGAAATCCCGAAACAAAACACTATCGGGCAGCGTTTCTCCTTCAAGTCAAAATATTTTTTTTAATTTTCAATTTAATTTGGGCTGGAAAGGGTAGATATCAGGGATTAATATTAAAGCAGAAAACTAAAATCCAAATTTTTGATGAAATTTACGAAATTATCAATTTACGTCACTGAATATTATTTCTTTATATCGAAGGAGAAGGACCTTCAAATGTTTTATTGTTGTATACGAATTTCTGACCTCTGTGTACCATAACAAAGGATTCTTTTGTCTGTGGCTCCTCATCATGCCTTATTATCCACTGATTTATTATGCCGCTGGATTAGCAATCTTAGCGGTGTTGTTATATCTTCATGAGACAAGAAATCCTGGACCAAGACAGTAAGATGTTTTTTTTTTTTTGACATACCGGTATTGAATTGACATTTATATATTTAAGATTCAAATGACAATGCTTCATTGCTTTATTCTGCTTATGCACCGACATTAGAGCCAAGCAAGTTGCAAACTTTTGAATAATTTTCTTATTAAAATCCGATATGTAGTTTAACATAATCTTTACAGTGGAAAACATAGCTAATGCGGTCAGTCTCTCTTCTCTCATCGTATTTCTAAGACAGGGCTTTACTCTCTTCAAACACGAAAAGCAACGTTCTGGTTCGGAAGTTGTCATTGGTATGGTGATAGCTATGCGTAGTAGTTCCACAACTTCTGAAAATGAGGCCTGCAAGTTCTCAGATAGAAGAAACTGCAAGAGCTTGTATTGTATTGTATTTATTAACATTCCGTGGTATTCATACATTGCTTACAGCTAGAATATGGAACAAGTCAAAAAATTTAATACTATTTAAAGTCTTAATTTATAGTCACAGTCTAGATGAAATATATACAGACGAGATTTACAATATAGTCTACTAGTACAACACATAGTTTTAGTATCAATTTCATGAAGTGTTATTGAATGTCATGAATTCACCTACAGAATAGAAGGCGTGAGAAATTAGGTACTTCTTTAATTTGGCCCTAAATAATCTTATGTTTTGAGTTTCATTTTTTATATCGATAGGGAGGCTATTAAAAATTTTTACTGCCATATAACGCACTCCTTTTTGATAGCATGATAGACTTGCCGATGGAGTATGAAAGTCATTTTTTTGACGTGTATTTATGCTATGAACTGTTGAATTAGTTACAAAGTTTTCACGATTACATACGAGGAAACTATTAATGAAAAGATGTACTGACAAGCCATGGGCATTATTTGTAGTTTTTTGAAAATAGTCCTACAAGATTCCCTAGATTTGGCACCTACTATTATTCTAATTACTCTTTTTTGTAATAGAAATATACTGTTACTATCTGTGGAATTTCCCCAGAATATTATTCCAAAACTCATTACCGAATGGAAGTATGCAAAGTATATTGTTTTAAGGTATTGATATTTACTGTCTTTTGCATAGATCTAATAGCAAAACAAGCTGAATTTAGTTTGGGAATAATTTCTTTAATATGATTTATGCTCGACCATGCCGAAATGTAGTAATTATAAACCTGGTAGCACACCTTTAATGGACCTCATTAAAGTACACCTACTCATTAAAGGTCAGGTCTTTCAGCCAATGACGACTCAGGTTACAACTGTTCAGCCAATGACAGGTCAGCTTTGTACCGTTATAAAACCGCAAGTATCGATTATTCTCGGATATGCAATCGAAAGAGAATTAGCGAAAAGTCACGGAGGCTGGAAATCCAACTGTCGCAGAAGGTTATGTTCTGTTACTATAATAATTAGCGTTAATTGTAAATAGTATTCAAATAAATTCAATTTGTCATCTCGTTTTTCAATGTCTAATTAATTTTTAATGTTATCTCTGTAGGTTCTTATGGCCTAGCAAGGTCATTGTGAACATCTGTTCCTCGGAAAAAATCAATACTTTCGCGTCTGCGCACATCTCACAACATACGGGACATTGGCCTAGGTCAGATACAAAGAAATTTAATAATATCAAGTTAGAAATATGGTCGAGCATAAAAAGTCGTATGAAACTCGCCTATAATGGTAATTAAGAAGCTCGTATGAAAATTATGAAACTCGCTTGCGCTCGTTTCATAAATATCCATACTCGCTTCTTAATTACCTTCATTATAGGCTCGTTGCATAATGTAGGCCTACTATTTTCCAATTTAACACATTATCGATTTTTAAGCCAAGAAATTTGGTTGTCGTTGTTTCTAATAGGGATCTGTTGTTAATTATTGCGCTAGAAATTTGCGAGGTTGAATTTGCACAGGATTTAAATTGAATTATGTTAGTTTTGTTACAATTTAATACCAATTTATTGACTGAGAACCAGTCACATATTTTGAAGAGAATTTCCTCTGTTGAAGATTGGAATGTGTTGGAGTTATTGGCTGTAATTACTATACTTGTGTCATCTGCAAATAATATAGGATGACCTACCTTTTTTATTAGGGGGGCAAGATCATTTATAAACACTAGAAAAAGTAGGGGACCTACTGCGTCACTGATATTTCTGAATTCTTGTCTCTGATACAACACAGTGAGTTACGTTTTTAGTTTGTCTTTATCGAGAATTGGGAAAAGCTTCACACATACATTTAGGTCATTTTCAGGAAATGAGCTTTTATAGCATTCAAATTTTTCTTGACACAGAAGAGAAGATAATATCAGATGATCTATGAACTGGAATCGGGTGTTAGCTTGTGTGGCAATGAGGTCACACACTTCCTTGGCTGCCGCAACCTTTGTCTGAATCCCTTCAACCTTACGACACTTTTTAGGATTTTCATTTTCACAGATCTCGCAGCTCAACTGTGCACTGTTCCGTATTGTCTGTGTGGCATTAACAAAACTTGATATGCGACTATGCGGTAGCATAGTAGGTTGCGGGTTCGATCCCGACCCAGGTCGATGGCATTTAAATGTCTTTAAATGAGACAGGCTCATGTCACTAGATTTACTGGCATTTAAAAGAATCCTGCGGGACAAAATTCCGCCACACCGGCGACACTGATATAACGCCTGCTGTTGCGAGTGTCGTTAAATAAACCATAATTTAATTTTTTATATGCAGATTTGAACCTTAGAAATATCTAACTGGCGATTTTGCAGTTGGTTGTATAATATATCTACATGATACATCAATAAATGAAAAAAAAGAAAAAAAAAAAAACTAAGCTAGAAATTGAATTCAGGATCTTCCACAGTACGCACCATAGCGCTTGTCTCATTTATTGTGATGTTGTTACATGTTTCAGATTGCATTGTGGTTTGAAAACATTCTACCAATGGCTCCTTCTCATGAACAACAATTATTGTTATTATTTAAAACTCCAGCTTGTTGCCCCAGCTGATGGAATTGTCTTTGAAACACATTAATTTGATACAGACTGTGTGGAGATCGAGAGAAGAAAGCAGGGATACTGGATACATTAGCAAAAAAAATGCGAGCTTTGTAGGCTATTTTGTTTCTGTACAATATTTACAGTCTATTCAGTTCAGTACCTTAACAATTCAGGAGAAATGTGAAATTAAGTGCCCATCAGTTGAATCTCGTAATGGAAAGAGCCGCTAAACAAAATACAAAGGCTCGCATATTTTTTTTTTTTTTGCTAATGTATCCAGTATCCCTGCTTTCTTCTCTCGATCTCCACAAAGTCTGTATTAAATTAATGTGTTTGAAAGACAATTCCATCAGCCGGGGCAACAAGATGGGGAATTTAAAAAACACACTGAAAATATCTTTGATTTATAGTAGTAGAATCTCGATGTGATCACTGGGAGAGCCCTAATACATACCTTGTGTATATGAAAATCGTCGTGTGTGAACAAAGATGCCTTGACGTCATGTATGTATGTATTTATTTATTCACACTGCAATGGGTATATACCCGGTGGCAGTGGTAACTAATTACTCTCAATAATGACAATAATATACTTATTAATTAAAATACAGTTAATAATACCAATAATTAATACTAACAATAATTTATAATAATAATAATAATAATAATAATAATAATAATAATAATAATAATAATAATAATAATAATACTTACTGGCTTTTAAGGAACCCGGAGGTTCATTGCCGCCCTCACATAAGCCCGCCATTGGTCCCTATCCTGAGCAAGATTAATCCAGTCTCTATCATCATATCCCACCTTCCTCAAATCCATTTTAATATTATCTTCCTATCTACGTTTCGGCCTCCCTAAAGGTCTTTTTCCCTCCGGCCTCCCAACTAACACTCTATATGCATTTCTGGATTCGCCCATACGTGCTACATGCCCTGCCCATCTCAAACGTCTGAATTTTAATTATGTCAGGTGAAGAATACAATGCGTGCAGTTCTGTATTGTGTAACTTTCTCCATTCTCCTGTATCTTCATCCCTCTTAGCCCCAAATATTTTCCTAAGCACCTTATTCTCAAACACCCTTAACCTATGTTCCTCTCTCAAAGTGAGAGTCCAAGTTTCACAACCATACAGAACAACCGGTAATATAACTGTTCTATAAATTCTAACTTTCAGATTTTTCGACAGCAGACTGGATGATAAAAGTTTCTCAACCGAATAATAACAGGCATTTCCCATATTTATTCTGTGTTTAATTTCCTTCCGAGTATCATTTATATTTGTTACTGTTGCTCGAAGATATTTGAACTTCTCCACCTCTTCAAAAGATAAATTTCCAATTTTTATATTTCCATTTCGTACAATATTCTCGTCACGAAACATAATCATATACTTTGTATTTTCGGGATTTACTTCCAAACCTATCTCTTTACTTGCTTCCAGTAAAATTCCCGTGTTTTCCCTAATCGCTTGAGAGCCCGTTTTTGAACCTTCTCCAGTGTTGAATCTTTTCCAGTCATGATCGATGCCATGGCGCACCTTGCTCGAACCGCCAAGTTACGTGACGATTACTATAGTACCCATATTGTGTCATTAATTATTTTTCAGAGCTAGAGAGCCGCCCATCTGTTGTGTATGCCTACGACCAGCAGTGGTTCGGTTCGTGGTACTCCCTTGTGAACATCGTTTTCACTCACGCTGTATTTTGCCTTGGCTGTCTAGACAGGTAAAGTCAAATACAATATGAAGGATGCAACCATTAAGGCATTCAAAGCAATAGCATTTTAATTGCTACAAACTAAATTTATTTAGGGCACACTTAACATTACATATTTCAAATATTATGTTCTGGTTGAATTCTTGGCGATAAAACCATTAACTCTGTTGTTCTACAAGAAAGATCTGTCTCATCTTTTTTGGACATTTCTTTCACAGAGCAGGGTTTAAGCTAGAAAATAAATAATTGTGGCAAAAATGAGTCATTCCAAGTCCAATCGCACAAATTTAACCTGGAATTGACTTTCATGTCTCTGATTTAGATAAAACAAATTTTTCACATTCTATGGATTGAAAAAATAAATACGTGTTTTATTATTGTTGTCTATATCGATTATTGTAGTAGATATGTGAGGAGCATCGTTTCAAAACGTGTAATGATCCCGAATTCTAATTTTACAGGAAACAATAAAAACGTTTCTCTCCTAAAGTGTTTTGAATATGTATAAAAATGAACTGCCATCATGTTAATATAGACATTTAAAACTAATACTGATAAAATATGAAATGTGTTTTCTATCACAATGTGGAGCAATTTGACTTTTAATTTGTTACTTAATACGTTTTGAACCTACACAATGAATTTAATACGTTTTGATCCAACACATTTTGTTTCTTACACAATGCTGTTTCATTTATTTACCTTATTCACAAAGATGTCATTTATTATTTGTTATAAGGTAACAGAAATGGTTATTTGAGATTAAAATTGTGTGTTCCGTATTTATTAACGACGAAACAGGCCTATCATAAATTATACTAGTGTACTAACAAAATTGAAGCTACATTGTTTCTTTGTACCCTTTAGTCTAAAATGAATGCACATAAGTAATATAATTATGAAAATACAGTCTTTCAGAGTCTTTCAAAACCTGATTCTTCATGAAGATGTTCACCATATTCATTATTTTCAGTAAAAGATCCTGTATCAATGCTGATGCAGAAACATAGAACCCCACGTCATCCAGTTCTTCCCAACTATCTCCAAATCTCACTTTCAGCAAAGTATCCACATCGTTGCAAACCTGGCTTTCAGGTAATAGCTCCCTGTAAAACAGGTTTTAATAATTTCAAGGAAAAATTGTTCCGGGGCCGGGTATTGATCCCGGGACCCTTCGCTTAGCGCGCGAACGCTCTACCGACTGAGCTACCCCAGGAACCATACACGACACCGTCACAATTTTTCCTTTATATCCACACAACTCAAGTGAGCTGCCAAGACGCCAGAACTCAACTATGAGTGCACACAATACTCTGTATGACTTAAATTGTGGCTTTCTGTTAACGTAACACAGTAACGAATGTATTATGCAAATCTGGCTTTCAGGTAATAGCTCCCTGTAAAGCAGGTTTGAATAATTTCAAGGAAAAATTGTTCCGGGGCCAGGTATCGATCCCGGGATCCTTTGCTTAGCGCGCGAACGCTCTATATCGTTCTTTTTAGCATCAGTGAGATTTGTGGCTCTGTTATTCTTCTTACTCCTCGTTTTATAATACGAGTGCCTACTTTGAAAAGATCACCATATCTAAATGTGGGTTCCATTTTCAAAGTAACCTCTGATTTTCCATTTTTATAGATCCTTTTCAACGTAACCTTTTTCATATCCTTGATTCCGTCAATCTTTTTGTACTGTGAAGCTACAGATTTATAATCCCGAATTGTCCAATTTTCTCCTAGAGTTTTAACGGAACCCACTGTTTCATTTAAAAAAAAAACCCTATATTGATGAGGGGTAATTATCTCGGCTTTCTTATGCAACGTTTTCTCTAAGACTCTGAAAAGTCTATCAGCCGGTAAAAATGAATGGCCCCGCACTGGAAAATTCATTACAACTTCGGAAATATGTGGGGGGGTTGCCTTGCTTTGGAGCCAAAAAGGAAGGACGTGTACTATGTGCATGTTTTTATTATACCCGATGCTTCTGCCAAGAAAAGTCTTATGCAAGTAACATCCTGCTCAAAGCTGAGTGCTTCGAGAAATGATATTATTCCTGATGCCCTATTCCAAATTGAGTCTCGTTCCATATATAGAATGTTGGAAACTTTGTGGGAATGATACACAATGAATTGGAAACGATTAGTTGTAGAAAGGTCCATTTTTCCCCATTGTGTGTATAAGAAAATGCATGTAGTTCAGAATATATTATCTCACAATGTGATGTTTAATTCAATTTATTGTAGTAACACAGCTGATGTGGGTACATAACCTTGCTCTCATTTCAATAGGCCTATGCCTTTTTGTTTTTGTTCTCAACCTTTTCCTGATCCTTTTCGATCTTTCTCCAACTATTGCATAACTATCCATTTTGCACAAAACTAGTAAGCAACCATTATTCGTTACATCGTACACAGACGCTGACAACTTAGGAAAAAATGCGGCACTTCGTTCAGGTCAACCAATGAAAGAAAAACGGTTGGGAATTTAATACGATTTGAACCGATCAGTTTCGCGAACATAACACGATTTGATCCGACGCATCAGAAAGCGCATACAAAAAACACAGAATATAATACGAAAATGCTCCAATTTTGTTATGATTTATGATAGAAGACATGCTTATAAGTGCGAAATCGCATCAAACTAAATTTCGATGGAGGGGGGACTTAACACGTTTTGAAACGACACTCCTCATATATAGTTAGGAGAGTGCTAAGTCTTTTTAATGACACTGATGACAATGATGACAAAATGGATTTATGGCCATTTCCTTTTTTTTTTTTCAGCGAACCTGTCCATTATGCAGGGCACATGTCCCTAATTTTTAAATGGTAAGTTTTTCTTCACTTAACATCAACGAATTCTAAACCAACCCACCCACCCACCCACCTCGGAGTTAGTTCCGTGAAATAGAACCAAAGAAAAGTAACGAAGGAGGAAGTCTTAGATTTGGCGCAGACCGAAAATTTGACAGGAAACGATATCTGTCTATGTATCGTGTATATCTACCTAATATAATCTAATATAATATATATTTGTAATATGTCTAATCTAATGCACATATCCTATCGATTTATCTGTCTACCTGTAGTAAGTTACGAACTCCTGCTTGCACTGAATTCTTGCCATCTGACTAGATGCTGCTAGAAGCACTTTGAAGTACTTCTTAAACGTCACGTTATATGAACTGCATAACCCCCAGGCGCAGCCAACTCACTCAGCTTTTAACATTCTTCATATTGCTACGTTCTGCCTGTGTTCGACTTGCTTACGTTTTCGTAAGTGGCTCGGGATGTATGCGTAACCTTATGTACCTTGAATTTTTCGTCTTCAGCGAAGTGTCCCTGTCTTGCCTTCTCGATGTGATCTGAAAGTAAGAAAATGAAGTGAGAGCTTGAAGCAAAATGATAAAGTTTGTGTTTTCAAGGAAATTAATCGAAATGTTCTCATTTTGCTTGAAAAATAAACTACAATAGGCCTACTTGTCTTTTCACAATGAGCAGTCTGGATATTTCCTAAGCCATTCTGGAGTACCAGGAGGATCGAACTTAGGACTTCTTTATTATTTTTTATTTGGTTATTTAACGACGCTGTATCAACTACGAAGTTATTTAGCGTCGATGAGATGGGTGATAGCGAGATGGTATTTGGTGACTTGAGGCCGAGGATTCGCCATAGATTACCTGGCATTCACCTTACGGTTGAGGAAAACCTCGGAAAAAACCCAATCAGGTAAACAGCCCAAGCGGGGATCGAACCCGCGCCCGAGTGCAACTTCAGACCGCCAGGCAAGCACCTTAACCGACTGAGCTACGCCGGTGGCTCCACTTTATTATTAATTATAATCAATTATTTACCTAATTATAATCAATTATTTACCTAATGCTACTCTGTATCTCATACAGGGTAGCATAATAAGCCAATAGGCTGCAGTTTGTGCGTAGCTGAATACATACTACGAACTAGAAGAACCTGGAGTCAGTGAGAGGTAGGTGACAGGTTTAGAGGGTTGGCTGAGGGGGTAACTCTATCTTGCCCAAAGATTCAGAGACAAGTGAGTTAAGTTCTGTGAGTGGAGCATAGCATTTACTAAGGATCCACACCTGTGGAGTAACGGTCAGCGCGTCTGGCCGCGAAACCAGGTGGCCCGGGTTCGAATCCCGGTCGGGGCAAGTTACCTGGTTGAGGTTTTTTCCGGGTTTTCCCTCAACCCAATACGAGCAAATGCTGGGTAATTTTCGGTGCTGGACCCCGGACTCATTTCACCGGCATTATCACCTTCATTTCATTCAGACGCTAAATAACCTAGATGTTGATACAGCGTCGTAAAACAACCCAATAAAATAAATAAATTTACTAAGGGGATAACTATTTCTGATACAAAAAATGCATTTGTAATTAAAAACATGTGCATAACTCATTTCCCCCTCTAACTCGCATTCTTTCAGAAGATATCCACGAAATAATTGTTTGTCTGCAATTGCATCATGTTCTCCGTTTACGATTTTCTTTTATTTGTCCAAATTAATGTTACTGTAGGGGGCCAAGATTTACACCCGCGCAGCACGGCATGTCACTAATGCTATAGCAGTTGAGTTAGCTGTATTCTGCAGTCACTCCCATTATGTTGACAATGACACTGTTAACAGCATTGACAACTATAGCAGAAAATCTGCATATGAAAGCAGCAAACTGGATGGAGTAGAGAGAGATCACAACAAAAATCTCTGAAGTGGATTCACTCTAACGTGATCTTTCCTCCAGTTCGTTAGCGTGTAGTACTGGACTTCTATTGCCTTCTTGATACTTTACCTTTATCAACTTTAGTTTGATCCAGACATGTGTCACGGAGAAGGGACAACATCTCCTTGGTGTCCTCGTCCAGTGCGTTCAGCTGTTAACAATTACAAACCTTTGTTAACACTACGCAAATTGCGGAATGAATACAGAATCATGTTGAATAAAGACTTTAAGAAAGAGTTCGCTGTCGTTTGGAAAACAGGATGCACGAGCACTTTCATCAACCCTGATTTGTAGAGTAATAATGTGAAAATATAATAATAATAATAATAATAATAATAATAATAATAATAATAATAATAATAATAATAGAAATAATTTCTAACCTAATCGGATTCCTATGGAAGGTCATATTTTTATTCTGCTCTCTTTTTTACAAGCTTAAGTTAAATTGAACACATTTCTAGCTTTTCTGAACACAATGACACGGTTTTTATTCGTCACATAAATTCATATGTCAGCATTAAATCATATTTGATCCAAAAATGGTAGAAAAGCCTATTTTTGGTCATATTAGAATTAAATTTTCTAACAGTTCTGCAAGTATTACTGACATATTTTGTGTCAATAATGGCCAGATATGTATATTGCGTTTCGTTAATTATTTTGAATTTCCTTTCCTTAGAAATATTTTGTGGTTAAATGAAGTTTGAAGATAATTAGATTCGCCAGCGGTAAGTTATCAAAACTACAAAGGACAAAATAATGTTAGGAGTATGAGCAGATTGTTGCTGGTCAGTCTTGCCTTCAGTCCTCCCAATCATGTGACGCTTAAGTGGTTCCAACCCCGCTGTTGCCAGATAGTAATTCGTAAACAGCCTGTGACTCTATTAACATAGCTGTAAAGTAAATAGTCACGCCGAGGGTATTTTTCATCCCTTCCCCCCCCCCTTTCTGTTTTTATAGGCTGAGGAATGTAAGGGGTTAATATCCACAAACAAATTGTAGAATAGTAAATAAAAAGTTCGTTAAAGTAATTTTGCACAATATTTAATTCTGTGGCCGGGAGGAAAAAGGTCTTAAGTAAATTTTTTGTGAAAATGAGTTTTTTATATATTCTGAAAGCGGAAACAATTCTCTACAATCTGGTAAAACGGTTAAAGTCAAATAAGACTCCTGACTGGATTTATAGGGTGTTACCAAATGTCCTAAGTACTTTTTGAATCGAGCACATACAGAATAAAGGACTTAAGAATATTTAATACTTTATTCCTTACAAACATCACATGTTTACTTTCCATGCTTCCCTATTAAAAAGGTCTAACTTGTATTTTAGCCATTTTATCACATACTGATGCCCTTTCCTTTTAAAACTTTAAGCACCAGGGTAAACATTCCTATAATTGTTTAAGACCCATTTTGCATTCCTAATAATTTGAATTTCTCAGTCGACCTAGTTGGTGAGTTGGTATAGCGCTGGCCTTCTATGCCCAACGTTGCGGGTTCGATCCCGGGCCAGGTCGATGGCATTTAAGTGTGCTTAAATTCGACAGGCTCATGTCAGTAGATTTGCTGGCATATAAAAGAACTCCTGCGGGACGAAATTCCTGCACATCCGGCGACGCTGATATAACCTCTGCAGTTGCAAGCGTCGTTAAATAAAACATAACATTTACATTTCTCATTTATTTTCACATGAAAAAAGGTCTTATGTTTAAATAGTCCCTTCTACTCAGTTTGGGTTCTAGTCTTAAAAGGGCTTAAGTGCGGCTATTTTTGGAAATAATCAAGAAAATTGTTAAATGAGCAATATTACCTATTTTAGAAGAAATACAAACAAATAATATCCAGGAAAAGCCTCTTAATTAAAAAAACTCTATAATTGACACCAATTTCAATTTTTCTACTGCTCTCCTGAAAAGTATAAAATTTTTACTTAAGACCTTTTTCCTCCTGGCCACAGATGTTGCACCATATTTGCAAGTTTTTATGTTATATTTTTAGGATATAGGCAATATAAATCAGAACCTTAAATTAATAATGAATGGGGACATTGTAAAATATAGTAACGCAGTTAAAAATTTCGGAGCCCACATGGATATAAATCTAAATTGGGAAGTATGGGTCATACAAATCACTAAAAAAAAGTGTTTTCAATACGCCACTGACTTAGGATCCTAAATGACACTCCCAGCAGCCCTCAAAATACGCTCGACTACTGCGGCGTTCTCTTCACGGTCCTAAATAAGTCTCTTACAGACGTGCCCATAATGCTTCCAAATGTTATCGTCAGCTACACGGTCTATCGCTATTATTCAAAACAGTACATTCCTCCACTGCTCAGTATCTTGCTTCACGTTTCCGTCCCTAGTCATTTAGTTCTGTTTCTAATCCCCCAACACAGAACTTCTGATATTCTTCATCATTTAGGGCCGTATTCATAGACATTCTTAGCGCGGGCTTCCTGTGGATGATCAGCGAACTAACGTTTTTCGTATTCATAAACCAGTGTTAGCGATATCATATGATATGAATCCTGTACAAGTAATCAGTCGATAGCCGGGGCTAGTTTAGCACGCTCGTAGCGCGGGCTAGCGAAATGTCTATGCATAGCACCCTTAGTGATGCAATCCGACTTTGGAATTCTCTCCCGTGCTAGATCAGACACTGTCGGACCCTAACGTCGTTTCAGACTAATCTTAGAACGTTATTAGATAGTAGCTAGACATGTTTATTCTATATTACGAGTAGCTGAAGTTTCAAGCCGTACTGTTACTTTATTATCAGAATCCGTAGCCTGTATCCTAGATAATTTCATTGAGTGCTACAGTACGAATTACATTGTAGTTCAGTTGATATATGTTCAAGTGAAAGAGAAGGTCTACTGACCTTAACTTCACTCTAACAAATAATTCTAATAATAATGATGTCAAGTTCAGAATGTAGCTTGGATCATAATTTTATTCAAAATGTTGATCACAAACTGTACGACCTTCCATAATACTAAATTCATCTTCATAACTTTCACTCCTGTCAGTATGATGATAACTTTACTCATGTCTTAATAAAATTATGCTAAATTAATGTCTTATGCTAATTACTAAACATAGTCCACTGATTAAAGCTATTTTTTCAATTGTTTCTATACATAGGAGTTTAATAGTGCCATAAGAAACCCGGTGTAAAGGAAAATACATATTAAATAAACTGTGTTCGAACCTTCCCGAAATGGCTACCCGAGAACTACTTTTTCAAGAACCTGACTAAGCAAGAAGTCCTTGCATATATCAGAATTTTGTGGGCTAATACTAATATTCAAATCTTAAAATGTGTGTGTAAAGTCAGATTTCTTACTTCAGGAATTATAGAGAAAGCCTTGTGTATGCAAAACAGAAAATGAAAATTTATCTTCTTGTCAGAGTGCATGTTAAAATTGTTTCATTTACATAGATATTTTTAATAATAATAGTTCAAGAACATGAACTACAAACAATATCACTTGTAACATGAAACTCGTAGAAACTATAACGACTAATGAGGAAGTATGTGTCATCTCTGACATACACTTTATTTACAAAAATACAAAGACATTTATGACACATGAATATAAAGTTCCATGCTTTTATAACTTCAACGTAGTTGAAGGTGAATAGTTTCAACATCACTACTGCGTTCTTACTTGCAAATGGCTTTTAAGGAACCCGGAGGTTCATTGCCGCCCTTACATAAGCTCGCCATCGGTTCCTAACCTGAGCAAGATTAATCCAGTCTCTACCATCATATCCCACCTTCCTCAAGTCCATTTTAATATTATCCCCCCATCTACGCCTCGGCCTCCCCAAAAGTCTTTTCCTTTCAGGTCTCCCAACTAACACACTATATGCATTTCTGGATTCATCCATACCTGCTACATGCCCTGCCTATCTCAAACGTCTAGATTTAATTATGTCAGGTAAAGAATACAATGCGTGCAGTTTTGCGTTGTGCAACTTTCTCCATTCTCCTGTAACTTCATTCCTCTTAGCCCCAAGTACTACCGCGTCCTTACTTTCATGAATTCTGTCTATTTTTGGTCAGGCTGTAGAACCACACAGCGGATACATCATCTGATTGTAAGGAAAACACAAACCCTTACAAACATTATGTAACAAGTTAAACACAGGATATGAGGGTTGATGCTGTAGGCTTTGCTCTCATTTCTTAATTATAATAATAATAATAATAATAATAATAATAATAATAATAATAATAATAATAATAATAATGTTTTATTTTCGCTGGCAGAGTTAAGGCCATAAGGCCTTCTCTTCCACTCAACCAGCCTTAATCAATACAATACATAAATTTAAATTACAAATATTTTCACTACACTTAAAAGGTTCTCCAGCAATAATCTTCACTACACATTTATTTAAATTTAGATAAATCTATAAGGTAAAGTAGTAACTTAATTTATGAGCTAATTTAATTCAATGAATTATAATTAATTTAATATTTGAGATAGCTAGTAAAATGATGAAAATTAATTTAATATAAGCTTACTAGGACTATGTTACAGGGAGAATATATATATTTCTATTTCTATAATGAGAATATTAATGTAATTGTCATTAGAGGTTTTGTAAATCTATTTAGAGAAATTAAAGATAATAATAATAAGAATGGACAGATGTTAGTTTCATTATAAGTAACAAATATTAATCAGCAATTCATCTGTTAAGTAAGAATTTATGTAATTTTGACCTAAATGAAGCTATTGTCCAACAACCCCTTATATCACTCGGAAGCGAGTTCCAATTTCTAGCAACTGAAACTGTATAGGATGAAGAATATAAAGATGTCTTGTGGTAGGGTATAATGAGTAAATTGTTATAATGAGATCTTGTACTTAGCTGATGATATGCGGATAAATTTTGAAAACGAGAAGCCAAATATATTGGGGTAGCGGTGCGCAGAATTTGAAACAAGAGAACAAGGGAATGCAGAGCTCGTCGATCACTTAGCCTTAGCCAAGACAGAGTTTGGAAAGACGGGGAAACATGATCATACTTACGAATATTACAAATATAACGGACGCACGCATTATGCACACGTTGTAGCCTGTTGCTCAAATTTGCATTTAGGTTACTTAATATAATATCGCAGTAGTCAAAGTGTGGCATCACGAGTGTTTGTACAAGGATTAATTTTAATTTATCAGGAAGAAAGTTCTTCAGTCGCTTTAATGAGTGAATAATGGAAAATATTTTTTTGGAAGTGTGATTCACTTTATGTAAACAAGAATATGATTAATGTCGATGACAATTGAGGCACTAACATAAAAAACGGGACTGGTCATGCAGAGGTTATTTTGAGAAAAACAAAAGAAAAAAAACTTCACAAAATGCTCTGTACTTGCTTCAAACCTTTGTCTTTTTTTTTTTTGTTACTTTACACTTGGCCACATTTATTTGTCCACAAGGAGTTAATTTCTTTTAAGAAAACGGAACATACAGAAAAATATTTTTGAAAACTGCTCACGTGTCTCCCTTTTTATTTAAATATGTGAACTTTCATAAAAAATAGTAAATAAATTTAAAAATTGTAATCATATTTTACATTATATCATATTACCATTACCTCTGATTGAGGTTCTAGCTGATATGTAGGCCTACACTTATTATCAGGCAGTACATCTCACTTGATATGGGTCAAAGAAAGAACAATTGTTTGTATACATCTGAAGTCCGATTAATGTAATATGTAGCTAATCGGCGATGTATACAATAGAGGGAGAAAGAGGCCATCTATCCCATTATCTCCTGGCCTAGTTGCTTCATAAGTGATACCATGTTGGTATCACTTGTGAGGGACAGACCTGTCTTAGACGGTTGACTAAACAAGAACAACATATCGATGGCTCAGAACCAGACTGTTCAAGTCCATTTTACTATTTTTTTTTTCAGGAAAGCTATTTTAAGCTCCTGACATTCAAAACTTCATGAAATAATTTGGAATAGCTTCATAGCAACCTTATGGTGAGAAATATTACAATTTTGTTCGATTCATACATGCTGACAAGGACATGCAACACAATGAAACACAGATTTCTTTCTTATAAAAATTTGGACTTAGAACAGTCTGGTTCTCAGCCATCGATATATTATTGCTGTTGTTATAGAAACGTTAAAGCACAAAATTAAATTTGTAAACAAGTTGATATCTCTGTAACACACTATTCAGTTGGGTCATCTTCATTGTCCCACAACTCACTGCCAGAATCTTGGGGTGTTGAGAATTTGTGCTTAACATGAATTTGTTGGACTCCGGACTCGTTTCACCGGCATTATAACCTTCATCTCATTCAGACGCTAAATAACCTGAGATGTTGATAAAGCGTCGTAAAATAATCTACTAAAATAAAAAAACACTGAATTTCGAAGCGGGTGAAACATTTTGTTAGAAAAAGAGGACTAAGCATTTGACAAGTCCTATTTTTCAACTTTGCGCTAGAATTCTACAATGTTTCACGCACGTGACAACTTCCATTTGTACATTAAACGATGAAGGGTCGCTCATATAGGCCTACAGTTCTTACCAAAAGTTTAAGGACAGCCCTCTATAAGTGATGTTTTACTCCTGCCTTATACTTATGTGGAAACCCCTGATGTTTATACAGGGACCAAACGCCTGTGAAAAGTGAAGCTTTTACTGCAAATCTAATCTGTCTATCTTCCAAACTGTGGACTACATTAATTAATTTATCTGTTGTGAAATTTACTGAATAATTACATATGAATTTTGAAATGGAGTTAGATATTATCTCCAGCCATTCTTCCACATCCCAATAATCTGCAACTTCACGTCCATACTCTCTGAATTTTTACCTATTTTCATTTATTTCAAGTAAGAAATCCAACCTTTCCACACTTGTAGCAAACTCCACAGTTGATTACTAAAAATGGAGGGAATAAGCTGATTGACAAATATTACCAACTCACTCACAATGTTATGATGTAAATGGCAGTGGCGGATCCGGGTCCATTTACAGCGAATTATAAGCTTAAGAGAATTTTAGAAAATTGCCATTTTTTCCTAAATAAAAAACAAAACAATCTGGAATACAATGCCTGCAAGAATTGACACAATTTTTAAAGCAAAAAGCAACCATTGCACAAGAAATCTTTCAGATATGTCTAACTCTATTCCAAAATGCACAGATCTAAGTCAACCCATTCTGGAATAATTAATTTTTTTCCTAGAAAATATGTAATTTTTCAATAAGTTTCATAATTTAAATATAAATAAGACTGTGGTAAAAGATAATTAGATGAATATAGCAGCAGGGACGATTTATATACACTTGTTTATTATAAAATTAAAAAAAAATGAGAATTTCAATCTTAGCATGTAAACAAGTTTTGAATGTGTAAAATAAATGCGATAGGGTGAAAACTTGTACTAAAACCAGAAGTAAGTGTAAGTTAAAGCAACATAAGTTGAATAATTATATGATAGAAAATTTGTTATTAAATTGTGTGTAAATATTGTGTATTATCATTATTTATGAATGTATCAGTTTTAAGATTAAGTTTATGTACTTTTGAACTATTAATAAATAATACCAATATCAATAAGTTTCATAACAAACAAATCGTTATATGATCCACAGTTTGGAAGATAGACAGATTAGATTTGCAGTAAAAACTTCATTTTTCACAGACATTTGGTCCCTGTATCAATATCTGGAGGCTTCACATAAGTATAAGGACAGAGTGAAACATCACTTATGGATGGGTGTCCTTAAACTTTTGGTAAGAGCTGTAAAATGGGAGCACTCTTAACTCAGATAACTCAAAATTATTACAAGTCCCAATTTCTATCTCAGCGCCTCAATTATGAGATTGTAATAAATTTTATTTCCTATTGTAAATCCGTTCGTCGGTAGGATACAAATTTATTTCGAAACACGTTAGTTGAAGAGTTTCTGAGTCCGCTAAGCCACTTTTCCATAAATGCCTCGACTTAGCAGTATTTGCTGGTGGAATGTCAGTTATTTACACGCGTTGTAAGTTGCTCAGAAATAAATTTGGAACGAATTGAGAATGCGGCACTGAAGAGCAGAGGTGCCTTCCGTAGAGACAAGGCTTCAGTGTTTACTTGCGAATGTTTAGTCGGAAAAAGTGTGACCTGAATTAAGTAGGTATCCTTATTTCTTAGAACTTGCAAAAAGCATCAGAACACTGGAAATTCCAATCTGAGGAATAATAAGTAGACCCAAGCTGTGTCCAATATAATAACCGTTATAGTTTCTTCCCTGGCGATCAAGACAATTCATTAGAAATACGCCAAGGTGAAGGTAAACGTATAGAAAGACGAAAGATATTATGCTTATAAACGATTGCAAAAAAATTAATATATCGATGGCTGAAAACCAGACTGTTCTCAGTCCAACTTTCTGTAAAAAAGAAATCCGTGTTTCATTGTGTTCCAGTTCTTGTCTGCATATATGAATCGAACAAAATTGTAAATATTCCTCTCCATAAGGTTGCTATGAAGCTATTCCAAATTGTTTCATGAAGCTTTGAATGTCAGGAGCTTAAAATAGCTCTCCTGAAAAAAAAAATAGTACAATGAACTTGGAACAGTCTGGTTCTGAGCCATCGATATGTAATTATTATTATTATTATTATTATTATTATTATTATTATTATTATTACTATTATTATTATTATTATTACTATTACTATTATTAAACCCAAACAGAGGCTATCTTCCCATAAACAGACGAACCAAAATAGATACAATCCTCTTCGCAGATGACTAGGTTCTATCGACCACTTCAGAAGATGATCTCCAAAAGTCAATATATTCATTAAACACAGTTGCAAAAGACTATAATGTGACTATTTCTGTAGAAAAGTCAAAAGTTATGGCGTTTAAAGGTAAATATGAAGTAAAATCTGTATTGGAAACAGAATTCTAGAACTTTTCAAGGTAATATCTGCAGTGCTTGGGAAAAGTGACATAAGTCAGTTTTCACAAACCTTTTTTGATTATTTATTGACAACTTACACTGGTTTATGTCAATTGATTTTTTTCTGTATGAATTATTGTAATGGGAGGAATATCTATGTATTTTTTTCCAAGCGAACAGATGTTCCGTAAGTTGTCAATAAATTGTCAAAAAAGGTTTGTGGAAACTGACTTGTGCCACTTTTCCCGAGCACTACGTATTTAGTACAGAAACATACAAGATTAAAGATATGCAATATTTTAGCAAGACTTATTTTAGTCTATGGATCAGAAGTCTGGGCTTGACAAAAAAAAAAGATGTTGAACGTATAACTACCAACGAAATGAAATTCATGAGGAAAACGGCGTGATACTTTGGGATAGAAAACGAAATACAAAAATTTTCGAAGAATTGAACATCCAACCTATTTTAAATTTTCTTCAAATATTTAGAGTTAATTGGAAAAAGCATATAGAGAGAATGCCAACAGAAAGATGGCCAAAAGCAGTGCTACATTACCGCCCTTCTGGACAACGATCTGTTGGAAGACCATGATGATGATGATGATGATGATGATGATGATGATGATGATGACTATTATTATTATTATTATTATTATTACACAGCCATGCAAAATTAAGGGTCATAAAAACTTTTCTAAAAAATTATGCTACATTTACAGTTCCTGAATCCAAAACTGAGCTCAGGTTTTCTCTATCACCATTTTTCTGCAACATCCGTTGACACTTTTGTTTGGAGGCGTTGTTAAAAATTAACAAGAATCTTATCTAGCTATTTGGGTTTCTGATGTGCACCGCGATTTAATACTGTGTATTCTCTTGTTGCAGTATGTGATAGATCCGGTTACCTTTGCAAGAAGACACATGGGCTGTACCGGCAAAGGAAAGGCTGTTGGTCATCCAGAGTCAAGAAAATTTTAGTTGATCAATTCTTTAGAATTCAAGAAATTTGATTCTTAAAAAGCTATTTAGTTCGTAAACGTTATTTAAGTCATTATTCGTTATTTTTAAAATTAATAAATTTCTGTAATAGTAGTAGTAGTAGTATTTATTCCATATTTATAAACCCTATTTTACATATAGTATATTAGGGTTATATTTTAAACTAATCATAACAAATTGAAACTTACAGACTACCATACAATAAATATACACTTGTAAGAGTGTAACATATATAAATTAATTAGATTAATGCCTTGAAATTACAGTCGAAAAACATAGAGAATTTAACATGAATAGCATGTTGCACTTATAGATAATATTATGACACTTAGCTAATATACACACATACACACATACATACATACATACATACATACATACATACATATATACATACATACATGCATACTTACGTATGTAGAGACATAACATATAGATACATACGGTGAATAAACATTAATTTGATTGAAGGCTTGAAATTATAATCGAAATACCTAGAGAATTTAACATGAATAGACATGTTGAACTTGTAGATCATATTAAGACATTTCGCTAAAATATGTACATTTGTAGACATAATATAACAACATGTAGACATATATTTATAAATATACACATGCATACATACATACACTCACACACAGTAATAAATAAACTTTTATAAGTTACTTACCTATTAAATACATTTTTCTTTAAATTTTTATACAATTCTAACATGACTTACGTTAATAAAAAAATAAGTGATACAGCAAAGGATTTAGTATGTATTTTCAAGATTGCAAAAACACACAAGCATATAAAGTTTCATTAAAATACCTAAAAATAAATTTCGATCTATCAGAGAGAATAAGGTTCGGAATACGAGAGACAAAGAATAGTTTTAAAGGACAGGTTGAGTGTAACTATTAGAGGTATCTAAGAAATTCTTTCATCCTAAGAAAGAAAGAAGCGTATTCCGTAATGAAAGTAATAAATTGAAAAAATGTAATTTTTTACCCACAAAAGTGTACCTCGCCCCTTAACAAGGAGTGTTGTCCACCGCTGTGGAGTAACGGTTACCCTGCCTGACTGTGAAACGAGCGGGTTCGAGTTCAAGTCCCGGTTGGGACAAGTTATCTGGTTGAGGTTTTTTCCGTGGTTTTCCCTCAACCCATTAAGAGCAAATGCTGGGTAACTGCGGCATTATCACCTTCATATCATTCAGAAGCTAGATAACCAAAGCAGTTGATAAAGTGTAGTAAAGTAACCCCTAAAAAAAACAAGGAATGTTAGGGCCGATTCAGTCATAACCAAAGCTCGGAACTTGGGGACTTGTGTGTCGTGTGCATGAGTAAGGTTACAGGTACAACGTATACAAAGCTCACGCTGTAAGCGCTCAAGGACAGTCGTATGTACTAAGAAAGTGGTCACATCTACGCACGAGGAAACTGTGTCATGTTGAAGCCAATGACAATCAGAGAATTACAAATAAACGGTCTGCTAGAGGAATTAGAAAATACGTGTTATTCGAATGGGTATTATAGAAGTTTGAAAATACATTTTTTAAATTTTAGGTACAGAATTTCGTGGAGAAATTCGGAGGAGATACATTATTTTCTACGAATGGCGAGTTTATATTTTGTAAGTTGTGCCACACACAAACTAAAGGCTGGAAACGGCATTCATTGAAAGACATTGCAGTTCCTTAAATTGGTAGAAAATTTGTCCATAGCCATGGATCAAGTCGTAGAGGGATCTGCCCTAGTAGTGACACACAAATTCAAAACTATTTTCGAGAAAAATTTAGAATATACTTATCTTTCTCAGATACGAGATCAGCTAGCAACTGCTGAAAATCGAACAAAACAGTGACAGTTAAAACATTTATTTTAAGGTTGCTCCCGTCATTTCATGTGATGTGGAAATAAGTTTTTCTCGTTTCAAATCATGTTTAACTCACTGACGAAGAAGTTATGGGTTCGAAAATCTTCGAATGTAAGTAGCCATACACTGTAACATAATGTACAGAGCAGAACAGTAAATTTTATATATTGCTGATGTTTATTTTTATTATATATATGCTATAAAATACGTGTTTCAACCTACCACAATACTATCAATATGTTGCTTCAGCCAGAAACCACTTTTATAGCAGACCTGACAGTACCTCCGTGCTGGAAGCGGGAGTTTGTTGACATTGAAGTCCGTCGCTTAGCCAAGTGCAAAGACACAAGTCCCCAAGTTCCGAGCTGTGGTCATAACCAGCCGACACTGCGCTCTCATCGTTACAAGCAATTTCAGAGAGCAGTGGCGTGTCTGCATGAGATTGCGCGGCATTTGCGCTTCGCAGCCCACGCTATTGCATAGTCATGAACAGCTGCTCTGTCTTCCTCGACCTACAGTATGTGAATTAACGTATCGGGGCTATTAGTGTGCGCGACTAGCTTATTTTAATGTAATCACGAAATTATCATAATTTTACAATCTTAGATATCGGTAAGGACGAAGCAATAGTAACATCCTGAATCTATTGAAACTTGCGTAATGATTACATATATCAATTATTCATAGACATGTATTTCTTGCGATCTGTTAAAATATGGACAAGGAGAAACCGATTGATGAATGTGGGCTTTTGAAATATATATATATATATATATATATATATATATATATATATATATATATATATATATATATATAATCACTAGTGGCGTCTCCTAAAGACAGATTCTGGGCCGCCACTATCTCTCTTTCTCTCCCCCCTTCTCTCTATAAATAATTAAAATGTAGCTTCTTCCATTACCAAACTTAAGTTCAGGGGCGTACGCAAGGGAATGTTACCGGGTTTGAACTCCCCTCCCTGGAATTTAAAAAATGACATATTTCTATTTAAGTATTTTTTTATACAACTCTGGCTTTCAGGTAGTAGCTCCCTGTAAAGCAGGTTTGAATAATTTCAAGGAAAAATTGTTCCGGAGCCGGGTATTTTTTAAATCCATAATCGTTTTCCGTTCTCTAATTTCTCACTGTCAGAGTAACAAAGTCTATATCGACATAGGCATAGTCCTCCTACCGCTCCTTCATTATAATCGCTGTCCTTGGTGCTGCGGCACGTTTGAATTATAACAATGCTATCTTTATTATAGAGAGACCTACCGCCTACCTATCATATACAAATAACTGTTGACTATATAATTATACAGAGTTGTTTCCGAGCTCTGATAACGAATTTGAATGACATCATATGCGTCAGGAGCCACACGACAGCTGAACTGTGGCACGAGGTGACAGACCAGTAGTGAGTGATCTCACGGAGTGCACGGCGACTCATAGCAGAAATTCCCAAGAAAATCGAGCCGTTTTTGGAGGGGTACATAACAACCCTTTCCGATGCCAAGTACATTTAAGTGAAAATAAAGAAGCCTGCAATAAACGAGGTTTCGTTATTTCCAAGAAAGGCATCTTCTGTGTACTCAATAAGATAGGTAAAGCTCGAATGGAATTAATTTGTATCATCTCGTGGGGCATGATACTTGTGACAGGGAGTGGATTTGCTTGCTTTTTCCACTCTGGAATTAATCCCATCCGAGCTTTGCCTGTCTTATTAGGTATACACAAGATGCCTTTCTTGGAAATAACGAAACCTCGTTTATTGCAGGCTTCTTTTATTTTCACGTAACTGTACTTGGCATCGGAAAGGGTTGTTATGTACCCATCCCAAAAAGGCTCGATTTTCTTGGGCATTGCTACTGTGATATACCGTGCATTCTGACTATGAAATCACTCACTACTGGTCTGTCATCTCTCACCGCAATTACAAAATTAAATAGAGGTTAAAATTTGTTAAAGATAGGATGGCTCTGAAAAGATTAAGTTTCAAAGATTTTATAAGGATATTCATGAATCTGTTCTATGAGAACATAGTATAATATTAATAAATATACTGTAACATAATAATAAAATAATAATAATAAAATTTTAAATACTGATAATATAAATTGTAAACAATTTTAATAATGACCTTGATAAAATTCTGCGTACGCCACTGCTTGAGATGATCCTATATAGAGAATCAATGTATTTCCTCGTATAAAACATATACTTAGTTCTAAAATTAGTAATAAATGATCTACCTTTAGCAATGCAACATCAATCATGTATTAATAAAATTTAACGGATGATGATACTAAAATGATGATGATGATGATGATAATAATAATAATAATAATAATAATAATAATAATAATAATATAGTGTTAAATAAAATTGCAAATCCCTACTGGCGGATTTCCATATGAGCAACAAAACAAAAATAAAAGAGAAATAGTGTCGTGCTCGCAGAAACAACACAAGTTCAAAATGTTTCCCCCTTCCCCATAAAACACAGCCTGCCTGGTTACCTGGTTATCTTGCCCTAAATTCAATCTTGCAAAACTTCGCAGAGGGCATCACATATTTCAAGTACAATTCAAAATATGAAGTAGATACTTTGCATAAATACATTAAACTTTGAATGCTGTCACCAGTGGCTAAAGGTATTGCCAGACGCTCTATGACCGAAATATCGTTTCAATAATTCATATTTTGCTTACAAATTGTTGGGCCCAGGAGGTTTATCAATTTCTCAAAGCCCGTTGTAGACATTTCCACAAAATTGTGGAAACAAGATCGCATTCCTCCATACATCCATTCTTATGTAATCTTTCCTCAAGTCGAACATCAATTTCCCCGTTCCATAACTTTTCGCTGCTTCAAAAGCGAACTCATCCGGTACCTACATCAGCTTTTTTCGATCTTTCTTCAGTAGAGAATAATATATTCAAAACCCACAAGCTACCGTCGAAGAACAAGACTTGGCTGTTCTGTTCCTATAGTGGATCGGTTTGGTGGAAACATAGTTTCTGTTTCGTTTTTAGTTTGTTCCTGTCGCAAGTTTGTCGGGATGGTGGAAACCAGCCTTAAGGTTTACTACTGTATCTCCAGCACATCACGCTTGCTGTTTCATTATTGTCTTCAGGAAAAAAAAATAGTCTGAATCATCATTGCTGTAACAATTAGAAACCAACAAACGTAAGAAAAAATGCTTCAAATTGTTGTAGTTACTGAATAAATGAAATGCTCAAGAATGTTACTGCGCCTACACGACGTGTTTGTTGTTCTATATTACATTATTTCCAGTTTTCTATGTTGTACTGTATTTAGCCCGTTAACTAAACCACACTGTTTACTCAAGTCAGCAAGTTACAGAATATCAACCACGTTAAGCAAGTCTTGTTGTCATTAATGTGTAGTTTATTTTCATACACCTCCACAACGGTTGAGTCCGTTCTATGCAAATATTTTGCAGTTTTCACGAAGCGGCTCGTGCGCGATGACATTCCACAACACACACAGCTGGCTTGCACAAGGCCCAATGACGCAACAATTACCCACTATATCGATCATTTAACACCGCAATTAATGAGCGGCTTAAACTCTTATTAGTTATTATTAAGCCTATTCACATTTCTCTCTGGTCTATATAATACATACATACATACATATACATACATACATACATTCATACATACATACATACATACATACATACATACATACATACATACATACATACATACATACATACATACATACATACATACATACATACATACATACGGGCTATTCCATCTCAAATCGACCGAAACATAGAGAAAATTGACCTTGCAATTTTTAAATATAATGAAACTTTTTCTGTCCGTAGACAACTGTGATACAATGCTTTGTGAAAAGTTTAAGGCATCAGAACTTCATAGTTTTTAAATTAAAAATATTTAAATTTGTCGTATTTTCATAAAATTAGCAACTTTAAGCTGTTGCGGCTCCGAAACCCTTTCACCCAATGATCAAAATCATAGTTTATTTTGATGCTGAAAAGTTAAAGTTTATATTCACATGTAAACAGTTTTTCCTACTTTTTATGGAAATGGAGAAATTTAGATTTTTCTTCATTAAGACGCCTTTGACCACGAAAAAATATTTTTAAAATATATGGTTAGATTCCGCATTGAAAATACAAATAAACACATATTTTTTACTGGTGCACCGTTGATAAGAAAGTATTGAAAATATCAAATAAAGAAAATAAATAGTACGCGCGTGAAGTAACCAGCTGACTGTGAGGCGGAAGCTAGCCGAGACCAATGCTCTGGCCGAGACAAGCAAGGCCAAGAGACAAACACGTGATGTTTCGTCTAGTAGCGCATAACTGGGCTAGCTTTATTACAGGTTTTCATAAACACAGGAGTGAAATGACGCCCAACGCTCGCTTATCTTCAGCTCTCGGCCAGTTCGTGCGGTATTGCGCCGTTCAAGTCCAGACGTGTGAAAATAATTTAATACCCTCGCAACTTATTGCCGAGCCACTAAGCAAACAATGCCGAATCCCTCTTAGTAATGCAAGGTTTTCTCTCAATATTTTTTTACATTTTTACAAACAGGCAAAAAGCCTAAAAGTAAGTAAAATCATATTATCTCTCTCTCTGTATACAATAAAAATGAGGTTTACTTCTTATCATAACCTACCAAATGTCAGCTTCAAAATGAGCTCCCGTTTAATGTTCTGCAGTAAATGGTTCCAGAGTTCTGAGCGCTGAAAGAGGCTTGTTTTTCTAAAATACGCTAAATTTGTCGCTCATCAATACGAAAACCGTTTGACTTTCGATAATATATATATTTTTGCAAATGCACTGTCCTCAGCACCTTGTATAAATAGGGAAAAAATTAGAGTATTAAAAAATGCGAGGTTTGTTATTGATCGATTTCATATGGAATAGCCCATACGCAGGCTATTATTTGTTTCCTGTGCGGAGATAATATATACAGAGTTGGGCAGATAAAACCGGCCCCATCTCATGTCATATGATTTGGAAAATAAATTATGTTGGGTATTGATTTCTTTTCTTTCTTTTTTCTTGAAAATGTAATTATGTTGGCTATACTGTATCTTCCGCGTGTTTTGTGTCATTGTTGTTGCGCCATTGTTGCTTATAACCTCTTCTGGTTGCTGTTTAAAAGTCAGACGTTCTAAACACATGTAAAGAGTTGTTCTTTAAATAAGCATGACTTATTCAATATCAGAGCGAATATTCATTGTGGAGGCGTACGTACAGACCAGCTCTATTAAGGAAACACAACAATTATTCAGAGACAAATATCCGCTTCGCTCAGTACGAGCGAAAAGCAGCATTCAAGATTTGGTGCGAAAATGGCGTACGACTGGATCCATCAGAAATGTAACAAGGAACAGAACTCCTCCTGTCCGGA
Source organism: Periplaneta americana (assembly GCF_040183065.1). Taxonomy (NCBI): domain Eukaryota; kingdom Metazoa; phylum Arthropoda; class Insecta; order Blattodea; family Blattidae; genus Periplaneta; species Periplaneta americana. The sequence goes on along the minus strand of NC_091131.1, from coordinate 153,824,440 downwards.
CTCCTCAACTTACGGCGCGAATTAATGAATTTATGACTAGGAGTCCTCGAAAGTCTACCACGAGATTGACTCAACAGGTTCATGTGAGTAGGAGAACTTGCGGACTGCATCCGCAGTATCACCCATGAGGAATTGACACGTGTTTTCATGAACCTGTTAAAACGTGCACAGAAGTGTCTAGATGCAGATGGAGGGCACTTCCAACATTTATTATGAAGGTAAGTGCATTTTATTTTCATTCCATTTGAAGTTTGTTTCAAATCATTAGTACCTATCAATGTCATAACACGGGCCGGTTTTATCTGCCCAACTATGTACATGCAGGCCTACACCACCGCACATGGAAATCGCACGAACTTACATACAAATCCTTGAAGTTATCACTCTACTAGCATCAAACCCTGACCCCTACTGCTAATTGACTCATTGCCTGTTGAAGGCCGAGCACCCATGTGGATGTCAGTGCCCCTCGCCCCTCCGAATCAATTTATCTGCAGTCACGCGTGCGTACCGTTGCTTACGAGATTATACAAGCTGGCGCATAGAGCTTGAAAAACGAGTCTGAAGTGGTTCCCTCGTAATGCCAATTCCGCCGCTCGGAGCGCTGTTCTGCCCTATATATTCATAGCAGAACACTTAAAAGACATTGACATTTGGGGCATTTAAAGGACTCACCATTGCTTATTAAATGCTTCGTACAATATTTTATGGACAATAGACGTAATTTGCAAACTTCTACTCCTCAATTATATTACAATAAAAGGCTGTCATTCTTGATATTAAAACATATTACATATAAACTGAGGGACTGTCTGCTCTGTACTTCAGTTCATACACCAAACATTTCCGGAAATAAATTAACTAGACATCTTACATATACGCACTATAGCCTACCCTTTTCACCTAATATTATTAATATTGTTATTAAATAAGATATTGCAACTAATTAAGGTACTGCATTATCTTTAATTTCCTTGAATTCATAATTAAGCATTTGCAAGAAGGCGTAACTTTTCCCTCTCTTTTAAAAAAAAATACGAACGGCACAATAATTGAGAAGTATAATTATTACGCGATTTTTTCTTGCAGTGGTGTAAACATTTCTATAGGCCTACTGATTAATCTATTGAGCATAGTAATAGTACACGCTGTAGTATTCTTTTCTGAAGCCAAGATTTTCGCAAGAACTGAAGTGCAACACATGTAAAGATGAGGAAATGTCCCACTTTCTTTTGGGAAAACTTGTGAAGCCACTGACTATCTCCTATCGTGTTATAAATATTATGATTATTTCAGATTGTGATACAGTTATAAGCGTACATTCCTAAAACTTAAAAGTAACAATGAGGATGCCCTATGTTATAGGAAAGTTTTAAACGTGTACATTTAACTTTTTTATGAATGATTTCCTGATCAAGATTTTCATTAACTATGTGCCAAACTTTTGAAGTGAAGAGTGCAATAAGAAACTGTTGGACATCTGATCAGTATTTTAATCATGTGCTGGTTACAGTACATTAGATGTCTTCTTGAATATACCTGGTGAGGTATGTATATGAAGTTTGTATCGTCAATATTCAAGTAGCCTACTTATGTATGTAATTTTTATTATCTGTACAGAAAAAATTTAGCTTATGTGATAGTATGAAGTAATCTCTCACGAAATAACAAGGAAGAGAAAGGTGCTTAAATTTAAATATTGAAAACAGGATGATAAGAAGAAAATAATTTTTACTTCCTTTCAATTATTAATGAAACCTGGCCACTCACCATTCGCAGTTGATTTCTATGGTTACAGGTCTATTCTTCATATTCTGTAGCTTTCAAATAATTTCTAAAATAAATATTACGCCTACTTAGCTCTTGTAAAACGAAATTTTCACTTTCACTTTCAACGGAACACTCACTTATATTCAGTTCTTGTATCTTGCAGTAAATTATCCATTTGTGATCATGTTTCCAATATAACCTCCCATTGAAACGACCACTTAAAATCATGAGCTAGAATTTATTATTTTAAAAACATTTCCACGTACATACTGTTATAATTGTTATGAACCACAATACAAAAGACAACACTGTGAAATTGGATTAATGTACCAAGATCAACATCAATACTGGTAGTATAAAATCACATACAACTTAGGCCTAGGCTAGGCCTATATTATTTCATTACTTTATGGTATTAATTAGAAGAATTAATTTTGAAGAATTTACAAATATGCTGAAATAATTTATGACACCTCTTATAGAAATATAAAAATATGTATGTACATTTTGAAACAATGGGTATAGCACCACTTGAAAATGTTGAGCACTTTAACAGTAACTTCTAAATTGTTCCATCACGTTGTCTATAGTGTTCATTTAATGTAGCACTTTTAGAATGAACGTGGTTCACATACATAAGAAGAAATGACGATGGAATGAGTCGAAGATATACAGTTTTCTTTAATTTTTAGCAAATGATGAAATTGAATATATACTGTTACTTCATATCCTAACATAAGTAGAGTTGCCACCATAGATGTAACACCTCCGTAACACCTGAAATGAATATGAAATAAATTAATGTATTGGTAATGATACAAGAATAAAAATAAATTAGGCTAGACATAACCTCACAAAATTACAAACACATGCTAAAACAAAAAAAAAAAAACTTTACGTATCCGTATATAATAAAACTAGATATTCTAGATATAATTTGATTCACACGATAACCACCTCAGCCTATTTCGCAGCAGCCATTATTAGTTACCAGTTTGAGGTGCATTACCTAATCTCATACTAACCTTGTTAAGTTCTCTAACCTAATTCACTGATAATTACGTAACAATACACAGGTCTAAAATACAGACAAATACACATTAATTACCTAATAAGTACAGCATGAAGATAATTCATTACTTTTGTCGGTATTTTCTAAAAGAGAAAGGGAAAACAGTAACAACATTATCTTCAATGTTTACATCACGTCGTTCACATTTTCATTAGGCCTATATCAGTAATGCTTGGTAAGTGAAACAATGCATGAAATTATTTTACATTTCGGGTCACATCATTCGAGAGTCGGAAAATGCAATTCGCCACTTTTAACATAGCATTGCTTGTTATATGAGAGAACTTTGACATTTACCTTAACCTATAAAGATACGACCTGTTGGTACAGAGTTCTTCACATAGCAAAACACAGACAATTTTCGAATATAACTTAGCTGAACAAACTTCAAATAACACTGTAATATGCTTGGCATATTTGTAATATTCGTACTCAATGAGTAATGCACAATTAATCGAACTATTTTCACGATACACAATGCTTTGTAATGGTACTATTCATCATTTCATAGGGCAGAGAGGCGAACCTAGCGGCAGAAATTGTCATGACTCACAGAGACCTACTCTCGATCGTGCTATGCGCCAGCTTGTATAATCTCGTAAGCAACGGTGCGTACACACGAGGGAACTGCAGAGCTTTCCTACAGGGCTAGCAGTCCTTACTACGTCACGAAAACAATCGCCAGTTCGTCACAAAGAAGGCGTAAAATAAGCTCAAGAATAACTACCGGAGAACTTCATTCTGACTAGAAAATACTAAATTTATAATGTACTTCCCACTGACCACCGCTTACACTACCATCCAGGAATACCTCTGGTACTTATGTCTGTTACGCCTTAACCGCGACGCCATCGCACGTCTTATAATCTCAACAACTAAGGCCCGATTGTATAAACCATTTAATCTTAGATCAGAGGTTGAATTGATCCTTGTTTCAGCTGAACTTGGAATTTTGTGTTGTATAAAGTCTAATCTGAGATTAATTTGTCTCAAACAAAAGTCAACTTTGACTGAAGAAATTTCTCCGATTAAGTTAGATGATCCAAGTTCAGTTATTTCTTTTCTGTTTGAAATATACAAGTGACAGATTGTGCAAATAAAATATCCATTATTATTAATATTAATAGATATGATAAGTATATTTATATATATATATATATATATTTCTTTCAATTTCTTGCCTTAATACACAAACAATCTTGTATTTTATAAGGCCCTATCGTGTTCAGCAGTATCAAATAACATAACCTATAATTATATTATGTTTATAACAACCATTAATTATTAATGGATATGATAGGTACATTCATAAATTTTCAGTTAACTGTATTACTAAACGAAAATTGTCGTTTTATAAAGCCTTATTATGTTTAACAGTATCAAACACCATAACATGATAACAACTCTGAGAACAGTCAACCTTCTTGTTATTGTCCGCCATTATTTACATTGCACAAAAAACCAGTGTCTCCAACAGAGTGTACGGAAAGTCGCCAAAAAGTAGTTGTAAAGTCGCTAGATTTCTCATTATCAATAAAGAAAGATTAAATTTTGTCACTATGGGGTGCTAAAAGGTCACTAAATCCCTATTTAAGCAATATAAAAGTTAAAATAAATTGTTGTTGAAAAAGAGTTAAAGTCGCTAGATTAGCTACACTGAACAAACCTGTCCGCTCATCACGTATTTCACCTGTTTATGCGATGTTGCCAAATCCTTTTCACGTGAACTTAGATTGCACTTGAACCAAGGTAATTTGATCGCAGACAAGTTTTATACACTAGAAGAAGTGTCTGAACTCGGTTCACTTTTCGATCTTCGATCAATGTTGATCTTTAGTCAGGGAGTTTTATACAATTGGGCCTAAGTCTTTCAAGCAATTGATTATGAGAGAATGAAAATATCCCTACTAAACTTGGGGTAACTGCAATCTAGTTCTGAGGTAATTGAACTGAAAAGTTTAGTACGTATAACATGTACACAAATGCACATTCCCCTAATTGTCCTACATCATTTCTAAGGTATTTAGAGTCTCGATACGACAATAAAACTCTAGTTGTTGTTTAGTCAACTGTCCGAAGACAAATTTGAACCTGTAACACTAACAAGTCACCACTTATGAGGCAACTAGATCAGGAGATAATGGGGTAGGGTGGCCAGTTCCTTTCCTTCTCCATTGTATACATCATCGATTAGCTACATATTACACTAATCAAACTTCAGACATATGCAAACAATTGTCTTCCTCTGACACCTGTCGGCATGTGAGATGTACTGCCTGATATTAGATATAGGTCCTACATATCAGCCAGAACTTCAATCAGAGGCAAAACTCTAGTATTAGGTGTAAAATATTCCACAGAAATGTTGCAAATCATTATCTCATTTTTTTATAATATTTGCAGTTATCTCCTTTGTGCTTAGTAAGGCATTTGTCATTCGTAATAACCCCAAAAATTACGGAATGTAAAACATTTTGCATTAGACTCGTTCACATTCAAAATTCAGATAAGAAAGAAGACTAACACGATATCAAATCTGCGTGAAACTGTGTGTGAATATTTAAAAAACAAGATTGAAAAAGAATTTCAAATATGTCTTTCTTCTTGTAATGTATCAGCGCTATGTAAATTAACAGTGAAATACAGTTATGGATTGAACTTCTTCCATTGCTGGCGAAAAGTTAACTTATGCACTGAGGTTTCAGAGCTATAGAACTTTTCAGAGTTTCGAAGATTGGAGCTACCTTTATCGTGAAGTAAAGAAGCAACGTAAAAAGTAAAAACAACCCTAATTTTTGGGGTTATTGCGAATGACAAAAATTTGCGTAACTGATTCAGATATTTGTAATGATTCCAAAATATGGAATTCATTTTCCCTACTAACTTTGTTTGTTTGTTTGTTTGTTTTTTGGGGTGGGGCGGGTGCTTTTTTGTGGCCGCGTAGTTCAGTTGGAAGAGCAACTGACTGTGCACTGGAAGGCCCCCGGGTTAAATTGCGAGTAGTGGCAGAATTTTTCTAGTTGCTAAAATTACCAGAATGCCTATCCACTCAGTTCCTATCAAATTGAGATTTTTCCGGGGGTAAAAGGCGATCGAAGCGTGATGCCCACCTCATTCTATTATTAAGCCTCAGGAGCAGATGAGCGGAAGGAATGCGATCTCCATGGTTGTGGCTGCTGATTATGATAAACATCACTCAAACATCCCAGCAATCAGCTTATTATTGATGCCGAAAATATTAGATTAGTTACAATAGGCGTATGAAAATTAATAGATAGTTACTAAGTAACTATTTAACTATTAATAGTTCCTTAATCTAGTGCGATTTATAAAAATTATTAATAAACTTTTCACTTCCTATGCTCAAGAGCAATGACCAATAACTGTTTTTTTTATTTGGTTATTTTACTACGCTGTATCCATCTAGGTTATTTAGCGTCCGAATGAAATGAAGGTGATAATGCCGGTGAAATGAGTCCGGGGTCCAGCACCGAAAGTTACCCAGAATTTGCTCGTATTGAGTTGAGGGAAAACCCCGGAAAAAACCTCAACCAGGTAACTTGCCCCGACCGGGAATCGAACCCGGGCCACCTGGTTTCGCGGCCAGACGCGCTGACCGTCCAGTAACTGTTGAATTCTACATATTTGTTAATGAATATTACTGCTATTGCGTTACATAATGTAACCATTCATTTCACAAACGTACTGCCCCCTGCCGTTTCATCACTCCCTCATATTTTCCTGGTTAACAAACAATAGTGTCAAGGTCACGGAAGCATGAAGTTCTACTACCTTCATACAGCTTCATGGCTTGTGAAGGAGATATATTTCATTTTATTTTGCTTTTTATTTGAAGACGAACGTAGATTCAATCTTCGAAACGTTGTGAAATGTCATATATATTTTGTTTCTCTTATTATCAGTGATGGAGAAAATTCAATTCAAACTTTTTCTCAGAAATCTATCACAGTAGAACCTCTATTATCCGTGGTAATGGAGGGGGTGGAGTGAACGGTTAATTGAAAAAATCGGATAATCCGAACCATATAAGGTTTTCATAAATTAAGTGCATAATACAGCTTCGTAATTTCCTCCATGGTCTTCTGTTGTATCACATTATATTATAGTAGATCAGAAGTTCACTAATTTAAATCTGGTTTTCAACGACAAAACTCCTTATGACGGCTGTCTGTGGAAAGATGGGAATAGTACTGGTCTCATGTTGTAGATTTACATACTTTATACACTTTCTATTTGTATTTCATTAAATCGTGCACAGTTGTAATTCCGATTTCTTATTCTGATGCGAGATGAACCACAGTTTCTCTTTTCTCAAAGCACTCAATTACTTGCACTTTTTTTTTCGTAGCACAAAACGTTTTCTTTTGACACCTGTGGAAGACATGTTGCATAGAAGTTAGACAGTACGGCCCCTCGATGAGGAGACCATACTGTATAAGTGTAAAAGTTTATTTAAAAAAACCGCTCTGTAGAAAAATTTCGTACTAATATAATGTACAGTACTTCATATTTTTTCTGCAGCAAAAAAAAAAATCGAGAGAGAAAAACAGTCTGATAATCCACCAATCGGTTAATAGGATGACGGAAAATCGGGGTTCTACTATATTGTTTTCTCTTTCATTCAGAACGATGAACAATCTGCTTTAAGTGTACTTCTTTAGATATGTAGCTAGAGTAACACTACGTGAAATGATATCAGAAACAAACTATCTTGGCTTGTTCGAAGGAAAATAATAAAAAGTAGATTCAAAATGTAAGAAAGTCAGATTAGCATGGAAGATGACAGTACTACGAGTATTATATATTACCAGATCACAAGTATGAAAATACGTGAGCGGTCTAAAAGCGATGGCTGGTTGAATAATTCTAGATAATATATTTTATATGAAACAAAGTAAAAATTCGCTCCTTAGACACGACTAAGCAGCCATTAAGGTTCTAAATGTAAATATTCTAATGTTTTATTTTCAAAGGAAAATATTTTACATTTTTATGGACATTGAATCTAAGTGGTCTTGGCTACGTAATATATACTGTTTTGTTTCCCTAAAGTTTGCAGCACTTCTCATAGAGAGATCAGCTGTTAATGTGTGTTTTTCAAGGAGCTATTGTTGAAGAAATATTTTGAGAGCCTGCACTGTTAATTCCAGAGCTCCAGGATCAAGGAACCTTTACTCTGTACTAATTCTTTCTGACATTTATTTTAAGTAGATTGGGTTAATAACAATTTAGCAATCTTAAAGTTCAAGTGAATATTTTGACTTAGAAATGTCTTGGCTCCGGCTCAACGATCGCAGAACTTTACACTGTCTTTCTCTTCTATTTCAAATTCTGCGCACCTCAAACACAAGTTATCTGTCGTCTCGTCTTGTGTATTTATGCTCAAAGCATAACCTAAATACTCGATCTGAGATCACTGGTACATTGAGTATACCTCATCATAACACTTCCTGATACTTTTCATCATTCACCGTTTCAATTTATCGTTATTGAAACTTCCTACCTCATACCTTAAGGGGCTATCAGACATTTACTAATTTCAAAACCCGGTCATCAAATAGACTGCTTAGACTGTGAGCTTTCCTAAAGTATAATTTTTTCTAATATATGATTTTTAACATATAAATGTTCTTTATTATTTTAACAATTCGATTCACATTACTATAATTTATTTGATTTTTAGAATTACATATAACTAAACTTGTCTTCATTTTGTTATTGTTATTATTATTATTATTATTATTATTATTATTAATTGTAGGCTTATATTGTTCCTGTATTTCTGCTATTGTATTGCTATTGCTCTAATACTGGTTGAGTGGAAGAGAAGTCTTTATGGCCTTAACTCTGCCAATAGAAATAAATCTATTACTATTACTACTTGGACTCTCACGTTGAGAGAGGAACAGACATTAAGGGTGTTTGAGAATAAGGTTCTTAGGAAAATATTTGGGGCTAAGAGGGATGAGGTTACAGGAGAATGGAGAAAGTTACACAATGCAGAGCTGCACGCATTGTATTCTTCACCTGACATAATTAGGAACATTAAATCCAGACGTTTGAGATGGGCAGGGCATGTAGCATGTATGGGCGAATCCAGAAATGCATATAGAATGTTAGTTGGGAGGCCGGAGGGAAAAAGACCTTTGGGGAGGCCGAGACGTAGATGGGAAGATAATATTAAAATGGATTTGAGGGAGGTGGGATATGATGTTAGAGACTGGATTGGTCTTGCTCACGATAGGGACCAATGGCGGGCTTATGTGAGGGCGGCAATGAACCTCCGGGTTATTTAAAAGCCACTATTGTAAGTAAGTAAGTACTATTACTACTACAGTTATTTTGAAACTGTAAAATGAAGGACTTTAACTCATCTGTAACATCCGTGACAAAATGTGTGTAACATCCGTGACATGGAGAAAACAACTATAAAATATTTACTGATTATGTTTTTGTGAACTAATTGGATGTCATGAGATTTGTATAAATCTCATACTTCTTAAGGCAAAAACCTGTGTTTACACTTTTTGTTAGTAAGGTGTGAAGTGAGTTCATAAATCTTGTAACATCCGTGACGGAACCTTTTCTTTATTTTCAAATTTTATTCAAACAACTTTTTTTCTGTAAAATCATACTTATCTTCTAAATTTATTCTAATAATAAAAGTTGACAAAATGAATTTCATTTTCAATACATAGAATTTGAAAATAGTAAAAATGTAAGATCCATGACAACTGGAATGGCTGTAAAACTATGATATGAGGACAGCAATATGTTTCAGATATTTTGGTTATGACGATGTTGAGAATTCTCAAGACTGAAAACGAAATGAGTCAAATTGTCTAATCCTTTAAGTAAGGTAATGAATTCTGACACTATTCATAAAGAATGCCTCAACACTTGTATATATAAGTTATACAGGGACATCATTTTATTTTTACTTCAAGTTTTATTGTACCTGAGTTTTTTAATGTACTTCACTGCCACTCCTTCTACTAATGAAGTTGCAACTGTCCTCTACACACAGATCCAAGACCGTATATAGTAAACAGCACTGAGTTAGTGAGTATAGTACGTTCCAGAAATATGTTCGCGTTTTCCAGTGACGAAAGAGCTTTCAATATTGAATCATATTTTCGCACAGGTATTGTCCGTTTGCCTACGTCGCATCCCGATTTCCCCCACCCGCTTCTGTTCGCCCCTCTGTAAAATCTGGACTGTCTTAGCTCTTTTCTGAAAACATTAATTTCTGTTAGGAATTGGACGTTTACGTAATATTATACAACTGTTTAAAATAACTTAAAAGGGCCTCGTTAAGTAATTAACTGTCACGTGATTTCCTCCCTTTCTATGATCCTGCGGCATAACCACTTGGACGGACAGTAGATAGTATGAGTAACTTTGTCTGTGCGGGTCGGGCAAAGTGAAGATTGAATTTACAGTACGTAAGGTACTCTTTTATAGAGTAGGTACAGAATTATTTGAACATGAGTTACTAGTACGAAGGACGAAACTGACAATTGGAATTAGATGCAATAGTCTATAGTGCGATAATATGCACATATCCATATTATGATTATTTTTCAATTTAACTTCATCCTCTTTATTGTACGCTAATGTGCTGTAGACAGTATAATATACACTGCATAATGAATACGTTCGCATGACTAACTCAGTTCGCGAGTAAAAACACTTATTATAAATACAGTACTCTCTTAGAGAGGAACAAGGTTAAGGATGTTTGAGAATAAGGTGCTTAGGAAAATATTTGGGGCTAAGAGGGATGAAGTTACAGGAGAATGGAGAAAGTTACACAACGCACAAATGCACGCATTGTATTCTTCACCTGACATAATTAGGAACATTAAATCCAGACGTTTGCGATGGGCAGGCATGTAGCACGTATGGGCGAGTCCAGGAATGCATATAGAGTGTTAGTTGGGAGACCGGAGGGAAAAAGACCTTTGGGGAGGCCGAGACGTAGATGGGAGGATAATATTAAAATGGATTTGAGGGAGGTGGTATATGATGATAGGGGCTGGATTAATCTTGCATAGGATAGGGACCGATGGCGGGCTTATGTGAGGGCGGCAATGAACCTTCGGGTTCCTTAAAAGCCATTTGTAAGTAAGTACTGTATTAAGATTAAACAAAAACCTAATGAATATTATCGAACTCAAAATCGCGATATTTACGTAAATGGATGAACTACTTTTCTTCCCTCCTATATCTGGTAGAGTGATTTGTTTGTGTTTTACGCCAGTATCATCGAACTCCAGTCGTGGAAGGGGATAGTAATCTGTGTTTCCGGTTCTCTAAAGGTATAGCCAGGTTAATATTAAAAATGTTAGTAAAAATAAAATGATGTCCCTGTATTTAGAACACAGTCCTACATTTAATGAATAAAGTTTCCTCTTCCATCTCAGATGTATGTTTACATTTCAGAGTCACGTGACATTACCTGAAGAATGAGGCATCCGAGGGTAGGTTTCAAATGCTACTTTCTATATCTATATGTCCTTGTTATTCACTCTTTATTAGGCTAAACACATTTGTAAGACTTTTTTGCTCCATTAAGGCCGTTTCTTTTTACAGCACTTTCGATTGCATAGAAAATAACACTGGCAGGTATATTGGTAATACATGTACAACAGACAACGAACGTGTAAATAAAAACTGGTGATTTACGGTTGGTAGCGGCAGGGAATCTATTACAGCTTTCAGAAGAGTTAGAACTTTAGTTCCTTCGACAAGAAACGAACATTTCAAGTTTACAGACTGTAGATAAATGTGAAATTATCGCAGACCACTCCGCATCATATTTCTATTAATGACTCTTATTTATTATTCATTCTCATTGTTTACATGTACTATACACCGTATTCGTCATATTATTATATTAATCATCCATATTCATGACTTATTATTTATATTCATAATTAATATTTTATTTATGCCCTTTTTTCATATTCATTGCCTATAGGCTTACTCAGACACCTATAAATATTAATTATTCTCACATCTTGTTCATATTTACATTCACACTCATTATTCACATTTCCTTTCATATTCCCGTTCATTATTCACGTTCCCATTCACATTCAATTATTTATTTTTATATTTCCATTCTCATTCACATTCAATATTTATTTACATTCTCATTCACATTCATTATTCATATCTTTATTCCAATTAAAATGTATTAATTTACATTGACATTCATCCATTCACATTAATTATTCATATTCCTATTCACTTTGAAATTCATTAATTCATATTGACATTCATTCATTCATATTACTAATTCATATTCCTATTCACTTTAAAATTCATTAATCCATATTGCCATTCATCCATTCACATTAATTATTCGTGTTCCTATTCACTTTGAAATTCATTAATTCATATTGACATCCATCCATTCACATTAGTTATTCATATTCCTATTCCCTTTAAAATTCATTAATCCATATTGCCATTCATGCATTCACATTAATTATTGGTATTCCTATTCACATTCAAATTAATTAATTCATATTGACATTCATTCATTCGTTTACATTAATTATTCATATTCCTATTCAGTTTCAAATTAATTAATTTCATTGTCATTAATCCATTCACATTAATTATTCACATTTCTATTCACATTCAAATTTATTAATTCATTTTGACATTCATTCATTCACATCAATTATTCATATTCCTATTCACATTCAAATTTATTAATTAATACTGTCATTCATTCACATTAATTATTTATACTCCTATCCACATTCAAATTTATTAATTCATATTGTCATTCATCCATTCACATTAATTATTCATATTCCTATTCACATTCAAATTTACTAATTCATATTGATATTTATTCATTCACATTAATTATTCATATTCCTATTCATATTCAAATTTATCAATTCATATTGCCATTTATTCATTCATTCATGCATTCATTCATTCACATTAATTATTCATATTCCCATTCACTTTAAAATTCATTAATCCATATTGCCATTCATTCATTCATTCATTCATTCATTCATTCATTCACATTAATTATTCATATTACTATTCACATTCAAATTTATTAATTCACATTACCATTCATCCATTCACATTAATTATCCTTACCCTATTCACATTCAAATTTATTTACTCATATTGATATTTATCCATTCGCATTAATGATTCATATTTCTATTCACATTCAAATTTGTTAATTCATATTGTCATTCATTCACATTAATTATGCATATTCCTATTCACATTCAAATTTATTAATCCATAAACCATTCATCCATTCACATTAATTATCCTTACCCTATTCACATTCAAATTTATTTACCCATATTGATATTCATCCATTCGCATTAATGATTCATATTCCTATTCACATTCAAATTTATTAATTCATATTGACATCCATCCAGTGACATTAATTATCCATATTCCTATTTACATTCAAATTTATTAATTCATATTGATATTCATCCATTCACATTATTGATTCATATTCCTATTCATATTAAAATTCATTCATTCACATTAATTATTCATATTCTTATTCACATTCGTTATTCATAGTCACATTCAATATTCGTATTTGTATTCCCATTCACATCGGTTGTTCATATTCACATTCATTATTTATATTTGTATTCCCATTTACATTCCTTATTGACACTCACATTGATATTTAAATCACATTCACATATTCATATTACTATTCACATTAGAATTCACGTTACAATAATTGATATTCATGTATTCACATTGGAATTTACGTACATTTATTCACAGTACAATTCACATTCATTACTCATACCTCCACATTCATTATCCCTATTCCCATTCACATTCATTATTTACATTCCATTTCATATGAAGTATTTACATTCGACTATTCATATTGAGTGACCGTGTAATAACGAAAAGAACTTCACTTGATTACAACTCAGATATCTTTTACTGAAAAGAAATGTTCATGCAATACGTACGCAAAGAACTTTGGTGGACTCATCTATTATTTTGAACTCGGCTGTGCCTCGTCAGTAAACATGTAGATTCGTCCGTTGTAGCCCTGCATTCCGTAATTGTTGTTTATGTAACTATTAGTGTGGTAAAGTAATATAGTTAGGCACCTGCATCTGTCAAGCATTGTAAATATATGTCCTACTTAAAAGAGTGGTTTAGGGAAAATTAATAATAATAATAATAATAATAATAATAATAATAATAATAATAATAATAATAATAATAATAATAATAATTTATTTAACCTGGCAGAGTTAAGGCCATACGGCCTTCTCCAACACTCAACTAAGTAAAATTAATAGAAAAAATAGAATAGTATGAAGTGTGCACATAGAACAAAACAAATATAATAAATGAGTTGTTTAAGATTGGATAAATATTTTGCATAAGGTCACGAGTAAAATCTTAACGAATGCAGAACAAAACGTTCTTAACAAAAATCTTGACTTTTATCTAATTTAAACCCAATGCATTACTCTGAACATTCATTTTGGAGGATAAATTATTCTGCAAATGTACCGTTACAGGCAAGCTTTAAGCGAAAATAATTACGAAATAAAACAGTTCTGCATGATTTATACTTCATACCTTATGGAATACCTAAAGACTCATTTCATTTCGTATAAATTGCTTTAAGGTTTTTATAGTACCACAGTCTAGTGTATACAGTCACGAAGCTTGAGTTGTGAGGTTGCTAGGAACAATAGACTGTGCAGGTACTATTTCGCATTGTCTGTAATGAGGCGATAGTAGCGATCCTAGTGTTTAGCAAGTATGTATGGATGCATATTTACTACATATTGAGCTTCGTGACTGTATATACTAGACTGTGGCAGTACTTTGATATTATACTCAATTTGCACAGAAGATATTCTTGCGACTAGTTTCCTATATAGGATATTCTATTACGAGTATAATGTAACAGACACGAACAAATTCCTACGAAATTACACTACCTACTAATTTAGAGACTTTATCGAAGACTCTAAATGACAACAACACACAAAATGTTTTTGGCGTAAACTATTTATAATTTAAAGTCGTGCACTGAAGAGAAATGAGATATATTCTTGAGTGGAATTGCTTGAGAAGCTCAAATAGAGCCAGATTTCAAGAAGCACGCAAGCAGCTGGAATTATGTCACAGCTTTCTTAATCCGCAAACTCAGATATGGCACACTATGCTGATAGACTGTCTTGGCATTTCATGCGTTCAAGGACACAGCAATCTCATAATTATTGAATGTTCGAATATCAGTTTCGAAACGACCTTAATTGCAACAATAAATGTTCGCCGCATTACTTAACGGTCGTCAGTTATTTCGCCGCCCGGAGCCATGTCTGTTAAGTGTGTGTCGCCTTCTAGGAAAAGGGATGAGAACTATGCTACCTGTATGTTACATTTGGAATAGTTACAATGTCAAAATTTATCTAACGGATTATTTTCTTGACTTCTAAAATGAGAACATATAATCTGTAGAATGACGATGTGCAATAATTCTAAATATTCTGACAACGTAACAGGTTATTTGTAAAATTGGATAGGAATTTATTTATTTATTTATTATTTTGCTAATAATTGTAACATAAAATATAATATATACAGAAAAACTTTAGTTCGCCCCTGAAAGAGTAGAACTCGTGCTCAGTGGCGGATTCCTGAATTGAAATTAGTAACTATACAACACAATTTGTCTTGTGTGTACTATGCAATTATAATATATAAATTTAAATTTACAATTTTTCAATTTTTATAAAATCCATACATAACTTTTTAAATTTAATACTAGAACTATTAGAATTGACAAGATTAGGATATTAGAATATAAATTTGTTACATATTCTTGGGCCTAAATTACTACTATGATTAAATACTGTAACAGTATTGCATTTTGGTTCAAACAATCTTACAGAATTCATACCTTTTGTTTCATAACTATGAGAATACAGTTCAAAATTATTTCGATTTTTATGTATGAATTTTATTAATACAATATAATAAATTTCTCTTACGTTAAGTACATTAAAGCCTAAAAACAAATTTTGAGATGGAAAATCAATAGGTTTATGAAGACATATTTTAATTATTTTCTTCTGTAATAAATAAAGTGGATTAAAATTGGATGTAAATGAGCTACCCCATCCTATAATTCCATACATAATTACCGATTGAAATAAAGTTAAATATATTGTGCGTAATAAACTTATTGATTATTATTGATTAATTTAATTATTAAATAAAATTATAAGTATCTTCTTAAGTGTCATTAATAATAATCATCATCGTCCTTGCAGGTATTAGGCCTAGTGGCCTGTTACGATCTCCGTCCATCTTTTCAGGGGGCGTCCCAAAGATCGTCTTCCATGTGGTATATAGCGGAGAATTTGTCTTAGGAGTCTGGAACGGTCCATCCCATTGACATGGTTAAGCCATTTTTGTCTATAGTGGTTGAGATGTTCATAAATAGGTGTAATTTTCAATTCTTTTGTAATTAGTTCATTCCTTTTGTGGTCAAGCAAGCTGTAGCCGGCAGTCCTCCTTAGAAATCTCATTTCCGCAGTTGTTAGGCGTTGAACATCTGAGTTTCGGACAGTCCAGGCCTCACTACCACACATGAGGACAGGTCTTGCTAGAACTTTACATGTTTTTAACCTGGTATGTTTTTGGGTTTTCGTGGTTGTGAAAACCTGGTTCATGGTTCTTAAGGCTCCATTAAAATGTTGAATATTTTCAGATGTATCAGTAACAGGTAAATATATCAAATTATAACGTAAATATTTAAATGAGTTTACCTGTTCTAACGTATGGGTTCCAATGCAAATTTTACTGTCATTAATAATACTAATAATAATAATAATAATAATAATAATAATAATAATAATAATAATATTAATAATAAAGCTTTGTGTTCAAGATATATGCTGGTAGACAGAATCTACGAATTTCCCCTCGTTTATCGGATTTTCTTCCCTGGTAATGACGTTGTATGTTCCCTAATTACTGTATGTATTGATACTGATTATTTATCTTTTATGATACAGTAATTTATCTTACAGTAATTTAGCACTGTAAAGTTAATGTGTGCTTTTAAAAACCATGGAAGGGAATATCTTAGTTTTCTGGCCTTGATTCAGGTATTAACATTCATGTTAACCGGCTATCAGGGAACAAGACTTCAGTGAATTCCATTCTTCCGTCCGGTCAGACACTTTTATCTGCTTCACCTTGTGTCACACAAAAGAGTAGTCAAGGATTACAAAATAAGTCAACCATCTCGAATTTGTTACGTAAGACATTCTTCAAAGTAGTTTTCCTTGTAGTTTAAAAAATGACTGATTGTTCCGACTGGCCTGAGAAACCGGAATTGCACAACTAACATCATTTCCTCAAATTAATTAATTTTATTAACAGTCATAATATAAATGAAAGTTGTGTTTTATCTAGAACGACGATTTTCATAGTAATGCACGTTTTTTTTCTATTGATACCGATACGTCATGTTTAAGAAGTATTCATATTTTCGAGTTTCCAACGAAGAATAATCCAACAAGACCAATTTTGTTTTGTATAGATATTTCAACAGTTTTATGAAAAAATACATATTTTAACTTAATATTGCA
The DNA here is from genome assembly GCF_040183065.1 of Periplaneta americana. NCBI lineage: Eukaryota > Metazoa > Arthropoda > Insecta > Blattodea > Blattidae > Periplaneta > Periplaneta americana. Next base: position 153,806,920 of record NC_091131.1, on the reverse strand, counting down.
TATAATTGCCTATTTCCTCATTTCTTTTACGTTTTCCAAATTCTTTACGGTGAAACTTTAAAAAGTTCCTTGAAGTAAGAGGGGTGATTCTCACAAATATATTTAAGGATTTTGTGACTCATGAGGATGGCACAAATATTCTAATATTCGTATTTGGTACTTGGTGTGAGTCAGTCTCCAATAAAAACAAAAGAAACTTCTTATTTACAGTCCACAAATGGACGACTAAGTTCCAGCGAATATATATTTTAATAGAGGACAGGGCGCTGGTTCGATTAGTCTGCAAGAGAGCCCGGAATTTCTAGTAGCACACTACTAGTTCCTACCTAAGGCCACTTAAAAACTGGAGACCAGGGGTCTACTTCCCCTTGATTCCTTGGCAATAGTTGAAGAGGCAGAGGAGAGGCTGAGACGAGCATATACGGGTAGAAATTCTCTAAAAATTCATCGCAGTGCGCCCAAAAATTTGCGAAAAGTGGAATCTGTGTCAAGGAGCAGATGAACTCTGGGCTAAGTTCTGGGGATCTTACAAGGGTCCTTCTTTTAAAGTTCGCCATCATTACATCCTGTAATGATGAACGTTCATTTTCATTAACTGAAAAAAGGCGTTCCTTCGTAAAAGAAAACCTGAAAAAACTTAATTATTGCCATTTACTGTAACTGAACTGCACCCGAGCACGAGCTTTTGCTCTTTCTTCAGGATGTTATAATGATAGACCTACAGCTACGACATCTGTATAATCAGAAGGAAATATATTATTATTTATTAAATGTCTTATTATTCTGTTGAGAAGCTTTTATCATCCAGTCTGCTCTTAAAAAATGTGAAATTTAGAATTTATAAAACAAATCATATTACCGGTTGTTTTGTATGGTTTTGAAACTTGGACTCTCACTTTGAGAAAGGAACAGAGGTTAAGGGTGTTAGTGAATAAGGTGCTTAGGAAAATATTTGCAGTTAAGAGGAATGGAGTTACAGCGGAATTGAAAAAGTTACACAACGCAGAACTGCACGCATTGTATTCTTCACCTGACATAATTATAAACACTAAAGGCAGACGTTTGAGATGGGCAGGGCATACAGCACATATGGGCCAATCCAGAAATTCATTTAGAGTGTTAGTTGGGAGGCCGGAGGGAAATAGACCTTTGGGGAAGCCGAGACGTAGATGAGAAGATAATATTAAAATGGATTTGAGGGAGGTGGGATATGATGGTAGAGACTGGATTAATCTTGCTCAGGATAAGGACCGATGGCGGGCTTATGTGAGGGCGGCAAGAAACCTCCGGGTTCTCTAAAAAGCCATTTGTATGTATTTATTAAAGTATGGCAAAGTAGCTGCATTAACATACGTGAAATTATTTGATATTTGTTATCAGAAATTTTTGAAAGTGAAAAGTTGTCTGAATCTCTCATTGAAGTGCACTAAAGCGTTTCATAGTCTGCTTTTTTTTATTTTTTTTTAGTGTATAATAAATGCATATTTCTAAGGTTGTTGGAGTATATAAATCCTCGGTCTAGTTATATAATATTCTGGTAGATTTCAGTCCATATTTCTTAATAAGAGTGAATTAGTTTTTCTTTAGTGCTGTATGCTGATCTGCCGTTTGTATCACTTCCTGATTACCATCTTCATCAACTAGGCTACAAGAATTGCTCCGAGAAAAATCGCCAGTTACATTTTGATACCAGATCAAGACGAAATGATCTTGGATTAATGTGTAGATGCAACCAAAAATCTAAGTTCAGTTTGACTGAAGGTTTTTTTTTCATTTGCCCGATCTGAGATTAATTATCTTTTTATTAATTAATATCTAATCTTCCTCAGCTTGGTGAGGTTGCCAAAGACAAAGAATGTTAAACAGTAACATTAAAAATGTCTTACAAGAAATTTGTTTCCAATAAACTGAAATTTACAGTAGATAATGTTTTACACTAATGAAAATTTGCAGTAAATTAAAAAATACATATACAAAATAAAATAGAATGAGAAAATACAACTGTAATTTGAATTGAAGTACAAGTATCGCCATAAAATCTGCAGAGAACCTTTTAAAAACTATGATAAAATGTTTCTTAATTGTTGTTGTTACTCAAAATTTATAACAGAATGACACGAATTGTTTTGTTATGGTCCCTCTAGCGCCCACCATTAATCCGATTACTTCTATATTCCTGAATTTATATGATGTTTTATAATAAGGGATAGTTGGTTCATAAATTGCCCTTTTCTCTATATTAACCCCCTCGGGTTTATTCTGGTGCATCTAGGATCTGATGGTCGGATCCAGAATATAACTTTTTGTCTCTCCAGTTTTGGCCCGATTTTATAAATACGGTTAATCTAAAGATTATGTTAAACCTAAGTTAAACCTAACCACGAGTTTAACCATATTATAGAGTCTCATTTAAGTTAAACCGTGGTGGAAAACGATTGGTATTACTGCTAGGAAAGAAAAGAAAAACATCGCAACTGTTTAATTGTATTATTGATTTAAAATAGCCGAGCTCGTGGAGAATCTTCATTAAGAAACATCTTTGTTCTTCGATATCAGAGAGAGAGTATCATAAAAAAAATCTAAAGAGGACCAATACAGCGTACTTCAGTATGCTTGTCAGACTTAACCTCAAATAGTTTCTTAACGCTGGTTACCAACGTTATACTCCCAAACACAATGCAACCAAACTAAACCTTGCATGACCATCCGGGACGTAACTCCATACAGAATCAATTAAGTAATGAAGTAATAATATCAGTGTGCGTATTTTATGTGTTGTCTAGAATATTTATGAAACAGAATTCAGTCAAATAATAAAATTATTTTTACGAATCTAGTAAAATTAGGTAATATTATTAGTGTCTTTATAAATCAGGCCCCATAGTGAATTTTACCAGGAGACTGTCTGCCACAAACAGTACAATGCGCAGTAGATTTATAGTAGATTTACGGACATCTCCGAAATCTTCCATCGTTTTCAGTATGCCTACTACCAGAGGAAAAATAGCGCAGCGTAACTAGTAACTGATGAGAGATTCAACAGAATGTTTTCAAAAATAAAAAAGAAATCATTTATCTTTTCAAAGAATCTTTAAATTCAAACCTTAAAACATATTTTTGCATGTTGTATCCGAGTTTCAATTTTTCGAAACAAGGTTAGGACTATAAGCCTAATTCTGAAGGTTAGGACTGTCTGCTTCGAAAGCCTCAATTTATTTTTAAACTTATGTTGATTTATGTATGTATATTTCAAATTGGTGCACTCTACTTCGAAAAATTCTTGGCTGCCGTGTGATATTAATCACTCACGTATAGTCACTCATAAGTTCTTGGAAAACATCTGCAATATCCGTTTGTATTGCGGGAACCGCCATCTTGCACTGTTGAGCCTTGAACTGCAATTTAAACGGCAGAAAACTGCCGATCAAGTTAAACTCAAGTTAACTCAAGACTAACTGGTAGTTTTCTTTCTTTCTTTCTTTCTTTCTTTTTTCTTTCTTTCTTTTTTCTTTCTTTCTTTTTTCTTTCTTTCTCTCAGTTTAACCTCTCCCTTCTAGGTGCATTTACACGACCCACGCCACCCGGGCCTTACAGGGCCGCGACCTGTCGGGAGAGGTATTAATCTATGGATCACATACATACTTTTTTGACCACACAAGGACATGGAGGGCCTCTCCGGATGAGGGATCAGCTCAATGCCAGGGCCACCTCCGATACAACACAAACATTTAAGACATTACACATCATTCACTCACACATATGAAAGGATTAAGGGAAGGATCGCCGTCCATGGCCGGACTTTCAAGAGGTACAATCGCGGCATTTGCCTGGAAATAACTCAGGAAACCATGGAAAACCTCAGTTAGGATCGAACCCCGGACCTCCCGAATGCGAGGCCAGCCCTCTACCACGCCGCTAGCCCGCTCGGTCTAACTGGTAGTTAAGGTTTATAATACGAAGCAGAACGATAAACTTCAGTTTAAACTGAACGTAAGGTGTAAACGGCATTTATAATACGCCAAAGATTGTTCCTAAGATTCTTAAAACACGTGGGCAGCGACAAACAAATGAACGTGGTGAGGCGTCATGTCAGCAGTGATTTACGAGTGCGCCTTGTCACGACTCGGCTGCGCGGATATGGTGCGAAGTTCAAGAGCCAGAGTGTCACGATATAGGAGGACGTCTACCGATGCAATGTCAGAAGCTGCTATTTGGGTTAGCTACGCTCTTATACCGGCGTTGAAATCTCCGAGGTGAATGGCTCTCTTTGAACAGACATTCTTATTATTCTCAACTTTCTTCTTCCGCTTTTCGTCATCACCTCGTCAAATATGGCACACGCTATCCAAGTGAAAGGATAAGTGTGCCATAAACACACCTTGCGCTTCCAAAATTTTCACACAATATTTTGCTTTCTCGAACAATAGAGTCATTGCGTCATTATTAGAGAAAAATAAATAAGAATCCATTATATTTCTGCTTGCTTTTTTAAGGTCTACTGACTCATTATAACTTTCACACATCTAATTGGTGCTTAAAATGAATTATTTTGAAATTTCTTTCACCGACTGGTCATTGTTAAGGGCTTAGAGAATTCTTCTGTCAATAATTTAAGTCATTAAGTTTCACTTATAATCATGTACGTTGTCGCATTTAGTCAGGCCACGGTAATAGAATATCTTAACGTCACACACAATATGATTTATAACTCATTTTGCTAGTTACGACTAGTCTGTTACAACCCGAAGACTATACCACGCAAGAAATCTAAAAATTCAGGCGATTCAGTGTTGTTAATACCTACTAATTTGTACTGAACTTCTCGTGCATAGATTTACAATATTAATAAAACAGCATGACTGGACTTGAAGTGTAACATTTCGTCACAATTTTTAAATAAAGATGAAAGAAATTAACGCTATGGGAATCAAGAAATAATGCCACATTCGCAGTGGAATATTGAGGCAAACATAATTATTTAAGGGGAGATTAACTCTTCTATACAGCCAATATTAAATTTGCTTATTTAATGACCTTAGGAACTACTGAAGATACGGCACTGAAATTTTTGTACAGTGAAGATACAAGGTTTATAAGAAAACTGAAGGATTGTACCTATAGTAATGTCACATTCATTAGGACTATTTCGTGAATAAATAAAAAATGAAAATATATCCCTAACATTCGCTCACAAAATGTTAATAATTGTATATTTATAGATGCTTAACCTATTCAGACATTGTGAAGCTGAAATAGATGAATAACGATTACTGCAATAAAGAAATTGGATGTTATTCAGTAATGCCAATTGAGAAAAGCGAAATACAGGTTTAAAAATGTTAATTACATGTACTGCACTTTTCTCTTGCTATTATAACAGAAATACATTTTCATTATCTGCTGAAATCATAATTTAATTTAAACATTTTATAATATAATGACACCTGAAAGGCTACAACACATGCTGATGGAATGGAACGAAGGGTTAATAAGAAAAGGGAGCGGATTAATGTCAACAAGAGTAAAGTAATGTGGATCTCTAAGGAAGAAAGACAGGAAACAGAATTCAACATTGAATGTGAAGGACAAAACCTGGAGAGAGTGGAAAGTTTTAAATATTTGGGGACACTAATAGCTAGTGATGGAAGAGTAGATCAAGAAGTACTGAACAGGATAAAGAAAGCAACATCAGCATACTATCAAATAAGTAATACAATAGTTGGGAAAAAAGAAATAACCACTAAGACAAAAATACAGATATATAATTCAATAATTAAACCTATAATCCAATATAGTACCGAAAGCTTACCACTCTTAGATAAACATCGAAGTAAATTAACAGCAGTGGAAATGAAATATCTTAGAAGAACTGTAGGAAAGACCAGAAGAGATAGGATAAGGAATGACAGGATAAGAGAAGAAGTTAAAATGAGAAAAGCATTAACAGAGGTGATTTATGAAAGGCAGTTGAAATGGTTTGGGCATGTATATCGTATGGGAGAGGAAACGAAGGTTAAACAGGTGATGGAAATGAGAGTGGAAGGAAGAAAGGGAAGAGGAAGACCAAGGATTAAATGGGAGGATACAACAGAAAGAATAGGCCAACAGAAAGGAAAAACAATGAGATGAAGAGAATGTGTAGAGACCGGGAAAATGGATGAAATGGACGGAGAGAGGCGAACCCGACTGAAGAAGAAGAAGAAGAAGAAGAAGAAGAAGAAGAAGAAGAAGTAATATAATGACAAATAACCTGATTAATACTTTAATTAAATGAACAATTGTTATGAAGGAGTGTCATTTTCTTTAGATGCAATGGGCATGGAATTAGAAGATGAAGATGTAGATGTGGAAGTAGAATTTCGCAATTTATTTAGTATGCCCTAAAACGGATTCATCCTCATCGATTTACGGGGAAACAGTTGGCGACATTGACTAAACAAAAGAATGACCATGCGACAAATTGATAGCGATAAATCGAGCTGCAAAAATTATCGCGATTTATGACTTTGATTGGTTGGAATTCAAAATTTCATTATATTTGATTGGCCGAAAATAGGATGTCATATAAACAAAATAGTCAATAACTATAAGTTCTAAAAAAAAAAGAAAAAATAAGATTTGAATTACCGTAGTTAAATAATGTTGAAATATTTTATACAAATGCCTCATTTTCTCATGAACTATAAATTATAGAAGAATGAAATTTTAAAATTATGTTGATAGCAGTACATTAATGAAATGGACTGTACATTAAATTGTGTATGTCTATTAGTTTTAACAGAAAAAAATATTATAGATAAAAAATAAAAAATTATAAAATCAGCATTATTTTTAAAGATCTTTTTTTTTTTTACACTTTGTACTTCCTGCTAAATCGAAGTCAGTTTCATCAAATACTTTGTATCTTTATCCTTAAAATTTTTCAGTTCAATATTTTCAGTAGTTGCTGATATAATGGATCATTTAATAAGCAAATTTAACACTGACGGTATAGGGCAGTTAATCTCCCTTCACATAAACAATAACATTAGCAAACAAACTTGAATATTCATAATGAGAAAAACATCGTCGTCGTCATCATCATTATCATCCTGCATCATCATCATAATTATATTAGTAATCATTAATAAATAACGCTTCAAGGTTGCTTCTCCATTAGTATTACTTCCCCCTTTCAGTTGTATAATGTTTGTATGAAACAATTTTTCATTTGGTGCTTGCATACAAACTTATTTTGGGTGGTCAAGATAAATGGGACACTATGTATATATATATATATATATATATATATATATATATATATATATATATATATATATTCACATTCTCTGTTATAGAATACGGGTACTAATTTTGAAACTGAATACAGATTTTGCAGTTCCATACATTCAGTGGCGGAAAACACGTTAAAAATACGGTGATATACTTATCCTGTACTTCAATTCAATTCTAGTCCTACTATTACTGCGTCACTCATGTCTTTTGATTGGCTGGATGCTTCGTTTTGACGTTAAACTTATGTATAAAACCTTGACGCTATCAAGCTTCTAAATTTACGTCAGTACGGCCAAATCTATGTTAATGTAATGTTAATGGTCACACTTATTGACCTATTTTTCATGTAAATGTGAAGTTTACGATAAAGTTTGCACTTTGAATGAGGTCTTCTAATAGTATTATATGCAAATAAGCTGCCATTGACAGCTGTTTTGAAGGAGGTTCTTTTCCTTCGTTGTCAAGGCAACAACTTTGTTCGCCCCAGTCAGTTCTTCTTGCTACCATGAATGCACGTTGTTGTCTTTTGTTCTGGTACCCTACTTGGCCCTGTACTTCTTGCTACAAGTTGCACTGCATAAATCACAGTTGCCGCCTCTCCCTTCGTTGTGTGGGTTGTCTGAAATCGTACTTCTGTGTTCTGATGAATATTTTAATACATGAAGTAGCACATTCTAAATCATAAACGTCACTTTATATCACAGTCAACATCTTGACACTATTGTGTAAGCAAATCTTAAGAGAAGGTATGAGATTGAGAAAGTTATATACAGTATAACACGAGTTCGTCGACGTTATACGCAACAGAAGGTAACATAATACAGTCCGATCCGTTTGGGTATGGATAATATTAATTTATTATTATAAAGCTATTATGATAGTACTTACTTACTTACTTACAAATGGCTTTTAAGGAACCCGAAGGTTCACTGCCGCCCTCACATAAGCCTGCCATCGGTCCCTATCCAGTCTCTATCATCATATCCCACCTCCCTCAAATCAATTTTAATATTCTCCTCCCATCTACGTCTCGGCCTCCCCAAAGGTCTTTTTCCCTCCGGTCTCCCAACTAACACTCTATATGCATTTCTGGATTCGCCCATACGTGCTACATGCCCTGCCCATCTCAAACGTCTGGATTTTATGTTCCTAATTATGTCAGGTGAAGAATACAATGCGTGCAGTTCTGCGTTATGTAACTTTCTCCATTCTCCTGTAACTTCATCCCGCTTAGCCCCAAATATTTTCCTAAGCACCTTATTCTCAAACACCCTTAACCTATGTTCCTCTCTCAGAGTGAGAGTCCAAGTTTCACAACCATAAAGAACAACCAGTAATATAACCGTTTTATAAATTCTAACTTTCAGATTTTTTGACAGCAGACTAGATGATAAAAGCTTCTCAAGCGAATAATAACACGCATTTCCCATATTTATTCTGCGTTTAATTTCCTCCCGAGTGTCATTTATATTTGTTACTGTTGCTCCAAGATATTTGAATTTTTCCACCCCTTCGAAGGATAAATCTCCAATTTTTATATTTCCACGAGACATAATCATATACTTTATCTTTTCGGGATTTACTTCCAAACCGATCTCTTTACTTGCTTCAACTAGAATTTCCGTGTTTTCCCTAATCGTTTGTGGATTTTCTCCTAACATATTCACGTCATCCGCATAGACAAGAAGCTGATGTAACCCGTGCAATTCCAAACCCTGCCTGTTATCCTGAACTTTCCTAATGGAATATTCTAAAGCGAAATTAAAAAGTAAAGGTGATAGTGCATCTCCCTGCTTTAGCCCGCAGTGAATTGGAAAAGCATCAGATAGAAACTGACCTATACGGACTCTGGGAGTTTTCATATATGACAATCAACAATGCATAATCATTGTAGATGATTAAAATGGCTACTACAAATCAACAGCGGGCACAATGTGTTCTTTGGTATGCTAAATTTGAGAGTGTTCAAAGAGTTCAAAGGGAATTTCGACATGAGTATGGTGTGCGCAATGTACCTAAATACGGTTCCATAATATTGTGGTATCGAACATTTGTAGAAACAGATTCTGTGTTAAAAAAAAACATGCAGGAAGTCGCAGACGAAACCCAGTGTGGGGTTTTGTTAAAGACAATGTCTATTACATCACATATTTATTTTATGAGGTCTCGCCACCCTCATTCTGTTCATAGTGAACTATTTAAATTTCTAGTTCGATGCAGTACAGAAGATTACAAACGTTCACAACTGCACTGTCTGATAGTCCCTTCACTACTGAACAGAATACCACACCGCGAAACATTTCGTGAACGCATGCGCAATAATAAAACTTGTTTTGTTTGTTGCTATACCATATTTTGGTACGGAGGGAGTATAATTTACTTAGAAATATTGATTGCTATATTCATGTTATATGCTACTCAATACTGTTACATATTGGTACCAAAGTTTCTTGGTGAGTTCCCAAAGCCGTTATGTGCTGGTGTTCAGTGCATTAATCTAAGTCAAACATATCGCATGCATGTAAAGATGGGGTTGTGTCGACATTTCTAAGGGCGTGTAGACATTCCTGCACGCCTAAGGGAATATCAGTCGATGGCAAATCTGTATTTAAAAGATTTCTTGCTAATTATAAAAACTGAACTGCATGACATTTCATGTTACCGGCTTGTAGGCTAAAATCTCAATCATTATCCAAAATCAGTTTGCTAATACTGTATAATGAAAACATACAGCCTTATATTAGATCTGTAATTCTCCTATATTCAGGTCTGTATTCTCAGAACGTGTCGTTACTGCGAATCAGGTATCTGGAAGAAAAAACTGGACTTGAACCAGTAATCGGAATTCAAACAGCGCGTGGATTCATCATTTAAGGGGACACTCAACTTAAAAATTGGAGAAAAAGTGTCATAGAAATGAAAAATTAAATTTCTACACTAATTTACGTGACAGAACAAAATCAATACGCAGAATTCTTCCCCTATTCATTGGGAAGTCACAGTCAAATGCACAAAGCCAAAAAATAAAAAATGATAATTAAAAGTGATATTTCAATTAATGATTGATTAAAAATTGAAATATTTTTTATTTTGAAAAGTATTGGATCTAATGAGCTGAGATTTTGCATGTTACTTTCCATGTGTATATTAAACTTTTTCTCCAAATTTGAAAAAGATTGGTCAAATAGGAAAAAAGTTCCAAAATATAGTTGAGTGTCCCCTTAACGAACTGAAAAAAATAACACGAGATATCATGTGATCACCTTAAGAAGGATGTTCTGAAACTATTCGATGTCAATAAATTCATATGAAGACTCTGAAACTTAGAGGGCATGTTGAATCCGCATACAGATGGATCTTCTGAAACTCAAAAGACATACTTAACTCATATGAAGATGGATGCTTTGGAACTGAACGGACATACTGGTCCACATGGAGACGGATATTTTGAAATAAACATCAGCACATACGAAGGTGAATGCTCTCAAACGAAAAAATCATTCTGGATCCGCACGAAGGTGAATGTTCCAAATCTCAGCAGACAGACTAGACTCATATGAAGATGGATGATCTGAAACCCTTAGATTTGTATAACGTTAATAAAATCTGTAAATTCCAACCGATTGTGCTAATTCTTTCAGAAAGTATTAAATTCGTGTGTCTACACCAGTATCTATCATAGGTTTCGAGGTTCGATGCAAAGAAAATAAATTACGAAAATTTATTTTTTTGCGAGATTTTCAAATATGATTCAAATATGAAAACATCAATAAAAATTACAAATCCCAACAGATACCTCTAATTCCTTTAAAAAATTATTAAATTCATGTGTCTGCACACATATCTATCAGAAGTTTCATGGTCCCATGCATAGAAATATAAGTTTGTTAGGGTATAACGGTCACACGATGATGGATGTTTTTAAATGTAACAAATACCCCAGATTCACTTGAAAGTGGATATTCTGAAAAACAGCAAACATTTCAGACCCACATGCAGGTGGATGTTCAAAAACGTGGCAGACATACTAGACCCACAACAAAGTGAATGTTCTGAAACTTGGCAAACATACTGGACCCACATAAAAGTATGTATTCTGAACCTTGGCAGATATTTTGTTATACAGAGTGTATCAAAACTCGACGGCAAAACTTCAGGAATGGATTACTCCTATAGAGAGTATAAAAAAGTGTATTATAGCATGGGTCCGAAAATACATAATTATAGAGTTATCTGGACTTTTACTAATGTTAGTGCAAGCCGACATGCCTTGATCACTGGACTAAAACGCGACATTCGACAGAAGTTCTCCGTTAATATCTGGGCAGACATTGTTGGTGATTGCTTGTTAGGAACCTACGTTCTTCCGAACAGACTTACTGGAAAGAACTACGCAGATCTCTTGCGCAATGCTTTGCCTGATTACTTGGAAGAATGTCATCTAGCATCCTGTCGATGGTTATTCTTCATGCATGATACTCCCGCACATTTCAATCTTCGTGCCCGCAGGCACTTAATGCACATTATCCTGGGTGCTGGATTGATGGGGGTGGACCAATTGCTTGACCACCACGCTCTCCTGATTTAAACCCCCTGAATTTTTATCTTCGGAGACATTTAAAGTCTTTGATGTATTCGACTGCTGTGCGTGATGAACTAACTCTCCGTGCATGCATAGTGGCAGCCTGTCAGACAGTACGGACCACACCAGGCATTTTTTATTTTATTCGGCACTCAATGTAAAAACAAACGGAGATCTGTATTCAGGCAGGAGGAGGTCACTTTGAACATTTCATCCAATACGTGAACAGAACGGCCCAACTGTGAGTCTGGTAACACTGTTATTATGCATTTCTGGACCCATATTGTAAAACACTTTTTTCTTCTCTCTATATGAAAAATCTATTCCTGAAGTTTTGCCGTCGAGTTTTGATACACCCTGTATAAAAATAATCATTTAAAATTTCATTTAAACTACAGAGATTATTTAAGAGAAGAACTTCAGGAAACTTGGTCAATAGTTTTCTGTAACCTAAAAGAATTTGTTAGGATATGTTGGGCAAATAACTACGATCTGTTTGAAGATATGTTGATCAAGAATTTATAGTGTATTTCAAAAGCTTAAATTAAGAGGAGCGAAAATGGGCCACTACACGATAATCGTTACTGTGGACTAAACAATTGCTACTTTGACAAGGAAAAGAATGATTATTCACTACTTTTTATACATTTTATTTACAGAAAACTTTCTATTATAATGCTTAGAAATGTTCATTATGTTCAATAAAAAATATGCATTACAGCTACTTAGCCTCAAAACTGCGAAAGTTAACACAAAATTGCTAGAGAAAGGGAGATATATTTGACATATAAATAATAGTATGACCTGCCTAACTACCTCTGCTGCTTACTCTCTAAGAGACTCTTGGCTTCTAATGAATTAAAACTTTCGTGTGTAAGACGACACATGTTTAGACGATTATCATTACTTGTTACATGTATAATCAATTTATTTTAAAATCATATACATATCACACTTTGTAATAACATCTAGTGGAGTGAAAAAGCATAAGCTTGTGCTTACTTCGACACATTTATCTTATCCTTCGCATAGCTGAGTCTGTGGAAATCTTATTTACAAGCTGATGAGGTCATTAATATGACATAGTATACCATATTTGTTTGCAACGATATGCCTGCCCACTGATCACTTGTTTCAAAGCAATAAAGCCGAAGCAAGTTGGATGATTGTTACTGTTACAAGACCATTGAAAATTTAATTAACAAAAAATGTTAGCAACAGTATTTTTTTGTCTTTAGTCAGTGTAAAATGTTGAAGATAGCGTATAAACTGGCCATGACAACAAACTGTCTTAGATCTTCTAGGTAGGCCATATTTATAACCCATGACGTCAGCTGTGACAAATTACGTTACCGTTGTCACTAATATGGACATGAGAACAAAAAGAAAATATTTCATATTTGTCTTCCATCCTATGGTTTACAAAGGCGAGTTTTTTTAGTTATGTACGATAATGTTTTAAACATTCAGTAACATATATATATATATATATATATATATATATATATATATATATATATATACATATGAAAAAGGTTTAGATTCACACAAAAAGACAGAATCTAAAAATTTAAAGCTCCAAAAATATATTGGCGTACAGACAGACATACAACCTCATGGTAACTAAAAGAACCACAAGAGATTTACAGAAATAGATGTTTTTCTATTCAATATTCAACGATGCTGTATCAACTAAAGATAATCACTACATGGAGGAGGCAGTCAATATTATCTACTAAGAACAAGAAATGTAAAATACAAAAATAATTAATAAACGATGCTTCGAATAATATTTAATGCTTGAATGACGAGAAAGAAGAAATGGCGGAATTTAATTTTAAAAAAAGTAGGGCGAAAGAAGATTTGGTCCAACATGTTTTACAAATGGAAAATAAATGTAATTTCAAAGCAAATACTATATCATGGGTTGTGTGTCTGGGGTTCAATGCCATTGATCTATACCGCATACTGTTGCGGATTGATTGGTGACTAGGTAACCAAACGCAGGACTCTATTAGTGACTTTAGTGTAATATCTGTTTCATGAAATCCTTTCATTTTTTCTTTTAATTCAGGTTGAATATAGACATTACTTGTCAAAATCTGTTAGCATAGGAATAGGCCGTGTTCTAACCAGAGAACATCGAATTTAATGTCAATAATTGTATAATTGTGACGACTATTTTAACGAAGACAAAGGAACGGAGTACCAGAGTAGCTTCAGTTTTGTTGAAGTCGAACAGATCTGATGATTTGATGACGTGACGAACTCTTCAAGTACGATAAATAAATTGATTTTGCGTGCGTTTCTGTAACATGCATGGAGTTTAAAAGTTACTTATGACCCAGTATCATGCAATAGTTCCACATTTGTGGGTTGAGCAAGCCGTCATTTCAGTCAAACAAATGTGACATAGTTATGCCTACTTTCATTTATCTAGCTCAGATAAGAATACTAATATGGACATTGGACAGACTGACATGCTAGTTTTGCGAAGCACAATCGCAACAGATGTCAACAGTTACTGGAACCTAACTTTATTCTGCGTAACTGTAGTTTAATGCTGGAAATCATCAGCGAATAAGTGGCGAAATGCACTTATAAACACATTAGCAATCACACATAAAATTTAACTTCAATGTAATTTTGTAGATTTAGTTGAACTTAAGAATGTTCCACACAAATCAATGTTATTCTGAAGTTTATTTTTTATAATTGATAATGCAATACCTTTCTTAAATCGCTTATTTAACGACGCTGTATCAACTGCGCTATTAGGTAGTGTCAATGGAAATTGGTGACAGCGGGATGAGTCTGAAGATTCGCCACGAGATTGCCTAATATTCGTCTTATAGTTGGGAAAACCTGTTAAAAACTCAGCTAGTCAACCTAAGCGAAACATAGGTTTTAATGAGATTATTACCTTGTAACTAGAGTTCTGCACTTGGTTACCTAAATCCTTCAAACGACACTCAACAGTGTAGTTATGTATGGAGTACAGCTCGGCGGCACCCGAATCTACTACACAGTTGAGGTCTGCTGTTCAGTGAATATACGAAAACAAAACAAAGCTAGGCGGTTGGAAATGAGTGCTACAGTAGAAGAATTTGGTAGCGAGCACGTTATTAGGAAAGAAGAAAATGTATTTTTCATTTGAAATAGGGTAACGTTGCCTATTTCCGTGATATCCCTAATCCCGTGATACTATTTTAAAATTGAATGTCAGTCAAAGCTTTGCCGTTTGACCATAACGCCAGACATCTTTCTCGAAAGAGTCCATCTTTCGCCTACCTTTGAGATACCGGTGAACTTCATAGCAAGATACCCAATTCCCTAACATTCAGTGAAGAAAATGTACCACGGAATTAGGAATATCACGATATTAGGCAACTTTACCCTACTTAAAATGTTTACAGTCATTTATTATAATGTATAGAGACTCGTAAAGCACGCATTGATAATTTGTCTTATTTTAAGTTTAATGAAACAATACTGAGATCCTTTCTGATATTTTAATTTCTCTTTTTAACCATTAGTCTCAGAAACATCATTTGCGCTCTCTGGAGTCGTTTACAATAATTTTTGTTAGTGTTCAAAGTTTCATATTCATGTAACAAGATAGAAACCTCCATTATGTAGGCTACTTATAAACTTCAACTTTCGCCTTTTGTCGTTAAGTGTTCTAATAAATGTACCATACATATTTTGGAACCAACTTTAAGTATTATTTTCAACTGTTGAAATTGTAATATACTGCACCGTAATAACTGAACAAATTTAATTTGCTCCAATATCCTGTTATTTAAAATGATATTTTCTCTTATACCTATTAATTTGAGAAAAATTCGTTCCGGCACCAGGAATCGAACTCGGGACAACTCGATTCTCGGTACCGGAACGAATTTTCCTCACATTAATAGGTATATACATGTTGACTACTAAATAGTAGTCTTGATTATTTAATCATGAATATAAGTATATACCTTTTCTCTTATTGGCTGTTTTCCACAAAAATTATTAAGCTTGGAATCAAATGTAACAACGTATAGGCTACAGCAGACGCCGGCAAACAGGTAATCATGATTACACCCAGTAGCGTGGAGGGTTCTGACGTCACGTTACTCCCACCAACTTTCACCCCCTCTGTAAACGATCCTTAGTCGATGTGACGGATTGTCTTTGCGATATTAAACATGTGTGAATAGTCAAACGTCCGTTCTAGGTAGATTGGGAAGAAAAATTATTTTGTTATGCTCGTGGAAAAAACGTGATATGCTTACTATGCAACAAAACCGTTATAGGAACGCACAGAAGCATTATAAACAATGCCATAAGAATCACAACTAAATTACAGGTAAGTAATCGTAGTTTGAAGTTCAATATATACACAATAAGCTAAAATAATAATATTAGCTAGATCATTGTTCTGTTTTCACAAATTTTTAAACAAAATTTCGCTCTATCCATTCTATTTCTCTCTATCTCAATTTATAGGGCCGGAACATACGGAGCAGCTTGAAAAATTAAAAACTGAAATATTAAGTAACCAGAATAGAGAGGAGGTGAATGCCTTAAAAAAATTCTTGCCAGTGACATAGTTGCATGGGAAGTCGCAGAATCATTGAAATCTTTAGTGAAGGGGAATTTATTAAATCCTGTTTAATAAGTGTGGCAAGCGTTATGTCTCCTGAACAAAAGGAACAATATGAAAACATTAGTTTGTCTCGTCGTAGTACAGGGAGAAGAATAGAAGATATTTCCTATCTGGTGGACGAGCAACTAAAATCTAGTATCTCCCAATTCATGGCGTATTCACGTGCTTTAGATGAAAGTTCGGACATTGCTCAGTCAACATGGATCTTAAGGTAATTATCATTTATTTTTATATCAACGTCTTGTAATAAAATGTGTACAATTAATTTAATTGTAAAACATTGATGAAAGCATGCTTAACACACGGCAGAGATAATGTGTGCTCATACCTTATATTATGTTTCTGTTACAGTTCGCCACTGTACATGAAAGGGGTGAAGTACTGTAGTGGCAAAAAAAACCAGACCGACCTTGTAGCTGATTTCAGAGCCTTGTTCACTCCAGAGCACGATAGACTGGTAACTAAGACTTTCGTGGTTCGAATCCTGCCTGGGAAGGAAACTTTTTTTTCTTCCTTATTCAAATTTATTCCCAATACCTTTCGATTGCTGGTAAAATTCATGTTCTGGGAATAATAAGTTAATTAAGTAGTAAAATATCGCTGCAATCGAAAAGTATTGGGAATAAATTTAAATAAGGAACAAAAAAAAGTTTTCTTCCCAGGCAGGATTCGAAACACGAAAGTCTTAGTTACCAGTTTATCGTGCTCTGGAGTGAACAAGGCTCTGAAATCAGCTACAAGGGTCGGTCCGGTTTTTTATGCTACTACTGTACATTCCCCTACCACAAAAACTCTCCTCTGTGTGGCGGGTAGTATCTGAAGATCTGCCCCTCACTGGAATACAGGCTTCTCACTCCTTTCATCAGTTTAACTTAAGGGGACACTCAACTTAAAAATTGCAGAAAAAGTGTCATAGAAATGAAAAATTAAATTTCTACATTAATTTACGTGACAGAACTAAATCAATACGTAGAATTCTTCCCCTATTCATTGAGAAGTCACAGTCAAATGCACAAAGCCAAAAAATAAAAAAATGATAATTAAAAGTGATATTTCAATTAATGATTGATTAAAAATTGAAATATTTTTTATTTTGAAAAGTATTGGATCTAATGAGCTGAGATTTTGCATGTTACTTTCCATGTGTATATTAAACTTTTTCTCCAAATTTGAAAAAGATTGGTCAAATAGGAGAAAAGTTCCAAAATATAGTTGAGTGTCCCCTTAAAGTGCTGAATTTTATATTCATCTGTTATTACTGCAGATAATTCCAATAATATTTTAACAGACATAAGATTCTTTTCATCTTGTGACACCAAGTTCAGTTAAGGGAGAACAGATGTGTTTGAATTCTGTATTTGAAAGTGTTGGAAAACGTGTCCTAGTAAGAGTTCCAACTAAGTATGAATATTAATTCAGAGATGTAGAATTCTAGTTTCACGTTCATCAAAAGCAAGGAATGCAGCCAAACTAGTTGTGAATGTGGCCGTGCTGCGAAGAATAACAGGCCTGTATTCGAGATGTACGTATCTTTAAATTCAACAACAAATCTGAATTAAATTAACATAGGGACAGATAGTTGAGACTACTAAAAAAAAAAGAGATACATGTGTCTGGATTTTAATGCGTGAACGAGGTATCGCAATTTGTTTGAACGAAAAATAATATTTGCTCAAGATCCCTTTTTGGATATTCTAACTCTATCCCAAAATTCACTGATCTAAATACATCCAATCTGGATTAATTAATTTTTTCCTACAAAAAATGACATTTTTCAGCAAGTTTCCTTAACAATAAAATTATTACATAATCCGCAGTTAGAAAGATAAAATGATAGACTTTGCAGTAAAAAAGCGTATTTTTTCACAGACATTTGAAGGGTTCAGAACCATAGTGGGCCAAGCGCCATTTACTAAAACCGTAGAGAAAAAGAGTTAAAATAAAGTTATTACCATAATTCAATGGAAACATATAGCAAGTAAAATAAAGTATACACATTAAAACTAAATGATATGTCAATCTTCATTAAATTATGGTATTCACTTAACTTTAACCCTTGCTTTCTCCGTTTTTAATAAATGGCGCTTGGCCCACTATGGGTCTGAACCCTTCATTTGGTCCCTTTATAACCATCAGGGGATTTCATATAAGTATAGGGACAGAAGTGCAACATCTCTTTCGAAGTGGTGTCCTTAAACTTCTGATAAAACCTGTAGCTTTATGGCTTGTGTATGAAAAATTTTACGCCTGCTAGAACTACTTTTCACGGTGAAATTTAATGATGACTTGTCTATGAAAATCTGCTAGAATTACTTTCCCCTGTAAAATTTAATAAACAATCTATGGTGTGCTAAATGTTTTAATAAACTAAAACTAGTCCATAAATAAAATTCAGAACAAAATTTCACCAGCGATATATTCTACCCAGAAATGAAACTGACACGTGACAGAAGCTCTCAACAGAAAGTGATCACAGACGCAGAAAAATTCTAAAATGGGTCGTCTTCTGACATGATGGATATACTAGTCACCTAGCATAACAGCTACAAACTAGTTCGTTGGGTCAATTATGTCATGACAGCCCTCAGAATTATATAGGCTATCTCATGAATGAATGCGTCGTTTCCTAAACGACTAGCTATGATTGCAACATAGCAGATATCAGCGAATGCATCTCCCGAGAAAAAAAGGGTTTCGACTATAAGACTCTCTGTGTCGTAGTCCGTTGTGGATACAAAGATTTCGATACCTTACCTCGAATAGCTGCTCACAATAATTACTACAATTACAACTTAAGTAATTAAGTGTAATTTAACATGGGATTAGATTAAAAATTAGCATATGAGGAAACAAGGAAGCGCGACGAATTTATTCTTCGAAGGAAGATCAAAAGCACGAAATTGCGTTATGAAATAACTCGTGAGTTAAATAACGACAAAGTAACAGTTTCTTTAAATTAAATTCAGCAGTTTCATTACGAGTCGCTATGGTGACACCACAGTCTAGTATATACAGTCACGAAGCTTGAGTTGTGAGGGTGCTAGGAACAATAGACTGTGCAGGTACTATTTCACATTGTCTGTAATGAGGCGATATTAGCGATCCTAGTGGTTAGCAATTATCTATGGATGCATATTTACTACGTATTGAGCTTCGTGACTGTATATACTAGACTGTGAAGCTCTGTGTGAACAGCAATATTTACTGCATAGTTTTACTATATGCAGTTCTCACAATACCAATAATTCTAACAACTTTCTTCCGTAACAAACATATTGTTTTTCTATTATGAACTGACATAAATGCTGATGGCAGCTACTCACTAATAAACAATATTGATTTTTTTTTTTTTCGGAAGATGTACTTCTTTGAGTTCTTAGAGATTTTCCCCTAACACTATTATATTCTTGGTACGCCTATAAAGAAATAATGACGTAGACTATATGTAACACACAATATTTACGTACTTATAAATGGCTTTAAGAAACCCTGAGACTCATTGCCACCCTCAAGTAAGCCCGTCATCGGTCCCTATCCTGAGCAACATTAATCCATCATATCCCACCGCCCTAAAATTTATTTTAATATTATCTTCTCATTTACGTCTTGGCCTCTCCAAAGGTCTTTTTCCCTTCGGCCTCTCAACTAACACTGTATATGCATTTCTAGATTCACCCATATGTACTACATTCTCTGCCCATCTAAAACATCTGGATTTAATGTCCCTTATGATTTCAGGTGAAGAATACAATGCGTGCAGTTCTGCGTTGTGTAACTTTCTCCATTCTCCTGTAATTTCATCTCTCTTAGCCCAAAATATTTTTCTAAGCACCTTATTCTCGAACACCCTTAACCTCTGTTCCTCTCTCAAAGTAAGAGTCCAAGTTTCTTTATAGAACAACCAGTAATATAACTGTTCTAACTTTCAGTTTTTTGAGAGCAGATTGAATAATAAAAGCTGCTCAACCAAATAATAACAGGCATTCCCATATTTATTCTGCGTTTAATTTCCGCACGAGTGTCATTTACATTTGTTACTGTTGCTCCAAGGTACTTGAATTTTTACACCTTCTCAAATGATAAATTCCCAAATTTTTATATTTCCATTTCGTACTATGTTCTGGTTACAAGACATAATCAATAATCATATACTTTGTTTTTTTCGGAATTTACTTCCAAACCTATCCCTTTATTTCCTTCAAGTAAAATTCCCGTGTTTTTCCTAATCGTTTGTGGATTTCTTCCTAACATATTCCAGTCATCGGCATAAACAAGCAGCTGATAACCCGTTCCATTCCAAAGCCTCTTTGTTTTCCTGTACGTTCCTAATGCCATATTCTAGACATGTTGTACGTTTCAGAGACACATTTTAATTAATCGAACTAGTTTCTTGGAAATAACAAGGGCATTCCTACTACTTAAAAGAAAATTCTATGAACTCTACAACACGTACTGCATACTTATGATTTTTTTTTTTTTTTTTTTTTTTTTTTTTTTTTTTTTTTTTTTTTTTACAAATGGAAAATGAAACATACAAATTTAAGAGTGATAGCTGAAATAATTCAAGAAATGTCGATTGAAAGGTCGAGCTACAATTCCATTTCAATTTCATGCAAATGAGCTGTGAGTAATCACATGATCTGACGAATTCTCCAGGGCACTTGAGACGTATTATTTCTTTCACAACACTTCACTTAAGCTTACTACATTTGACGCATATTGACAGGTGAATACAAGCTTTCAAAGATTAGAATCTCTGTTGCCCACATTATTATTTAAATTATGTTTTCTTTATTCACAATAGTGTAGCAGTTACCATTAGTTAATAAGGTTTAAAACCTGCACTATTTTTTTCACAACTTCTTCATCTTTCAGTCTCACGAGGCTAGAAGAATTAATTAAAAGCCATTCTTCAGGAAGATCACATTTCGAGAATTGGAAAGCCTCGATCATGACAAAATATAAAGGTCATTACGCAATCTTTCCAGCGCTGTAAGACAGAGACGCAACGTATATGTATTAGGTCCGATTACAGTCCAATTAGATGCATACTTGCCAATTCTCCATTGCAAATTTTCAACAGGAGTCTCTCATCTTGGCAAGCTCATGATCTTGTTGTCTCGAAATACGTAAATAACAAAATAAATAAATATGTACATAAATAGATAAATGGATAGATAAAAAATAATAATTAATCAACTTATTTATTTATTTACTTATCTACCTATTTATTTATTTACTTATTTATTTATTTAGTTATCTACATATTTATTTATTTATTTACTCGTCTATCTATCTGTCTGTCTGTCTGTCTGTCTGTCTGTCTATCTATCTATCTATCTATCTATCTATCTATCTATCTATCTATCTATCTATCTATCTATCTATCTATCTATCTATCTATCTATCTATCTATCTATCTATCTATCTATCTATCTATCTATCTATCTATCTATCTATCTATCTATCTATCTATCTATCTATCTATCTATCTATCTATCTATCTATCTATCTATCTACCTACCTACCTATCTACCTATCTACCTATCTACCTACCTACCTATCTATCTATCTACCTATCTACCTACCTACCTATCTATTTATTTATATGGCGGAGCTAAGGCCAGCAGGTCTTCACTTCTGCCCAACCAGACTGTGAAAATAAGTAATATCAGCTACCAATGCTATGTAATAAAGGAAAACAAAAATAAAGAAAGGTAACTGGAAGACAGCTCAAAAGAACATTATTAGGATAACAAGAAGAGATTGCGTAATATATTAACAGATTCGGAAAAACGTTTTACATAGAAAATATGATATAAATTGTTGAAATAATTCATTCTAAGTGAAAGGAACATATAGCTGCATATAATGCGACAAAATCTATTACCTTAAGCTCATATTACGAACAGATTATTCACAAGATATTTGTAGCATCAGTTCTAAGAGATGAGTTCCTGTTTAAGTGCGGAGTATTTAATACCCAAGATTTTATAATTATTTATTTCAATATCAAATTTCAACGTAAGGTTCACAGAAGTTATCAGTGTTCTAAATCTCTTTGGCTGTGAAGGAGTGAGAATCAATTTGAAATAAATTAACTCAAGTTATTATAAGTCCATCAAATGGTAATGGGTATGTATGTTGCATGGCATCTGTTTCAATTTTCGAAGTATCTGACCATTTAACTTCTCACTTTTAATTAATATATATTTTCGTTTCTCGGTCTCTGAACGGGTCAAAAAGTCTGATACGAGGGTCACTCCAAACGTACTGCAAAACATTTATTTAAAAATTACATTTTTATCCTACAGCTTGGCTATTTTCACAGAATGTAGATAGTTACATCCTTTAGGAACAAAATGTCACTTTTCCATATAATCTCCGTTCCTTTCAACTGCCTTACGCCACCTTGGAACGAGGGCCTGTATACTAGAGACGAACAACGATCGAGAAAACAAGACTAAAGGCTGATTCACAATAAACCGGGAACGAAAACGACAACAAGAACGAGAACGGAAATATGGTTAAAATAAATGTATTTAAATGTGAACATTCACAATTAACTATTGTGAATGCTCACATTTAAATACATTTTAACATTATTTCCGTTCTCGTTATCGTTTCCGTTCCCGGTTTATTGTGAACCAGCTTTAACAGGCCCGCAAAGCCGAAAACCCGCACGACAGTCTTGTATACGTTACATCCTTGACGTAAAGACTGCTTGTGAGTGTTTCGAGACGTCGAGATTGATCACTCCCGAAGCCCCGAACGTCAAGCAACCTTGGATCACCACAGTTGTTTATACCTGACTGAACTTTTATCTACTTTGGCAACTGTTATATGTATAAACAATCAAGTAGCCTATTTGAAACATCATCTCTACCTTTCAGTGTATAATTATCCGTTCTCCAATCTTTGTTTAATTACTAGACCCTTTTTAAAAGGCTAGGAATTTTCTTTTCATATGTTTGAGATCAAGTGTGCAATCTCAATTAAAAAGATATTAACGTTATGTTTCTTAGAAATGCAAATTTATTTGAGAATTGTTTTTTTTTCTATTTATATAACCATACGTAATATACTACTAGGTTCAAAAAGTTCCCGGAATTTTACTACCATTTTTCGTATTAATATATAACAAGGGATATTATACATTTGTTTTGTTGGTAACATTCATGATGTCATTTTCTTTAAGTGTGTTGATAATGGCGATAGTTGGTTTTGAGTTGTAGGCAATTGTTTATCATAGTGTTTTGTTTGTTCGTCGCATTTTGTAATTATGTCCACAGAGCAACGTACAAACATCAAGTTCTGTGTTTTGATACACAAAACTCCTGCAGAGACATTAAGATTGTTGGAAGAAGCATATGGCGAAGTAGCAATGAAAAAAAACTCAAGTGTATGCCTGGCATAAACGCTTTTCTGACCGACGTAAAACCATAAAAGAGATAGCATCAGAGGTCGGAATATCAGTCGGAAGTGTACACAATTTCTTCACAAGCATCTCAACATGCATTACGTGTCTCAGAAGTTAGTTCCGAAAATGTTGTCGCCAGAACAGAAAGAAACAAGAATGACATGATCAGTATGGCTGATGAAGATGGTGATTTCTTAAACAAAATTATTGCTGGTGATGAACTTGGTGCTACTTGTATGACCCAGTCCCTAAACGACAGTCATCTGAGAGGAAATCGAAAACATCTCCTCGGAAGCAAACATTTCCTAGGGACAATTTCAAAGGCAAAGTTATGTTGGAAGTTTTCTTCGACTCTCAGGGTCTCATCCACCATGAGTTCATTCCAGAAGGTCGTACTGTAACGAAATAATTGTACGTAGAAATCCTCCGTCGCCTCCGGGACGCAGTGAGAACTGCTTTGGACCTCCCACCATACTCTCCTGATCTCTCACCGCCTGATTACTTTCTGTTTCCCCGTCTGAAAGTCATCTGAAAGGACGGAGATTCAATGCTGAAGAGGTTATCGCAAACGCGACGAGAGCACTAAGACGGGTTTCACAAAATGGCTTCCAGGCCTGCTTCCAGGAACTCTACACGCGTTGGCAAAAGTGTGTTGTTGCGGAAGGCAACTATTTTGAAGGGAATGCTGTAGAATAGTGTTTAAGGTACGTTGTTTCTATGATACAAGCAAATTCCGGGAACTTTTTGAACCTAGTATGTATAATAGAACTAGAACATTTTGATAACTAAGATACTGTTCTGTTTTGTCTTTTTGTCTCATTTAATAAACATTTATAATGTTATTTATTTCAATTATGTATGTTATTCAAAGTTACGAAATCTTTCCACGCCGACCAAATGCTATTTCGAGAATGACGAGCGAGACTCGAAGCGCACGATAATGACGAGACGGGACTCGAAAGACAAATGCAACGAAGACAGCGAGCGAGAGCGGGAGTTAGTTTTGTTCATCTTTACTATATACCTGTGATACCTGCACAGTAAAAGCAAAGTCTAGTCTAGTATATAGTCACGAAGCTTGAGTTGATGAGGGTACTAGGAACAATAGACTGTGCAGGTACTATTTCGCATTGTCTGTAATGGGGCGATAGTAGTGATCCTAGTGGTTAGCAACTATCTATGGATGCATATTTACTACGTATTGGGCTTCGTGACTGTATATACTAGACTATGGTAAAAGTCTGGACCAACACGTCTGAGCCACTCTTTAGCAGCGTGCACGAGGGAGTCGTCATCTTCCAATCTCGTTCACATTTCTCCGTTTCATCATTCCGTAGCATTCCCCGATCGCCGGCTGGCGACGCACGGAGGGGGCTGGTCTAGGGATGAGTGGGGTTGCCTGCTCGAAACCTGGGTACGCAGCGAACTTCAAGGCCCATTCACAATGGAAATTAAACATAACCGTAACATAAACACAGAAGTTTGCGCCCAGGCTACCAAATGGGATCATTCACAATGATTCACATAAGCATTGACATAAACATTACCGTAAGACGTTAACATGAAAGTTTGCAAACTCCAAGCTTTCATGCTTATGCTTACGTGATTTGCAAACAGAACACAATCGTGGAGCGCTGAAGTATACGACAGAATATGAGGAAATGGCGCTGTTGTTATGTTTCCATGGTTGCCAAATATATTTGCGGTTATGTTTATGTTTCCATCGTGAATGATGGTATGACTTCTTGATTTTACCGTAACGTTTATATTCTTAAGTTAACACTTACGTTATGTTTAATTTTCATTGTGAATGAGCCTTTAGTGTAGTCAGCTAGATCTTTAAAGGTCGCAATGCTGGATCATAGTGCCCCCTCTCGAAATTTCATTCCAACCTTCTCTCTCCCTTTACTTTCCCTGCATCCCTGCCGTACATAAATTTTCTCACAGAACTACTGAATAAGTTTCTTAATTCGTAAGGCAGGATATAGTCGTTCTGTGCAGACAAGTGGATTAAGACATACATGAAGGCATAGGATGCTTTCTACGTATGCGCAACGTTGTCTTAGGAAATTTCAGGTGACGAATGAGCGTTTCGTCGGTTGAATCGGTGGGTCAAGCACGCCACCAAGCCACTTGGAGGTAACTGCGCGTGCTTTTCTGTTTGTTTATTTGCTAGGAAATTGGGTCCGCGCTCGCTGCGTCTCGTTCCACATACTAACAACGTGGCTCGCAGTGAGAGCTATGCATTTCTCTTGCTTCTAACCTTCCCCAATCCCCACCCTCTCACTCACTGGAGTCAAACTCCGTTCCATTTGTATTTGTCTCTGACCTGCGAGTGGCATATGTCTCTCTCGAAACCATGTACCTCTCCAAAATGAAAGTTTCAAATAGGATGGAAGGACGCATTTTTTTGCTGTCAATATGATGAGAATATTAAATGTATGATTTGTTCACGAGGAAAACGGTTGTATAACATAAAACGCCATTATACTAGGCCTGCATATTACTCATGAAACATTAAAAGTTAGGTGTTAATAATAATAATAATAATAATAATAATAATAATAATAATAATAATAATAATAATAATAATAATAATAATAATATCATCTCTGTACGTAGACCCTTTTTCAGCAGATGTACGAATAATGCGATTAGCTCTTCAATTTGAACTCACTGATTTACTACGGCTAAAGATAACCTCTACAGCCCTGCATTAAATAAATAAATTTACTATGTGACGTCGAATGAAAGCTAGATGTAAGGACTTGACAAATGTTGAACTTTCAAATCTTTGCCAAAAAATAAATATCCGAAGCTTCGTTCTTTCGCTTGTTCTGTTGAAGCCATGTTCGCTACAACTTACGTTTGTGAAAAATAATTTTCAACAATGGAAATAGTAAAAATCAAATTTAGATCACGACTGACAGACAAATACAGTACCTTCGTGATCAACTACGACTGGCAGTAAGTGACGTAATTCCTGATTTTGAAACTTTGTCGCAGAGACATTCTGAAGACAATTAATTTTACGTTGTGATATTGTTAATTTATTGTTCATTTCTTTCTTCGTTACACGTACTAAACATTAGTTTGTAGTTAATATTTGAGGAGAAAAATTCGCTCCGGCGCCGGGGATCGAACCCATGTCCTTGGTTCTACGTACCAAGCGCTCTGCCCACTGAGCTACGCCGAATTCAATCTACAGCACCGGACCGAATTCTCCTCCTTCACTATTTCCCTTTGTGGCCTGACTCCAAGTTAGGCATATATGTTGACGTATATGTCCAATGTCAACTGCCTCAAATATTAATTGTCAATATTACAGAAATTATTCTGTAGGACAAATTAATAAATCTATAATATTAGTTTCTAGCCTTGTACTGTATAAAATTATATTTAAGCGCTTGACGTAAGGAAAATGAAAATCCGTTAATAATTCAGACACTTGCTTCACTTCCCCTTTGGGTTTCCGTCTCCTTCCATAGGTGCTATGCACGTTGCAGGTTACACAGTGGCTCGGCGCACAACTACTTTTTCGCCACGGCTGCTATAAACTATGATAACGCGCAGATTTTTCAAGCCAGGCAGCCAGATTCTAAACTCGTCGTGTTCAAGTGGAAAGTTTCACGGGCAAAAATTGTGTTTGGGGAAATTTTCTCGACATACTGCCGCTTGGCATGATTCCGTAACTTCGTAATCATAACCATCCTTATCAAAGGCTCAGGAAGCAACGGGGAACTATTTCGCTGTAACACATTCACACAATACCAACTTCAGAAGAATTTTCTGCTGGATTTAGTAGCCTCTAGCCATTAGACAATACTTCTCGAGTAATAAACAATATATTTGTAGTAACTGGGTTGCAGATAACCGCAGCATACTCTAATTTAGATCGAATAATGGAATTATATTACAAAATTATTATAGTTTTGACTTTAAATTTACAAGAATTTCTCATAACAAAACCTAAACTTTTATAGGACAAACATAATATTATTAATATGAGTATGAAATGTAAAATTACTCCTAAATAAAATACCCAAATCTTTATATTCATGCTGGTAAAACTTTTGCCTTTTGACTTTTTAAAGAGTCTTAGAGTACCAACATTATAAAGCGAATAAAAACATCAGTTGGACAAGTGGACATCCCTGACGGGAGTTCCATTCACCAATTACAATGTTCAAGACTGACAAACTAATTTATAAAACATGAACAAGGAAAAGGAAACATACACTTATTAAAAACTGAAACAAAATAGAAATAAGATAAAGAAAAAAAGATAAATTGAAATAAGGTGTGAAAGTAGCTTCAAATTAACTAACAACAATATTGTGTAAAATATGATAACAAATAATTCAGTATTTAGAGTAATTCATATTGAAAATATCAACATTCGGATGAAGATGTAATTTATTGTATAACTGTAACATTTGGCGAAACGGGGAATTTTTGTGGGATTCAGTATTTGCCCTTGGTATGAAAAATAAATTTCGAAATTTTGTATTAAGCTTAGGTGCATATAATGTTATATAATAAAATAAACCAACACAGTCCAACTTATTGTTAATAATGTTATAAAGAAAGTTTAAAGCTTGACAATTTCTTCTAATTTGCAAACTACGGAAATGTTGAAGAATTGTAGCATAACTCTCATAAGTAGGATAATTATTATAAAGTCTATAATATAACCATTTTAGAAATTTATTTTGAATTTTTTCTAGTAACAGAATATAACTTATTTGTAATAACTGGGTTCCAGATAACCGCAGCATACTCTAATTTAGATCGAACAATGGAATTATACAAAATTATTATACAGTAGTTCTGACTTTAAATTTACAAGAATTTCTCATAAACAAAACCTAAACTTTTATAGGACAAACTTATAATATTATTAATATGACTATGAAATATAAAATACCTAAATCTTTATGTTCATTTTCTGCTGGTAAAACTTTTACCTTTTGACTTTTTAAAAAGTCTTAGAGTACCAACATTATAAAGCGAATAAAAACATCAGTTGGACAATTGGACATCCCTGACGGGAGTTCCATTCACCGTTTTCACGTGTAACAAGGTGTCCTTCGGTGACGTCATAGTGCGAAATTATTGAACTCAATACAAAAAACTTGACTCAAGCACAGAAAAAAGCTGTTTTAAGATTTTAACAGTCTGTATCCCAAGAGACAGGGCAAGTCACGGCGTCCGACGTACCGCTAACCGATTAAACTATGTCCAAGTTCGCTGTGCGCAAGAATCTTCTTTCGACACCTCAAACGTCAATCTGACAGTTAAGTAATATAATTTCACAAGTGCCGCTCTCTATCGGGTAGACATTAGAGTCATTAGACTAATCTGAACGAGGCATACAGGTGAAGGACGCTCTCGCAACATTTCATATTGATTGCAGTAGACATTTCTTTCAATTAGCTACGCTTTTCAGTATGCAGCACAACAAATTATCCAAAATATTAATTATAATTTATACAAGAAGCTTTAATTTCAGTAAAAATTAGTGACAAGTTAACAGCCTGGAAAGAGATCTTCATTTAATGTCAGACAAAATTTTTAAATTAAGGTTTATTTAACGACGCTCGCAACTGCCGAGATTATATCAGCATCGCCGGTGTGCCGGAATTTTGTCCCGCAGGAGTTCTTTTACATGCCAGTAAATCTACTTACATGAACCTGTCTCATTTAAGCACACTTAAATGCCATCGACCTGAGCCGGGATCGAACCCGCAACCTCGAGCACGTCAGACATTGATCAGAATGTTTATATTTCTTTACTTACCTATTTATTTAGTTATTTATTTGTCTATGTATTTATTTATTTATTATTTAACTATATAGGCCTACTTATTTAATTATTTATGTTGATTTATATTTATGTATTTATTATTTATTTTTTTATTTAACTATGTATTTATTTAATTATTTATTTGTTTCTTTATATGTTGATTTATTCATTTATTAATTCATTTATTCATTGATTGATTCATTTATTTAATATTTATTTATTTACAACCACACTAAGTTGAACCTAAAAAAATAAATTTTGAAAGTGAGTGAATGTAAAGATTTTTTTTATCGAATTCGAGATTCAAATTTAAAGTGTTTGTTTCTTTGTTTCTTATACACATGTCATGGATGTTCTAATAAACATTTCAGGAATTGGGTTTAAATTTTCTAGGATGAGATAGGTTTTGAAATTACGCATTTTTTTTTCAAATTGAGTAACACCACAAACTGTTGAACTGAAAATGATTGAAACTTACAGGCAATGCTCCCTATTCCAGAAGAATTGGGTGCACAAAACAACAGATCTTTAGCTTAGAAAGTTATTTTTATTGCAGAGTCATAGCGTTGGTTTAAATGTAAATATTGAACCAATATTCGTTATGAGTACTGGATATAAGATCAGAAAGGACTGATCGCTTCGGAAGGTGACAATGAAATGTTTGCATTCTCCAAAAAATAATGAAGCATTAAAGAATTATGCCGGGGAATTGACGCTTTTCTTCTACAGAGTGTTCGGAGTTCAGATAATACCATAGGCGTCTTCTCAGCGGATATTCCCCTCTTTGTAATACAATTAAAATAAGTTATTTACGTATTTTATACCGTATAAAAATAACAGAAGTAAATCTAAATACTGTAAGCACAGCTTCAAATACAAAGGTTTTATATTACTTATAAATATACGTAGGCTAAAATTAGTTCATTGTATTTCCAATAACCGATTAAATGAAATAGACTTACTTCTGTTTATATACGTTATAAAACATGTAAATAACTCATGTAAGTTATATTACAAAGAAGGGATATGTCCACTATAAAGACGCCTATATACTAAATGTTACTTTCTTAACTCCGAATGCTCTACAGCAAATATGTCCAAAAACAATAATTATTGTCAATAAAAAATCCAACTTTAATTCTTTGCGATTTAAACCCGATTCCACAGCATAGAAAGCCGGGATTTTAAGCTTTCGGCTGGTAGTTGGTGAATAAATACGATCGAAAATAATTTGCAAGTAATCCAAAATGTAGGGTAGCCGATCACCTGATGAGGTAAAAACTATATTGCCCATTTCCTTGTCGGTTTGGTAACCGAGTTCAATAAGGAAGTCAATGTGCCAAAACTTTACATGGATGCCTACATAGTGTAACAATGTTTTCTCTTTTACACCTCCTGACATGCAATCTCTACTCCAAATATTATGGCGTTACACAGTAGCACGAAACCCTTCCTCTCTCTCTCTCTCTCTCTCTGCAGGCTCTTAAGATGTTCAGAAAGATTGATGATGATGATGATGATGATGATGATGATGATGATGATGATGATGATGATGATGATGATGATGATGATGATGATACTCGAAACAGAACAAAAACAGATAAACATAAATGAAATTCATCAGCATATATCTTAAAGAATAATAAGAGAAATTAAGATTATTAACACAGTCCAGTATATACAGTCACGAGTTGTGAGGGTGCTAGGAACAATAGACTGCCGGTACTATTTCGCATTGTCTGTAATGAGGCGATATTAGCGACCCTAGTAGTTAGCAACTATCTATGGATGCATATTTACTACATATTGAGCTTCGTGACTGTATATACTAGACTGTGATATTAATATAGGTCTTCGGAATTACAATAATTTTAGAAAAATATAAAACAAAACAGAAGACATGTACCCACGCATAACAATCCAGAGGAAAAAGAAGACTCGGCAGATACCTAAAACGATTATAGACAAAATTTACTTAGCCTGAGGTATGACTTGACACTTAGGAATTACACTTAGAAGTTTCACCTGTACTTTTTTTAAATTTTATCACACAGAATATTCATAAAAACTAAGCTAACTACAGTAAAATAAATCAGTTCCGTTAACAAAGTATCCTATAACCATATAACGTCGTTGTTAGTGTAGGTAGCTGTTCTTTCAACTCCTCTAAATTTAATTTCTGTTGCAGCCATGATAAGTTCATGATTCATTTTTCAAATTGCTAGGTTTAAGTTACAGTAGAATCTTAGTAAAATATCTCATGTGACTAGTGTTTCAAGTTTAAAAATGACTATACGTATACTTATTGTTAGAAAAAGTTTTTGCAGTTCAATACTAATATTCGATTATTAATTTTATAGAAAGTTAATATTATGTTTTTAAAAGTTCGAGCTTTAGTTTGATAATTAATGCATTAATTTAAAAAATAATCACGTTAATAGCTTAATAATAATGGTTATTAGAAGAGACAAATTCGCTCCGGCGCCGGTTATCGAACCCGGGTTCTTGGTTCTACGTACCAAGTGCTCTAACCACTGAGCTACGCCGAAGTTCAATCCACAGCACCGGATCGAATCCCCCTCCTCTAGTGCTTTTTCCCTTTGTGGCCTAACTCCAAGTTCGACATATATGTAGACATATATTAAGTCAACTGTCATTATACAAGGAGCGCACTCATTTGAGTGACTTGGTGGCCGGGATTCCACAATATTATACACTGTTTGGCGAAGAATCTACGTAAAGATTAGTTTTTGGTTCTACAGAATATTTCTGTTATGGTAATAATGGTTATTAGTTAATAGTTTCAAAGGTGTTACTATTTACATTTAGCAAAGCACCGTAAGATCAAAACTTTAGGAAATAAGGGATGAAGTTTGAGCCTACCTGAGCTATTTAAATCTGCAGATTAAACTAAAATGCTTATTTCTCGAAAACTATTTATTACATTTCCATTAAACAAATACCATCTTAAAACTAAGAATTACAGCACAATTTTTTAAAAATGACAAAACTGGCCATTTCTTGCTTTATAAGTGTCGAGTCATATCAGTCCAAAACGGATCACTAGATCTATACTCACGATGATATTGATTTTTTTTACTTATGGTTTATTTAACGACGCTCGCAACTGCCGAGGTTATATCAGCGACGCCGGTGTGCCGGAATTTGGTCCCGCAGGAGTTCTTTTACATGCCAGTAAATGTAGTGACATGGGCCTGTCGCATTTAAGTACACTTAAATGCCATCGACCTGGGCCGGGATCGAACCCGCAACCTCGGGCACAGAAGGCCAGCGCTATATCTCCTGTGCCACCCGGGACGACACGATGATATTGATGATGATGATGATGATGATGATGATGATGATGATGATGATGATGATGATGATGATGATGATGATGATGATGGTTGTAATAATAATATATCTTGTTTGTAAAAAATTTGTTGCACGGATTCAAATATTTTTATGATCTTATCAAATCACCATTTAACGAAGTTTTATCGTAATCACTTGATCTGTAGACTTCTGACACTTTATCTGTGACTTCTCGGACCGTTAGTATATAACAGAGAAGGAAGTTGGAAGACAGAGAACAAAGGATCTGCGCATGCGTAAAACAGCACTCCATCCGCGCTACGGCATTTCCAGAAAACATCAGTTCTTTTTTTTTTTAAGTTAGTTATCTAACGACGCTGTATCAAATACTAGGTTATTTAGCGTCGATGAGATTGGTGATAGCGAGATGGTATTCGGCGAGATGAGGCCGAGAATTCGCCATAGATTACCTGGCATTCACCTTACGGTTGGGGAAAACCTCGGAAAAAAACCCAACCAGGTAATCAGTCCAAGCGAGGATCGAACCCGCTCCCGAACGCAACTTCAGACCGGCAGGCAAGCGCCTTAAGCGACTGAGCCACGCCGTTGGCTAACATCAGTTCTTGTCTCTGAATAAGAAGCACGTGTTCCTATCTTGTGTTTCAAAAAGCGTATATTTCCTTCTTTTGTTGTGTTTATTTAATTTTTCTAAATCTGTCGTCGATTTGCAAAAGGGGACATGTCCATTATAACAAAGTGTTGGAAAATCTCAAAAAGTATAACTACGTTAACAAATTAAAATGGACATATATTCTTAATATTGTAGTTGTATTCTTAATATTGTAGTTGTAATCCCCTGGTAGAGGGGAAGAGAAGGCCTGATGACCTTATCTCTACCAGGTTAAATAAATAAATAAATAAAATATATATATATATATTTTTTTTTCTAATCAGATCACTATGGATACATACATTCAGGTTTCATGAATATTTAAATTTTTTAAGTTTGTTATGGTTTTTTTCCGATATCCAAACACTTTGTTATTTTGGACGTGTCTACTTTTGCAAATCGACGACAGATACTCTGTACTCCAAAGACGAGAAAGTCTTTGGGAACTGAGACGAAGCGGCGTAATCTTGTGAATGAATGTTGATTCATAAGATGTCATAAGGTCACACACGTGGGTACTCGTATCTGTATTGGCTAGCTCTCACAGCACAAACAATAACATTGATACACACATATTGATACTACCCTAGTTACAAAATTAGATCACTATTAATCTCCTGGCCTTTTAATCTCTCCATACAGGAAATAACATATGCAGGAGAGCGCATGGTTTTTAAACTGATGTTATAACGGTAATATTATCTATCTACTTCGCTCCAATAGATGACGCAATAGGAAGCACATTCCTTTCATGGTTGATCTTCTGGTTGGAGAACAGTAATATAATAGCGTATTTGTGTATTACGCCTTTGAACTGATATTTTTGTAGTGAGTTGTAGCGAGACAACCCTCCACCGCTCTGAAGTCGGCCGAGCACACCGATGAAGTGTCAATAGTTTAACTCCTGTTAATAAATTAACGTCGTAAGTTTCCTTCCACCTTGTATATCAGCTGCTTATTCTTGGCATTGATATGTTAATAAGGTTTTGTGAGAGGTTTAAAATTAACTGCTCTATAACAGGTAGCTAGTAGGCAATTGCGACCGTTTCGAACGATGTAGTAACGTACGAAGTATGCGATAAAATGAGCCTGCCTTCTTGAGAGATACCTTATGTGCACTTTGGCATTGCTTGTGGTTAAGGGCGCAGTTCTTCACGTGCCGAGACCTCGCATTGTTTCCAGTTTACGACTGCTATTCCAGAAAAGGAACGGACCTAATAGAACTTTTAATTGCCTGCCCCGAGCGAAAATGGAAAGGCTGTAAACATTGATTATCACATCAGGTCGATTCGAATTCATCGCTCTTAAGAGTGCCGTGTTTCTTTTCTTGAAGAAAATTACGTGTTGCAACTTGTTCGTACTCTGCTACTCTGGAAGGGGAGGAAGTTACAAGGGATTCATAGAATCCTTGTAATTGCATGAAACGTTTACGTTCTCGGACGGGACGATTGTAAATTGCATTGGAAAATAGTGAACTGCATTGGAAATAAACCGGACGGTTAATCAATTACCATGTAAACTGCGCTGGATGACCGAGGAATAGAAGTTATAAACTGCACTGAAGCTATGAGCTGATATTTGTTGCATAGACTGTACTATCACTTCGTGCCGATTATTAAACACTTTTTCATCACTAATACTGTACTGTACCACTTCAATTCATTATGCGTGTCGATTATCAAACACTTGTTCAACACTAATACTGAATAGTAAACAGTTGGCAGAAAAATTTAGCACAATAATTGAAAGTATCAACATACACTAAAAACGGTTTAGTAAAAGTACCAAAAAGTACTAAAAATAATAACACCGCTATCCTTGTCATTGTGGAGCACAAACTCTTCTCCTTTATTAGTTACAACGAGCTTTGAAAGAATTACATCGTGAGTTTCATTTCGATTGCTTGGTAATTTCGGATACATCTTCTTGCGTGCATACGAGTATACACATTTCTTTTTATTCGATTTAAATCATTATTGTCAAGACAATTATTACTCTGGAAAGGTAGTTCTCTTAGAATTGTCCGAATCACTTTGCTTGGCCGCGAAGATATATATTATCTTTCATTGCTTTACATTTTGCAATAGCACTCACAATTTGGTGTTCTGACTTATTCATTTCTTTATCATGGTTATGATAACAATATTATTGTTTCCTATCGTATATTTTCGCATTACACTTTCGGAGTGTACATACATCTCCACTTCACTTCACCAGATTTAAGTTCACTATATTTGTAAAATTTAAAATAGTCAAGAATGAGTAACTTTCTTCCTCGCTCACTAGTAGCAACAGGCATTCCGACCGTTAGAGTACACATAACTATAGTGACTGGAGTCTGTTCAAAAACAAACATCAGTTTCAATACGCAGCAAAAGCCTACGTCATGAAGGGGTCAGTTCATGAAGACAAACCCTATCAAATTCAAGCAAGGCGATGTATCGATTGTCGAGAGTGTACAGACCGGGAAAAAAGGTTGTGCAAAACTTAATAAAATGAGATGTGCAATTTACAACATCCAGTGCAATTTACCACATTCAAAATCGGTGCAATTTACATACAGGAAGTTTGAATTCCAGTACAATTTATCACCGCCCCTCGGATGGGCGTTATTGTGATATTTAAATTTTTAAGGAACTGGTTCATATTTTTTATAAGAATTGTGAATATTAGATTCCATAATGTCGAATATTCCAGCAATTTTCTTGGTGAAAAGCGCTAAACGCATAACCAGTAATTGTTCCCTCCTCCCCCCAACCAATCGCAGAAGAATTCGATGTCAAGTTCACAGAAGCTACCACCAATAGCTTAGCTACTATGCCGTAAGATTATCGGGGTTTGGGTTTTAAATATTTGAAATATATAAAAATATCATAATCATGTTTTCTTCAATTGGCTCTCGCTTATACAAGTGATTCACAAGGAGTTACTGCCTATTCTCAATATTTTCAGAATTATACTAATTTGAAGTTGTTACAAATACCTTCTTTTTCTTCAGTTTTAAGGGTAAAAGAATATTACAATTAGAGAATGAAGTAATGACTAATTAGAGATATCTCAAAACAGATTGCAGCATTGTTTTCTTTTTCCAGAAAATTTCACATGATTTTGAGTACCTACATGACCCCCTTTCCATTTAAAATTTCAAAATTGCATCCAAAATGGCGGCTTTTGAGATAGCTGAGGGCTAGAATAGAATGTTTCACTGGCAGAGCATTTGGTCTTACAAATACTGGTAACACCTATAGTAATCGAAAATCAAGCATATGGAAGATATTTATATGAAGAGTCCACTGCAAGAATGATGGATGTCATTTGGAATACAATTTGCAGGAGAAGCAATTGAAAGTTTGAAATGCTTAGCGCTCAAAACTTAACTGTGATTTTCCGATCATTACTGGACAATGACTATCAGTGTTAATGCCATATAACTCTCTATGTACATTCTATATGTCTTAAGCTATGCATTGACAGTCTTGGTTCATTTTCGACAAGAAAGTGACATCCATCATTCTTGCAGTGGACTCTTCATATGGTTCCAGACTTCTGATTCACGCTGTATAATATATCAATTCGACCAACAAATGAGCCGTTCAGAGCAGAAGTGGTGTAAGTCAAAATTGGGTAATGAGGTTTAAATGTAAAATTCTGTAAAATACAGCGCAAAGTAGCAATTAATGTCCTTCGTGCTATCCACTGACTACTAATAGTTTAAATAAATTGAATATTAATTGCTACTTTGCGCTGTATTTTACAGAATGTTTACTTTAACCCTCATTACCCATTTTTTACTTACACCTCTTCTGCTCTCAACGGCTCAAATGTAGAACATCAACAATTTTTTCCTTCAGTAAAGAAATAGGAAGATGAAGCGTTCATGTAATGTAATTAGCCACTTTTCTAAAACTTCGGTCTAATACTTAAGTACCGGTATTTGGAAAAATATCTCATCCAGAAAGTTACACGAACCATAGTTTAATGAAGTCTTCAACCTGCTACTCTATTGGTTGGTTCTGGGACCGATATTCTAAAACTGACAGGGCACGGATGCTGAAGTCATCATGCGTGTCAGGAGTTTATGGAGAAGATAATTTTAATTGGTTATTTTACCATGCTTTATAAACCGCTAAGGCTATCTAGCTTCTGAGTGAGATGAAGGTGATAATGCCTGTGAAATGAGTCCGGGGTCCAACGCCGGAAGTTACCCAGCATTTGCTCTTAGTGGGTTGAAGGAAAACCCCGGAAAAAACCTCAATCAAGTAACGTGTCCTAACCAGGATTTGGACCCGGTCCGCTCGTTTCAAGGTCAGACATGCTAACCGTTACTCCACAGCGCTGGATTACTTGGAAGAAAAAGTTGATAATGCTAATCGAATTCTGGCGGGGAAGAAAAATTATTATCAGATTCAGACCAATTAGGGTTTTAGATCGTCATTCCTGTGTTTCAAAGGCAGAAGGTAATACGTCAATTTTGACGAAAATGAGATTTTGCGATATGATGTGCATCCTGATTGTATCTTTGTTATAGCAAAAATTACATCCACATTTATATTATTTTGTGCGAGATCGTGCGTATTTGCTTGATTTCCGCACAAAACCAATCCGCGGAAAATCTAAAATTCCACATGCAGTATTCCCAACCTAACACACATAACAATTTCCATCTTCTTACCGCTTAAGTGACATATTGATTTTACTGCTTTAGGCTTTTAACATATTATTTTTAGAGACGTTCAATATAGTAATAATTATAAATTGGAAACTTACCACTGCAATTTCACCTGAATTGCACTGTTAATTATTGTTTTTAAATATTTGAAAAAATTAAGTAAACTCTACAACTCCACTAAAATTACTGCATTCGTGATGCAAGTAACATTAAGGGAGCCGTGAAAAAATCAACAAGACTCCAGACTCATCATAGACTGGGGGGGGGGGAAAGACAGACGTATATCACGGCCTGCTGGAGTATAGTAAACACAGAAAACGTTTTAAAGCAACAATGTTGAATTTGCAATTCATTTTGTATTTCAGATGTGTCTGGTAATATCATAAAATAATGTTATCAATTTCAATCAAAGACACAACTATCTGCAAATATTTATTTGCTGCATGAATATAAAGTATATGAACGTTTTCGCCTTGTGGGGCATCATCAGATATATTAAAATTATGTGATCTGAACTTAGATTAAATTAGATCACATCACAATCAACCTACAACATCGATTACTACAAACTTCGGTATGATACACAGTTCTCCAAGACGTTGTCATTTTCTAAACATTGAATAAATTTAACCCAAGATTTTATCCATTTATTCATTTGATTTTAACATGATCATAATTTGCATAACATTATTTAATAAATATGTATTATAATGTAACATGAGTTATATGTACACACAATTCCAATTTAATCATATTTGAATCTACACTACATTGAAATTCATCATTTTATCTCATTTCTTGTTACAATTAGTATACATATAACTCATGAAATATTTTATCACCATGTATTACACACTGTTCGTATTTGCTTTTATAAATCTAATTTAATCTAAGTTCAGATCACATAATTTTAATATATCTGATGATGCCCCACAAGGCGAAAACGTTCATATACTTTATATTCATGTAGCAAGTAAATATTTGCAGATAGTTGTGTCTTTGATTGAAATTGATAACATTATTTTATACAGTAACAATGTTGAAGATAGATATTTTTGTTTTGCAAATTTGCCGTCATTGAACAGAAACCAAGATGGAGATTTCATTGCAACTAATTAGAAATTCCTCTTTCAGGTATGTAATAAACGATCTTCGCACAAAATAATGTACGATACACGAGCGGTATGTTTTCTTTCAATTCTCGGAAATTAAAAAAGCTCAACTACGTTTCGCTTTTTCAAACTTTTCCTCGAACATGAAAATTTCAACATACCGCTCTTGTAACGCATATTACTATTTCTCTCTAAAACTCGTTGCTATGAAACATGATAGCATGATTTTATATAGTAGTTCAAACTTTAAATTCTCGTTCCTGATAAACTACAAAAAAAATTATATAACACATTTTGCCTTGAGCTCACAGATTTGTTACCTTTAATTTCTGAAGATTTAAGTATTGTTAATATTATTAATAGTACCATAAATGTTACAGTTAGGTGTAGACACCAATAACTTAATACATGTTTTTCTACATTTTTCTTGTTTAATAGTTTTTCAGCCTGAAAAATTTCCTTCCTACTAAACTCAAAGAAATTCTAGTACAGACCTTTGTAATGCCTCACTTTGACTAGTGTGATGTATTATATAGCGACCTAAGTGCTGAATTTTGTCAAAAACTTCAACGTGTACATGATGTCTGCGTCCGATTTATTTTCAATATCAGCCGTCATGATCATATAGGACCTATCGGAATATTTTCTACGACTCTCCTGGCTCCTCTTGCAAGATCGACGTTTAGTACATTCTCTTTGCCTACTATATCGAATTATACATGATTCCACACCCAACTACCTTGCCTCTCGGTTTACTCTCCTAGCTTCACATCATAATCGAAATACACGTTTACAGCACGATCTGATGCTATCAATACCACGTCATCAGACATCTCTGTACTCAAGTTCTTTCTCAATAGCCATGGCCCGCTCATGGAATTCACTGCCGTTGGAAATCAGGGGTAGTCTTAGTCCTCAATCGTTTAAAATTAGGTTGTTTAGAAATATTTTAAATGCACATAATTAGTTTTTTTAGATATTATTATTATTATTATTATTATTATTATTATTATTATTATTATTATTATTATTATTATAGTGATATTTAACATTAATTTTACTTTATCACACTCCGTACAGATGTTTAGGTTTGACATACTTGTGGGTTTTCAATTTAGAAGCAGGAAGAAGAAATACTGGGCTATTGCAGTACAATAGTGAAATGATAACATAACGCATGGCATACCCGTAATCGTGGTAACGATGTCTCCGAAGAAACAAAAGCGAAACACTGCAATTATAAACAACTTTCGTCTTAATTATTATTGTTTGTACGATACGTGCTATCTGCACACAACATTATCAGATGATTTTTAAGGAATTTTGTACAAAATAACTTCCGTATTATTTACTGCTAACGATGCAGTTATTCCATAAAACTTGTATATATGTGTGTGTGTGTGTGTGTGTGTGTGTGTGTGTGTGTGTGTGTGTGTGTGTGTATGTGTGTGTATTGTCACAATGTCTGTAATTTTCAGGAAAACACATGACAAAATACGAATCTGCCGATTTCTTAAACGTATTATGCATTGCAATTACTATCAATTCAGCGATTTTAAATGTTACTTATTGGACAACTTGCCTAAAAAACGATATTTTTTGGCGAGACGTAACAAATCTAAAAGTTTAACTTGATTTTTTTTGTTATTTCTTGACTCTTAAATCTGGTTTGAGCTTCGGCTTAGACTTTTATAGCCTACTCTCGGCTTGACATTAGGCTAAATCATCTATGTATTGTGGACACGATATTGTACGTCTACCTAAGCCAACACGTGATATGATGCTAACAATTGAAACATATTTCGAAGTTTCTTGATTCAGAGATATAATGAACCTTGGACCTTCATTATAAACAAAAACTAAAAACGGTTAGAAAGGAAAAAAAGAGTAATACATCTTGATTACACAAAATTGTTACAGATGACACGACTCCTAACAACTTGATTCTTTACAGTTCAAATTTGCATCCTAATGTACAGTCTTAAAGAGTTTAAAAAATTACGTGTTTTGTAACGATTGTTGTGATAAATGCGTAAGAAAAATGTAATTTTGTAGTTAAAAATTAAAAAAAAAAAAAAAATGTGTACGAAGTAACTATGGAATTAACAACAAATTTATAGCTTCAAAATACTAATCAATTAAAGAAATTATACTTATCAATACTTCATTCTCTAATTGTAATATTCTTTTACCCTTAAAACTAAAGAAAAAAAATGTATTTTTAACAACTTCAAATTAGTGTAACTCTGAAAATATTGAGATTAAGACACATATTTTTATGACAGTTTTTACTCACAATGTCTTCAGAAATAAGCTCCTTAAGTGGCTGTAAGTCCTCGTGAATCACCTTAAGAAATGAAGACGAATATGATTATGATGATGATGATGATTATTATTATTATTATTATTATTATTATTATTATTATTATTATTATTATTATTATTATTATTATTATTATTATTCTATATTTTCATATAATAGAAGTTAATTTAATACAATGACTAAAGTTTCATTTCACTACTTTAAAATCTCCCGTTTCTTTCGCCTACTCTGTAATTCGGCCGATAGGGCAATCCCGATTCTTGGTAGCACTAAGTATACGTGAAGGAAAAGCGGTGCCTTCCCTACATTCCGAGCACTGTAAGGCCTTTTACAAAACGGTACGGTTACACAGCAACACTCTGTGATTCCACGAACATTCCTGGGTTTCGAAAGTGGAGTCTGGCGATAGATATAGGCTACCTACAGGTAACTAATATTTCGTGCATAGCCTGACCTGGAAACAAACATGTCTGATCGGATCGCGCTGTTACGTCATCCGCCGGTCTCTCTCCTCGCGATGCACCTCTATTATGACGGGGTCGCGAGGGATGATGCCCCGAAAAATCGAGGTCGTAGAAGTGTGTCGGCTACTTCTGAAAGGAAACCTCTAGTGTAAAGCGTGTTCAACAGGTCGAGAAAATGGTATTTCCGCAACGTCCAAAAGGAATACTACATTAAAATTTCAAACCTGGTCATGTCATCTTTACTTTCATATGTAGAATATCTATATATATAATTTGAACTGGTAATGGAAATTACGGGAAAACGGCTGAACGGATTTTAATAAATGACCCCTCATTTTGAAGCTTGGAACCCAAAGTTTTTCAGAAAAATAGTACTTCTCAGTGAAATGTCAATTTTTCAACATAATTTTCCTATTTCCCAAAATCCATCTCTCGTCAGTTTTGAGAACTAGCTAATTGCATTTCAGAATAAAACAAAACACATACTACAGTAAACAATATTACACGAAGGCCATGATCTCCAAGAATGCTGACATATTTAGAGCTCAAATTAAATTGGTTATTAAAAACTTAATTTACTAAAAATAATTTACAGGTTCGATTCTGTGGTGTGTAATTTTCTGGGTAAAGCTGTGTATTGAATATTAAAAACAACAAAACTTGAGGTGGTTTGATGTTATTATTACCATTAGAAATGAAATATTATTGTAGTTAATGCCATGATGTGACTATTTTTCATTAATTATACATATTAATGCTATATTGATGATATGAAAGTGAAACGTTTTGGGGTTATATAAGTAGATGTAGAGAATAACTTAAATTAGATTTTGATTTCTATATTGTACTGAGTGTCGGCTATATAGTATATATAGTATATGTTACTGAAAGCTATAAAACTTACGTAAGATAATAGTATTATTAAAAATGAAATATTTTTATAGTTATTAATCAAGTGGGATTGGGTCTTTTTCATATATTTAATGGCGGTATGGTGTAGATATTTATATGCGTGGTTCTCTTCAGTATTGGCTCGAGAGAGAGTATCTTTCATTATTATGGACGCAAATAACTTTCCGAATGTCTGGTATTTTTCATTGAAAATAAATCTGAAAAATGTTTATTTGAACGTCTAATGAACTTAGTTTGCAGCATTTGCTGCACAACCTACTAGTAAAATATAAAGTTGAATTTCATGTTATTCGGATCGTGTCACATAATAATGCAAAGTCACATACAGATGATATGTCACCGCATCTTAGGCTGTGTCCCAAAGTTCAAGTTAATACTACACATTAGTGACTAGAAACCAGGGGCCTATTGCATAAAATATAACTAATGACAAGTGACAATTTACCAATGTATGGATGGCAAAGGACAAATCTTAGTAATTTTTGTTGCATAACACAATTTTACTGATTTGTCATAACTAGACTTCGGATTTTAGGTAAAAACCTATTTTAATCCTTAAAAGATAAGTTCATAAAAACTTCCAAGTACACGTTTCATATAAAACTATGTCTAAAATTGGCATTTTAGTAGCACCTAAAAATGTCTATTTTGACGACAAAGTCTATTTTGACCTATTAAGTATGTTTTATCTATAATAGGTCAAAACATCCATATTTCTTTTAAAAAATTGTATTTTAAATTTCGAATGTGTTCCTGGTATTGTTGGAAATAAAGTACGGCATAAAGTGGAGCAAGTTCTGCAGAGAAATGTAGGACTAAAGGAACTGCCTACTGCTTTAGATATCCTAGTAGGGAAGAACACGGATTTACTGTACAATGTAACATTTCTGTTCAACTAGTGTCAGAATTGAAATACGCTCCTGTTACTTCAGTGGATGTGGAGCGTTCATTTTCAGCGTACAAATTTGTGTTGAGTGAGAGACGGCATTTCTTTCTAGTTAAAAATTTAGAAAAAGTATTAGTAATTTATTGTGAAGCTAATTATAGACATTAACGGACAAGACTTGGTAAAAATTGATTATATTTGACTTGTTTGTGTACTGAATTTATTTCTAAAACTTATTTTCACATTTAATTGTTTAGTTTATGTATAACTAGTTACATATTTGTTGTTCTTATACTTTCAGTAGTAGTGTTGGTAACGGTGTATAACCATTTAAAATTACTAAATTCTAGAAGTGAATTCCTGATGATTTGGAACACGTTTTTAAAGAAAACATTATTTTTTGTTAGAGCCTATTTTGAATTCTTTAGATACTATTTCCTATACTATTAAGCCTATTTTAGGCACCTAAAATTACATGTTAACGACTTAAAAATCCGTACCCCAGTCATAACTAGCATATTTTACAAGTGAAATACTGATATTCATGAAAAT
Source organism: Periplaneta americana (assembly GCF_040183065.1). NCBI lineage: Eukaryota > Metazoa > Arthropoda > Insecta > Blattodea > Blattidae > Periplaneta > Periplaneta americana. Next base: position 153,762,280 of record NC_091131.1, on the reverse strand, counting down.
TATAAGGGAAATGGTATTTCAATGCACAAAATACAGCTAACATTTTGAATTACTAATTACCCGTAACGGTAAAATAACTATATTAAATCTAAAAATATTATGCAATTACAGAAATGGCGTTTATTTAGCATATGAAATTTCAAGGTTACAGCACAATCTAGTATATAGTCACGAAGCTTGAGTTGTTGAGGTTGCTAGGAACAAAAGACTGTGCAGGTACTATTTCGCATTGTCTGTAATGAGGCGATTGTAGCGATCCTAGTGGTTAGCAACTATCCATGGATGCATATTTATTACATATTGAGCTTCGTGACTGTATATACTAGACTGTGGTTACAACGCAGTCTAGTAGGCCTACATACAGTCACGAAGTTCAATACGTAGGGAATATGCATCCAATGACAGTTGAACTTCAGTTACTAGCCGTTAGGATCGCTAATGAGTCATTCCACGTCAAATCGCACAGCAATAAAACACGACCTTCTCGGAAATGGTCGAATTTTTTTTCATGAATTCCAGACATCAAATAAGGAGACCCGTATTTTTTTATTTTCACAATTATTAATTATTTGTGCAGTTATGAATATTTGAAGTTACGCAAATTATGCGCGCACTGTTACATAAACTCGCTTGGAACTTTGTGTCTACATATAATTGAGATTTGCGGTTTGGCGCATTTGAAAGACGAAATACAACACTTTTTATTACTTTAGGCCTATCACAAATAAACTTAAAATTTGGCCTATTTTTTTAATCATTTCTTTTTCAAAGCAAAATTACTATATTAAATAGCCAAGTTAAAAATCTGAAAAAAAAAAATATAGACTTGTTCGCTGATGTATTATCTGTAAACTACTGCATTTATAAATATGAGATCGGCACCCATACATTTGTAACAATTTATTTTCCGGAGGCATGCACGCGCTCGCGATGCCCAGCTAATGAACTGCTTGCAGCCATAGGCTAGAAGGCTGCCCGTGGAAATTTCCCGTTGCATCTGATGTCACCATACTAATCATCAAATGATTAATACCTTAAGGAACAGTAAATATCTTATCTAAAATTATTTTATTATTGTCAGCTCAGGGGGAAGCCCTTCACAGTTTATACTGTAATATAGCCAAGTGTTTGATGATAGCAAGACTGGGTTAGGCAGTAAACTTTATGGCAGTAAACAGATGGTATGAGAGAAAAATAATCAGTTTGGGATTGAATTTCGCGCGCAGTGACGTGACTTCTATACAACATGAGTGATGGTAAAGATCGCGTAATATATAACAAGTGTTTAAATCCATTTACCTTCCTAATCACGCTTTTAAAAAGAAAAGTACACTAAGACGCGTAAGTCGCGACTTATTGATAAAGCTCAATTTAAAGGAGTCTTTGAGTGTGCAAATATGTGATTTGTTCCGTAAAAATCAATCAATTTCCGCATAGGTCAGGTGAAATTATATGTGAAGCCGGTAGTTCTTGTGATATTAATAAACATGAATCAAATGAAAGTGCTGACAGAGGAACTGATTATCTCAGTATTTCTTCTAGCAGTTCTATGGATACAGTGCTAGAAATCAGTAATATTGAGGAATTAAACAAGAGTTTGATGTCAATAGAATCCCCTATCAAGAAAAGAAAGATACAACAAAACGATACCCCCGTGAAAAGTTTCAAAAGTAAAAGGCTCCCTAGCATGTTAAGTTTTTCATGTAGAAGATGCATCATCATCCATTCAAAAGTCAGCCATATTTTATTTTTGACATAATGCAAAGAAAGTACAACCTGAAAATTACATAGTTATTGCAGACTTTTCTGAAAATTATTCATTTATAATACAAGATTCAATACAAGGTGTGCATTGAAACATATGCCAAGCCACAATACAGTACAATTTTAATTTTACTTCCTACTTTATTTTATTTTATATTCTCTTATAGGCCTATTAATATTATATCTGAACTGTGATCGAACACGAGCGCTGCTCATGCGGTCTCAAATTTTGTTAATACTACTGCATCGCCTTTTTTTATATTGATTGTATTATTTTATTTCTATTTCTCTTATTTGTAATTATATTCTTTATTCTGTATATTTAAATAAATAAATAAATCCTTTCGTAGTATATTTCAAAGGAGATACAGAAATTCGTTACAAAAGTAATGTCATCTCAGCAACCATGAAACATGACACCGATCCCTTTCACTCTTTTCAATCCGAAGCAATCAATTTCTTAAAGCAAGAATTCAACGATATGAAAAAAATCATCTACTTTTCCAATGGATCAAGTTCACAAAAAAAAATAAATAAAAATAATTGCTTACATGAAGACGATTATGGAATTAGTGCTGAATGACACTTCTTTGCAATGTCACATGGTAAAGGTCCATGTGTTGGCATTGGAGATACTGTTAAAAGACTTGCCACGAGAGTTAGCCTATACAAGATGTTATAACAACACAAAAAAAACTGTTTGATTAGTTACAAAAACATTTCTAACGTGTCATTTATATTTTGTCCATTCAATAAGCACAAAAACCAGACTGAAAATTTGCAGGCCAGATACTACAATCTAAAACCAATAACTGGTACATTAAAATTATATTCTTTCATTCCGTTGTCAAAAACTGAAGATTTAGTAAAACAATTTGCTTTCAATAAAGAAGGTAGGCGAATGAAAATTTAAAATGTGAATGAAAAGAAACATTTGAAAAGCATAATGTACAATTATTTGAAGATATCATAATAAGTAAATTAGCAGTGTTTCCTCGAGTAACTTGATCCGTACTGGGTGTAATGTTGCAACGTTCAGTCAATTATCCAGCGCCGATAAACCTCTTAGCGCGCTTTAACGCTTCCCGTCCACTGCTGCTGCGCCGACCGCTACACATTCTGTCATAAGTAATTAAATTTCCATTAAACTGTTGGAGATCCCATTCTGACTTTTTCTGGAATTATTAAGAATACTTCAGTGCACCTAGTAGGCATTTTTTTAGATTTTTAATAGGGCTATTTCACATTGATGTATATGTTTTAAAAAGTGAATTATAAAAAAATATTTGAAATAATTATATTAAAATTAGTTAATAAATATTTAATAAAAGACAGTACTTTAAGCTTTTAAATGCATTTTTCAAAAAAATTTTAACATCAATATCGTCAGAAATATGACGCTTTAAATGTTGCATTGTGCGACATTTTTAACGAATTTTAACATGTAATATTTTAAAAACATGTGGACTTAGGAGGAAATAAAAATACACTTGTTGGTTTATGAGACCCATAGAGTTGGTAAAAAAAATATAAACGCAATCAGATATGAAGGTCAAAATTTGTATAATTTTGTGCGATTTGACGTGGAATGACTCCGCTACAGTATTTAAACATAGTTGTAATTTAGGCCCAAGAATATATAACAAATTTATAATTAAATGTCCTAATCATGTCAATTCTAGTAGTTACAGTATTAAATTTAAAAAGTTATGTATGGGTTTTTTAAAAATTGAAAAATTGTAAATTTAAATTTATATATTCTTATTGTGTAGTAGATATAAGACAAATTGTATTATACACTTTTTAATTTTAATTCAGGAATCCGCAACTGAGCACGAGTTCTACTCTTTCAGGGGCGAGCTAAAGTTTTTCTGTTTATATTATATTTTATGTATATGCATATCAACTTCTGTATTTCTAAGAACCGGTCTATTTTACATTGTATTAACCATTTCATACTACAAAAACCTGTCGGATAGGTATGCGTGTACCTACAATTATGTTTCAAGAGTTACACTGCAATTGTGAGTCTCTCTTTACAAAGTGGTAATTTTCCACAGCGCCCGAACTCTTTTATTACGAGCACCGTCTCTGGTTACCACAGTAGCACTTGTCCAGCGTTACATAATACAAACAACTGCTACCACTGCGGCAACTTCTCCGACACCTGCGTCATGCGGGATGCAGGCAATTCCGGCGATATACAAAACTTGACATATTATACTTTCCAAAATAAAATGAAATACCAACACTGCACTGGCTTAAATTTCTTATGCGAAAGATAGTTAATATCTGCTATATTTGACTATAGTTTGACGATGTTGGAACGCGGGAATTTGATTGGATATATTCCAGGTAATTCTGTGTTGTTTTCCGACAGCGTTGGCACTTCTCTCAGAAGTCGAAAAGAAAATACTGGACCTCACAAGTAATCACGTCGTGAACAGAACGAATTTTTTCTTCGCAATGAACTATTTGCAAAAAAAAAAAAAAATTGAAAATCAGAATTTATAAAACGGATATAACATAGACATTACGACGAAGTGAAGAGAAACGACTAGAAGCATTTGAACTGTAGATATGGAGTAGAATGGAGCATTGTGAAATGGAGAGGAAAATAAGAAACGAAGCTGTGTTGGAAAGAGTGGGTGAAGAAAGAATGGTGCTGAAACTGATCAGAAAGAGAAAAAGGAATTGGCTGGGCCACTGGCTGAGAAGAGACTTCCTACTGAAGGATACACTGTGAGACGGTTCCTCGTATAGGATGAGGAGATTTTCATTAGATTAGTATTTCGTGTTAATATTCTTATATGGATAGGATGCGCGGACGTGTAAGTTAGTTTCAAAATCTGAGACGGAAGTAACAGGTGGACAGGAAGGCCGAAAGGAAGCTAGGCGGACAGGAAACATGTGTCCAGGCGTGGAGTTGACTGATGAGGGAATGTATGGACTTTGCCTGCGGGTGGTCAGTAAGATGACGCCAAGCCAGGTTCCAAAAGAGATGATCTGGTATATGTCAGAGAATTGTCAGAACCCCGGAAGTAAGGGGATGTTCTAGTTAACGAACAATTTTTGAAGAACGCGTCTTAAGTGACGTAAGTGTAATCATGGCCAATAAGGATTCTTAATAGAGACACGTGATATATAGATAGGAGGGCGAAATTCTATGTTTGGCGGTTGAAAGTAGGGGATAGATTTGGCAGATAGGAGAAGGCATATAGAACGCGTACGGAGAAGTTGCACTCCACATATTCTCGGCAAACCTAACTCGGAAGTATAACAATTTACGGACTTAGAATTTTTTCAGTGGGTGTAGTAAGAAGTCGTGTGTTGCATTATTATTATTATTATAAGTCTGAATTCTTTTCTCTCATCGCGTTATCAACTATCCGTTATATTACTGGTGTTTTATAGTACAAAAGATATAATTACGTGAACTCAGAAATTAGTATACCAACTTGTGGGAAGTGAGAGCGAGATATTATACACTTGGACGCGCATTTCTGCTAATCTGAAACGAACACTTAATAATAATAATAAACGTTTTCATAGTTCTTACCAACAACTTCTGGTGTGCGCCTACATCATTTCAACCTACGAGCACGTCTCCCAAACCCCATGTCCCGACCGTTTTGCAGCTGACCTGGGACCTCATCCTCTACCGGAGTAATCTCGAGGAGGCTGGCGCCCAAATTAATCAGTGTACGTAGTTAATTATTGACATCGACGTGCCATCCTCGAGATACTTTCCATATATGACGGAGCTGGCAGCCGAGGGCAAGGAAAGGCGTCGTGGGCAACGACGACGACGACGACGACGACAGACGACCGCTGCATATTTCGGCGCCCCAACGAAGGCCGGCCGTTACATATTTTGGCGCCCCAACGAGGTCCGGCGAAGGAATGGTGAACGGGAGAAGAGTTCAAGGCAGAAAAAGATATCAGATGACAAGATATCTGGATCATATGCGGAGACTAAGAGGAAGGCAGAAAATAGGAAAGATTGGAAAAAGCTGGGTTTGCAGTGAAAAACCTGCCTTTATGAGTTTAATTTAAATAATGAATAGTAAAAACAATGTTGGTACTGTAAGGTCTTGTTGGAAAAATAGCTTCATTTAGGTCAAAATTACATAAATTCTTACTTCACAGATTAATTACTGATTAATATTTGTTACCTATAATGGAACTAACATCTGTCCATTCTTATTACAGTATTATCATCATTAATTTCTCTAAATAGAATATATAACCTCCAATAGAAAAATTTCATTATATTAATATTCTCATTATATAAATATATTTTAGATTTATATTTTTCTCCTTATAACATAGTTCTAGTAAACTTATATTAAATTAATTCTCACCATTTTACTAGCTATCTCAAATTAATAATAATTGACTGAATTCAATTAGCTCATAAATTAAGTTACTACTTTACAGGTTTATCTAAATTTAAATAATGTACTAGTCGTTAAAACTTAACTGAAGAATATTGCTGGAGAATCTTTGAAGTTTAGTGTAAATATTGGCAATTTAAATATGTGAAGAGTCCACTGCAAAAATGATGGATGTCACTTTCTTGTCGAAAATGAACCAAGACTGTCAATGCATAGCTTAAGACATATAGAATGTACATAGAGAGTTATATGGGATTAATACTGATAGTCATTGTCCAGTAATGATTGGAAAATTACAGTTAAGCTTTGAGCGCTAAGCATTTCAATCTTTCAATTGCTTCTCCTGAAAAATGTATTCCAAATGACATCCATCATTCTTGCAGTGGACTCTTCATGTATTCTATTGATTAAGGCTGGTTGAGTGGAAGAGAAGGCATTATGGGTATAGACCTATCTCATAAATAAAGGTTTTCATTGTTCATAATGTCATCAATTCGTACCTTGAGGTCGAACACTTGACGTTCTCCGTTCAATGTCATCGCATTAAAAGTGTAACAACACCTGGACGGAAATGTGACAACATTGCAGTGTCGCAACAAGTCAGTATGCGGGTGATGGGAACACAATACTCACGTAACAGTGCCGTACCATAACGTAATGGATCCGTGGCAGCCAAATGTCTTGCGTCTAACATTATCACTTAAAACGAGTGTCACGTAACTGACAAATACGAGTATTTCCTCAATAGTACCCTTATACAATTAAGATCTCTTATAATACAAAAAGTAAGATATTTGATTTTATTTATACATTGTACGGTTTATATAGGGCGTTTATTAAAAAACTTCCCAGTCTAAATAACTAATTATTTAAATTGAATTCAATTCAAACAAAAAACACGTCAATTTAAATACTGAGGGGGAAGTCTGAAACCAGGATTAAGCTTAATTACATTTTAGATTTTACCTCCCGCTCTCCAGCCACCCCCACTTTGAAATTTCAAATGGCACACCTATATTTTTATATTTAAATATGAATAAGCATTCAATTGTTTATACACCTCATTCATTTGTTTTCGATTCGTTTGTTTTCTATCGTCGCCTGGCAACTTGTATTGATTGTAGGATGAAAACACAGCTTATTTTGTGTAATTTCCTAAATTTAATCAATAAGGATGATTTATGTTCTCTAATGAAAGGTATACACCATTTTAAAATAATTTAATACACACACAACTATTATGAAATGCTCAATAAGTTTTTGTAGCTTTACTCTCTTCACCTCTAATCAACAATAACATCAAATATTGGTAAAAAAAAAAACAAATTTCATACTTAAGTAATATAATCAAACTCAAGTTAGTTGTTTAACTGTATTTTATATCAATGTAGGCCTACAATGCTCAAATTTGAACAAATGGAGTATATTTTGTGGTTTAAAAAACTGCCACCTTTTTACTCTTACTTACTTACTTACTTACTTCCTTACTTACAAATGGCTTTGCCGTCATCACATAAGCCCGCCATCGGTCCCTATCCTGTGCAAGATTAATCCAGTCTCTATCATCATATCCCACCTCCCTCAAATCCATTTCAATATTATCCTCCCATCCACGTCTCGGCCTCCCCAAAGGTCCTTTTCCCTCCGGCTTCACAACTAACACTCTATATGCATTTCTGAATTCGCCCATATGTACACGCTCTGCCCATCTCAAACGTCTGAATTTAATGTTCCTAATTATGTCAGGTGAAGAAAACAAACCTTTTTACTCTACCTATTTAAAAGTAAAAACATTATTTTATGGGCTGTTATTTTTCGGAATTTATATTGAATATTACAGCTCATATTTTAATATTTTATAGAGTATATTTGCATGCATATTTCAAGCTTTATAAATTTGGGCTCTAAGAATAACAAAATAGTAACTAACAAAACCGTCCACCGCTGTGGAGTAACGGTTAGTATGCCTGACCGTGAACGAGAAGCCCGGGTTCAAATCTGGTCGGGACAAATTTACTGGCTGAGGTTTTTCCCGGGGTTTTCCCTCAACTCATTAAGAGCAAATGCTGGGTAACAGGCGCTGGATCCTGGACTCATTTCGCTGGCATTATCACCTTCATACGCTAGATAGCCATAGCAGTACATAAAGTGTCGTAAAATAACCAATTTAAAAAAACTAGCAAAACCGCTGTTTTTAAATAGATACAGTCCATATTCTTGCAGCGTATAAAGTTAGCTAAGTCACTACGAGTTACCAGAATGAATTTTATTAGATTGAATTGCTGACATTTTAATTAAGGCATTAGCTCAGCGAGCGCCCCAAGGAGTTACGTAAACCACTAGCCGGTTATCCGATTATTTTGCTAACACAGACAAGTAATTCAGGATTCGATACGAGATCCCTCGAATGTGACGTAATAAAGATTCATCGACCGTGTCGTGGGAAACACGTCAGGGCTGATGAACTCTGCTAGTGACATTCATTTTGTGTGGAGTCATGCAGTGTTCATTTGCAAAACAAGTTACGAAGAAATTATGTTTATGGACTGTCATTCATTTGCTAGCACTGAAATAAACTCAATGTCTTATCTGGCTACCTTCCTCCACGTATGGGCGTATGATTCATCCTCCACTTTCGCCGTGTCACATAAGGCAGCCCGGTTTCTTTAAAAGCAGTCCTTTAATAGGGTATTATTTTTTTTAACATTCACATTCTACAGCAGCCGTGGCGAGAACGTGACTCGCGAGACAATGTGGCTCCCAGTGATAGCTGTGCATTTCGCTTGCTTCTAACCTCCGCCAACCCCCACCCTCTCACTCATGGAGTCAAACTTCGTTCCAGTTGTATTTGTCTATGACCTGCGAGTGGCATATGTCTCTCTCGAAACCATGTACGAAAGTTCCAAGTAGGATGAGAGGACGCATTTTTTTGCTGTCAATATGATGAGAATATTAAATGTATGATTTGTTCACAAGCATTACGAGGAAAACGGTTGTATAACATAAAACGGCATTATACTACATGTTACTGATGAAACATTAAAAGGTTAAGTATTATTGTTGTTGTTATCATCATCATCATCATCTTTGTACGTCGACCCTTTTTTAGCAGATGTACGAATAATGGGGTTAGCTCTTCAATTTGAACTCACTGATTTACTATGTGATGTCAAATGAAAGCTAGATGTAAGGACTTGACTACTGTTGAACTTTCAAATCTTTGCCAAAAAATAAATATCCAAAGTTTCGTTCTTTCGCTTGCTCTGTTGAAGCCATGTTCGCTACAACTTACATTTATGAAAATTATTTTCAACAATTAAAATAGTAAAAACCAAATTTAGATCACGACTGACAGACAAATACCTTCGTGATCAACTACGACTGGCAGTAAGTGACATAATTCCTGATTTTGAAACTTTGTCGCAGAGACATTCTGAAGACAGTTAATTTTAGGTTGTGATATTGTTCATTTCTTTCTTCGTTACACGTACTAAACATTAGTTTGTAGCCTTGTACTGTATAAAATTATATTTAAGTGCTTGACGTAAGGAAAATGAAAATCCGTTAATAAGTCAGACAGTTACTTCACTTCCCCTTCGGATGTCCGCATCCCTCCATAGGTGCTATGCACGTTGCAGGTTACACAGTGGCTCGGCGCACGATTACATTTTCGCCACCGCTGTTCTACAGAAACAAGCCGATGAAGACAATACTCGGGATTCGAACTTTTAACAAACCCGCAGGTTCATTGCCGCCCTCACATAAGCCCGCCATTGGTCCCTATCCTGAGCAAGATTAATCCAATCCCTAGCATCATATTCCACCTCCTTCAAATCCATTTTAATATCACTCTCCCATCTACATCTCAGCCTCCCCAAGGTCTTTTTCCCTCAGGTCTTACAACTAACACTCTATATACATTTCTGGATTCGCCCATACGTGCTACATGTCTTCTCCATCTCAAACGTCTGGATTTAATATTCCTAATTATGTCAGGTGAAGAATACAATGCTTGCAGTTCTGCGTTGTGCAACTTTCTCCATTCTCCTGTAACTTCATCCGTCTTATCCCCAAATATTTTCCTAAACATCTTATTCTCGAACACCATTAACCTCTGTTCCTGTCTCAAAGTGACAATCCAAGTTTCACAACCATATAGCACAACCGGTAATATAACTGTTTTTTAAATTCTAACTTTCAGTTTTTTTAAAGCAGATTGGATGACAAAAAGCTGCTCAATCGAAAAATAACAAGCATTTCCCGTATTTAATTTCCTTCCGAGTGTTATTTATATTTATTATTGTTGCTCCAAGGTATTTGAATTTTTTAACCTTTCCAAAGGATTAATTTCCGATTTTTATATTTCCATTTCGTAATATGTTCTGGTCATGACACATAATCATATACTTTTTTTTTTTTCGGGATTTACTTCCAAATCTATGTCATTACTTGCTTCAAGTAAAGCTGTCTGGTTTTCCCTAATGGTTTGTGGATTTTCTCCTAACATATTCACGTCATCCGCAGTATTATTATTATTATTATTATTATTATTATTATTATTATTATTATTATTATTATTAAGTAAACAGAAGAAAGTGTATTCTCCATTTTGTGTTGAAACATAGCGTCATCTCGGGTTCTTACAAATCAAACAATAAGACCCAGTAAGTTACTTAACGTTACGTTGCAATGCATGTATCGGTGTTTTGGACCACGAGGGCCCGCATCGCGCTAGCTGTACGTGCTATAACGCCCCGCGCTTTGTCCGTTATGCAAATGAGAGACAGGAGTCACCACCGGGCCAGTGACGTCATTACCTCGCTCTGGGAATCAATGTAGCAATGTTTGGGCACACTTACAGCCAAGTCGTGCATTTCTAGCGACATATGTATGACCCTGGTTCATGGCAGCTCAAGTATTTTCCTGCATTTATTTACAAACAGGAGAGCAGAGATTCAACTCAGAATAACAACAATACCGACTAGAAGTGTGGGAATTCGACTCCCAGTTTAGTCAAAGGACAGCATCCTTTTCGTCGTGTACATTCAACAGTTATGTGCAGTGTCACTGATTTTGCACAAATTCGCATATAAAACAGCTAGTCGTACATTGGTATTATTTATAAAACTATCTTTACATTTACGAAAATTGGCATTTTAAAAGTGACACATTTGTTAAAATATATTTGTGATTTCTAATGACATTCCTTTTGCTATTCTTACCTATGTATTTCATTCTTGAACTTTAACATAAAGTGAAGAATATAAATTTAAATATTTGAAAGGAAGGTGTTGAGGAAAATATTCGGACCACTTCAAAATAATATTAGCCGAGAATCAGAAAAAATGAATAAATTTACAATGTACAGAACAATTCACATATGATTGCAAAAATAAAGGCAATATGGTTTAAATGAATAGGTCATGTGATGAGAGCTCCACCAGACGCCGAGAAGAAGACCGCTGGAAAGTTCTTGTATTAGAATTTAGACCAACGGTATACAGAAAAAAAATTGTAAACAACAGGCATAAATAGCTGAAAAATGTTTCTTTGTATACAGTCATCTGGCACAATATTTTTTGTTCTGCAACGAAAAACCTTCACAACTTGTAAAGCTGCTGCTAACAATAATAATAATAATAATAATAATAATAATAATAATAATAATAATAATAATAAAATGAAATTTTTAGTACAATCATTCATTTTCAAATTGAGAAATACTGTCATTAATATTTATCAGACCAATTGCTTATGTTAACACATAAGGTTTTACAACTAGGGACTGGTAATCTATTAAGGAAAAGGGGAACTCTCCTCTATGAGCTTTGTAATCTTTTCAACTTCTCAGACAGATGGCACGCTAAAATAATTATTTTTCGATATAAGATACGAAGTCAAAGAAAAGAAGCATGAAAGAAGAGAAACAGAATAAAATAATAAAAGAGAATGCATTAAAAATGTACGACAGATCTATATCAATGGATAAATAGTATGGTTTCGTTATTAGGAATTGGAAAGCGTCACTGACATTAAAAGAAACCGCTACATAGAGTGTAAGTAATATAACTACAGTCTAGTATATTCAGTCACGAAGCTCAATACGTAGGGAATATGCATCCATAGATAGTTGCTGACCAATAGGATCGCTACTACCGCCTCATCACAGACAATGCGAAATAGTACCGGCACAGTCTCATTGTTCTTAGTACCATGGATGAATATATAATAGGATGCGAAACTGCGGTCAGCACCATCTGACGGAAGAGGGTTGAAATAAGATGATCAGCGCCCGACGTCGTGAGTGGTGAACATTAGAACTACGTAAATCTAGTCTTTCAGGTAAAGCTTCCTGTAAAGCAGATTTGAATAATTTCAAGGGAAAAATTGTTCCCGGGCCGGGTATCGATCCCGGGACCTCTGGTTGAACGTACCAGCGCTCTGCCAACTGAGCTACCCGGGAACTCCACCTGACACCGTCTCAACTTTTCCCTTTATATCCACACAACTCGCGTGGGCTGACGAAACGTCAGAGACCCACATCGAGTGCACACAAACTCTGTGTGACTTGGAATTGTGTTTTTTTTCTGTTAACGTAGACAGTGACGTATATATTATGCAAATCTAGAACTACGTGTTGGGTAGATTACCCAGAGTTTTCTATTTATCCGTTCGTTCGAGACGAACAGACGATGCTCGAGAAGACAAAATGGCAGCCACTTGCTAATGAGTGAACATAAAGTGTTACTAAATGTGTGTATAAGCAGTATATGTTAAACAGTGATGTTTATGGACGTTGTAAAAATAGTGTTGTTGAATGTATTGTAAAGTAATACTAATATCATAAATTTAACTATCTAAGTAAGTAGCGTTTGCAGACTTTTCCATTGCGTTGTACACTAAATACCCAAAGAATACAATCCCAACTATCTAATCTTTTGCTTTATTTTCTGTCTCTATCTGGTTATATTTTCATTGGGTAGTGTAAAATAGATCGTCTGTTTTACCTTCCTGTTGGGTTCGATAAGATTTTTCAATGGAAGATGGTGTGAGAAATAAAAATGTAAATGTTTTATTTTAAATTGGGTTAGTTGAGAATATCGATGAGAGTGGGAGGGAAGGAATATTTTCTGCATAGTTTAACATTTTCGTCACCAGGTGCGCTCCTAAATGCATGGATTAATTAGTTTTTGTTTTCGCTACTTGGTGCGCTGCTATATATAATAAGTTCTCCACCGTCCAATAGATGGCAGCAAGATCAGTTTCTATATTAGCGCCTCTAGCATGTGTTACGGGAAACTCAGTAAGTTTCGCATCCTATTATATATTCATCCATGCTAGTACTCTCAACAACTCAAGCTTCGTGACTATGGGTATATACTAGACTGTGATATGATATAACTCTGCAGAGTTTAACAGCTTAGTTCTTGGATAGAATTCAACAAGAAATTCTAACACCATTTTAGTCCGAAATAAATATTTCTCAGAAAAATAATTTTCCCTTAAATGTTAACACTGTTTTATTCCTTTGCAGTTTTCAAATAAAATGAACGGGTTTCTTGCAAATTAAATAAAGATTAATACGTACCGTTATTTCATGCTATTAGGAAGTCTGACAACCCTGCTGCAGTGACTAAAGGACAGAACTCTGCTGTTCAGAGAGAGTGCGTGTGTTTTTGTACGTGAGCCAGCGATGCCCTGTTGCCAAACTTCGCAAACTTTCAGCGTAATTTTCTAATTAACCATGCACTTAATTACAAAACGCATAATGGACTTTTTATTTATTTTAATGTATTCTACAGTTATATCATTTCCACCGAATCTTCCTAGTCTTTTTTAATCACTAACTCAGAGACAGCGCTTTTACTGCATTCAGCCTCCTACCAAATTATACGGACTATTATTTCCCATGGGATTAAAGACAGCGGAACGAAATGCCATCCACTCATCTCCTAGTACTGAAGTTAAGAAAAAATTACCAAAGCTGACACATTTTAATAGCTATATTGAGAAGGCTTGCTTCTGAATTCGCAAATAAAGCTGTGCGTGTCACATCCCCGCTGTAGTCAAACAATGACGTCATCGTCTGTGTATTTCGATCCCATCAAGTCAGTCAGTTTTTTTCTTCGCAAGAGGGAGCTGTATGAAGGAGACGTAACAATAACATCCTCATTTTTTTTTGCAAATTGTAAACATCCGCAATTTTTTTGTTCCGCGACAGCTGGGGCAGAACCTTGATAGGTTCAGCAGCTTAACGTCTCGTGAATCACAGAGATATGTAACAGTGACGTCCCTTTCTCGGCCAAGCAGTCTAGCCGTAAGCCATGTCACTTCAACCATGACTTCTCCACCAAAGAAACCAGGCTCGATCCCCGAGTAGGGCTACAATGAAATTTGTTGTGCACAAAAGATATGGGACAGTTTTTTAAAACTATTTATTCTTTTCTCTGACATTACTGAATGCATATTCCTAAATTTTTAGCCTTATCATTTCATCGTCTTAAATGTCCTTCTGGGTAGTTATTGTCCTTGCCTCTTCACTGGAGGTACAAGAGTTCAATTCCGGCAGAGGAGCGTTCGCTGGTAATTCTTCTGTGAATTTCGCAATCGTTCAACTGAATTTATTACTTGAGCTGTGAATAAGGTAAATTTGTAATGTTTTCTCTTATGATAAAATTAAGAAACATTATACTATTTCAGAAAATGTTCATTGATTGAATAATTTTTTGCAAACATTCCGTACTATATTTTCAACGGGATGAGTATCAAATTTGGGCTTAAAGATGCCGCTTGAAGAAAATATTATATGAGATGATATTTATTTCCCAGCCAACTTTATTCACAGTTATGGTAGACCATCACATTTCTGCTTTTCCATCCACCATCCCTTTAATAACATATTCGTTTTATAGTACCTCCCTCATGCCAATAACTCTGCTACAGAAAAGAATAATAAAAAATGCCTTAATAAACCTCTTGATTGTCTTTCAAAGCTGCTGTATTCAGAATTTAAAGTATTTGACTTCCATCAAATTTATAACAATGTATTAATGAATTTACATAAAAACCGAAACATATTTAATTTATATTCACATAAATATAAAAATAAAAAGATCAGACAACATATGCTTGACAGTTCCTAAATGTTCTACAACTGTAGCATATAATCATAGTAGCAACTTCGGTCCAAGGCTTTATAACATGATAACAGATAAATTCCCAAACATAAAATTTGTTAACGCTCCTTATTTAAAAAAATCTATTAAAAATTGCTGTTAACAGAGAAAATTTAAAGTTCAATTATAGGCTATGAGTTTTTTCTTCTTTTTTTCTTTTATTACTTTTTATCCTATTATTAAAAAAAAAAGTCTTAACTTTAATTTATGCGGAATGCCCATGAGCACGAGTATGTAACTTACTCTTTCTGGGGGTGCTAGAGTGTTCTTATATATATAAAAAAAATCAATATTTATAAGAAACGTACAAAATATATATCACAGTTGTATGAACACTATTAGAATAAAATAATTATTAAAATTAATAAAATTCAGGCATGTTTCGGAGACTGCCTCTCCATCCTCAGTGAGTCGATCACCTGAACCAGCCGTCGTGGTAAAGTCACTGAGGATGGAGAGGCAGTCTCCGAAACATGTCTGAACTTTATTAATTTTAATAATTATTTTATTCTAATAGTGTTCATACAACTCTGATATATATTTTGTACGTTTCTTATCTAAACCATGAACACTGTTTAATTGACCCATATGTGTGATTTAAATCAATATTTATCTTTGTTCCGGCAATAAAGTATTATTATTATTATTATTATTATTATTATTATTATTATTATTATTATTATTATTATTATTATTATTATTTGCCAAGTATTTCTTGGTTACTTCCTACTCTTCTGTTTTAACTGAATTGCTATATATCCTTCCCTATCTATCCTCTTCTATTCTCTCTCATACCTAGACTGTCTCCCTCCATTTCTCGCTTTCGTATTAAATATTGCATATTCCTTTCCTTAATAATTCACATTATTCATTCATTTTCTACTCTACTCTCAAACCTATCTACTCTTAATCATTCTTTTCCAGCTATTTTCTCCTAAATTAATTAGAGAAAATAGAACTTTTCCTCACGAATATCAAAAATGAGTTACTAATGAAAACCGAATTATATACCCAGGCTCTTTAATAATCAGTGTCGCCAATCGTATATAAATAAACTCATATTATAGAATTCAATATTTCTCATTTTCCCCGACACTTTTTAACCGCCCCAATAATGGTGCTATTTATTGAGAACTATCGGAACTATTTCAAAGTCTGTCAATTTGTTATATCTTCAGTTCTGACTTATCCCGTGGTCAGAAAGTTCGCAAAATCGTAGGTCAGATCTCTTTGAACGTCTGTACACTGGTGTTCAAAAATACCCGACCCTATTAAGCGATAGTGATCGATAATTTGTTAATGAAAATGTGTCTTCTTTAGTTATTATTTCTTTGAAATAGATGGCGAAGATAATAGTCAGTGTCGCGAATCGTACATAAATATACCCGCGTTATAGAATTCAATAGTTTATCTCCATTTTCTGATTGTAAAACAACACTGGGTTTAGCTAGAAACCGCTGATATTGTCAATTATGAGAATAATTTATGCTTAATCTATATAATAATTTTCCCCGACAATTTTTAACCGCCCCAATAATGGTGCTACCTATTGAGAACTAACGGAACTGTTTCAAAGTCTATCAATTTGTTATATCTTTAGTTCTGACTTATTCCGTGGTTAGAAACTTCGCTTACACGATCATAAAATCGTACGTCAGATATCTTTGAACGCCAGTTTACATTTCACATAGAATAAATTCAACATTTTGATTACACAACTTTTAACACTCTATCACTTCGGAATATGTATTATATGTCTTTCTCGTGTTAAATTCTATCGTACCTGGTTAACATGTTTCGGCCTGTTATTGGCTTTCTTCAGAACTGGCTGTTGCTGGTCTTGGCGCCTTTTGTTTTGTTTCCTCAATTCAACTCAATTTCAGAACACACACATTCTTTAACTCCACATTACACTACACAAACACACCCCCACAGGAAACAAAACAAAAGGCGCCAAGACCAGAAACAACCAATTCTGAAGAAGGCCCATAACAGGCCTAAACATGTTAACCAGGTACGATAGAATTTAACATGAGAAAGACATATAATACATATTCCAAAATAAATTCAAATTTATTATTATTATTATTATTATTATTATTATTATTATTATTATTATTATTATTATTATAATTATTATTATTATTATTATTATTATTATTATCATTATCATTATCATCGTCAGCGGTAGTAATATTAGCATTAATTATTGAAGTTGTTGCTGTAGTATGTAGTATGTTGATAATAGTATTGTATTTGAATACAATTTTAAATTCATTATTCACTGTCGGAAATGAACGTGGACGTAAAATTGACAACGAATTTTGCCTGGAATCCCTTCATCAGGGACGGAATTGTTTTACACGCCACAAATCTAGAACACGGGCCTTCCAACTTTACTTTCCTCCTGGAGGAAGCAAAGCTAAGGATAAAATCTATAGTCCTCGGTCGAGCACGAACTCATGAATCTCAGATCTAACGACCAGCATGGCAACCGCAAGACCTCCGGGGACGTCAGCGGCGTGGTGCAAGCTAATTGAAGGGAGGGAGGTACTCGAAAGCCTCTGCTTTACGTAAAGACATCTGGCAGCCAGTCAGCAATCCAGAGCGACTGCCAAAGGCGACACGCGTAGGGGATGACTCAAGTGCGAAATCAACTGGCGAGAGCCGCCTGGCTTCGATCCCATGACCTCTAAAAGCCATGGGAAGTTCATAAACTCCGTAAATACCTCCGTATTTTAGATCTTAGTTCACAAGTACATCCATAACATGTATTATTTTTTGTGCGAGATCGTGCGTATTTGCTTGCTTTCCGCACAAAACCAATACGCGGTAAATGTGGAATACCACATTCAATATTCCCAACGTAACACACATAACAATTTCCCTCTTCTTACCGCTTAAGCGCGACATTCATTTTACTGCTTTAGGCTTTTAACATATCTTTAGAGACGTTTAACATAGTAATAATTATAAAATGGAAACTTACCACTGCAATTTCACCTAAATTGCACTGTTAATTATTGTTTTTAAATATTTGCAAAAATTAAGTAAACTCTACTACTCCACAAAAGTTATTGCATTCCTGATACAA
This sequence comes from Periplaneta americana, assembly GCF_040183065.1. Classification (NCBI taxonomy): domain Eukaryota; kingdom Metazoa; phylum Arthropoda; class Insecta; order Blattodea; family Blattidae; genus Periplaneta; species Periplaneta americana. The sequence goes on along the minus strand of NC_091131.1, from coordinate 153,743,849 downwards.
GTAACATTAAGGAAGCCGTGAAAAAATCAACAAGATTCCAGATGCCGATGTTATTACTGCAATATGTTATATAAATAATATTGTTAAAATATTAAAATGAAAAATAAATCATTGCATAACCTTACCGTTTGTTTTAAGTTCGCATTTATAGACTGGGGAAAAAAAAGACAGACGTATATCACGGCCTGCTGGAGTATAGTAAACACAGAAAACATTTTATAGCAACAATGTTAAAGATAGATATTTTGGTATTCCAAAGTTTCCGTCATTAAACAGAAACCAAGATGGAGATTTCATTGCAACTAATTACAAATTCCTCTTTCAGGTATGTAATAAACGATCTTCGCACAAAATAATGTACGATACACGAGCGGTATGTTTGTTTTCATGTTCTCGGAAATTAAAAAAGCTCAACTACGTTTCGCTTTTTCAAACTTTTCCTCGAACATGAAAACTTCAACATACCGCCCTTGTAACGCATATTACTATTAATTTATTTATAGGGAGGCAAGGCTTTTGTTCTGAACTAAATTATATGAGTTTAGATTACAATATAGCTCTATGTTTAAGTTTCAATTCGGTGTTTGAAGTCGATAGCTCAATTCTGTGCATACTTTTTACTTGCTCAAAAACTGAAAAATGTTGAAAAAACTGAAATAGGGTGAAAATGAAGTTAACTAGGTAACAAATAACATACTTTCAATGCTAAAACCCTCTTGTAACATAGGTGAGGCTCTCTTCTTGTGTTTTGAGGTCAATTTTCCTCTTTTTCACAGCCTTCCGGTATCGTCTTCGCTGCTGTTGCTCTAGAGTGCACTGTATGTTGGCCTTCAGGGTTCGAGTCTCGCCTGCAGCATTCATACCAGCCATTGTGTATTTTCCTGGGGTGATACCCATCTTCCGAAATATGTCCAATTCAACTTCGTTGCCACAATTCAAGTGGCAGATAACATCCATGACCCCAAGTTTCAGGGTTGTACGACCTATATACGTTTCTTTGGGGCAACGTCTCGAAATCAAATCATTGAAAGACTCGTTTGCATTCTGAGTCTTGACATGCAAACATCTATTCAGCATACTTGGGTCTGTAAGATTTAACCCACTTCTTGGCGCAAGCAGCTATGTATGGAATATGAAAAATTAAATTTCGTCCATCAATAGTGGGAAAACCTAAACATGTTATAAATGTTTAAAAACTAGAAGAATCTGGCTATAATATGAGACAAGAAAAACACAACAAAATTTTCATATTTTGAAGAAAAATTGCCATTCTAGGAGTAGATGTAGGGTAAAGGTGCCTATTTCCGTGATACCTCTAATCCCGTGATACTTTTTAAAAATTGAATGTGTCAGTCAAAGCTTTGCCGTTCGACCATAGCGCAGACATCTTTCTCGAAAGAATACATCTTTCGCTACTTTTGAGACATCGGTGAACTTCCTAGCAAGATACCCAACCCAGTGACATTCAGTGAAAAAAAACGTATCACGGAATTAGGCAACTTTACCCTATACCTTAAGACTCAGTCGTTGTTAGTTATGTGCCCAGACAAAACATTGTAGCCATGAAGAAGATGAAAAGGTATGAACCAAGTCCCGTGAAAAGCATTATATATAGTTTTATCCTAAGCCAATACTCTGGAATTCTTTCAACTTAATCTTTGACGAGCACAATGCAACTTCAATGACTTTCATTCAGCACTAAGTCTCTGAATGCATTTAACATCCATGTTTGGGTGAGATTAGAATCCACTAAAAGTTTCTGTCATAACAGCTGTCTTCGTCACGACTGTTCAACACAAAGTCGTAAGAAATGGAATACGGTGCCAAAACTCTTTACGTCCACCCAACCGAGAACTGTGTGGGTCAATGGACCGAGTGAATCTGGATCATTTCTGGAAATTCGATGACAAAGGGCAAAGAAAGAGGTAAACATCTGCTAGAAGAATTCTGTTTCAGATTAATTTGCAGAGCTTCAACTGCCAGACATTTGTTCCATAGTATCATTTAACTGAAGATACCAACTGTACACGTGTCTGCCCTCGCATGGATTGGCCCGTGGCTGTATTAAGGCCCGTAACACACTTGAAGAGTTTTCGCTAGCGAAGAGCCTTCCTCCACACACTTGGCGAGTTCTCGCTATCATAGATCACACCTCGCTATGATCATCTATGCACTGCCTTCATGCAGTCAATCACTCGTTGGGGGAAATATTTTATTTTTTATTGGGTTATTTTACGACGCTGTATCAACATCTAGGTTATTTAGCGTCTGAATGAGTCCGGGGTCCAGCACCGAAAGTTACCCAGCATTTGCTCGTATTGGGTTGAGGGATAATCCCGGAAAAAACCTCAACCAGGTAACTTGCCCCGACCGGGATTCGAACCCAGGCCACCTGGTTTCGCGGTCAGACGCGCTGACCGTTACTCCACAGGTGTGGACGGGAAATATTATAGGTTATATTTACGTATATTGTCGTAATTAAATATATTACCTGTAAGTATATTGTCGTACTTTACAATTACGTACGAACGCTATGTTGAATCTGAGTATTCAGATGATGAGGAAATGGACTTACATGAACATATTTTGTTAATGAAAAGAAAAAGTAGACCTAAAATTAAAGCCAGAAATATCTGAAAATCACATTGTATCTTAAGAAAATAAGGGCGACGAAGTTTAATTGGACATATTCCGGAAGATGGTTATCACCCCAGGAAAATACACAATGGCTGGTGTGAACGCTGCAGACGAGACTCGAACCCTGAAGGCCAACATACAGTGCAATCCTGAGCAACAGCAGCGAAGACTGTACCGGAGGGCTGTGAAAAAGAGGAAAATTGACCTCAAAACACAAGAAGAGAGCCTCACAAGAGGGTTTTAGGACCATTAAAAGTATGTTATTTGTTACCTAGCTTCGATTTGAATGATGATACGTTTAGGCGTTATTTCAGGTTGAATGGACCTCAGTTTTTTGCCATTCATGATATGATAGAGAATTCTTTGCTATGTTCTGATTAAAATTATGTAAACTGTTAAGACAGATACATTATTTCAAATGTTGAATTAATACTATTAAATCTCATCAAAATAAAATATAGCCCTATTTATTTTCAGATAATCTGATATTTGTCTCCAGATTTCTTCTTTAAGTTTCGTGTTTTTATAGTTTTCATCCCGCGTGTCATATAAATAGGCCTACGGGTGACATCGTACAAGTACGATAAGTTTCTGACTGCAATTATCAGCCATCTTTCCTCATTTTCAAATAAAAACAATACAATTCATCGCCACCTGTGGTATCTTTTTCTACATTCAATCGTCATAAAGAGTATAAATGTCAAACATCTTTGATAAATGTGTCAAGAAAATTCGCTTAGCTACCGATTCCAGCGAGAAACTCGCGCGAGGTTTTTGCCTCAAACGAGAATCTCTTCCAGTGTGTGGACGTCCATTTGAATCATGTTATTAATCTTTGAATTTTCTTGCAACACATTTCTCGCTAGCGAAAACTCTTCAAGTGTGTTACGGGCCTAACTCCAGTGTTTCACCATCATCACTACCAGACTCAATGTGAAGTCTCCATACTCGGAAAGCGACATTAAATCAAGAGTCTTCAATTATTTCGCATCCCCGTACTTCAGCATAACCAATGCTACTTACTGGAAGATGATTCAGTACGTCGCCGTATCCAGTCAGCGTATAAAATTATTTCATTTTTCTCGTTTGTGTCAGTTCGGTTTCTTTTCATTTGAAAACATGCTGTGGCATCTGAGACTATCGTTAACTTTGATTTATAACCGCGTTTTGTCTCTCATTCCAGCGTTCTTTTTTTTTTTTTTTTTTTCTGCGGAAAGTTGACTATACAGAATTAATTGCTTTTCCAAGTAACACCAGATGGCAAACGTACTGGATTATGTCTGAGAATCCATTTTATACTGTAGAGTTTACTGCATTTTAAAAATGCATGAGTCTCTGTTTTAAAATTAACAATCAGTTACGAAGGAACCTCTAGGCTTTATACAACACACAGCCTGCAGCGTTCCACATGTCTTCAAATTAGTAACCAGTTACGAAACTAATCTGGAGTAGCTGGTTTCCTAGCTGACGGTATATTTTAATGCTCTATAAAATCACTTATCCTCAACATTTCATTTATCTGAGGTTTAAGTGAAAATTATGGCCATAAGTGATCCATGTTTGGTAATGGAATAAATTTGGCTTTTATTCCATGCATCTTCTCAACTAATATGATCCTGAGAGGTGATGGGATAACGATCTATAGTCCCGTCGCTCTAATTTCCGGCAGCCAATCACGTTGCAGGTCGGCTACATTTAAACGTGTGCGTCTTGTGATTTGCTGTGATAAATACTTAATATATAATCGCCCGCCAGTTTGGCTCTTTCGTTGGCGATCGCAGAAAGCACACGAGGACGTTATTTGCCGCTCAATTATTTGCTGAATAACTGTGCGTTTGATTTATTATCATAGGAGCTACGACATGATAATGGAAGGGTTGATAGGAAAAATAACCCATGTCAAAAAAGCACTTTTTTCAGGGGAGCGAAAAAACATTATATCTCGTTATGTAAAAAGGTTAAGAAACTTAAAGTATAGGTATAAATACCCCAATGCTTTATAAATATATTGCGTGTGTTTTAAGCATACACAGACGCCACATGATTTTAGCTTTCCATTAGTACTAATATCTCATTTTCGGCTAAAACTGACATGGGTTGTTTTTCCTTCAATGTTTAATGGCGTGGAAAATACTGTAGATACCTCGTCTGGTAGCTCGGCAACGAAAGAACAAAAATGGCGAACGGTATTACCTACCTAGACTTTATAGAGCCTTGACTTTCTAAGAAGTAAGCAAAGAGGAGGAGTCACACCGGGAATAACAGCGTCGCGACTGTAGTGATAATGAAGCTATGGGGAAACTAGACCATGTATGGGGTTGGTTCCTATCACCACGGCATGGCGCGTCCTCAGGTTGCAGAAACAGGAGACGGCCTCCAGATATGGAGGGGTCATTTATCTGCGGTTTAAGTGAAAATTATAGCCACAAGTGATCCATGTTTGGTAATGGAATACATTTGGCTTTTATTCCATGCATCTTCTAAACTAATAGAATCCTGAGAGGTGATGGGATAACGATCCAGTGATAATGAAGCTATGGAGGAACTAGACCATGTATGGTTGGTTCTTACACCACAACATGGCGCGTCCTCAGGTTGCAGAAAGAGGAGACGGCCTCCAGATATGGAGGGGTCCACCAGCTTGGAAGTTGTACGAAGGGCTAATAACCAATCACCGTAAAAAAAAAACAGCTTGTTACGAAACCATAACATAATTCAAACGTAAACTTACTAGGCACTTGGTCAGTAACTGAGACTCGTTCAGACATGGTTTCTTGTAAACAGTTCTCTTAATCTATCACAAAATATTTCAATACATGGTAATTTCATCACTATAGAATTTTGTTATTCTAGGTTTGATTCGCCATAGATTACCTGGCATTCACCTTACGGTTGGGGAAAACCTCGGAAAAAACCAACCAGGTAATCAGCCCATGCGGAGATCGAACCCTCGCCCGAGCGCAACTTCAGATCGGCAGGCAAGCGCCTTAACCGACTGAGCCACGCCGGTAGCCGTGATGTATTATTGAGCAGTGGTGGTACACATAATCATGAGTTGAGTGATAATTTATACAGGCACATAGTTTCAAACAGTATAAAGAGAAAGGCAAGTGGAGATTTGAATGAAGTTCCTATAGTATAGAATTCTTTAGTTGGCAGAGAAATTTAGACAAAGAAAGATATATTTCTTACCTCTCACTCACTCAGTGGCTGACCGGGCTGACCGGACATCTGCGGGGGGGATGGTGGCAAGAGACAGACACTCTCCATAAAATTATTTGTATGTGCAGTGGCGGATTCTTCTACTTCTACGTTGTCGTCACCGTCATCGTCATCACTATCAGAGTCCAAACTTATTACGAAACGATCCACCGCTTTGTCAATCTTTTCATCCCTTTCCCAATAAAAAATCCTCCTCCTTTTTAACATGTTCACACGCATTTTTCCAATTCTCTGGCGTGAACTTGGACAACGCTTCTTCAAATAATTTTATGACTTCACTGGATTTGAAAGGTACATTATGTTTAGCGACATCATTTGTCACTTGTGCCCAGATGAACTCAATGACACTAAAATTGCAGTGGTATGGTGGCAGTCGCACTAGGGTACGCCGGTGTGGTTCACTTTGAGCTGAGGTATCCAGTTCGTACCTTACCATTTTCTCCTTTTTAAAATTTTATTATGTCCTAATACGATTTTTGTCGCCTTTGGGTCGTACTCTATGTTGTTCTGACGTAACCAAGACAGCATGTCTGATTTAGAGGATACAACAATGGGAGCTGTACAGAATGTAAGAGGCGTTGTCCATTACAATGATGCTGTTTTGTGGAATGTTCGGAAGGAGTTTCTTTTCGAACCAATGTTTGAAATTAACGGCGTTCATTTCTTGACTTAATGCACAATAATAAATCGTCCCCCTTTTCCTAAGGGCACGTTCAGAGGAATGTCACCATCGTCACAAATCCAAATTTTGCTCTTCGTGTGATTAATGTTTATCCATGTTTCGTCCAGGTAAACGATAGGGCGGCCGGTTATTCGTAAGTCGCGCATCCTCCTTAAGAAATGGAATCGCTTAGCAATTATGTCGGGTTTCTCTGTCAGAATCTTCCGTCCGAAGTTATTCTTAGCGTGACGGAAATTAAGTTTTTTTAGTCTTTACCGCACCGACCATTTGCTGCCATAAAATAACCCAGACTTATCGAGAGCATCACGAATATCTTCCACACTCGGACTAAAATCAGTCTTGTACAAGGAGTAAATCTGTCTCTTGATGGCAGCCGCAGTGAATGAGTGTATATTCGTTTTCGTGGGAGTTCTTTTCGGCCGCTTTTTGCCCGGAGTTGAAACTCTTCTTCCTGATTCATCTGCTTCTCTCTTTTCATTTAGGATACGGTAAACAGTGCGTTCAGATACTCCACACACAGCAGGAGTTCGCTTTGCTACTTCGACTATGTTTATTGTAGGGTTTCCGACTTTCAAAGCATCATACTCCTCCACGAAAAACTTATGTATATTGTACACTATTTCCCTGGCGTCAGACTTCAGTGGCTTTCCTCTTGTTCCTACACCAAGACTCACAAACAGTAGGACAAGTACGCCTAATATAAAGCACGATACTTCTAACATTTCAATTATAAAATTATTATAAGGGCCTTCTCAAACTACACTGAAAAATGTTAACACATAGTTGTAATAACATCCGCCACTGACAACCTTTCCAGGTGTCCTGGTGAGGGAGGGGGAGGAAAGAAAGAGGAAATGCTGTTCTACAAGTGTCTGTGTCATAGGATTAGTTCAACTCACCCTCCCTGACCCTTCCCAAGACATCAGGTAGCTCTGCCAACATAGACCTTCCCAAGTATAGTTCCTTACATGTGAAATGTGTTAATATTATAAGAATACGATACTGATAGGATTGAGTGAAGTGTTAACTTATCAGGAGTACCAATATTCTTCTGTCGTAGGTAAGTTATTACTTATCAGGATTGCCAACAACATGTTTACTGCAAGGAAGAAAATCAAGAACGTGGTATAATGGATAAAATAACCACAGTCTTGTCAGATGGTAGAGAAAATCCCGTAAAACGGGAATTTTAGCTACAGGGCGGGTTGGCAGGATTTTCTTTTGCAATAAAGAATCGAATTCAGGATTTTTAGTATTATATTATGTATCATCTATGACTTCTTAAAATTTTTCCAGTTACGATGTTGGTGTAATAATATAAATTTTCGCTTCTAGACTTTTCAAACTTATTTATACTTTTTACATTAATTACTTTTCTCCATTGACCGTTTATATAGGGCGATTCTGCAATTTTACATTGCATCAACTATCAAGACGTTCTGCACTTGTACAAAAATGGTTATCAAATCATTTTCAAGCTAAGTTGCAAGTACCACGTTTTACTCGTGTCTTCAATTATTAAGGGTCATATTACACTCGAATTTTCATTACAATTTAATCTAAGCAATTGTATATGTAATTTTATAAATGGGAACATTAAAAGAAAAAAAAATTGTGAATTGAACATTTATGTTCACCGTGTGAGTCGAATATCAAAATAATACTTAATGTGATTTTATAATGTTTGTTTACACTTTCCATTCATAACAAAAAAGGCGTGTAAATGGAAGCTTTATAGACGACTGCTATCTGTTAATATGTCTGTTTTTGTCTCCACTGGAACATAACAGAAAAAGTGAATATGAGTTTTTATTTATTTTAAGTTTGGATTGTTTCTAAACGACGTATTGATTTGACATTTCAAAACAATCTAAGGGCCTGATTTTTTTAGATACTTAAGTGTGGTTCTAGGTCAGGATGTTTTTTTATGCCAGGACGGGACTTCTTTCACAGTTTGGAGGGAATCTAGATACAATAAATCTGACAACCGAAGCAACGCTGACAACACTGAATAACCGCAATATTATCGCGTTTCGTTATTATTTCGGTCTGTTGTTTTATTTAACATTATACCTTATTAACTTAAGTATAATATTGCCATGTTAATTTAAAACTCTTGAAGAAATTATATCTTCAATATTTCCATTGAATAGTCATTCCATAAAATAGTATCTGAATCAGTTACTTCAAATTGTGAGGTTATGTACCAATATAATTACAATGTAAAATTTTTAGTTATTTGTTACGATGTTTTGCTAATGTTCTTTTTTTCGTTTTATAAATTTTTAGATCTGTTTATTGAGCCATACCTATTTTGTTTTAATATTAAATCAAAATTAAACGTTTTGTCAATAAGAGATTATTTTATTCAACATTGTTTTTGTTGTTGTTGATTTAGGTGTACCGACATTTTGTTATTTTCGAACTGTTACGTAAGTACAACAGAACGACCGAGTCATTGAACAGCCATCCTAACATCTCAGCGTCACATACTGGACGGCAGCTGTTTTGTGAAGTGTGAAGTCATAATTAGAAATCATTGTTCTGATTTCCTCTTTTGTTGCATACATTTCAGTAATCAGTAGTTTTAATATTTTATGGTTGTATTTTGAGCCGCACGATTTCTTTACTTCCCGAAGTTTTGAGGTATTTCATTTCTTCCAACAAGTATCATTAATTGAATTGAATGATAGACTATATCAATGTACAAATGTATTATAATTATATAATTCTACAATGCCAACTGTTAGGCAACTACGATCATTTTATAAACATTTCTAATACAGTGCTGAATCTAATGAATGAATGGTTCCATGCAAATAAACTAGCACTTAATGTTGATAAAACCAGTGCAGTCAAATTTAGTACACACAATAGTGCTCAGGTTTCCTACAGTATTCGATTAAATGGAACTCATCTCAAAGAATCTATAAGCACAAAGTTTCTTGGTTTAGAATTGGATAATCACTTGAACTGGAAAACGCATATAGAATGTATTACTCGTAAATTGAGCTCTGCCTGTTATGCATTAAGATCCTTATCTACTATTGGTGATATAAACTTACTTAAAATGTCATACTTTGCATATTTTCACTCTGTAATGAAATATGGATTAATATTCTGGGGTAACTCGTCTGAAGCTAAACACGTTTTTGTTTTACAAAAGAAAGCTTTAAGAATAATGGCCGGTGTGCATAAAAGGACCTCATGTAAAAATATTTTCCGAAACTTAGAAATCTTGACTTTGCCATGTCAATACATTCTTTCCCTAATGATGCTGTATATTAAGAAGCAAGATAAATTCAGTACTAATCAAGACATTCATCATTTTAATACAAGACATAAATCAGATCTTCATCTACCCTCTGTTAGTCTAAGCTGTTTTAAAAAAGGAGTTCGCTATTCATGTATAACAGTCTTCAATGCACTGCCTAATTATCTTAAAGATTTGAAGAACAACGAGAAAAGGTTCAGAAAAGAATTAACCAAATTTCTACATACTCATACCTTCTACACAATTGATGAATTGTTTATGCTTGTGAATTGAATTATTCTACTTAAATGACATGTACAATTTTATATAGCTCAACTAAAATATGTTTTTATATTGACTTAATCTGTTTACTATGTATTGTATTTTTTGTTTAGCATAACTGATGAATTGTATGTACTGTAAATTGAATAGTATACTGTATAGGTCAACTGATGAATTGTTTAAGCTTGTAAATTGAATTAATCTACTTCATATGAATTGTATAGCTTAACGAAAATAAGTTTGTAAATTGAACTAATTTTATTGTATATGTTTGTATAGTTTGGCTGATGAATTGTATATGTTCTTAAAATGATTACTAGTCTGTGTAGCTCTACTGATGAATTGTATATAGACCTACTGTAAATTGAATGGTAATATGTATAGCTCAACTGATAAATTGTTTATGATTATAAATTGAATTAATCTACTTGATATTAATTGCACAAATTTGTATAGCTTAATGAAAGTATGCTACTTTGTATTGTATATATTTGTATAATTTTGGCCGATGAATTGTATATGCTTTAAATTGAATAGTAATCTATTTAGCTCTACTGATAAATTGTTTGTGTTTGTAATTTGAAGTAGTTTGCATGATATGTATTATCAATTTCTGTATATCACAACTGGTTGAATTGTTTATGCCTTAAATTTAATTAAATTGTTTTGTATTATAATATAGCTCAACTTATGAATGATCGTTTGCGTTTGTAAATTTAATAATCTGATTGGCTATGTATTGTATACTTTTAGTAGAGCCATCGATGTAGATCAGTCGGCAGACTCTCTGGGCTGCTGATCCGGAGCTGCGTTCGGGCTTGGGTTGGATCCCCCTTTGGACTTTGGTTTCTTCGGAGGTTTTCCCCAGCCGTGGGACTGAAGCCGGATGGTCTATGGCGAGTCCTTGGCATCAACCCCTTTGATTTGATTACCTGGTTGGGTTTTTCCGAGGTTTCCCCCACCGAAAAGGCAAATGCCGGGTAATATTTTGGCGAATCCTCGGACCTCATCTCATCTCATTACATCTCGCCAAAATGTAAAAAAATGTAAAAATTGTAACTGTAATATTGTAAAATGTTGACATGTTCCACATCTTAAAGCTTCATTGCTCATGTAAGATCTATGGAATAAAATAAATGAATGAATGAATGAATTATTTCGTTCTTTCAATTTGGCGGGAAAAATATTAATACAGGCAAGGTGCAATGAATTTCATATCCATTTATTTTTTCAATGTTAGTCAATTCCTTCCAAAAACGATTTCTTCTCGAGCAGTATGATCCATTATTTAATTCTATTCTTCTCGAACAACAGCGTGGGCGATTTTTGGTGTAAATTTAATTTGAAAACCACTAATTTCAAGCCACTGAACGATGCGACCAGATTGCAACGTCGTAGCCAGAGAGGGAGGTGGAAGGTACTTTACCTAGGGAGGCCGACCTAAGTTCGTTGACCTCTTACATCTGTATTACTAGAAGAAAGAGCAGTGTGTTAGCGGCGATGTTGCTACAGTGCTGAAACCTTAATTTTATAGTTAACTGTGCATTTAATCACAGAATGTAATATAGGTTTTCTATTCATTTATGTGTACTCTAGCGCCTCTTTCATGTTCACATTTCACTGCGATATGATAATTATGAGGTAGTACTAGAGTCTTTCACTCCTTGGTGAAGCATAGGGCATCATTTGACCCGATTGGCTGCTATATTAGCAATTTGTCCGTTCGGCTTTCTCTCATATCAGTTTTTTCAATCGAAGTAATTTAAGGAACTTAGGTGATTCGCCTTCTGTCCCCGAATACCCTGGTAGGAATTCCACCTTGAGGCCTGGGTACATGCCCGCTTGCTCAATTTATCTGCAAGCATTGTTGAGGTATTTCCCCCTCAACAGAAAAATGCTATGGTTATTCCGCCAACACTCAGTCACCATATCCTCGTTGGTAGGAACAGGGTCCACCACTAGAAGTTGAGGAGACGTAACAAATTCTTAGTAGGATCTTAATAATAATAATAATAATAATAATAATAATAATAATAATAATAATAATAATAATAATAATAATAATAATAACTTACAAATGACTTTTAAGGAACCCGCAGGTTCATTGCCGCTCTTACATAAGCCCGCCATCGGTCCCTGTCCTTTGCAAGATTAATCCAGTCTCTGTCATCATATCCCACTTCCCTCAAATCCATTCTGATATTAGCCTCCCATCTATGTATCGGCCTCCCCAAAGATCTTTTCTCCTCCGGCCTCCCAACTAATACTCTATATGCATTGCTGGATTCGCCCATACGTGCTACATGCCCTGCCCATCTCAAACGTCTGGATTTAATGTTCCTAATTATGTCAGGTGAAGAATACAATGCTTGCAATTCTGCGTTGTGTAACTTTCTCCATTCTCCTGTAACTTCATCCCTCTTAGCCCCAAACATTTTCCTAAGAACCTCATTCTCAGACACCCTATATTCTGTTCCTCTCTCAAAGTGAGAGTCCAAGTTTCACAACCATATAGAACAACCGGTAATATAACTGTTTTATAAATCCTAACTTTAAGATTTTTTTTGACAGCAGACTGGATGACAAAAGCTTCTCAACCGAATAATAGTAAACATTTCTCATATTCATTCTGCGTTTAATTTCCTCCGGAGTGTCATTTATGTTTGTTACTGTTGCTCCAAGATGTTTTAATTTTTCCATCTCTTCGAAGGATAAATCTCCAATTTTTATGTTTCCATTTCGTAGAATATTCTGATCACGAGACATAAACATGTACTTTGTCTTTTCGGGATTTACTTCCAAACCTATCACTTTACTGGCTTCAAGTAAAATAATAATAATAATAATAATAATAATAATAATAATAATAATAATAATAATAATAATAATGACTGGCATGTAAATTGATTGCTCTCTGTTTGTTGTTGCAGATGACAACCGAGTCGAACAGGGCGCTGGTGTGATCAACGGAAGACAGCACTGCCACAGACAGACGCCGTTGCGGGATGCTTCGCCGACGTCGGTAATAGTGCTCGCGAGGCAGAAGAGGAGCGCGGGGTTCGCCTGCTGTAGTGAACCCTACGCCTTACTCACCTGACCATAGACAATCGTAGTGTCTCGGGGGGGAGAGAGGGTCATGGACTTGAAGCCAGAGCTCGTCTACCGCGGGGGTGGCGGTGTCGCGGGGGGCATCATGAAGGCGGGGTTGGGTGCCAGTGCGGGCGGCAACTGCCTCACGGAGGACCTACTGTGCAGCATCAAGACCGAGCCGCGAGTGCACAGTCCCTGCGACCCCGGCACGGGCGCCACGACGTCGGGCGTCGAGCTCGCGCACCATTTCGCCTCCGGCGCCACCGCTACGCCCAGCGGCAGTGGCGGCTCCACTACTCCTAACGGAGGGCTCTTCAGCGGTATCACGTCCAGCAACAAGCGACCGTGGCCAGATGATTGGCTGCCGTCACCGTCCCCCGGGTCCGCGGGGCCTCTCCCGCCCCTCACACCCTCGCCGGGACCTCCAGGCCACGCCTACACCGTCATCTCCAACGGGTATTCCTCTCCGATGTCTTCAGGCAGCTACGACCCTTATAGTCCGAATGGAAAACTCGGTGAGTACTTTACGAAAACGTCACTTTATTTATACTACCGGAATTTTTACATCACATCCTTCTCATTAAACCCGTAAAATAGCTTCGTTGAAGTTTACTTTTTCAGTATACTTTATAAAGATTATGGTTAGTGTACAGAGAATTCTTCCACTGTGGAAATCGGCTTGACTCTCACTGTTGGCTCTGTAGCGGAAGGTGATTTCAGTAAGTTTGTTGTTTAGTCATCTGCCCGAAGATAGATTTGCACCTCATAAATGACACCAGTAAGTCACCACTCATGAGGAAACTAAGCCTGAAAATAATGGGGTAGGTTGACCACTTCCTTCTCCCCTCCACTGCATACATCACTAACTAGTAATATGTTGCACCAATCAGATTAATACAAACAACTTATTATTCTTCCGCTAACACACATCAAGTGAGATGTACTGCCGAATAATGTACATAAGTTTATCAGCCAGAACCTCACTCAAAGGTGGTTTCAGTAAGGTGATGATAATGATGATGATATGAGCCCAGATAATCCCTAAAGGTCCACAGCTGTGGAGTAACGGTTAGAACTTTTGACCGTGAAACTATCGGGCCCGGGTTCAAATCCTGGTTGGGACAAGTTACCTGGTTGAGGTTTTTCCGGGGTTTTCTCTCAACCAGCAAATGCTGGGTAACTTTCGGTGCTGGACCCTGGAGTCACCTCGCTAGCATTATCACCTTTATCTCGCTCACACTCTAAACAACCTTAGCAGTTGATAAAGCATCGTAAAATAACCAATTAAAAATCCCTGAAGGGCAAGGCCTCCTACTAGTATAGGATCAAGTTTTCTCATGGTGAGCCAGACCATAAGACAACTTAAGTCTACCTTTGTTTTCACTCACACTCGCTTGAATATTAACCCTATGTATCTTGATCTTAAATGTATAAATCTTATTACATGCGTAACCTTGCTACAGTTTCAGTCTTTTGATTTCACTAACACTGCCTAAAACTACAACTTTGAGCAGCTACAGCATTTTCCTTGTCCATTCTTTCGTTTCTCCGGCAATATCTGAACCATAACCTTTTGCATGAATTCCTTTTTTTCTATTGTTAGACTCTTTTTACTTGTACCGCTTAAAACTAAACACCGTTTTCATCCACAACTGTCTTATTGTCTATATTTTTGTTTTATTTACACTTAAATATAAACTCTAAACATTTACAATTTTTTACCATATTCAGTCTTTCGGTTTCACTGGCACTGTCTCTCACTACAACCAAAGTCTAGTATATACAGTCACGAAGCTCAATACGTAGTAAATATGCATCCATAGATAGTTGCTAACCACTAGGATCGCTTATCACAGACAATGCGAAATAGTACCTGCACAATATATTGTTTCTAGTAGCCTCAACAACTCAATCTTCGTGACTGTATATACTAGACTGTGCTCTAACTACGTAGCAGTCTTCTGCCTAGCTCTTTCCATCTTCCCCTGTCTCGTGCAGTCCTTGTCCACGTATTCCCACATACGGTTTTGACGACTTCGGACCATCTCTGCTTGGTACGTCCTCTGTTTCTTTTCCCTAGTCTGGGGTCTCAAAGTTTATTTTTCGGGAGCGTGCCAGAACACTTTATCTCAAGGAAACACTTCCTCAAGTAAAGAATGAACATTTTGGCTACTTGCAGAGTTACTGGATTTCCTCAGTCGAGGAATTCTCTGTATAAAACAATGTACTTTACCTATCAGTAGTCCGACCGTGTTTTTTTTTTGCATGATTTACACAAATCACCTATTGTGTATCGTTTCTTATAGTGGCCGGCCTTCTTTCTCTATTAACATTCTCCGAATGTTAATACAAAGATTGACAAAAGACAAAGCTGTCCTTCTACGCGTCACGAAATCTTACAGGGAGCAACGAGGTAGAAATCTCTCCTTTTTTACCGCGACAGTGGAAGGCTAGTAAGTGGTTAGCATCGCGTTCTGGTTTCTGCGTAAGAGTTATGCAGGATTGGATAATCATGACATTAGTTCTACTCTTCCAAAGCTGGAATAATAACGTAAGCAATTTCGACAGTTGTTTTTGAGGATGTCGATTTTCAACAGTAAAATTTTGGAATTTACAAGTCACTTAAAGTATGTTTTTTCTTATGTCGCAAGAATTGCGTGTAACTTCTAAATGCACTTTTCCTTTTCTTGTCGCTCCGTTCATTCATTCATTCATTCATTTACTCATTCGGGAAATTCAAATATGCCCTATTCAAATATAGCAGTCAATCTCAGATCTGAATTCGTATGCAAATCCTTAAATTTGGAACACTATTTACAACTTATGTTGGCAAGTCCATAGCCCAGGCAACATAGGAGTTTTCTTCGGGTCTCCGGGTATTCCTGTTACTCAATCACCATTAGGATTGTATAATTTATATCTATCGCCTGTGGTACACTCTGGATAGTGTCTGACGAACTAAGGGTCTGCGTTTCTCGTCACTAGCGACATATATATCGTTTTTCCATTGGTAAAGGATTATATATAAAACAATGTACTGTACCTATCAGTAGTTCTACCGTGTTTTTTTTTTGCATGATTTAGACAAATCACCTATTATATATTTATATCTTCTTCTGCCCTGAACTTTTTTCCCGTTCACTTTTCCTTCCACTGATTCATTAGGCGGTTTCTTCTTTGCTAGTGATCCAGCCGATTTCCTTTTCTCTTCCTGATCAGTTTCAGCATTATTCTTTCTTCACTCACTATTCCTAGCACAGCTTCAATCGTCCTGTTATCGGGAATAATAAATTTTGCTTTCAAGTTCCATCATCTCAGAAACAGAATTCGACACAGCGAGAGACTAGCTGAGTAGGTATCTGAAGTGTTAGCAATCAACTACTTCTCTTTATGAAGTGTTTTCAATATACATACAGAATTTCCCAGAAATCAGTATTCCCTTTCGCAATAATCTGTGGCCGGGAGGAGAAAGGTCTTAAGTCAATTTTTTTTTTTTTTTTTTTTTGTGAAAATGATTTTATATATTCTGGAAACGGAAACAATTCTCTACAATCTGGTAAAACGGTTAAAGTCAAATAAGACTCCTGACTGGATTTATAGAGCGTTACCAAATGTCCTGAGTACTTTTTGAATGGACCACACACAGAATAAAGGACTTAAAAATATTTAATACTTTATTCCTTACAAACACATAGGTTAAGGGTGTTTGAGAATAAGGTGCTTAGGAAAATATTTGGGGCTAAGCGGGATGAAGTTACAGGGGAATGGAGAAAGTTACACAACACAGAACTGCACGCATTGTATTCTTCACCTGACATAATTAGGAACATTAAATCCAGACGTTTGAGATGGGCAGGGCATGTAGCACGTATGGGCGAATCCAGAAATGCATATAGAGTGTTAGTTGGGAGACCGGAGGGAAAAAGACCTTTAGGGAGGCCGAGACGTAGATGGGAGGATAATATTAAAATGTATTTGAGGGAGGTGGGGTATGATGATAGAGACTGGATTAATCTTACACAGGATAGGGACCGCTGGCGGGCTTATGTGAGGGCGGCAATGAACCTTCGGGTTCCTTAAAAGCCATTTGTAAGTAAGTAAGTATTCCTTACAAACATCACATGTTTACTTTCCATGCTTCCCTATTAAAAATGTCTAACTTGTATTTTAGCTATTTTATCACATACTGATGCCCTTTCCTTTTAAAACTTTAAGCACCAGGGTAAACAGTCCTATAGCCTATTGTTTAAGATCTATTTTGTATTCCTAATAATTTACATTTCCCATTTATTTTCACACGAAAAAAATCTTATGCTTAAATAATCCCTTCTTCTCAGTTTGGGTTCTAGTCTTAAAAGGACTTAAGTGCAGCTATTTTTTTAAATAATCAAGAAAATTGTTAAATGAGCAACATAACCTATTTTAGAATAAATATAAACAAATAACATATAGGAAAAACCTCTTAATTAAAAGAAGTTTATAATTGACACCAATTTCAGTCTTTCTACTGCTCTCCTGAAAAGTATAAAATTTTTATTTAAGACCTTTTTCCTCCTGGCCACAGAATATTAATAGCAGTTAAACATTCTCTTGGTTTTAATTTTAATCCCGTAAGAAATAATTGTTAAATTAGGCACAAAGATGAAGCTCCTTACGGATTGGAAGTCCGTATCGTTTTTAATAGAACATATTTTACTGAATGGATCGGACGTCGTGGGACTCGATTGGCCACCACGTTCGTCTGACTTGACGTCTTGTGATTTTCTCTATGGAATATTATTAAGGATATGGTGCTTTCCTCATCACCAGGAAACTTAGATGAACTTAATCTGTGCGTTGAAAATGTATTTTATGATTGTAGTAATGATACATATTTCCAATCATGTAGCCTACATTTAAATTTCTTGCAAGTCATATGAACTGCATTCAATATAGCTAACAGCGGTAATTTGAGCATGCGTAAAGAGAACTGGCTTTTAGGTCATCTTGTTTGTTTTCCAGACACGGATCAGTTTGAAGACTCTACAAACATGAAGTAAGTTTCAGTTGGAAGAAGGTGAAATTCCTTTCCCTGATTTTCCCCTCGTTAATTAATACCATGAACAACAGTTAATACTTTCATCACGCGAGATCATGGTTAAACACGCTAGTTGGTTGAAGTGCTTGTCCTTCTCATTTACTCATATTTCAGACTTGGAATTGGGACAAGTTGATTCGAATAACGTGAATCAAATCATGACATCCACTGCTGCTGCCTTGTTTCTGTTGCAAAGTTCCGCGTCGGAGCGGTATTACAGATTTTTATGAATTTGCCGGCTATCACCTTGGCAGTGAATCACACGGAGTGACGCACTCCAGGTGCGCGCGCCGCCATGTTCGCGTTTTATTTCTCCAGGAAGCGGTGGGCGGGTTTTTATGCTTAGCTGAGAGCTGAGGTTCAGAGCCTTTGTAAATGGCTGCTAATTCCCAGGCACTTCTTGGATCGTCAGTAAAAGTTGCACATTCTGCACCGCTGTCTCAGATCCTTGTTGTTTCTATTACTCTTGTTGATTTCTTCCTCTCCTACTTCTTTCTTTCCACTAATCTTGTTTCCCCTCCTGTCCTTTTATTTCTCTTCTACTTACTCATTCTCTTTATTTATTTTTGTTTCTCGCGCAATATCTGTGGGTAGAACGACGGATTTTTAAAATTGCGGTCGTGAAGAGTTAAATTTGTTTTTAAATCAACAAGAAATTACTTTTATTATTATTATTATTATTATTATTATTATTATTATTATTATTATTATTACTACTATTATAAAGTAGTTTAAGCGATGATTTTACAGTGTCACACAATTTTATCTGTTTAAATACTGTAGTACGTCTTCAAAACATTTTTAAATGACTCTCAAAATTAAAAAAAAAAAATAAATAAATAAACAATCGCAATTTTGGACGCCTTAATAGTTTCTTCATGTACTTCTGATCAGTCTGTTAGGTTTAGATCTCGTGATATGTCCAATCCATTTAATACGTATGGTTTTAAGTCTTGTTATTATGTCTTACTTTTTAAATACATAATATATTTCTATCGCTCCAAAATAATAATAATAATAATAATAATAATAATTATTATTATTATTATTATTATTATTATTATTATTATCATCATCATCATCATCATCATCATCATCATCATCATCATAATTGTCCGTAATTTTTGCGCATGAATTTTGGTTGTGTCCATGTTTCGCATGTATAAATAGTATAACAGGCTGTCTTAATGCTTTGTAAACGTGTATTCTAGATTTCCTGGATATAACGTTGCTTTTTAAAATATTCGAAAGGGCATGATAGATTTTATTTGCATTTTATATTCTAATGTTGAGTTCCTCTTTCACTTCGTTGAATTAATGTTCCCAGATATTTGAAGTTGCTTACTCGTTAAAATGTTTCAGTTTAACAAGATATAGAAGTAAATACATTTGAGTACTTTTCATCTCTAGAATATGATCTTTGTTCAGATATTACTTTTGTAGAATATTATTTTTATTTTTAATACCTGCATCAATTTTCCTTCATTATGTTAATCATTGCTTGGGGCCAAATTATCTTATTTAACCCTTAATTTGTAATTTGTTGTTTTACTCTTAGAATTACATGTATCTAAACACATCTATATTTTGCTCTTACTACTGTTGCGATTATTATTATTATTATTATTATTATTATTATTATTATTATTTTTGTTATTATTATTATTATTATTATTATTATTATTATATTCCATTGCTGTCTGTGTTGCTATTATTTATGATATTTTCTATGTATTTTTATACTAGTTGAGCGGAAGATAATGCCTAAGGCCTTAACTCTGCTAGTAAAAATAAATCAGTTAAATAAATAAATAAATAAATAAATAAATAAATAAATAAATAAATAAATAAATAAATAAATAAATAAGTAATTTAAATTGTAGGGAAGGTGACCGTAGTATCATTCTTTATCACTAGAATGCATTGTGAATAGTCTACGGGGTCCAGTTTTGAATCATGAATAGAACGTCAACTACATCACAAACGAGACGCAAATGTTCCCTAATAATACCTCGCGAAACGTAGATGATGATGATAATGATAAACGTGGTTTTGGAAGAATTTTAGGTATGGGTCCAAATAGCCATGATAGCTGACGCGTACTTTTTAAACCCCATTAACTAAGTAACAAACGTGGTATAATTATTTTGGTTGCTTGGCTGGCTAGTGTACCAGGGAAATGAGGTTCGTTCCAACAAGCGGTTCATGGATCAGTTCATGTACGGTTCCTGTACCATCTTATGCGCATGCGCTAGTTCAGCATCTGCTATGGGATTGAAACTGGACTGGACGCTGTTGGAACGCTTTCGCGGATCGTTATGTACTAAATCCAGAGATGCTATAATTGTGATGATCTTTGCTAAGAACGGGATGCTTAATTATTATCGTTTCGCAGCTAATTCTAATTGCAGAAAATAGAATTTCGATCATTTTCTATAAAAAGATGACAAAAAATATGGAAGGCAAGAATTCCGATAATTCAACGTCGTGTACTGGGGGACTCTCATCTAAAAATAGTTCCTTTTTTAATTATTAATGTAGGCCTATGTACGTTATTTATTATACTTTTAATCAAAGCTGCATGTTGATATTGTAATTAACTGTTTCAATACCCAAATAATTCCCATTCCCTTTCTTTTTGGCGAAAATTTAAATTAAATCTCTAGTTTTATTATTCGTCTTTACTGTCACTTTTCATCTTTAACCTCAATAATGTGAACAGTCGATCATGTCTTTCTTCAGTATCCAGGAGTCGTTGGTGAGCTTATGCGCATGCGCGTCTTGCGTACTCTTCCGTACATGCCTCAATCCACGGACTATTTCTGACCGTTCCGAACCCGTGTCAAAAGCTTGTTGGAACGCCCGACTGCAGTACATGTTTCCGGTTCAGGACTGGTTCGGATTGTGTTGGAACGCTTTTTCTGTACTGCGCATGCTCACGATGGTTACGGACGGTTCCTGACTGTTGTTGGAACGAACCTATGGAAGTTGTTTCTTTGTACGATTAGATAATTCAATGACCATGGCCGGAACAGGAGCTGTCTGCAGGCAGTTTGTTGTTGGAAGATCCAGGACCTCCTAAATTACCGGACCTGACACTGTAAACGGAAGTAAGCAAACATGGTGGACAACTGAGTGGTTAACGCAACTGTGAAAGTATAAGTACTTCATGTGATGTTTATTGTGTTTCTTATACCATTTGCCTCTAGTATAATTGTTGAAGGCTTTATAAGTTAGTATATAATAATAGAATTGTGATATTATAATTAATATAAATTGTTTTCGTAGAGAACAAAGCTTGGAAGTGTTGTTATGTCGTTAGAAAGACTTAACCTTAAAATGCCTTGCACGTGTAGTGTCCCAGGTTGCAAATCGAATTACGATAAAGAAAGTCCGTTTGTATATGTATTTTTGTTTCCAAAAGATAAAGATTTAAGGGATAGTGGACAAGAAGCATTCATTGTGAACATTTTGTCCCAACAAACAACTCAGTGGTTTGCATAAAACATTTTGATTCTGATTTCGTTATCAGAGAAGATAAATTTCAATGTGCGGACGGTTCGTTTATAACTGTGTCTTGAATAAGTTTGATGGTGCATTAGAACATCTACATACAGTTGAAATTGACAGAAGTACACAGGAAATTCTAATCTGCATTGGTGGCTATGTTTCTCATAGTGTACTTAACTCGTTAGGATCGAATACAGAAAAGTATGTATCATGTGTGTCAACTTTGTCTACAGCCAAGGACTTGATAATTGGAAACAATACAACATTTTCTTATTTTAATGGCTTAAACCGTGGTCTGAAATGCCCTTCCAATTTTGTTGTTAGTTTGTGTACACTTGTGTATAAACTATTTAACATTTTACGAAACGAAAAATTTTAAAATGACTTCTTACAGTTGAACTGTCAGAGGAAGCTTGTCATCAATTTAGCAATGGCTTTCTTCGAATTAAATGCCACAGATTTTGATGTAATGTGTAAATGTGAAGTGACTTTAAGTGAAGTGCAGCAAGTATTGGCCAACATATTTATTAATAATTACTGCAAAGTTCAAAATGAAAAGCATACATTGAAAGACAAAAATAAAACCCATCGAAAGTGTTCCAAGTTTAAAAAATAGGCTGCTGTGCTCTCCAAGCTGTGAATTCCTCATCCTTTTTAGTTGTATAGCCTATCTAACCCCTTGTGTATGTATAAGTGGATATTACAGTGATAAGCTATAGTGAATAGTGTCATTTCATTCTGAATCAACATCAGTGGATATAGTGAGAAACTACAGTGAATAGTGTCATTTCATTCTGAATCAGCATTAGTGGATACAATGAGAAATTACAGTGAATAGTGTCATTTCATTCTGAATCAGCATCAGTGGATACAATGAGAAATTACAGTGAATAGTGTCATTTCATTCTGAATCAGCATCAGTGGATACAGTGAGAAATTACAGTGAATAGTGTCATTTCATTCTGAATCAACATCAGTGGATACAATGAGAAATTACAGTGAATAGTGTCATTTCATTCTGAATCAGCATCAGTGGATACAATGAGAAATTACAGTGAATAGTGTCATTTCATTCTGAATCAACATCAGTGGATACAGTCAGAAATTACAGTGAATAGTGTCATTTCATTCTTAATCAGCATCAGTGGATACAATGAGAAATTACAGTGAATAGTGTCATTTCATTCTGAATCAGCATCAGTGGATACAGTGAGAAATTACAGTGAATAGTGTAATTTCATTCTGAATCAACATCATTGAATATAGTGAGAAATTACAATGAATAGTGCCATTTCATTCTGAATCAGCATCAGTAGATACAGTGAGAAATTACAGTGAATAGTGTCATTTCATTCTGAATCAACATCATTGAATATAGTGAGAAATTACAGTGAATAGTGTCATTTCATTCTGAATCAGCATCAGTGGATACAGTGAGAAATTACAGTGAATAGTGTAATTTCATTCTGAATCAGCATCAGTGGATACAGTCAGAAATTACAGTGAATAGTGAGAAACTACAGTGAATAGTGTCATTTCATTCTGAATCAGCATCAGTGAATACAGTGAGAAACTACAGTGAATAGTGTCATTTCATTCTGATTCAGCATCAGTGGATACAGTGAGATATATAGAATAGTGTCATTTCATTCTGAATCAGTATCAGTGGATGAAGTGGGAAACTACAGTGAATACTGCCATTTCATTCTGAATTAGCATCAATGGGCACAGTGTTAAACTGTACGTAGTAAATAGCTAGCTTTATTTTCAACCAATCTCAGTGAATACAGTGACAAAGTTTAGTGAGTAGGAAGACAGGACTCCATATTATATAATTTCCAGTTGCTGATGAAATCTATTTGTATAATCCAGGTAAGATTTCCTAAATCCTGAAGTAGCAGCTATTCAGTATTATATCACTGCCTTCTATTTCCTCACAAATCTGAATTTTACAAGAGTTAATTGGTCAATTGCCAATATTCATATATAAAAACATATAGGCCTAAGCCTAATATAATAATAACATATTGAAGCTTATAATTAGTTTTCTTTTATTATTGGTGTATATGTAGATATATTTTTATGTTACTGAATGTCCTATGTTCATTTATGTAGTGTAAGGAACTTTATTATTTATTATTTTATTGAGAATTTTGTTAAAATAATCTCATCGATGCCGTATTTATTTTAACTCATTGCAATCTACGAAAGCCCTCTCCTGGCCGCCATCTTGGATGCCAGTGTCAGGTCCGGTAATATAGGAGGTCCTGGAAGATCGCAAATAGTTTACTTGTATGCCGCTAGATGACAGGTAGTGTTGCTCGCCTAAAGAAATCTGTGAACTCTCTGGCTATATTATAAATAAACCACAGTCTAGTATGTACAGTCACGAAGCTTGAGTTTTTGTGGGTGCTAGGAACAATTGACTGCGGCGGTACTATTTCGCATTGTCTGTAATGAGGCGATATTAGCGATCCTAGTGGTTAGAAACTATCTATGGATGCATATTTACTACGTATTGAGCTTCGTGACTGTATACACTAGACTGTGAATAAGCTAAATAAATTTCAAAGAAATTGTCGAACGATTCACAGAATGTACCTTGGGGGGGGGGGGAACTATACCAGACTTGTGACGTTGCTAATGCTGTAATTACAAACGTAGCCTATCAGCGTATTCCGAATCTCACCGGTCCGGTGGCATCAATTACGTCACGTTGCAACGAAAATAAGGAACAAAACTGCTGGAAGAATCGATGCTGTCATGGCGACTGTGTAAGTGGTTATCTGTGCTACGCTAGCAAAATTTTGCGAAATTTCCGTACTGCCATCTCGTTCAAATAAAAGAGATCATAAACAACTTATTTCTTGAACCGGTAGTAATAACTGGTCGGTTGACATGTTCGCTCATAAGCCATTAACATATTGTTTTTACGTTGTGCTCATTACAAACAATACAGCAGAACACACCGCCATGACACAACAGTGCACGATGTCATTCGTCTGCTAATTCCCGCCCTATACAAGAACCAATCAGATTCACTGATGACGGCTGATGGAGCCTGCCAACACTTCTGCAAGTTGATGGCACCGGTGCGACACCGGTGGAGCATCAATGACGTCATCGGTGGAATTCGGAACACCGTGATGCCATCGGATTGCTCACCGGTGAGATTCGGAATACGCTCTATATTTACTTTTTATAAAACTTGTCACAATCTATACGTCTTTCATATACTGAGTAAAGACTGTTTTTACAATTTGACAAACGATTTCTTTTCCTCAAGCGCTGTTATCTATTATGTGGTGATAATAATATGAAATTTACATATACAGATAAAGGACAATGGCCTCTGATAAGGTGTTTTATAGGTTTTTCACATTGCATACCTTGAAAACCGAGGCAAGGTTAAGCACCGCTTTGCAAGCATTATCGAGTCTTTACATTACTGTGGCTTTAGCTTAGACAACTGCTACATCCCAGCTATTTCACTTGTGATGGATTTCATTCTTCCGCTGTATGACTGGTTAATGAATTAATAAACTATTTTGAAAAGAAGATAAATCTCATTTCCCGTACCGAGAATCCAAACTCAGTGATCTGAATTCGTAGGGAGAAGAAAACATCGGTTCCCAGGTTAAGGCTGGTTCACAATAAACCGGGAACGGAAACGACAACGAGAAAGAGAACGGAAATAATGTTAAAATAAATGTATTTAAATGTGAGCATTCACAATTAACTATTGTGAATGCGCACACTTAAATACATTTTAACATATCCGTTCTCGTTCTCGTTTCTGTTCCCGGTTTATTATGAACCAGCCTTTACCGTTGAATAACATTATGTAATGTACGCTATTTGCACATGTATTATTTTTATTTTATGAATTAATACAATATATTCGTGCATGTACTCCGAACGCTTGTTTCTTCGTGCCGACATATCTTATTTGTAAACGACGTCACAGCGAACTGTGCAACAATCTTCAATGTAAGGAAGTTTTATTTACGAACTGTACCAAAACTATAAAAGCTAAGTAAAATCTGAATACAAATTTTAAATGTTCGTGTTTACTTACGTTTTTCATTCGTAATTGATGTTTAGTCAACTGTCCGAAGACAGGCTAGAACCTCATAAGTGACACCAATAAGACATCACTCATGAGTCAACTAAGCCAGGAGGTAATGGGGTAGTGGGTCAGTTCCTTTCCCCCTCCATTGACTAGTAACACATTATACTAATTAGACTTTATCTACCTAAAAAGACCATTTTTCTTCCTCTGACACATATCGTCAAGTGAGATGTATTGCCTGATAATAGGTGTACAGTAGTGGCAAAAAAACCGGACCGACCCTTGTAGCTATTCCAGAGCCTTGTTCACTCCAGAGCACGGTAGATTGATAACTAAGACTTTCGTGGTTCGAATCCTGCCTGGGAAGGAAACTTCTTTTGTTCCTTATTCAAATTTATTCCCAATACTTTTCGAAAATATTAAAATAAAGTTATTTAAATGTGAGCATTCACAAGTAACGAGAAGTTTCCCGGAACCCGGGAACGGGAACATGAAGGTTGGCCAAGCTTTAACTTTGCCGTTCTCGTTACTGATCACGGTGTACTAGATTCATTGTGTTTTCATCAAAAAGCTATTTGGTCGTCGTATATTTTGTAGGAAGGACGCCGTGTCATAATTTCTTCTTCGTGCATCGTTTCTGACTAACCCAGAAATTCAATAGTATCACTTTCAATATAAATTCTACGTGTATATGTGGCCAGACTACCTCGTCACTTGAATTCTTAAATATTCTATGTCATAAATTTTGAAGTTGGTTAACCTGGATTGTATTCATGAGTGAATGCCATTGATCAATATTACACAAATAACATCAGAATGCGTAATATCGACTTTCTATATCATTATTCACATACACATCAATATGCATACGTTTACGTTCTCGGTATATTGTGAATAAAAAATCTTCACGTTCACGTCCTCCGTTTCCCGTTCTAGTTCTGGTTTCCAGTTTATTGTGGACCAGACTTCACCGACTTTGACTTGGCTAGGGTTTTAGAGAGCTGGATTCGAGATGGGTCCATATACGTATGCTTACATTGGCTCATTGCGCGCCCAGTATGTGATGATTGTTCAAGTCCGACAGGTTACCTGGGTGGCATTCGTGAATATGATGCTGACAGATGGGCCATCTTATATTATAATTGGAAACCTTTACTACCTCCAAGACTTCACCCCAGCTTATTTTTATTATTGCAGATGATAGATGAAATGAGGGAGAGGCAAAGACTGTAGGTGGAATGATGGAGGGAAACGGGAATATCATGAGGAAAACCTTCTGCAAAGTCTGCCTTATCCACCACAAATTCCATCACGACCTGGCCGGCCGGGGCTCTGGTTACCGGACAATCTAAAGAAACGAGCGAGCGAAGGAGTTTTGACTCTGCATAAATTGGTCAGCGTTATGATCTCTTCACGCAAGCAACGAGTCTCAAATCAGAGAATGGAGCTAACAGCGAGGAGTTTAATAAGGAGAGAGCGATAAAGATATTGAAGGGTTGATTGCGATAGCATCTCCAGTGAAGTATAATCGGCCGATCTCCTGCAGTATAATCCGTCCAGTTCCTTCACGTGATGCCTCCATAAAACGCCGCTGGCGATGTGGTCGTAAGAGTTCCCAGTTCTGTCGGAGTTTCATTTGCATATAAGGATTCCCCGTCCGCAACAGTCGGAAGGAAGGATCCAGTAACCTGCGCCGTGTGATGCTCGTTTTTATATAGTGAACAGAACGAGCTGCCAGAAGTTTGTGAATTTTATTGGGCAGATGCCCTACATGGTTCTCATCAAGTTACAAGATGCACGTTCAATATACATTATTTATAATTATTTGGCTGATCCTTAGTAGGACTATTGTAAATTAGTTTATAATGAACACATAGGCGTAGCCTACATGCGTGAATATATACGTACAAATGCACAGACCGATTATTTAGTCCTGACAGCTCAGCGACGCGAAAGAGGGGAAGTAATAGGAGGAGTGGGGAGAGTTCCGGAGTAGAGATAAAGGCGAGCGGTCGGTAAAGGAATGCAGTACAGCTTGAGGGTATATGTACGTGAACGACCACAAGTATTATCAGAAAATGCAGACTCTAAATTTCTAAAATTTTATAAGAAAATGAGCTCCCAATTGGACAAAAAGTACAAGCCACCACACCAAGATTTATTAGAACTTAAATATTTGATATAAGTATAAAAAATGGTTGCTAATAATATTTTTCAAACCAGTTGTATCAGAGTTGTAAAAAAATAAAAAAAAAAAAAGAGAATTCTGCAGTTACATCATTTGATAACCATAACATTGTTATGGTCTCTCTGACATCTTTAATATTTTTCCTGCATGTAATAAACACTTATTTCTAAAAAGTAGACAACCTTCAGAACTGTAGAGTTGTTAATTTTAATACAGTTATTTTTTTATTTGTCCTATATAAAAATATTAAAATTCACATAATATTTTGTGACCTAATTGTTCTATTTTAATAGAAATGGGCATTATTGTAGTCTAC
Organism: Periplaneta americana; assembly: GCF_040183065.1. Lineage (NCBI taxonomy): Eukaryota > Metazoa > Arthropoda > Insecta > Blattodea > Blattidae > Periplaneta > Periplaneta americana. The sequence continues at coordinate 153,715,520 of NC_091131.1, read as the reverse complement.
GTTTTGCATAAATGCATGTTAAATCGGTGTACAAAATTTCAGAATTCTATCTCTATGGAGTTATGAAATAATATGTGAAAATTGTCAACTTTTGGAAAATTTAATTTAAAGTAAAAAAGTTAATTTCTTAAAAATATTATTAATAAGTTTTTTATACTTTTATCAGATATTTAAGTTCTAACAAATCTTGTGATACCTTGTAATTTTTGTCCAATTGTGAATTCATTTCCTTGCAAAATTTTAAGAATTTAGAGCCTGCACTTTCCAGTGATATTTGTGGTCGTTCACGTACATATACTCTTAATTGTCCTGGAAACATACCTCTATACCGCACGCATGACATCCGATCGCTCCGAAGGCAAGCGAGTGAATAACCCAAACACCCCTTGGCGTAACTAAATGGACTCACCTGTCCCAGGCGCACATCTCCGGCGACTGTCAGGACTAAATAATCGTGCTGTACACACATATACACGCAAGTCGCCCTCGGTAGCGTAGTTGGTATAGCGCTGGCCTTCTATGCTCGAGGTTGCGGGTTCCATCCCGGCCGAGGTCGATGGCATTTAAGTGTGTTTAAATGCGACAGGCTCATATCAGTAGATTTACTGGCATATAAAAGAACTCCTGCGTGACAAAAATTTCGGCACACCGGCGACGGTGATATAACCTCTGCAGTTGCGAGCGTCGTTAAATAAAACATATATATTTTTTTGTACACAAATACATACATGCATACCAATATTGTGGGATTTTGACATAAAATTGTTGCAACCTATCCTATTCTAGCCTAAAAATCCGATGCCTACTGGTAACTCGGTCTCCGTGTCAATAATTATAAGAGATCGTCATGATAACTTCTGCGTGAAATGTCCACTATAGGAATACCATGCGGTTGCTTCGTGGAAAAATGAAGAACTACAATGATTTACGAATAGTTTAAACCTTGAAGGAAGAGGATGGAAATGAACATAAGATTCCTGATATTTAATAAGCATGTCATAGTTTTCAAGGTTTGTCCATCGCGCGATGCGTTTTTCGATTGGAATAACAACAAAAAATAAATCTAAATGAAACCCAGAGGTCCAGTAAAGGCAAAACCCACGCGTTCTCCTAGTGTGCGTCGCTTTGAAATGCGATGCTTTTCCTCGCATAAGGCCACAGTAATATCGAATATCTCAACGTTATCCTACCGCTGGCCAGCCACAATGATACCATTGCTATACCAATATGGACATCGCTATGGAAACTGAACAGTTGAAATCGCCACTGCTCGCAGTGAAATGTACCACGTTTTTGCATACAAAGAGAGATTTAGATCTACCAATGCAGTCAGAATTATGTCCACATTTGGGGCTGTTTGGTCTGGAGTTCGATTTATAGTAGGAGAGACTCGGCTAATTCCGCAATATTAAGAAGTAAATCTATAATATTTTTATCAAAATGTTTATTGAAAAATATTGTCAAGGTATGTAGACATAGACGAAACCTTGCATTACCAAATGAGATAAAGAGACCCATTAAAATGCATATACGAGTATATCTGTGGCTGGGAGAAAAAAAGTCTTAAGTCAATTTTTTTTAATGAGATTTCTATATATTCTGAAAGCGGAAAGAATTCTCTACAATCTGGTAAAACGGCTAAAGTCAAATAAGACTCCTGACTGGATTTATAGAGCGTTACCAAATGCCTTAAGCACTTTTTGAATCGAGCACATACAGAATAAAGGACTTAAGAATATTTAATACTTTATTCCTTACAAACCATCACATGTTTACTTTCCATGCTTCCCTATTAAAAAGGTCTAAATTGTATTTTAGCCATTTTATCACATACTGATGCCCTTTCTTTTAAAACTTCAAGCACCAGGGTAAACAGTCCTATAATTGTTTAAGACCTATTTTACATTCCCAATAATTTACATTTCTCATTTATTTTGACATGAAAAAGGTCTTATGTTTAATAGTCCCTTCTACTCACTTTGGCTTCTGGTCTTAAAAGGGATTAGGTGCGGCTATTTTTGGAAATAATCAAGAAAATTGTTAAATGAGCAACATTACCTATTTTAGAAGAAATATAAACAAATAATATCCAGGGAAAAACTCTTAATTAAAAAAAAAAACTCTATAATTGACACGAATTTCAATCTTTCTACTGCTCTCCTGAAAAGTATAAAATTTTTACTTAAGACCTTTTCCTCCCGGCCACAGATATTTAGTTGTACATACATTACAGTTGAAAAGGAACAACTCCGCAACATTGCTAATAAATCCGCAGTAGGACTTGGCTAATTCCGCAGTCGTAAATAATTATGAAATACATTATGAAAGTAACATAAAAGGAACTATTTATATGTAACAATGCTCACTTTCTTCACAACTGTGTAGCAGAACACGAAAAACAGCCAACTTTCGATGTTTCACTGTATTTCCAACAGAGGTGTCGACCAATAACCTTGATTTTTTCTGTAGCACTGCAGAGGACATACCACCTGTTGACAGTCTCTCAAAACTTAACGTTCACGCTATTGTAAAGCCGCAGTAAAATCATATATGCACTACTGCGGAATTACCCGTACTGCGGAATTAGTCGAGTTTCCCCTATGGCTAATAGTACGAAATTAATGTCAGGCGAAGCAACTGTAGGACAATATTTTTGTGCGAGATCGTGCGTATTTTCTTGGTTTCCGCACAAAACCAATCCGCGGAAAGTCTAAAATTTCACATTCAGTATTCCCAACCTAATACACATAACAATTTCCCTCTTCTTACCGCTTAAGTGACATATTGATTTTACTGCTTTAGGTTTATAACCAGGGAAAGGATTTATATGTAAATACATATTTACTTATAAAGCTAATATAATTTATATTTTGCATTATCTTTATGTTTCACAATGTGTAGGGTTGAAAAATCCTACTTTTATTTTCCATATTTTTCCATATTTTAGAGTTTAGTACATATTTTCGTTAATTTCCATATATTTTCCATATTTCATATAAAACAGTCCATATTATATTAGGTTTAACAATAAAACAAAACAAAATTACATTAACTTTTAAAAATACATTTCAACAATAGAGATTTAAACACATGTTCAGTAATCCCTTTAACATCAGAGTTATTTGAAAATTAGCAGTCCTATCAACAATGGGAAAGTAAGTTACAAAACTGTATTAATTTAATTTAAAATTTTTAACAGACTTCAGTTGTGCAGCTCAACAGTTAAATGCCAGTCAGAGTACACATAGGTTCAGTTTTGTAAATCATACTATAAAGACGGTAAATATGCCAAAAGTACGTCATTCAGTCAATTTAAAATCAAAACTAACAAGTTACATTTCAGAATTTAAAGAAGATGGTTTATCAACTGACAATAAAATATTATTTTGTAATTTGTGTCAGTGTGCAGTATCATCTACACTAAAGTTCCTGGTGCAACAACACATTACAACTAGTAAACATCAGGCCAACAAACAACTAAATTCCAAGCAGAGACAATTGTTTTTAACACAACCAACAACATCGAATGTAAGATCTGAGTTTAACATCGACCTGTGCCGTTCTCTCATCTCTGCTGATATTCCTCTCTACAAACTAAAGAATAAGGTCTTCAGGGAATTCCTTGAAAAATATACTCAACATACAATCCCGGATGAGTCAACACTTAGGAAGACGTATGCTCCATCCATCTACGATGAGACAATACAGAAGATAAGAGATGAAATTAAAGATAGTTCAATTTGGGTTTCCATTGATGAGACTCCCGACAAAGAAGGTAGACTTGTTGGTAATGTAGTTATCGGTTTGTTAAGTGAACAATATTCTGAACGAATTCTTTTACATTGTGATGTTCTAGAAAAGTGCAATAACAAAACTATAGTTAAACTGTTCAACGAAGCTATGGGTATCCTGTGGCCAAAGGGTATTATGTACGATAATGTGTTATTCTTTATTAGCGATGCTGCCCCTTATATGGTCAAAGCTGGACAAGCATTATCTGTTGTATATCCTAAATTGACTCATTTTACTTGTGTGGCGCATGCATTTCATCGTGTGGCAGAAGTGGTCAGAGACAATTTCCCTGAAGTAGATTTGTTGATTTCATCAGTGAAAAAAGTATTTCTCAAAGCTCCCAGTAGAGTTAACGTGTTGAAAGAAATGTACCCTGAAATTCCATTGCCACCAAAGCCAATTTTAACTAGATGGGGTACATGGCTAGAAGCAGTTGAATATTATGCCGAACATATAGACTCTATTAACAATGTTCTCCTTGCATTGGACTCTGAAGATGCAGTCTCAATTGATACTGCGAAAACAGTTACCTGTGACATAAGTGTGAAGAATGACTTAGCTCACATTCAGCATACATTTTCATGCATCATAAAAACGCTCAAAAGTCTCCAAAATAGGCACCTTTCACTATCTGAAAGTTTTGAAATTATAAATAGTACTGTGGAACAACTGAATCGTGGTAGAGGTAAAGTTGCAGATGCAGTAAGAGCTAAGGTGGACACTGTACTTTCAAAAAACCCTGGATATGAAGAACTACAAAAGGTTGTTGCTGTGATGAGTGGTGAATCAACAGTGAAGATTAACTTGGACTTATCCCCAGCAGACATTGTGAAATTGAATTATGTACCAGTTACTTCTTGTGACGTCGAACGCTCTTTTAGTCAGTATAAATCTATCCTCAGAGACAATAGAAGAAGATTCACTTTTCAGCACTTGAAAGAAATGTTTGTAACCTATTGTTATGGTAACAGACAATACAAATTGTGTTTTGTTGAAACTACATTGGAAGATAAGGTACGTCCATTATATTTTTTGTTTAGTTTGATTAAAATGTACCAATATTTAACGTACATAGTCATTTTTTTATAATTTTAAGTCCATATTTAATTCCATATTTTGGTAAAAATCCATATTTAATTCCATATTTTGGTAAAAATAACTACATATATATTTACATATTTCATATATTTTTAGTCCATATAAATCCGTTCCCTGTTTATAACATATACTTTTAGAGACGTTCAATATAGTAATAATTATAAATTGGAAACTTACCACTGCAATTTCACCTAAATTGCACTGTTAATTATTGTTTCTAAATATTTGCAAAAATTAAGTAAACTCTACAACTCCACTAAAGTTACTGCATTCATGATGCAAGTAACATTAAGGAAGCCGTGAAAAAATCAACAAGATTCCAGATGCCGATGTTATTACTGCAATATGTTATATAAATAATATTGTTAAAATATTAAAATGAAAAATAAATAATTACATAACCTTACCGTTTGTTTTAAGTTCGCATTTATAGACTGGGGGAAAAAAAAGACAGACGTATATCACGGCCTGCTGGAGTATAGTAAACACAGAAAACATTTTATAGCAACAATGTTGAAGTTAGATATTTTGGTATTCCAAAGTTTCCGTCATTAAACAGAAACCAAGATGGAGATTTCATTGCAACTAATTAGAAATTCCTCTTTCAGGTATGTAATAAACGATCTTCGCACAAAATAATGTACGATACACGAGCGGTATGTTTTCTTTCAATTCTCGGAAATTAAAATAGCTCAACTACGTTTCGCTTTTTCAAACTTTTCCTCGAACATGAAAACTTCAACATACCGCTCTTGTAACGCATATTACTATTATGCGATTGAATGAAAGTTTTGTTTCTTTTTGCACACAAATCATCTTGTGTAAACATGCATTCACTGTCAAGAGCTTTGAAGAGAAAAAGAAATAGCTTGTAAAGACCTACACCTGAGATGTTGCAAATCATAATTTGTCACCCAGTAGACAGAACCAATTCGGCTGCTTTTAGTTGAATGGTGTATACATATAACAAACGTTTATCTCCGTCCGCCAGCGGGAGCGTTAAAAGAAATTCCTGAGCGTTACAATGTGATTGGCACAGTCTTTAAACTCGTAAATCCATGTTGGAAAATTTTTAATGGAAATTTATGTGAAACATCCTCACTAACGCTGAGATATAAAGTACAAATTTAAATTTTATTGACTAATTAGAACGTGTTATTTACTGGAAGACATAAACTTTTACGCTTACTCGTTAAATGTACGTAAAAACATAATAAAAATATCTATATTTCAGGCCAGACTTGTACAGCTTAAACGAAATTGATCTTTTATAGGTACGTAGACTTCATATTTATCATGCTATGGGCCGTTCACATTAAATTATTATAGATCGTTCCGCGTGAACTGTGAAGAATACTATTTCTGTTTCATCAACTTAAATAATACATTGAGCATTGAACTTCACAACGAATGCTTCCATTAAGGAAAATAATGTTCCTGCATTGACAAGTCACTGTTCTAGATTTCTTCTAACATACTGTTCCTTCCTTTCTCTCTCGATTTCTCCTTCTGTCCTATTTGAAGACACAGTTGTCGGCCAACTTTAATGTTTCCTAAGATCAGTAACTGCATAGTATAGGCCATTTAAACCCCACTGTTCATTTTTTCCCCATTTATTGTTTTCTGTTTTATTTTTCTTTCCCTTTTCTTCACTTTCTTTTGGTGCTTCTCTTTTCTTTTCTTTCATGCCTCTCATGGGAAAATTCTATTTCTAGAATATCACAGAAATATACCTTTGAAGGATCACTGAAACCGAAAAACTAGCCTTGTGCTTGTTGTTTTCCTATCTGCTCGTGATTGGATGTTTATATTCATTATCTACGACTCAATTTACCCAGAAATAATGCACATGAAATATAATAACTTCAGAAAAAATTAATAGGTTTAAAGTCCAGCGCTGAAAACGTATTGGAAACCGGAGACTCATTATTAGGAGAAATTTTCGCCCGCGTATAGATGCGTTTGTTATATTTGGGTGAACCTTTGAAAGAGCATTTGAAAAGTTTATAATGCAAAGGGATGGATTTGTTTTTATATAATATATCTCAGATGATTGACGACATTCAGATAGGCTATATGGATCATGCGGAGACTAAGAAGAAGGCAGAATATTGAAGAATGATGGGTTTGCAGTGAAATCTGCCCTTGGGCAAAATGCTATGAACGGATATATATACAGGATGAACCGTAAGTAATGTCATTAATTTCAGAGGAGTATTCTTTGAGATATTTCAAACAAAAAAGTTTTATATAACTTTGCTCGTTTTTGTTTATATTTCGAAATAAAAATTGTTTTATATGAAACATTTCATACCGTGTTTTGGGAGAGACATTGATTTAATTTCCAATATGCTCGGTTAATTTAAGAGAGCAGCGTATTATGATAATAAATGGTTAAATTTGATTTGTTCTGAAAAGTAATTTTAAAATGTTACATTTGTTCGGATCAAAATTCTGCATATTTAAAGCACAAAACTAGAACGCTTTCAATCATTTATTGTCATAATACACTGCTCTCCTAAATTGACTGAGTATATTGGGAATTAAATCAATGGCTTTCCCAAAACAAACAATGAAATGTTTCATATGAAACAATTTTTATCTCGAAAGGGAAGAAAAAACTAACAAAATTGTATTAAATCTTTTTTGTTTGAAATGTCTCAAATATTAACCCCTGAGTTTAGTATATATATACTAGGGAGGATCGGAAAGTAACGCACAACAATTTCTTTACGGTATACTACTTTGGTTAGGACGTTCAAAGTTGGAATATAGTTAGTTTGGCTCGATTAGATGTCACACTGGCGGAACGAGCGATAACTACTGAATAAAGATGAAACGTGTGCTAGCATCGTCTAATTGTGAAGAGCAGCGAGGTGTAGTCCGTTTTTTTCTGAGCAAAACAAAAAAGTCCGAGTGAAACCCACAGGGAAATGTTGGAAGTGTATGGTGCTGATTGTCTGGACCGTAGCAACATCTCCAGGTGGTGCAGATTCTTCGAAGAGGGTCGAGTAAATCTTACCGACGAAACACGTTCCGGCCGACCAGTGACCGCTGCAACTCCACTCAACGACAGAGGCATTGAGGCGGCAGTCATCCACCCTACAGCCCAGACCTCGCACCGTCTGAGTTTTACCTCTTCGGGCCAATGAAAAAGTTCCTATTAGTCCAACGCTTTGGTTCGGATGAAGAAGTGAAATCAGTCGTGCGCAGGTAGTTTTACGCCTAGAAAACGAAGTTTTATGAACGAGGTGTACTGGGGAAATGTGTCGAGAGACTTGGTTCCTGTGTTGAAAAATAGGTAAAACCTGTAGTTTTTCTGCATTATTTCGTTTTGCTTACCTGTTAAATACGTTGCCACAAAAGTTGTTGTGCATTACTTTTCGATCCTCCCTCGTATATAACATTTGAATGCTGATTTCGTTAAAGGGTTGCAAAGGGTAGTGAAGTGCATTCCATCTACAACCTCTCCTATCCTACTCCCATCCTCACCTTCCCGTGGTGCAACCTGTTTTTTACAAACGAGGCTCTGGGGACCGAAACACAACGGTATAACTGTTACATATGTATGGAGGAAATGCCATACCACGCCTATTCAGAGACTCTTAAGGTGGTAGCCCCACCACTGGACTGCCTAGCGATATCCTGGGGGACTATTGTGTTACAGTGAAGTCTCAAATGTTATTCATTTCTATATTAATAGTTATTTATGTACAGTTATATTACCGGTTTTTCTGTATGGTTTTGAAACTTAGGCTCTCACTTTCAGAGAGGAAAAGAGGCTAAGGGTGTTCGAGAATAAGGTGCTCAGGAAAATATTTGGAGCTAAGAGGGATGAAGTGACAGGAGAATGGAGAAAGTTACACAATGCAGAACTGCTTGCATTGTATTCTTCATCTGACATAATTAGGAACATTAAATCCAAACGTTTGAGATGGGCAGGGCATGTAGCACGTATGGGCGAGTCCAGAAATGCATATAGAGTGTTAGTTGGGGCACCGGAGGGAAAGAAGCCTTTGGGGAGACCGAGACGTAGATGGGAGGATAATAAAAATTGATTTGAAGGAGATGGGATATGGTGGTAGAGACTGGATTAATCTTGCACAGGATAGGGACCGATGGCGGGCTTATGTGAGGGCGGCAATGAACCTGCGAGTTCCTTAAAAGCCATTTGTAAGTAAATATTGTTACGTAGTTTTATTGATGTATGCATGTGTTTCTGTATGAGAGAGAAAAAGAAGATTGTTTAAGTTATGCCCTATTATAATAATTTGTAGTAGACCTACAGTTCAAGCCCTATACAACTCGGTCCGAAACATCGCGAATGTGGATGTAACACTGTAAGAAACATGCCCTTGAAAATATCTTTAAATAATCATATTCCGATATACCGTATCAAGGTCAAGCTATAACGGGGGGAGGAGGTAAATGATATCCCCCATAACCCCGTTATATATGGGGATTCTATGGTTTTGCTTTGCTCCCCCCAAGGAAATGTTTCTCTCTCCGCCTATGATTAAAGCTTCGTTGCATTCTGGTAAAGATACGATATGGCTAATAGACAATATCTGTTGGATTGAGACTATTTAACACACATTCATTAGAAACGAAAAAAAAAATTGCAGCCTTCAAATTAATACTTTCAAATTATTAGTGAAATGTTGAATTCTCCGTCTTTTCAGTTCACTAATGTAATCAGAACATCTGGAATATCGTGTAATGTAGCTACTTGGATATATAACAAATTGAAGTGAAAAAAAAAATCGAAAAAGAAAACTCAATATGAAATTCGCTACCTATAATAACAACGCAATAGTAATACTTCGCGAATGTGTCCATATTTCGCTATTAGAACTCTATTTCGCGACTTGTCGCGATTGTTTTATCAGCGTATTATTAATCAGAATAACTTAATTCCTAAAGATTAGTAAAAATCAATTGTGTATCTATTATTTCGTGATTTTCGCGATCTCCATAAATACCCACCCCTGTATATAACTTTGGAACAAAGTAGATACCATGGTTAAGAGCTGTGCTTATGAAACATTTTGGTTCCTCCAGACGTATAAAATTGGATCTTTTAATTTTGTACAACACATTTCTCTCGTAAGCATGGAATTAATATTAACATTACTTTATTCCGTATTCTTACAACTGGGCATTAGTGTTTTTTTTTATTTTATTTTATCCCATTCTATTTTCTTTTTATTTCCTTTGCTTGCTGTCTGTCTTCTATGTCGGTCTGTTTCTATCTCCCTACACAAGTATATCTCTTTCTACTCGACTTCCAACTGGTTCGCGATAAAAGTCATTTTTTTCCAGTTGGCTTCTCAAGCTAAGTGTCTTATGTATGCAAAAGATAATGTGAAGTTAGTGAAGGGATGTGAACCCGGAGCGGCTGGCTGAGGTATCGCTTTGCATGAAATATGATGATGCCTCGCCGCGTAATGGCATGCAGCGCCTCGGTGCGGCTGTTATGTACACTCGCCCGCTTATCGGGAAACACGATAGCGACTGGGGGTCGGTAATGGCCGTGGGAAGTGTAATGGGCAGCTGACAAATGGAAGGGAGTAAAGCGAGAAGAAGAGAAAAAAATACAGAAGTTCAAACACGGCACGAGTTCCTTCCATTACACTTGGTTTTTGGTCGATCTTTTTGAATAAGACGAGAAACGTCGTATCTCTGCACGCGACATTGGATATCGACAGAGAATGCTGCTTTTAGTTTGGTGGATGAAATACTAAATTCATTAAATTCGAAACTACATGTAGGTGGGATTTTTTGTGACTTGGCTAAAGCATTTGATTGTGTAGACCATAGTATATTAGTAAAAAAAATTGAAGTTTTATGGTATTAAAGATGAGATGTTGGGTTGGTTTACATCGTACTTATCAAATAGAAAACAAAAAGTAGAAATAAATGTACCAAATAGTCATAAAGTTACTTATTCAGAATTTAGAAATATTAAACATGGTGTTCCGCAGGGGTCAATTTTAGGTCCATTGTTGTTTCTAGTTTATATTAATGATTTAGCCTTGACCATAAACAATTTATCTAAAGTAATTTTATTTGCAGATGATACAAGTGTAATTATTTCAAGCAAACAATACGATCATTTTATAAACATTTCTAATACAGTGCTGAATCTAATGAATGAATGGTTCCATGCAAATAAACTAGCACTTAATGTTGATAAAACCAGTGCAGTCAAATTTAGTACACACAATAGTGCTCAGGTTTCCTACAGTATTCGATTAAATGGAACTCATCTCAAAGAATCTATAAGCACAAAGTTTCTTGGTTTAGAATTGGATAATCACTTGAACTGGAAAACGCATATAGAATGTATTACTCGTAAATTGAGCTCTGCCTGTTATGCATTACGATCCTTATCTACTATTGGTGATATAAACTTACTTAAAATGTCATACTTTGCATATTTTCACTCTGTAATGAAATATGGATTAATATTCTGGGGTAACTCGTCTGAAGCTAAACACGTTTTTGTTTTACAAAAGAAAGCTATAAGAATAATGGCCGGTGTGCATAAAAGGACCTCATGTAAAAATATTTTCCGAAACTTAGAAATCTTGACTTTACCTTGTGAATACATTCTTTCCCTAATGATGCTGTATATTAAGAAGCAAGATAAATTCAGTACTAATCAAGACATTCATCATTTTAATACAAGACATAAATCAGATCTTCATCTACCCTCTGTTAGTCTAAGCTGTTTTAAAAAAGGAGTTCGCTATTCATGTATAACAGTCTTCAATGCACTGCCTAATAATCTTAAAGATTTGAAGAACAACGAGAAAAGGTTCAGAAAAGAATTAACCAAATTTCTACATACTCATACCTTCTACACAATTGATGAATTGTTTATGCTTGTGAATTGAATTATTCTACTTAAATGACATGTACAATTTTATATAGCTCAACTAAAATATGTTTTTATATTGACTTAATCTGTTTACTATGTATTGTATTTTTTGTTTAGCATAACTGATGAATTGTATGTACTGTATACGTCAACTGATGAATTGTTTAAGCTTATAAATTGAATTAATCTACTTCATATGAATTGTATAGCTTAACGAAAATAAGTTTGTAAATTGAACTAATTTGATTGTATATGTTTGTATAGTTTGGCTGATGAATTGTATATGTTCTTAAAATGATTACTAGTCTGTGTAGCTCTACTGATGAATTGTATATAGACCTACTGTAAATTGAATGGTAATATGTATAGCTCAACTGATGAATTGTTTATGATTATAAATTGAATTAATCTACTTGATATTAATTGCACAAATTTGTATAGCTTAATGAAAGTATGCTACTTTGTATTGTATATATTTGTATAGTTTTGGCCGATGAATTGTATATGCTTTAAATTGAATAGTAATCTATATAGCTCTACTGATAAATTGTTTGTGTTTGTAATTTGAAGTAGTTTGCATGATATGTATTATCAATTTCTGTATATCACAACTGGTTGAATTGTTTATACCTTAAATTTAATTAAATTGTTTTGTATTATAATATAGCTCAACTTATGAATGATCGTTTGCGTTTGTAAATTTAATAATCTGATTGGCTATGTATTGTATACTTTTAGTAGAGCCATCGATGTAGCTCAGTCGGCAGACTCGCTGGGCTGCTGTTCCGGAGCTGCGTTCGGGCTTGGGTTGGATCCCCCTTTGGACTTTGGTTTCTTCCGAGGTTTTCCACAGCCGTGGGACTGAAGCCGGATGGTCTATGGCGAGTCCTTGGCATCAACACCTTTGATTTGATTACCCCCTTTGATTTGATTACCTGGTTGGGTTTTTCCGAGGTTTCCCCCACCGAAAAGGCAAATGCCGGGTAATATTTTGGCGAATCCTCGGACCTCATTTCATCTCACTACATCTCGCCAAAATGTAAAAAAAAATTGTACAACATTGTAAAAATTGTAGAAAATTACTAAATTGTAAAACTATAAAAATTTGTAAAAATTGTAATTGTAATATTGTAAAATGTTGACTGTTCCACATCTTAAAGCTTCATTGCTCATGTAAGATCTATGGAATAAAATAAATGAATGAATGAATGAATGAATGAATGAATGAATGAATGAATGAATGAATGAATGAATGAATGAATGAATGAATGAAGGCCTGTACCTCCACTGCAGAATACCGACAGGCTAAATACAGAGCCATCTTAATAATACGTTCACAAATAAGTTATTTATAAATATGAATTTATTACGTTTACTTACATCAGTTTTGACATTACAGACGTGGACAAATTATTAGCAAAATTGAAGATTTTTATTATAATTTTTACAAAATATGATTCTTCAATTCAGACTACAGTTGACATTTTTGCGTATTTCCAAATTATTAGCAAAATTGAAGATTTATATTGTATATTTTTAGAAAATTTGACTCTTCAATTTGGACTATATTTGATATTTTTGCATATTTACAAATTATTAGCAAAACTGAAGATTTTTATTGTATATTTTTACCAACTCTTCAATTTGGACTACACTTCACATTTTGGATATTTCCAAATTATTAGCAAAACTTAAGATTTTCATTTTATATTTTTACAAAATTTGACTCTTCCATTTTGACTGCAGTTGACATTTTTTGCATATTTATAAAGTTTTAGCAAAATTAAAGATTTTTATTGTGTATTTTTACAAAATGTGGCTCTTCAATTTAAACTACAGTTACATTTTTGCATATTTCTGTCTACTATAATGATGGAAATATGAAAATTGTCAACTGTAGTCTAAATTGAAAAGTCAAATTTTGTAAACAGAATTATCATAAAAATCGTCAATTTTGATAATAATTTGTCCACGTCTGTAGTTACATCAGTTTTCACATGAGTTATACTGAGGACAGAACATCTAGAAGCTTGGAGACGGTTACTTTTAAGCGGTCCGACCACCCCCTCCTCCCGCACTAACAGGTACGGTACCATTCAGCTGCAAAACATTTTCTGAACAGACGTTATTGTATTGTGAGAGCGCAGCTGGATCAGTGAAAGTAGATGGTCAACGTTTTCAGTTTGTAGTGCAACGAACAATTCTGCTGTGTGTGGGTTCTTCTGTAGTGACGTCACTGAAGCCTCTAGTTGTTCTGTCCTCGGTATACATCATTTTTCACAATATATGCTGAAAATGGCAGCCTCGTTCAGTAATGCATCTACAAACTCTTGTTACCATGTTTGCGGCCACCTTTTTGAGCACGCGTACACTTGTTAATTTCCATTGTTACGTTCCTCGTTAATTCCTCCAGAGTGTGCGACCTGTTTTTGTATGAATGAATGAATGAATCCACTGTGTCCCATGAAGGGCTAGGGCCTCCTACAGGAGGGGAAGCTCGGTTGGTGTGGTTCACATGATGAGCTATTTCACGTGAACAATATTTACATTCACATTCACTACGTGAGATACACTAGAGTTTGTCAAATTTTAGATCTATATGAGTTTGTTCACTATCTGTCTCCACTCGTTCCTGTTGCGGGCGATGGTTGACCAGTTCCCTCCCAGCTGCTGCTTGAATGTATCTGCCCATCTTCTTCTTGGCCTGCCTTGTGTTCTCCTTCCTATGTACGGGTCCCACATGGTGGTTTCTCGCGCCCATCTGCCTTGTTGCTGCCTTGCTACATGACCACCCCACTTCCACTTCGTTATGAGGGCTTTTTCTGTGATGTTCTCAGAAGCTGTAATTTTCTGCAGTGCTGTGTTGGAGACCTTGTCTTTCAGTGAAACGCCAACTATCTTCCTCTCTATTTTCCTTTGGCATATTTCGATGTTCGTCTTTTGCCTCTCTGTGAGGGCCCAGGTTTGGCAACCGTATGTTAGCACCGGGAATACACAGGAGTTAAGAGCCTCTAGTCTGAGTCTGCGGTCTATGGACCTGTCAAGGAGTATAAACTTTAGCGCCCAGAAGGCTTTCCAGGATTGTGTTATTCTCCTTTGTATTTCTTTCTCCATCCCTTGGTTAAGTGAGACAGTCTGCCCTAGGTAGATGTGATCGTCCACGTGTTCTATCTCTGTTCCTTGTACAGAGATTGGTGTTGGCGTTCTATTTGAAATTATTTTTGTTTTACTGTAATTGACTGAGAGCCCAACACAGTTGCTGAGCTCGTTCAGTTCGATAAGCATTTGCTGTAGTTCCTGGCAAACAGTACAACATCATCCGCGAATCTTAGGTTGGTTAATCTTCTGCCATTTATTATAATGCCATATTTTGTATCCCATTTGAGCTTTTGTATATCCTTCCTTTAAGGAGAAATCTGAAGATGTCAAATCGGGGGAACGTGGGGACCATAATCCTTGAGAAATGATACGTTCACCAAAAACCTCGCGCAAAAACTGCATTGTTTCATTAGATGTGTGACATACGTTCATCATTGTCCATAAGCGCTGATCCATATTCCCTAAAAGGGGCGATTAATCTCGTTATGGTCGAATTGTTAGGCATTGCCACATCCGGGAATTTCCACGAAATTCGTCTACAACATGTGCATAAGAACGACTGGAAAAATAATGTTCAACAATGAAAACTCGTTGCTCTTGGGAAAATGATATGTTTGTCGAGCAATAAACAAAGGACTGCTGCAAGCGTCAGTGTATACATACAACGCTTGCAACAGGTTTGTTGTCGTTAATACCCATGATGCTATCCAGCGGTAGCCGATAGCACTTTCCAACTGCATTACTCAATATAAGCACTATAATTTTAATCTGTGCGACTTTTGGATCGCTATTTAGTTCTTGTAATCTGTACTTATTAATTTTGTTATTTCACTTCCTTGTTTGTCTCTTCGAGTTGGTTTGAAATATTCAACGGTAAAATTCTTATTGACTCTTCGATCTCGCTACGCACAACGTAAGATCTATCCCGAATAAGGATTTAATCAAGTCTGTAATTCATGCTTCTGGAGATAGAAAAATAATTTCAGAGGCATATTTCATTAGGCCTATATTTGCAATCATTTGACTAAACAAGGATACAAGTTTATTCAGTCATTGAACACAAGAATTTGATGTTACATTCTTGTTCCGGGGAGGTCTTCATAATACAGGATGTTAAAAAATAACGTTTACAACGTTTCAGGGATGATAGAGGAGATAAAAATAAACATCTGTTTTAAGTGACAAAACTTTAGTAGATGCGTCGTTTTGCCGCCAGATGGCCTGAAGGATAGATGACTTGACTTCCGTCACAACACACACTGGTTAATTCTGTTTGTGCACGACCATCTTGTAGGGCCTTATCTGCTGCCTAACAGTCTCCGCGGTGGTAATTATTTTGTTTCTCTACGCGACGTCCTACCAGAACTTATAGAAAATATCCCATTGAACATCAGAGAACGAATATGGTTTCAGCATGACGGTACCCCTCCACACTTTGATCGTCGTGTCAGGAACCACCTAAATGCTACATTCCCCGATCGTTGGATTGGCAGGGGTGGGCCGGTACCGTGGCCACCTCGATCACCGGACCTAACCCCATTGGATTTCTTTTTGTGGGGAGACGTGAAACTTTTTGTGTATGAGACACCGATCGATACGGCAGAAGACTTAGTTGCTCGCGTTGTTGAAGCTGCACATGTTATTAGAGACAATGTTGGCCTTTTTGAGCTCTCGCAGACACTCCATAGTACGAAGGTACCAGTTGTGCAATGCCTTCAATGGACGGCAGTTTGAATACCACCTCTAAAACGACAATTGGTCTTGTTCTTTCTGGATTATACTAACACTTACATACACAATAAACGGCGCATCTGCCAAAGTTTTGTCACTTACAAAAGATATTTGTTTTTACCTCTCTATTATTCCTGGAACGTTGTAAACGTTATTTTTAGCACTCTGTGTATTTGATTTTCGTTGCGTTTTTTAACAGGAGAGGTGGCGGTGCACAACTTCTAATCACCTCTCATGAAGTATGTGCACGTGAGAGGCCAGCAGCCAACTGGTCGGCCTTGGCACTTCATGGGCTATCGGGCTACAGATTGATTTATATTCATTCACATGAACTTATAGTTACGTTGTGGTAGACTGCAGGCTGGAAGCGCCCAGATGAAGACAGAATCGTTCATCTCGCTACAACTTACAGAAAGGCCCCAGAGTCCACGCAGCATCCTATAACATTGAGTGTTCATTGGAGGTGAAGAGGTGACATGCTAAGGAATGCGGCTAGAATTCCCACCACCCCCTTGTTACGCATGTACTATCTCTCATGGAAATAGTTTCGATACAACTTACCTTCGTCCACATCTCAGCAAGCCCATTCTTGTGAACGTTTATAGCCTACAGATCGCTTGAATTGGCTTGACATTTCAAGGGCCGGACCGGGACGAATACTTGCGCCCTATGCAGGGTGGAAGTGAAATAATCCTGCACATTTCCAGAGCGGATAGCTTATGTTGTATGTAACAAAAAATGAATACAACGGTCCTATTCCCCAGCTTCCGAATTGATGGCGTCTACAGTACAAGCTTCATAAAAACATAAACGAATCACTATACATGTAATAACCCCTGCAGTAGCTGAATGGTCAGACTTTCAACCTGTTAACACCTCTTATCAGTTCGACTGTCTCACTTCGACTGCTTCCCCACTAGAGCAGTGTTGCCAACACATAAATTGTATCCCCGTCAGTCTAGCACCTGGAAATCCGTCAGAATCCGTCAAAATTGAAAATAATAATAATAATAATAATAATAATAATAATAATAATAATAATAATAATAATAATAATAATAAGATCCACTCAAAATAACTATATATATATATATATATATATATACATACACACAAATAAAAAACAAATTTTAACATAACTTACCAATCCTGATTAAAATAATAATTCGTCAATCTCTAACTTGATTACGAGGAAATCTGAAACGGGGATTCTTAAACATGGTACGGAACAGGCAGGGCTGTTCAAATAAAAAGTAAAATCTCCCAAAAATTAGACAATTAAAAATGTCAAAAGACGATATAAATCGTAATTTCCGCCAGAAAACCCGTCACCCGTCAAAGCCATTCTTTTCCCGTCCGCTATGTTGAAATTCCGTCAGTTTTAACGGCATTTCCGTCCAGTTGGCAACACTGCACTAGAGTTGGATCGATTCGTGAACGAATCGTTCATTCAAACGACTATAAAGAATCGTAAGAATCGATTCGTGGTGTGAACGAATCGTCGTTGAAAAGAATCATAACGAATCGTCGTTCAAAAGAATAGTAACGAATGGCCATGGTATCGTAACCCACGATTCTATTTACTTGTTTGATGTAACCTATTAGCGGACATTTCCGAACCGTGCCGAATGCTCCCGAGCGAGAGTGAAATCAAAATACTGCATTTGTTAAGTGTGAAAAATAATGAACACAAACCTGAAATTTGCATGGTTAAATAGAGATGTTATGCAAAAAATATTCTTGATAATAAGGTTCAGTTTATAAATTATAATTAAGAAACACTATCTTGAATAATTTCGTAGGCTAATGGAGGTCATGATTAGGGACCGGATTTTTATGTAATCACATATTATATTCCTTTCAACCTAACCGTATATAAATAACAAATCTTTGCGAATCTTGTAATTACCATTAATATAATCAAATTTGATACTACATACTTTTATCCCACATTAGATATTATGGCTTGGTATTACATAAATCTACATATTTAGGGGGTTTATTCATTTTTACTTCCCTAAAAGGAAGAAAGAAACTTCTGTTAGGGAAGTTTACAATTTGAAATAACAGATTTAAAAAGCCTTTTTCCCTACCCAAGAAAATATATATTTCGGCACGAAACATAACGTCCTTAGTTCCAGGCAAACAACAGTTTGTAAATGCCTATAGTTTGAGGTTTTAGTAGATACTTTGTTTCTTACAGGGAGCAACTAAAATGCATGTGTCCCACATCTCCTCTTATTTTCTCCTAATCCAGTAAAGCGAAACAGTGCTTGCAGTACTGTTGTGTCATTTATTTCACTCAGTTCTCTAGTTTTAGTACTTACAGTATAAAGTGCAAGTGAGTTTATCTACTGCTTTTAATAACTAAAATGGCCCCTGTATCTTCAACCCTAACGACAAAAATGAAACCATGGATTGCGATGGACGAAGGTTCCACTACAGATGGAAAAATTGCAATGTGTCAAGTATGCGGTAAAAAAGTCGGGTGCTCTATGAAATCACAAGTGGAGAGTCTTAACTATGATATACCTGCCACATATTGATATTAAATATTTTCATGATTTTACATATTTTGGTACATATTCAGCTTATTTTTCTTACCTTGATATTACATAAAAATCCGGTCCCTAGTCATGATGAATGGTTCCAGCCAATGAGAAAGAGACAGTCCAATGTCTCGCCTCTTATGCCATCTATGCGAGAGATGTAGAACGTTTTTTGTTCTACCCGTGGTTTGCAAAGGAAAGTGTCCTGCGAGTCGTTCGTTGACGATTCAGGAGAATAGTTGGAATCGCAAACTGGAAAGAATCGTTAGAATCAATTCGTAATGTATGATTGAATCGTTGCAATCGACTTGCGAAAAAGAATCGTGTTGCCCAACTCTATTCCTCACTCCCAGCCCTAGCTTTCCCTGTGATGTTTCTCTACGGCCAGGACCGGTAAGCTAGTCCCACATTGTAGGCTAGCTTAAACATGTAATACAAATCATACATATTATATATCATCGTTATAGTTATCATTATAATTTTCAACTTCCCGAGAAGATCTATAGCGAGTAATAGATGAACGCATAAGGAAATGTAGCCATAATATAAAGAAATATAATCTCTGACATGGGTTAAGTGAACTATTCATAATCGTTCAGCTTCTGATGTCACTGTTCCCTTCACCGACAAGAATAAAATGTTTAACGACATCTACTACACGTTTATTGGCACTCGAGTGCACGTATATAATTCATCCACCTGTCCCTGGCATTTTTATGTGCACCATTATTATTCTTATGTAGATGCAAACAGGTTTAATTCTCTGTTCTTGCGGTCTAGCTCCGTGGCCTTGAGTCACTCTTGCGATAAAATGCGACAAAGCGTTTTATTATTAGTCATAGTGCCTGAGGCAATTCCAGCCTTTAGCGATGGATGGCTTCTTAGAGAGTTATAGTTGCATGGAAATAATATGATGGACTGCAGTGTACGGGCATCAGCTAACAATCGAATGCTTGATCTAAACGTACAAGAGACAGCCAAGAAGTATATGTACTCATGTATGTTCTACTGTCTGGATTTGAAAACCGCTTTATTTCGATAACATTAGTCTACATCATCATCATCATCATCATCATCATCATCAAAATAATAATAATAATAATAATAATAATAATAATAATAATAATAATAATAATAATAGTAATAATAATTTTTAATTTTTAACAAAATTGGAATTAAATATATGAAAATCAATAAAGAAAAAACTAAAATTATGGCCTTCTGTAGCTCTGTGCCTAGCAAAATATGTTTAGATTAAAATATATTAGAAAGAGTAAATTATTTTACAATCTCGGATACACATTATCTTTTTTCGATGAAGTAGACATTTCACAGAAAATTTCTAAATACACCAAAACAATGGGAATAATTAACAACATTATGAAAATTTTTCCTAGTACAAAGGCATACTAGACTTGTACTTTGTTATGGCAGTGAGGCATGGACATTGAGGAAGAAAGACGAAAGCAGAATAACGTCTAATGAAATGGAACGAATTTCTTACAGTGCCCTATTGCCAAACTTATTTACTTACTTACTTACTTACTTACTTACTTACTTACTGGGTTTTAAGGAACCCGGAGGTTCATTGCCGCCTCACATAAGCCCGCCATAGGTCCCTATCCTGAGTAAGATTAATCCAGTCTCTATCATCATATCCCACCTCCCTCAAAAATCCATTTTAATATTATCCTCCCAACTACGTTTCGGCCTCCTCAAAGGTCTTTTTCCCTCCGGCTTCCCAACTAACAGTCTATATACATTTCTGGAGTCACCCATACGTGCTACATGCCCTGCCCATCTCAAACGTCTGGATTTAATGTTCCTAATTATGTCAGGTGAAGAATACAATGCGTGCAGTTCTGTGTTGTGTAACTTTCTCCATTCTCCTGTAACTTCATCCCTAATATTTGGCTAAGCACCTTATTCTCAAACACTATGTTCCTCTCTCAAAGTGAGAGTACAAGTTTCACAACCATAAAGAACAACCGGTAATATAACTGTTTTATAAATTTCTAACTTTAAGATTTTTTGACAACAGACTGGATGATAAAAGCTTCTCAACCGAATAATAACAGGCTTTTCCCATATTTATTCTGTGTTTAATTTCCTTCCGAGTATTATTTATATTTGTTACTGTTGCTCCCAGGTATTTGAATTTTTCCACCTCTTCAAAAGATAAATTTCCAATTTTTATATCTCCATTTCGTAAAATATACTCGTCACGAGACATAATCATATACTTTGTCTTTTCAGGATTTACTTCCAAACCTATCTCTTTACTTGCTTCAAGTAAAATTCCCGCGTTTTCCCTAATCGTTTGTGGATTTTCTTCTAATATATTCACGTCATCCGCATAGACAAGCAGCTGATGTAACCCGTTCAGTTCCAAAACCTCTCTGTTATCCTGGACTTTCCTAATGGCATACTCTAGAGCGAAGTTAAAAAGTAAAGGTGATAGTGCATCTCCTTGCTTTAGCCCACAGTGAATTGGAAACGCATCTGACAGAAATTGACCTATACGGACTCTGCTGTACATTTCACTGGGACATTTTAATTAATCGAACTAGTGTATTTAGTCCTATGCCCTTTAAATACACCATAATAAACGTGTTTTGTTGCTGTAAACGGAGTTTTAATGCATTTTTTACTGTTCTTTTAGGTTATTTCAGTTAATCCGGACTTCCGTTAAACTGATTAACTTATCCCTCCAATTGGTCCGGATAAACGGGGTTTTACTGTATTTATTGTGCGTTTAATTTCCTCCCTAGTGTCGGCCCTACTGCCATGGAAAACAAAAACGCTACGTAGTCGTGCATCAACCTGTTGCAATAATTTGTAGACTATTGTTCTCTATGCTAATGCAATGTTGTGTTTATGATTCATAGAGAGACTGCATTGCTGTATACGGTATATATCATTAAATTATTTCATTCTATTATTATTAATGCAGTCAAATTCACACAGGCGTTGTTAATAATGTGAGAGTAGCAAAGTTAGAAGAGGATTTTAAATATTAATGGACTGCCCGCAAAGTGACTAAATCATGTGGGTCAAGAGCTTTTCGTAAGTGAAGAACTACTTTTTTTATGAAGCGGTTGCTCGTAGCTGTTATCATATCTAGTTCGCAATTAGGGCATGACATTATTAGATGCCAGCACTCCGTATTGTACAATTCTCCAATATTTTTTTTTTCTGTCCCGTTTGAATTGCCGAAAGCAATGCGGGATTGCAGCAATCAATCCCGGAAATAATAGAGGGGGATTGACGCTCGGGCTTAATAATATCCAGTCGAACAAAAACATTTGGACCATAAGGCGGATTAAGTCAATTGGATTACGTAATTGAAACGCTGGAATCGTTATTTTTGTAAAACGTAATGTTTTCTGTAATAATAAGGCATTATAATGAGCAATTGGGAGATATTGTGTCCAGAATACAAATATAGCTTGAATGTTTTATAGTTTTAGTTATTTATAAAGAAAATAATGTATAAATCTACAAGGAGCAGAGGTTAAATGACCATAGATAGATCGAAAAAATATTCAATTACAGTTCGGAATAGAAGTTGCACCCAGTCTTGCACAGGTTGTTGTTGTTTAGTACTGTCCGAAGACAGGTCTGAACCTCACAAGTGATACCAACAAGGCACGAGCGCATAGGAATTGAGCACAATATACCTGAACAATCCGTATTTCTTATTCGAGTAGAGCACAAACAACCTGAAAATGTCCATTCGCGTTGAGCACAAACCATTTGACACATTTTCCTTCCCATTTTCTACAGACTTAGGGCTGGTACCATTGATTTTGCTGTTGTGGTTAAAAATGATCGTTAAAAATGTTGGTAAAAATTTAAATCATGTAACTGTCGTAATTAAAAAGATTTACAGTGATAGGTTGTTCGTTTTAAATAATCTAATCGAGAAATTACTCCTGTGTCATATTTTAATAATACATCTGTCAAAATATCTGGTTTTTTTATGTTTCGTCGAGCGGTTTTCTTTTGGCGATTGCAGCTGTTTCCGAATCACTTTACTATACTTGGGAAGGTCTATGTTGGCAGAGCTACCTGATGTCTTGGGAAGGGTCAGGGAGGGTGAGTTGAACTAATCCTATGACACAGACACTTGTAGAACAGCATTTCCTCTTTCTTTCCTCCCCCTCCCTCACCAGGACACCTGGAAAGGTTGTCAGTGGCGGATGTTATTACAACTATGTGTTAACATTTTTCAGTGTAGTTTGAGAAGGCCCTTATAATAATTTTATAATTGAAATGTTAGAAGTATCGTGCTTTATATTAGGCGTACTTGTCCTACTGTTTGTGATTCTTGGTGTAGGAACAAGAGGAAAGCCACTGAAGTCTGACGCCAGGGAAATAGTGTACAATATACATAAGTTTTTCGTGGAGGAGTATGATGCTTTGAAAGTCGGAAACCCTACAATAAACATAGTCGAAGTAGCAAAGCGAACTCCTGCTGTGTGTGGAGTATCTGAACGCACTGTTTACCGTATCCTAAATGAAAAGAGAGAAGCAGATGAATCAGGAAGAAGAGTTTCAACTCCGGGCAAAAAGCGGCCGAAAAGAACTCCCACGAAAACGAATATACACTCATTCACTGCGGCTGCCATCAAGAGACAGATTTACTCCTTGTACAAGACTGATTTTAGTCCGAGTGTGGAAGATATTCGTGATGCTCTCGATAAGTCTGGGTTATTTTATGGCAGCAAATGGTCGGTGCGGTAAAGACTAAAAAAACTTAATTTCCGTCACGCTAAGAATAACTTCGGACGGAAGATTCTGACAGAGAAACCCGACATAATTGCTAAGCGATTCCATTTCTTAAGGAGGATGCGCGACTTACGAATAACCGGCCGCCCTATCGTTTACCTGGACGAAACATGGATAAACATTAATCACACGAAGAGCAAAATTTGGATTTGTGACGATGGTGACATTCCTCTGAACGTGCCCTTAGGAAAAGGGGGACGATTTATTATTGTGCATTAAGTCAAGAAATGAACGCCGTTAATTTCAAACATTGGTTCGAAAAAAAACTCCTTCCGAACATTCCACAAAACAGCATCATTGTAATGGACAACGCCTCTTACATTCTGTACAGCTCCCATTGTTGTATCCTCTAAATCAGACATGCTGTCTTGGTTACGTCAGAACAACATAGAGTACGACCCAAAGGCGACAAAAATCGTATTGTAGGACATAATAAAATTTTAAAAAGGAGAAAATGGTAAGGTACGAACTGGATACCTCAGCTCAAAGTGAACCACACCGGCGTACCCTAGTGCGATTGCCACCATACACTGCAATTTTAGTGTCATTGAGTTCATCTGGGCACAAGTGACAAATGATGTCGCTAAACATAATGTACCTTTCAAATCCAGTGAAGTCATAAAATTATTTGAAGAAGCGTTGTCCAAGTTCACGCCAGAGAATTGGAAAAATGCGTGTGAACATGTTAAAAAGGAAGAGGATTTTTTATTGGGAAAGGGATGAAAAGATTGACAAAGCGGTGGATCGTTTCGTAATAAGTTTGGACTCTGATAGTGATGACGATGACGGTGACGACAACGTAGAAGTAGAAGAATCCGCCACTGCACATACAAATAATTTTATGGAGAGTGTCTGTCTCTTGCCACCATCCCCCCCGCAGATGTCCGGTCAGCCCGGTCAGCCACTGAGTGAGTGAGAGGTAAGAAATATATCTTTCTTTGTCTAAATTTCTCTGCCAACTAAAGAATTCTATACTATAGTAATTATTATTTTTATTACACACACACACACACGCACAATATGTAAGGTTGGCATTACTTCTTCTGAAGAACGCGCACTCCTTTAATGTAGAAACACTTTAATTCTTTGGCAGGTTAACCTCACAGGCAGAACTTGTGTAACAAGTGGACAACTGTGACGACAGTCTTTATATATGCAGAATACAAACACACTCCGACTTTAAGCACAACACGTCTTCACAACGAGAAGAATATCGCTTAAAACTTCCGGCAGATAACACAGACGCTCGACTGGATTCAATTGTCACCCGAAACAAGCGACACGAGCCGCGCAACTAAATGTACCGCTCACGTTCTCATAATATAAATGGTATTGGTGCTCCTGTACTTTGCGTGATGTCATCGGCCGCTCCTGCAAAACACATGACGATCAGCTCCCTGCGAGTATCGGAAACGTAGGCCCCCTAAGTTGCAAGCACAGAGAGAGAGAGTTAGTTAACTGTGTTCATCTTATGTAGAGATGGCCGATATTTCACAAACCGATATTTTGTCACAGGTATTTTTTTGTCACAGATGAACCTGTGACTGATGATGCGAAATATCTGTGACAAAATATCGCTACCGAAATCTGCTCCGTATTCAGTAGTCTGTGACTAAAATATCACTAGTGATCGATTCAGTACTATTATCTCTTAGGAACAGGGAGTCTGTGACGTTCTCAGAACTTTCTCCTCTACGTCGTGGGTTTGCGCATGCGCATGATACAGTAACAGCAATCGGGCGGTGACATTTGATTATTTTTTCGTGATATTTTCTTCAATATTATTTTTTGCAAAGTGATGATTTGTTGCAAAGTTATTAGCGGCATTATAATAGGCCTAATATAATTATCAGTCTGAAATTTTTGTTTTCATAGTTAGTCTGCAGCCTATATATGTTTTATAAATATTTTATGCATTCTCCGAGATCTTTACATTTTCATATAACTGTGAATTCATATTAACTTATATGTATTTTCCACTCAATTTTTACGCAGTAGCAATATTTTTTCAGTTATACTTTTAATTACAAACAGAATAGTTAAAGGAGCCTACAACATTATCTTAATAATGTCACTGAACGTTATGCTCTTCCGAACTTTCGAAGCATTTCTCAGAAGCCGACAACAGCACCTATAGTATTAAAACCGAACGAGACAAAACTGGCTAATTTGGTGGGCAACTTATTTGACTAAACTAACCTTGAGATAGTTTTCTTCGTATTCCCCTTATACACTTTGCATATACGAATCTGTGACAGGTCAGGTTTGGTTAGTTTAAGCTTTTATTATGCCTAGACATATATGATCAACAACTAAACTAGCGTTGAGGTAGTTCTCTTCGTACTCCGCGCATACACCTTACATATACGAATCTGTGACAGATTAGGTTTGGTTAGTTTAGGCTTTGCTATGCCTTGCATATACGATCACCTGCATCTCCACAAAAAATCAAATTCAACGATTTTCATTTCCGATATCACCGAAACTACCTCAGCGCTAGTTTAATCCGATCAACTGCATCTCCACAAAAAATTCCTTATAAATGCAATGATTTTCACGTCCGAAATTGCCAAAACTACTTCAGCGCTAGTTTCACCATCTTATTATAAATGATGTGATTACTTCAGATATCACCGAAACTACCTCAGCGCTAGTTTAATCCGAACAACTGCATCTCCACAAAAAATTCCTTAGAAATGCAACGATTTTCACGTCCGAAATCGCAAAAACTACTTCAGCGCTAGTTTTACCGTCTTATTATAAATGATGTAGTGATTACACGATTTAAATAATACTCCATTGATTACCAGTACCACTTTATCTTTTGTAAAATCCTATCTGAACAACTGTTTTGTTTCGTAATTATTTTCCAATGTTTTTCCGAATACTTATGTTTCGTTAATTTTTATTCTATGACTGAATATTATAATGTTAATGCACGACTTAAAATAATTATCCATTATATTATATACAATAAAAATGATCAATTTTTAAAACGATTAGGATAATCACATAACCTCAATTTCTCCATAGCCAACTACATTTAAAAATGATCAATTGATTCAGTATTTATAATATAACCTCTTGATACAAGAGGTTAACTTTTGACATTTATTTATTTATTAATGGTACATGTACATAATTTATTTGTTGGATTTTCCCATATAAATCACTGATGTGTGGCGCGTATAGAGAAATCGCATTCACATTTCATTGCTCTTAAATATTTCCTGCTAGTTTTTATCGGTGTGACAAAATATCGGTGTAATTCATGCATATTGTGCTTACTTATCGATATAAAATATCGGTGTGACAAAATCACAGATAAAAGTAACAGATATTTAATTGTCACAGTCACAGTTGTCACAGATACTTGAAAATATCGTTTAAGCTCATCTCTAATCTTATGTCTGACCCTGTTCGCTGCAGTGAAGGTCATCCAGTTGGTTAACGTCCAACAGAGTTCTCGCTAACATTCCCTCTTTACGATACCCACTTGTCTTTTTTGTTTCCATAAGACGTAAAGGAGTGAACTTGGGGGACTCATGAGACAAGATCAAGGAGACAGCAGCCACGACCACGCTCTCGGCATACTATGGATATGACAACTATGGAGTCCTCTCTCTTGTTGGCGCTGTTTCCATAATCGACCAACATATCGATGCCAGAAAACCACACGATAAATTAGTGTACAGTAAATGGGGAAACTAACAAGCTATCACGTACTTATTGTTTATGACTTCGGACTACATCGTTAGGTAACCAAGAGAACCCAGGTTCGATATCCTGCGAGGAAAGTTCAAGATTGAATACATATTTTCGTATTATCTCAAGTTGCTTTTACACGAATACTTTACAAGAAAACTTGTCAAAGATTGATCAATGCTAAAAGAGATTTGACAAAGACTGTTTCATATTGCTAAAGATTTGATAAGATTTTAAAATACGTTCATCAAGTTCATTCTAGTCGACCTGGTTGGCGAGTTGGTATAGCGCTGGCCTTCTATGCCCAAGGTTGCGGGTTCGATCCCGGGCCAGGTCGATGGCATTTAAGTGTGTTTAAATGCGACAGGCTTATGTCAGTAGATTTACTGGCATGTAAAAGAACACCTGCGGGACAAAATTCCGGCACATCCGGCGACACTGATATAACCTCTGCAGTTGCGAGCGTCGTTAAATAAAAACATAACATTAAGTTCATTCTAACCTATGTAGATCTACCTACCAATTATTCCAATGTAAATACTGTATGTACGCAATTAATGCCTGTTATTATTCAGTTGAGAAGCTTTTATCATCCAGTCTGCTGACAAAAAATCTGAAAGTTAGAATTTATAAAATAGTTATATTACCGGTTGTTCTTTATGGTTGTGAAACTTGGACTCTCACTTTGAGAGAGGAACATAGGTTAAGGGTGTTTGAGACTAAGGTGCTTAGAAAAATATTTGGGGCTAAGAGGGATGAAGTTACAGGAGAATGGAGAAAGTTACACAACGCAGAACTGCACGCATTGTATTCTTCACCTGACATAATTAGGAACATTAAATCCAGACGTTTGAAATGGGCAGGGCATGTAGCACGTATGGGCGAATCCAGAAATGTATATAGAGTGTTAGTTGGGAGGTCGGAGGGAAAAAGACCTTTGAAGAGGCCGAGATGTAGATGGGAAGATAATATTAAAATGGATTTGAGGGAGGTGGGATATGACGATAGAGACTGGATTAATCTTGCTCAGGATAGGGGCCAATGGCGGGCTTATGTGAGGGCGGCAATGAACCTCCGGGTTCCTTAAAAGCCAGTAAGTAAGTATGTACGCAATTTAGAGAATAACTAGGCTATAAGAAACAACTTATATTTATATTCTTAATTGTACGGTAACCTAAAACTAAGAATATTGAGATTGAACAATGCTTTAAAACAAAATGTTTAAGATCAGTATTTGCATAGGTTTTAAGGTTAGAATCTTCGTCATTACATGTACTGGGTACTTAACTCGAGACATCTGCTTTACAATTTCCTTAAACGCATTATTTTTCTTCATTTTATTGTGGTATTCCACATACCCTACGGCGAGGCGGACAGTTATACATACCTATGTTTAATTCATTAATTGTTGAATAAACTCGCAAGTAACTTTTCTCGGCCAGGACGCCATTTTTTTGTGATTCTTGGCATCATAATTATCGAATCTTGTTGGCTAATTCCTTCAAAGAATTCCCAACATGCTCTTATTTATTTTCAAGATTAAAGGGAGGCAGAGGTGAATATTTCAAAATCCACAAAATTTATCCGATTTGTTTGAAATTGATCATGGATACTAAGTATGTTATTAGTAATGGACATACCAAGTTTCAACTTTCTAAGTGCAATAGTTCTGTAAATATTAATAATTATATAAAACTTTAAATCGTTTGATATAAAATGCTCCATGCACCATATTGTAAGAAATTTTCAATATTTCTTTTTATTTATATGTTCAGAGAAGGTATATAAATAATGATAAGTATTAGTTTATTATGGAAATAATATAGTAATACAGTTATCTTGGTTTTAATTTCATACTTTTAAGGGCACAAAATCAAAAACTAACATCGGAATATCAAAATAAAGATAATAAAAATGGAAAAAACCAAATTTTCATTTTTTCTTCAGTTTTGTTCGAAAATTTCACCTCTGCCTCCCCTTAAATACTTTTAAAATATTTTAAGTGATTAGACAGTAAAACTTGTAAAGTATTGGCAAGTCTTGGAAAGTATTGTCAAGCGTTGAATTTGATGAAGATTTGATAGTTCACAGTTTTAGACACAATGATGACCATACGACTAAGAAATACTGATATTTCTACCTAGTAACACTACAATATAGATCATGGAACGACACAATTTTAAAGATGTGATAGCGATGGTGGTTATGTATAGAAGCCTATTTGTTAAGTACTTTATTTTGGACTACTGCACACATGAAGAAAAAGTGAATTTATTCAGTATCGTCGGCCTGCGTAGCGTAGTCGGTATAGCGCTGGCCTTCTGTGCTCGAGCTTTCGGGTTTGATCCCGGCCCAGGTCGATGGCATTTAAGTGTGCTTAAAAAGGACTTCAAAAATGACTATATTACTCCCTCAAAAGGGTGCTATTCTAATTGAAAACACACTTCAGCACATTCATGGATACACATAGCACACACAAGCTTATATTTATCGCTTCACAACAAAAGGAAAATGTTGTATTTGATCACATTCAACATTTCAATATGTTTCAATATGATTCTGCCTCTTTGAATGCAGAATGTCTTCATAAACAGAAAATGACCGCTCAACATCAACTGAAACCAGAGGTGAAAATTTTCTTTTTATCCTGAACTCTATAAATCAGCACACTTTATTAGTTTTTCAATGTATGGAATCAGAAGAAGAACGGTATTTATTTTCGTTCGCTCAAGAAGTTATAGGCCTATCGGAAAAAATATAAAAATGTTTGCGATATTCTGTCAAAAAGGACTAAAATAAGAGATGTTTTAAAAAAGGGGAAAAAGGGAATATGGACTAAAAAAGGGGACAAAAGGGAAGTCAAAACCATATAATTTGGTCGGTGGAAGATAGTTTTGAACATCGTAATTAATTATTTCATGTTTCGTGTTGAAATAAAAAAGGGATTCCCTTTAAAATCCGGTCTCTAATCATCATCATCATCATCATCATCATCATCATCATCATCATCAACCTTCATGCACTGGGAAACTTCGCCATTAGCTTTTCCAAAACACGCTATGAAATGTTTCATATAAAACAATTTTTATCTCGGAAAGGAAACAAAATCGAGGAAATTTGTATTAAACCTTTCTATTTCAAATATCTCAAAAGAATAAGCCCCTAAAATTAATGACATTACTTACTGTTTTCAAAATTTATCCGCATAACATCAGCTAAGTACCACGTCTCATCATAACAATTTACTCATTATACTTTAACACAAGACATCTTTATATTCTTCATCCTATACAGTTTCAGTTGCTATGAATTGGAACTCGCTTCCGAGTAATACAAGGGATTGTTGGACAATAACGTCATTTAGGTCAAAATTACATAAATTCTTACTTAACAGATTAATTACTGATTAATATTTGTTACTTACAATGTAACTAACATCTGTCCATTCTTATTAGGTCTATTACCATTAATTTCTCTAAATAGAATACAAAATCTCTAATGGCAAAATCTCAATTTATTTTAAATTTATATTTTGCTCCCTATAACATAGATCTAGTAAACTGCCATTAAATTTATTCTCATCATTTTAACCAACTAGCTATCTCAACTTAATTATAATTCTTTACATATTGCGTATAGACTGAACTGAATTAATTAGCTCATAAATTATAGGTTTTATTTCAATTTAAATAAATATGTACTATACATGGTAATGTTTATCTTGTCTCAGTAGCAATAAAACTAAGTCCCTTCAAATGAGGGTGGAGATTATACGAGGGTTGTAAATTTTCAGGATTTCTTTCAAAACCTTGTTATCATACAGGCTACCAGATCTCAGTTTCTTGAAAGACAAACTCAGTGACGTATCTACATAGTACCAAGAGAGATATTTTGTTATTTTATTTTGTGCTACAGAATGTATCAACTAGTCCCTTCCGCCACTGGATGGATGGACGGCATCGCTCCACTCCCCCATCGCCATAACAATACAGACGAAGTAAAACATATCTCCTTTCTCTCTCTTTTCACAGTGAGAAAAGATACATCACACAGACTTTAATCGTTAAAACTTAACTGAAGAATACTGCTGGAGAATCTTTTAAGTGCATTGTAAATATTCACAATTTAAATATGTATGTAACTATTGTATGAAGGCTGGTTGAGTGGAAGAGAAGGCCTTATGGCCTTAACATTGCCAACGAAAATAAAAATTCTACTCTATTCTACTGTTACCCTGTATGTAGGTACAAATTGATCACTAGGGCAAGGCAATTAATGATTTTGCATCTTTTTCTTATGAAGGTTTAAACACTGCTAGCATATATGGAAATGTATGACATTAAAAACTGGTTAAATAAAAGCAATTCGTTAGGGCATTTTTTTTGCATTTTCTTAAGTTTTTTACGGATATGTCATTTTTTAGCAATTTTTAGGTCATTTTGAGCATTTTTTTACACTTTTCAGGAAGTCTGTGACATTATTTGTATTTGATTTGAGATTTTTATTATAATTCAATATTTTCCTTGTCAGTACAATTTCTTGGAATTAAGTAGATGTTTGCTAGCTTCTACCCCTATTTTTCAAGGTATGTGCATAATGAACTTGCCCACTTCTAGGAATTTTATTCAAATTCTTAGAGCGTATGCTAGCTTGTACCCCTATTTTTCAAGGCATAATGAACTTGCCCACTTCTAGGAATTTACCCACACTCCCACAGAGATTCCTTTGTCCAGGTAAACTGGCATTGTTATGCTGTTAATTGAGGTGGTCAGTTGTTTCTAGTCGTCTGTGTGAACAAGTCAAGAGCAAAATGCCTGAAGTAAAGGAAAGTGCTAGTGTTAAATTAAAGGCATTTGTTTCAAAATATGGAGAAAATATTTTTTCAACGGACGGTCGTATTTTATTCTGCAAGATCTGCAATGTAAGAGTAGCTGCTGAAAAAAAGTTTACGATAGAACAACACATGTCACGGGAGAAACATAAACGTGGCCTGCAGAGACTTGAAAATAAATCCAGTGTAAACTTACAGCAAATGCTTCTGGGGGATACGTGTTCAACGTTTTCGCCATTTTGTGAGAAACTATGTGAAGCTTTTCTATCGGCTGATATTCCACTTCACAAACTGAATCATCCTAAGCTGCGAACTTTCTTAGAAGAGGAGACCGGAAAATTAATTCCAGATCCCAGAACATTGAGAAGAACATACATAGCTCGGTGCTATGATAAAACTTTGAAAAAAAATAAGAGAAATGATTGGAGAAAGAAATGTATTCGTATCCATTGACGAGACAACAGACTCTATGGGCCGTTATGTAGCTAATGTTATTGTTGGAGTTTTAGAAGCACACAGCCCTGGAGAACAATTTCTACTACATTGTGAGCAGCTAGACAAAGTCAACTACTCAACGATCAGCTTAGTATTTGACCATGCATTGAGAATATTTTGGCCTGATGGGATTCGAAATTCCAGTGTCTTGCTTTTTATAACAGATGCAGTACCCTACATGATGAAAGCAGCTGCTTCTTTAAGTGCACTGTACCCAAAAATGGTACATGTGACGTGTTTAGCACATGCATTACACCGAGTCGCAGAAGAAGTACGTGCAAATTTTCCTGAAGTGGATAAATTAATTGGATGCGTGAAGAAAGTATTCTTGAAAGCCCCCTCTCGAATTTCAGCATTCAAAACAGAAGCTCCAGAAATCCAATTGCCATTTTCACCTGTTTTGACTAGATGGGGAACATGGCTCCAAGCTTGCAGTTATTATTGCAAGAATTTCGATGTTGTGAAGAAAGTGGTTGATTCTTTTGATAATGGTGAGTCATTGTCAATAAAAAAGGCGCAAGAACTGTTAGCTGATAAAGAAATTGCTGGTAAACTTTCTTACATAAATACTAATTTTGGATTCCTTCCTGATGTCATAACTGCACTGGCAAAATCCCAAGTGACATTAGTGGAACAGCTACAAATAGTGGATAAAGTGGTGAATGATTTGAGCCGTGCATGTGGTAAAGTGGGTGATGCAGTGTCAATGAAAATGAAAAACTGTCTAAGCAAGAACAGGGGGTACACAACATTGTGTTCAATTGGCAGAGCTTTGTCTGGTGAAAATTTTTCTTTTCCTGACTGTGAGTTAAATCCAGGAGATACTGCTTGCTTTCAGTTTGCTCCAATTGTTTCCGTTGAAGTAGAGAGAAGCTTTTCCATTTATAAGTCGGTACTAGCAGACAATAGACAATCATTTTTGTTTGAAAATCTCCGCCAAGTTTTGATTGTTAACTGCAATTCAAAATTGTTGTAAAAGTGCACTTGAAATGAATTTTCTGCAATACAAGGTACTGTAACATGTATTTTTTTTATTTTATGTAGTTCAATAATCAAGTGAGTACTTAACGTAATTAAAAGTATTTTCATTGGCAATGCTTTACTTTTTATTGGTCATTTTTTTGTTTTTTTTTTTAGGTCATTTTTTTGTATTTTTAGGTCATAAATGCATTTTTTATTTTGCATTTTTTACCAATTTATAGGTCATTAAATGCCTTGCCCTATTGATCACTAAACAGAAAACATTTTTATATTACAATAGCTGTCACTAAGTGAAAAAAACAGGGTTATGAACTCTGCTATGGACCCCCTGGTTGTGTCATAAACTTCTCCAATTAAGTTACATTAACAACTTGCGAACCTTTGAGGAGGCGTGTCCTTCACTTTGAAAACCGCAGTAAAATACGAACAACTTCCAATTTTCACTAAAATCTATGTTATAAACGGCTGATTTACATTCAGCATACACCTGCCTTGAATGTGAGCTTGTTAAGTAGTGGATAAAGCAAAAACTGTTTTGTGGAGGAGAGGAGAGGAGAGGGGGACTGCGGGCGATAATAAAACACAGATTTAATGTTCCAGAGCACTGATGCGAGACCTTTCCTTGGGTGTGACTTATTTATCGTATAAAAATCGCATACAACCCACTCATTAAGACTAAAGCTTGTCTCACTTCTTTTCATTTTATTTTCTACGGCTGACTTTTTTTTTCAAGTGTCTTTACCATGTCAGCTTCAATAACCCCTGTGCTGAGAGATATGAAGGTATTTCCTAAGTATGAATGAAATCCGGCCATCCGCTGGGATGCTATAATAGAGAAAGGATGGAGTGAAGTTAAAATGGCTTTTATAGAAGTTTTAAAATAGAAATAATTTTCTGCACGAGAGAGTTCAAAAGCGCACTTGCTCGGAAATTGAGGCTAATTAGTGTTGTGAGGGAGCAAGATTCACTGAACTACAGTAAACCTGGATCATTATTATTATTATTATTATTATTATTATTATTATTATTATTATTATTATTATTATTATTATTATATTATTACTGTATTACATTATATTTTATGATAAATTATACTATAGGGTAAAGTTGCCTAATTCCGTGATATTCCTAATCTCCTGATACTTTTCTTAAATTGAATGTCAGTCAAAGTTTTGTCATTCGACCACAGCGCCAGACATATTTCTCGAAACAGTGCATCTTTCGCCTACTTTTGAGACATCGGTGAACTTCCTAGCAAGATACCCAATCCCGTGACATTCGGTGAAAAAAATGTGTCACGGAATTAGGAGTATCACGGAATTACGCAACTTTACCATACATTATTACATTATATTACGTAACTATGACCACAATACTCCACACTAGTAGATCTGGAAACAATTTTAGTTTTTTACGCACATTACTTTTTTTTTTAATTGGTTATTTTACGACGACTTAACAACTGCTATGGTTATATACCGTCTGAATGAAATGAAGATGATAATGCTAGCGAAATGAGTCCAGGATCCAGCACCGAAAGTTACCCAGCATTTGCTCTTAATGTGTTGAGAAGAAAACCTCGGAAAAAATCTCAACCAGGTAACTTGTCCCAACCAGAATATGAACCATGGCCCCTTCGTTTCACGGCCAGACATCCTAACCGTTACTCCATAACGGTGGACCACATAACTTCTATCTACAGTTCTATAGCTGGTCAAATCAATGGCGTCAAAGAAAATGTGAATGTTCCAAAATCATCAGATGAAAACCCTGCTTGGAAAGCCATAGACAGAAAGGTAGGTGTACTCCCTTCATTCATTCATTCATTCATTCATTCATTCATTCATTCATTCATTCATTCATTCATTCATTCAGTTTTCTGCCCGAGGGTAGATCCTTCACTGCAAACCCAGCATTCTCCAATCTTCCCTCTTTTCTGCATTTCTCTTCGTCTCCGCTACAAACCATATAGGCCTATATATAAGTTACCATTGAATAACGATATAATCATCATGTATTTGCATATACAGGATGATTCACGAGGATTTACCGTCCCTTACGAGGCTTATTTCCGAAGACATTTTGAGCAAAATATGTCATATAAATATTTGTCCTAATCTCAATATTTTCAGAGTTACACTAAGTTGAAGTTATTAGTAAAATACCTTTTGTCTTTAGTTTTAAGAGTAAAAAAATATTAAAAATAGAAAATGAACTATTCATAAGTATAATTTCTTTAATTGGCTAATGTTCTGAAGCTAAAAAATATGTTGTTAATTGCTTTGTACAGATTTTGTTTTCCAATTTTTAACTAAAAATGGCATCTTTCTTACGCTCTTATCATAAAAATTGTTATAGATCATACGACTTTAGGAACTTGATTATTTACAGTTCAATTATGCATCCTAATATACAGTCTTGAAGAATTTACAAGAGTGGCGTGATTTGTAACAATTGTTGTGCTAAATGATTAAAAAAAAATCTGTACGAAGTAACTATGGAATTCACAACACATTTTTAGCTTCAGAATATTAGCTAATTAAAGAAATGATACTTCTGAATAGTTAAATCTTTATCTGTAATATTCTTTTACCCTTAAAACTCAAGAATAATGGTATTTTACAAACAACTTCAAATTAGTGTAACTCTGAAAATATTGAGATTAGGACAAATGTTTATATGACATTTTTTGCTCAGAATGTCTTCGGAAATAAGCTCCATTAAGGGACGGTAAAAATTCTCGTGAATCACCCTGTATAAGTTCTGAATTTTATTAACTAGTCTATTACAGTATATTCGCGCAAGTGCTCGTCACGCTTGGTTCGCGCCGATATAGGCCTATCTCATCTGTAGATGACATCACAGCGGACTATGTAACAGTCTTCTCGAATATTGGGTGTTCATTTCAAAGTGTGTCATGACGTCACTCTTGTGAGTCAGCGATTTGAAGCGAGTTTCAGCTTTTATGTCAGAGAAGTTGCCTATTAATCAAGGCGTTCAATCTGAACTTGAGAACGTGTACGGTATAACTTGAACATCGTAGCAACAGATGGCGGTCTGTACGGTCTGTGTGCTACCATAATCTCTTTCGAACTGTGTTTTGCGCGGGCAAGTCGTACGCAGGGTATTTGTTATCATCGGTTGCGTACCGCAACATTTCACAACACAAATCAAATGCTCCGTGTCCATGTTGACCATCCAAGTTAATGTCAACAAATACTGTACGTAAGTAATCGTCTTAACCCTCTCCCCATATCCCGACAGTAAGAAAAAAACTCACCTCAGTACGTGTTTCCAAGCAGTTCACATTCGTGCCACTACCGGCGTTACCGTACGTATCGGTAAGTTCTCTTCTGAATGAACGCCGTACTTGCTAGGCAACTTCTCTAGCACATAGGTAATACGCCTCTGCGGAAGTGTAGGAAGATTGAATTCTCTAGGCTCATCGGCTAGCCATATGACGACATACAGCGAGCCATGACACACTTTGAACTGAACACTCAGTATAACAAAGCTTTATTAACAAATTGTATCAAAACTCTTAAACAAAAAAGGGTAGCTAAAAACTGAATACTTATTCCAAACGCAATATAGGCCTATAGCAACCCAACTCTTGTACTTTGAGCGTGGAATGCGATTGAAAAATGTTGTAGTTCTCAGTAATTATGTACCAATGTGTGAGATATTAACTATGGAATAATAATTTATAGTATAAGAGAGTAAAATTAAATTTTATGCGCGAGTGGAAAGTTCAGAGCCCGAGACGAAACCAAGGGTTATAATTACCACGAGCGCATAAATTCCGTTTACTATCGTGTGCTATACAGCATTTTACCCATTACTGCTATCTAAATTTAATTTTTAATTGCACACCTTTCCTTTGTAATGTGTTGTTTGTGAAGAAGTAATAAATGAATTAAAGTATGGATTTTATTTCTAACGTTATGGCTACTCCAACACAAGCGTGCACGAGACAGGGTGACCAGATGTGAAAATATCTTTGGAGTACAAAATGATGAGACAATGAGTACATTTTATTCAAAAGGGGGTAATTCCACAGTATTCTCATGCAGTTTTGTAAACTTGAAGTGTTAATTCTATGTCCATTATTGCTTTCATAAGCCTACTGTTCATCTAATTATACTGTATAATATATTAATTCTCAATGTAAACGAAAACAATAATACTAAATATTCTCCCGAATAGGACTATGAGTATTACATGTGATAAATTTAGTTTAGGAACAAAATTACCAACGCAAATAAAAAAAAGACTATTTTTTTTTAATTATTACCACAACCTACGTGTTATGAAGAGTTAAATTTTCAATAGTCATACTTACTTACTTACAAATAGCTTTTAAGGAACTCGCAGGTTTATTGCCGCCCTCACATAAGCCCGCCATCGATCCCTATCCTGTGCAAGATTTATCCAGTCTCTATCATCATAGCTCACCTCCCTCAAATCCATTTTAATATTATCCTCCCATCTACGTCTCGGCCCCCCAAAGATCTTTTTCCCTCCGGCCTCCCAACTAACACTTTGCTGTGGTCGTGCCAGAGAAGCAGTCCCATGCCGAGGCTTATTGGATGGATTCGTAACAAGCTGCTTTTTACGGTGATGGGTTGTTAGCCCTTCGCCCAACCCCCAAGCTGTAGGACCACCCCTTATCGGCTGTCCACTTATATATGAGCCGTTCAGAGGAAAAGTGGTGTAAGTGAAAATTGTGTAACGAGGTTTAAAGTAAAAATTCTGTAAAGTACAGCGCAAAGTAGTAATTAATATGGCTTTCGTGCTATCCACTGACTACTAATAGTTTAAATAAATTGAATATTAATTGCTACTTTGCACTGTATTTTACAGAATGTATACTTTAACCGTCATTACCCATTTTTGACTTACACCACTTTTGCTCTGAACGGCTCATATATTCAACATACTCGCAGCTACCCTCCATATCTGGAGGCCGTCTCCTCTATCCGTAACCTGAGGACGCGCCATGCCTCGTGATAGGGACTCACAATACATGGTTTCAATAGTCATAGATTTTAAAAATGTCGAACATTTTGTTCCATTTTTAAATGCCTGAAGGACAGGAAGACAAAGCTTAAAAATGAGGATATTTCCTCCAAAAGACGGGCGCCCGGTCATCCTGACCCAAGCTATAGGGAAGACCAGGTAACTTGATACCCTAAGGGTGAAACCTAACCATTTTTCCCCCATTACTACAAATGCTAGTGGATTATGGTGATTTTCTAGTTTGAAGGTTGAATTTTCTTTTGCCAACTTCGTTTCGAATTTCGATACTGACAAATACTATAAATGGTAGTGATTTTGTAACTGGTATGTTGGCAGCTGAGGCAAATATCGACAATATTTGCCGGTACTTAGAGTTGAGCTTAAACGATATTTTCAAGTATCTGTGACAACTGTGACTGTGACAATTAAATATCTGTGACTTTTATCTGTGATTTTGTCACACCGATATTTTATATCGCTAAGTAAGCACAATATGCATGAATTATACCGATATTTTGTCACACCGATAAAAATTAACAGGAAATATTGAAGAGCAGTGCAATGTGAATACGATTTCTCTATGCACGCCACACTTCAGTGGTTTATATGGGAAAATCCAACAAATAAATTATGTACATGTACCATTAACAAATAAATACTAATCTAACTGAACAGTAACATGTAAAAAGTTAACCTTATATACCAAGAGATTATATCGTAGTTGATTGTAGATATGGAATCAGTTGATAATTTTTAACGTAGTTGGGTACGGAGAAATTGAGGTTATGTGATTATCCTAATCGTTTTAAAAATTGAACCTTTTTATTGCATATAATATAATCGATAAATTATTTTAAGTCGTGCATTAACATTATAATATTGAGTCAGAATAAAAATTAACGAAACATAAATATTCGGAAAAACAATAGAAAATAATTACAGAACAAGACAGTTGTTCAGACAGGATTTTACACAAGATAAAGTATTGGTAACCAATGGTATTATTATTATTTAAATCGTGTAATCACTATATCATTTATAATAAGATGGTGAAACTAGCGCTGAAGTAGTTTCGGCATTTCGGATGTGAAAATCATAGCATTTATAAGGAATTTTTTTGTGGAGAGACAGTTCCTTCGGTTAAACTAGCGCTGAGGTAGTTTTGGTGATGTCGGAAGTGAAAATAGTTGAATTTGATTGTTTGTGGAGATGCAGTTGATCGTATATCCAAGGCATAACAAAGCCTAAACTAACCAAACCTAACCTGTCACAGATTCGTATATGCAAGGTGTATAAGGGGAATACGAAGGAAACTACCTCAAGGTTAGTTTAGCTAAATAAGTTTTATCTCGTTCGGTTTTAATTCTATAGGTGCTGTTGTCGGCTTGTGAGAAATGCTTCGAAAGTTCGGAAGAGCATAATGTTCAGTGACACGGAGTGAACTAACATGATTTACGTTTGATACCCCTTATTTTCAAATGTAATTAATTATCCCATTTATGTGTAAGTGTAGGTATATTTTAAAAGTGTGCAAGGGCAATGAGAACGATTTGTTGGAGCAGTGTCTGCTAGATGTCAGATCTTTTTGGAACTTATAAAATTGACAATTTTTGCTAACTACCCCATATTATTATATTTAAAAGTTGAAAATTACTTGCAAGTTGATGATTTTAACAATATCTAGATAAATATCACTAAATATCAAGTTTAGAACATTGATTAGGCCTATTAATTGGGTGAAATAACACCCCACACGAGTACCAATGTTTGAAAGCACTGTGCGATTTCCTAAGAGTTAATAACCATAAACAACATACCGGTACTGAACTTATTACAAATAATTTTATTTTAAGTTTAATTATTTTAATTAATACTACCCTGCACTGTTCGTGTTAGAGCTATACATTAAAACTGGATCATACATAAATGAGAGAAGTACATGTAAAGTTATTAAAATAATGTAGGCTCCTGTAACTATTCTGTTTGTAATTAATAGTATAACTAAAAAAAATATTGTTACTGCGTAAAAATTGAGTGGAAAATACTTATACATTAATATATATTCACAGTAATATGAAAATGTGAAGATCTCGGGGGAATATATAAAATATTAACATAT
Source organism: Periplaneta americana (assembly GCF_040183065.1). NCBI lineage: Eukaryota > Metazoa > Arthropoda > Insecta > Blattodea > Blattidae > Periplaneta > Periplaneta americana. Next base: position 153,674,427 of record NC_091131.1, on the reverse strand, counting down.
ATTCAGACTTAATATGAAAACAAATTGTCAGATTCATGATTATATTATTATAATGCCGCTAATAACTTTGCAACACATCATCACTTTGAAAAAAATAATATTGAACAAAATATCACGAAAAAATAATCAAATACCACCGCCCGATTGCTGTTATTGTATCATGCGCATGCGCAAACCCACGACGTAGAGGAGAAAATATCAGTCGCAGACGTTGCAACAGTCACAGAGTACTGAATACGGAGCAGATTTCGATAGCGATATTTTGTCACAGATATTTCGCGTCATCAGTCACAGGTTTATCTGTGACAAAAAAATACCTGTGACAAAATATCGGTTTGTGAAATATCGGCCATCTCTACCGGTACTGGAGTTCCATGAAATTAAAATTGTACTAGATTTCTCAGCCGGTTACTGGAAGATAGTGAAATTCGAACTTATTAATAATTAATTAATATTAGTATTAATATTAATACATAATAGTTATTTTATGTGTTGCGTTGTGGTTATAATTCAAGAATAGTCAGGTAAGTACGAATAAATATAATATACTTGGGCGTGATAATGCACGTGGGTAATGGATAGAAATATTATTTCAAATTTTAATGAATTTCTTTCGTGTTTAGATTTTTATTACTATGTCAAAAAAATGAAATAGTGTTGCAGTGACTCCTCCAAGGAAGAAAATATGTGGCATTCAGAGTACGCTTCAGAAATCTGTAGTTCACGTGTATAATGAGTTGAAGAAAGAAGATAATGAAGAAGGAATTATGCTAACGGAGACAGCAATTACAATCAGAATAGGAAAATTATTAGGAGTAAGTATTCTTAAGCATACATTTCAAAGTGGTATTCAGTTTTTAGGAGTTTGCACTAATAATTTCATGATTGTGGTCAAACAAAACAAATTTTTAAGTTAGGCCTAGATGTTTAATCAAGTCAGTGATTTTCATATTGCCAAACTAAATACATTTAAGATACTGTAATACTGCAGTAGGTGATAGCTTAAATACATTTACAAATTAGACGAACAAATAATCAAACAGCACGAAAGTAAATTTCCAGTTTTCTCTTTTAGTATTAAATTAACCGTTCAGATCACAATTTACATGCCACATCGGCCGAAGAAAATACAAGTGATATTGTAATTATTAACTTGATATTGCAGCAAATATTACATGAATGTTGGCCTGTTATGCTGCTTAAAAATAATTCAGTTTTATATAATAACTATATAACATACTCTATAAAGCATAGGAACGTTGACTCTGGCTGAATAATTTATTCATGACTGGTCTAAGTAATATTAAATATGGTGTTTCTTCAGAAAAGCTACCCCACCCAAAGTACTTGTTAAGATATAACACTCGAGAGGACGAGGACGCACTACTGGGAAACTAACCATTTCTCTTCGTCATGGACCTCTCGCATGTTATATTGGTAATTAGTAACAAGTTTGAGGGAGGGACTACAACAATGCATTAGAATATACAGGTAAGTGTCAAAGGATTTTTGTGCTGAATGTATTTGTGGCTGTGCACTAAAACCACGTGTTCATCACTATGTAAATATCATAGAAATCAATTAAACAAAATAAAATTATGCCTTCTTTGATGTAGCTTTTCTGGAGAATTACCTAAATATTAGCCTACTTAAACCTATCGTAGACCCAACCTAACATGTTGATCATTTTCTATTTATATAGCTGCAAATGTTGGTATCATGCATGAATTTTATGATATAACAATTTTTAGAAGTGTTATGTTATTGTTTGTTATTACAGCTTGGCTTTACTACAGCCACGAATGTGATAAATTCACAGAAGGGGACCCCACTTGTGACACCAGGAAAACATAGACTACGTAAACATCCAGTGACTGATGCTGATGATTTTACGAAAGATGCAATTGCGAGATTTATTTATGACAAGTTACATAAAGGTAGGGAAGTTACAGGAATTATTGTGTTGATTTATGCAATGTAATTCTGATATTAGTCATATGTATAAAAATATGGCATAATTTTCATTTACTGTTACAGGGGAAGTACTAACAGCAGCAAAAGTTCTGGAACATATGAATGATGATTATGAAACATATTTATTTAGAGTATCCTTATCATCGGTGAAAAAAATTTTGAAAGAGATCAAATTTCTATGGAGCAAAGGGGATCCTTATACACATGTACGAGAAAGTGATGTTATTCGTTTTTAAGAGAATATATAAGAAATGTGGAGCGTGAGAACCCTAAACCGGTAGTATTCTTGGATGAGACTTGGATTTTTATGAATGGTAAATTTCAATGTATTGTGAGACATTGAATGATTGAATTTTTTACTAAGAAATAGGTTAACACTTATGTGGAATATGAAATTGCAATTAATATAGGCTACTAGTAATGAATTCAGGTGGGAACAACATGTTTTGCAATTAATAGTTTCATATTATAACTAGAGGTTAGTTATAAAATTCTTGAACGGTTTTCCTGTCTTTAAAATTTTTGTGTCTCTTAGAGTGTCAATGTGAATTGCTTTTCTCTCTCTGTTTTTTTAAGTAGGATCACCCACTTATTCATGAAATAAACCAGGTGAAGTTTCCAGTGACATGAATGGTGTTATTCATAGACCAACAAATGAGGGTGGAAGATTAGATGCCGGAACGAAAGGTGGATTTATACTCGGTAAGTTATATTGATTTATATTTTACATAAATTTGGCAAGAGTAATTTTTTAAATCAGGGTACAAAAATATAAAAATTGGTGACTAAATAAAAACGTGGGAAAGCCTTTCACCAAAGAGGATCTCATGTCATGTTATGTTATGTTTTATTTTCTTTATTTAAATGCTGTGAATTCATGTGACGTAATTATATGCCCAGGTATAATTTTTATTGCAGGTGCTGATTTAATTTTTTCATGCAATTGAAAGAAAAGTCAGGACTACCATAGTGCCCTGTAGTTGAGAAGTGGGTGCAAACACAGTTGTTGACCTGAGAACATTAGGGCAATGCGTTATTGTCATGGATAGTGCTGCATATCATAGCAGACTTGTGAAAAATCAGCCAACAACAAAATGGAGGAAAGAACAGCTACTGGTGATTGCAACTGAATATAATAGATTTGTTGTACTAAATGATAAGAGTTGATGGTGTGAAATCACCGTTTGATATTATATTTCAATATTAATTTCCATACTTTGCAGTTATTATTATTATTATTATTATTATTATTATTATTATCATCATCATCATTACTACTACTACTACTACTACTACTACTACTACTACTACTACTACTACTACTACTACTACTATTGCAACCGTTTCTCTTATTTCTCATAATTAGGCATACTTATAGATGCTACTTTTTTCTTTCAGGTGAAATTGAATCTACATAAGAATCCTAAAACAACAGAGTCTTGCCAATTACTGTTCTGAAGCGGCCTTGTCTTATGTGTTGTGTCTATATACAATTAATTCTTTCAGTTTTTTTTTCCCCCCTTTAATCTAATGAAGTTGTTGGTTGATTGATACCAAGTGTTCAGCAGTTGTTGTCATTTGTTATCTTGCACTCCAATATTTAACCAGATGATTGAAAGCTGTGTAAAGTTAAACAGTCAAGACAATGATCCATATCTTCATTGAGATTTCAGAAATGGCATGGGGAGATTCTGAAATATCAGTTCTTTGTAAATATTTGAGACAATCATGGCCTGTAATAATATGAGTACTGCCACTGTAGATTTTCATAGAAGTTCAGTTATTAAATTAGGTGTATTATTTTTACTATGTATTGTACTATATTTTTGTTTCGCTTAATTGATGAATTATATATGCTGTAAATTCAATAGTAGACTGTAGGCCTATAGCTTAACTGATGAATTGTATGTGCTATAAATTAAATAGTAGGCTGTATACCACAAGTGATGAATTGTTTATGTTTGTAATGTGAAGTAATTTGCATGATATTTATTATCAATTTCTGTATATTTCAACTGATTGAATTGTTTATACTTTTAAATTGAATTAACTTGCTTGCTATGTATTATATTTTATAGCTTAACTGATGAATAATTGTTTAGGTTTGTCAATTTAATAATCTGAGTGCCATGTACTTCATATTTTTAGTGGAGCCACCAATGTAGCTTAGTCGGTAGACTCGTTGGCCTGCAAATTCAGAGCTGCACTCGAGGGTAGTTTGGATCCCCCATTTGGTCTGATTAGTTGGTTTCTTCTGAGGATTTTCCTCCATCGTGGAGCGGATGCCGGATGGCCTATTGCAATTTTTTCATTTGCTTTAGAATCATTCCGATTTTTGTTACCATATTGTCATGTTCTGATCTTGTTATTCTTTTAACAGTGTGGTAAGATGCAGGTATAGATAACCTTACAGTAATTTTGCTACCTTTCAACTACCTCATTACTTCCCACTCCATAAAGTTCATGGATCCACGGAAGTACCAGTCGTCGATGTAATTCGACCATTTTGCTTAAAATATTAAAACACTGTAAAATATTGAGATTTCATGCTGTTACGTCCAATACTGCAGCAAGAATATCTGATTTTGAATCTGATAGTATGACAGCCTTCTCAGATTTATGAAGTTGATACTGGAGATTTTGTAAGCTTAAAAGTGTATCTAAATTTTCACTATCAAAATTAGTCAGTGTTTGAAGTTAGTTAGTTAGTTAGTTAGTTAGTGGCGTTTAAAAAGGGCGCGTCAGCTACTATGGCTATTTGCGCCCTTATCTAAAATCTTTCACTAAACACAAACACAATACAATAACCAGAAAGTTTAAAAAACTAAAAAGCGTTGTCACGGTTAAAATGGGGCAAACAAGTGTTTGAATATAATTCCCTGTAAAAGGGAATATACTGGTATTGTACTACAACACCACTACATCTATGGCTTGGTAAACAGGATCCATCTATAAAAAATACTGTATGTAGTCACTCACTGACCAGATCATTTATCGTTTCTAATGATTTTTAAAATGTCTGGAGAAGTATCACATTTCTTAACATCATCTGTTAAAGTTAACTTATATACTATTCATTTTGAAATAACTTGGGATTGTGTTTTATTAGTAAAGTTTCCCTTGATTGAGCAAGTTTGAGTTCTCCAAGTAGAGTCAAAAAGTCTGTTGGGATTTTGGCTCAGTTTTTTTAATATTTGTGGACTGTGATTTTTTGTTCTAGACAACCATATTATCTGCAAATGATGAGATTATCATAAGATCTATTTCTTTAGTTAGACCATCGACATTAATATTGGAAAATGTATTCCTGAAAACAACAATGTGGGAAGCCCAGATGAATCTGTCTCTATTTACATATTTGTGACAATGAATCAAATAATCAAGTCACTGACCCAGTGTAACACTTTATCATGGACACCCTAAGTTTGCAATTTCTTAAGTGATTTATATTTACAGAGCCATATGATCCTTGAAAATAAATTAAAATTGCTAAGGTGTTTTGTTTTCTGTTTAAAATATCTTTAATATCTTGACTAAAATTTAAAATCTGTCAATTTGTTGAATGTAATTTTCTAAAGTCAACTCAATAAGATGAAAGTTAGTTACTAGATTCCAGGAACCAATTCAATCTATGAAATCATCTCTTCCATAATTTTGGCTATCATACTGGTAAGTGGTATCTGTCGATAACTCGAAAAGATATTAGTTGAATAATTGCTTTTCAAAATTGATGTTATGATAGATTTTCTCCAGACAGATATTGTATTTTAGATGAGATTACAAGATAAAAGTAGTGAGTTTGCTTGTTTGCCAACATATTTAAGAAAATCAGCATGTGTATTGTCTGGACTTGGAGATGTTTTGGGTCTTATGTTATTAAATGAATAGTAATATTCAGTTCTTGATTAAATATTGTTATATAAAGTAGATTGTAGATTTAATATTTCTTTCAGTTTTTCCTTAATAGTCTGATGTACACAGATAAAACTAACACCCACACCACCAACTAATCTAATAGAAATTAAAATATAATTAAATGTAGAAAAAGTAATTAAAAATTATAAATACACGTAATAAACCATACCCCCTAATTTCAACAATATACTATTTTATTCCCTTTTACAGCTTGTAGATAATTATTAATTATAGTTATTACTTATTAGCATAATATTTATTGAACTTATTGGCTATTTCACTTCGTTTGAAAGATGTTATTGTGTACAAAAAGCATTTTTTGATGATCGTTTCATGCTGTATGTTGTGTATAAATCTATGATTTCTGGCCATCTGTTCTGTGTAATGCATCTTTTGTATAGAATTAATAAAATACTATTTTGGTAGTAATTATTTTATTAATTGAGTATTTAATTTTCACCAGCTCACATTTCTTGAATATTTGTTTTTTCTTATTTAAATTTAGGACACAAGAGCCAAAAAGAGACTTCACAGTTATGTATCATACATTTTTTCAATGACAGACGTGGAGTTGCAGAAATAATAAGTGTAAGTGTAACATTATTAAGCAATTTACAAACAAATGAAATCTTTAAAAAGGTATCTAGAAGTGAAATTACTTATGGCTTTTAAGGACCAAAATTATTTTTGTAAGTTGATTTATTATTATTTCAGTTTTAGCCTAGTTGTATTATCCATTTCCTTACTAATTTCAAAAGATAATCAGAAGTTCATTCGAATTCCAACCAAAAGTCAATTGGTTATTAATTTATCTACCTTTAGGAAGTACAGTATATGTACGCTGGAATCTTTGAAGTGAAGTGACAATAATTTAATTGGTCTTGGAACAGATTTGATTCTTGAATATTATATACTATACTTTGTTGTATATTTACGTCTAGTAACCTATTAATGCTAATACTAATAATAATGTAAAGGAATAAAAGAATAGAACATAGCAATACATTTCTCATTATTACTGAAACTATTTAGAATAACCTTCCAACATTAAGGTAAAGTACGGTGAGTAAAGAAATCATTCAGTACATAGGATCGTGATTTTACTACATGTGGTGATATCTGGTAACAGTTGGCAACACTGACAAGGCGGAAATATTTGCTGTTTGGGAACTGAACTTACGTGATCCTCACTTATACCTGGTGGCAGCGAAACTACCTGATGGAACCAGCAGATGTACATATTACATATTACACGTGCCTCAGCCTCTGTCATCTCAATATCAAATCTACAAAGAGACACCTACACCCCACTGCCGGACATTCTTATCTCCCTCCTCCTTACGGGCATACACAGTCTGGCCAATAATACTCAGGATTGTTTATTTCAATATATTGTATGCTTCTATTTCATTTTTAGTAATCATCACAATACCCAAGTATTCTGGTTACCCAGGCTTAAAGGAAGTAGTACACCGTGAGGATTAACATGAATTGTTTTTGTAGTATTTGAATTTGTAATAATACATATTTTTGAAACTTACCTCAATGTAATTGTCAGCCTTTCTTCTTCACTTATCGGGGTCCTCCAATAAGTCTGCTTGGTTATGTAGGGGCGTATGATGCTCAAGAGTTCGTCGAAGGAAGTAGTAGACATTCGATAATACTCAAAAAACTTATTTTCATACTGTCTTATTTCACTATAAAATTTCAAAAACCTTCCATTCTCACGATTGACATGAAAAGGATGAACCCAAAATCTTCTTTCTACCGGCTCTTTAAGGAAGCCGGTAGCTTCAACACAGACGCAACTTGCAGTTTCGACAACATGATAATGAATAGCTGTCAGACTACTTTGAGAGCACGGTTGGGGTCTCAAAATTACGACCTCCCACGCGCAGGGATTGCATTTTCGCGGGAAATATGTGGACCGACGAAGGGAATCAACACAAAGCACTTTTATCGTCCGTGTTTTTGTGGATCTGCACTCTACAGTGAATGAAGTATTCGAACACCGACAAACTTGTAAGAAATATAATATTGTAGATTAATTCACTTGTTTACATGAAACTTTTTTCTACACTTACTGAAGTGTAGGAAATATATGGTATTGAAAAGAAAATTAAAAATATGCATATTTAAAAAGACACGTTTAAGTTTCGTAAGATGTGTAATTGTGTAAATTGAAAAAGTATTCGAACAGTTTAAACTCCAGTGACGATTAGACCTGTGACTCCTAAGCGTCTGATCATGGGAACTTCTTACCACAATGGGGTTCAGTCTCCAGTGGCCAAAGAAAAAAATTGGAAAGCATGAAAATAACTTGCCGCTCAAAAAAAATGTCCGAAGCATATGGAAAAGCAATTCTAAGAAAAAAAAATCCCGTTTAAGTGCACCGAAAATTGCCTGTCATCTTGAACTACAACTAAGTGTGACAGCACAGTTCGTAATTATTTGAAAAACAATGAATATCGTAATAGTCAGAAGAAAATATTTGTTAATGAAATCTTTAGGAAGAACGATTAGAATTCGTGGAGAAAATTATATATACGGAAAACACCTCTAATCCGTTCTGGAACAAAGCGAAATTCACAGACGAGAGCAGATTCATTATTTTTTCTTCAGGTGGAAGATGTGACCAAACACTGGACTCTACTCATGAGTAAATCCTTATTGGTGTCACTTATGAAGTTCCAATCTGTCTTCGGCAAGTTGGCTAAACAACAACATAGTTATATTGAAATTTATTCAGTTTATTTTGTAAATTTTTATTATATATGTTATACTACAGCCCAAGTAACTGAAATGGTTGACTATTGTGTTCATAATTATCTTTGATCGTATGGGATACTTTTCTAAAAAGCCATAACTTTTGTCTTTTTAACTGAGCTTCCTAAACTATATTCTACAGTAACCTTGCATAAATACTGAACGGCTATCTGTAACTCATCATCTTAAATTGGCAAGTATCACTTGTTCATATGCAAACATTATAGAATTTAAAATCTGTGAACCTAATTAAAATGTGTTTCGAGATTGTTTTGCTGATAATAGGATGACCAGAACTCTTAACATTCTGAAACATAGTGCTGTAAAGATGATGATGAAGAGTTCGTCGAAGAAATTGGATATTCGATAAAATTAAAAAAAAAACTTATTTTCATAATGTTTTATCTGAGTAATTTTAAAATTTAACAAACCCTTCATTGACACAAAAAAGAATGAACCCAGGATCTTCTTTCTATTGATTCCTTTACGCAAACTAGCAGCTTCACAGACAGAGCTTGCAGTTCTGAATGACAAGCTGTCAGACTACAATAACGGACCTTCGGCTGGGCCTCAAATTTATCATCACCCACACGAGGGATTGCGTTTTTGTGGGAAATGTGTAGACCGATGAAGGGCATCCCGTCAGCTCTCGGCTGCGCGGAACGAGGAAACCGGGGCAAATTGAACGCTGCGCTTGCCGCCATGATGTAGGAGAGCAGACGCATAATAGCAGTACGTAAATCGCACAATTTAACGCTGTGATGATCTAAAATTGACAGATTAGGTTCATTTTCGACGTTTAACATAAAATTAGAACGAAATTAATATATTCAAAGTTTCATTGATATGGGTCAGAGCATTAAAGAAAAGAAAATACGTACGCAGCAATTGATAGAAAACATACTCATACATCCATAAATAGGCCTACACAATACACATTATAGAATGCATAATTTTACGTTAATCAGCATATTGTTAGGTTTCAGAGAATCGAAAATTATATTAATATACATTACTCTTAGATCACAAGACGTAAATACATGCACATTGATTACACAATTTCTTATTATAATCAAATTCTTAAGTGAAATAAATATGTGATAATCAGTATAGACCTGTTGTTAAGTTTTAGAGAATCGTAAATTATATTACCGGTACTTTTAGGCCACAGGACATAAGTAGCCATGCAAAATATAGGCCTAATGCGCAAATGTAGCAAAATTACATTGCAGTTATAAGTCATTCTTCAATTAATAAAGGGAATGCTATCAATTATAAAAAGTAGCCTACCAGTACCTAATACATTGCAATTAATAGGTAACATGAAGACCTAAAAACTGAACATAATCACATTGTTTAAAAAAAAACATACTTTTTATGAGTGGATTTCTTTACATAATATATTGTTATTTTATATATATATATATATATATATATATATGTAATTTTATGCACATATGTAATATCAATAAGATGACATTCCTTGCTTTTTTAATAATATATATCCGGCAAAATATAAAAGGGTTATTTGTATGTGAACTATATGCATTTATAACCCCCCACCCCCAGTGAAAAATAATGCACTAGGAATATCTGCAAAAAAAAAAACCAACAAAAATTGCTGTGCAAATGACAACATAGACCACTCCCAAAAATATAAAGTAATTTTAATGGCCTACGGGGTTATGTCTCAACCTACAAAAAACAACCTCTATTAAGTTACAAAATCTGCTACAATGTAATAGTAAATGTTTAAATATTTATACATTTAATTAGATAGATCATGTTTATTTGCTGTTAAACGCCAAAAGATGGTTGAACAGAAAATAATAACTTTTCTCTCCCTCCCCCCCCCCCTCCTAGAATCCCATTAGTGATATTTAGTTCCCACAGGAAATCATGTATTCATATCCTTACATCTGAAACATAGCATGTTCTCCAACAGGATCAAACCCACGGTTGGCTAATTTATTAGTCTAGTTAGGCCTATGCATATTGATCATGAACCCTGAATCATAAGTCCACAAAGTAGGCTTAGCTATTATAGCCATTTATTTAGGCTATTTATTTACTTACTTATCCACCTTTAGATTTTGAATCGATTTTTATTATCTTGCAGATAAATTAATTTACATAATAAAAACAAAAAGTTATCTTTCCACTAATTGTATTTAATAACTGATGTGTAAGTCTAAATAATTCACTCAGTGGGATTTCTCTACAGTCTGATATACTTGTACTAACAATTAAGTATTCTTTATTGTCGTAAAGTACTGATTGATTTTTAATGACATTGATAGTGTAACAGCAGAGATAATATATCCTACCTCTTGCAAATGGCTTGGAAAATTAAACAGGGATGGTACAGCATCATCTTTCAAAATTCTATTGCCATTACTTTTTCCAAAAATCTGTGTCTTTAAAATGAGCCGAACACAATTTCACGTTCGGTGAAGACACAAATTTATCTCTTTTAACAGCAAGAAGCCACTTTGCAAGTAGCTCAGGCTTCGTGTTTACCGCTGTTTCTACCTATTTAATGGCGACGTAAACATGCGCAGACTGGTTTCAATTTTGGACAGCTCACCACCGCTCCGTGTGAGTCTAGTATACTATATAACGTCTTTGGTTATGACGGGGATTGAAACTGCTTTCCTCAAAAACAGTTCGAAAAATTTCATTGCAACTTATCTTGGCGGTAGTCTTAAGTAAAGATGATGAGGCTCGTTAAAATGTTCTGGGTAATTTTTCTGTGTCATTCTTTTCACAGTGGTCACTCGAATGCGACAAGTAGCTACACAGTCTAGTATATACAGTCACGAAGCTTAATACTTACTAAATATGCAAACGTAAACAGTTCAAATATGCATCCATAGGTAGTTGCTCACCACCAGGATCGCTACTATCGCCTCATCACAGACTCTTTCCCTTCTTTTGAAAATATTAACACCTTCCTTCCACTATTTAAATATGAATACATAAGGTTTATATGAATGGGCATTTGTTAAAAGGGCAGATGTCACATTTTTTGTGTTTTTTACTTTTTCACAGATAATGAAACTTGAAGGGTAAATACATCATTCTATGTTAAAAGGGCAGCAATATCTTAGTTACAAATAAGTTAAAAATGCTGTCATGATCTTGAGATTCTGTTTAAAGGTCAGATGTCCTGGACATCTGCCTTTTTAACAAAAATTAGTTGTATTGTTAACTTGGGAGCAAATATCACCAGTTAGATCAAAGGCCAATCAAAACCCACTCATGCTGTGTGGAATTTGCATTGTTGTAAACTTCAAAGTTTCAAACCTTGAAAAGCAACATTAAGCATCACGAGTTCTACAGAAGAAGATGAATTCTCTCTTGGAGGAAAAAGAATAGCCAATCCTCAAAGTTATAAAAGAAATGTTGTAAAACAAGCAAGACTGAAAGGAGAAGCTTACACAAATTACTCTGGAAAGAAAATAGATGCCAAAACAGTCGGTGAAAATTGCAGGTAATTTAATATTTCAATATTAGTAACTTAGCGTAGTCCTTATATTTAGGCGCTTTGAATGTAGGCATATTATTTTTTATTGGTATTGCTATTGTTATTATTATTATTATTATTATTATTATTATTATTATTATTATTATTATTAGCTTTAATAATTATAGACTATGTACACGCTAATGATTAACTTTGATTTATCATTGGCACCATTATTATATCCATCAAAGTAAAGAATAATCATAATATAATATTAACATTGTAGATGCAGAATGCAGTGCACACAGAATATTAGAGATGTTGATTACGTGGAAATCTTCAAACAAGTACTGTGAAAGAACTAGATAGTTCTACTATTTTAAACTTCAAAGACTGGTGGATCAAGTTTTATAAGATGACAGCTATTTCCCTGGAAAGTGAAGTTTGTTACAAAATTCATGTGATGCTCTTTGTAAAGAAGTACTATAACTAGCAGATAACTGGAAAGCCAGAAGTAAAATGAATTTATAACCACTGTTATTTCATGCTGTGTGACATGGTGACACAATACGTATTTAGGATATGGCCTTTGATGATTTACAGATACGATAATTATTCATGTTCCTTGTTCTCTAATACGAGTAGTGTAAGACCTTTGCCTCTCAAACAGAGCAGTGCTTAGTTTGTTTTGATCTCTCTGAATTGTGTAGATATGAAACAAAAATATACTTCCACAATTCATTTCGCATATTGTACTTTCTTCATACACAATATTACTTACTTACTTACTGGCTTTTAAGGAACCCGGAGGTTCATTGCCGCCGTCACATAAGCCCGCCATTGGTCCCTATCCCGAGCAAGATCAATCCAGTCTCTACCATCATATCCCACCTCCCTCAAATCCATTTTAATATTATCTTCCCATCTACGTCTCGGCCTCCCTAAAGGTCTTTTTCCCTCCAGCCTCCCAACTAACACTCTATATGAATTTCTGGATTTGCCCTGCCCATCTCAAACGTCTGGATTTAATGTTCCTAATTATGTCAGGTGAAGAATACAATGTGTGCAGTTCTGCGTTGTGTAACTTTCTCCATTCTCCTGTAACTTCATCCCTCTTAGCCCCAAATATCTTCCTAAGCACCTTATTCTCAAACACCCTTAACCTATGTTCCTCTCTCAAAGTGAGAGTCCAAGTTTCACAACCATACAGAACAACCGATAATATAACTGTTTTATAAATTCTAACTTTCAGATTTTTCGACAGCAGACAGGATGATAAAAGTTTCTCAACCGAATAATAACAGGCATTTCCCATATTTATTCTGTGCTTAATTTCCTCCCGAGTATCATTTATATTTGTTACTGTTGCTCCCAGATATTTGAACTTCTCCACCTCTTCAAAAGATAAATTTCCAATTTTTATATTTCCATTTCGTACTATATTCTCCTCACGAGACATAATCATATACTTTGTCTTTTCGGGATTTATTTCCAAACCAATCTCTTTACTTGCTTCCAGTAAAATTCCCATGTTTTCCCTAATCGTTTGTGGATTTTCTCCTAACATATTCACGTCATCCGCATAGACAAGCAGCTGATGTAACCCGTTCAATTCCAAGCCCTGTCTGTTATCCTGGACTTTCCCAATGGCATATTCTAGAGCAAAGTTAAAAAGTAAAGGTGATAGTGCATCTCCTTGCTTTAGCCCACAGTGAATTGGAAACGCATCTGACAGAAACTGACCTATACGAACTCTGCTGTACGTTTCACTGAGACACATTTTAATTAATCATACACAATATTATGGCAGCTAAATGAAGTGAACCTCACTCGTATCACAGAGTACCATAAGTGAAGGGTGTGCTTTTTATGCTGTCAGGTACAATAAATAATTTCTCGTGAATACAATTTCTTTAAAAAATATTCAAGTGAAGAACAAGTGAAAACTAACTTCAGGAATTATAACTTCTGAAGTCTGTTAAGTGAACGAAGTCATGATGTCGAGAAAATGTTCTTCCCTGTAAGTCGTAACAAAATTTGTATCAAATACAAAATTTCGTCCCTCTATGATAAGTGGTTTGCATTTTATTAATAACTTAATAAAATATTGTATCATTTTATGCAAGAAGTCCCTTGCGCCACAATTTACATTATTTTAAATTGATATTCAGTTATATGATTCTTTATATACATTGGAACAAACATTACTATTGGAATTTTCTGTACAGTGAATGGGTAAATTACTAGGAATTTTTTTATGAATATTAATTTTTTTATTTTATAATAAAAAATTTTAGTAATTTACTGATTAATTTTACAGCAAAACACTGTCGTAGGCCTAAGCTTTGATTCCTTGTATGTAAGGATCCATATAAGTGAGTATCACTTAAGAATAATGTCAATTGTAGTGCAAGCGACTTTTATATAAAGTGGTTCAATATTTTAATAAAATAATTAATAAAATGCAAAACACGTATCATAGGCAGTTGAAATTTTGTACACTTGTCACTATTAAGTAGATATATACCAGTGATCAAAATTTGGTGTAAGTATGGTAGTTCTTGATTTCACTGTTGTGAACTCTTAAAACTAAGAAACGGCGAGAAATTTCAGTATAGTGTCCTCTTAAATGCGGAAGCCGGAGATTTTGCACGAGGAATGCAGTTGGAAATATTTAGATTTGTTGTTTTTTTTTATTTACAACATCATTGTTTTCATTTGTTACTTGTAATTTATGAAGTTCATGTTGCTGTAATAATAATGTGTTAAATTGGAAAAATCATATTAAAGAAATTACTCCCAAACTAAATTCAGCTTGGTTTGCTATTAGATCTATGCAAAAGATAGTAAATATCAATACCTTAAAAACAATATACTTTGCATACTTCCACTCCGTAATAAGTTTTGGAATAATATTCTGGGGAAATTCCACAGATAGTAACAGTATATTTCTATTACAAAAAAGAGTAATTAGAATAATAGTAGGTGCCAAATCTAGGGAATCTTGTAGGACTATTTTCAAAAAACTACAAATAATGCCCATGGCTTGTCAGTACATCTTTTCATTAATAGTCTTCCTCGTATGTAATCGTGAAAACTTTGTAACTAATTCAACAATTCATAGCATAAATACACGTCAAAAAAATGACTTTCATACTCCATCAGCAAGTCAATCATGCTATCAAAAAGGAGTGCGTTATATGGCAGTAAAAATTTTTAATAGCCTCCCTATTGATATAAAAAATGAAACTCAAAACATAAGATTATTTAGGGCCAAATTAAAGAAGTACCTAATTTCTCACACCTTCTATTCTGTAGGTGAATTCATGACATTCAATAACACTTCATGAAATTGATACTAAAACTTTGTGTTGTACTAGTAGACTATATTGTAAACCTCGTCTGTATATATATTTCATCTAGACTGTGACTATAAATTAAGACTTTATAATAGTATTAAGTTTTTTGACTTGTTCCATATTCTAGCTGTAAAGCAATATATGAATACCATGGAATGTTAATAAATACAATACAATACAATACAATGAAGGGGTGTATTTAACACTTAAATGTATATTTATGCTGTAATAATTATTAAATGAAATTTTTATACATTGGTATGTTGTCTGACAATAATGTTTTGAAATGTAAGAAGATTCTTTAGAAGTTTTTGCCCTTCAAATTAAAAATATCTGAGTTTTACTTTAAATATTCCTATCCCAAGCGTGTTGAAAAGGAATAACAATGGTGGCCGACTAGGTGATTGCGCTACTCTGGTATATCCACGGACTCTGGATGCACAAAGAGCATTAATTGTACTTCAATGTTCACCCATTTTGATTTGGCGAGTTTGTGTGTCATACTCTTGCTTTGTGTTTTAGTCTAAGCGCACATTTTTACTCTGTCAGATCTGTTTGTGTTGCGTTTTCCGCAAATAACAACATATGAAGTCAAGATCAAGAGGACATAATACACGTGTGCAGTAGTTAAGTTGTTATTTTGAAGATTTTTAAGCAAAAAAAAATTTAGGTTAGCACATGCTTATGTTTGCTTTGTCATGTCTGTTACCTGTCAGATCTGTTACTCCATGTCATGTCTGTTACATCATTCAAAACAGTGCCTTAATTTTTTTTCTAATTATCTATCATAAGGCTCAAACATCTTCGCCTTAAGGACAATCTACTAAGATAATTGTTACTGAAAGAATGGTTTTCTGTTAGTTACTGAAGAAGTTATTATCCTTATATTAGTAACAAATCTGATATTAAGATATTTAAAATGTTTGTATGACTTGAGGCTTTCCCGGCGTTTGATGTAGAATAACTCTTCTCGGGTTCTCAGCCAGGTGAGTTGAAGCTATCTCCAACTCACCTGGCTGAGAACCCGAGAAGAGTTATTTTAAAATATTTGTTCATTTTTGATCTGAAGTTAGTCTGTTACTATTCTAAGACCTATGCACTGTTTAAAGAAAATCTGATATGAAAAATAAAGGAATTTTACTTCTATAAAAGATCCATTGTCTTGTCCTATAACACACCTGACATTTAGCAGTGCCATCAAAGATTCATTGATACTTGTAGAGAATGCTGTAAAGCGAGGTGAGTGTACAGTGGCTGATTACTATGGCAGAAACATTGCACTATACAGGGTGTTTAAAAAATACGGGGCATAATTTCAGGTATGTATTTCCCACATGTAGACAATCAAAATAGTTCATTACAACATGTGTCCGGAAATGCTTCATTTCCGAGTTATGGCCTTCACAACATTGAAATTCACCGGAACGTTTTTCTTTCCGCAGGTCGTTGTCATTATAGAAGATGTTCAAAATGTCCAACTCCTGCTTGCATACAGACCTCACATCGATGTCTCATTGACCTGCGAACACGATCCCAAACTCCAGCGCAGCATTGCCGTCCGCCTTACCGTACATGAAGTGTATCTCTGCCAGCTCTTGATTTGAATACATGTCGCACAGTCTAACACCTACACAACACTGAATGTAACCTTCGCCTCGGAATGAACTGTCAGAGTGCATTCTTAATGTCTCCTTTGACGGCAACGACCTGCGGAAAGAAAAACGTTCCGGTGAATTTCAATGTTGTGAAGGCCATAACTCGGAAATGAAAAATTTCCGGACACATGTTGTAATGAACTATTTTGATTGTCTACATGTGGGAAATACATACCTGAAATTATGCCCCGTATTTTTTAAACACCCTGTATTAATACATGCAGAATATGCAGTAAATAGTACTTTAACTTTGAAGTTTTCAATCGTCCATTTGTTATACAAATTTTGCAAATGACCCATATACAATATTAATGAACATTAACAAGATTATCATCATTTTCGATTTGATCATACAGAATACAGTAAAATGTTAAAAGCTGATTCAAAAAAGTGCTTACTTTCATTGAAAAAATAGCTAAAGTTGTCACAAGTAAACAATCTACTTATTACAGTTCCATAATGTCTTTTTTTGAACTTATTTCTACTCACTGCCCACTTGGAATAACCAAAAGAAATTTAATTCTTTTCTTGCCTTTCTGACGCCACAAGGCAAGTGAAGACAGTGTTTACACATACAGTGTGTGTGTGTATCTAATGCTCTGGATTTAACAATGAAGTCATCATCCTTCTTGCTTCCCAATATTTTGATGGAAGGTCCACAAATGTCCTAAGAGTTTCACAATTAGCCAGGTGCTCCATCTCCATGTCCTCTTCTCTGGTGCACAGTAAGCATTTAGGTGAATTCAGTACTCCAATATGATGGAGGTGTTTACTGAGGCAATCATGACCAGTAATCAATCTAAACATGGCCACGGCAGATTTTCGAGGTAGATCAGGAATTAGTTTTGGATCTTTGAATGATTCTTTCCATTTTAAATTTTGATGTTTTGCCTGTTCGCTGTAACTTATTCTTTTTATGACTTGCTTTATTGATTCATATGGGAACTTGAAATTTGTTTTTAAGTTGATATAAGTTCCTTTCTTTGCTAACATATCTGCTTTCACGTTACCGTTCAGTCCACAGTGGGCCGGGATCCATTGGAAGACCACTTTTTTATTTAGCATTTGAATTTGTTTTACCAGGCAATGAATTTCTTTTACTTTTTCCATTTTAGGGGACGTAGTTGCTCTGATGGACTGGATTGCAGCTTTGGAGTCAGACAGGATGACTATGTTTTTGCACTGGTTTAGCCAAACAAATACATTTGAAGTGATGTATAAATGGCTTCAACTTCGCCATCAAAATTTGTTGTGTACTTGCCAACATTTTTATAAAGAGAAAAGTATTGGCAAGTAGCTCCTGCTCCAGCTCCTTCATTTTGATCCATGAGAGATCCAGCAGTGTAAATGTATAACCAATCCTTTTGTGGATATTTTCTATTAATTGTTTGTAGGGCAATGGCTTTTGCTATTTCTGGATTTATATCTTTTTTGTTGAAGACTTCATCAAGATCAAGGCAGCAATCTACTTTGAAGTTATTAAGTGGATTATATCGAGACATCAAGTTTTCCTTTTCACTTGGTATTTCTAGAATTTGCTTAAGCTTTTCTACCTCTTGTATATATCCGTTTTGGGTCCTCAATGTAAATTTAGAATCTTTGTATTTACTCCATTTATCCCAAATTGGAAGCCTTCTTAATTTTTCATAGGTTAAAAGGGCTTGTGTTTCAAGATCTGTTACATACACATACAGTAAAACCCCGATAAGACGCTGTTCAAGGGACCTGTGTAAACCACGTATTAGGCGGGTATACTAATTTTGACTTATATACAGTATCTATTAGCATTTTTCTTTATTGAAATACATGATTCGTGAAAGGTAATAATATATAGTATTACTCCATTATGTAATTACTGTACTGTACGTCAAACACATTTACAATATGTACTGTACTTAATTCTTTTGGAAAAAGTCATTTATAGTAGTTTGCCATGTGCATGTTCTCCCAGTCCTCGTGTTTACCGCACTTCAGTTTCTGCGATTATATCCTCCGAACGACGTCGCAGCTGTAGTGATTGAGTCGCGATTTTTTATTATCGTTCTTAATGTCAATGATGGGATTCCTAATGAATCAGAGAGTTGTTTCTGAGTAAGAGTACTGTTCTCATCGTACTTTCGTAAGATTTCCAATTTTTCCGACATAGAAAGCG
The DNA here is from genome assembly GCF_040183065.1 of Periplaneta americana. NCBI lineage: Eukaryota > Metazoa > Arthropoda > Insecta > Blattodea > Blattidae > Periplaneta > Periplaneta americana. The sequence goes on along the minus strand of NC_091131.1, from coordinate 153,655,140 downwards.
CTTTTCATTTAACGCTCATTGTAATGACATTCACAGACATTTCAATATACAAAAGGACAAAAAACTGCCCAGCAAAAATTTCCAGAATTTTATTATGGCCGAGTGAGGAATGCTGTTTGAGAGAGAGGGTTAGCAAGAGGGTGAGGTATTGTAACTGTATGTAGGCTTTAAGCGCGCAGATGAAGAGTTGAATAAGAGAGCGTAATAAGAGAGTGGAGTACACTAAGGTATGAAGTATGAAGGTTTAAATGCGCAGGTAAAGGGTCGAATACCAATACTTTTCAGGTTAATGGCACCAGTGAGTTCAGTGACCAAGATGTTTCATTGCTGTTACAGTATATTGCTGAAAATTACATCGAAAATATTCCACAAAAACAGCGTATTATGCGGGACTTGAGCGCAACAAACGGGGTATTTTGTAAAGGCGTTATATATGAAATGTGCAGGGACTGGTCAAAAAAATGCGTATTACGCGGGATAGCATAATAAGCGGGCACGTCTTATCGAGGTTTTACTGTAGATGCTTAGCTCAGTTGTAATCATAATGTTAATATTTCCTTCCATGCTTGACAGTAATGCCTACGGGAAGGGGAATCCTGGTAACTCTGGCCCTGTACCTTTTGCGTGCTTCACCAGATGTCAGAAATCACTTTTTTTGGCTGTGACAAATAGTGAGTTGGCAACACTGCCATGTTGTGCACTGGCTCAGATCCAAACAGTTCATATGACATGCTTATCTACTCTACTCTAATGAAAATATTGTTTCTATATAGTCAGAGCTATTAATGGCGAAAACAACTACAATCTTTTCGCTGTAAGAAAAATCCTAATATAAACAATAGCACGTGACTGAAGTGAGGCTTCATTGGCCGCTGTTTGGCGCCATAGATTCTCAGTACGTGTTCCCGCCTACTGTTGTACATTCTGTTTCATGTTAAACATTTCCCGTTACTCGTCAAGTAGACCTAACCTCACTACTATGATTTCGTTTGCTTAGGAAACATTTACTTTATAATTACTTACTTACTTACTGGCTTTTAAGGAACCTGGAGGTTCATTGCCGCCCTCGCATAAGCCCGCCATTGGTCCCTATCCTGAGCAAGATCAATCCAGTCTCTATCATACTGTAATTAAAACTCACACAACTTATTATATACATTTAAGACTATTTGTTTTTCTCCGCTTTTGAGAGGGTTTCTACTCTTATGGTTAATAACCACACACACTGAGGATGCAGAAGCCATACTTCAGTACCACGTGCTCACGTGAACAACTACGAGCTCAAGTGACGCCAGCTTGTTACAAGAACAGATTACCTCAGTATTACTGTTGGTATTCATCCGCGTTCATAGTACATAACAAAATATAAAAGTAGATTTTCTTTTATATATGATTTTATATATGAGTGAAGTTATATGTTTCATCGTATTTAACAACTAGAATTCAATTTTTTATTTTAAAATAATACAAGATGATAGTTTCCAAATACGGACTATTGGCCGTGTCTCACGTCCTGAGCCGAGAGCTCCCTAGTGCTTATAACCACACCTCTTAGGTCTGCTCGGACCGTCACGGCAGCTGCAGTGTGCGGCACGGCAGCATATTACATGTGCTGAAACATTATCCTATGCCAATGCCGGGGTCTTTACTGTTTATAATACTGGAGACTCTAATCGTGGTTACCACTATCGCTATTATCTCTGATGGCAATTTCCTAAAATATATGTGCACACTAGGCCACTCTTCGTTCAGTCTGGACAACTGCTGAATTACCATAGAGCAGCATTTCTCGAAGTATATTCTGGGGTTCCGTGAACCCTACATGATTTTAAATGTTATTTTATACTTTTTTTACTTGGTTATTTAACGACATTGTATCAACTACTAGGTTATTTTGCATCGATGGGACTGATGATAGCGAAATGGTATTTGGCGAGATGAAGTCGCGGATTCGCCAAAGATTACCTGACATTCGCCTTACGGTTAGGGAAAACCTCGGGGAAAAATTCCAACCAGGTAATCAGCCCAAGCAGGAATCGAACCCACACTCGAATGCAACTCTGGATTGATAGGCAAGCGCCTTAGCCGACTGGGCTGCTCCGGTGGCTATTTTAAACTTAGTAGATACAATAAAAATATATACGAGGGGGATCCAGGAAATAACGACAGTTCGCGCATATCCGCCACGCAGCTGACTCCCCTTCCTTGTTTGAAGGTCAACTGGCTTCCTTACCATGTGTTCTCATAATGTTGTGAGTACTGGTTGCAACAAGTCGCCATTGTGCATTTTGTGTTACTTCAAAATGAACGACGTGATTGATAATCCCGCCAACTGTGAGGTGAGGAGTGTGATTCCATTTTTGAATGCCCGACATTTGAAACCTGCAGAAATTTACCGGCAATTGAAAGAAGTGTATGGTGATACTGTAATGAATGAAAGAAATGTGAGAAAATGGTGCGAAATGTTCAACAATGGGCGAACAAATGTCCATGATGAAACTCGACCCGGACGCCCATCATTCATCACAGAAGACCGGAAGACTAAAGTGAACGACAGAATCTTGCAAGACAGGCACATATCACTCGACGAATTGCATATTGCCTTTCCTGACATTTCTCGTTCTTTGCTTGGTGAAATTGTGTCGCAACATCTTGGCTACCACAAAATCTGTGCACGATGGGTTCCACGGCAACTGAGTGACCAACACAAAACTCAGAGAATGGCCTCAGCATTGACGTTCTTGATGCGATATCACACAGATGGAGACGCCTTTCTTGATCAAATTGTGACTGGTGTGTCTCACAACATCCCAGAGACCAAGCGCCAATCACGTCAGTGGCATCATCCCTCATCACCCAAGAAACCGAGAAAATTCAAACAGACTCTCTCAACACAAAAAGTCATGGCTACTGTCTTTTGGGATCGCAAAGGTGTTCGTTTGCTGGATTTCATGCCAAAAGGCACTACGATCAATGCAAATCGTTATTGTGAGACTTTACGAAAACTATGGCGAGCCATCCAAAACAAGAGGCGAGGAATGCTTTCGAGAGGAGTTGTGCTTCTTCACGATAATGCCCGCCCGCACACTGCTGCTTCAACTCGAGAATTGCTGGATCAATTCGGCTGGGAAATCTTTGATCATCCGCCCTATAGTCCAGACCTTGCTCCTAGCGATTTTCACCTTTTCACTAAGCTGAAAGACTTTCTGGGTGGTACGCGTTTTGGAAGTGATGAAGAGTTGAAGAAGACAGTGAACACCTGGCTTAATGAACTGGCGGCAGAGGAGTATAACACGGGAATTCTAAAGCTAGTGAACAGATACGACAAATGTTTAAATGTAGGTGGTGATTATGTAGAGAAGTAAAGGAAGCTTCAGTTATGTAACAGACTGTTTTTTCAAATATTTTTTTTTTAATTATTACAACAACACGGTCGTTATTTCCTGGATCCTCCTCGTAGAAATGTTACGAAAATATGAATCAATAGTAACATGAAACCACGATGATAATGATGATGATGATGATGATGATGATAATAATAATAATAATAATAATAATAATAATAATAATAATCCAAGAATATGCGTAATAATAATATTCCAATAATATGCGTAATAATAATAACTTATGTTTAATGAACATCTAAAACGGAAAATACCCAGAATACTTATCATTTTGATCACTGGATTCTCTGCGTATGTGTTCACTAAAACAAAATACCGAAAAGACAAAATGCAGAAGTACAGCATTCTGCCATAAAACCAGATTGCAGGCTTAAAAAGCAAATACATTCATCCCACTGAACAGAATTATTGAGATAGTAGCTTTCACTTGTCTGTTAATTATTAAACACTAATAAAATATTACAAGGATTCCGCAGTTACACTTTATATTAAAAGGGGCTTCGCAGTGCAAAAAGTTTGAGAAAGACTGCCATAGAGGAAAGAGTTTACGGATGTGTACACATGACAACCGTAATCGCGATTAGGTCGATAATCTCGAGTAGAGATTGTAGTCTACCACTGGTATTAGTGTTTAGTTACATGAATTGATGAGGACAGAATTTGTTTTGTGAGGGGATAGCCTATACATTCGCTTGTCCATGGCTGATCTTGCTCCATAGCTGTCGAAAGGAATCCTGAAAAGGCCGATGTGTTGAACGTAGGGTAGTAGGCACATGCGGTACCCAGCACCTCCTACTTCCCCCCTCTGCATCTCGCCCTGCAAAGAAACAGCTCAGGAAGTGAGGCACGGGCAGTATATTTTCCTGTGTTGTGTGAGTGTTTCGACTGTGAGCCAATCACGGGTATGACAGCCAGGTGCTTGTATTTACATTAGGATTTTTCTTACAGCAAAAACAGTATAAGACATACTCTGGCTGCACTGTGATTTGTCTATACAATTCACCACCATGTAGTACAAACTAAGTGTGCACTAACACTATAAAGAGGCAGACGGGAAAATGGAATTTGAAAATAAAAATATAAGACACACGTTGTTAAACTGTAATTAGAAACAACTTGAGTAGCATTTATTGAAAACTATTATACATGCCAAGGAAGTTTACACAGATACACGACTTTTGTTTCCTTCAAATACAAGTGGACTGTTAAACAACATTTTCGAGCACTTCCTGAAAATATGAATAATCTAATGAAAACTGGACAAAACCGTCAGATATTTTAAGCTGAAAAGTTCACATAAATAAATACAAATATAAATGCTAAAGTTATATTAGTTTTCATAAAGTGGACTATATTTATCACTGCCTATATAATTACTCGAAATCATACTAAGAAATGTCTACAAATCTGCACAAATTAAAAGAATTAATTCAGGAAATACAAGCTAATCAGAACCAAGGCTTCTAAACTTCTCATAGGTTGCATTATTATCGAGCTTGTTGGCGAGGGATTGAGGGGGAAAGGAGAGCGATTCTGACATCACAAGATAGCTAAGCGCGTCAAAGCTCAAATGCTTCAAAGCAGTGTCTCGTGTTTTTTCTGGTTTATGTTGTTTTGAATGCATTATGCCAGGTCAAAGGTGTGCTGTTGCAGTATGCAACAATTATAACCATAAAAATAAAGAGTTGTCTTTCTTTACCATTCCTAAAGATTTAGGAATTAGAAAAAATGGGTAATTGCGTGCAAAATACAGGATAAATTCAATCCTGATACAAGCAGATTATGCTCTGATCATTTGAAAGATGACGATTTTGTTCCTGATTTTCGAGCAGCTTTAATGAAAATAAAGTCGAAACAACCGAGAATGTTAAAGCCTACAGGTAAGTTTAAATAAATCACGTAGGTCTATATAAGTAGCCTATGTTAATACCAGCTTTATATAATTAGATTAGGTTCATCTGTGTTAACCTTCAAATTATTTTCTTCTTTTGTAATCTTTGCTGTGTCGTACATAACTTACAATTAATAAAATAAGCATGCTACTTATACTAACAGTCGCATACCAAAGGGGTGGAGGGTTAGCGACTGATACCAGTAATGTTTTTTCACTATAATTCTCATTATATTGATTTTATATTTACGATTTATGACATTTTGTCCTTATGGCATAATCAGTGGGTTAATCAAAAAAGCCTCCAGTGACAATTCATTGTTGAGTTATAATGATTATTGCAAATGAACGTGCGGCTGACATTTCATTACCAATACATGCTCCTTTTTCCAAACTTTAGAATGAGATATTAAAAAACATTAAATGTTAGAACTTTTATAAACACAAGACTGGAAACTAGCAGACAAAAACGGAGGGCAGACACTGAGAACAGACGAATTGTTAAGAAATATAGAAAAATAATGCAGTGACAAGTGTAAGTACAGTTTTTATGTAGCCTACACGGTATAAACACTTTCAATGTATTTATATTATGCCATGATACATACACAATTGGTTTATACCCATTGTAATATTTTTATTTCAGGCGGTTATGTTTATAATGTACGCTGAGGTCGCTATCACTTTGAAAATAAAGGACCAATGAGCATGGACTCTTCGCGCGTCATCAGCCAATTAGCCATTTGATTGGCTAATGAAAAATGAGATAACCTATTGAGTGTATAGAAGCCTTGAATCAGAACAGAACTTCATGTATATGAATCCATGAACATTGTAAGTTATTTGAAGCGATAATTCATTTAGAAGCGAGGGCAATCAATTCTCTCGATTTTCGACACTGATAATTACACTCTGCACAAAGAATCTATCGTAATGAGGTAATATATACATATCCATTAAATGAGAGAGAAGCCCCTGCTATACAATAAGATAAATGAAAAATTAATATGTAACTGAAACTTCGTACAGTCCTCTTATGAAAGAGTGAACACATGTTGATATGGTACAGCTAATGAATGCTTCAACATTAAATAAGAGTGACTAAACTAAAACTTCTCTTCGTTTCTACCTGACAAATGCATCCTTGCCGGAAGCTTTCAGTTTCTGTTGATATATGGCCTGAGAGTTTGCTGTAACAATGAGAAAAGCATGAGATATTTACATTAGTACACTGCTGAATTGCATACCATGTTGTGAATGGAACTGTCTTCGAAGGAGTCAAACTTTTTAACTAGTTGCATCTTTAGGGACAAACAGACATGATAATGATAATACAGGTAAGGATATACGTGTACATGCCATGAGTTGCAGAGAGGTCGAGCTCTGTACTATGAAGAGATGTCCATACATTGGCAGTGCTACATATAAATTACTATGGTCACAACTTACTTAGGCAGAGCTTGTACTCAGTTTATGACACTGGCAGGGACGGCCGGTCCTTATGTGCTCATGTGCTACAGCACATAATAAATATAGGAGAGAAAAAGATTTTTTTATTTTAAAAACCTCAAAAATATTAATTTTAATTGCAATAGTTACCGTATGTTTCCTTCTCTATTGTTAAAGCATTTGAATCTTCCGCCTTGTCATGTTTCATCATTCACCCTCCACTGTAGTGTGAGATGTGCTAAGCACAAGAAAGATGTCGACAAGGAGGACTGCGCATACTCCAGTTACCCTTTTCTCTTCCCCGTAAGCACCAAAAACCTCGTGAAACTACTCTCCCTTTTGTGCTCACGGAAAAGTAGCCAGACAGAATAGCCAACTTATGTATTTAGTACCTAAAACGTCAGTTATTAAAATAATGTATTTAATTACAAACATTTCTTTTTTCTATTAGAAATTTGGTTTTTAGTCGTTGTTTTCAATTCTTCCAGTTAATAAAATTAGACATACATGTTTGTAAATATATGCATTTTAGCTGTATTCAATTGCGCATTGTTCACCGTTTGACTAAGAAGGTTGGGGACAACTAACACGTGGTTAGTGACACCGGGAAGGCTGCACGTAGTCGTGTTTTTCAAATCCGTGTCTAAAGTGAATGGTTGTTTGCATGGTGTATTATTTTGTGTTGTTAAGTGTTGTGTTCATACTTCTCCGAGGTGAGTGCCAGTGTTGGACCATTGACATGAATTCAGTTGACAATTTGTTAAAAATATTATTTTTTTCTAAATCTCTAGAAGACAAAATACAAATTAAACAGTTAGGTAGACTGGTCCCCAACTTAAACCTAACACAAAAAGCTAAAGGAGCCGGAAGTCAGGAATACACAAGACAGTTCAATAGGAAAGTTTATGATACATGTAACTGGATTAAAGTTGTTGTTATGTTGTTATGTTTATGTATTTCGATCGCTTCTCTATGTAGACGGGGGAAGAAGTGCGTCGTCGTGCTCAAGATGTCCGTGTCCTTGAATCTTATGTTGTGATCGCCCTCTTGAAGGCGTAAAGCTAAACAAGTGTTGGTACCCGGTCCTAAACAGAACAGATAAGAAGCCACTACAACAAAAGGACGGAACCCAGAACGGGAGCAGCGAACAAAGTGGCGCGGACCGCAGCGACAACAGGCCTCGGACCGCGGGCCGCACTATAAATACGCCCGCACAACCAGACACAGGATCAGTTGCCTCAGGTACGCCGAGAAGAGTCTTGCGACCTCGGATACCACTCCACTGAAGATGTCTGCCGCAGTTGCAGACGAAACGTCTGGTATAAAACCAACTAATAGACCACGGCCTCTCAGCCCGGAAAATGAATCTACATCTATTATTATTATTATTATTATTTATCAGCAAGTGTTACCATAATTCTTATATACGTGCCTGAATATATAGGGCTACATCTTCCCTTGAAGGATAAAATACTTGCTACGCTGTACCCCCTTTTTTTAGTTTTTAAATATTTTGATGACTATTATCAGTTATTTACTAGTTATTGATTTAATAATAATAATAATAATAATAATAATAATAATAATAATAATAATACTGATAGCTTTATCAGTAGTAGCAGTAATAATAATAATAATAATAATAATAATAATAATAATAATAATAATAATAATAATAATAATAATAATAATAATAATAATAATAATAATAATAATATAGAGAAATTGATTGAATATTATGTGCTAGTGTAGTGGTGAAACGAGCTATTAAACTCCAAGAACTGAAATCGGCCTTAAATCATCGTCATAAAGAGAAAGATGACATAAATAAATGTGGCGAACGAAATAGCTCATTCTCTTAAGTCTTCCAACGAAGCAGAGTTTTATAAAAGCATAATGATCAAGGTGGCTGAATTATTTGTCCAATGAAAGTTGTTAATTGATTTTGAAAAACTGCGCATTTCTCGACTAAATATCCAAAAGAGAATTCAGGAAATGTTTGATTGTGTTCATGAGGAATATTTTAAAAAGCAAGACAATTTGCATATATTTTTTATTGGCTTTTGATGACAGTAGTGACATTACTGATATGGCAAAGCTTGCGATTTTTATTCGCGGGGTTTATGAAGAACTCAATGTTAGTGCATGAACCACCACTGGTTGTAGTTTTCATGCCATGTATCTCTCCCCCGTCTCCTGAGGCGTGCTCGATGCCCCAGTCATCCACCTAGTACATCACTTCGCCCAACAGAGTGCACTCAGATAATATACCATAGATAGTGCTATTATTTCCTTCATTTTCATACCAAATTTTCCTATTGGCCGGTTGGTTTCGTCAGACAAAGAGAGAGGGAAGACGAGGTTACTTGGCTACGATCAGTTACATTTAACCTCACTCAGGAGCCAGGCCGCATACCGACAAATTTACTCAGGAGCCAGGCCGCGTACCGACAAGTTTACTCAGGAGCCAGGCCGCATACCGACAAGTTTACTCAGGAGCCAGGCTGCATACTGACAAGTTTACTCAGGAGCCAGGCCGCATACTGACAAGTTTACTCAGGAGCCAGGCCGCATACCGACAAGTTTACTCAGGAGCCAGGCCGCATACCGACAAGTTTACTCAGGAGCCAGGCCGCATACCGACAAGTTCACTTAGGAGCCAGGCCACGTACCAACAAGTTTATTCAGCAGTCAACGTTCGTACCGACAATTCATTCAGGAATCAATGCGCATATGGATAGCTACTCTTAGGAATCAGCACTCAGGAAGCAGAGCTCGAATGTATACTACACTTTCTAACTTAAGTTCTTTGTGTTAGATTGTTCGAGAATAGTGTATCATTATATTTCACTCAGCAATTTACGGATTACATGAAATCTTGTTTCAAATATATCTTGGGATTCAGTGCTGCAATAAGTTTGCATCAGATTTATTATTATTGGAGTAGTTATATTAGGGTTGTGATATTATTTTCATTTTTGGTTGTATATGTTTGCGATATTGTGGTGGATCATGTATGGAAATCACTCGCGGATGATACGTCTTGGGTTAAGTGATTGGGATTACATGAAGAGATATAATTTTGATATGTGAGGTTGTATTGAAGTTTCAAGGCAGTTTTGGTGATATCGCGGTGATTACGGTCTCTTTGCTTACATCGTAATAGGCTGTGTAATGAACTAGAATTGTATGGGCCTCGCTATTATTCTAGTACTTGCTACTCCATGTTGGTTATCATTAGTTCCCACACGCTGGTTTTCAGGAATCCGAGTGTATTGAGTTTCCGTTGCTATTCAAATGAGTATTCGTATTTTAAAACTATCATCGGTTACATATTATCTAATTATCATATCTCTCTCTCTCTCTCTCTCTCTCTCTTGGGCATTATTTGATTGTAAGGTACAGAGATTATTGTTAGTACTATCTGCAGAGTTTATGTGAGACATATGTTTAATTAGGCCTACTTATCTGTATATTGATCAGTCGTGTGACAGTTTGTATTGGGTAAATTCTTTGTGAAATACTGAGTCAATGTGTACGTTGAATTTGCTTGCTGCATTTTATGTTAACTGTAATTTAATGGGGCATGTGTTATGAGTTAGCATACTGACTGGGCATTCATGTTAAAGTTTATATGTGGTTGGCTATATATATATATTGAGAGAATATTCCAACGAGTAGATGCTTATAGGTCAGCAACTTGTTATTGAGAATTGGTTTATCATATTGTATCATGACTTCTAAGTACATTGGCCCAGTCTAGTTAAAGTCTCGACGATTTAGTGATTGGTTTATTGGTTATTGAGATTAACTTCCAATATTCTTCAGTTCACTTAATTTCATATCTACATGTTACTTTCATTTTATCATTCATGTTATTGTTATCCATTATTTGTTAATTATATTTGTTACAAAAATTCACACTATTTATTTCTAAGTCTTCCACTGCGCATATCCCAATCATCCAATGTACCATGACATCTGGCGAATAACAGCCCGGTAGAAGATGAAGAAGAGGATGATCGTACGACCGATCGCACGATCGTACTCCTCACTCCTTACTTGTTAGACTGTCTCTCGCGTGTAATCGCTGCCGTTCGAGTTTTGGTCACCATTGGTCTAGACAATGAAATGGAGAGTGACAGGCATGCTGATTACTCCTTGGTCAAAGTGATGGAGTCTCCTCCAAAATACCGATGTTTTATAGAGATCTCTGCCAAACTTTAATATCTTTATAACAAAATTCAATAATCTTTCATTTCGACAATTTTTGCAACAGCATACTAGGAAAAATATTCCAGATGAATTACATTTCTGAAAGGGAATGTCATTATAACGACACAATATGAAGAATTCGCAGCTGTGTGGGAAACATGATTTTTATCTGTATAGACGAACAAATGACCAAGAAGGATATTCCACTGCAAATGTTATTATAGGTACCTGTCAGTGGCAGTTTCTCGGGAGAGGGAAGGGAGGAACGTCCTCCTCACATTTTTCTTTTTTTGAAAGTAAATACCAAATGCCTTGAAATTCGAGGAAGATTCGATCATTTTTAAGTTCACAGCTATAAGAAAACCTCGGTTGATGGAGTTTTAAATGACGCGCAATCATGTGCTGCTAGAAAACTGTGAGATCCGAGATTGTTTGTGTGGAGGAAAGTCAATCCTTTCCTCCTTTACTGCAGTTAACACACATAGACAACAGCGCACTAGCGGCCAGAGAAAGAAGCAGAGTTTTAAAGCAAGTAAATGAACGGATAGGGTGGAGATCCTCCTCTGAATCAGCGCATGGGCGGAAAATAGAAACCGACTGGTCGTGCAGCAAGCTCGCTACCGCTGCGATCTAACGATGCTGCATTCAACCAGACTATAACACATCTAGGAGAAGGCACAATAAAAACAGTTTTAACGCAAAGCTATGAAAGACACCATATAATTTTTTTTTTTTAATTATAAAACGAAATATATTATTCATTGCACTTTATATAAGCTACTATTCATGGTTTGAAACTTTCGAGGATATCTGAAAGTTGAAGTTAGATTTATATAAAACAAAGAGGAAGTAGTTCTACGTTAGTATTGCAGATCTTTTTTGCCCCTGAAATTCACTTCCATTCATTGTCTACTACACAGGACAACAGCCAAGTTGTCAGTTTTGTACAAATATATTTGAAATTGAAAGAACTCCAAACTACATTATTTTTAACATAAAAATATTAATCGGTCATCTACAGCTTTGAACAATAATGATAGTATGACCAGAGCGGTATGACTTTACAAGAATTGACATTCTTCAAACGCATGTGATACTGAATTTGTAAAATGTGCATGTGGCAAAGTAAACCACGTGAGTGGGTGCAGTGTTCTCGCTTTCCTAACAGATTATTTCCCATTCCCATTTCCGTAAAACGGTTTTGGTTATGTGTTAGTAGCTATAATGTCTTTCAACACGTGTGATGCGGTAGTGTGCGCGAAAAATGCTGTGAGGTTGTGAATTTCCTTGTAATTGTTAATTTGTACAATTATCCAACAATGAATGGAAGTGGAAACATATTTTGGACAATTTAGGAAACTCAGTTTACAAGAACAGATTATTGCTATACAAAAGAGAAGGCCAACCCTAACACTATCTGTTTGCTGACAACATAAAGTCCACTGTAGTCTATTCAGTTGTTTTTCACGAGAAATGAGGGGTATTTTGATCTGTGTTCATTATAGATGCTAGAGTCGGGCAAACAGCCTCTTACTCCCGCTCGTTCTCGTAGGTGAGGCTAGCTGGCCGATAATGCCAGTTCCGAGAATCGTATTCTCGAGATTGGCACTCTCGGGAACGAGGAATACTGGGTCCCGGCCTGTTATCGCACGGCTGACTTATCATTATGAAATGCGTACACTGACTGCCGGCTTAATTGCCGCTCATCACTGCAATTCGTGACTCTTTCTGAAATATTAATGTTCATAAAGTAATTTAAGAAGGCACAGCAGTGTGGTATGCAATAAATAATACAGCACATTATGATTGTCGACATTCTTACACTATTTTAATGAACTATTTATTGCCTTTCCGGAGAAGCAAAATAATGCAGTACTTTCAGCCATTACCTAATCCTAAGCTAGTCTAAAATAATAACAAGTTATGGTTGGAGCTATGATATATTTTCTCGCTATCAGCATTTTGTTGACATTCCATATTTAATCATTCGATAGTGTTTTGTATACGCTATAGTAATGGATATCACACGACTGTATTATTATTATTATATTGTGCGTTCACATCTGGATGTTTCGTTGTAATGCAAGGGCATCTTCATCAGCATGGGTAATTATTGCGCTGTGTAAGGACGAAATAAAATAATGCTTATTTATATTATTATAAAGGACCAAAGGCTCTGACAAAAGATATTTTTGTTTTCCAACTGATAAAATGCTGAATGTGAAATGGAAACACTTTTGCAAGGGGAAGGACAGAATTACGAAATAGAGTAGATCCTTTCACAAATTGATCATAATTACTTACAAATGCGTTTTAAGGAACCCGGAGGTTCATTGCCGCTCTCACATAAGCCCGCCATCGGTCTCTATCCTGAGCAAGATTAATTCAGTCTCTACCATCAAATCCATTTTTATATTAGCTTCCCATCTACGTCTCTGCCTCTCCAAACGTCCTTTCCCTCCGGCCATCCAACTAACACTCTATATCCATTTCTGGATTCGCCCATACATGCTAGATGTTCTGCCCATTTCAAACCTCTGAATTTAATATTCCTAATTATGTCAGGTGAAGAGTACAATGCGTGCAGTTCTACGTTGTGCAACTTCCTCCATTCTCCATCCCTCTTAGCCCCAAATATCTTCCTAAGAATCTTATTCTCGAACACCCTTAACCTCTGTTCCTCAAAGTGAGAGTCCAAATTTCACAACCATACAGAACAATCGGTAATATAACTGTTTTATAAATTCTAACTTTCAAGTTTTTTGAGAGCAGGCTGGATGACAAAAGCTTCTCAACCGAATAATAACAGGCATTCCCCACCCCCCATATTTATTCTGCGTTTCTTCCTGAGTATCATTTATATTTGCTTTATCATAACAGAGAATAAAAGAAGGTTATTATTATTATTATTATTATTATTATTATTATTATTAAATTACCTAGTTACTTTACGACGCTTTATAGCTATCTAGCATCTGAATGAGATGATAATGCCAGCGAAATGAGTCCAGGGTCCAGCGCCGAAAGTTACCCAGCATTTGCTCTCAATGGATTGAGGCGAGAAACCTCAGCCAGGTAAAGGTTGGTTCACAATAAACCGGGAACGGAAACGACAACGAGAAATAATGTTAAAATAAATATATTTAAATGTGAACATTCACAATTAACTGGAAGATTGCCGGAGCCCGGAAACGGGAACGTGAAAGTTAATTGTGAATGCTGACATTTAAATGTATTTATTTTAACAATATTTCCGTTATCGTTGTCGTTTCCGTTCTCGGTTTATTGTGAACCAGTCTTAACTTGTCCCAACCAAGATTCGAACCGGAACCCGATCGTTTCACAGTCAGGTGTGCTAACCGTTACTCTATAGCGATTATTATTATTATTATTATTATTATTATTATTATTATCATTATTATCATCATTATCGTAATCATTAGGATTAAGATTATGATTATCAGGATTATTATGATGGTTATTATTTATTACTGTCTTGTAAGTTATCATTAGGTACCGGTACAAGTATTAGAAATCTGATTAATTCTTAATTTGTTATTCTCGTTCCTATAACATATAGGATAATTATTATAAACCATATAGGCCTATATAATTTTATATTGTAACATGGCTAGAATACACTAATGATTGTTCTGTAACAATAATTTATAACGTGCACACCAATAGAAAGTGTAGTTTTCTATAATATAGGCTGGTTCACAATAAACCGGGAACGGAAACGAGAACGGAAATAATGTTAAAATAAATGTATAGTATTTAAATGTGAGCATTCAGAATAGTTAATTGTGAATGCTTATCTTTAAATACATTTATTTTAACAATATTTCCGTTCTAGTTCTCGTTGCCGTTTCCGTTCTCGGTTTATTGTGAACCAGCTTTTAATATTTTCATGTTTCATATCATTGTGTTACAAACTATTTTTTTTATTTAGTTGTTATAAAAGATAGCTTAATTACTGTAAAGTGTAAACCATCTTGGACTATACGAGTATAGCCTCATTTTCAACTACCTGTATTAAAATACCATTTAATACCATCCGTACAATAACGAGTTTTCAAGCGTTGAAGGGTTCCGTACAAATTTTACGGAACAAACGTTTGAGTCATGAGTCCCGAGCTAACAGGTTAACTCGCCGTTATTCGAGAACCAGTAAAAATTTTGAGTTGCCATCACTTTTAAAAGTAATTTCCATCCTTTCTCAACATTTCTCTCGCTTTGACCCCCCATCTAACGTGAAAAACAAAAAAGTTTGCCGCTTACCAGCGGTGAAGTCTGAACAGATCAATCTCCATCGAAGTTAATATATATTTTTTTTCACTTTCCAAAAAAGATTTTCAGTTCGATTTGTTTTTCTATGCTTTTCTTAGACACTGAGCTATCAATCCAAAAAATTACAGCGCAATTGATTAAGTATTATAGGAGCTACGACATGATATATATTTAAAGAACCGGGAAATGTATAAGCCAATGCTTCCTATAGAAGCATGGCCCGAGCGATACTGCTTTCTTATCATTACTACAGTCCCGCATAGACGTCCGAGACTGTCGGGAATGACCTAGTATCGGTAATCTCGGGACCAAGAGAATCTCGTATTCTCTATCAATGAGTCATTTGGCTACGTTAGGTACTCGCGCACTGGGCGAGACTGCGGTGATTACGCAACCGAGAACGGGCAATAATATGAGGCAGTCTGCCCGACTCTAATAGATGCCTGTTGCTAGTAGCCAGAGGTGGGGTGTAGTCAATATATACTGCAGGGCTGTGTCTTCTGCAACCGGTACTGATGATTTTAATTTACAGAGTGAGTATAAATGATTTCCCTGATTACGAAAATTATTTGTGGACAAACGATTGAACGTAGAAAATTTTTAAATATACAAGTGTATGGATAAACTCTCCAAGTTTTTAAACATACCTTATAGGTGCTCGATATGGACTCCACTTGTGTCCCTGCAGACATCAAGCCGATAGTTCAATTCGTCCCACTCACGGCTAAGTGTATCCATATCGATTGCAACGATGGTGTTGATGATGGGGGCGCGTAGCTCTGGCAGATTTTCCAGTAATGGAGGTACAAAAACAGAGTCTTTAACATACCCCCACAGGTACAAGTCACACGGTGTTAAGTCAGGGGAACGTGGAGGCCAGAATAAGAGATGCATTTCGTCTTTGTCGTTGCAAGGCCCTTTCTTTTTTCTCGAACCCACCGTGTCAAGGCATGTTAGAAGAGTGGCTGATGCCACAGCTGGGGAGTGATAGTGTTGATTTCATATATCAACAAAATGGCGCTCCACCTCACTTCCACAACGAAGTCCGGACATTCCTGAACGACCGATTGCCAAAAAGATGGATTGATTGCGCGAGGGGAGACGACATGCAGCTCTTGTCCTGACTTCCACGTTCTCCTGACTTAACAACGTGTGACTTGTACCTGTGGGGGTATGTTAAAGACTCTGTTTTTGTACCTCCATTACTGCAAAATCTACTATAAAATCTCGTCGCATGACAGGGGTGAGAGGGGGTGTGCGAACTGCCATTTAATATTGGGGGTGTATAAGCCCATTTGGATGTGTGGATAGGATGTACAATACATTTATTTTATTGGATGATAGACTTCACACAAATATACCAACGGATGTGTTATTTGGATATTTGAAAGTCGCACGAACGATAACATAATGACCTTGCTATCAAGTAATAAAGATAACTATTGCTATATAAAGCTTAAGTTATCAACGCAACGCATACTATGGCTCACGCCGGACCACTGTGCAAACATAATAAAGCATTTTGTAGTTGTTCAAAGTGTTGGACTTATCCAAGTCAGTGTATTGACAATGAATATTGTGTTAATAAAGCGAAAGAAGCATTAACTAAACATCGTAAAATATTAAAAGATAATAAGTAGTTAGTAGAACAAGTGAAACAACTAGGAAAATCATCAAGTGACTTTCAAGACTGGGATTACGCACCAGAAGACTTTGAAACTCAAAGTAAGTACAATGAAAATAACGGAGTTATGGAAAGATCAGATAGGAAACAAAGACAACTTTCCCGAGATAGAGACATTAACAGGGAAGAAAATAAAGACAGCTCCACGGATGTATCTAATAAAAGTAACATCAGTGAAACCATTCACACCCAACTAAGGACACATAACAAGATACGAAAACATGTCCCGAATATTCTCAGCAAATCTAGAAAAAGGAACCATTACAAACACTAAAAGCAAACCTGTATTGGCTGATAGACCAGATAGATTTTTACTTTCTACTGACAAACATGAGCTGTCATCAGGGGAGAATCGATCTACTAACATACCTACTACAAATGACACAAACACTTTACCCAGAAAAGGTATGGTTTTGCCAGGGAGTAACAAACTACAAATGGGAGGAAATGGATGTAAACTCGAATCAGAAATTCATGCAGGCGATACTAGGAACGAAAGACCAAAGAGAAGAATTACTAACAGACAATCAAATTTACATCAAAGAAAGAGAATTCGATATTATAGCACAGATAGAGAGAGCTCATGCTCTCCCGACGGAAAAAAAGAAACTGACCAAAGTAGAAAAACAGATCAAACGCCAAAAACCGAAACAGACACAATTGACACAATATATGGGACAACAGATAATCAAGAAAGTATACAATAAAAGCTACAGACATAGTTGTTCCTCCATGGCATAAATCTTTAGGAGGAGATCTTCAAGATGGATGTTTCAATTATAAATTGGAGAAGAACTATCTACAGAACATATGAAGACAGTATATATTCAACCAACAGAACTAGATTCCAATATGTGTTGGGAAATACGATCTCAAAGCATACCAAACCAATTGGAAAACAAATGTATACACACAACAATACAGAAATAATCCTGGTACAGCACCAGTATTATTTCTTGATTGTCCTCATATCAAGAATGAAAATGATATAATGAAATTTAATTATAGACTTCGAATAGATACAGAAATACAATATTCTCTTCTACCACTACCTACTCAAAAAGATGACCAATCAATATGGAAAAATGTAGTACCGCTACCAAAAGCAAAGTTTACTGCACCATCAACACCAGGAACAGATGCAACATATGAAGTATATTGTACTGTCTAAAGGATGTGATGTTGGATATTTCAACGTACAAAGTGGATTAGGCCTCCAGGGGAAACCACTATAAAAAAAAACGATGCATGTGACTACCACCCTATATGGCTCTGGTGCATTGGAAATGTCACTCTAAATATCCAATACAACATCCAAATAACAATTTCCCCGATGTCTATCATCCGCAGTTCCACCGACTCATGAGTATCACGACATTCAAGCCATTAGTGTCAACAACTGTAGCGCCACAAATGTACTACTACTTCCATAGTATGAAACCGCTAGGTATCCATTGAAATGTTATTTTCTTTTGGAGTTCTTTTAGTTTACTTAGTTGTTTCTGAAGTGGAATAATTCTATGTGCATATAGGTTTGGTACATATTTAATTATATCAAATATGTACCAAACCTATATGCACATAGAATTATTGATAAAGTTATTAATTTTCTTTAGATGGAACGTTTTGTCCAGACAAAATCTTAGACATGCAACAGAACTTTACGCCTGTATGTTATGTTTGTTCATTTCAATTTATGTCTAGAGCCAATTTTGAAATTCATTGTGAGAGTTAACCAAAAGTAACCGAAATGGATGGATCAACATCAAAAATGAAGTTGAATTTGTTTTGCTGCTATCAGCCCAATACACTAGGACACAATTATCACTAGAAGAATTTGGAATAATAATAATAATAATAATAATAATAATAATAATAATAATAATAATAATAATAATAATAATAATAATAATAATAATAATAATTCTTTATTTATACGGCAGAGTTAAGGCCATAGGACCTTCTCTTACACTCTACCAGGTCACAAAGTATACAAGCAGTTAAAATTTAACAAAAAGTTAAAGAACAGAATACTAATATATTACAAAAAAAAATAATAATAGCATAATAAAATCGACACTAAACAACATGAAAATAATACCATAATAGAAAAAAGAAAGTAAAATACATTGGAATATAGCAAAAGCAACTCATTTAGTACAGGTGAATAAGAATCTGTCTGAAAAATTTAGTCCCAAGGTGAAGTGTGGGGATAAGGTATGTGATAATTATCGCAAATTATTGTCATTCTGTGAACAGAGATGAGTCTCTGATTATACATATTTGAATTGTCAATAGGAAAGGCGAATTTCTATTCCTGAAAAAGAGGATGCTTTGGCTTGTACGAACTGTACCCTAATAGGGATATCCTGAACTAGCACCAACAGATAGTGCACGTGTACTATGAGGGATGCGCTTTGCGTGTGCATTTGTTTTTCGGTATATAAACATTGAGGATATACGTAGTGTATTAGTATATTAAATACTCTTAAAAACAACTAAAAATGGCAAATTTTTGTTATGTTCCTATATGTAAAAACCAGGGAACGCTTTTTGTCTTCAATCAGGTCCCGAAATATTCTGAATATATGCTTTAAACCTTAAAAAATATAAGTAATAAAATTGGGCCTCGAAAGTGCTAGCTGTTAAATAAAAGTAACTACTTCAAGTAAGGAATTGTTGACTATAGTTTCATTTTGGAAGAGGAAAAATAAAAATTAATAAAAACATATGCAACCTCATGTTAGCTTAGATTATATGCAGTAGTTGTAGGAGTCTCTGAATTTTACGCCTGCAGTAAACTCTCGATAAACTGGGATGTTTATTATCCAGGATGATCCCTAGTGAAATCCATTTCGTGAATAATGTTTTTAATGTACTGTACCCTAATTATTAAAGCCATGTTTCAAGTTCAAATTTTCAAAATCATCCCACACAGTATTCAAAACTGCATGTCCTTAACCTACAAAACACACTACTAATCGTGATACTATTGCGATCATATTATATCATCCTATTACAAATTGCATTTGATCTTTCTGCAACTACAGAAAAAATACAAGGAATTCAATCTCGATAGTCTCTTCCCTATAAAAAAAAAAAAACACAATGGTGGCTGCATATCTTGTTTTTAGCGTACGGTTCTTAAATACTAATTATTAAACAGGGCAATATTCACTTTCGACATATTTCCTATTTTTTTATTTGTGCATATTGTTCTCAAAGTTCTCGTTTAGGTTCATGCACATTCAATTTACTCGTATTTATATTCTGCATATTACAGATTTCCCCACCCATTTCGGGGAATCGCTCAATATTATACAGGTTTACGTCATTATTTATTGTAAATTAAATTAAATTATGAGGTAAGAAAATATTGAATTATATTAAATTATACTAGGTTATACAAAATAATTGTAAATATAATTTTGACACGCACAGAAAACCAACAAGCGGGAAAACGTAATCAACTGTAGCATATGACAAAACATAGCCCTACAACATGTTGCGCCACATGGAACACTCCTGCCATCTGAAGGTAAAACTTCGCATAAGATATCCCTATTGCTTCGAATGACTCTCCAATATAAAAAAAAAAAAAACAATGATTAAAAGAAAGAAGTATCCAGAAGAAAAACTCAAAAGATCGATCAAGTGAAGTTTTTGGCTCCAGTGTTAGAAATTAGTGTAATTTCTGATTTTCCCCAGGTGATGAAATACTCGAACAAAATTGATTCAGAACATATAGATCATGTTTCGTATCTCCTGAGGTTTAAAGTACAATCGTGTAAGTGTAAAAAACGTTTAAACAAAAAACCTATAGGCCTAACCAAAGTAAATTAACACTGAAGCAATAGGAGTTTTGCTGGGACTTCAGAAAAAACATATGTGTGAAAAACGTATAAAAAGTTTTACTGTATTTATGGGGAGGAAAAAATATAATTGCATAGAATTTCTAAGGAACACCTCTCTTATGCTACAAGCAATGATGTTATACCACACGAAGACAAAGTCCTACTGTCATTACATACCTCGAATTCTCATGATGTGGCTGCCATACAACATTTTCTGTCTGAATTCCGCAGCCTGCTCAGCCATTGACTTCGAAGCCTTCTTCAGTGTGTCGAGGGGCATCACTCCAAAATCCGTAGCCCCATACGTGTTGAGAGGAATAAAATCAACATCATTTCGACTCCTAAAATCTCTACCTGTAAAACGAAACATAACATGTATATAATGTCTAATCTGTACTGTATAGAAAGCAAGGATTATGATCAATCAATCTTCTTAATGTATCCAGCTATTTGCTGACAACATAAAGTCCACTATAGTCCACTGTAGTCTATTCAGTTCTTGTTTTTCTCGAGAAATGAGGGATATTTTGATCGGTGTTCATTATAGGTGCCTGTTGCTAGTAGCCAGAGTTGGGGTGTAGTCAATATATACTGCAGGGCTGTGTCTTCTGCAACCGGTATTGATGATTTTAATTTACTTCTTTTGTGGTTTATGGATGGACAGTATAGAAGAATGTGTTCCAGATCTTCATCACCACAGACAAGTAGGATTATCAGAAAGGTGAAATCGGTGTAGGTACAATTGAGTGACAATGTGACCTATTCTGGCCCTTGTTAAAAATGTTTGAACATGTCTGGGCAAGTTTTTGTACATTTCCATTTCTCTATCCAATGCTTTTGCTTCAGTAAAGTCTCATTTTAAAAACCTATGGATCAACAATTGGCTCTCTTCTGACAAAGGAAAAATTTTAGTCTGTACAAAAGAAACCAAGGATTATGATGAAACATGCCATTTTAAGCTTACAAGGGGAGTCCACAGTGTTCCAGTTATCGATTTTGTAGAAACTTCATGAGGTAAATTTAGATATGTGGAAAAACAAATATCCACTGGTACTTATTGCATCCAAAATAATGGTAAAAATAGCCTAACTTCAAGCAGTCGGAAATGTAATACTACTTATTGGAGCCTTTTCTTTTTTTTAGTGATGTGTGTATACACATTAAGCTTTAAAATACCACTTACTGCTCATAGCTACTAAAACACACCCTACCAAAATTATTAATATATTTGCAATATTGTGGGCATAGGGTTTATACCAATCTTCATCATTAAGGAGTGGATTCTTATGTAATTAAATATTCTTTTTGCGTGTGATAAAACACAATTAACAAAGTTAAACATTCCGAACATGAAGTTTCAAGTTTAAAACCCGAATTTTATTTCACATAACACATATTTTCACAAAAAAAAATTATGTAAATACATATTTTCAGGAAATATATTATAAACACATAAATCTTGGAGTTTTTTTACTTAAATAATTTTTTCACAAGAACTTTTAAATATTTTAAATCTAAATCAATTATATCACTCAAAATATGTTATCTTTTTTAAGAATTCTTGGTTGCTTCGTGTTTCTAAGCGCTGTGTGGTGTATCCATTTTTGTAATAGTATCGCCTCAAGTTCTGAGAACTGCTAAGCAGCATATCAGTGTTATTATTAGAGAATAAATTAACATGGACAAGAAGGAGAGATTTTGCAACACATAATTAGGAATGTTTATTGTTGCTGAAGATGATTTCATTCCATGCTTTGTTTGTGAAACACAACAGATAAGAGCACGGATATGAATATTATTTAATTTAAACAAATCTCTTGCCTCTCGCTCTTGTCTATCAAGTAAGGCAATATATCTTGTTGTGATTCCCTGTTATCGGGCTTCGTCAATCGATATCCTTCAAGATATACTGAAAGATGGTTGTTTGAAAAACGATTTGGCTTTCCTGTTAGCAAATCTAAGTTTTTTGTGTGACACCATAAAAAAACTCGATACATCCAAAAACCTGTTGTCTGAAGCAGGGAAGTGCATGCCGTGGAAATTAAACTAGACTCGCTACCAGTTCAGAAGTACAAGTACTTAGGGACAAATTCTAGAATGTGTTTGGGAAAAACAGTGGATATAAAAAAAATGTGTAAAGTTGCTCAAGTTGGGTGTGCCTGTAGGTGAAATTGATGGTGTTTATGTTTGTGACAGTCCTCTCTTTAAATATGCACGTCTGACGTCCTGTGATGTGGAAAGATCGTTTTCACAGTATAAGTCGTTGTTCAGAGATAATCGGCATGCATTTGTGATGGAGAATTTGGAGATGACCTTTGTTGTTCACTGCAATTCTCGGCCAACTACTAACACTCAAGTATGGTTGGTGAGTACTTAGTAACATTTCTTTTTTTCAAGCTAAGTAAGGTATTTTTCTCATATTTAAAACAAAATATTTTTTTTTTTTTTTTTTAGCAAATATTTTCGTACTTTTCAGCACACAAAAAATAAATATATTTAAATTTTTAGCACATAAAAATCCGCTCCCTATTCATCATCATAAAATTTCAAAAAAAATTTTTGACGGTGAAGATTGATATAGACCATATGCTCATAATATTGCAGATATATTAATAATTTTGGTAGGGTGTGTTTTAGTATCTATTAACAGGAAGTGGCAACATTTTAATTCAATGTGTGCTATAATAAATGAATAGAGTGTACCTAATCACAGACATGCAGTGAATTTATAAAAAATTATGTTTAAATTCAAAAATTATTTTAAGAGTAAAGATTTACTCTAGAGTAACCATTCTTTTTTTTTTTTTTTATTTTAAAGTTTAATGTGTATACACACATCCCTCAAAAAATGAAAGAGCTCTGATAAATAGTATTACATTTATGACTGCTTGAAGATATGCTATTTTTACCATTATTTTGTGTGCAATGAGTACCAACTTCCCTTAAACAGGTGTTAATTTTTAGATGTTAGCTTTTGAATTTTCTTCTATAACTTATAAGTAGGGGGAAAGGAACTGGCCACCCTACCCCATTATCTCCTGGCCTAGTTGCCTCATGAGTGATGCCTTATTGGTGTTACCTATGAGGTTCAAACCTGTCTTTGGACAGTTGACTAAACAACAACAACTTATAAGTCATTATGTAAGGGACCACAACACCAAGGAGTTTTGTAGCCTAGTGCTGGGGTTCCCAACCTGTTGTCTGTGAACCCAGATTCCTAAGGGTCCACAAAGTGATTTGAAAGGGGTCCTTGGAACCAAGGTATGTATCGGTATTTTAACTAAGTTTAATTTTAACACGTTCTCTGATTTTTATCAGTTTGCTGAATTATTTTTTGTTTATCTTTGATTTTTGAAACACAACATTCAACAAGAATGAGTTTGCCTAAAGGTACGGTCACACGTCTCTACTTTAGCAGTGCTGCAATACAAAAACTGCGCAATTCTCATACTGCGACGTGTGAACAAGGCTGCAACCTGAAAAGTAGCGGCTGCTGAACCTGCTGCCCACTACTTTTTCATGCTGCGCGCAGCATTTTTGATATCGGTTCTGTTGAAACTTTTGCTGCAGTTGCGACCAGTGTTGCCACCCAAATGTGACAATCATACTTTTATTGTTTGGATATATTTTAATGTTAGATGTGATGAAAATAAATTATTTGTAACAGTTACTAAATGCACAACACAGTCTGAGCATATTTGCTGATGATATAATTCATTTTTTTAATTTTCCGTAGTGTAGTTTCAAACAGGAGGGTTGCCAACATTGATTACGTGAATATGCTGTTGGTTATAATTTAAGTATATAGGCGTTTTTAAAAGCGTCATAGTAAAAATAATGCCAATTTCTGAATACAGTTAGGACAGAAAAGCAAATAATAGATAAGTAAGCTTTCGCATGAGTTTCTTAATAATGCGAACATAACCACAAAATGTATATTGAGAAGTCACCACGGAGATGGAAAACCTGCAGCATGACTGCGGCTGCAAAAGTAGCGCCTTGTGTATAAACAGACTCGCAACCTGCAGTTGCAACTTTTGTTGCACTCGGGTTGCACAGCACGAAAAGTAGCGTGCAGCGCGCTACTTTTGGCTTATGTGTGAACATGACACACAACTTTTGCAGCTGCAGTACAAAAGTTGCGCAGCAAAAGTAGCGACATGTGATCGTACCTTAAAGGCTTTCTCTTGGTTGCAAGTCTTGCGTACCTATCCGATATATTTGGTCAGTGTTCATCATTCAGGGTAAGACTGAAGCAACGAAAAAGAAACTGAACTTGCAGTCTCGCTGAGTTATCAATCGAGAACACATTTTATTTCCCACTCTCAATATTGCAGCAACATGATGGACTATCATGTGATATCTTAGGAAGTATACAAAAAAATCTTCATTGATTGACATTGAAATTAAGGGAATATTATCCTTACTGCATTGGAAAAAAGTAACTGTATAAAAATATTCCTTCTTAGTAACGAATAATAGTTCACCTGTCAGAAAAGAAGTGTTTCCAAAAACAAATCTGTTGCAATCTTGGTTACATGCACTACCCATATATCCCAATGTTCCCCTAATGATAATAAGAATTCTTGAAATATAAGAACAAAAAAAAAAAAAAAAAATGCAAGTTGTGAAAAAATTGCAATTTACGATGGAAGTTCGTGAAGTGAATAGTATTTTTACAGGAATGTAGGTTTGAGAAAGGAGGCTTGCTGGCAGATGACAGAATTCTGAGACCTTCACAACATTATGAAGAATAATTTCGTATGTTCACAATTTCACTAATGCTGATTTTCTGATATAAAAAAATTGAAAATATGGCTGATATAAACTCTGGCAAACTTGAAATTGTGGCTGGTAAACTTTGGCACTAAAAGGGTTAATCGAGTGGCATTGGAATCAAAAGTGCCTAACACAGAGTTTGAAAGTCACCGAAAATTCAGTTGAGAATTACTTCCAAATTGCTCAATTGTTACATGAGAGACTTGTAGACCTTTATTTATTCAAACTAAAATTATGACAGTGTATATATATATATATATATATATATATATATATATATATATATATATATATACACACTACTGTGCAAAAGTCTTAGGCAGGTAATAAAACTTGTAAAAAAAGAACAAAAATACCATGAAAAATAAAGTACTTATTACCAAAGTATTTAGAAAACACAGAAAAAAGCAATATCACACACAAGAATCACTGAGTAGGTTCATGACACTAATATGATGTGTGACCGCCTTTAGACAACAATACCTCTTGAATTCTCTTAGGCATACTTTCTTGCAATTTTTGGAGAATTGTGTCAGGAATATTCCTCCACCTGCCACAAGGTAGCTGCAGACTTTGGCTGCTTTTTCCACCTTCTCTTTGCCCAGATAATCCCAAAGACACTTGATAATATTTAAATCTGGACTATGAGGAGGCCAGTCCAACAGCTGAACATCTCTACCTTGTTTTTGCTGCAAGTAGATTTTCATTATATTTTCTGTGTGCTTCGGATCATTTTCCTTTTGAAAGACAAAATCTCTTCCAATTAATCGCAAATTTGATGCCATTGCATGATGAATCAATATTTGTTTGTATTTAACAGCCGTCATCTTACCTTCAATTCTTATTAAATCACTCATTCCATTAACTCCGTATTTCCACACTACCACCCCCGTGTTTCATAGTTGGTTGCAGACATGCCTCCTTTAATTGTTCTCCTTTCCTCCGCCTGTCATACTGCCTTCGATGCCTTCCGAAGATTTCAAATTTTGATTCGTCGCTCCAAAGGACTTGTTTCCATTATTGGCTCCCTATAGTTTGTGTTCTCTTGCGAATGATAATCGCCTTCTCCTATTACCCTTCCGTACGAAAGATTTTTTTGCAGTAACACGTCTATGAAGACCATTTTTGATGAGTAACTGTCATACTGAAGATGCATGTACTTTAGTATTACTGTTTTCAGAAAGTTCTGCTGCCAGCTGTGCACTTGAAGCTGCTCTACTTCTCAGGGCTGTCACTTTCAGATATTGTTCATCCTTTGCAGTCAATTTCTTGGGCCTGCCAGTCTGCTTTCGATCATCTACTGTCCCCAAATGTAGCTTTTCCCTCAGAATCTCCTGTACCACACAACGCGATACACCAGTTTGTCGTGCAATACTTGCAGATATTGTTCATCCCTTGCAGTCAATTTCTTGGGCCTGCCAGTCTGCTTTCGATCATCTACTGTCCCCAACTGTAGCTTTTCCCTCAGAATCCCCTGTACCGCGCAACACGATACACCAGTTTGTCGTGCAATACTTGCTTGACAATGATACTGCTCACTCAAAAAACAAATTTTGTATGTCATTTCAACTGAAATGTTTACCATAGCTGCTTTTTTTCTTGTTCAACCTGCTAAGGAGAGACTCAGTCTATTACTAACTTCAATGTTGTTCTATTCTTAAAGAAACACATTCATTTCATCTAGTACACAGCATTGATTACAACTTGTTCTGTTTATATGCAATTTGTAAACACAGCAATCAATATACCCGAGCGAGGGTTGTGTCATGGGTCTATAAAGGAATGTGGTGTTTCCATGGTTTTAAATTAAGCTTGGTTCTGATGACGGAGACGAATTCTTGTACTTATTTCACCAGTAAGACTTCATTCTAACTTGTTTTAGACTACTTTCATTCTGAATTCTAGGAACTAGAACACAATATAAACGTATTGCATAGGGTGCCTAAGACTTTTGCACAGTAGTGTATGTATATATATATATATATATATATATATATATATATTGTTGTTTTCTAATGCCAGGCGTTTGACAATAAAGTCATTTGACCTCTTGCACTCCAATATTTTTCAAAGATATTATCACGGTCAGCCACTGAAACACAGATTTTGAGGTGTTCCGAATCCATTTCTTGGTTTGAGTTGCACAATGGGCAGTTAGGGGACTGATATATTCCAATTCTATGCAGATGTTTGGCCAAACAATCATGGCCTGTTGCCAACCTAAATGCAGCTACAGACGATTTTCGTGGTAAATCGGGAATTAACTGTGGATTATGATGCAGAGAGTTCCATTTTTTCCCTTGAGATTGTGTTATCAAATTTTGTTTGTTGAAGTCTAAGTATGTAGGTTTAATAAATCTTTTCACAGTGTAATACGTAGATTTAGTAACAGGTCTGTAAGTAGCAGTGCTAATGCATCCACATTCTCGTTTCCCAGGATTCCACAATGGGATGGTATCCATTGGAATACAATTCCTTTATTGAGTGATATTAATTGAGAGAGCATTTGAGTTATTTCTGCTGTTTGAGATGAAGGTGTGTGTGTTTAGAGACTATTGATAGAATAGCTGGTTTGGGGTCTGACAATATAACTGCATTCTTAAATTTATTGATGTGGCATAGAAGATTCCTGAGACTTTCACTTATTGCAATGATTTCTCCATCAAAACTTGTTGTTCCATATCCAAGCGATCTATAAAGTAAGAAGAGAAGCACGTAACACCTGCACCGGCACCTTGTTCTCTGGAGATCAAGGATCCGTCAGTGTATAAATGAAGCCAGTTTTGTGGAGGGTACCTAATATTAATTGTCTCTAAACACAATTGTTTTAGTATTTCAGTATTTCTTCTGTATATATATATACCGGGTGTTCCAAAAATACGGGGCATAATTTCAGGTATGTATTTCCCACATGTAGACAATCAAAATAGTTCATTACAACATGTGTCCGGAAATCTTTATTTCCGAGTTATGGCCTTCACAACATTGAAATTCACCGGAACGTTTTTCTTTCCGCAGGTCATTCCCGTCAAAGGAGACATTAAGAGGGCACTCTGACAGTTCATTCCGAGGCGAAGGTTACATTCAGTGTTGTGTAGGCGTTAGACTGTGCAACATGTATTCAAATCCAGAGCTTGCAGAGATACACTTCACGTACGGTAAGGCGGATGGCAATGCTGCGCTTGCTCATCGTTTGTACCAGGAGAGGTACCCACAGCGACAATGTCCAGATCGGAAGACATTTGTACGTCTCCATTACCGTCTGTGCGAGTATGGAACATTTAACTCTCCTGGTTTGAGAAGGGGACGACCAAGATCTACAACTCCAGAAGTACAGGAGGAGATTCTGGAGGCTGTGAACATGACTCCTTCTATCAGCACATGAAGGGTAGCGTTGCAAGTCAATGTTCCTCATACGACTGTCTGGAGACTGCTGAAAGAGTATCAATTGTATCCTTATCATTTGCAACATGTACAGGCCCTGTCACCAGCAGATTACCCTGCACGAGTTAGGTTCTGTCAGTGGTTCTTGCAGCAGTGTGGTGTAAATCTGAACTTTCCTGCCTTAGTATTATTTACAGATGAAGCACAAGTTCACACGAGATGGCATAACAAATTTCCACAATCAGCATGTATGGGCGTAAGAAAACCCACGTGCAACTGTTCCATCTCATCACCAGGTGCGGTTCTCCCTCAACATGTGGGCCGGTATCATTGGTGATTGATTAGTTGGACCCCATGTACTTGTAAACAGACTTACGGGGCAGGCGTACACAAATTTCCTGGAAAACACCATACCTCATGTTTTAGAAGACACTCCACTGATCAATCGTCAACACATTCACTTCTTGCATGATGGCGCTCCTGCACACTTCAGTCGTACAGCTCGCCGGTACTTGGATCGAAGATTTCCTGATCGATGGATAGGTAGAGGTGGCCCAATTGCTTGGCCTCCACGCTCACCTGATCTGAACCCTCTCGATTTCTACTTGTGGGGCCATTTAAAATCATTGGTTTATTCATCTCCGGTGCCTGATTTGGAATCCCTTCGGAATCAAATTGTGGCATGTTCTGAGGGCATACGCAATACTCCTGGAGTTTGGGATCATGTTCGCAGGTCAATGAGACATCGATGTGAGGTCTGTATTCAAGCAGGAGATGGACATTTTGAACATCTCCTGTAATGACAACGACCTGCAGAAAGTAAAACGTTCCGGTGAATTTCAATGTTGTGAAGGCCATAACTCGGAAATGAAGCATTTCCGGACACATGTTGTAATGAACTATTTTGATTGTCTACATGTGGGAAATACATACCTGAAATTATGCCCCGTATTTTTTAAACACCCTGTATATATATATATATATATATATATATATTTTTTTTTTTTTTCAATTTAGTGGAACACATCACATCATGTTTATTTGCAAATTACATATTTCACGTCAAATTCACAGTCACTTCAAGTCTAAGGCAATGCCAAGCTTTATACCATTAATCTGGTTTTGAAGTGCATCATCTTTGTGACAAGAAGACTGAACTTTCTTCTGCTACGATTTTGATTTTCTTCAACATACAATGGACACTGCAGCAAACCAAATTCTTTGTATGGGTGTAGTCTACGTAGAAGACATTAATATTTTTGTTGCTATAACTTGTCTGGTGCACCCACCAAGTGCCAGGTGAGCATGTGGCCACTGCTTGCTGGCACACCAGATGCCTAATGATCGTCCAGGCAGGAAGTCAGCTTCTGCACAGTCTGATAGTTGCAGATGTATCCCACATACTGGAATGCAGCAATGCATACTTTCAGTTGCGGTATCAATCAATCCATCTTCTTAATGTATCCAGCTGTTTGCTGACAACATAAAGTCCACTATAGTCCACTGTAGTCCATTCAGTTGTTGTTTTTCACGAGAAATGAGGGGTATATACAAAGAACTTGAAATAAAGGGAACAACTGGATAATACGCACGGCAGACCAATATCGATAGTCGACTCTACTCGCTGGCCACTAGTCACCGGGCCGTACCGAGCCGTATCAAACAAAATATAATCGAAATGGTGGTAGTCAAATTCGCGACTATATTCTTAAATAATTCACTCCATTAGTCTAGTTCAAGGTTTTATGTAGTACAACGGCGGTTTTTTGAATGCATTAAAAGAAAATGAAGATGTAATAAGATAATAAACTAGGTTATCACAATGAAATTAACAGGAAAAAAGGTGTGTTTCACGGAATACAATTAAAATGACGGAAAGTAAATTTCCGGTTAATGTTCGCCAAAGCGTAAAGTACGTAATTATGACGGCGTTGCTGTTTTATTTCTGGCCTATGGAAAAATACCTAGCCTTTTACGAAAAAAAATTTAAGGACCATGAAATTATTCACCGCTTTCATTATAGGCCTATTATTTTTTAACAATATTACGAATCAAAAACTGTCATATTATATAATTTTAACTACTACATGGACGAATCAAATCAAGCTAACCTAACCAAAGCTAACCTAACCTAACCAAAGCTAACCTAACCTAACCAAAGCTAAGCTAACCTAACCAAAACTAATCTAACCTAACCAAAGCTAATCTAACCTAACCAAAGCTAATCTAATCTAATCTAATCTAACCTAACCTAAGCTAACCTAACCTAATCTAAGGTAACATAACATAACCTTCGTAAATGCATGGCCTGTAACCGGAGCAAGAAGGGATCTCAATCATTTAATCTGCAAGTACACGCAAAAATAAATTCAAGTAAGGATCACGCTCCCACTGCATGAGAGGTCCGCGCATGCGCTACAGCAAAACTGTTTCTGTCCCGAGCCTCTCATCTAAGGCACTCGTCATAATTTACTCGCAATATTTACGCAAATACACATTGTCGCTAACAGTGGTGCTATCTCTCAATAATGTTCAGAACGAAGGAGGTAGACAGAGAGAGAAAAAATTTCTCCCGCCAACTACGCCACACACCAACGTCATGTTCTTATGTTGGTGACATTGTGTATTTACTTAAATTTGGTGGTAAACGTAACGGCACGGTTCAAAGTGGCCGTGCTAATTCTCCAGTATAGCGAAATAAAGTTCCAATCAGTTACCGGTACTACACAGGTTCAGATCAGGGAAACCAGATGCACCATTACCCCATGTTCTGATATTTGACCAATATTTGAAATTTCGAAAATAAAATATTTCCTCCAAAACCAGTGTTTGAAGAAATGTCCCCATAACACTGGTAACATTCCCAAGCTGGATAGCAATAGTGATTCTGTCTCTCAGGAAGTCAGTCGACCTGGAATCTCCATTGAGTGCTTGCAGTTTTTTCCCCGATGTCTGAAACCAGCATTTTAGCCTCTGAGCACCAAGGTCCCGTCTGAACAGCAAAAGCACTGAACAAGTATCTGTCCTGGAGATCCCGATACTTATTCCTTTTGATACTCACTGCGGATGTTGCAGCAGAACCAGCGACTTTAGAGGTGACAGGAAAATGAGATGGTGCTAAAGCAGAGATGGGCATCATGCCTCACTTGAGAATTTGTGCCTCACTGACCTTCACAAAGCTTATCGCTCTGAGTGACATCATCTTCACAGTCCCCGTTCCTCCCTCAGGCGTGGGCAGGTTCTATCTCAGTTTCATAAGCAATATCAGTGGTGGCATAATGGCATTATTAAGCAATGGTATTGTTGAGCAATGGTAGGCTGAAGTTGTGTGGAGAAAGAAGTTGCTTCGATAAATTTGTGTTTTTAATCTGCTTGATGAGATTTATAAAATATTTGGTAAGTGTGTTTGTTTGCTGAAATAACGGAGTACTAGTGTGAGTGAAATGTGAACTTAATAATTTGTGCAATTTACTATATGCTAATAAATTGTGTGAATATTTTCTCGAAACATCAACAATTAAAATTGTCACCAAATAAAGCGTGAAGGAGCATTTCCACAACTCATCTTTCGATCTATCGTTTACAACAATGAGTCGATGCTATGAATGTTCAAAAGCTATAACTAAACGGGATGATAGTGTCAAAATTCAGTGTAGTGAATGTAAAAACTGGTTCCATGATAAATGTATTCCATTAAATAAAACTGATACTGACATTTTTCATGCTAAAAATGAAGTCTGGGTATGTAAATATTGCGCTGGACAGAAGGAAGAGAGTTCGCCTATTGAGCTACATACAACTGTACCATCCATTGTGGATATATATAACCTTCTGAAGAGAATTGAAACAGAGTTTGCCAATAAGTATTCTACCCTGGAAAGAATTAATAAAGAAACTGAGCAGGAGTTAGGGAAATCACTTGATCTGGACCATGAGAAGTTGGATGAAAATTCACGAGTAATCAAACAACAAGCTGAAAGCATTAAAACATGCTTAGAATCCATTGATGGTTTAAAAAAAGAGAACATGCTACTAAAAAGTAATCTAGAGGAAACGAAAGTTCAGTTAGACGATTTGGAGCAATATGGACGCCGAAATTCAATATTCCTGAAATGGCTAATGAAAATCCGTTGGAAATAGTAAAGAATATTGGATGTGCAATGGACATAGAAATTCTGCCTCAAATGATAGATTCTTGTCATCGATTAGGAAAGTCTTCCGGTCAACCATCTGCTGCAGTAATTGTTAAGTTCGTCCGACAAATGGACAAGGATCAATTTATTCACAGGCGCAAAGTTAAGCGCAACCTGAAAGCTAGTCAGGTGGGCTTTTCTAATAATGACAATATAATATATATAAATCACAGTCTCACACGCTTGCATAGGCACATTTATAGTGAAGCTAGAAAGTTGAAGAAACTTAAAAATTTTGCCTACCTATGGGTTGATAATGCTGGTAATATTAAACTCAAGAGACAAGAAGAGGACAGAAATATTCAGATTTTGAAAACAATAGACGATGTAGCTAAGTTAGCTTAATATCTATAGAATTTTACACATTTTTCAATTATTTTAAACCTCTTTTAAGCATATTATGAGCATTAGTAGTAGATCTTTTACTATTTACTACCAAAATGTGAGAGGTCTCAACACAAAGACAACTGATTTATATTTAAATAGTCTTGTAATTTCACATAAAATTATAGTATTGACTGAAACATGGCTACATCGTGGGGTATATAAAACAGAATTGCATAATTCTAATTAAAATGTTTATTGTTGTGATAGACAGAGCAGAAGAGGTGGTGGAGTCCTCTTTGCGATTTCGTCGGACATAGCCTCAAAAAGTGTCCATTTACCATTTGGTGATATTGAAGCATTATGTATTCAAACAATTATTCATGGCCAAGTATATATTATTATTGGAGTGTATTTTCCGCCTGGCTCAAATTTAGAAAATTATTTGTCATTTTATAGGGTTTTTGAAAATAATACAAATCTTCAAAATAAGCATTTATTAATCGCAGGGGACTTCAATTTGCCTCTTATTACAGGCACAAATTATAATCTTTTATGTGCTGGACCTTGTTACAGAGCTTTGTCACATTTTGTTTCTATGCATGACTTACAATCTATAAATAATATTTTAAATTCTAATGGAAAAACACTTGACTTGATTCTTACTAATTTCCATAGAATTGCCTGTGTATTACAAGATGATTCTCCCCTTATATTTGTTGATACTTATCACCCTGCTTTAAATGTTAATATATCATTAAAGAGACAAAAATCGTTTGTTAAACAGAGTTATACTCGTGTGTATAATTTCCAGAAAGCTTACTTCCTAGAATTGTATAAATTGTTTTCCAATGTTAACTGGCAATTGTTATCACAGTTTACTGATATCGATGTTGCTACGGATTACTTTTACTCAGTACTATATTCTGTAATGGATTCTACAGTTCCAAAGAAAAGAGTTTCAGCTAAAAAGAAATATCCATCCTGGTTTACAAAAGAAATTATAAATAATCTCAAGTTGAAAGAATATTTCAGGAGAAGGATGCATTTATCTCAGTATAATAAAGAACAATTTAAACAAATTAGAAAGAGAGTTAAAACTATGATAAATAATGCGTATCATAGTTATGTTACTGAGATAGATAATACTTTTAAAAACGACTCTAAAGTATTTTGGAACTATATAAAAAATAGGAGAACTAGCAAAAATATCACAGCAAAGTTAATGACTAGGAAAGATCACATTTTTATAGTAATGATTCTATTTCGGAAGCGTTTGCTGATTACTTTAGTTCGGTTTACTCTGTAAACATATCACACAACCCTCAAAAAGAAAATAGGTAATATCGGATTATATTAATTATCCATTAACAACTGAGCCTATAACTAGACAAGAATATTTGACTGCTATAAAAAAATTAAAGCCTAAAAAATCTTGTGGCCTAGATGATTTACCTCCTTATGTATTGAAAGCTTGTTTCGAAGTACTTATGTATCCTTTATGTTTGTTGTATAATTTAATTTAAAAAAACAAAAACTTTTCCGAAAATGTGGAAATTAACAAAGGTTTGCCCTGTGTTTAAATCTTGTGATAATAGTAAAATTGAAAATTATAGACCCATTGCAATAGTTTGTGCCCGGTCCAAGGTATTTGAGCAGATTCTATATACACGAATTTTTCAACATGTTTATAGTGCAACTGATATAAATCAGCATGGATTTTACACTCATAGGTTCTACCACAACAAATCTAATTAATTTTACACAAACGGCATTTAATACATTACATAATCGCAGAAATTTAGACGTGATATACCTTGACTTTTCCAAAGCGTTTGGTAAAATTGACCATAAAATTTTAATTAATAAACTTTCAAGTTTTGGATTATCTTTTTCATACTTACAGTTAATAACGTCATATCTTACAAACAGGCAGCAGTATGCTTCATTCAATCAAGTAAAATCGAAACCATTCACAGTAACTTCAGGTGTACCCCAAGGATCTAATCTTGGTCCCTTGTTCTTTTTACTTTATATCAATGACTTACCTAAACAGATTTTGCACACTAAATGTTTACTATATGCTGATGATGTTAAATTGTATAAAGTCATTGACAAACAACAAGACGTTTTTGATCTACAGCATGATTTGGACAGACTATATAGATGGAGTATCGATAATTCTCTTCTATTAAATCTTAATAAATGTTGCTTTATGACATATTCTAAAAATAAGATAGTTGCTCAAAATTCGTATGAAATTAATGGTGTGAAGCTACCTAGAGTAGAATCATTTAAGGATTTGGGTATTTATTTTACACACAACTTATGTTTTAAAATGCACTTAAATCACGTAGTGATTGATGCATATAGAAAATTAGGATTTATAATCAGAAATACAAAAGAATTAAAAAATATAAATATACTATTGATACTCTCTATAAAACCATGGTTAGAAGTAAGCTAGAGTATGTGTCTGTAATGTGGTCACCTCAGTTCCAGTCCCATCAGATGCAAATAGAAAGGATACAGAAAAGATTTTTACATTATTTATATTTTAAAAAACATCGCGTGTCATCTTACGACAAGCAAATTTCATATAATCAGTTACTTTTCGAATTTAATTATAAAACTTTAAAATC
The DNA here is from genome assembly GCF_040183065.1 of Periplaneta americana. Lineage (NCBI taxonomy): Eukaryota > Metazoa > Arthropoda > Insecta > Blattodea > Blattidae > Periplaneta > Periplaneta americana. Next base: position 153,619,031 of record NC_091131.1, on the reverse strand, counting down.
TCGACGATTAATAAATACAGTAGTCAAATTTTACTGTATAAGACTGTTAACGGTATATTGAATAACTGTGATTTTCTTAAATTCCTTCAGTTCAATATATAAAGAACAGAATTACGTCATAGGCAACCTTTTATTATTCCTATTCCTAGAACTGTTTTCTTCAAGAACTCTCCATTGTTTGTTATATGTAATACTTACAACTCTCTGTCTTTAAACTGTGATTCTCAATTGGATTTTAGTTTAACAATTGAAAAATTTCATACAATATTAAAAAGAAATGTATTTCCTTAGATTTTTAAATTATAAAGAAGTGTATTATAATGTTTTCACTCTAGTTTTTAAATAATTTTGTATAATTATATTGACATTCGGCACTATATTAACTACAATATTATATTCTAGCATCTATTACCATTATGTATTTTCTTTCTTTCGTTTGTGTTGTTTGTTTTGTTGTTTTTTTTCTCTTATCTATGTAAACCACCTGTAATTGGAAGCCTGCTTCTGTTGGTGGTGGATTTAAAATAAAATAAAATAAATAAAATTATCAAAGCAGTGTGTACGCGTTAGAAAACGATTATTTCATGAGAAATGGGAGGAAGAGTTTTTTTGCTGTTTAGAAGGGGAGAACATACGATGTATGTTATGCTCGAAAATCCTAGTAGGCATTAATAAATGTAATATACAACGACATTACTCCTTATGTCATAAAGGACATGCTGAATTAGGAGGCAAGACAAATTAAATGTTATTTTTCGTACTATTCTGAAGAAAATTTATGATCTTAACATTTGCATAGTATACTAAATACGAATTATACCTTAAACACGCTGCATTAAAAGGTAGCCTACGAGGAATTAAATGTTGTTTGTAATATTATTTCCAAAAGAAATTTATAAAAAAAAATATCAAATGTGCGTAGAAAACGAAATATGATTTTCTGAAATTATTTTAGGTCGAGAACGTGCAAATCTATTAAGTAATCTTGAGAAATGCCAGAATATTCAAGAAAATAAACATAGACAGCGTGATGGAATATTATTGGCTAGTTACTCAATTTCTCACCTGTGATTTAAATCAATTCAGCTACGGAGAAACAGTAAAGAGGTTTATGATTAAAGCTGTCGAATTAATTTGCCAAATCAAATAAAAGTTTTCGAGTCTCTCACATTAACCAAGCGCTTTCCTAATAATTCGTCACTGACAGCCTTAGCGATTACGATAAGGTGACGCAGGTCACAGCAGTTTATATTTCCCATCCTACTCTGCAGTCTCCTCTCCTAGTAAACAAACTATTTCAAATCGAGTGCCTCACGTAACCGAAAATTGTGCCCATGTATGTGCTAAAGTGTCGACACAAGTGGCATCCCATAGTAGAGATTTTCCGCGAGACCAGGATATCAAGGTCAATCCATCTGGTCTTTTTCCATCAGAACGGCTGATTCCAATAGGTTCCAGGATTGATGGAAAACCAGCAGAAACAAATGCCCTTTTGATGATGTCATTTAATTGAAAGTGCCTGAAAATCTCCCGGTATTTTGGGGGCAACTTAAGCCATGGTGACCATACAGTAGGCATCAACAGCAGCTCCACAAAGACATTTATGTGGGAAACAGATCTTGCACCTGAGTCTTTAGGCCAGAGCAATTTTAAAGGGCAATATTGTCCATTAATGTGCCAATATTGAAGATGGTATTGTCTTAAGCCAAGACCCTGATTCCTTCTGTTGTATTGCATGGTATCTAGCTTGATCGACCTCAGACGATGAAGACGCTAGTAGAGCCTGGTAGATATCAGAGGCATGGATGTGGTCCCATTGTTTCTGAATATCACGAGAAGCTGGGGGTTTGTTGTTTCCTGTAATGCTGAACCATTTCTCCAAAGCCTCATTCACATAACAGATCCCGATTTCATCACCGTTAATTGAGAGAATTGACTTGACGAAATCAAGGACTCCATATGCAGAAGCCAAGAAAGCAGGCAGACAAACATCACTCACATTCCGGATTCCAAGACCTCCAAAGACAATGGCAGAGTGGCTAAAATCCAATTGTTATCTTCAAGACGTATATTGAGAATCGATTCCAGACAGTTTCTCAGTAGATCATCAGTCTCTTGAAGTAGGGATGGAAAAAGCCATAATGGGGTGGTGCGAAGAAAATACGTTAATTTAGGAATTAAATAACAGTTCTTTATGAGAAAGTACGCTGTATGTGTGGAAAGAGACTGCAGACCATCAAACAGTTGCTTCATAATTTCAAATTTTTCTTGCATACTTGACTCTACAGCTGGAATCAAAATGGGAAATCCAAGGAGAGTCAAATTAGATCGAAATATTATCTTAATCTCTGGAGCTACATTATTGGACGTGGACACTACAGTATTGTCTTGTGTAGAGCAGAAGTATAATTCGCATTTATCGGGATTAATCTCCAAACCAATGGATCTGCAGGAATCTATAAGTTTTTCAAGATCGGAAAGAACCATATGTGGATCTCCTCCCCACAAAGTACTGTTGTCCAGGTAAAAGAGGTTCAAGGTACTATTCAAATGGGTAATGAGAGAATTCAGGGTTAGACTAAATGTCAGTGGACCTATCAGATCACCTTGTTGAACTCCAGTCTGCAATGAAATGATGTCAGAATTGCAATACAGGTTAGATGGGTTTCTATACACTTGCCACAAGAATGCATAGAGTTGAGGGATCTTGTTCTTAACAAGTTCAAGCAATGTATCTCTTTCAAGGCAATTAAATTCATTTCTAAAATCAATCTTAAGTAGAACATTTTGACTGCCTTCGTTCTGATTTAGAAATGAACGTACCAAGTGAATGATGACTTCACATCCTTTGGGGGTGCCAAAACCAAGCTGCTGAGGGCGTAAATGATGTCCAACTTTCTCCTTAACAGAAGTGCAAGCTTACTTAGCCGATAATCTGCGAAAGGTATTTCCAACTGCGATTGGACGTATCCCACCATTTTTCTTGTCAATGGCAATTAAAGATGCTCCATATAAATGAGGACAAATTTCAGGATTAACTTTACTGGCCAACATTAGATTAATGATCTAGCATTTAAGAGTTGCCTCCAGAATCTCGAGAAAGTTTAGACTTATCCTTATGTGGAGAAACTTCCAGTGTAAAATCATTATGATCTCTTTAATTTTGGAGACTAAAGATTTGCCAGATTTCTTCTTTGATTGATCAGGTATCCAAAGAGCGATATATGCAAAAAGCAGAAGCTCTTGCCAACATTCTTCAGTATTTTCGGAAATATATTTATCAATGAGTTGAGTCAATTTTTCGGCTGGAAAATTTCTAGCTCCTTTAGGAATTCTTCTTAAATCTCTTATATTAAGTTTAAAATTAGCAACGTTTTTTTATGGAAAAACTCAAATGAAGTATTTTCTAAATGTAATAGAAAATAGTCAGGAGGTTCATTGGGATGAGCCCTAGCCCAGTGTATTCGTAGTCCTTTCAAGCCTTTGTAAGATTTAATATCACTTACTTACTGGCTTTTAAGGAACCCGGAGCTTCATTGCCGCCCTCACATAAGCCAGCCATTGGTCCCTATCCTGAGCAAGATTAATCCACTCTCTATCATCATATCCCACCTCCCTCAAATCCATTTTAATATTATCTTCCCATCTATGTCTCGGCCTCCCCAAAGGTCTTTTTCCCTCCATCCTCCCAACTAACACTCTATATGCATTTCTGGATTCGCCCATATGTGCTACATGTCCTGCTCATCTCAAACGTCTGGATTTTATGTTCCTAATTTTGTCAGGTGAAGTATACAATGTGTGCAGCTCTGCATTGTGTAACTTTCTCCATTCTCCTGTAACTTCATCCCTCTTAGCCCCAAATATTTTTCTAAGAACCTTATTCTCAAACACCCTTAATCTCTGTTCCTCTCTCAAAGTGAGAGTCCAAGTTTCACAACCATACAGAACAACCGGTAATATAACGGTTTTATAAATTCTAACTTTCAGATTTTTTGACAGAAGACTAGATGACAAAAGCTTCTCAACCGAATAATAACAGGCATTTCCCATATTTATTCTGCGTTTAATTTCCTCCTGCGTGTCATTTACATTTGTTACTGTTGCTCCAAGATATTTGAATTTTTCCACCTCTTCGAAGGATAAATCTCCAAATTTTATAGTTCCATGTCGTACAATATTCTGGTCACGAGACATAATCATATACTTTGTCTTTTCGGGATTTACTTCCAACCCTATCGTTTTACTTGCTTCAACTAGAATTTCCGCATTTTCCCTAAGATTTAATATCACTGCCATCTAATGTAAAAGACTGCCTACAAATATGTGGAAAGTTTCAGAGAAAATACACAAATTCAATCTTCTGACATGATTTTTTTGTTCTTAAATTCGGTAATTTGCTAGAAGACGTTGTTAGACATGGGCCACTCTTACCTAAACCTGGAGTAATTTAAGCTTATCAGTTTCTCTTCTGAGTTCATTGTTCAGTTTCCTGTAGTTTCTTCTACCTTCTTCTGTGTTGATGTTTTTTCCATTTTCTCCTCTCCTCCATCTTCTCCAACATTTTCCCTTGACCTAAGGTTTCTTAATTCTCGCACCTTCTGCTGTTGTCTGTATACAGCTTTTAGATGAGTCCAGTACTAATTACTATTCTCAGGTGTGGATTCTAATGTAACGGCTTTCTCTTGAAAATTTTCTTCAAATTTTCTTCTTTCCTCTTCATTCTTCAGTTTTTTCATGTTCAATTTCTTCATCACCTGTTTTCCTCTTATTTTCTTCAGACGAATATCTACTTCGCCTATCAGCAGGACATGATCTGAGTTAATATCTGCTCCCAGTAAAGTTTTCGTATTTTTTAAGAATTTCGGAATCTTTCCTGTACCAGTATGTATTCTATCTGGTATTTGTTTTCGTCCCTTGGGCATGTCCATGTGTAGATATTCTTCGTTTATGTTGTTGGAATAATATATTTCCAACAATCATTGCATTTCTTTTACAGAAATTTATCAAAGATTCTCCTCTGTCATTTCTTTTTCCCAATCCATATTTTCCAACTGTTCTTTCCTTTTGACCTTCTCCTACCACATGCGTTCCAATCGCCTGTTAGGATTACACATCCTTCCTTCTTCTCCTTCTCAACTATCTCTTCTAGCTCGTCATAACTTTCCTCCACTTCCTCGTCTGCTAATCCACTATGTGACATATAAATTTGCACTAGCACTGTCCATCTTCTTCCCTTGTAGTCTCATCATTAGAGCGGTGCAGACGGAGCACATGACAGACAGAATGTCATCATAGCAAGGGTTCCGAAGTTACTCGGCGTGTTCCCTGTGTGCAAGCGACGTCATGTACACGATGTGTTGACGTACAGACGACACAATAGAAATGACACAGTTCCCTAACTTTTCTGCAATTAATTTCCTACAGATACTTTAAAAAGAATTCAAAATTACAAAACTAATTAACCATTTCATCCTAAACAAATAATGTACTGTATACTTTACATGCATGATTTCATACAGAACGCAAACAAAATCACTGTTTATTTGTAACGGATTCATGATATTCTATTCGCAAAAGCACTTGAACAATTATTTTTTGTCTTTCCTTTTCTTTACAATGAGTGTGATTTATTAATGCACATGTGATACGTTATCAGGTTTCTTCCAAATGTTGTTACAATGCACAACAAATGACATTTGTAAGTTATTAACAGAAAACGATTGTCGTCTATCTGATAACATGGCTTTATATGTGGAGAAGCTTCTTTCTACGTCTGTTGAAACAACTGGGGCATACGTAAAATCCTGTACAACATTTTTTTTCAATTTCTGTTAGTTCTTCAAAGGAATCCTTATCTCCAGAAATACTGTCACTAATCTTGCAGAGTTTATAATATCCACTATTTATTTTCAACATAATTGTTATTTTCGCAGATATTATTTTACCACTTTTATCGTCTACTTGAGTTACTTTCTTCCTGATATTTCGCAATATGGAAATCTGATCAACCAGTTTTGTACCAGACTTTTCTAAAGCTGTTATACAATCAGGAATAAACCCATAATTCGATTCAATGTATTCCAATTGTTGTTTTATGCTTGAATCAATCAACAGACATTAGGCTATTGGTATTGCAGATGCATCTTTCACATCAAATGATTGAATAACATTCTGGACCTGGTCGAAATATTTACAGTAATAACTGCAGACCTTCAACCAGGAACCCCAACGAGTAAGTATAGGGGAAGGAGGAAGAGATACACCAGGACATATCTTCTTGAATGCTTTTACGCGGGCAGGTGCTTTAACAAATATATTTTTCACAGCCCCAATAAGTTCATCAACACCAGGAAGATGACGTCTAATTACTTCTGCAGTACAATGACAGGCATGGGCGAGACACGTTACATGAATCATATTGGGGAAATTGAGCTTCAAATATTTACTAGTTTTTATCATGTACGACATTGCATCTGTCACAAATAAGAAAACGTTCTCACTCTCACCACCTGAAGGCCACAGTAAATTCATAGCATTTTCAAATACAGTACACACTGAACTATAGTTCACTACATCTACTATTTCACACGTAAGAAGATGTGGTCCATTAGGTCCTCTTGCATCCATTGCACCGACAACAACAATAACCACATGATGACCAACCGTATCTGTTGTCTCAGCAACTGACACCCAAATCTTACTGTCTTTCAATGTATTTCTTAAGTCATATATACACTTGTTGTAACTTTTCCGTATATATGTCCTGCGCAATGTTGATGGATGTGGAATTGATCTACTGGTATATTTCTCCAAAAAATTGTTGTGTTGTTAAGTTTATGAAGAGGATTATTTGCTGCTAAAAACGCATCACATATTTCTTCATAGAACACGGATGAAGAACTATGACTCTGTTCACATTTTTCGCCTCCTTCTTTCAACTTCATGAGAGCACATTTATGTACATCCCTATTTACATGTCTTCGAACATTATATGCTCTATTTACTGAAACTGATATTTTACACAATTTGCAGAACAGTTTATCTTCGTTGCAACAAAAAATATCACCATATTCGGAAATGTCTCTTAAACTTTGCCGAAGGAATTTGCTCCTCCTTAGGCATCGTAACACTAGAACCAAACTTTTCTTATGTTTCTTCAGTACTGACGTTTGCTTTACCACGCTGTACCTACTGCTTGCAGCTATCCTGTGTACTGCAGAGTCAGCAGACCTCTGCAGGTACACACGGTGAATTTACAACCCTTGCCCTGTTGCCAATGTGACAAACAACTGCTCCCTTTGCACTGCTCTACTCATCATTATCACCCGGTCATCTACATAACACACTGATATTACTTTACCTTTCACACGTGGTCCCAGTAATACACCAACACCATGACTTCCTTTGCACTCACCATTTGAATAAAACAACCTAAATTCATTACTCACCAACTCATCACTATTTTCCCACCTCACTTCTAATATTCCCATCACATCCACTGTTTCTTCTTTCAAGTTTTCCAACTTATCTACTTGCAGAAGAATCCTTACATTCCACGTTCCAATCCTCAATCTTCTTTTCTTCTCTCTGCTGGGTTGCTTCATAATGTGTCCTCCTCTCAGTAAAATAATCGAAAATATACAATCTATACTATGGAATACTCGAGTTGGAGCCTATAATGCACCTATTCCACAAAAGTTTATTATTTTGCAGGTACCATGTAGTAGATAGGCCTGTCAGCCTGGATGGCACAGTCAGTAGAGTGCTGGCCTTCTGTGCCCAAGGTTGTGGGTATGATCCTGGCTCAGGTCAATGGCATTTAAGTGTGTCAGTAGATTTACTCCAGCAGAACAAAATTTCAGCGCACCTGCGACGCTGATATAACCTTGGCTGTTGCAAGCATCGTTAACTAAACTTATTTACTTACTGGCTTTTAAGGAACCCAGAGGTTCATTGCCGCCCTCACATAAGCCCGCCATTGGTCCCTATCCTGAGCAAGATTAATCCACTCTCTATCATCATATCCCACCTCCCTCAAATCCATTTTAATATTATCCTCCCATCTATGTCTCGGTATCCCCAAAGGTCTTTTTCCCTCCAGCCTCCCAACTAATACTCTATATGCATTTCTGGATTGGCCCATACGTGCTACATGCCCTGACCATCTCAAATGTCTGGATTTAATGTTCCTAATTATGTCAGGTGAAGAATACAATGCGTGCAGTTCTATGTTGTGTAACTTTCTCCATTCTCCTGTAACTTCATCCCTCTTAGCCCCAAATATTTTCCTAAGCACCTTATTCTCAATCACCTTAACCTATGTTCCTCTCTCAAAGTGAGAGTCCAAGTTTCACAACCATACAGAACAACCGGTAATATAACTGTTTTATAAATTCTAACTTTCAGATTTTTTGACAGCAGACTGGATGACAAAAGCTTCTCAACCGAATAATAACACGCATTTCCCATATTTATTCTGTTTAATTTCCTCCCGAGTATCATTTATATTTGTTACTGTTGCTCCCAGGTATTTGAATTTTTGCACCTCTTCAAAAGATAAATTTCCAATTTTTATATTTCCATTTCATACAATATTCTCGTCACGAGACATAATTATATACTTAGTCTTTTCGGGATTTACTTACAAACCTATCTCTTTACTTGCTTCAAGTAAAATTCCCGTGTTTTCCCTAATCATTTATGGATTTTCTCCCAACATATTCACGTCATCCACATAGACAAGCAGCTGATGTAACCCGTTCAATTCTAAACCCTCTCTGTTATCCTGGACTTTTCTAATGGCATACTCTGAGCAAAGTTAAAAAGTAAAGGTGATAGTGCATCTCCTTGCTTTAGCCTGCAGTGAATCGGAAAAGCATCAGATAGAGACTGACCTATACGGACTCTGCTGTACGTTTCACCGGGACACATTTTAATTAACCGAAGTAGTTTCTTGGGAATACCAAATTCAATAAGAATATCATATAATCGTTAAATAAAACATAATTTAAATCTAGATAGGCCTATTTGGTGAACAAATGAAAATCCTTATGTAAATAGTATGCGACCTTTGATGTCTGAACTTAATTCTTCCTGTCAACATCTTCCTGAACTTCGTATATCTGTGACTAGGAAATTAAGAGAGGAATTAAGAAATGCAGAATTCGAATCATGGAAAGTAATGCCTGGAAGAGGCAGAGGTGTAGAATTGTACAGCCAAGTACCTAAAGCCAACGCCTGGATTTTTAATAAGTCTGGACTATCTACATCTGAATGGTAACCTGCCTCAAAATGAATGTCAATTTAGCAGCAGTTAGAGGAGTACCTGGTCGCTCTTTGGACGGATCCCGGTGCAGACATGGATGCCCAGAGACTGAAACCCTTGCCCACGTCCAAGGTCAGTGTAACAGAGGTTTACTCCTCCGAAATGATAGACACCATCATGTTCGATCCTTAATTGCAACTGCTTTAAGAAAAAGGTCTTGGATAGTAGAAGAGGAAGTCTTTTGCCTTGCTACTAATGGCTCCTTTAGACGTATTGACGTCATAGTGTATTCCCAGACTACCAAGAAAGGATATATAATTGATCCTACCATAAGGATTGAAACGGGGAGTAGCCAGCCAGAGGATGTTAATAAAAAAAAGATCAACATTTATCTGCCAACAGTTGATTACTTCAAAGCAAAATACCAGCTTGAAGACATTGAGGTGATTGGTCTTCTTATTGGAGCTCGTGGTGTGATTCCCAAGTTCTTTGAAAGCTTCAGGAAGACTTTTGAACTACCACAGACACTTACTGCTGACATCATAACTTCAGTTTTGAAACCTCTTGCCAAACTCTGAGTCATCATATTCACTCTGTTTAATTTCTTTTTATTCACTTTGTATTCATATATGTTTATTTTAATTTTCTTTCCACAAAATTTATGTAAACATTTAATATTGTAAAATTCATGTATACTGAGTCCTTCTGGGCTACCTCCAATGGGAGGCAGTTATTATCTTATCTTATCTTTTAAATCTACATTTAACTTAATATTTACTGTAATACACACAGTAGGTACAGTATATATATCACTTTACAAATAAGATTAAAATTCATTTACAATTTAAGATTGTAGAAAACAAAAGTAAATTTGCTTCCCCACCCCCTCAACAAGGAACTGTTAACTTCGAAGTAACAAAGCTTAGTTCACAACCTACTGTTTAGTTTGGAGGCCAGCAGAATTTTTTCATGGTTTGATGTCACTTTATATTAATAAGTAATACATTATTTTCGAGCATAGCCATGCATGGGTAGTCCGGAAACCAGATAAACCACCCTCGAATAATCGAGAGTATACCGTCCTGTATAATACTTTTAGAACTATGCATCTGCATCAACTGCCGCAGGTAGTCATCACTACAGTTCAAAGAAATGACCACCACAGGAAGAAATAAGAGAAGATCTAGTCATCCTTGACATAATTAATTAATCTGTAGAAAAATATATATGTGAAATTGTTATCCATATTCATTCTACGGTCCACACCTGTGGAGTAACGGTCAGCACGTCTGGCCGCGAAACCAGGTGGCTGGGTTCGAATCCCGGTTGGGGCAAGTTGCCTGGTTGAGGTTTTTTCCGGGGTTTTCCCTCATCCCAATACGAGCAAATGCTGGGTAACTTTCGGCGCTGGACCTCGGATTCGTTTCACCGGCATTATCACCTTCATTTCATTCAGACACTAAATAACCTGAGTTGTTGATACAGCGTCGTAAAATAACCTAATAAAATAAATTCATTCTACTGCAATTTTTATTTACCAGTTGTGTAGACCAATTTACGAACAGTCATTGCCCAGGATGCGACATAGGAGGCTGGTCTATGCTACACCTATTGCAACTGTTTATGTACAGCTTTGGTAGATACACAATACCTGTCCTATGAAGTTTTATTTCAGTCATTATATACTTACATTGTAACTGATTATCTTTCACTCTCTCATGTTTGCCATGCTTTTCACGTTTTGAAACTGTATCACTGCCCAATTTTGGAAGCTTATTTGGAAGCTGGTCTGGCAAATTTTCTAACACATCATCGGGAAGCGGTCTCAAGCTGCCATAGTGCTGAAAGAAACACACATGCAATAAAGTGATTTGGAAATTAATTGTATTACATTATTGTTTGAAAGAAACTGTAATTATAAATTAAGGTATATGTACACCTTTACATACAAAAAATTCAAACAAAATTTGATAACACAATCCCAAGGAAAAAAATGGAACTCTCTGCATCAAAATCCACAGTTAATTCCCGATTTACTACGCAAATCGTCTGTAGCTGCATTTAGATTGGCAACAGGCCACGATTGTTTGGCCAAACACCTGCATAGAATTGGAATATATCAGTCCCCAAACTGCCCATTGTGCAACTCAAACCAAGAAATGGATTCGGAACACCTCAAAAACTGTGCTTCAGTGGCTGGTCATGATAATATCTTTGAAAAATATTGGAGTGCAAGAGGTCAAATGACTTTATCATCAAACGCCTGGCATTAGAAAACAACATACAAAAAATTTTGTTTTGCATAATTTTTCTCTGTAAAATTTTTATACAATTGAGAATGGTACCAGAAAGAGAATGAAGAGAACAAATCCCTTGAAATTATGTCTAAATTGTTTATAAAAATTATTTTGTTTATAATTTTGACATACAACTTGAAACATGATAGCTCATGCAGTTTTTAAGATAGAGCCACAGTTTTTCACTGTTTTACAGCTAAAACTATTCTTTAGTCAATGAAAGAGTAATGGAACGGAGAAAAATTCTCTCCAGCGCCAGGATTTGAACCCGGGTTTTCAGCTCTAAGTGCTGATGCTTTATCCACTAAGCCACACCGGATACCCACCCCGGCGTCGGACAGAATCGTCTCGGATTAAGTTCCAACTCTTGGGTTCCCTCTAGTGGCCGCCCTCTGCACTACGTCATAGATGACTCTTTCATCATATTATGACGCAGAATATCTGCATGGAAATATCATATGTACTTCGGTACATTAAAATAATATCTATTCTTTAGTGAATGACATAGAGCTATTTTTTATTTTCATTTACATTAATTAAATATTACCATATATGTAACTTATATTAATATTTTATGTTGCATATAACATGTAAAAAATCCATAGATAATTATTAACTATATTAATGGTATTTTACTCACTGTCAGACACTAGAGGACATTTCAAGCTTCAAAATGACACCAATATCTTCTTGGTATCACCATATTTGACTGAGATATCATGTTTAAAAGAATTAAATATTCTGAAATTACTATTTGCAGGAAATGAGCCACAAACTTTCAGAGCCTAGAAGACTCCATCACCATATGTCACCCCTTAAGCAGCTTCATGTCGGTCCAGTTTCAGCTTCTTTCTGCCTCTCAAATACCTCCTCCTTGTTTTAACTTCAGGTGTTGAATGTTTTTTTTTTTTTTTGGCATTTTTGTCCTTATTTTCCATTGATGCAACAAATCCTGTGATGGTGCTTGTCCCAGGGTTTATGCTCATCCTCCTCAGAATTTTAATTTCTCCTTTTGGACTCTTATTAAAATGACGTACAACATCACTGACACACAAATTTACAGTTTTATGACTAACAGTAAAAGATTATAAATTACTTCATTATGTAAAAACGTGTTTTCAATCTAATGATCATGCCTTGATATCTATGCATCTATTTTGGGACTAGAAAGAAGTTTATTTTACAAGCAATGCTGGACAAGGGGATTGACTGCTACGAGGATCACTCCAAAAGTAATCCACAATATTTATTTAAAAATTACATTTTTGGCCTACAGTTTTGCTATTTTCATAGAATGTAGATACATCCTTCAGGAACAATACGTCACTTTTCCACATAATCCCCACACCTTTCAACTGCCTTACGCCACCTTGGAATGAGGGCCTGTATACCTGCACGATAAAAGTCTGAACCAACACGTCTGAGCTACTCTCTGGCGCCACTCAAGGGAACGAGTTAAATTAAATTTGAATACAAGCGGGAAGGATGTATCTATGACCTCCATAAATTGCAAAGGTTTAGAATAAAAAATAAATTTAAAAAAATGTGCATTACTTTTGGAGTGATCTTCGTAGAAGTGACCGTGGCTGATGACGCAGAATTTTGGAAAATGGGACTTATCTGAAAAACCATAAGGCATAAATCGAAAATTCTTATATCAAATTAAAGGGGAGAAAATTCTCTATTAAAATGGTTATATTTAGAAAGTTCTAATTTTTCATCATTTTTTGCGTTTTGTGGGTGTACATATGTGTGAAACAAGATCAATATATACAAAAGACATACTTAATACTCTTTCGAGTGCTCCTTATATGTATTATATACCTTAAATACAAGTGACTGAAAGAAAATATATTAAAAAAATGTACGTATTACACTTCAATGCTGTACCAAAGCATACATATAAGCACCACTAACTGTTCGCAGATTGTGAAACTTACACGAGAATCATCCCTGTGCTCAAGCTTCCTTTTCTTCTCCTTCTTCTCCTTTGGCGCTGCTTCATTGTCTGATTCGATCTTCTTAGCCTTTGACTGTGGCACATCATCTAAATTTTCCTTCTCTCGCTTAATGCCTTGCTTTTTAGTTTCATTTTCTGAAAAACCATAACAGGGATAACTGACATTATTTAATTAAAGTTACATAAGTGCAACCAGTGAACACTACTTCTACTTGTTGATTCATCAAAGGCCTCAAAAAGAAAATAACAAGAAAAAAGCACCTGCCCCACAGGTTCTGAGTTTATTTGCTAAAAATATAAAGGTCACTGAAACTGGATAACAAGCCATGACAGGCTAGACCCAGTAAAAGATGACAGTTACAACATAAACGAGGGAAAATAATAAGTCAGGTATATCATTAGTCATAATTTTTTTATGCATATAAAACCATTTTACTAGCCCTGTAAACACTCACAGAGGACTCATCAATGACAACTAAAAACGCATTTATGTAGAAGTAATGAATGAATTACACGGAGCAAAAACTCTTCAGAAACTTATTTTAAGAGGAAATTTGATTACAAGAGTTGAGATTCTCAACCAAGTTCTAAGCGGAAGAAGTGTAGGAAGAATATAGTGATGTGTTGGTCAGATCAAATCTGATCCTCAGAATGACATCTGGAGGCCTACGCCTTCACTGATAGAAGAAGAAAAAATGAGAGGAAGAAGAAAAAGTACCCCTGGGGGTACGAGCATGATATTTAGGGGGTACATGAGCAGCTTTCAAGGAAAAAAAAAAACATACACACACAGAAAGTGAAAATATTTTCCTAATTGTTTAAGGAGACCATGTCTTTTCAAAGTTGGAAACCCTGTGTTTATTTAGCAATTGTTTCAGGAGGCCATATTATTTCAAAGTTTGAAAATCTGTGTTTATACAGCAATTGTTTCAGGAGGCCGTGCTATTTCAAAGTTGGGAAACGTGTGTTTATATAGAAATTGTTTCAGGAGGCCGTGCTATTTCAAAGTTGGGAAACATGTGTTTATACAGCAAATGTTTCAGGAGGCCATGCTATTTCAAAGTTGGGAAACATGTGTTTATACAGCAATTGTTTCAGGAGGCCGTGCTATTTCAAAGTTGGGAAACATGTGTTTATACAGCAAATGTTTCAGGAGGCCATGCTATTTCAAAGTTGGGAAACATGTGTTTATACAGCAATTGTTTCAGGAGGCCGTGCTATTTCAAAGTTGGGAAACGTGTGTTTATACAGCAATTGTTTCAAGAGGCCGTGTTATTTCAAAGTTGGGAAACGTGTGTTTATACAGCAATTGTTTCAGGAGGCCGTGCTATTTCAAAGTTGGGAAACGTGTGTTTATACAGCAATTGTTTCAGGAGGCCGTGCTATTTCAAAGTTGGGAAACGTGTGTTTATACAGCAATTGTTTCAGGAGGCCGTGCTATTTCAAAGTTGGGAAACGTGTGTTTATACAGCAATTGTTTCAGGAGGCCGTGCTATTTCAAAGTTGGGAAACGTGTGTTTATACAGCAATTGTTTCAGGAGGCCGTGCTATTTCAAAGTTGAGAAACAATGTGTTTATACAGCAATTGTTTCAGGAGGCCATGCTATTTCAAAGTTGGGAAACGTGTGTTTATACAGCAATTGTTTCAGGAGGCCGTGTTATTTCAAAGTTGGGAAACGTGTGTTTATACAGCAATTGTTTCAGGAGGCCGTGCTATTTCAAAGTTGGGAAACAATGTGTTTATACAGCAATTGTTTCAGGAGGCCGTGCTATTTCAAAGTTGGGAAAGGTGTGTTTATACAGCAATTGTTTCAGGAGGCCGTGTTATTTCAAAGTTGGGAAACATGTGTTTATACAGCAATTGTTTCAGGAGGCCGTGCTATTTCAAAGTTGGGAAACAATGTGTTTATACAGCAATTGTTTCAGGAGGCCGTGCTATTTCAAAGTTGGGAAACATGTGTTTATACAGCAATTGTTTCAGGAGGCCGTGCTATTTCAAAGTTGGGAAACATGTGTTTATACAGCAATTGTTTCAGGAGGCCGTGCTATTTCAAAGTTGGGAAACGTGTGTTTATACAGCAATTGTTTCAGGAGGCCGTGTTATTTCAAAGTTGGGAAACGTGTGTTTATACAGCAATTGTTTCAGGAGGCCGTGCTATTTCAAAGTTGGGAAACATGTGTTTATACAGCAATTTTTTCAGGAGGCCGTGCTATTTCAAAGTTGGGAAACATGTGTTTATACAGCAATTTTTTCAGGAGGCCGTGCTATTTCAAAGTTGGGAAACGTGTGTTTATATAGCAATTGTTTCAGGAGGCCGTGCTATTTCAAAGTTGGGAAACATGTGTTTATACAGCAATTTTTTCAGGAGGCCGTGCTATTTCAAAGTTGGGAAACATGTGTTTATACAGCAATTTTTTCAGGAGGCCGTGCTATTTCAAAGTTGGGAAACGTGTGTTTATACAGCAATTGTTTCAGGAGGCCGTGTTATTTCAAAGTTGGGAAACGTGTGTTTATATAGAAATTGTTTCAGGAGGCCGTGCTATTTCAAAGTTGGGAAACATGTGTTTATACAGCAAATGTTTCAGGAGGCCATGCTATTTCAAAGTTGGGAAACATGTGTTTATACAGCAATTGTTTCAGGAGGCCGTGCTATTTCAAAGTTGGGAAACATGTGTTTATACAGCAAATGTTTCAGGAGGCCATGCTATTTCAAAGTTGGGAAACATGTGTTTATACAGCAATTGTTTCAGGAGGCCGTGCTATTTCAAAGTTGGGAAACGTGTGTTTATACAGCAATTGTTTCAAGAGGCCGTGTTATTTCAAAGTTGGGAAACGTGTGTTTATACAGCAATTGTTTCAGGAGGCCGTGCTATTTCAAAGTTGGGAAACGTGTGTTTATACAGCAATTGTTTCAGGAGGCCGTGCTATTTCAAAGTTGGGAAACGTGTGTTTATACAGCAATTGTTTCAGGAGGCCGTGCTATTTCAAAGTTGGGAAACGTGTGTTTATACAGCAATTGTTTCAGGAGGCCGTGCTATTTCAAAGTTGGGAAACGTGTGTTTATACAGCAATTGTTTCAGGAGGCCGTGCTATTTCAAAGTTGAGAAACAATGTGTTTATACAGCAATTGTTTCAGGAGGCCATGCTATTTCAAAGTTGGGAAACGTGTGTTTATACAGCAATTGTTTCAGGAGGCCGTGTTATTTCAAAGTTGGGAAACGTGTGTTTATACAGCAATTGTTTCAGGAGGCCGTGCTATTTCAAAGTTGGGAAACAATGTGTTTATACAGCAATTGTTTCAGGAGGCCGTGCTATTTCAAAGTTGGGAAAGGTGTGTTTATACAGCAATTGTTTCAGGAGGCCGTGTTATTTCAAAGTTGGGAAACATGTGTTTATACAGCAATTGTTTCAGGAGGCCGTGCTATTTCAAAGTTGGGAAACAATGTGTTTATACAGCAATTGTTTCAGGAGGCCGTGCTATTTCAAAGTTGGGAAACATGTGTTTATACAGCAATTGTTTCAGGAGGCCGTGCTATTTCAAAGTTGGGAAACATGTGTTTATACAGCAATTGTTTCAGGAGGCCGTGCTATTTCAAAGTTGGGAAACGTGTGTTTATACAGCAATTGTTTCAGGAGGCCGTGTTATTTCAAAGTTGGGAAACGTGTGTTTATACAGCAATTGTTTCAGGAGGCCGTGCTATTTCAAAGTTGGGAAACATGTGTTTATACAGCAATTTTTTCAGGAGGCCGTGCTATTTCAAAGTTGGGAAACATGTGTTTATACAGCAATTTTTTCAGGAGGCCGTGCTATTTCAAAGTTGGGAAACGTGTGTTTATATAGCAATTGTTTCAGGAGGCCGTGCTATTTCAAAGTTGGGAAACATGTGTTTATACAGCAATTTTTTCAGGAGGCCGTGCTATTTCAAAGTTGGGAAACATGTGTTTATACAGCAATTTTTTCAGGAGGCCGTGCTATTTCAAAGTTGGGAAACATGTGTTTATACAGCAATTGTTTCAGGAGGCCGTGTTATTTCAAAGTTGGGAAACGTGTGTTTATACAGCAATTGTTTCAGGAGGCCGTGCTATTTCAAAGTTGGGAAACATGTGTTTATACAGCAATTTTTTCAGGAGGCCGTGCTATTTCAAAGTTGGAAAACATGTGTTTATACAGCAATTTTTTCAGGAGGCCGTGCTATTTCAAAGTTGAGAAACGTGTGTTTATAAAGCAATTGTTTCAGGAGGCCGTGCTATTTCAAAGTTGGGAAACGTGTGTTTATACAGCAATTTTTTCAGGAGGCCGTGCTATTTCAAAGTTGGGAAACGTGTGTTTATACAGCAATTGTTTCAGGAGACCGTGCTATTTCAAAGTTGGGAAACGTGTGTTTATACGGCAATTTTTTCAGGAGGCCGTGCTATTTCAAAGTTGGGAAACGTGTGTTTATATAGCAATTGTTTCAGGACGCCACAGCTTGTAAGGTTGTAACTTTCACGGAAAATTGAGTGCACGAATACTTTTTGTGATTTTCTTAGTTTTTAACACAGGGACTTTAAGCCTTTTTAATCCTTTTCTCATATTAATTGTGATGGATAAGTGGTTAATCAAACCACCTGTTAAAAGGCGAAGACTGGAATCTGAGAGTGAGGTTACCAACCCTGAAAATGATGATTGTGATCAAGTTGCGCTGAAACTTTTCTGCACGTTGCCTGTAACTACAGCAACACCAGAACGGTCGTTCTCAACATTGCGGTGTTTGAAGACTTACTTGAGGAGCACGACGGGAGCAGACAGATTAAATGGACTGGGCTTGATGTATATACATAAAAATGTAGAAGTAAAAGCTCATGAAGTACTGGATGAAATGTCTAAGAAGCCTCGTCGCCTTCTTCTGTAATTGTCATTCTGTCATTGTTTTTGTATTAGTCATTGTAAATGTTAAAATTTAAAAAATATGGTTTATTTAACAATGCTCGCAATTGCCGAGGTTATATCAGCGTCGCCAGTGTGCCGGAATTTTTTCCCTCAGGACTTCTTTTACATGCCAGTAAATCAACTGATATGAGGCCTGTCGCATTTAAACACACTTAAATGCCATCGAGCTGGGTTGGGGTAGAACCCGCAACTTGAGCACAGAAGGCTATACTGACTACGCTACTCAGGTCAACTTGTAAATGTTTGTGACTCGGAAACAAATTGTGAGTATATAAACGTATTTCTCATTACTCCATTTTTACTATCTTCTCAAATCCCTCCCCGAAAAAAAATCCTGCGTCCGCCCCTGATCAAGACTACCTATATTAGTAGTAATATTTGTCTTTAGGATTTTCGTATGCAGGAACTGACTCTATATCAACATCTCTATGTGCTGTTTGTCTTGAGACCCTTTCCAACAAATCAATGAAGCCATATTTACTAAAAAGACAATTATGTACAAAACATGAGAACCTGAAAAGTGAACCTTTAGAGTTTTTTAAGAGAAAGGAAGCTGAAATACAATCTGGCAAACAAAAAATTGCCTCTTTTTCATCTCTGAATATGAATACCCTTGAAGCATCATTCAAAATCAGTTTGAGAATAGGAAAAGTTGGAAAACCCCACACAGATGGTGAATCATATTTACTGCCTGCTGCCAAAGACCTGGTGGCATGTGTTATTGGCGAAAAATAAGCAAATAAGCTGGATTTTACCCCTTTATATAATTATACTGTGTCATGCAGGATCTCAAGTATAGCTATTGATTTGGAAGAGCCACTCATCATCAAACTAAAGTCCACAAAATACTATGCTACTGAGTTGGACGAGAGTAAAGATTGCAATAATATGGCACAGTTGCTAGCATTTGTTAGATATACTGATTCAACCTCTGCTGAGGCAGAGGATTTTCTCTTCTGCAAGGGGCTTCCAGGTAGGACAACATCACAGGAGATATTTGATATTCTTGATGCCTTTGTAACTCAGCACAGTATAGACTGGAAGAAGTACGTTGGAGTTTGCACTGATGGTGCACGTGCTATGACTGGTAAGCATAGTGGTGTGGCTTCAGATCAAAAGGGTTGCGCCACAGGCAAAATTCGTTCACTGTAGTCTTCATAGGGAAGTTCTAGTTGCCAAAAAATGTCCAATCAATATAAAAATAGTATTGGCACAAGCAATGAAGACTGTTAATTTCATAAAACCAAAAGCAGGCAATTTCAGATTATTTTATTATTGTGTTTTTAGTCACTTGTAGTGACGAGTTGTAAAAATATCTGAAATTAACCAAAAGATGTTTTTTATAATGTAATTTGGAAAGGAGAAAAGCATGAATAGTGCTTTTTATTAATATTTACAATAAGTAAGAGAAAGATGTATCCAGATGTTGATGCCATCTCATTGCTGTGTTACAGTTAATGTGACTGATCATGTGTATCTTATCAGATGTGGACAAGAAAACAAAAGAAAGTAGCCTGGCAAAACTACTCGATGAATGGTTTTATGGTAATGCAGTATAGGGGGTTTTAAAAGTTCGGAATCTGTTCATTTAGTAATTGTATATTATGATTATAGTTTCTGGCGATGAAACACATGTAGAATGCCAATATCTACATCTTCTCATAGACTTTGCTTTCTTGAACATTGTATCACTTGTGAATAATTCTGTCGTTTTTAAACTTTTAAACATTTTAAAGTTGATTTTAAACATATGCATATAACCTGTTATTAGTCACATAATACCTATAGAATTAATCAAAGTGTGGTCTTCATACCACAGGACTATTTTAACTTACTACTAATTGTTATCTGTTGCAAGCTGTTGTGATTTACGTTAGAGCCACACTTATGTTCTTTTATAATGAGTATACAGGTTTAATTTTGTAATGCATATAAGTGTTCACTTAATGCAGGCATGTCAAAACCCTGCACATTGTGCAGTTGCGCACATTGTGCACTGGTCTCTGTGCAATGTGCAGTTCCTATTCCCCAGTGGCGTGCAGTCAACCCCATCAACCCCAGCACTGCTGGGGGTAAGTAATTTCTATACACCATTATTTTACTATACTATATTCATTGTTGCATAAATCTAGTTTGAATTTCCCACGCGCGAATCCACTATGATGTGCTGTCAGATGAGAGCTCGCCAGACCCAGCAATACTGAATTTGCTGAGTTAGCGCATGCGCTCTCTTTATTTCGGCTGTGCTTTGCAGGTAAGAGAGTGAAAGGGGGTTAGTCGTGTATAATGTAAGAAACTCTGCAAGCTGGCGTTAGATGACGTCACAATTCTTAGCCAGTGAGAGCTCACTGTCAGCTCGTTGGCTTGGAGCCATAGAGGTATAAATGGTGGATTGATCAGATCAGGATAGCCAATAGTGTAGCCGCAAGGTTTTAAACATATTGATGATAATATTATTGAACATATTTCACTCGTATCAAGTTGGAAGTTTCCTTTTAGCTGGAATGTAAACTTGTTAATAAACAGTAGGCCTGCATAGTTAATTTATTTAATGTTTTATAATGTAGTTATTTCTGGGCTGACTTTTATTGCATTCAGCTTGTTAACTTGGTAAGCGCGGCCAACTACAATTTGAATTTGTGTTTACGCTTAGAATTTACACATGTCGCGAAGTAGCTAATGCAATTCGCTTTGTGGCATTGTCATTGAAATATTCTAGTTACATTAATTTTATTAAGAACATTTGTAATTTATATGAAAAATGAGTATATTGGAGTGCATAATTGAGAAGCTACATGAGCGACCGTTTTCAATTAGGCCTTTTCAAGAAAAGAAGAGCATTATACAGGAAAGTAAGCCAACCCCTGAGTTGCCAGATTTGGTACATAAATCTAAAAATTGTACCAAACATTTTACAGTTTCTTCTTATGAGAAATATTTATGGCTAGCTGGAAGTAGAAAATATAACTCTTTATTTTGTTGGAACTGTCTATTATTTGGCCAAGATAGAAATACCAGCTGGACAAAATCAGGTTACATTAACTTAGGGAGCTTCACAAAAGCAGCAGTTTTTCATGAGCAATCTGTTGGGCACATTAAAGCATCCTATTTAATTGCCTCTTTTGGAAGAGTTCGGGTTGACATGCAACTAAGTGACAGGCTTAAAAATGAAATAACTTTTCATAATAAGAAAGTTCAGCAAAACAGGGAACTCCTTAAGAGATTTATTCATGCTGTGTGTTTTTTAAGCAAGCAAGAACTTGCATTCAGAGGCCATGATGAATCCAGTACTTCCATTAATAGGGGTAACTATGTTGAACTTCTGAAATATACTGCAGAATACGATCCCCTCTTGAAAGCACACTTAGAAACCTCTACAGTATTCAAAGGCGTGTCTAATAGAATACAAAATGTTCTAATAGAAGCAGTAGCCAAATCTTTATTAGAAGAAATAAAATTAGAAATAAAATTAGTCAATTATGTTTCAGTTTTAGTTGACGAAACAACAGATGTCTCTAATACTGCACAATTTTCCATTGTACTCCGGTACGTACATAATGGCCAAACAAAAGAAAGGTTTATTGGCTTTCAAGATGTAAGTGAAAATCGCACAGCTCCAGAGATTGCTGAGCTAATAAGACAATACTTGACGGAATTTGACAGCAATGATAAACTAATCGCACAGTCTTATGATGGAGCGGCCTCAATGGCAGGTCGTATAAACGGAGTACAAGCACTTATTAAACAGACACATTCACAGGCGTTATTTGTACATTGTTATGCGCACTGTTTAAATTTGGTACTATCAAACACAGTCAATAACATAAAAGAATGCAAATTTTTTTAGTATTCTGAGTGGCATTGTTGCCTTCTTCTCCCGGTCACCCAAGAGAACCAAGTTCCTAGATGCGTTTCTACACAGGAGGCTACCTAGTGTTGCATCAACTCGATGGAATTATACAAAGAGATTGGCAAATACAGTCTGTCCACAGAAATGACTTATATAAGGTGTTTGATACAATGCTAGACAATTCAAATGAAATTGAGAAAGATATTTTGGCGCCTGTAAAGGGTTACCTTCTAAATTTGAGAGACTTCACTTTCTGTTTTCTGCTGAGAAGTTTTGACAAAATATTTGCATTTACTAGTGTTCTATATAGCATTCCCAATTCACAAAGTGCAGTCATAGAGAACGGTTGTGTAGTAAGCAGCATATGCAAGTAGGTTAGCGTGTGAAGAAGGTATGGGCGATGACCTAAATTCTTACAGGGCGCGAATCGGGTGCTTCAATGCAGGGCAGTGTTGCAGATGTTCAAAAGGTGAATATGCTATAGTGTCGGATAGAATCAACACATTTGTGGCCACGGCTGTTTTATCAGTTCTACTGATTATTGGAAATGTGGAGTTAAACCCTGGTCCTGGAGATACAGAAGGAAGAGTCTTCAGTGATGAAGTGTTTCAAAGAGAATGGATAGACTATATGAAAGAAACGAGAGAAGACAGACTAAAGGCAAGTGTTCTACTAAACAAAGTAGCAAGTGATATAGATACATTAGTAAACAGGTACACTGAAGTGGAAAAGAAGTTAAAGGAGGTTATCCAAGAGCAGGTGGTGTTAAAATCGATAGTTAAATGGGAAGATGATAGTAGAATTAATAACATTGTAATTTATGGTGTTGAAGAGTGCAATCATGAAAAAGGAATTGATACTGGTTACGTGGTGTTAGAATTATTAACTAAGTATTTCAGTCTAAACTTGGACATAAGTGCGATAAATAACGCGTATAGAGTAGGTAAGGGAAATAAAAGACCAATTATTGTGAAATTGAACAGTTACTTTATCAAAGAACACATCATTGCCAATACGCATCAACTCAAAGGCACAAATATATTCATACAAAATGACTTTGCAAAAGAAATTAGAGAGAAACGAAAGAAGTTAATTCCAATATTAAAAGAGGGAAAGGATTTAGGGCAACTTTAGTTAAAGATAAAATGAAGATAAACGGAAACATAGTTAACGTAGAGTCCTTAAATAATCAAAACATTGAGGATTTATTCAGTTGCGGTAACAAGAACAGAAATAAGGAAATAGAGACTTGTGGAAATAGAGCATCATCTACACCACACGTAAACAGAAGAAGTGCATCACGAAACAGGAAGTCTAGAAGCGTAGAGAGGACTAATAAGAATAGTAACTCATCAAGTGGGCAGAAGAAATCAGAAATAACAAATAGAAGAATTGATGAGCTTACAGGAGTGA
Source organism: Periplaneta americana (assembly GCF_040183065.1). NCBI lineage: Eukaryota > Metazoa > Arthropoda > Insecta > Blattodea > Blattidae > Periplaneta > Periplaneta americana. The sequence goes on along the minus strand of NC_091131.1, from coordinate 153,595,312 downwards.
ATGATATTAGAGCATACCTAAGTAAACTAGAGAACACTGTTTTTACAGATCCCTTTAGAAGAAAGAAGAGTGAAGAAGGAAAACCTAGTATGGAAGAAGATGCTGGAACCAGTGAAGATGCTGTTTGGGGAGCTGAGGCACAGACTGAGAGAACGACCAGTGAGGGTAGGCTGAGGCACGCAAGTGAAAACTCAACAAGGAGAAGCGATTGTGGATCAACCGGCAAAGTCAGCGCAAGTAAAGATCAATTTATAAGAATGCCACATGCCGTTGGTAGTCCGGGGTGCGCGAGAGGAAGTGCTACAATATGGAGGAACTGTGCGTTACCGACCGATGGAGTAGGAGAAGGTGACGAACAGTTATTAAGAGGTAAATTGACAAATAGAAACTCTATCAGAAATAAAGTAGATTCAATCAAAACTATAGATACTGAACGAAACTACCTACTAAGAGATAGGCATCAGCAAAGACTAAATTTTCCTAAAATTAGAAACACTTATTATTAATTAAATTAGATAAGCAGACAGGTTTTGAAAATAAGATAGAATTACGTCAAGGTTTTAAAATAATAAAAATTGAAAATAGAGAATTAAGACAGTTATTAATGTATTCAGATAGCTATATTATTTAGTAAAGGTTCAGAAGATAATTTTGACTTTATAAATTGCTTTACTAATATGTCTTAATTTCAATAATAATGCATTTATAATAAATTTAGTAGGCATTATAATAGTAATGAATTGATAATGAGTACATGCGACACAATAATGAAACTAAATTGAGGTTGATTATGTAAGCAACTTGTCAAGTTTGTTTTTAAGCAGGTATGCGGTAGTCTTCATTGAAGTTACGCAAACGTTTCTGCTGACAAGGAAATATTGTAAGAAATAAAGACAACCTACATATAGAATGTATCGAGTCAGCTAATTCAGGTTCATGACTTACAGTATGTCGACATCTGATCACCTAATTGGAATAATAAGTTATTATTAAAATAAGACCTAAATAATTACAATTAAATTGTGAAAAGGGGCAGATAAAATAAGGTTTAATGTCTTAATGGTTATCACGATTGGTTTAAACATGCACTAAAACCAGATGTAAGTGCAAGTTTGAACCAATAAATTATTGAGATTTGCGATAAAATAATGAGTCTAGGAAATTGTATATTTAGTATGTAGAACTACATTTGTTTATAGATCTTTTGTTATATTATTAAGTTTTGTACTTGTGAACTATATCAATAAATCAATATGTCAATATGTCAATATATAGCATTCTTCAAAGTAAATCTTTTGACATTGCCTTCTGTAGGAAGAAAGTAGATGAAACTCGCAGAAACATATCAGCCATGAGAAATGAATTTGAAACTGTTTTTGCAGAAAAAGCAGATGAAGTCGGAGAACCATGTAAAAGAAATGTGAATTACAAACAAATATATAATGAAATATTTGACAATGTTGACAGCCATCTAGAAAGTCGATTCCAAGACTATGGTAGCTTAGGTTTTATAGGACTAATATCAAGTGAAAATGGAAAATATGATATTTATCAAAAACAGTTCCCACAGATTGAATTATCTAACTTACTTAGTGCCTATGGTTACCATTTTGATGAAGTCAGGTTGCGAAATGAGCTAAATGTGTTCTATGCTGCTGATGATTTTAAAGAAAAAAACTCGTTTGAGTTATTACAAATAATGTCAGACAAATCCATTTCGACATGTTTTCCACAGCTTTCAAAGTTAATTTCACTAATATGTACAATACCAGTATCTACAACTTCAGTAGAGAGGTCTTTCTCAGCATTAAAACGAATTAAAACATATTCAAGAAACAGGACTGGCGAAAAAGACTATCAAATCTGGCGGTACTGTCAATTGAAGCAGATCTCCTTTAAGAAATCAGGCAAAAGGACACATTCTTCGAAAGGACTGTAGGTTTCTTTGCTGTGCAGGACAGGAGAATGGAGTTCACCATTAAGTAACAAAATAGCACTTTCATTCCTGGCGTACGGTTATCCCATAACATACGTGCATTATGTAAGTAGGCTATTTTAAATATTTATATTAATATATTTAAGATGATTAACACTGCACTTATTCCCTATTATGTCAAACAAATTTATGTTTTTTTTTTATTTGCTGGGGTGTCAATGAATGTCACCGCACGCCACTGCTATTCCCCTACCTGGAGGGAGTGAATCGGCTTGGAGGGGAATGCGACAGGGCTGTACATTACCTGCAGTAGCAGAACAGCTTTGGTTTCAGTAGCACAGATCAGTACGGATGCTCATTGAGCTGTGATTGTGAATGCGTTATGAAAAATAAAGTGAGGAGTCCACAGATATAACGAAGAAGAGAAAGCACGAATCATGTAACATAACTGTTATGATGTTTTCCTCAGCCAACTGTAATTATTTTAAAATGAAAGGCTTTCATCATATCATGTGGACCTAATAGTGATGTGAGAATTTAAATCAGATTAGTAAAGTTCTCAAAATATGATATTCACCAGCTCTTATTTCTTAATTAGTACTTTCACGGCAAGACAAACATGACAATGATGTTGTTTTGGAGTCTGTACTAACACAGCCATGAATGGTTAGACGACTTACAACTTTTATTTGATAAGCTGATAAGTGATGAGAATATTGAGTGAAGAATACATATTATGAGGATCTTGAGGTTGTAAGGGAAAGAAGAAAGCAACTATTTGTAAAGCGAAAAAAATTTCTCGAAAAATAATACATAATGGCGAATTTTTATCTCACGTTACTATATTATCTTAATATATTTACGTTAATAAATCTTTAAACCTGACATAAAGAAAATGTCCCCGTTTCACAGCTTGTGAAGTACTCTTTTAACTCAATTCAGTAACGCTCCCAACTTGCTGATACTTGCTCAACGATTTCCAAATAAACTATATATACATTTAAATTCAAGCTTAATTTACCCAATTTATTAATAATAATGTGAATTTATATTAATATACAGCAAGGAAATGATTCCAGTGTAAAAGCCTCACAATGTCCTATTGCATGTAATTGGGAGTAAAATATTTTCTTTAACATTTGTGCACCAATGGTCCCAATAATGCTTGAGGAACAATGAAAAAGTATTACTTTGAAATAATCAGTACCTACAATGTAAAATGAAATACTGTGTTCGTTTTTTGTTGTTTCGAAATTACTGCAATATTTATATTTTCTTCAAATACTGTATACAAATCGTGTAAATAAATGATTCTTTACAAACGACTGCTTTGTGAATTGTTACTGAGTAAGTCTATTGTTTCTTGTGTTACAATTATTGTCAAATATAGACACTGACAATAATTGTGTTTTTTCCTTCTGCTAAGTATGTTTATGACGTCCAAATGTTAATTTAATTGAACACTAGAAGTGCAGAATAGATTCTTGTACTTCCCTCCCGCTAAGAACTGGAAAGAGCAACACGTGAATGACGCAATCTCCACAGACCGGCGTTCTGCGCACATACACTGCACTTTCAGTGTTTGATTTCTGACATGCCTGACTTAATGTATATCACCTGTGTTCAATGTTGTTGTTTTTTATTGTGTCTATTACCCGAAGATAACTTTATATAAGTTGAAAATATTCGTGGAAATATAATTTTAATGTGATGTGACAGAAAATTTATTCTGTACTTATATACTTTGATAAGTTTCTGACTGAAACTATACAACCACATCTATTATAATTCTAATTTATCTGAAACCAAAATTTTAGTATGACTTTCAAATTTAAGGGTAGGCGTAAACCTGATCAAGAATGAGAATAGTGATTTGCTTGCAGACTCTAATTCAATCCTAAACAGATGGAAAAACTATTTTTGGCAACTACTAAATGCACAAAGGCCAAATAGAAATGCTCAGGATGAAATTCAAATACAAACTGCTGAGCCACTTATACCCAAACTCACACTTTTTGAAATCGAAATTGCGATAGAAAATCTGAAAAAGTAGAAGTCTCCAGGTATCGATCAAATTCCAGCAGAATTAATACAAGAGGATGGAAGCGCATTATCTAGTGACATTTATAAGTTTGTACTTGCTATTTGGGAAAAGGAAATTGTACCAGAACAATGGAAGGAGTCCATAATTGTACCTATCTTTAAGAAGGGGGACAAGACTAACTGTACTAACTATCGAGGAATATCACTTTTGTTGAGTCATACGAAATTTTGTCTAATATTCTTTTGAGGAGACTAACTCCCTATGTAGATGAAATTATTGGGGATCATTAGTGTGGTTTTAGGTGTAATAGATAGACTACTGATCAGATTTTTTGTATTCGACAGATATTGGAGAAAAAATGGGAGTATAAGGGTACAGTACATCAATTATTCATAGATTTCAAAAAGGCATATGACTCAGTTAAGAGAGAAGTTTTGTTATTGATTAAAATGCGTCTCAGTGACTCTTACAGCAGAGTCACTTTCTGTCGAACACTTTTCCAATTCACTGCGGGCTAAAACAACGAGATCACAATCATCTTTATTTTTTAACTTCGCTCTAGAATATGCCATTAGGAAAGTCCAGGATAACAGAGAAGGTTCGAATGAAACTGAATGGGTTACATCAGCTTCTTGTCTATGCAGATGACGTGAATATGTTAGGAGAAAATCCACAAACGACTAGGGAAAACATGGGAATTTTACTTGAAGCAAGTAAAGAAATAGGTTTGGAAGTAAATCCCGAAAAGACAAAGTATATGATTATGTCTCGTGAGCAGAATATTATACAAAATGGAAATGTAAAAATTGGAAATTTATCCTTTGAACAGGTGGAAAAATTCAAATATCTTGGACAACAGTAATAAATATAAATGACACTTGAGAGCAATTTTTTTTTTACTTGGTTATTTAATGACGCTGTAACAACTACGAATTTATTTAGCGTCGATGGGATTGGTGATAGCGAAATTATATTTGGCGAGATGAGGCCGAGGATTCGCCATAGATTACCTGACATTTGCCTTATGGTTGGGGAAAAACTCGGAAAAAACCCAACTAGGTAATCAGCCCAAGCGAGAATCGAACCCACACCTGAACGCAACTCTGAATCGGCAGGCAAGCGCCTTAGCCGACTGAGCTATGCCGGTGGCCTGGGGGAGGAAATTAAACGCACAATACATATGGGAAATGCCTGTTATTATTCGGTTGAGAAGCTTTTATCATCCAGTCTTCTCTCAAAAAAGCTGAAAGTTAGAATTTATAAAACAGTTACATTACTGGTTGTTCTGTACGGTTGTGAAACTTGGACTCTCACTTTGAAAGAGGAAGAGAGGTTAAGGGTGTTTGAGAATAAGGTGCTTAGGAAATTATTTGATGAAGTTACAGGAAAATGGACAAAGTTACACAACACAGAACTTGTCGCACGTATGGACAATCCAGAAATGCATATACAGTATTAGTTCAGAGGCTGGAGGGAAAAAGATCTTTGGGGAAGCCGAAATGTAGATGGGAAGATAATATTAAAATGCATTTGAGAAAGGTAGGATATGATTGTAGAGACTGGATTAATCTTGTTCAGGATAGGGACTGATGGCAGGCTTATGTGAGGGCAAAAATGAACTTCTGGATACCTTAAAAGCCATAAGTAAGTAAGTATTGGACAGCATTCTGCAAAAAGGAACTGAACCAACCCACAAATAAAGGTAATATCTCAATAATTAAATAATTCCAAGGATCCATATTTTGATATGTCCTACAATATCCTTTTGTCTAAAGTAATAAGCATTTCATTATATTTACTTGTGAATTTAGTACTGACATTTAGCTTTAAAGTGTATTTTTCTCAATTTAGGTATCATGTGGGTTGGTTCCTTTCTGCAAAATGTGGCTCAATTTGAAAAGCAGAGTGGATTAAGCTACAGTGACTGGTGCAAACAAGCTTCGTTTTGATCACCCTGACTTTCTACCCAGCGACCAGCTAGGTTACGAGCAACGAACTCGGTAACCAGCCAGGCTTCGTCTTGTACATGGCCACCTGACTTACACATCTTTAACCAATACCTAGCAAAAAATTAATCTCCTGCCAATTTCAATTATTGCAATTTTTGGGTTCCAAAAGTGACGAGTTTCATGAGAATGACTTATATATGGATTGTATGCAGAAGTGAAGACAAAGGTGGAAAAGAAAGTAGACTGGAGAAAGCTGGGTTTACAGTGAAGGACTTACCTTTGGGCAGAAAACTATGAATGAATGCAGATTTATGGATAAAATCTATCAGTTCCACTACCTACTACATACAAACAGAAGAAATGAACTGTAAATGGCGATAAGTTAATTTCCATATGGTAAGGTATGGTAAGTGACGAGAATATTGTACGAACTGGAAATATAAAAATTGGAAATTTATCTTTTGAAGAGGTGGAGAAATTCAAATATCTGGGAGCAACAGTAACAAATATAAATGATACTCGGGAAGAAATTAAACACAGAATAAATATGGGAAATGCCTGTTATTATTCGGTTGAGAAACTTTTATCATCCAGTCTGCTGTCAAAAAATCTGAAAGTTAGAATTTATAAAACAGTTATATTATCGGTTATTCTATATGGTTGTGAAACTTGGACTCTCACTTTGAGAGAGGAACATAGGTTAAGGGTGTTTGAGAATAAGGTGCTTAGGAAAATATTTGGGGCTAAGAGGGATGAAGTTACAGAAGAATGGAGAAAGTTACACAATGCAGAACTGCACGCATTGTATTCTTCACCTGACATAATTAGGAACATAAAATCCAGACATTTGAGATGGGCAGGGCATGTAGCAAGTATGGGCGAATCCAGAAATGCATATAGAGTGTTAGTTGGGAGGCCGGAGGGAAAAAGACCTTTAGGGAGGCCGAGTCGTAGATGGGAAGATAATATTAAAATGGATTTGAGGGAGGTGGGATATGATGATAGAGACTGGATTAATCTTGCCCAGGATAGGGATCAATGGCGGGCTTATGTGAGGGCGGCAATGAACCTGCGGGTTCCTTAAAAGCCAGAAAGTAAGTAAGTAATAAGATTCGATTTTAGCTTACTTCTTGAAAAAGCAGATGACAAATCATCCTCCTCGTAACCCGATTCCTCTGAACTACTGCATGAGGCATCTTCCTGACTAGCTCTCTTCTCTTTCAGTCGTATCAACTGAAAATAAAATATTTCAAGTTATAAATCATTTCAGATGGAAAGCACAGTAGGCACTTCATGTTTGAAATGAATAGAGAATCGATCATTCACTTGTCTGATTAAGTTTTCTTTTACTTAAAAAAAGAGAAATTGAAATTGAAATTGAAACAATTGATTCACCATAACTTACCTCTAGGGTAAATTTTCATAAAGCTGAAATATAATAAATGATATCTTTATGATATCTAAACCATAACGTAATTCGTGACTCCTTGGCAGTCCTCAAAGTGAGCATGCCACATTCCGGCCTTCTATTGGGTTGGTGCACAAGTTCGTAATGTTTTTCGTTGCTATGGTAAATGTGTCATTATAGTACTATTAAATGAATGAAAGTACAGAAAAACGTTACGAACTTATGCACCAATCAAATACTTTTACATCGAACAATGTAGAAACAGGATCTGAGAAGGAATGCTTAAGTAGGCCATAACACAAATTAACGAATCCCAAAGTTGAATTTATAAACAAGTTAATTTTTAAATGTTAATATTTTAAGCAACAAGTCTATATAAGGTAAGTATGTGTCTATGAACTATATTAACCACTTCCCTGATTAACCTGAGTTAACTCGGGTTGCTAACCTGTGTCAAAATTTATTATCCCGAGTTAACTCGTTTGAGTCCCATTTTCGCTGCTAAGGATTATATACCGAATATATATGTTTCCATTCTTTCATTAACCTTTTCCTCACTAGATGGCTACAGAAGTTAGTGATATTGCTATATCTGGTCGTGTTTTTTGTACTTCTCCCTTGCGAGTGGAATTCTATGCTCATACAGCATTCACACACAGTAGTGAGTAGATGCTAGTTAGTTTTGGCGGTTTCTGTTTGTGTTTAGTGTTTTGTGGTGTTTTGTGTAAAGATGGATCAAGTTAGTGATTCCAAAACTTTTGATCAGGAATATATTCCTGTAGAAGATTAGGAAATGAAACATCGGTATCAGAAGACGAAGTTATAGACCAACAAACAAATTCAGATCAGTTGCTGTCGCGTCTTTTCGACAGTGGTTTGAATAGAAGACACCTGGCACCATTTCTTTTGCACCTCCGAGGTCCCCATTCCCTGAAATTTTAACATTGTTTCTGATAACGATAATTCTCAATTTTTTAAATTATTCTTTAATAATGACCTCATCAACATTATATTCGAGGAGACGATTCAGCATGCTAATAAGTGTTCACAGAATGCTGAAAATAATTCGTGGCGGCCTACTACAGACTCTGAAATACGTGTATGTTTGGGCATAGTGATACTGCATAACATTATTCACAAACATGAAGAACAGATATACTGGTACAAATATTCAATGACTGCTACACCATTCTTCCCAAAACGCTCTCATATAGGAGAGCAGATACTAGTGTCCGGAATGCAATGTGCCACTGTGCGTAATACCCTGCTTTCGAGTCTATCACACGACAAGCAACATTTAATGCCTTGATAACAGCACTGGTATTGTACGTCATAAATTAATCCATAAAAAAACATAAATAGTTCAGGAAAAAATCAAAGTGGGATAACTACCAGAGCTGGAATCAAGGTGCACGAGATAACTTGGGATAATAATTCAGGTATGAATGTATGTCTATTTCATAGTGATTTTTTAGGTATGTAAGAAAATTAGTGATGTACAGTGATTCTGCAATATTAAATGACCTCTTTACGAAAATAAAAAAAATATGACACTTTTTTTCACAAAACTGGTAAAATATATAGTAAGGGAAGAGGTTAAACAGGACATGATACCAATATAGACATACCGTTTCCTCTTTCTGCTGTTTATATTTCTCCAATCTCTGCTTGCGTTTTTCTTTTCTTCGCTGTTTCTCTAATTGTATGCTCTCAACGGCATTCTTCAGTGAATCCATTGCCAACTTCCGTCCGGCACTAAAAGATATATTTTCTGGAGCGCTGTCTGAATCAGAAGATATTTTCTGTTTGGATGATTTTAGAAGTGGCTTCACAAATTTCCTCGATTCAGACTCTGAAGTGCTTATATTCTGAATGATCCTCTTCTGCGCAGATTCCATTATCGCTTTCCTGGACTCAGCATCTGAATCAGAATCAGAACTCTCGCTCTTCTTAACCTGAGTCTTTAATACAAGACAGCTGTTTACTTTCGGATTACTATGTACCACGCGTTTCTTTGTATGACCTGGTGACTCTGAAGCATTATAACATTGTTGGTCTCCTGGTGGAGATGGTAATCCAATCTGTGTTGAATCTATTTCTTTTTTTGGACTTATATTTGTATCTTTTTTTATAGATGTTGATTGTAGGACTCGAACACCGCTTTCCACTTCTTCCATGAATTCATCGCATTTCTTTTCACTGCAATCTTTTGTTGCCTCTTCATTAAAGTCATCGCTTGGTGAATCATATTTCACATACTCATCATCACTACACGTTTTATGTTCCGACAAAAATTCCGAATCGATTTTATTGCATATGCCTAACTGGGGCTTATGAGATGTTACTGCTGAAGTACTTACACCAGGACTGCAGTCATTATTACTACCTTTCGCTTTCTTGGAAGATTTCACTTTACAAGTCTCATTTTCTGATTCGGTGTTTCTGTTGAATTTGTCATAAGATGTTTGACGTTTTTCATCTAGTCCCTCGTTTGAGGCATTCATAGGTGGCATCCTACTCTTTGTGTCACTCTGAGCTTCAATTTCAGATGTTTTCTTGGACGGTTCATCAGATGAGTTAAACGTTTCGACTGCTTCTTCTTCTTCTTCTTCTTCTTCTTCTCCTCCTCCTCTTCCTCCTTCCGGTTTTATTCCTGGTGACGATGAACTCAGGTTCATAATTTCAGCTTTATCAGATTTCTTTGAAGATGTAATTTCACCTTCATTTTCTACTTCAATATCATGATCCGAAAGTACTAGAACGAGCGCTTTGTCTTCCTCTGTTGGAAATGATTTTCTCTTCGAATTCGTTTTTTTATTTTGTTTATCTGTTACTGGTGGTGAGAAATTTAACAGTTTCTTGCTTCTTAATGACCTATTTGCACCGGTTTTCTTATTTTCCTTTTTAACATTATCTTCCACTGTATCACTTTCAACTTGCACGTCATTTAAATCAGCTTTTTTAATATGCCTACCTTTACTTTCCTTTCTCTTCGATGTAGAATTACTAATTCTATTATCTTTCTTAACGGGTGTCGTACCATCATTTGACGATAAAAACTTTGTATTTCTCGAACTCCTCCTTACACGTGAAACAGAAGTAGGCCTACTACCGGACAGAGTTGTTGCATCTTCTGGTGTTTTATCTTGGATCTTCCTCTTTGTGGTTGACTGTGGTGTTGATGCATTCCCTGAAGATTCTTCAAGAGATTCCAATAAAGCTCTACGCGAAGAATTTCTTGTCTTTGACGCAGACCGTGATGTTTTGCTAGTACTACTAGGGGTCTCATTTTTGGCAATATTTACAGATAGTCTTTTTTGCGATCTTGTCACTACACCAACCATATTTTCACTTTGTACACTGTTGGACTTCGAAGATATTTTAGCTTCTGAGATTTCGAGTTTCTTTTTCTGGGCTAAAAGTAAGATAGAAAAACAAATAAGTTATACGTAACCAGAACAAAAAAAAGAGGCTATGTTATGACTATTACTACTATAAACACTGTTTCTCACGCGTTTGAAACATACCCGATTCACTTTCGTTCCTGTATCTCATATTCTATTGTTTTATATAGTTCAATTTCCTCAAGTTTTACGCTAAAAGTTACTTTCAAACACATTTACGCCACTCCCAAGTCCTACACTGTACACGAGTTGCCACACGCTTTACGATTCTCAGCTGTTATGTAGTGTAGTCAGTGTAGCCAATAACAATATACCACAAAATACTAAAGAAATTTCCCAGAGTATCAGAAATTTCCGGTGAATACTATTATAAAGAGATGGCTTCTTAATATGGAGTATACTAGCCCATTACACGAAAGTATAAATTTTATTAGAATTCACAGGAGAAGAATATTACAAATTCACTTTTTTACAAAGATACTCATGAAAAAAATAGTAGCAAATACTGTACAGAGTTAATACCAGAAACCTGGCTCCTGTATGAGCAACATTAGTGCAAAATTGACATTGGTCTATAGGTGTGATATTATAGAGATTATAGGGTTCCTCGCTATTAATAATGCGACAGTAGCGCCCTAACGACTACCAAATTAAAGCAATAGGTAATAGGATTGCTACCATACACAAATAAATAGACTGACTACTGACAGCACATGGGATGCCGTTTTAATAATGTTTCTGAGTAAAGGAAATGTGTTTAGTGCTGTAAATTGCAGTGAAACAAACTAAACTCTCCGAATCTGTAGTTATTCAGATTTCCTAAAGACCAAGAGAGGTTATGAAGTCATAACCCATAATCATAGTAGTATCACAGTCTAGTATAATAGTCACGAAGTTTGAGTTTATGAGGGTACTGGGACCATTAGACTGTGCAGGTACTAATTCCCATTGTCTGTAATGAGGCGATAGTAGCGATCCTAGCGGTTAGCAACTACCTATGGATGCATATTTACTACGTATTGACCTTCGTGACCACTTTGTAAATGCAGTTGTAATGCGCATGCGCTAACCTCCCCTCCCACAGTTCTTGTTCATGGCGAACGCTGAGTTCGAAGGGAGTACAGGTGCGCCAAAGTGAAGTGAAGTGGTAGTATAAAATAAATAAATGAATACTAGTAATAGTGCTGTGTGTTTAAGTTATAACCAGAGTATTGGCATGTCTTTACGTGAGAAATATTGTTAGATCATAAACTCATTGATGAATATTTCCCCGAAAAATAGATGAAATTATGTGAGCATGTGCGGAAAATAGAGGACAAATATTTTGACCAGATGTGTACAGTTGAAGCGGAAGTAAATAACGCAATCCAATAAGAGTCACGATAACAGCGGCCTAGTATCGCCAACTTAGGTTAAGACACGGATTCTGATTGGTGATCAACGTCGGGGAATGCACAGAGGGGAACACGCAGCGAGTGTGGGAGAAGAAAATGATTTAGGTTTCCGCCATAGCTGCCTTTTCTAAAGCGCGTAATACACTTGCAGAGTTTTCTCCAGCGAGAAATGTGTTGCAAGAAAGAGGCGAAGAGCCTCCTCCACACACTTGGCGAGTTCTCGCTATCACAGATCACATCTCGCTATGATCATCTATGCACTGCCTTCATGCAGAAAGCAGTTTTCTGATTATAGTAATGACTCGTTGGGAGAAATATTATAGGTTATGTATTTACGTATATTGTCGTACTTTTTTATTACAGATGAGTTTATTTTTTTGGAATTATACATAATATTAACATTACTTAAACTATACAATAATAACAGAATAACTTTTTTTTCAAAGAAATAAAATTAATTAATCAAAATAGATTACATTGCAATAAACTAAGAGTAATTTAAAATTAATTGAATTAATTGGAAATAAATTAGTTCAATTAAGATCGCAGGGTCGAGGTGGTTATACGGCATGTCACACCAGTCCACGCTCTGTGTGAGTGGGTTATTCACATCAGATTGGAGCAGATGCGGTGCGATCAACACGAACATTTGCTCAGCCCACGGTGTTAGGTCCATGGGCGTGAATTTGAACTGCCACTGGGGGAGACCTTGGTGTACTCGCATCATGCGGAAGTACTGCGTGAAGTCTGCAGTCAGATAGTGCCACTCGAAACTTCTGTCCAGCAGCCAGATCTTGGGGTCCTCTCGTTTTAGATCGGATTCGCACTCGCTCTTGTGAATGTACACCAGACACACCTTTCCGATGCCTTGGCAAGCGTCCAGTTCAAAGATCTTGCACTTGACGCCGAAGTTGGGGCGCTGCCTGGGGTCGTACTTTACAAATTACGAGAAATATTATAGGTTATGTATTTACGTATATTGTCGTACTTAAATATGTAACCTGTAAGTATATTGTCGTACTTTACAAATTACGTACGAACGCTATGTTGAATCTGAGTATTCAGGTGATGAGGAAATGGAGTTACATTAACATATTTTGTTAATGAAAAGAAAAAAAGGCCTAAAATTAAAGCCAGAAATATCTGAAAATCACATTGTATCTTACGAAAATAAGGACGAGTTTTGGACACTGGTTTCGATTTGAATGATGATACGTTTAGGCGTTATTTCAGGTTCAATGGACCACAGTTTTTTGCCATTCATGATATGATAAAGGATTCTTTGCTATGTTGTGATCAAAATTATGTAAACTGTTATGACATATAGATACATTGTTTCAAATGTTTAATTAATACTATTAAATCTCATCAAAATAAAATATATCCCTATTTATTTTCAGATAATCTCCAGATTTCGTCTTTAAGTTTCGTTTTTTTTTTTTTTTTTTTTTTTTTTAATTTTCATCCCGTGTGTCATATAAATAGGCTTACGGGTGACATCGTACAAGTTCGGTAAGTTTCTGACCGCAATTATCAGCCATCTTTCCTCATTTTCAAATAAGAACAATACAATTCATCGCCACCTGTGATATCTTTTTCTACATTAAATCGTCATGAAGAGTATAAATGTCAAACATCTTTGATAAATGTGTCAAGAAAATTCGCTCAGCTACAGATTCCAGCGAGAAACTCGCGCGAGGTTTTTGCCTCGAGCGAGAATCTCTTCCAGTGTGTGGACGTCCATTTGAATCCATGTTATCAATTTTTTAATGTTCTCGCAACACATTTCTCGCTGGAGAAAACTCTGCAAGTGTGTTACGGGCCTAAGTGGTCTGGCTATAGTATATACTCTAGTTATTTGTCTATGGCAGCGTTTCTCAAACTATGGTCCGCTTGTGGTCCTCTAGGTCTGTCCTTGTGTTCCTTCAAAAAGGACAGAAGAAAAAATAAAATTCAAACGAATTGCGTATCACACTATAGCTGAAAATCTCAGAGTTTGGAAATGACACATGGCAATCGCCTTTCACTTTTTCTCCCAGTACTTTTAAAAAATTTATTACCCTACCTGTCTACCGACTTCCCACTCTACTCTCAACAACAAAAGAGGTATTTAAAGCACTATGAACGTGGTGTTTCTCGCCATCTTTTTCCTGCACATCAGCTGATGACATGTAGCTAAGTACATTGGCATATCTTTCAGATGTACTCTCAAAACTAAACGAACTAAATCTCTCTCTACAAGGAATTCTTTCACTGTTCTCAATGCGCATGAGAAAATAAAGATGTTCGAGAGGAAACTTGGTTTGCGGGTCATTTCCGTAAAACAGAGCATTTTCTTCACTATTTCCAACCCTAGAGTCCTATTTTGGTTGAAAATGCTTTCGTTTTTGGAAAAGAATTATGCAATGACATATGTTCGCATCTCGAAATTCTGAGGTCACAATTTGAAACTTATTTTCCACGTAAATATTACAAATTTTCATGGGTTCGTGATTGCGATATTGAAAATAAACTTTCATTTGAGTGAAAGAGAGACAGTTAATTGAACTCTCGAATGACACCGGACTTAAAATGAAATTCCAAGCGGAAAGTATGGTTAATTTCTGGACCTCATCACAAATGAAAAGAGAATATAGTGAACTGTACAATGGTGCTTTACAGATTATAATTCAGTTTGTTTTACGTATCTGTGTGAGAAAGAGTTTTCATCATTAACTCTAATAAAAACAAAGTAGGCTACCAAAATCGACTCGATGTATGTGACGATCTCCGACTTAAGCTCACCAGCATACATCCAAATACAGAACAACTGCGCAAGAAACTTATTTATTTATGTAGGCTATGTATTTATTTAATTTAATTTAATATATTTATTTAATTAATCTATTTATTAATTTAATATATTTATTTATTTTATTTTATATAATTTAATTGTATTTATTTATTTACTTATTTGTTTAATTTAATTTATTTAATTTTTTTATTACTTTAATTAATTTATTTATTTATTTTTGTATTTATTTATTTTTCTATTTATTTTATTCAATTTTATTTAATTTTATTTATTTATTTAATTTTACATTATTTATTTATTTAATTTTATATTATTTATTTAATTAATTTATATATTTAATTAAATTAGTTTAATAAATTAATGTATTTTAATTATTTATTTATTTTATATAATTTAATCATATTTATTTATTTACTTATTTATTCATTGTATTTACTTACTTATTTTATTTCATTTAATTTTATTTATTTATTTTATGTAAATAATTCATTTATTTATTTATGTATTTATTTGTTTTATTTAATTTTCTTTATTAATTTAATTTTATTTATTTATTTACTTAATTTAATTAATTTATTTATTTATATATTTTATTTTATTTATGTATTTAATTTAATATAATTTATTTATTTATTCCATTCAATTTAAATTAATTAATTTATTCATTTAAATCAATTTAATTTAACTTTATTTATTTATTTTATTTTATTCAATTATATTTATTTATTTTTTGTATGTATTTATTTATTTATTTAATTTTATTTGTTTATTTATTCATTTATTTAATTTTATTTATTTATTTTATTTTATGTAAATTAATTTTTTTTCTTATTTGTTCTATTTTATTTTATTTATTTATTTAATTTAATTTATTTAATTATTTAATTATTTAATTATTTAAATTTAATTTATTTATTTTATTTTATGTATTTATTTTATTTTATTTTATTTTTGTTTGTTTGTTCGTTTATTTATTTAATTCAATTTATTTATTTTAATTTAATTTATTTATTTAATTGAATTTAATTCATTTATTAAATTTAGTTTAATTATATTTATTTAATTTATTTCATTTACTTTATTTATTTATTTTATTTTATTAATTCATTTATTTAATTATCTAGTTTATTTATTTATTTTATTTTATTTATGTATTTATTTGTTTTAATTAAATTTAATTAAATTTTATTTAAGATTATTAATTTAATTTAATTTATTTATTTGTTTGTTCGTTTGTTTATTTATTTAATTTTATTTATTTATTTATTTAATTTAATTAATTTAGTTATTTAATTTAATTTATTTAATTTATTTTTTATTTTATTTATTTATTTAATTTAATTATTTTATTTATTCATTTTATTATTTATTTCATTTATTTTATTTTATTTATTTATTTATTTTAATTTAATTTCATTTAATTCTATTTTATTTTATTTATTTATTTAATTTAATTAATTTATGTTTTAATTTTATTTTATTTTATTTGTTTATTTAATTTAATTTAATTTTATTTATTTATTTTTTTAATTTTATTTGTTTAATTTAATTAATTTATTTAATTTATTTATTTATTTCATTTATTTATTTATTTATTTTAATTTAGTTATTTATTTAATTGATTGATTGATTTATTTATTTTAATTTAATTCTACTTTATTTAATTTTATTTATTTAATTTAATTTAATTTAATTTTATTTTATTTATTTGTTTGTCTATTTATTTATTTTATGTAATTTATTGTTTATTTTAATGTAATATATTTATTTATTTAATTTAATTAATTTATTTATCTCTTTATTTACTTATTTATTTTGTTTATATATAAATAATTATCCTATAAAATGTCACAAGATAGCACAAATGAAGAAGTAGCACGTTGTCTAATTTGCAGAAAAGTATGCAAATCCATTGCAGGAAGAAATATACATATGGGTAAAGCCCATCCAGAAGAGAGAAAAAAACTGGCACATAGGTATACTACAGCATTTTCTCATTCATCAGATTTTAATAACGCAAGCAATCTCTCACCCAACAAAAACAATTACTGACACCTCAGCTACATATCAACACAGTGTGCAAAAACCCCTCGAAACAACAAATCGAAATTCTGTAGTAGTTAACAATCAGGATCCTCTTCAAGTTTTCCAATGGAGTGAAGATGTAATATCTTATCCAGAAAATACACAAAAAGTTTTCATCCAATGAAAGAGTGGGAAGAAAAGCTATGCCACATCCAGTCTGTAGGAACGAGTGAAGATTTTGAAGCTCTAATGGAAGATGTTAGGCATTTTTTCACACAGCAAATACTGAATTGCCAGGACCCCAACACCCAGCTGTGAAGCATTATCAAGCTTGTAAAGTACCGGTAAGCAAAATTAACAGTAAATGTAATTATAAAACAACATCCACCACAAAAGAAATCTAAGAGACAGCGAATGAAAAATAGGCAAAAATATGAGTATGAACTAACCCAGTATCAATTTTACAATCAAAGACGTAAAGTAGCAAGAAAAGTTTTACATAATTTAAATCACAAAGCTACTTGTAGAATCTCGACACGTCTGATAACCGAACATTTTGAACATGTTTTTAGTACTACAAATAATAGCTTCCCTCTTTTCGATGAGGATGAAGATTCCATACAATTTCCTGAAAATATAGTGATTACTGAGAGTGATATTCATAAAGCGTTATTTGGTATTAAAGTTGACACTTCCCCTGGACCAGATAGAATAACAGTACGCGTTTTAAGGCATCTCAAAGCTACCAAATTTCTTACACTGCTTGCAAACACTAGGCTTCATTTTAATCATGTTCCAAAATTCATGAAATTAGCGCATACAATTTTAATACATAAAGGAGACGACGTGAACGATTTAAAACATTGGAGGCCAATTACTATTCACTCCATCATCGAAGAGTCATTGAAAGAACCCTTGACATTAAGCTTCGGTCTTATATTGTATTAAATGCTCATCAGAGAGGTTTTATTAATATACCTGGAACTCATATCAATGCATCTTTAATAAATGGCTGTCTTCAATAATCTAAGCTTAATAAGAAAGACTGTTGTGTCGTGTTTCTGGACGTGTCTAAAGCCTTTGATTCTGTTGGCCATGAACATATTCTTAGAGCCCTTAAATCATCTGGTGTTCCGCAGAACTTATTCAGACTTATTGGTTCCTTATTAACTAATAATACAATTCAAATAGAAACTAACCACACAAAAACCAAGCCAATAAGCGTAAAATGAGGCGTTGCTCAAGGATCTCCATTTTCTCCAATACTTTTCAATTTGGCACTGAATTGCGTTCTTGAAAATTTAACAGATCATGACATTAGCAACCAATATGGTTTTACACCTTCCAATGATCTTCAAAACCTAAGTGCTTTTGCATTTGCTGATGATTTGGCTCTCGTTGGAAAAGATGAAAAGTCAGCAACAGCTCTCATTGATATGGCTGAAAGTAAATTACACGAACTAGGTCTTGAAATTAACACTATTAAAAGCAAGTGTATAATTCTCGAAAGAGGTGTTTTAACTAAAGGAGCTCTCATTTCATTTCATGGATCAGCTATACATAGTACTGATGATAAATCTGAAACAATTCGATATCTGGGAGTTGATTTTCGCGACAAAATATACTTAGATAAAAAGAAAATTATAAAAAATTTAACACGTGATCTTAACAATCTTACACAAACTCCATTACTGAAGCCTGATTAGAAATTGAAGATTGTGAATGAATATATATGGCCTGGGCTCATCTATCCTTTGCAATGTGCTCCACTTGATCAGCTCCCTGACAGCTTCCTTAAAGATCTAGATAAAGTAATTAGAAGTGCTGTCAAAGAAATGATATCTCTTCCTGATGATACACCTAATGACATGCTATATTCTTCTAAAAAAGTACGTGGCCTAGGACTTATTAAGGCTGAATGAGAAGCTAATATTCAGCATTTTAACATCTGTAAACGACTCTCACAAGTCAGTGATGATCATCTCCTTCTTGTCAGGAATCTTGAAGAGGAGAAAAAAACTGCTCTCAAGCGCCTGAAAATTCCTGAAGCCAACATAACACCTCGAACAACTGGAATACATCTACGTGATGAATTGCGAAAGAGATCGTTTGACTCCTGGTGTCAGTTACCTCATAAGGGGAAAGGTGTAGTCATCTATGAAGAATATCCAAGAGCCAATTCATGGGTCAACACCAAAAAGAATTTGTCGTCTTCAGAATATATTAATGCAATCAAGATGTCCTGCAACCTTACTGCAGTACGCTCTGTTCCTGGCAGAGCTTTCAGCATGACCCGTTGCCGTCAACCAGGCTGCAACGAGACAGAAACTCTTGGCCACGTGTTGGGCTTTTGTCGGAAAGGAGAGTTATTGCGTAACAACAGGCATCATAGAGTCCGTGGAGCTATCGCCTGTCTTCTTCGGAACAAGGGTTGGGAAGTTCATGAAGAGGTCCACTGCATTTCTGAAGATGACTCTCACAGAAGAGCGGATATAATAGCAATAAACAGGCAACAACAAAAGACTATTATCATAGATCCAACTATACGCATGGAGAGAGATCTAAACCAAGCTCATCAGGTTGATCAGGAAAAGAGGACCATTTATGAACCTTGTATTCCCTACCTTAGTGCCAAGTATAACATCCCTCTCTTCAATTGGTCAGTGACAGGTTTATTTTTTGGTGCTCAGAGTTCTTTACCAAAATTTACATATTTTTTAAAACAATTATCAATATCATCTTTTGAGAATCAAAAAATCATCTCGCAAATTCTCAAAGATTCCCTGCAGATTATACAATTTCATTTATACCACTCAGACGGCCTTAATTAAGGATATGCTAATTTTACATAAAATCTTTTATTTGTCAGTATAATTTTATAGTCATCTTCTAGGATTTTATTTATTTTATAATTGATAGGCAATGGTGCTTAATTATTACACTTTGTTTTTATAACAATATTCATATTTAATTGATTGTATTTGTTTGCTATTGATTTCTGGATCCTCGTGGTCATCCTTAATTAAGGCCGGATGAGTTTCTCTCTCTCTCTCTCTCTCTCTTTATTTATTTAATTTGTTCTATTTATCTATTCAATTTATTTATTTAATTTCATTTATTTTATTTACTTATTCATTTAATTTACTTATTTAATTTATTTAATACACTTATCTAATATATTTAATTTATTTAATTAATTTATTTATTTTATTTATCTATTTATGTATTTAATTTATGTATATAATTTATTTAATTAATTTATTAAATTTATGTAATTTACTTATCTATTTATTTTATTTATTTATTTAAATTATTCAATTTATTTTATTTATTTACTTGTTTATTTAATTTAATTTACATTAATTTAATTAAATTAATTAATTTATTTATTTAATGTAATTATTTTATTTGTTTAATTAATTAAATTTATTTATTTATTTTATTTTATTTTATTTATTAATTTATTTATTTCACATATTTAATTTATTTATTTTATTTTTTTAATTTAATTTATTTAATTTATTTTATTTTATTGTTTATTTATTTAATTTATTTATATATTTATTTATTAAATTTATTTATTTTATTTTATTATATTTATTTAATTTATTTAACTTAATTTAATTAATTAGTTTATTTATTTAATTTATTTATTTAATTTTATTGATTTATTTATTTACTTATTTACTTACTCATTTATTTATTTATTTATTTATTTATTTATTTATTTTTATATTTATATTTATTTATTACTTATTTTTGGGTATTTATATTGAATGAGGTTTGGGGGCTAGGATAGCCATATCAATATGATTTCGGGTAAGATATCTAAAGGAATATTTATGTTAAGATGTTTGTCCAAAACTGTGGATACTAAAGTGCTATTAACAGTATATTTTTCATATATTCATAGCCATCTTCAATATGGTGTTTTATTATGGGGGAATCATAGTTCATCTTTTAATATTTTTAAATTACAGTAGAAAGCAGTGAGAATTATATGTGGTGTTGGACCAAAAGAACATTGTAAACCATTATTTCAATCCCGTAAAATTCTCACTCTTCCATCGCTATATATATTGCAGTGTTTGTTATATACCAAAATGAATATAGATAATTTCCCTTTGAACTTGCATTTTCACGAACACCATACAGGAAGTTGTAACGATATAAGACTTGATTTATGCAGATACAAGACTACACAAAACAGTTTTTATTATATGTCTCTGAAGTTTTATAATAGCTTACCAAATTCAACTAAAAATTTAAATTATGATTCATTCAAATCGTCAATTAAAAGAAAATTGTATGAACACAGTTTGTATAGCATTAACGAATATTTTAACCTGGCAAATAATTTTGTATGATTTTATTTATATTGACGTTGCTATGCATAATGTACTTCCATCCATCCATCCACCCACCCACCCACCCATCCCACCTACCTACCTACCTACCTACTTACCTACCTACCTACCTATCTATCATTTATTTATTTAATACTTTACACTTGAGCTACATTAGGCATTGCAGCCCGAAAGACAGAAGCATCAGTTATACAAAATATATCACAAAATTAAGAGAGTTCATTGAGCACAATAACATTAATAAATGGTAAAATACATACAGCATGTAATAATAGGGTCTATATACAAATAGAAAATACAAAAGTACATGAATTTTAGAGTATCAATTTTTAACTCAATTAGCTTAGACAATTAAATAATTAATCTGATTTGTTTCTTAAATCTATGTGTGTTAAATGTACTTAGCTCAGGGTAAGCTCTAATTAATGTATTGTGACAGCGACGTGAGATTCGAACTCACGACCAGCGTCCCGCAAGAAAGCAGATCGCACAGGCTCCACGGAACATTGAGTGACGTCGCGCGGTGGAGAGAAGAGAGAGGGTGTATTACGTCAACGCGACGAGTTTGCGCGCGCATCTGGTGCTGGTAGAGAGGAGAGGGCTCTGGATTTCTCTGGAGTGCCATCTCTAGAGACGCGTGGAACTTTCGAGGCTACGTCGCTGTGGTTATAAATTACGGTCGCGAAGGAACGACAGCAGTTTCCAGTTTTCAGTTATTTAGTCAGTGAGTAAGCCAGAGCAAGCAAGCCAGACTTGTGTGCCGGAGTTCGACTCGAGTGTGTGTCCGCATCTGCGTCAGCATCTGAAGGCTTGAGTTCGAGTGCAGTGGACCGCAGTTGGAGGGACCTGAGTTCGAGTGCAGTGGACCGCAGTTGGAGGGACCCGAGTTCGAGTACAGTGAACTGTCTCTGAAGGTCTGTGGTTCGAGATACTGTGAACTCGAGTGACTGAGATAGAAGAACTGTGAACTGAGAACGGGTAGTTCTGATTTGTAAATAGTGCTTTGTAAATATTAGTTAAGATTAACAGTTCATTGTTGTGCGTAATAGTCCAAGTAAATTGTCATTGTCGTCGGTGGAGTGCTATAACGAATACTTTGTTGAGTGAAGATCCAATTGTTGACGAGAGCGTTTAAGGTGAATTGTAGAAAGGAATTATTGTTGTGACGAATAAATTACATTGTTGTTACTAGTAAAATTCACAGTATTATATATTTGGCGTCCAAAATTTCTGCTGTGTTTTAATCCAGCAGTTGTGTGGCATTTGGGAGTATTTAGAAAGAAACTATAGTTTTGTCTCGTATGGTATTCATGAGGATCAAATTTAAATGTATTGTGGTTTTTATGGAAGTAAATCAGCAATGTTTGTTTATAAATTTGTTCTAGATTTGATACACCAAATTCCTGAAAAATTAATTTTGTTGGGATGGCAGTACATGATTGTTACTGCACTCTGGATTGCACTCTGGATGAATTAATGATCATTTGTAAAGGTTTCAATTTTTGTTAGGTTGGGCCAGTGCACACAGTACAGTCATATTGTTTCGGCACTCAGTGCAAGCAGACTGGTTTCATATTTTAGAACCTCGATGAAAGTACAAGGTAAAATACACATTTGATATTTATCATAATTTACCTTTAAAAACACATTTACTAGTATCTATAACTTTAGTGAAAGAAATTTATTGGTTGTGAAAATATTTTGACTATGAAATGAACCCAGTAACTGGGGACAGTGCATTACTGTCTGTGTTACGTTTTAGGTTATTTTTCGACTTGGAAAATGCCAAAATTTAAAGTATTCGTATTCATATTCATATTCATATTCTTTATTTGTCTTAAAATACAAGAATACAAGAGGCCTTGTCAATGTAATAATATAAAAAACAATATGTCAAAATTTAAAAATTAAAAGAGTAAAAAATAATAAAATTTAACTAAAATACTACATCATTTTCAAAAAATTAATTCATACTATAAAAGGGATTATTTTGTAGCCATCTCTTAAGCTGAAGTTTAAATTGTGTTTCATTAAGTGCCTTTATATTTGTTGGTATCTTATTATATACTTTTATTGCAGTAATTACATAGCTTGATTGTGTTTTTTGCAACCTGACATGTGGTACATTTAATTGATCATTATTTCTGGTTTCATAGCGATGCAGATCAGCTATACTTGTATAATTAGTAATATTCTTGTTTACATACATTAAAAGTTCAAAAATATATAGATTGTAGATTGTCATAATATTTCCATTTTTGAAAAGAGATCTACATGATAGTCTGGGTGGTGACATTGTTAAAATATGAACTGCCTTTTTCTGCAGTAACAAAATGTTTGGAAGATCAGAACTATTTCCATATAAAAGTAATCCATATCTAATAACACTTTCAAATAGTGCATAGTAAACTTGTTTTAAATAATGTTTGGGAATCTTGTACATGATACTTCTCAAGAGATAAATTACTCTAGAAATTCTTTTACATACATAACTGACATGGCTGTTCCATCTTAGTTTAATAATAAGATTTATTAAACACAATGTGTGCATTGTTACATTTTAGTCAAAAGTTGTCTTCTTTTGTCTCAGTCCTTGCTTGGCAGGTGAGTATATGGTACTGACTGCAGCTGTGCCCACAGAGGGTGCAGATGCACTGCTCTGAGGCCGAGTGGTATCCTCGTTTGGCACAGATCCTATGGTGGAACCCGTGGGCCTCCGTCCTCGTGAAGATGTGACGTAGCTCGAAGTTAGGCTTCTTCCATTCTTCCGTGTTCATGGCTGGCGTCTGAAGGAATTCCTGGTCCACGTCTGCTGCTTTTTCTTCTCTGTCCCTAACGTGGGCCTCATATGCTGGTTCCATCTTAGTTTAGGATCCAGATACATACCCAGCATCTTTACAGATTCATTTATCACATTATTTTGGGTTTGTTTCAAACTTAGAGTTAACACATGAGTTTTTTCATCATTAACAATAAATCCATTAATTGAAAACCACTTTCTTATTTCAGCAAATACAGCTTGCTTCATAAAATCTAACTCAGCAGTATTATTATGTGTGATAACAAAAGTTGTATCGTCAGCATACATTATAGTTTTAGCCGACACATTGTATGGCAAGTCATTTATCATAATAAGAAACAGGAATGGACCAAGAATAGAGCCCTGAGGAACACCACACTTAATTGGAGCTACAGCACTTCTTTTTCCATTTACATCAACAATATGGGAACGTCCAAGCAAATATGAACGGAAAAATGTTTGTTCTATCCCCCTTATGCCGTAGTATGCAAGTTTCATTAACATAACATCATACAGAATGGAATCAAATGCCTTACTTAAATCATTAAATGTAGCATATGTATAATTTCTATTTTCAAAGGATGTATATATAGTTCTCAATAATTCATCAATTGCATCCTGAGTAGTTTTACCTGGACAGAACCCAAATTGTGAAGGAATAATAAGGTCATGTAGTTCAAAATATTCTCTCAACTGTAAGAGTACAACACTTTCTAGTATTTTACCAAAAATGGGTAAAATAGCAATTGGTCTATAATTTCCAGCATAATTTCTTTCACCTTTCTTATAAATAGGGACAGTTTTTGCTAATTTAAATTTCTGAGGAAAAATTCCATCCTTTAAACATCTGTTAATGCAAACAGTAAGTGAAGATTACCGAAAAAGGTTCCTCGAGTGAGGATGCGATGAGAGTGTTAGGAAACAATGGGTCATGTAGAGAAGTAGCACAATGTTTGGGTGTACTCAAGAGTTCGGTACTCGATAGCATTAACAAAATGAAAAGTTGTTGTTTTCTAATGCCAGGCGTTTGACAATAAAGTCATTTGACCTCTTGCACTCCAATATTTTTCAAAGATATTATCATGGTCAGCCACTGAAGCACAGATTTTGAGGTGTTCCGAATCCATTTCTTGGTTTGAGTTGCACAATGGGCAGTTAGGGGACTGATATATTCCAATTCTATGCAGGTGTTTGGCCAAACAATCATGGCCTATTGCCAATCTAAATGCAACTACAGATGATTTTCGTGGTAAATCGGGAATTAACTGTGGATTATGATGTGGAGTTCCATTTTTTCCCTTGAGATTGTGTTATCAAATTTTGTTTGTTGAAGTCTAAGTATGTAGATTTAATAAATCTCTTCACAGAGTAATACGTAGATTTAGTAACAGGTCTGTAAGTAGCAGTGCTGCCCTTCTTTGCTAAAGCATCCGCATTCTCGTTTCCCAGGATTCCACAATGGGATGGTATCCATTGAAATACAATTCTTTTATTGAGTGATATTAATTGAGAGAGCATTTGAGTTATTTCTGCTGTTTGAGATGAAGGTGTGTGTTTAGAGACTATTGATAGAATAGCTGCTTTGGAGTCTGACAATATAACTGCATTCTTAAATTTATTGATGTGGCATAGAAGATTCCTGAGACTTTCACTTATTGCAATGATTTCTCCATCAAAACTTGTTGTTCCATACCCAAGAGATCTATAAAGTAAGAAGAAACAGCACATAACACCTGCACCGGCATCTTGTTCTCTGAAGATTAGGGATCCGTCGGTGTATAAATGAAGCCAGTTTTGTGGAGGTACCTAATATTAATTGTGATGAATTTACAAGGACACCAACATTGGGTAGGTTCAATAATACTTTTTTTTTAGAACAACTACAGTATGAGATAGTACAACACACAAAAGATTGGATAACTGTTTAATGCCACTTACTCAGAAGGAGTTCCTAAAATGAGCTGAACACATGCACATACCTCAAAGATTCAACAATTCAAAGTGGTGCGCTGGTAAAGCATTCTGCTAAATTTTCATGACGAGAAACCCTGAGATCCCTATGCAGTTGGTTTTAATAAACAACAGGTGATGCATTTCTTCTCTAACAAGCAAACGTTCTGATGGGGGCAGATAAAAAAGTTAAATTTTTTTCTTCCACCATGTTAATAATGTCAAAAGAAGTGCTTATATAAATTTTGGCCACTCGACCGCAATTACGAGAGCCGTAAAGAAATAAATTCGCCAGGGGCCGTTAACAGAAAGGAAAAACACAATTTCATTGGACAAATTCATTAGAACGGACACAGCTTGTTGAGCTATTTTTCAACATATTTTCCATCGGAATTGAGACATTTCTCATATCATAGGATCGACAGAGAGAGGTGCAGAGTCAAACGCTGGTTCCGGACTGAGGCGGCTGACTTCTACAACACAAAAATTGATCCCATGGCATGAAAAATGTCTCAATTCCAGTCGGGGAGTTGACAAATAGCGTAACAATTGTATCTCTTTCAATAAATATTTCCATGAAATTCTGCTTTTTTCTATAAACGACCCCAAGGAAAATCACGTTCTGGATGGCCTCGTAACTGCGGTCGAGTGGCCAAAATTTGTATAAGCAGTTCTTTTGACATTATTAACATGGTGGAAGAAAAAAATTTAACTTTTTTATCTGCCCCATCAGAACGTTTGCTTGTAAGTTGGAAGAATTCATGAATAAATAATTCTCTTTTCCACATCTCATCTGCTTTGAAAATGCAGATGAGATTGGCACATTGTGTATCCATGTAAACAATAAAGTTCTCTAGATTAAAAGGAAAAAACAAGTTGGGAAAATCACTTCAGGGGAATGAGATCAAAATGTTACTGTCCTATTGTATATAAGTGCAAATGGACAGTTCATCCCTTTCCTATTTGTATTTCCCAGGAAAAAACTGAACGATAGGCATATAATAAATTCACCAGCTGAGTCTATTGCAGTGGTTCAGCAAGAGTGGGTGGATGGGAGGTTGGGGGGATGGATGGATGGACGGACGGACGGACGGACGGATTTAGAGGTCTTCTTAATATGAATGAAAAAATTTGTAGAGCATGTGCAAGCAACCATTTCAGGAAAGCCCCATTCTTGTAATAGTCAATAGGCACTGCAGTCATAAAGATCCGCAAGTGATTCTATATGCACTTTTAAAGCACGTGCATATTTTGAGCAACCTCCTTGGCAGCGGAGCACCGAAGTTACTCGGTTAACCGTAGCCGTTACAGAGTTCACGTGTTTTACTTAATTCTAGCAGACAACAGCGTAAGTACTGTTGTATTTAAATATTTTCTGCTACAGGACAAAATATTTCCTTATCCCCAAGGCGGGCTGAAAGGCCTCTAGTGTTGAAGAGGAGTTCATCCTATTATATGACCTGTCAAGTGGGCCTAATGAACACTGACAGTCTGAACATATTACTGTACATAATAATAATAATAATAATAATAATAATAATAATAATAATAATAATAATAATAATAATAATAATTATTATTATTATTATTATTATTATTATTATTAAAGTCCAGGATAACACAGAAAGTATGGAATTGAACGGGTTACATCAGCTCCTCGTTTATGCGGATGACGTGACTATATTAGGAGAAAATCCACAAAAAATTAGTAAAAACACGGAAATTTTACTTGAAGCAAGTAAAAAGATAGGTGTGAAAGTAAATCCCGAAAAGACAAAGTATATGATTATGTCTCGGGACCAGAATAGTGTACGAAATGGAAATATAAAAGTTGGAAATTTATCCTTTGAAGAGCTGGAAAAATTCAAGTATCTCGGAGCAACAGTAACAAATATAAATGACACTCGGGAGGAAACGCAGAATAAATATGGGAAATGCGTTTTATTATTCGGTTGAGAAGCTTTTATCATCCAAACTGCTCTCAGAAAAGCTGAAAGTTAGAATTTTATAAAACAATATTATATTACCGGTTCTTCTATATGGTTGTGAAACTTGGACTCTTACTTTGAGAGAGGAACAGAGGTTAAAGGTGTTTGAGAATAAGATGCTTAGAAAAATATTTGGGGCTAAAAGGGATGAAGTTACAGGAGAATGGAGAAAGTTACATAACGCAGAACTGCATGCATTTTATTCTTCACCTGACATAAATTAGGTGACCTCATCAGTCATAATTTTATTTGTATTTATTTCTACGAATTATGTTACCTAATTACTTTAATTTATCAATAATATTACTCTTCACCACAGAGAATATGGTGGTATATAAGGCTAGTAATGTTATAAATTAAATAAACATTATGTTCTTCAGTTTAAGATTCCACGTTTTATTGATTATTTTACTCACTTTCCGTAGTAGTATATACTCGTAATTCTGTGTGTTATTTTTAAGTGTTTTAAGCAGCGCTTCATGGATCCTGTTTATATTTTTTTTATTTAGCTGCAGCGTTTAACGTTTACCTCACATGTTAATTTATTAGCTGTTAGTATTATAAATAACTTTATCAATTTTATTTCGTCTGTCATATATAACAACACTTAAAGTTAAATAGGCCTTTAATACAAAATAACTCCGCAAATAAAATTTGCAACCGCCATTTTTCAATGAAGAGAAGCACTTTTTTCTCGTCAATTGGGAA
The DNA here is from genome assembly GCF_040183065.1 of Periplaneta americana. Classification (NCBI taxonomy): domain Eukaryota; kingdom Metazoa; phylum Arthropoda; class Insecta; order Blattodea; family Blattidae; genus Periplaneta; species Periplaneta americana. Next base: position 153,566,545 of record NC_091131.1, on the reverse strand, counting down.
AAGCGAAAGCGCTTTACTACAACGCTTTTAAAAACACGCTTGGTTCCACTTTCAAAGTACGTTCTAAAATCGACTCAATCTATCTAAATTTTAAATCTGCCGCCACAAATTTGTACTCGGTTCAACCGAGTAATGACGTCACAATAACTGCTCCGAACCGAACCGCTCCGTCCCCAGTCCTAGTGCTGTTATGCCAAAGAATTAAATTTAATAATGCAACAAACTGGTTAATTTACGATACTTTATTGCAAATCTGTATGAACTCCCAGCTCTCTGTTTTATAATTCCGTCAGCCGGTACGGGTGTAGGCTTGAAAAGTTGGCGTAACGAAATTGGATAGGAGTTGAAAGCGTTCGAAGATAGAAAGTTCCTGATGGTTGTTCATTCAGGTATCAACATGTGGGGCACATCTCCACTACGTGACTACAAGTAGTTGTGCCAGGTGGGAGAGGTGTAGCGCATACGCTGGGTAGACCATGCGGATGGTTGGAGTACAATGTCGGGTGCACAGTCAACTTCGAGAAGGGGCTGTAATTACACGCGTTATCCGATTTAGATGCAATAAACAGCATGCGTTTGCTAAATACACTATTTTTCATGCACAACTGCCAACCTTTGTAACCGCGGGCCGCTACTGCATTTTGTCCCAAGTTTACTTTCATAGTACACTGCTTACTCGAACCAGATATGGGAGAACGATCATCCTCTACCAAAGTATCCCTCTCCTTCTCATCACTTCCCATATAGTCTGTTATAACCAGAATTAGGATCCAGGACACTTTAGCAACCAATGTATGCACAACTTGACTATAGATTTCCTTGAACATAGTAGACAAACATACTGTGAATGTAAACAACGACGTCAATGTCCTTCGTTATATTCTACTGTTAATAGTACAATCTAGTGACGGTGGAAAATGAAGTAGGATACATACCTCACAAGTTTTCATGTCCCTCGGTGACATTGAAGTCATTAGCGTTACATTGAACAACCATGTAGTAGGCTTACATACTTGCAACTAGTTCGAAAAAACTGTTCACTTTATATTGAAAATGCACAGTGATGGCCTGGGACAGACGGAAAAATACTGTACCTCTGATCACAATTTAACAAAAATATTGGTCTTGTAAATCAAAAATAAGGAACACCTTTTAAAACTTTATTATTAACTGACCGAAACCTAAATAAATCTTTTTTGACCCAGCAGGAGGGGAACCGGATTGTACTCTTAACGCACAGGTAAACAAAACTCACCGCACCACCTCACTCCATCTATACTCCGTTGTACTGTTAACTTCACTTCATTCTTAAGTTGTCTCGGACCCTAAACCAGATTATAACTATTGATTTGCCTGCTTCAGCCTGTACATCCACATTTGACCGATTAGGTTATTTGAATATATCTCTCATAGTTAATCTCGATCGAAGAGAAAATAAATATTCCCTTTATTTAACATACCTCTTTGTGGACAAGTATTTCGCATTTGTGTAGTAGCACCACATATAAAACACTGTTGTTCCTGACCAAGATATGTTATATAAGCTTCATAACCAGCTATAGACATCGTTAATGGTATGATTTTTAATGACATTTTAACTAGTATTCTAACACCAGTATCAACTCGATATCTGTACCTATTTGACCATTTTTCATTCTTCACCTGTTGCATTACCCCATAATTTTGATAAATATTAATTATTCTCTCGTTGGAAATTTCTGGAGGTATGTTCATAACACGAACCGTTGCGATCTCCTCATTTCCAGGCAGTGTGTTCAAGCCACTGATTCACCATTCACAAGCATCATTGTAGACATTCCCCCAAATGAATTCATATACTCGTACTTGTTGTAACTGTTGCCATTGTGCATATTTAAGTATGCAGCGTTTTGTTTAACTACCAGTTGTATAGGTAACAGTTCTTCGTCACGTACCTGTAGGACATCTTCAATCCACTGATGTATTTAAAAAACCGTTGGGCATTTTGATCTTTGTTGAAAATAATCATGATTGAATTTTGTCTCGAAACCTTTGTTGCCATTCTACCCTATGACTACACAGATATAATAAAATAACTCCTCCTGCGCCGAGAAGATATTAAGTCGGGCTGACAGCGTACTATAGGCTGATTACTCGGAACGAACTTGCTTGTACAGCTCCTCGAGCGAGACACTACAGATAGGGTAAACTGTTCTTTTTAAGAAACAGTTTCGACTGTAACTGTTTCATGAACGAAACAGTTCAAAAATAACAGTTTCAAAGAAACAGTTTCATAAGAATATGTTTACAACATCAGTGCCACCTGTTCCAACTGTTTCAACCTCTCATCTGCTTCGGGAACATGTTTCGAGGCCCTTGAATCAACTGTTCAGTGTATTATGACAACGAAAGATAGTTTTCGTATGTTACTGTTAAGGGTACAGTAAATAACTACAATTCAAAATAAATCATTTTTAGTAAAAATATCGCATATAACCCTAGGAGAGTTTAATAACGATGAGATTGGCTGATGATATTTTTCGCGGTATATTAATAATTAACACTATGTCAGAGCACCATGAACATATTCTCCATCAATGGACAGCTAACAATTAATATCAGATTTATCAGGGAATTTGATTCGTACAATTAAATTGCGCGATCCTACATAGACTACTGTTGCACGAAGGCCGTGTGGAACATGGATATTAACTTATATCGACTTTCGATTGGAGGTCAATGATAGCGCTAAGCGTGGCTTTTGTAAACAAAGAAGAGAAAAATTGTTTAGAAACTGAATTGTTTATCTGTTGGAACCATGTGGAATGTTATCGAAACAGTTTCAATAATTGTGAAACAGTTTCAAATAAACTGTTCCAGCTTTTTTTTACCCATCTCTACGAGACTCCAGTATTCGTACTCTTATTCAATCGACTCAGTTGCGTATAAGTCACCAAAGCAGAAGCAGTGTGTGCGGCATTATTAATTGGTTCATATATGTAAACTTTGCTATGTTCTCAATGTTAAGTACTGTAGGGCCGCGTTTAGTAGTGAGCTGGATTCCCAAGTTCTGATTATGACGTAATCGCGATAAGCAAGATGTATTGACAACATTCTACAATGATTAGTACTAGCGTACAAAAACATTTGTTCTATATCCACAGCACAGGTATATTGGAATTCCGCTCTATGGATGTAGTGGCAAGTCTTTATTTATGATTATAGGCTCATTGCGTAATACTATATATATTATATATAAATGTTATTATTCACACTTAAAACAGTGCGTGTTTTTCACTCCAAAGGCATAGCTAAGACAAAGTTACCACTAGCACTAGCATTTTCATTCCACTACCACCACAGCCATCATCACTACTGTTCTCCAACCAGGAAATTAACCGCGAAAGGAATATGCTTCTATTGCGTCATCTATTGGAGCGAAGTAGATAGATAATATTATCGTTATAACGTCAGTTTAAAAACATGCGCTCTCCTGCATATGTTATTTCCTGTATGGAGGGATTAAAAGACCAGGAGGTTAACCGTGATATAATTTTGTAACTAGGGTAGTATAAATATGTGTGTATCAGTGTTATCGTTTGTACTTTGAGAGTTAACTAATGGAGATGCGTGTACCCACGTGTGTGACCTTATGAGATCAATATTCATTCACAGCATTACCCCGCTGCGTCTCATTCCCCTGAGACTTTCTCTTGGTTGGAGTACAGTACCATTTCCATCATCTCCACTCAATCGAATTATTTCGTCCATAGCACTGTACTCCAACCACGAGAAAGTCTTTGGGGACTGAGACGAAGCGGGGTAATGCTGTGAATGAATGTTGATGTCATAAGGTCACACACGTGGGTACTCGTATCTGTATTGGCTAGCTCCCACAGCACAAACAATAACACTGATACACACACATATTGATACTACCGTAGTTACAAAATTAGATCACTGTTAATCTCCTGGTCTTTTAATCTCTCCATACAGGAAATAACATATGCAGGACAGCGCATGGTTTTTAAACTGACGTTATAACGGTAATATTATCTATCTACTTCGCGCCAATAGATGACGCAATAGTAAGCACATTCCTTTCACGGGTGATCTCCTGGTTGGAGAACAGTAGACGCGCACTGTTACAGAGGCAGGTGGCAAGTTCGGAGTTACTGGCTCCCTCAGCCATTTCTCGCGGATGGTGGAGTTCATTTCTTGGTGGTAGTCATCAGTAGTTTAGCCACCTTTATAAAATGAGAAGATCACTATCAAGAAATTCAGTTTCGGAACCTATATCTACTGTTATAAACCTTTTGGACTTGTTTTCTTCTAACATCTTTTCATTTCTGCCACCAATTGTGGAAAGTCAAATCGGTGACTATCGAAGACTCACAGAGATAAAATATTTGTCTTTGCTCTGCCCTAAAGCGTTTAACGTTTGTGATATTCCTGCAACGCCGATCATTAATGTTCGGTCATTCTCGAATGAGTCTTCGATCCTGTAATCTCTTCCGCAGAAATCTCATGTTTTTAGCATAGTATTTAAAAGCATTACAACATTTTGCTATTTCTTTTCTCTGTAAATGCAAACTGTGATGTTACGCAGAGGCAGAGATTTAATAAAAGATCAGTACAGGCTATGGAGCGGTAATGTTTTTGAACCGATGATATTGAATGTTATCTCAGGTCGGCATACTGCACGCATAGGTCGCGAGGTTACCTTCTCCTAGCCCCACGTCTCCGCTCTCACAACTAGCTACTAAACGTGGCCTATCAATAAGAGAGGTCCTTCATGAGTTATTCTTGCGCCAAGGTTTCAAATTTCGACTTACAAGATTAACTGGGAAAGGAAAACAGTGGAGGTGTACTGTAGAGCAGGGCCGGGCAACTGGAGCAAGTAAGAGCTGTGAGCGGGATAGACTCTAGTGAGCGGCAGCTGAGAGTGCTGTGCTGGCTTTGTCACGTGGGCAGAGGTGGATTCATACATCTGACTGCAGTACGATAGCACTTTGAGATTCAACATGACGAGATCGATTGTTACAAATATAAAGAAAAAGAAAAAGCTTGTAGAAATGAAAATAGTCCAAAAATCTAGTAAATCAACCAAATAAATGTTTAATCGATTTTCTTAATTACTTAGAAAATGATTGATTTAAAATAATTCATACATGTAACATCGCCTGTCTCCGAATTGTAGCGAAGATACCCGAAGGGAACTTTGTTTCAAGAGAGCGACCACTTTTTCTTTTGAGAACTGTACCTACTTTTAAGAAGGGGGACAAGACTAACTGTGATAACTTTCGAGGAATATCACTTTTGTTGACGTTGTACAAAATTTTGTCCAATATTCTTGTGAGAAGATTAACTTCGTACGTACATGAAATTATTGGGAATCATCAGTGCGGTTTTAGGCGTACTAGATCGACTATTGATCAGATTTTTTTGTATTCGACGGATATTGGAGAAAAATGGGAATATAAGGGTACAGTACATTAGTTATTCATAGATTTCAAAAAAACATATGACTCGGTTAAGAGACAAGTATTATATGATATTCTTATTGAATTTGGTATTCCCAAGAAACTAGTTCGATTAATCAAAATGTGTCTCAGTGATACCTACAGCAGAGTCCGTATAGACCAGCTTCAATCTGATGCTTTTCCAATTCACTGCGGGCTAAAGCAAGGAGATGCACTATCACCTTTACTTTTTAACTTCGCTCTACAATATGCCATTAGGAAAGTTCAGGATAACAGACAGGGTTTGGAATTGAACGGGTTTCATCAGATGCTTGTCTATGCGGATGACGTGAATATATTAGGAGAAAATCTACAAACGATTAGGAAAAACACGGAAATTTTACTTGAAGCAAGTAAGAAGATAGGTTTGGAAGTAAATCCAGAAAAGACAAAGTACATGATTATATCTCATGACCAGAATATTGTACGAAATGGAAATATAAAAATTGGAGATTTATCCGTCGAAGAGGTGGACAAGTTCGAATATCTTGGAGCAACAGTAACAAATATGAATGATACTCGGGAGGAAATTAAACGCAGAATAAATATGGGAAATGCGTGTTATTATTCGGTTGAGAAGATTTTGTCATCTAGTCTGCTGTCAAAATATCTGAAAGTTAGAATTTATAAAACAGTTATATTACCGGTTGTTTTCTATGGTTGTAAAACTTGGACTCTCACTTTGAGAGAGGAACAGAGATTAAGGGTGTTTGAGAATAAGGGTCTTGGGAAAATATTAGGGATGAAGTTACAGGAGAATGGAGAACGTTACACAATTCAGAACTGCACGCATTGTATTCTTCAGCTGATATAATTAGGAACATTAAATCCAGAAGTTTGAGATGGGCAAGGCATATAGCACGTATGGGCGAATCCAGAAATGTATATAGCGTGTTGGTTGGGAGACAGGAGGGAAATAGACGTACACATGGGGAAAAATATTAAAATGGATTTGAGGGAGGTGGGATATGATGGTAGAGACTGGATTAATCTTGCTCAGGATAGGGACCAATGGCGGGCTTATGCGAGGGCGGTAATGAACGTTCAGGTTCCTTAAAAGCCATTTGTTTGTAAGTAAATATATAAATGGATGAGCAAATATATAAATGGATAAGTAAATACATAAATGGACGATGAAATATATAAATGGATGAGTAAGTACATAAATGGACGATTAAATATATAAACGGATGAGTAAAAACCTAAATGGACGATTCAATATATAAATGGATGAGTAAATACATAAATGGACGATTAAATGTATAAATGCATGAGTAAATAAATAAATGCACGATTAAATATATAAATGATTGAGTAAATACATAAATGGAAGATTAAATATATAAATGGATGAGTAAGTACATAAATGGACGATTAAATATATAAATCGATGAGTAAATACATAAATGGACGATTAAATATATAAATGGATGAGTAAGTACATAAATGGACGACTAAATATATAAATGGATGAATAAATACATAAATGGACGATTAAATATATAAATGGGTAAGTAATTATGTAAATGGATGAGTAAGCATACATTTCATTAATAAATTTTTAAATTGCTTATTAAGTATATAAATTGCTGAATAAATGTTTAATGGATTAATAAATATATAAATGGATGAGTAAATGTTTAAATGGGTGAGAAAATATATAAATGGATGGGTAATTATATAAATGGGTGAGTAAATATATAAATAGATGAGTAAATATTGAATGGATGAATAAATATATGAATTCATTAATAAATATATGAATTCATTAATAAATATATAAATTGTTTATTAAATATATAAATTGCTGAATATATGTATAAATGGATGAATAAATATATAAATGAATGAACAAATATACAAATGGGTGAGGAAATAATAAATGGATGAATAAATATATGAATTCACTAGCCGTACCCGTGCGCTCCGCTGCACCCGTTAGAAATAAATATAAAGTAATTACATAATTAAAACAGGACATTTGATCCAGGGAACATTCGTGTTTGATAGAAGGATTAATCGTTTAAAATGTTACTTAGTTTAAATTGCATCCAAATAATTAAAATGCGATCATTTTGGTCCAGAAACACTCATTTGGTGCAATGGCAATTCCTTTAACATGTTTCTTAATTTTTATTACATGCAACCATAGTTTAATGAAGATTGACATCATTTAGATTTAATGTGTATATTTTATTTTACTTGTTATAGGTTTCCATTGAATTATGGTAATAACTTAATTTTAACCCTTGTTTTCTACGTATTCAGTAAATGGCGCTTGGCCCACTATGGTTCTGAACCCTTCAAATAACTTAAATTATATTATATAATATTACATATTATATTATATTATATTATATTATATTATATTATATTATATTATATTATATCAGAAGTTACTGTAATAACATTATAGCATTATGTCCATCTAGAGAAACTACACTTTCCAGTGGTGAAATAATAATTAATTATACAAGTCGGTTAATTTAGCTTCCGATATTACTTCATACAAACACAGAAACATTCTCTGTAGGCTATCTTTCATAGCTTTCGATTGTTTCTGTCCAAGGCCCCTTATATACGAAGTCATTTGTTTTTTAATCCATTACACGGCCTTAGATGGCTGTTATTTTAATTTTAAAACTCATTTATCTCATTAAATATCAGTCCTATCAAAATTTTTCAAGGTATAAAACTTATCGAAAATTATTTTTAAAGAAACGTATGTTATGTAACATTTGTCACAAAAATCAATAATAAGCGAGATATTTCGATTTATTTAATTCAGGCCCCTTTATAACCCCCTTTTAAATAATGTATTTTGATTGCCATATAGCCTAAAATCTAAGTTACAACAAACTTAATTTACATTCCAATTTTCATCGAAATCCGTTCAGCCATTATCGCGTGAAAAGGTAACAAACATACATACAGACAGACAGACAGACAGACAGACAGACAGAGAGACAGACAAACAAAAATTTCAAAAAATCGAATTTCTGTTTCATGGTGGTTAATTATATATGTTAGGACCAATTATTTTTGGAAAATAGAAAATTACTAGAAAAATTTCGGCTACAGAATTATTATTAGTATAGATTAATAAATAAATAAATTGCTTATTAAACATATAAATGGGTGAGTAAATATACAAATGGATAAGGAAGTATATAAATGGATCAATAAATACTTAAATGGATGAATAAATATATACATATGAATAAATACATAAATGGTTGAATAAACATATAAAGGGCTGCCGAACTTTAATTTCCTTTAAATGTAAATTAGAAAAATATCTTATGATGAGTTGCCAGACCTAACGCAGTGCAAATATTTAATGGAATGTGTTCCACTGTATTTATTTTTTTCTTATTTTTATTATCTAAATCGTGTTTATTTATCACTTAACGCCAATATGTATCCCACTGTGTTGTTGTTTTTTTATTATTAATCTATTTTTTGTGTAGATTTTATTGAATCGTCGGTTTCTAGTTTAATTATATAAATCCTATTTAATTTTAATCTAATACTAATATATATATACTAATGTGTTTATTTTTATTTTTACTGTGTACATTTTTTTTATTGAATTATCGGCTTCTGTTTTTATGTGATTCGTATTTGATTCTAACAAAATTAATATGTATTTCACTATGTTTATTTTTTTTATGAGTAAATTTTATGTAACTACCTCTTTTAATCTTACTATGTACCTAAATTGTATCACTATGTAATTCCGATCCAGTTTTATGTTCAACTGTGTAAGCTAGTTTTAATCCTGGTTGAGTGTAAGAGAAGGTCTTACGGCCTTAACTCTGCCAGATTAAATAAAGCCATTATTATTATTATTATTATTATTATTATTATTATTATTATAAGTAGTAGTAGTAGTAGTAGTAGTAGTAGTAGTAGTAGTACTAGTAATCATCATCATCATCATCATCATCATCTTGTAACAGAAAAGTAACATTCTACTGGTGTTTATATGACTACTCCCAATCTCTAGCTGTTGGAGATGTGAAGAAAGATCTAATATATTTTGCTAAGCATATTTTTACAAAACACAGAACAAACATTTCCACATTTAACTGACATTGTGTAGGCTACAACAACTATAATGAGAATAATCCTTATGACATCTTGTGTTTGTCGAAGAACAAAGCTCATAAACACAGTTCAACGCGCTATTTGTCACATCATCCTCGCTGCCTACAATCCCTGCCGCTAGATAGCACTGGCGAGTCATTCGCCACTTTTACCGTGAACTTTCCGGTATTATCATTGTACAGTATTTGACGATACTTAGCGAAACAACAACTGCGGTCTCCATGGAGACGATGCATGACAACAATAGCAATGCCGTTGCTGTGTTACATACATTCTCAGTGGGCCAAGATGTTCAGATCAGCTCTGAAATTCGTTACCCAAAACGCAAGAATTCGAGAATTAATAAAGCCAGAGAGGCTGGTAAACACCGCCATAACGACGATAGGTGTAGGATCTCTACTGGGCACAGGCTACGGGATTTATTGCATCGTGACCGGAGACAAAGGCAGGGTGCCTCTGGGGGTCCACCCGAAAGAGGTGATCCTGAAGGACAGGCATAGGCGGCCCCGTCTGCAGGAGGAGGATCTCAATTCCCCCTCCGAAAAGGAAATCAAGGTGACCGATTACAACAAGTACAAGCCTCGACCACCAGAGCCAGGACCAGAGCCAGACTATAACGCCCTTGCTGGCCAGGACGGCGAATTGGCAGCGGAAGAGACGCCTGTGCCGAGGATCTTCGTGCCCCACGAAAACAGAAACACCGGCCGCTTCACGGTTGTGGAGGGGGGTAAGTTGAGGAGGGTCTACACAGAGGATGAAATTCCAGAACATCAGGACCAAGATGAGAAGAAGGGGGACGACCAACCGTCCTCCCCCCCTCCTCCGCCCCCCCAACAGTAAGGTATGAGCTTACACATTCAACTTACTGGGGATATATATAATGTCAACATTTATATAATTATCTTAGAGGAATTGTTTATTCAATGGCATTTTAGTAGCAGTGTGCAGAACACGTTACGAAATTTAAAATTAAATATTGCTTATAAATAGGAATTATTCACTCAATTACAACTCATGAAATCTTAACAACATTCATTCTTTCACAGAACAATTGCATTTCAATCTAACACAAAGTGCTTCTTAATTTTATTATAAATTAACTATTTATTCAATACTTATATCGCAGAACCATTACTTTACCTTCCCGTGATTTATATAAATGTAACTTAATGGCAATCATTTATTTCCACTGCAAGTACCTACATATAAAAATTATGCATTGCGATATTTTAAATCTTGTTTTACTTGATCATATCAATAAGTTAAGCACCGAAAATATCATATTACTATATTGTTTCATAATTAATGTTAACATATTATGTTAAAAAAAAAGTAATACCAAATATGCTAACATGAAATATTTAATATAAACCTGGTGATAATTTTAATGTGTTCTCACCATGGTGTTAACAGTATCTGTTATGTCAAAAGACTTCAAGCCTGAGCAATAATATCGCAATTGAACGTACTTCATTATTTTCCAGATCCTCGTCCTCGCCGCCCACCTGGTGCTGGTCAGTACCACCACGACCAGATTGGCACCGTCGCCCCCTTCTGAACATCCTACAGCGTGCATTCCATCTGCCACGCCCTCGCCGCCCACCTGGTGCTGGTCAGTACCACCACGACCGGAGTGGCACAGTCGCCCCCTTCTGAACATCCTACAGCGTGCATTCCATCTGCCACGCCCTCGCCGCCCACTTGGTGCTGGTCAGTACCACCACGACCAGAGTGGCACCGTCGCCCCCTTCTGAACATCCTACAGCGTGCACTCCATCAGGCACGCCCTTCTGAACATCATACAGCGTGCACTCCGTCAGCCACTCCCTCGCCGCCCACCTGGTGCTGGTCAGTACCACCTCGACCAGAGTGGCACCGCCGCCCCCTTCTGAACATCCTACAGCGTGCACTCCATCTGCCACGCCCTCGCCGCCCACCTGGTGCTGGTCAGTACCACCACGACCAGAGTGGCACCGCCGCCCCCTTCTGAACATCCTACAGCGTGCACTCCATCAGCCACGCCCTCGCCGCCCACCTGGTGCTGGTCAGTACCACCACGACCAGAGTGGCACCGCCGCCCCCTTCTGAACATCCTACAGCGTGCACTCCACCAGCCACGCCTTCGCCGCCCACCTGGTGCTGGTCAGTACCACCACGACCAGAATGGCACCGCCGCTCCCTTCTGAACATCTTACAGCGTGCACTCCATCACCCACGCCTTCGCCGCCCACCTGGTGCTGGTCAGTACCACCACGACCAGAGTGGCACCGCCGCCCCCTTCTGAACATCCTACAGCGTGCACTCCATCAGCCACGTCCTTCTGAACATCCCACAGGGTGCACTCCATCAGCCACGCCCTTCTGAACATCCTACAGCGTGCACTCCATCAGCCACGCCCTTCTGAACATCCTACAGCGTGCACTCCATCAGCCACGCCCTTCTGAACATCCTACAGCGTGTACTCCATCAGCCACGCCCTTCTGAACATCCTATAGCGTGCACTCCATCAGCCACGCCCTTCTGAACATCCTACAGCGTGCACTCCATCAGCCACGCCCTCGCCGCCCCTGTTGCGCCCCCTTGGTTGCCGCCGCTCCAGCCATCTACGCTCCTCATGCTGTCGCCCCTACATCGCTTAGAAAAGCACGCCACACGGTGTGGCTATGCAAGGGCAATACCAGGACGAGAGTCGAGGTAGTCTGTCTCGTGGGTTTTCTGTCCTTACACAATCTTATGATCTTCAAATTTTTACCAGAGCATGAAAGTGCAATGTTAATACAAAACACCAAATTGCATTGCTGTATAATGTACCATTTCTGACATATTAATTCATAATTAAATTTTTAATCGCTAAGTTTATATTTCATCATTATGCACCATACAATGAACGGTTTCAAATTTCTATTAACATTAAATTTAATAAATTTAATGTAATATTTCCCTCACAAAAACAATATAAACAAATTGTTGTTACTTAATTAAAGATATGCTAACTAAAAAAAAAAAAAAAAAAGCTTTTATTTACAAGTTTAATTTTAAGGTCATCTTCTAAGATTTTATTTTAGGCCTATAATTGATAATCAACGATGCTTAATTGTTACATTTTATATTTATAACAGTATTCATATTTAATTCATTATTACATTTATTTGTTATTAATTTTCTGAACCTCGTGGTTATCCTTAATTAAGGCCGGACGATTTATTTTTCTTTATTTCCCTCTATGACTTTTTTTTCCGCATTTTATATTATCTGCCAAGGATTTTTAAAAATTATATGATCATTATTAGCACTATGAAGAAAGCCCAAATCAGATTTTTAGTTCAGTAGCCTATTAGTTGGTAGAGCAGCTGGCTACGGACTGGAAGGTCCGGGGTTCGATCCCAGGTGGTGACAGGATTTTTTCTCGTTGCCAAACTTTCAGAACGGCCCCGAGGTTCACTCAGCCTCCTATAAAATTGAGTACCGGGTCTTTCCTGGGGGTAAAAGGCGGTCAGAGCGTGGTGCCGACCACACCACCTCATTCTAGTGCCGAGGTCATGGAAAGCATGGGGCTCTACCTCCATGCCCCCCAAGTGCCTTCATGGCATGTTACGGGGATACCTTTACCTTTTTATTTATTAATAATTCCTAAAAAGTTAAAGACAATTGCATGTATTATATGCTGTGAATTTCATGAAATTTAAGAAAATTGTGAATATGTTACATTAATCCACTATGGCCACCGTATAGCTTACAAAATCGTTCGCAATGTTATCAATGATGTCACGGCCATCCATCGATTCCAGAAAATTACATAGATTTCTATTCGCCTACACCTAATTTATCTGGCACGAGCCTCCACTGACAACAGGACGTTGGTATCATGATATCATGACATGGTAGAAAGTAACTTAAGCGCTTTAAGCTTTGTAGGTGAAGAGTTATTATTGAAGATTATAGTAGCAACAGTTATTGTTACAGTCATGTTATAGAAAAAGCTTCATAACCAGCTATAGACATCGTTAATGGTATTGATTTTAATGACATTTTAACCATTCTAACATCAGTATCAACTCGATATCTGTACCTATTTCATCATTTTTCATTCTTCACCTGTTTCATTACCCCATAATTTTGATGAACATTAATTATTCCCTCATTGGAAATTTCTGGAGGTATGTTCATAACACGAACCGTTGCGATCTCCTCATTTCCAGGCAGTGTGTTCAAACCACTGATCCAACATTCATAAGCATCATTGTAGACATTCCCCCAAATGAGTTCATATACAGAGCGTTCGCCTACGGGTGAGGCCAGGAAAGCGGCATGTATTGATACGCCGCTTTGTGCGCGCAGTTGTTGAGACACGCTCGACAATCAAGGACATCAAGGTCGACAAGTTATCAGTTGTGAGCCAGATGTTGCAGTATTTAACACGTACAGTGCAGTTTCTTGACACAGTTGCTTAAATATTAGCGTTGTGCAAAATTTGTTAACAATGCAAAACGCAAAATTCACGCTTGAACAAAGAGTTTTTATGTATGATGCATATGTGAAAACAGAGTCATGTAGAGAGGTGCGTAGGCAATTTGAAGTGAAATATCCGGGTGCTCCAATTCAGGGTAGAGAAACTGTTAGACGTCTTGTTAACAAATTAAGGACAACAGGGTCGATAAATGCTACAATTCCTAAGCGAAAACGAAGAGTATTGACGGGAGAAAAAATTAATGAAATCAGTGCATCATTTACACGCTCTCCTTATAAATCTCTAAGACGTGTTTCACAGGAAGTTGGTGTTTCAAAAACATCAGTCTTTACTGCTGCTAAACTTTTAAAATTAAAACTCTACAGAATATAGTATAGAAATCGGAAGCTTACGGATAGACGATTCCCGCAAGCGACACCGCAGGCAGGCCGCTTTCCTGGCCCCACCCGTAGGCGAACGCTCTGTACTTGTTGTAACTGTTGCCATTGTGCATATTGAAGTATGCAGCGTTTTGTTTAACTACCAGTTGTATAGCTAACAGTTCTTCGTTACGTACCTGTAGGACATTTTCAATGCACTGATGTATTTCAAAAACCGTTGGACATTGTTGATCTTTGTTGAAAATAATCTTGATTGTATTTTGTCTCGAAACCTTTGTTGACATTCTACCCTATGACTACACAGATGTAATAAAATAACTCCTGCGCCGAGAAGATCGCAAGTCGGGCTAACAGCGTACTACTCGGAACCAACTTGCTCGTACAGCTCCTCGAGCGAGACTCCATTATTCGTATTCTTAGTACCAAAGCAGCAGCAGTGTGTGTGGCATTATTATTTGGTTCATATATGTAAACTTTGCTATGTTCTCAATGTTAAGTACTGTAGGGCCGCGTTTAGTAGTGAGCTGGATTCCCAAGTTCTGATTATGACGTAATCGCGATAAGCAAGATGTATTGACAACATTCTACAATGATTAGTACTAGCGTACAAAAACATTTTTTCTATATCCACAGCACAGGTATACTGGAATTCCGACAAGGAGAATAAGACTACGCTCTATGGATGTAGTGCCAAGTTTTTATTTATGATTATAAACTCATTGCGTAATACTATATATATATATATATATATATATATATATATATATATAATATATAAATGTTATTACTCACATTTAAAACAGTGTGTGTTTTTCACTCCAAAGGCAGACAGAGTTATCACTAGCATTAGCATTTTCATTCCACTACCACCAGAGCCATCATCACTACTGTGCTCCAACCACGAGAAAGTCTCTGCCGGATGAGACGAAGGGGGGTAATGCTGTGAATGAATGTTGATGTCATAAGGTCACACACGTGGGTACTCTTATCTGTATTGGCTAGCTCTCACAGCATAAACCATAACATTGATACAGACATATTGATACTACCCTAGTTACAAAATTATATCACAGTTAATCTCCTGGGGCTGTATTCATAGACATTTTTAGCGCGGGCTTTCGGTGGAAGATCAGCGTTTTTCGTATTCATAAACCAGTGTTAGCGATAGGATATGATTTGAATTCTGTACAAGTAACCAGTGGATAGCCGGGGCTAGCTTAGTACGCTCGTAGCGCGTGCTGCGAAATGTCTATGAATAGCACTCCTGGTCTTTTAATCTCTTCATACAGGAAATAACATATGCAGGAGAGCGCATGGTTTTTAAACTGGCGTTATAACGGTAATATTATTTATCTACTTCGTTCCAATAGATGAGGCAATAGTAAGCACATTCCTTTCACGGTTGATCTCCTGGTTGGAGAACAGTACTGCAAGAGCTGTGAGCGCACTGCCATCGTGATCTAGACCAGGCCGTAATGCAGGTTGTGTGACGTCATTCGATGAGTCGGGCTTTTCTATTTGAGTATACGGAGCTGAGTGAAAGATATTACTTTATAGCGTGTCGGCGCTCAATTTTATTTAGTGTAATGTGTGTATAAGACCCCTTCACACTTCTTATTACATAATATGTTGCAGAAATAATTACAAAACTGTGTTATTTTAATGTAAACGGAGTTTTACATGGTAACATAACCTGGTTGCATCAACATTTTAAGTTTGGAATGGAAGCTATTTTTAGATTTAATAAAGAAGAATTATTTATATTCTGATTTTAATTTAGCACGTCTACCTTCCTTACTTGTAGGTACAAAATTTACCACAGTCCCTCCTATGAAATTAGTGTATGTACAGTTGTGTGTTAATCTGGTAGGTTAGATAAATACAATTCATTACAACCCAGTAAAGTAGGGAACAAATAAATAATACAATTAAATTTTTATTCAATGTAATATGTGCATAAGTTCCATTAATGTGTTGCATAATGTGGCAGGAATAATAAATAAAACTGTGTTATTTTTATGTGAAGAGAATTTACCATGTTAACATAACCTATCTGCGTCAACATTTTAGGCTTAAGTTGAGAACGAAAACGGTTTTGAGATTTAATAAAGAAGAATATATTTTTAGGATAAACTTCAGAACACGGTTACCGTCCTTACTTATAGGTAGAAAATTCACCACAGTCCCTCATATGAAATGTACATTACTTAGTAGCGCTGAGGTATAGTTCCGGTAATTTCTGAACTGAAAACAGTTGAATTTATTTTTTGTGGAGATGCATTTTATCCTATAAGCAAGGCATATTAAAATCCTGAACGAACCGAACTAATTTGTATATGCAAGATGTATGAATACGAAGGGAACTACCTCAGCGCTAGTTTAGCCCTAGTAACATATTAAACTAATCAGACTTCAGACTGGAGTACCGTCTGAAACGAATAAATACAATTGAAGTGTAGACAAATTGCATTTATAAGTTATACGTAGCGTTATGCTTAATTATAATGCATAATTGCGAATATGGAAATAAGGCAAGTACTGATAGAATAAACATAACCTATATTAAAATATGCGTGCGATGCAACTGAAAATTGTTGAAACGTGCATAAATGAATGTGCAAGAATTTCGTAATGAAGCATGAGTGCTTTATTTCAACTAATTATAATTCTAGATACTGTAACAGTAATGAAAACTATAGGGTATAATTTTTCGTAATATACTATATATATCTCGTTTTTAGTTCAAATTGTGTATATTATCAAACGTCGTATTACTTACTCGTATAATGTAGGTTATTCACAAATAAAAAGGGCGCAATAATTTAAATTTAATAAGACAAATACGTTAAACTAACAATAATGGATTAGACAAGAGTAACATCGGTAACGCTGCACTTAGGCCTAATCACAACTTACTTTACATGCCAGTCAATGTTTCACTTTCACGTATATATTATTACACATATTTAGCCTACTGTTTATAAGACCAAAATTTCACTTAATCACATAAGGGCGCAATATTTAATCGAAATAAAGGCAGGCATTACACATACGAACTTTGCCTGCAACAACGTAATTTTCACACCAAAAATAATATTATACCTTAAATTGCAAGTAAATTGTGTCTCAAGTGTCTCACAATCACTGTTTAAAATTTTACTGACGCAATTACACTGCATTTCAGATAAATATATGTTATTCTTCATGCACTGCAACTAATTCATATGGTTGAAAGACCGCCTTTCGCGATCAGCTGTTAAGCGAGTCACGTGGTCTGCCTTACGGCCTGTATTAGATCACGATGGCAGTGTGTGAGCGGGATAGACTCTTGTGAGCGGCAACTGAGAGCGCTGTGCTGGCTTTGTCACGTGGGCAGAGGTGGATTCATACATCTGACTGCAGTACGATAGCACTTTGAGATTCAACATGGCGAGATCGATTGTTACAATATAAAGAAAAAAAAAAGCTTGTAGAAATGAAAGTAGTCCAAAAATCTGGTAAATCAACCAAATAAATGTTTAATCGATTTTCTTAATTACTTTGAAAATTATTGATCTAAAATAATTCATGAGAAAATAAATACTTCCACTAGAAACTGCAAATTCCTTTAATGTGTTATTGTAAATATTTAGATATGATCAACTATACACAGGGACATCATTTTATTTTTACTTCAATTTTTATTGTACCTGAGTTTTTGAATGTACTTCACTCTCACCCCTTCTACTAATGAAGTTCCAGCTGTCCTCCACATAGAATGAAGGCCGCATATAGTAAACAGCACTGAGTTAGTGAGTATAGTACGTTCCAGAAATATGTTCGCGTTTTCCAGTGACGAAAGAGCTTTCAATATTGAAACATATTTTCGCACAGGTACTGTTCGTTCGTCTACGTCGCATCCCGATTTCCCCCACCTGCTTCTGCTGCGCCCCTCTGTAAAAGCTGGGCTGTCTTAGCTCTTTTCTGAAAACATTAATTTTTGTTAGGAATTGGACGTTTACGTAATATTATACAACTGTTTAAAATAACTTAAATAAAAGGGCCTCGTTAAGTAATTAACTGTCACGTGATTTCTCCCTTTTCTACGATCCTGCGGCATAACCACTTGGACGGACAGTAGATAGCATGTCTGAATAATTTTATCTGTGCGGGTCGGGCAGAAGTGAAGATTGAATTTACAGTACGTAAGGTACTCTTTTATAGAGTAGATAAAGAATTATTTCAACATGAGTTACTAGTACGAAGGACGAAACTGGCAATTGGAATTAGATGTAATAGTCTATAATGCGATAATATGCACAAAAGAACTGAAACCTGTTTCGAAATGAACGGCCACCATTTTCAAAAATGTGTTTAAATATTCATATTATGATTATTTTTCAATTTAACTTCTTTCTCTATATTGTACGCTAATGTGCTGTAGACAGTATAATATACACTGCATAATGAGTACGTTCGCATGGATAACTCAGTTCGGGAGTAAAAACACTTATTGTTAATACAGTACTGCATTTTGATTAAACAAAAACCTAATGAAAATTATCGAACTCAAAATCGAGATATTTCCTAGTTTACGTAAATGGATGAACTACTTTTCTTCCCTCCTATACCTAGTAAAGTGATTTGTTTGTGTTTTACGCTAGTATCATCGAACTACAGTCGTGGAAAGGGGTAGCAAACTGTGTTTCCGGTTCTCTAAAGGTATAACCAGGTTAATATTAAAAATGTTAGTAAAAATAAAATGATGTCCCTGTAGTTTGTTGTATTTAGAATGTAGCAGATACATATATGAGGCGTTCAGAACCAATTCAGAAGTCAACATGATTAACTCCTTTTCCAAAGATTTTGAGATATTCAAGGTTAAAGTTAAATACACACAATTAATTCTGTGATGTAGTCAAGAAGAATACTGCATTTTGTGGACTTTTTACTGAACTATGGAATTAATCACATTGACCACTGAAAATATGGTCAATTTAATACATTGCCAACTTAGAAACTCTGAAATAACCAAAAGTGGAATTAATCATGTTGACTTTTGAACGCCTAATATATCATATTCTTAGCATAGGCCAGACTTGCTTAAATGAAAAAATCCCTCCCTTTGTGATTCAAGACGGCGCCATGTTCCGTCGGATCCCGGCCACTTAGTCACTCGTAATGAGTGCACCTCTGTACTTGTGTTGGACATTGTGTGTACTGTCACACATACTGTGACACGGTACACGAGAGTAGGCCAACAAAGGGGAACACAGTAGGTAGAACTTAAAAACGAGAGAGATTCGATCCGGCATCGGAGCTTGAATCCGGTGTGGCTTAGTGTATAAAGCGCCAGCACGTAAAGCTGGAAACCCGGGTTCGAGTCCTGGTGCCGGAGAGAATTTTTCTCCGTTCTACCGATTCTTCACCATATGGAAACGCAGAATTACTGCACTGAAATTTTATATGTACTTCGGTACATCATAGTAAGAAAATATCAATTGATGCCGAGAGTATGGAAAGAAGCTCTACCTTTCTGCTCCTTGGTTCTTCGTGTTAGGTCCCGGTACAAAAGAAAGTGAAGTTTCACGATTGTATTATCATTCGGGAGCGAATTTTTATGTGCTAAAAATTTAAATATATTTATTTTTTATGTGCTAAAAAGTACGAAAATATTTGCTAAAATAATTTTTTTTTAATATGACAAAAATACCTTACTTAGCTTGAAAAATAAATGTTACTAGGTACTCACCAACCACACTTGAGTGCTAGTAGTTGGCCAAGAATTACAGTGAACAACAAAGGTCATCTCCAAATTCTCCATTACAAATGCATGCCGATTATCTCTGAACAACGACTTATACTGTGAAAACGATCTTTCCACATCACAGGACGTCAGACGTGCATATTTAAAGAGAGGAATGTCACAAACACAAACACGGTCAATTTCACCTACAGGCACACCCTCCAATACTTGAGCAACTTAACATTTATATCCCCTGTTTTTTCCCGAACACATTCTTGAATTTGTCCCTTAGTACTTGTACTTCTGAACCTGGTAGCGAGTCTAGTTTAATTTTCACGACATGCATCTCCCTATTTCAGACAACAGGCTTTTGGATGTTTCGAATTTTTTTTATGGTGTCACACAAAAAGCTTAGATTTCCTAATAGGAAAGCCAAATCGTTTTTTAAACAACCATCTTTCAGTATATCTTGAAGGATATCGATTGACGAAGCCCGATAACAGGGAATTACAACAAGATATATTGCCTTACTTGATAGACATGAGCGAGAGGCGAGAGATTTGTTTAAATTAAATAATGTTCATAACTGAGCTCTTATCTGTTGTGTTTCACAAACAAAGCGTGGAATGAAATCATCTTCAGCAACAATAAACATTCCTAATTATGTGTTGCAACATCTTTCCTCCTTGCCCATGTTAATTTATTCTCTAATAATAACGCTGATATGCAGTCTAGCAGTTCTCAGAACTTGAGGCGATACTATTACAAAAATGGATCACGGATACACCACACAGCGCTTAGAAACACGAAGCAACCAAGAATTCTTAAAAGATAACGTACTTCTGAGTGATATAATTGATATAGTTTTAAAATATTTAAAAGTTTCTGTAAAAAATTATTTAAGTAAAAAAACTCCAAGATTTATGTGTTTATAATAGATTTCCTGAAAATATGTATTTACATAATTTTTTTGTGAAAATATGTGTTTTTATGTGAAATAAAATTCGGGTTTTAAACTTGAAACTTCATGTTCGGAATTTTTAACTTTGTTAACTGTGTTTTATCACACACAGAAAGAATATTTAATTACATAGGAATCCGCTCCTTAATTATCATTACCTTTCTGGTGAGTATATTCTTCACTTCTTGGTCCCTGGATTGTTAGCATGCATACATGAGGGGCGTAGCTCCTTCGCCTATAGCGTTCATGGCGGATGTGGGCCTGGTGGGCGCCGGCAGAGGGTTCGGTGCATCGTAGTGTGCGGGGCGCTCGGCTACTGTTGACGCCATCATTCGGTCACTTCAGGACCGGAAACTGAAACAAAGAGAAGCGATACCTGTAATGCTCGTACAGTTTACTGTACCTATTTCTATGCTTGCTTCAAGCTTCAGTTAAATAGATTCATTTGGTTGGGTAGAGGTGACGCAAGAAGAGCTTGCCACGGAAAGCTGCGCGAACATTCGGAAATATTCGGGTGCACTCGACCTCGCTTCGATTCGATTGGCAGTTCTCAGTCGTCTGCTGGCTTGATCTTTCGAGTGAGATTTATCATAGCGCATGTAACGTAACCTAACCTTGTTGCAGAGTAACTATACTATAAGCCAGGTTATGAACCGACTAAACCGGAAGCAAAGTTCTATTGCTCTCCCTATAAGCTCTGTTGCCACATAGTAGCGCGAGATTCAAAGCGTATTCAGCGTTTGTCACTGATATGTTTAAAATAATTACTGTATATAGTTCTCGATAACACTATCAACAATATTAGTAATTCAAATTACTGTTTTTAAGAAAGCACGAGCTAATGACGCTGGTACGAAATGCGACTCGTAATGCACGTGGTACTGCAAATGGGCTGGGAAGTTTGGCTACACTGTCTCCGTGATTCCGTTGCCAGATTTTCGTTAGCAGACGACATTTTCACGTGAGGTCCGATGAAAAGCTCCGTACTCCTTTACCCCTCCAACCCCCACACTCAACGTGTCATCGCTGCAGAGGCTACCCCTCTAACCCGCACTTTCCTCTCGCTCTGCCAACTACTTCCTGTTTAGTCGGTTCATAACCTGGCTTTTAGTATAGTAACATAACATTGTTGAAAATAGAGAAGCACGAATTTTTTACACATAAAATCACTGAATGAAATGACAAAGATGTTATAAGAAATATGTAATCGTGTAATAATTGATATTTGACGTTGTAATAAAACACTAATACTATGTGATTTTATTAAAATGTTCCGATAACTAGGGTACTATGGTCGGTTTATTTTAATCTGTATATACTCCTTATGTTACGAGCGGGGCATGTTTCGTTTTTCATAAATTTATGAACATTATAAATAATTCCCTAGTTTGACTGTGTAACGTTTTAATAGCACTTCCTAATTTAGAGCGAAACAGGGGCATTGTTAAGTTCATAAATTTTATAAAGTACTCTGTTATTTAATAAACACACTTTGAACTACATAAAACTCCTGATATCAGGGATAAAACGCAGAATATGTAACGCACACGCTGGCTTCTACCCGCTCTGCACAATACGAACAGCTCAAGACCGCGCTTTCGAATGCGCCCTGTAATCAGCATTAGGTGATTCATAGCAGCCCTGTAACGAGCATGGCGGCACGAGGACCGAATATCGTTCTCTGCGCATCAGTCAAATGGGCAAGCACATTATATTCCAGTTACCTTGGGGCAAGCATTCTTTGTGCTTCCTCTACTATAAATGCCAGGGACGTAGCGTCCATGGATATGGTGGACGTATTGCTACCCCTTTTATCTTTAAAGAAAATACTTTTTATTTTTATACGGATAAATTAATTATTACTCTTTTGTCTTGTATTTCATATCGTGTTTATACGATGTTTTGCTCACGATGAATTTGAACACGTGGATGATGTACGGAGAAACGCATTTGCAATAGTTTACAAGGAACATACCCTGTCTGCAACAAAAAGGCAACTAATTTTAAATATCATACTGCTCGTTTTGAGAACACGTTTACAGCAGATCTCAGTAACATGTATCGCGGTAACTCAGATTTTAGAAAATATATATATATATATATATATATATATATATATATATATATATATATATATATATATAAACTATTAAATAAGTCTATTTCTTAACATCGGCAGAATCTCTATTTCTATTATCAATATAGTTTTCGCAATATTGAACGACTGGGGAAATTTTCCTTCCGACAAGCATCGATTGACACACTATATTAAAGAATCAATACTTACTTACTGGCTTTTAAGGAACCCGAAGGTTCATTGCCGCCCTCACACAAGCCCACCATCGGTCCCTATCCTGAGCAAGATTAATCAAATCTCTACTATTATATCTCACCTCCCTCAACTCAACTTTAACATTATTCTCCAATCTACATCTCGGTCTCCCCAAATATCTTTTTTCCTCCGACCTCCCAACTAACACTCTATATGCATTTCTGGATTGACCCATACGTCTTACATTTCCTGCCCGTCTCAAACGTCTGGATTTGAAGTTTCTAATTATGTCAGTTGAAGAATACAATGCGTGCAGTTCTGTGTTGTGTAACTTTCTCCATTCTCCTGTGACTTCATCCCTCTTAGCTCCAAATATTATCCTAAGCAACTTATTCTCAAACACCTTTAACCTCTTTTCCTCTCTGAAAGTGAGAGGCCAAGTTCCACAACTATACAGGACAACCGGTAATATTTATTTATTTATTTATTTATTTACTTATTTATTTATTTATTTATTATTTTGCTAATAATTGTAACATAAAATATAATATATACAGAAAAACTTTAGCTCGCCCCTGAAAGAGTAGAATTCTTGCTCAGGGGTGGATTCCTGAATTAAAATTAATATAACTGTTTAATACGAGTAAATTCTAACTTTCAGTTTTTTGAGAGCAGATTGGATTACAAAAGCTTCTCAACAGAATAATAACAGGCATTTCCTTTATTTATTCTGCGTTTAATTTCCCCCGAGTGTCATTTATATTTGTTATTGTTGCTTCAATATATTTGAATTTTTCCACCTTTTCAATGGATAAATTTCCAGTTATTATATTTCCATTTCGTACTATGTTGTGGTCACGAGACATAATCATATACTTAGTCTTTTCGGGATATACTGCCAAACCTATATCTTTACTTGCTTCAAGTAAAATTCCCCTGTTTTCCCTAATAGTTCACATGTATAAACGAGCAGCTGATGTAATCCGTTCAATTTAAAACCCTTTCTGTTATCCTGGACTTTCCTAGTGGCATATTCTACTGTAGATCAGATTTAAAAAGGAAATGTGATAGTGCATGTCAATAATATAGTAAATTAAATTCTTAACCGATTGAATGCTAGAATTATACATACAGTTGTCGGCCTGGGTAGCGCAGACGGTATAACGCTGGCTTTCTGTGCCCGAGGTTACGGGTTCGATTTCGGCCCAGGTCGATGGCATTTAAGTGTGCTTAAATGCGATAGGCTTATGTCAGTAGATTTACTGGCATGTAAAAGAACTCCTGTAAGACAAAATTCCGGCACACCGGCGACGCTGATATAACCTCGGCAGTTGCGAGCGTCGTTAAATAAACCATAATTTTAAATTAAATTTTTTTTAAATTAAATTTTTTTAAATTTTA
Source organism: Periplaneta americana (assembly GCF_040183065.1). Classification (NCBI taxonomy): domain Eukaryota; kingdom Metazoa; phylum Arthropoda; class Insecta; order Blattodea; family Blattidae; genus Periplaneta; species Periplaneta americana. The sequence continues at coordinate 153,541,727 of NC_091131.1, read as the reverse complement.
CATACAGTTGATTCAAAAGTCCAGCGACATAGACAAACTCTGTTATTAGTTCAGATAGCGAAAAATCGGAAACGAGAAAAGTTGTCAGAAATATGTACCCTAGTTTTCAGTTTAACGTGCTTGAACTTTCAATGTAGAATGCGCCTTGAGATTGTACACTGGTCTACGAGCGTCAATGAGAACGGAAAACGTCATGTTGCCACATGCTTCGTCCTCAAATGGGGCTTTTACATTTTTTTTTGTTATTTAACGACGCTGTATCAACTACTAGGTTATTTAGCGTCGATGAGATTGGTGATAGCGAGATGGTATTTGACGAGATGAGGCCGAGGATTGGCCATAGATTACCTGGCATTCACCTTAAGATTGGGGAAAACCAAACCATGTAATCATCCCAAACGGGGATCGAACCCGCGCCCAAGAGAAACGTGAGACCGGCAGGCAAGCGCCTTAATCGAATGAGCCACGCCGGTGGCTGCATTTACGTTATAGCCACTGCCATCGTGATCTAGACCAGGCCGTAATGCAGGTTGTGTGACGTCACTCGATGAGTCGGGCTTTTCTATTTGCCTATACGGAGCTGAGTGAAATATATTACTTTATAGCGTGTCGGCGCTCAATTTTATTTAGTGTAATGTGTGTATAAGACCCCTTCACACTTCTTATTGCATAATATGTTGCAGAAATAATTACAAAACTGTGTTATTTTAATGTGAACGGAGTTTTACATGGTAACATAACCTGGTTGCATCAACATTTTAAGTTTGGAATGGAAGCTATTTTTAGATTTAATAAAGAAGAATTATTTATATTCTGATTTTAATTTAGCACATCTACCTTCCTTACTTGTAGGTACAAAGTTTACCACAGTCCCCCCTATGAAATTAGTGTATGTACAGTTGTGTGTTAATCCGGTAGGTTAGATAAATACAATTCATTACAACCCAGTATAGTAGGGAACAAATAAATAATACAATTAAATTTTTATTCAATGTAATATGTGCATAAGTTCCATTTATGTGTTGCATAATGTGGCAGGAATAATAAATAAAACTGTGTTATTTTTATGTGAAGAGAATTTACCATGTTAACATAACCTATCTGCGTTAACATTTTAGGCTGAAGTTGAGAACGAAAACTGTTTTGAGATTTACTAAAGAAGAATATAGTTTTAGGATAAACTTCAGAACACGGTTACCGTCCTTACTTATAGGTAGAAAATTCACCAGTCCCCCCTATGAAATGTACATACGTTATATTACTTAGTAGCGCTGAGGTATAGTTCCGGTAATTTCTGAAATGAAAACAGTTGAATTTATTTTTTGTGGAGATGCATTTTATCCTATAAGCAAGGCATATTAAAATCCTGAACGAACCGAACTAATTTGTATATGCAAGATGTATGAATACGAAGGGAACTACCTCAGCGCTAGTTTAGCCCTAGTAACATATTAAACTAATCAGACTTCAGACTGGAGTACCGTCTGAAACGAATAAATACAATTGAAGTGTAGACAAATTGCATTTATAAATTATACGTAGCGTTATGCTTAATTATAATGCATAATTGCGAATATGGAAATAAGGCAAGTACTGATAGAATAAACATAACCTATAACTTCAACACATTAAAATATGCGTGCGATGCAACTGAAAATTGTTGAAACGTGCATAAATGAATGTGCAAGAATTTCGTAATGAAGCATGAGTGCTTTATTTCAACTAATTACAATTCTAGATACCGTAACAGTAATGAAAACTATAGGGTATAATTTTTTGTAATATACTATATGTATCTCGTTTTTAGTTCAAATTGTGTATATTATCAAACGTCGTATTATTTACTCGTATAATGTAGGTTATTCACAAAATAAAAAGGGCGCAATAATTTAAATTTAATAAGACAAATACGGTAAACTAACAATAATGGATTAGACAAGAGTAACATCGGGAACGCTGCACTTAGGCCTAATCACAACTTACTTTACATGCCAGTCAATGTTTCACGTTCACGCATATATTATTACACATATTTAGCCTACTGTTTATAAGACCAAAATTTCACTTAACCACATAAGGGCGCAATATTTAATCGAAATAAAGGCACGTATTACACATATGAACTTTGCCTGCAACAACGTAATTTTCACACCAAAAATAATATTATACCTTACATTGCAAGTAAATTGTATCTCAAGTGTCTCACAATCACTGTTTAAAATTTTACTGACGCAATTACACTGCATTTCAGAGAAATATATGTTATTCTTCATGCACTGCAACTAATTCATATGGTTGAAAGACCGCCTTTCGCGATCAGCTGTTAAGCGAGTCACGTGGTCTGCCTTACGGCCTGTATTAGATCACGATGGCAGTGGTTATAGCGGTCACCATAGTATACTGGGTAAATTACGAAATGATGGCGATAACTAGCAGTGTTGCCAATTCAAGTTCAGGGAAAACCGCCAGAGAAGTATGAAATGCCTCTGAATTTTTATGCTAGCAATGCAAAGAAATGTTTCTTTTTGCGCTGTGAGAAGTTAAATAACAGCTAGGGCCATATTCATAGATATTCTTAGCGCGGGCTTCCGGTGGATGATCAGCGGACCAATGTTTTCCGTATTCATAAACCAGTGTTAGCGATATGATAAGATATGAATCCTGTACAAGTAACCAGTCGATAGCCGGGGCTAGTTTAGTACGCTCGTAGCGCGGGCTAGCGAAATGTCTATGAATAGCACCCTGGATGTGAACTATTTTTCTCCGTTAAATAATTTAACCTGGCAGAGTTAAGGCCATATGGCCTTCTCTAACACTCAACCAGGAGTAAAACTGCGTTACAAAAAACACTACAAATTTACAAATTACACTACAATTTTACACACAAAACTGAATAAGATAATAATAATAAAATGTAACAACAAGTAAGTAGAAATCAGACATAACATATAACCAGTGGCGGTTTTTCGTCCTCCTCACATTTTTCTTCTTCTGCAAGTCAATACTAAATAAAATATGTGCCTTGAAATTCGAGAAAGATTCGATAATTTTTATGTTCACAGCTCTAAGAAAACCTGGGTTGATTGAGTTTTAAACGACATGCGCTCATGTGCTGCGCGAAAACTGTGAGAAGGATGCGAGATTGTTAGTGGTGAGGAAAGGCACTCCGTTCCTCCTCTACTGCAGGTAATACACATAGACAACAGCGCACTAGCGGCCAGAGAAAGAAGCAGAGTTTTAAAGCAAGCGAATGAACGTGGTGGGAGGAGTTCCTCCTCTGATTCTTCGCATGCGCGGTAAATAGTGTAGCAGACAAACCGACAGGTCGCGTGGCAAGCTGGCTACTACTGCCATCTAGCGATATTGCATTTAACCAGACTATAACACCATAGGAGCCATAATAAAAACAGTTTTAACACAAATCTATGAAAGACAACATAATATGAACTTGTTGCTTAATTATAAATCAAATATTATTTATTGCACTTTATAGAGGATACTATTTATGGTTTGAAATTTTCGAGGATATTTGAAAATTAAAAGTCGGGTTTATATAGAAGAAAGCGGAAGTAGTTCTATATTACTAGACAGACGACAGCCAAGTTGCCAGTTTTATACAAATATTTTTGAAATTGAAAGTACTCTATTTTTAACATAAACAAAAAGAAATTAATCGGCCACCGGCAGCTCCTTTAAACCTTAAATGTTCAAACTATATTTTAACAATAATGGTAGTATGACTAGTATGACTTTACAAGAACTGACATTCTTCAAAATCTTGTTGTAAAATGTACATGTGGCAACACAGACCACGTGGGTGGTTGCATTGTTCTCGCTTTTCTAACACTTCCGGTTCCGTGTTAGTAGCTAGTGTCTTCCAACACGTGTGATGCTGTAGTGTGCTCGAAAAATGCTGCGAGGTTGTGAACTTTTTTGTAATTGTTAATTTGTGTAGTTATTCAATAATGAATGGAAGTGAAAACATATTATATTTTGGACAATTTAGAAAACTCAGTTTACAAGAACAGATTATTGCTGTACAAAAGGGTAGGCCAACCCCAACACTACCTGGTCTTACATGTGGAACCAGCAAAGGCGGGAAACTGCAATTTTCCACAACATGGTACCAGAAAGCATCCTGGTTAACAGGTTGTGAACAAAGACAAATTCTTTTCTGTTTTCCGTGTGTTTTGTTTTCAATTTCCAAGGATGTTTGGGCCTTTAGTGGATTCAGTGACATTAAGAATCTGGGCTGCGGGATTCAGAGGCACGTAAAATCATGGGAGCATCTCGATAGCACACTAAAATTAACATTCTTCGGTAAAAAAGAATATCGCATTGACCTAGCATTAAGTGAAGCAGTCAGGGTTTCTCGTGCGAAACACAATGAACAGGTGAAACAAAATCGGCATGTTTTATCCAGTTTAGTGGACATTGTGTGTCTATTAGGAAGGCAAGAACTCACGTTCAGGGGACATGACGAAAGTGAAACATCGTCAAACCAAGGAAATTATCGCGAACTTTTCAAACTACTAATGAAGCGCGATGAAGGGGAAAATTTTAGAACATGGATTGCACCTTCCATCCCCTCCCCAAGTCACTAGGGGACGGTGGGAATTATGGGTAATGAAGGGTGGGGGGCATGCCAACATAAGCTGTGAAGGGAAAAAATTACCTGCTAGAGGGTAATTTCCCTTTTCCTTTCCCTCCTGTCTTCTCTCTCTCTCCTCTTTTTCTTTCTCTCTCTTCATCTCTTCATCTCTTCATGGGGTGGTATTCTGTTCTTCTATGTCCTCGTTGTATATGTTGTTATTCTTCTTCATGTGTTCATCATCATTGTTGAATCCTCTAGTCCTCAGCAGCCGGAATCCTCAACAGTCTCTCTGGAGAACACGTGTTCTTGGTAGAAAAAATTCGGAACTCGTATATATGTTCACGAAGAAGAAAAAAGTGCAACATGCGGGTTGCAAGTGTCAATCATCAAGAATAAATTAATGTGTAGACGTGATGGTATTTAAGATAAATCATCATGAAAGCAATATTTTTTCGCTTGTAATAATGTTGAGGGATCTATATATGTTATAATGAAGCGATTTTAAGTTGTATTTTAAGTGCATAAATTAATGTAAATTCATGCGACTAGATGGCGGGCGGGCGGGTGAGTGAGTGAGTAAAGGAGCGTTGAGTTAACGGGACTTAAGCCACGAAAAGCCAATCAGAGAAAGAAGGGGTGGCGAAATTAACAGGTGACGCTGGACATCTTGGCGTGGCGACAGTTTTGTGCCGACGTGCGAAAGGGTTGGATGTGCGACTGTGTTACTCTACCAGGAACATGGAATCGTTCGTCGATATTTTCGCCGTGCATAACTTTAGGAGCGATATCAGTAATTTGATGCGGTTTTTGCAGCAGAAAGGGTTATTAGCAAGTACGTACACTTGCCCTAAATGTGGTGGCGACATGAAATTAACTTCGCGCACAGATACTGGTGATGGGTTGTCAAATGAGCATCATGTTTTCCAAAAGGCACTTTTCAGTGCCCGACACCCCTCGTCAGGGCTTGCAGCCCCGACACCCCGCTTTTTTCGTCATGTGCTACACGTCGGATCATCATCGGGGCTTGCAGCCCCGATACCCCGCTTTTTTCATCATGTGCTACACGTCGGATCATCATCGGGGCTTGCAGCCCCGATACCCCGCTTTTTTCATCATGTGCTACACGTCGGATCATCATCGGGGCTTGCAGCCCCGATACCCCGCTTTTTTCATCATGTGCTACACGTCGGATCATCGGCGCGATGTTTACGGAGATCGTCAGTGGCCGCCATGATGTTTCGAGGTGGCGCGTGTCTCGGACGGAGCGAGATGAAGCGTGAGAACGCGAGAGAGGGAGGAGTCTGCAAGGAAAGTAGCTAATTGCATGGTAGGTGCGGTGGGGGTAGAGGGGGAAGGGTGCAATCCATGTTCTGGAGTTTAGCCCAGTGCTCCATAATTTTGAGGTATGTAGATCCATGTGGTTATATTCAAGAACGCTTTTTTGGTTTCCACACAGCCACTGCCCTGTACAATTTACTGGACCAACAACTGCAGCCATTGAATTACGAGGGAAAACTTGTTGCGCAATCTTATGATGGTGCAGCACTTATTGCGGGAGAATTAAACGGTCTACAGGCGAAGATCAAGCAGAAAGCTAAACAGGCATTATTTGTGCACTACCATGCACACAGACTAAACCTAGTGTTGTCTAAGAGCTGCAGTAGCATAGCAGGATGTAGGCTTTTCTTTGCCAGTTTCCCTTCGTTTTTTCACCAGTCTTCGAAACGTATGGAGGCGCTTACAAATGTGACTAAACTCAGATTACCAAAAGATGCCCAAACTCGATGGAACTTCAAATCTCGTTTGGTTGAATCTGTAAAAGTGCTTAAGGAAAGTCTTCTAGTAATGTTTGTTGGAATTTTGGAAGACGACTCGAGGAAGTGGGATGATACGACAATTAGGGAAGCTAATGGATTTATTCGTCTATTAGAAGACTTTGAATTTAATTTCTTGCTTTCTGTTTTCAGCGAAGTGTTTTCGAAAACTAGTATTCTCTTCGACATTCTCCAAACGAAAACTAGTGATATTGATTTCTGCGCTAACCGTGCGAGTGAAATGATTGAATTTCTGAAGAAATCAAGAAGTGATGCAGCATATGAGAGACATTTTAAATCAGCTGCTAATGAAACTGGAGACTCTCTTCCTAAAATCAAGAGAAGACGCTTTGCAGCTGAAGATCCAGAAACACATTTCCGTCAGCTGTACTTTAATGTTATTGATACACTGACAACACAAATGCAAGTGAGATTCGATGACCTAAAGAAATTATATTTTCTAAAATTACTCGATGCTACAAAATTTGAATGTTTTTCTAAGAACTTTCCAACTGTTGCATTTTCATCACTAGTGAACTAGGGGAGAGTCGGGTAGTATCGGACATCGGGTAATATCGGACAGTGAGTTTCTTTCATCTACCACACGATGATAGTACCTGATTGACATGGTTACGTTTCTGTGATGTCGCAGAGAGAAACGTAACCATGTCATTCAGGTACTACCATATGGTGGTAGATGAAAAAAACGTACTGTCCGATACTACCCGATGTCCGATACTACCCGACTCTCCCCTATTTCCCTGATCACTTCGACAGTGAGAGTCTTAAAAATGAATTGATAGTGTTTTACAACAGTCGTGATCTACAGCAGAACTGTACTAAACTTCAAGAGTTACTAGTGTACTTTGTTAAGGAAAACATTTGCAAATGTCTTCCTAATATATACAAATTAGCGTGCTTATTTGCGACGATACCAGTGTCTACAGCAAGTGCTGAACGAAGCTTCTCAGCACTGAAGAGAATAAAGACTTATTGTCGAAACACTATGGGTCAAGACAGGCTATCTTCTCTTGCACTTATGTCAATCGAGAAAGAACTGTTGCTGCAAATGGAAAAAGATCCGAAATGGCATGATCAAGTGATGGAACATTTCGCAACAGCAAAGCAGCGACGAGCAGAATTCTTCTATCAGTAATGACTCTCATAAAAGGTAATCAACTTTGTTTTTACATATTCATGTAGACTAATTTATTGCATGTTTAATTCAAGGTGGTGTCAATTTGTGCTGTTAACATCTTTCCTCCTCTTAAGAAATACGCAGGAGCCGCCACTGCATATAACATACATAAAGAAAGAAAAAAAAAGCATAATAAAATGTGAACAGCAGGTCAAAATAAATGAGACATACAAAGTATAAAAAAGTAAGACAATTTATTGATGATAATAATAATAATAATAATAATAATAATAATAATAATAATAATAATAATAATAATAATAATAATAATAAAATAAGAATAGTACAAAGCATACAATGAATACAATATTTTTAAGTACATACAGTAAGGAAAATTATGATTATATGTAGCTCAACTTATCACATTATAGATATACCATTATCGGAAAATATGAAAACAAAAATATAAAATACGTTAAATATCACTAGAACATAAAAAATGTGAATACGTGGAAACATGCAATACAACACTTGTCATAATAGTAAGTTAGTTTCGCAACTCGTCATAAGATAATTTTCCAACCTGGATTTGAAAGATTTCAATGTTCGGCAGCCCTTGACTTCAGGCGGCAGAGAGTTCCAGTGACGAGAGGTAGCAACAGTGAAAGATGAGGAATACAGCGATGATGTGTGAAGTGGAATTTCTAGCGTGTTATCGCCTTGTGATCGAGTATTAATATTACGATAGCGAGAGAGAGTATGAAAACGAGCGAATAAATAATAGGGGGATGAAGTGTGCATAATTCGATATAAGAGAGAAAGTGAGTGCAGATTTCTCCTCTCATGTAACCTAAGCCATGATAACTTCTCGAAAGAAGGTGAGATATGATCATAGTATCGAACATTGCAAATGAAGCGGACGCACGCATACGTAGGTACTATCTAAAATCCTCTGGAACTAGCAGAAGAATCGCTAATTTTGCAGCATTGGGATTGGCGGGTGTGTCGTATAGCTTCAACGGTGTATTCTTCGTTGAAAATTCAAGCACATTAGATTGAAAGCTGCACATTTCCAACAACTTTCGCTTCTTTCCAATTTTCGCTATTTGCACTAATAACAGAGTTTGTCTATGTCGCCGAACTTCTGAATATCCTGTAGGCTATACTTGCATTTAGAAGCATTCAAACCACTGACTACATTAATAGCGTCATAACAGGAAACTAGTCATGGAAAGGGTCCGCGCCAACTGAGCTACCAAGGTGGCTTTAATATTACTTATCTTTACTGAAACGATGATTCACAAACACTACGGGGGAGAGGTGCCTGATTGAACAGTTTGGAAGGCATTGGCTTTTGTTAACTCCCAAACCATCAGTCGATAAAGTTTGGGCAGCCATCCGGTAGAAAATTCTAACAGGTTCACAACTCGATGTGTATGCAGAGCAATCCAAGAAGCGAGAAGTTGGTTCAATAGCCGGATGGATATCGCAGGGCCAGTGTGCGATGGCTCACAATGTGATGGATGACTTCGCATTTGTAACGCATTGGCTCAGTTTATCTCCCCTGCCGCAAATTTGATTTCATGAATGTTAATAATAACTCAATAGCTACTAGTGGCTCGCAAAGGGGGAAGAATACTACTAGCATCAGGGGATAGACATCAAAATGAATATAGTTTCAACCTTACTTTAATTTCCATAAAATATGTCGATTGTTTTATCACTTAAGTCAGCAAATCTGTGAGTGCTATCAGTTGAACTATTTTTGCTGTTAAGAAAGAAGACCTCTATAGGCACAGCAAAAGATGACAAACGTTATCGGGAAATATCAACGAAATTTCGAAGTGAAACGTCATTTTAAATTAGGCCTACTGACTTGTAACAGAATATTATCTAACATCTAGCAATATAAGAACTAATATTCCATGAAAAGTTATTTGCCAGGTAATTAAAGAGACTATCTTCCGTCATCTGGCTTGTATCTTTCTTTCGAATGTCAAAATATTTTGAAAGAATTCCTCGTTGTTTTATATTTATCAATACAAAGTGTTTCGAATTTAGTTCCACAACAGTTTATTTCTAAAACCTTTCCCGTTGCTTGTACGACATTGTACAAGTTACAGTAAAGAGCTCTAGAAAACTAGAACTAAGAATTTTACAATTAATTTTGAAGAAGTTTTTCAGATAAGTCTTTGAAATACAATAAATTAATTTAATGTTGTTCCGTCAATTACTTAACATGTTATACATAAGGTATAAAACCTTTATATTACAATTATTTTATTGTTGGTATTAACGTTTTCTTCGCTGCATATTAGGCTCATACACAGCTCTCGTTTAATCAACATGTAAATACACTGTGTTGTAAACTCTTTAAAAAATACTAACTTCGCAGCATGTAACACATCACTTTTAGATTGAGGGCATCCTCCTTCAATACAAACTATTATTTTGAAAATCTACTGACGTCATAATGCTATACAACACTCCTCCTAGATCGAAGACTGAAGTTAAATAATTCTCGAATTCGTTTATAATATTCAATCCTACGCTACTAAACCCAAAATAGAAGAATACGTTTACAACAGAAAACATTTGACGTGTTAGTCTTATCACCATTAATGATCTTCTCCAACAAATGCATCAACGCTCGAATTGTAATTTTATTTTTAACATAAATTTAATGCCTCTGAGTCGACATAAACTCATCAATATAATATTGGGCTCAAATGGTTACTTCAATACACTCACAGTAAATTTGTATGACACAACAGTTAAATCTGTATTGTAAACAAGTCTTCATATTTAGTATATTAGCATGATATTATTCCCAAAAAGAACTTAATTTTGTTTTAAATCATGAAGACTTGTGATTTTATATCAATTTCTATATATTTATTTTAAGATTTTAATTTTTGATATCAAGGGTATATATATATATATATATATATATATATATATATATATATATATTTAATGCAAATTATGATATCTGATGATGTCGCATGCAGCGTTGAAAACGTTAATACCAACAATTAAATATGTAATACAAAGGTTTTTTTTTTCAACGCCACCAGGTTGTCTTTTCGACATTTCTGGTCTTCTCTCTTGGCGGTGGCTTAGTTGTAACCCACTTCTGAGGTTGGGGCGCCTGGAAAGCGGAGTTACATTACCTCGATGATGTGATAGGATGATTATGATAATGTGGTGCCAGGAGAGGTCTTAAATCTAAACTTAACCTAAATTCCAGACCATGGACGAACACAGGAATAATCTCCTTTAAGGAAAAATTCCTGTGCTCTAACCGGCAATCGAACCCGGGACCTCATGAACTATAGCCAGAAGCTCTGACCACTAGACCATGAGGCTGGTCCAATTAAATATGTAATACAAAGGTTTTATAGCTTATGTAAAACATGTTACCAACAATTAAATACGTAATATAAAGTTTTTATACCTTATGTGGGCTATAACATGTTAAGTCATTGACGGAACAACATTAAATTTATTTATTGTAGAACTAAGAAACTAAATTCAAGGCAATTCACAAATATCATTCAACAATTATCCATATTAAAGAACAGATACCCACTCAGATATTGTATTACGCCTACTTTATATTTCTTGAGGACCTAGTCCCCCCCCCTCCCTCATATTTGCATATATCAAGATATCAACTATTGCGGAACTTCAGGCCCACCTTCTTTTCGTCACAGTCTGAATTCTTCTTCTCTTGACGTAGAATAAGTCTTTCCCACCACCAAATATTGGCACCCGTTCTGGGATCCATGGTGAATTAAAATATGGCAGAATTTCAAAAGCCTAGTGTAACAAACAACATTATGAGCCAAATCAAATACTGATATTCTTAGTAGTTAGGCCATGACCAATGTAACTTGTGTGGCCAAGTCCAATGACGCCACCTTCCTTCCTTACGGGCATGAGGACGCCGAACCTCGTGCCGCGAAGGACTCTCTTAGTAATATTTCGGCACCGAGAACAGCTACAGATCTGTGCTACAACTCGTTCGATTTGTAATTGCGAGTTCTGAAATATTAAAGTGATGATATACACTTTATAATATAATACTTTGAGTAAAGCGTAATGAAAAATTTGTTGTAAACTGGGACTAATTTCGGAATGTCGCTTCACCATCATCATAAACTTCCCCGGTTTAGCTCATTTGACCTGTTCCGTGTGCTCAAGTAGTCTGGAGATGTTAATCCTTCCACCTTGTTGTTGGTCGGCCTCCATTCGATAACGTAATGGTTGTATGCCTGATGTAGGCCTACAATTGAGTTTCTGTCCATTCTTTGGACATCGGTTTTCCAATTCTGTTGGTGAAGCTGTATGTCTTCTACTATGTTGTTTACTTTTAATGCCTTTTTAATATCTATTTTGTTTTATGTTCCAGTCTAGAAATTTCTAATAATCTAAAAGAATTCATTTGTGCTGCTTCCAGTTTCTCTTTTATTAAGTATCTAGATTTCACTTCCACAATGCAGTAGATGCTTTGGAGATAATACAGTATTTTGGATTCGTAATTTCGTTTCAGGTAAAATTTGTTTTCCGAAATGACGTTTAATAACCTCATTTGTTTTGTCTCTTCATATGAAGAGAAAATAATTGCATTGCATGTCTTTCATTAAGTACTTCTCTTAACATAGACCCACATTCTGTATTTGTAAACCGGAACATATATAAAACATTCAAACAACACAATACTGTAGTTTCATTTTCGAAACAGGGTGATGTATTCTACGTGCCGCTATATCCCTGATACAACGCAGATTTTTTTATTCGGTTATATTTTAACGACGTTTTGTCAAGTAATAAGTTATTTACAATGAAATTCGTGACAGCGAGATCATATTTGGCGAGATGAGGCCAAGGATTCGCAGTTGGATTACCTCAGATTCGCCTTATAGTTGGAAAAATTCTCGGAAAAACTCAACAAGGTACTCAGACCAAGAGGGAATCGAACCCATGTCCGAACACAACTTCAATTCAACAGAAAACAGTGTTACAGCCTGAGGTACGTCGGATGATTGTGTATTCATAAATGGAATGTAGTAAGTGGTAACGTTTGTAAGATTAGCAAAAGCTGGAATTTCGCTTATTTGTGAAACAATTAAGGGCAATACTTTTGCAAATGTCTGTAGCTTGAAATTGAAGCTAAATAAGAAATGCAAGTATTTTGACAGACTTCATCTTTCATTCTCTTTTATACAATATTCGTAAATGACCGCATGTTATCCTTACTCCGTCGAAACTTCGTCCCATCAGTTAATTCTGACAACTGAAGATGCTAGTTCAAAAATGGATCTATCACAGAACACTAAGAATTAGTTATGTCCTTTGTAACATCAATTGACACGAAAAAAAATATTTTTTCCTTCTTACTCTTCTTAACCTTCCCTTTTATGTGACAGCGTATATACATGTAGGAGCAACGAGAAAAGATACTATTGAAGACACTAGTGAAGCATTGATTCCATGAAAGAATCAGGTTTTCATGTTGGAGCAACGACAACAGCGAAAACCGACCAAACATTATATACCAGAGAGAGCATTTCTTAACATTTCGACGTTCTTCACGAGAGGGCAGTGTTATCGGCATCGCAATTCTGCCGTCTTTTCTGTCCTTACACAATCTTATAATCTTTCAACATGTACGACTCCGAAGAGGAGGTTTTACTTCAAAGTCCTTTGGTAAACTTGTTTATGATGCAGAACAAAGGAAATATTGTGCTCATCCACTAAACGTAAAAAGAATTATATATGGTGAATTTCATCATTTGAACCGTTCAGAGCAATAGTGGTGTAAGTAAAAATGGGTAATAAGGGTTAAAGTAAACATTCTGTAAAATACAGCGCAAAGTAGCAATTAATATTCAATTTATTTAAACTATTAGTAGTCAGTGGATAGCAAGAAGGACATATTAATTGTTACTTTGCGCTGTATTTTACAGAATGTATACTTTAAACCTCATTACCCAACTTTGACTTACTCCACTTTTACTCTGAACGGCTCATTTGTACACGTACTTATGGGGACAGCCGGACAATTTTTTTTCAATACATGAGAATGAGTGTAGAAACTTTCGATTACATTTGTGAGAATACAAACGACTTATTGTCAAAACAGTGGCGGAATTGTCATGGAAGGCCAATACAAACAAAAGAACGCATTATACTAACTATACGGTATTATCCTTGCACAATATTTTATTTTCAATTACGGTACAGTATTTCTTTTAATCAGTCAGTCCCACTTTAATTAGATAGTTCTTTAATCCTTTTTAAAAGTTACATCAACTGGATTCTCAAATTAAGTGCCTCGTCAGGAGAAAGAGAACCTCATATGAGGCAACAGACTTTTAAAAAAGTTGAGATCCTCGTCATTTTCCATTTCCACTTTCGCGGCTTTATTTTGGAAATAACGCAGCTTTTCTGTTTCAATATTGATTATCTCCCTTGTAAAATTCTGTGTGCAAGTAGACTGCCTCTTGCGACTTGTACCGCTTGTTGTCGGCGCAGAAGATGAGTGTGACGGATTGCTGCCCTCCACTCCAGTCTCTTCAAAATCCAGACTGTCGGTTTCAAAACTTACATCCGCCAGAAAGGTTTCTGTAGGGGCAGGGAAGTTTTCACTGCTTTCTCATGGTTGAAATTGACACTTCAAAAACAACAAACTCTCATAAGGTGGCCAAGTAGTTTGACGATGTTGTTTCCAGCCAACGTTACCAATCTTTTCTCTGGAATGGAACTACCACTTTTCTAAATTTGTCACGTAAAGCCTTCCACCTGTTTCTGACAGTTTCACCTAAGAATAAATGAAAATTTTCATTACATTTAATATGCAATAAATTGAGTGTTCTACGTGAAATGTAGTTAAATTTTATTATTTTACAGATAGTTATCTACTGGGATGTCTTTTAGAAGTTCAGCATTCTCATTTTGAATGGGGACATCAACGGTCTCCAAAATAATCAAATAAGGGTAAAGGTCTTATGGGCAACATTCCAACCACTATATATGCAAATTCCGATCAAAGAAGATTTTTTGAAAATTGCAGATGACTGCTACAATTTATTGAACTTTCTCCATTGTTTAGGGGCTATTCATTCTAAACATATTCGAATAAACAGTCCAAAGTGCTCAGGATCAGTGTACTATAACTATAAGAATCTTTTCTCAATCGTGTTCCAGACAATAACAGATGCAAATTACAAGTTTATTAATATTGAAGTTGGGGGATATGGGAAACAAAGCGATGGAAGACATTCAGAGCTTCTTCCATGTATCACATGCTTTCCAACAAAACACTAACAAGTTCCAGAAGACAATGTACTCCCAAACACAGATATCATTATGCCATAATTATATTCTTGTTAGGGATGAAGCGTATCCTTTATTAAGAAATTTGATGAAACCATACAGTAGAAAATAACTCGATCCAGAAACTGAATATTTCAATTCCCGCTTTTCAAAAGCACGCAGAACAGTTGAATGTGCATTCGCAATCATATACAGTAAACGGAGGTTATTGACAAAATCTATTGAAACCGATGTCAAGTCAGCCGACGACATTGTGAAGATCATTTGTATTGTACGTAATATTATAACTGACAAGGAGGGAGTGGATCATCATTTAAAAGATATTACTATGTTCCCAAGACAACATGGGGAACCACTTCCTTGTGGTAGATCTAATATCAATCCACAGCACGTACGAGACGCTTTCAAACTATATGTTTGTCGGCATACTGTCAACAATATTATCATCTGATCCAGGATCTTCTAATTTAGAGTCCTGTGTGATCTCAAGCAAGGGTCGCCAACCCTTTCGTTTTTGGCAGTAATTTTCAATAGTCTCCCGGCTCCCGTATTTTCTTCTTTTCGAGCATTTTCCTCTCATATTTTTTAGTAATGTAGAAGCTTTATTTCAAACATTTAATTTTGCCGAGAATCATAATGATTTTCATGATGAATTTTGTTGTTCCAGAGATGCATTAAAATGTGCAGTTTCTATAGAAGGTAAATGCTTGGGGGGGGGGGGGAACTGGCGAATATTGTTCTAAGCTTACCAGGTAGTAGTGCTGAGAGAGAAAGATATATATATATATATATATATATATATATATATATATATATATGTGTGTGTATGTATAAAGATGGTGTTTTCTCTCATGAACTATAAGTGGACAGATGTTTGAAACAGGAGCGCGACACATTTGATCAAGTGAGAACCGCAAATCGCACTCAACTTCAATTATTCATGGCGAGAATTTTTTCAATTTGTAAAAAAAATAAATAAATAAATAAATAAATAAAAACCAATACGTGAGGAAAAATCTGTCTCGAAATATTCTTAATTTAAGCTTAACTAGTGTAGAATAACATCATTCTTGTTTTTTTATTAATTGAACTGAATAATGCCAATTTTTTATGTGAAATTCTGTAGATTCCTTAATCTCCCATATTTTCTTAAAAAAATTGCCAACCCTATCTCAAATATTATGTGATATGTTATCATGCATACCATGGTCACTTAATAATAATTTATACTGTTTATACTCGTATAATCATAATGTATAAAGATTATGAAGCAAATTATTGATTATATTATCTTCAGAAGTAAACCATGTTATGATAAGTTTGAGGTTATCTCAATAAAATTAAGTTGTATTACGTGTAGAATTATTTCAACTGCCACTTCATCCCACAGTTTATCCAGGACAAATTTATTGTGGTGATATTTATTACATTGATCCCATAAAGGGTCTCGGATAAATAACAGGTAATAATTTGTTCATTGTCCATTTTGATTATAACGAATTAATAACATTAGCATGTGATTACACAGGAAACAATGAAGATCGTACGATCGATATACTATCGATTTATATCTGTGATAAGCGCGAAGAAAATGGGTTTGGTAGTTTTCGTTTCTTATATCGTTTATCGTTTATCGTCACTATTACCGTTCCTCCAACTTGAACTCCTCCATTAAGGTTACATGCTCAATACTTATCTTTGATGCAGCAGCGTTGCTTCTAGTATCGTTTATAGTTGCTCCAACATGCACGAACCCTTACACACCGCTGCGAGTACGGAAGAGATATTCTTCGACTCCGCGGTAAATCTCCTGCGTATGACTTACTATGGAGTTTTTCTCCAATGTTTCTAATCACATTATTAAAAAAGTTAATGTTCTGCAATTACATAACATTTTTTCCAAATGGAGGTCATTTGACACACGCATCCAAACGATTCTCTGCCGAAGTGTTATTCTTGGTGCATCATGGGAGTTGGTCCGTAATGCATTATAGTCGCGTCGCTGTTATTTCCGGCGTGACTCCTCCTCTTTGCTTAAGCCTTAGAAAGTGAAGGCTCTATAAAGTCTAGGTAGATATTATCGTTCGCCATTTTTGTTCTTTCGTTACCGAGCTACCAGACGAGGAATCTATTTGCCGCTCCGTTAAACATTATCATGTCGTAGCTCCTATGATAATAAATCAACTCTCATAGGAGCTACGACTTGATAATGTTTTATCGAGCCTTAGGTAGTGCATAACGTCATCCGCAGCGAATGACAAGACTCATACAAAGTAGCCGACCTGCAACGTGATTGGCTGTCGGAAATAAGAGCGACACTACTATAGTATGAGGAGTATGTAACAATGGGGTTACCGGTAGGGGAAACGGAAGCACCCTTCGAAAACTTATAATTGAATACTGTATTTGTTCACCACAAACTCCACTTGGACTCACCGGAGTTGGGACCCGGGTTCCCAGCGCGAGAAACAGACAATCAAGCCATTCGACGAACGGTGTTCCACTACGCATAAAAATTAAATGACCTGAAAAGGAGTCCTCATTAAAAGAGCTTTATTCCTTTTTATTCCCATTTCTTACGCCTTCGTTTCCACTCGATTCTCCTGTTTTCTCCCTTTTTCTATTCCGCATTCTCCTGACACTTCCGCTGTCCTTCTAGTCTCCCGTCACTGATACCGTAATTATATTTGTTTCCCGAAATTAATACGCTCGGAACTTCACACTTCCTTCCTGGTGTAAAATGCGCCTCCCACGCAAGACGCGGCTTTTTATCTCAAGACGTATTTTTCCTTCATGGTGCACATCACTTCCTCAATAGTAATAACGGGTTAAACAGCAACATGTGGCAGCGAGGACTCTAAAGGTCAGAGTTTAAACAGAACGAGGCTTTTAGTTCCAATTAGCTCCCAATTACCTGCTAGTTCATAAACTGCACACACTTTCCCGCATCGGTTCACGAAACTCAAATTCTCCAACCCCCAGAAGTGTCGCACAGATATTCCATGAGCTAAGTTGCCAAGCGTCGCGGACTGCAATTATCAGTAAAGCTAAGGCCAGACATCCGATTCTGAGCAAAGTTGTACATGCAGTGAAGTGATTCATATTTCATAACACATGTATTTTTTAACGTGGAACGTTTTTCTGCGTACCATCCGAACAAAAAGTACAGTTTTGCCCCTCATGTGAGTTCCATCGATGCCACCAGCAATGCACGTTACCGGTAAGCTAACCGTTACGTCATATACTGTAGTCACCGTAGAACAGTCTACCAGTTTAAGTGTGATCTGTTGGTCTATCAGTGGGTCTTGAGCTGCGTCTATGGCTGGTTTTCCATCCAAACGGCCCAGGTTCGACCTCCGGCTAGGTCATGCAGACTTTCAGAGGGTTTTTCTCGGGTTACTTCAATTTCCCTCTATAATTCCATCGTCCTTCATTTCATCTATCATCTGCATTAGTAAAAATAGGCTGATGCTGATATAAGACGTAAGTAAAAAATACTAGAATTTTGCAGAAAAAAAATAACAACAGAGAACTTTGAATGTTTGCTGATATTAAAAAAGTGGTCATAAATTGCCATTATTTCTAAGGAAACACACATCAAAGGCTGTTTTCCAGTAAACTGAAGTCTGTAACGCATGTTATTTTAATCTTGTATAAATTCAAACACTTAGTTACTTTTTTCTCTTGTGGACTGTGCCACTTTCTATACCCAAAAACCAGCAGAAGTCGCCCATCATGTGTGGATCCCATCTTCCTTGATACCACTGGTCCATTCATTTAATGTACCTCTAACTGAGGTTCTGGCTGATATGTAGGCCTACATCTATTATCAGGCAATACACTCACTTGATACGTGTCAGAGGAAGAACAGTCGTTTGTATACATCTCAAGTCTGATTAGTGTCATATATAGCTAGTCGATGATGTATGCAATGGAAGGGGAAAGGAACTGGCCACCCTACCCCATTATCTCCTGGCCTAGTTGCCTCATAAGTGGTGCCTTCTTGGTATCACTTGTGAGGTTCAGACCTATCTCCGTATAGTTAACTAAACAACAAAAAACTGATGAAATCTCTTTCCTTGTTCGTCGCTGATAGCTCCCAAGTTTTGGGAAAAAGTCAAGGTGGAAATTGAGTTGAGGTCCATATGGTATACCTTATTTTATTTCAAGGAGTGCAGTTCGGTGGCTCCTTTGAACACCGAACTGCACTCCTTGAAATAAAATAAGGTATACAGGCTTAATAGCAGATAAAACATTATGATATGCAACATTAGATTTTGTTCTTTTTCAATGGCCCTCAATTTTTGTTAGAAATAACAGTCTTCAGCATGACTGGTTGGTTCACGCCAGACCATCGCAACCGCGAAATCCATAGTTCGAGTTTTGTCATCATTCATCCGCTGAATAAGGGTAGAACAACACGTTCTGCAGCATACTTGACGGGCCCATGGCTTATCTCCTTCATCTGCTCGGGATTCAAAGTAAGCCTATTTGTAATAAGTAGACTTCGTGGAATTGCCAAGAGAATCGCAAGGTTTATTGCGCACGCGGTATAGACTGTATGAGGAGAGGGCGTGCAAAGGATGGAGTACGCCTCTGATGTAAGCACTGAGCAGTATACTGCGGTTACAATAAAACCTGTATCCTGCATTCAAGAAATATAATGAATGATCATTGAAGTAGGAAATGTCTAAACATGTAAATACACAATTATTTTATAGTGAGATATATTAACTCAAAATTTAATGTAATATACATCATCCTAGAATGTGTACATTGCAGTGAATAGTTACGTACATTTTGAGCGACTGCAAAGTACCCTCTTCCGATGGTCACTTAAACAGTTTTTAATTTGGGAAAATGTGCGTTCAACATCACACGATGTAGTAGGTACATATTTGAAGAACGAGAAGTCGCTACTTTTTAATACACCAACTTCAGACGTCTTGTCGTGACCTGATGGTATATCATTTATAATATGAAGTTGTGAATAGGTAGAATTTTTAGCAATAATGTTTCTCAACTTACATTTCATTTTTTCTGAAATTAGTGAATTGTTATTTTGGATAACGGTTTGTAATACTTTATCCACTATATTAAGGGCTTCTGAGAGTTGTAGTTTACACGATTCTAAAAGGATGATGCTTTTCGACACGATTTTAAAATTAGAATCAATGAACAGAATATATTCCAATAGCTGTTCAGAAGGCAATGATTTTACAGCTGCAACAGCGAAACTGTCTGTGCTATCCAATGCATCAATTACCTCCATTATTTTGCTGTAATGTTCTGCATAATAATTAGCAGCATCCAACCACATTCCCCAACGGGTCAAGACTGGCTGCGGGGGTAAGGGTTTTCCAGAGGCAATTATTTGGAACAGCAGCACTCTCATTGTAGTATGTTTGATTGAATTCTTGTCTGCACTGAACAAATGTTAATTAAGATTTGACTACTCCAACCACAGTAATGCAAAAACAAGTGCTTACTTAGGTATACATTAGCTGTAGCTGCTCTATCTATTTGGACCGGTCACAACTCATAACATGAACTGCTTATACTACGAGAACGGGAGGTCACTCACCTCCTCTATACTATCGTACATCGACAACATGATTGCATACTGCGTGTGGCAATCCAACGAAGTCTAGTAACAAGCTTCTTTTACTTTTTCTGTATGATCGACACGCTGACGTTTAACTGTAAACTGCCCACATACACTGTGTCCACATTAAAAGTATACAGAAATAACAGCTAGACAAGGTTTATTAAATACATTTCTTCCGCATTGTATAGAGTAACTGAAAAAGTTTTTATTTCCACTAGTACACTTCAACATGAGCACCATTTATAGCTTGACAGATACTAAAACGATGTTCACCAACATATCAGGTGTTATATGCTCAACTGCTTGAATGATACCGCTGTCTCAAATCAATCAAATTACGAACTTTTCTGCAGCACACAAAATTGTTAATAAATTCCCACGCAAAAAATCCAAAGGAGTTAAATCCGGGGATCTAGGCGGCCAGGAAGCTGGCCCACCCCTATCAATCCAATTTCTTGGGAAGGTTACATACAAAAACGTTGTAACATTTCGATGGAAGTGTGGTGGAGTACCATCTTGCTGAAATGTTAAACGTGGCGGAAATTGCGGAAAAGCAAAGTTCTCCAGCATACCAAGACACGTAACTCCCGTCACTGTAGGCTCCATAAAAAAGGGATGGGCCAATTACTCAATTTTTGTGTATTCCCAACCAAACTACCCCTGACTGAGGTTCTAGCTGATATGTATATCTGTTATCAGGCAGTACACCTCACTTGGCGATATGTGTCAGAGGAAGAATAATTGCTTGTATGCATCTGAAGTCTCATCATTTCATTAATTAGTGAAATACGTAGCTAATCGGCGATATATGCATGGGAGGGAGAAAGTAATGGCCACCCTACTCCATTATTTCCTGACATAGTTGCCTGATGAGTGATGCCTTATTGGTGTTACTTATGAGATTCAAACCTGTCTTCGGACAATTGACTAAACAATGTTGTGTATATCAATTCTCGATGCCCGTGCGTCCTATTTTAAACGGTTCAAACCTACCCGCGCAAACTAGAGTCGCTGCTTTCTCTCTCTCAGAAAGCAGGTTGGCTCGCTTTTTTTTTTCCCTCTTGTGAGGGAGAAAGCAAAGATCGCGCGGCGACGAGTCACGTTGGCAATAGAAATACCCCCAGGCACTGTGACGTCAATGGCGTCCTCAACCACCATTGTTCCGAGGGGTATAAATATAACGCATCCCCGCGACTTCAGTCACTCGTTCGTCAGATGGCAAAGAGGTAGCTCTAGCGCGACCTCCGTCACTGACAGCAGTCTCCCAACCAGGCCTACGCTATGGTTGTCTTTTGTTCGGACGTGTCTGCACACGGCCACCACTCCGGGAACAGGGAGCCAAGCTGCGCCCCTGTCTCCTGTATTCTTTCCTACACTAGCCTCACTTCTTACGTAATCTAAACTTATTTTATTCTAGTCTCGCTACAAGCCTCATCACCACCTCCAACCCGCACACTTCTCTCACCATCCTGACTTCGACTCCCAGCTCTTATCCCGGCTTGTTCGATTAAACACAACCATCTCCTCAGCCCCCCCTCTAGAGTCGGTAAGTCGCGAGTGCGCTCTGTTGATCCGCCGATGATAGAGATCACCCTTCCCCGCTCCTGAAGTCGGTAAGTCGCACAGTACGCTGTGTTGATCCTCCGATGCCAGGAGCTTGTTCTCGAAGTCGGTAAGTCGCACAGCACGCTGTGTTGATCCTCCGATGCCAGGAGCTTGTTCTCGAAGTCGGTAAGTCGCACAGCACGCTGTGTTGATCCTTCGAACTAGAGAACTAACCTTCTACCTCATTCCATCTCTCTCGTTATCCTACCCCCACAACACACCTGAGAGCAAGCCGATTTTCCCCAGGCACTCCCGTTACCCCTACCTCCCTCTCATTCAAGTCATACTTTACTATCACCCCTCATAACTCTCCTCGCATCGAAACCTCAGGACGAATTTCTAAACAATTTCTATCACGACTCTCCCGTTACCCCTACCATAGAACTAGGAGGGAACCACAGTTATACTTTCTTTGTTAGCCTATTTCTGTAATAAACAAATGTTATTTTAAAAAAACAGCTTTTCCTTTAAACTTCACCACAGCTTCTTATCATCACCCCACCCACCAGCTGCAGCCATCTTGTCACGTCACTCCCGTTTCCCCTCCCCACCTCGACAACACGTCGGAGAGCGAAACGACCAGGAGTCCGGCGTACGACAACAACAACAACAATTACAATAACAATGACAACAACACTCCAACCAGACATTGGCTTTTGACGAGTCCCTTTCATGTTCAATCTCTCTGTAGGGATTCTGAGAACCCCATATGCGGCAATTATGACGATTAACCTTCCCGCAAACGTGAAAGGTTGCTTCATCACTGAATAGCAACAAATCGATATACCTGGGGTTTTCATCGATATGCCGAATCATCTCATCACAGAAATGAGTTCTCTTGCTACAATCATTTGGTTTGAGTTAATGAAGGAGCTGAAGTTTGTAAGCACGCATATGGAGACGTTTGCGTAGAATATTGTGAACTGTTAAACGAGGAATCTGCAGTTCCCTACTAGCCTGCCTAATTGATTTACGTGGGCTTCTAGCAAATGATTCACGCACCTGATCCACAGTCATTTAGGCCATATGCTGTTTAGAATGTTTCCCTGTCTTTGAAATCAAGCTTCCATTATCGTTTAGAGTTCTATCCCACTCGTAAATGGATTTGCGTGTAGGAGAATCCACATTCCACTCCCTATGTATGCGCTGCTGAACACGCGTAACTGAATTCAGTTCTGCAAACCAGAGCACGCATTGAACTTTTTGCTGTACCGTCCACATCTCTATTGACAAGGAACTAGACTGATATATGTAAATTTTCATTCATTCAACAATAAGCTTCAAACGAAACATTTCACACGACAATGGCCATGCAACACTAAGCTTGAAACAAAACATTGCACGCAACAATGGCCACGAAAAAGATATGAAACGAAATCTTGGAGAGTTTTTCTATTGATTGAGCTTTATCTTAAGGAATTATAATATGCTGTTGTGAAATTATAAGCTATTATTTCTGTATACTCTTAGTGTGGTCACGGTGTACATAACAGAAACTGTTTAGAGAAAATTTCTCTATTACAAGAAGAAACAACTTCATACTCACTTAAAACCATTCATCACAAGCAAACCTAAATCTAAACTGAAACTAACATCAATTCTTCTCCCTGATTTTCCTGTCGGCCTGGTGCTTAGAGTAATATAGTAATAAAATGGACAAACATCTTACCTTTTAGCAAATTCACAATTACGGCATAAATCTAATGACTCGGAGCTTTTCCAGATATTCAAGAATGAAACGTAAGTAAACCTGAGTGCAAAAAGATTTCTACAGACTCTTTAAGAACTTCCATATGCAGTAACGCACATTTTTTTTTATAATTTTCCCTCTATTTAATATATTTTCATGACTTAAAAAAATGAAAGTTCATGGAACATTTTCACACTCATATTCGTTAATAGCACATGGAAATTAACTTAAAACGTCTATTTCCATCCATGTCACAAAAACCTTGTCGACCAGTGTAATTATTCTTCCATATCTCGCGGTGTCAGTCATTTCTTTGTTTCTGGACTGCAGCAGAGTGACTGCTGCAGGGAATTGTTTGAAACTTACCAACATCATACATAGGTCGAGAAAGCAAACAATTATGTCTATTTTAAGTCAAATTTTGAAGTGGAATGTTTCTCTTGATTGTTGTATCCCCCATGCAAACAAAAGTACTGCATATAAATATTTCGTAGCACAGCGTCCCTGAAATAATATTCCTTGTTTACATTATGTATACACATTACATAATTTCCACGTAATATGTATCTCCATTTGCTGAATCTTGTAGTTTTGCATTGAACTTCGTGTGATTGGAAGATTTAAATTCTGCCATGTTAAAAACCGTTTACTAAACTCCACAACTCCGCTGCAAATGTGAGCATGTAATGAAACTGCTTCTGTACTGTGCATATTGCTGTAATATAGTTAGGATAGTCATTCATCGACAGTTGCGGATATACTATGAGTTATTTATGTGAACAGAGTATATATATATAAAGTTGGTTATTTAACGACTCTGTATCAACTACGAGGTTATTTAGCATCGATATTTTTTTTTTAGTTGGTTATTTAACGACGCTGTATCAACTACTAGGTTATTTAGCGTCGATGAGATTGATGATAGCGAGATGGTATTTGGCGAGATAAGGCCGAGGATTCGCCATAGATTACCTGGCACTCACCTTACGGTTGGGGAAAACCTCGGAATAAACCGCTTGAGCACAACTTTAGACCGGCGGACAAGCGCCTTAACCGACTGAGCCATGCCGGTGGCTAACAGAGTATAGTATACATAGCAGACAAGTAGTGACATGATCTATATACGTGGCTGCACACAACCTGAAATGTATGTTTTGGCACGAACTCCCCTCCTCTAGTTATAACTAAAAGGATCAGTAGTAATACAATAGAAAATACCTTAACAAATTCTAAATACGCAACATACTGAACAGCAACTGGACCTGAGCTCTTTAGAGAACATCGTTTTGCTGGATTGCAATTTGTCAATTAGACTGCTGAGCAGTGGGGGAAAGTGCTGTTCATCGATGAGTTCCATTTCTGTGTCATATCATCAGATAGAAGAGAGTGTGCAGAAGGCGAGGTGAGCGTTTTGCACCTTGTATATTATCGACCACAACGCTATTAAATTTAATAAAGGTTTCATTGAGATTTGGGCAGGATTTCTAACGGAATCAACACTGCGGAAGAATATTACGTGCAACACTCATATCACAAATGTATAAGTGGAAAATAAATTAATGGACAAGAAAATCTGGGTGTCAATTGATGAGACTACGGACTCAGTCGGACGCCACATTGCTAATGTAGTTGTAGGTGCATTAAACATAGAAGGTACCGATAGACTTTACTTTCTAACCTCTGAAGTATTAGACAAGGCTAACTATTGCATCATACGTGCTACGAGTTTCATTTGGACATCATGAAAATGGCTTGCTATTTGCCACAGATGCTGCAACCTACGTAAACAGATCGGCAAAGTTTCTTGAACAGCATTATCCGAATATGACACACATGACGTGTCTTATACACACTTGTCACAGACTTGCAGCAGAGGTGAGAGCGCGATTTTCTGACGTTCAGAGACTAATGGCTAATGTTAAAAAAGTGTTGGTTACGGCATCGTATCTTGTTTCTGAATTTAAAAAGAACAATGTGCCGGAGTATCTATTTACTCCGTCTCCAATCATTAGGCGATGAGAAATGTGCTTGAACGAATCCAATGATATTATTGTGACAATTTCCAATCAGTAAAGAAAGTAATTCAGTCATTCATTACAGTGATGCCATAGCAGTAAAAAATCCCAAGAAGTATTTAATGATACAACCATTGAATATAATACAATGTATATTTGGTAGAATTATGGGATTTACTGTAAATTCTACCTATTTACAAACATATACGCCTACGTATATGTATACAGGGTGATTCATGAGGATTTACCGTCCTTTATGGAGATTATTTCCGAAGACATTCTGAGCAAAAAAATATCATATAAACATGGGTCCTATTCTCAGTATTTACAGAGTTACGTTTCATTATTGGAACGCATTGCTGTGAACGCGTGATCTTGGTCAGCGTGCAGTCAGCAGCCAGCGTGAGCGGAAATGAAAAGGGCGTATGCAGTTACGTAGAGCGACGAGTGCAGTTCACAGGCGTGCGGCCAAGTGTACTCAAGCGGACGGCGACAATTTTTATAACGTGTTGTAAACCTTCCAAGACTGTAAATTAAGATGCAAAATTGAACTGCTAATAATTAAGTCTGTGGAAGTGGTGTGATTTCTAATAATTGTTGTGATAAGTGCGTAAGAATAATGAAATTTTCTAGATAAAAATAGACAAAAATGTCTGTACGAAGCAACTAAGGAGTTCACAGCACATTCTTAGCTTCATAATACTTGCCAATTCAAGAAATCATAATTCTAAATGGTTCATTCTCTATTTGTATTATTCTTTTACCTTCAAACTAAAGAAAAAAACGTATTTTACAAACAACTTTAAATTAGTGTAACTCTGAAAATATTGATAATAGGAACTATGTTTATATGACATTTTTTCTCAAAATGTCTTCAGAAATAAGCTTCGTAAAGGACGGTAAATCCTGAATCACCCTGTATATAAAACCTATATAGTAAAACTTAAATCCTACTACTTAACTCTGTCTGACTATACGATACTGTCGAAACCTATTGCAATGTACGTACAAATAAGCATGTTTTCGAAGTTTCTAAATAATGTAAAAAATTACGTCATTGCCAAATTTATTATTATTATTATTATTATTATTATTATTATTATTATTATTATTATTATTATTATTATTATTATTATTGCAGATAATAGGAAAGATTGGATATCGGAGAAACATGCTTTGAATTCCAGAATGTTCATTTCAGTTCACAAGATCTGATAGGAAGAAACTTGACTTTGCGCCGTATTAGGCCCTTCAAGTTAGGCTATTCTCTAATTTAACATTATACCTCTGCATTCTCACGGAAACGGCCGACCAGAGCTCATCGATCACTTTTCGGTTGTGAAGAAGGCAGCCGGGAATAATTCGCTCGAGGGCATGCAGTCGAGAGTTTATAACCGATCGGTTGAAACGTTTGCTCGGTTGGTCGTGAGCACTCCAGGTTGTTGCACTACAATTACATCACCTTTTGATGCCTGATACTCAAAACAGCGTACCTTAGAAGGCTACCATTTGTTTTCATTTCAGATAGCATGAAAGGTAGGAAGTATTTCAACATTTAAATAAGGAAATGTAAATTTTAAATAACACAACTACTGTATTTAAGTGAAATAATGCTTTAAATTATCAATAATGTTATTCAGCATCCTTCTTGCCAAAGTCAAACTTATTACATCAGTAATGAAAACGTTTAATGTAACTTAGTAAATACTATGTGATTGCATGAAAAGGACAGACATTTTGTGATAAGTCTCAAATTTCTTCCAAAGAAGACATAATCTATTTCAGTCACAGTATTTAATAAAAATAAAGCAAATCTACATGTTCACTTTGCTTAACATTTTTTACAATAGCGTATATTAAGAGAATGGAGAAAGTTACAGAATGCAGAACTGCACGCATTGTAGTCTTCACCTGATATAATTAGGAACATTAAATCCAGACGTTTGATATGGGCAGGGCATGTAGCACGAATAGGCGAATCCAGAAATGCATATAGAGTGTTAGTTAGGAGACCGGAGGAAAAAAGACCTTTGGGGAGGCCGAGACGTAGAGAGGAAGATGGATTTGAGGGAGGTGGGGTATGATGGTAGACACTGGATTAATCTTGCTCAGGATAAGAACCGATGGCAGTCTTATACGAGGGCGGCAATGAACCTCCGGGTTCTCTAAGTAAGTGTATTAACAGATGCTTAATCGCAAACAATTATTGACGTTGGAGCTGCTTATGATAAGGTAGATGCAGATTCTATTATTCCATATTCAACGACAATAACACGAAATATCAAGAATGAAGCAAACAAAATTGGTGCTGAAGTTATTCCAAAATTAAAAGAATCAATGGGAAATTGGCCGTTTGGTTTTAAAATTAATAACTTTGTTCATTCTTATCTAGAATTTCCTCCTTAGTTTCTTTCATGTATTTTTTTACGTTTGTCTTGTGATATTCCGAATACAATTGTTACAAAATATATTATAACTCTTCCGTTCAACCAGAGGACAAACACGAACATTTTTTTTATAGTTTTAGTGCTGCTTATACAGGGACATCATTTTCTTTTTACTTCAATTTTTATTGTACCTGAGTTTTTTAATGTATTTCACTCCCACCCCTTCTACTAATGAAGTTCCAACTGTCCTCCAGACAGAATCAAGGCCGCATATAGTAAACAGCACTGAGTTAGTGAGTATAGTACGTTCCAGAAATAAGTTCGCGTTTTCCAGTGACGAAAGAGCTTTCAATATTGAATCATACTGTCGTCCGTTTGCCTACGTCGCATCCCGATTTCCCTCACCTGCTTCTGCTCGCCCCTCTGTAAAAGCTGGGCTGTCTTAGCTCTTTTCTGAAAACATTAATTTCTGTTAGGAATTGGACGTTTACGTAATATTATACAACTGTTTAAAATAACTTAAATAAAAGGGCCTCGTTAAGTAATTAACTGTCACGTGATTTCTCCCTTTTCTACGATCCTGCGGCATAACCACTTGGACGGACAGTAGATAGCATGTCTGAGTAATTTTATCTGTGCGGGTCGGGCAGCAGTGAAGATTGAATTTACAGTACGTAAGGTTCTCTTTTATAGAGTAGATACAAATTATTTCAACATGAGTTACTAGTACGAAGGACGAAACTGGCAATTGGAATTAGATGCAATAGTCTATAGTGCGATAATATGCACGAAAGAACTGAAACCTGTATCGAAATGAACGGCCACCATTTTCAAAAATGTGTTTAAATATCCATATTATGATTATTTTTCAATTTAACTTCATTCTCTAAATTGTACGCTAAAGCGCAGTAGACAGTATAATATACACTGCATAATGAATACGTTCGCATGGATAACTCAGTTCGTGAGTAAAAACACTTATTGTTAATACAGTAACTTTTGATTAAACAAAAACCTAATGAAAATTATCGAACTCAAAATCGCGATATTTCCTAGTTTACGTAAATGGCTGAAGTACTTTTCTTCCCTCCTATACCTAGTAGAGTGATTTGTGTGTGTTTTACGCCAGTATC
The DNA here is from genome assembly GCF_040183065.1 of Periplaneta americana. Lineage (NCBI taxonomy): Eukaryota > Metazoa > Arthropoda > Insecta > Blattodea > Blattidae > Periplaneta > Periplaneta americana. The sequence goes on along the minus strand of NC_091131.1, from coordinate 153,512,402 downwards.
ATCGAACTCCAGTCGTGGAAGGGGGTAGCGAACGGTGCTTTCGGTTCTCTAAAGGTATAAAGGTAAAGGTAAAGGTATCCCCGTAATATGCCATGAAGGCACTTGGGGGGGCATGGAGGTAGAGCTCCATGCTTTCCATGACCTCGGCACTAGAATGAGGTGGTGTGGTCGGCACCACGCTCTGACCGCCTTTTACCCCCGGGAAAGACCTGGTACTCAATTTTATAGGAGGCTGATATAGCCAGGTTAATGTAAAAATTTTAGTAAAAATAAAATGATGTCCCTGTACTTTATATTTATATTCTTATAGACAACATGATTTGTTAAAATTCTATTTAATTGTATTGATTTATTAATTGAAGTGTCGGCTGGAACAACGTTATAAGTTACATTTGGTAAAATTTACAAGAGCTGCAAAAATATGTACGCGTACAACGTTCTTCTTATGAGGGTAGCAAATTTTTGAGTGGACAAATTTCACGTACTGCATTGATGGACAGTTGCAAGCCAAGGAGTATAGCAAGGTAACATGACATACAACATTATTACATGGAAACACGCCGAATGAAAATTTTGTAACTTACAAGATTGTTCCAGCCGACGACGCTTCAATTATTATTTAAATGTCTTATTGTCATTTTTTATTCAGTCTGATAGACTGTATACTTTCTAAGTTCACTAATCTTGTGACAGGACATCAGGCAGTTTAATAATTTCCATAGCACATAATGTAAACAAATCGATCGAAGACAGTTTTCAGTCTATGATACCCTTCAAACGACGGTCGACCGTGATGCTTCATCGGATGTTTGCTATCTGCAGACGTATAAAACGGAGAGACCGATCGACCAACCGACCGCACGTGTATGTCACGATTAGGGACCGGATTTTTATGTAATATCAAGGTGTGAAATATGTACATATTTATGTAAGAAAAATAAGCTGAATATGTACCAAAATATGTAAAATCACGAAAATATTTAATATCAATATCTGGCAGGTATAGAATAGGTAAGACTGCGCATAAAGCAGCGGTAAGCAATATTTAGGCCTAATTACATAATAATTAATAATTACAATGACGCTCCAGCTTTAAATATATACTCACACACTTTATACATGTTTAATGTTCTGCAATTGCTGTGAAGTGCAATAAAGTAAACATTTTACTAACCACTGATTTAAGGCATGAAGTCATAAAAATTAACATCGCTACTGTTCATCGCAATCCATGATTTTATCTTTGTCGTTAGGGTTGAAAATACAGGGGCCATTTTAGTTAGTTAAAAACAGTAGATAAACTCACTTGCACTTTATACTGTAGGTACTAAAACTAGAGAACTGTGTGAAATGAATAACACAACAGAACTTTCGCTTTAATGGATTAGGAGAAAATAAGAGGAGATGTGGGACACATGCATTTTAGCTGCTCTTTGTAAGAAACAAAGTACCTACTGAAACCTCAAACTATAGGCATTTACAAACTGTTGTTTGAAAAATGACATTCCTGTCTCATTCAGAAGGGTAGGATTATTCCAGCCGAGAACCACACTTTCTAATTGCTCAGAAAATCCCATTTCCGTACAGGTCTACTAAACTTAAAGTAAAGAGGTCAAGCATAACCTGAAACGCTATTTATTTTAATCTTTCAACATCTTTCCAGTTTGTTCCTTTACTCCAGCTTCTTTTCAGAAGTTGGCTACTTTATTGCGGCTCATGTCAGACTTGACACGGGTTTCCCCTGGAAGGATTAGAAAGAGGGTGGGTTAGGTTGCAACTGCATGGGAATGGGTTGTTAAGACGTGTGCAGAACAATTATAGTTCGAGACAAATCATGTCGCCCTCGTCCCACTCCACCGCATGAAGGCAACGCTACTTTCTGATTAATTTTACAATACAAGGTTGCCTTTTGTTCACTCATATTTACAGTGGGCGGTATGGGGTGAGTGCCTCTATTACTTCCTGGAACTAAGGACGCTATGTTTCGTCCCAAAATATATCCTTTCTTGGGTAGGTAAAAAGGCTTTTTAAATCTGTGTATTTCAAATTGTAAACTTCCCCAGCAGAACTTTTTTTTTTTTTTTCCTTTTAGAGAAGTAAAAATAAATAAAACCCCTAAATATGTAGATTTATGTAATATCAAGCCATAATATGTAATGTGGGGTAAATATGTAAAAATATGTAGTACCAAATTTTAATATATTAATGGTAATTACAAGATTCGCAAAGATTTGTTATTTATATACGGTTAGGTTGAAAGGAATATAATACAGTATGTAATTACATAAAAATCCGGTCCCTACTTATGGATCTCTAATTATGACATTGTTGGGTTGGTGAATGAAGCAATGAGCAAATCATGTGGAATGGAGATTGCTAAAGTGGATTCTCCTGCAGAGGCATTTACCCGCTGTGCAAAGATGTATTTTCTGACTCCAACTTCTTTCCATCTCAAATGACTGATGTTCCTTATCTTTCTGAAGGACCTACAGAACACCCAGATGATCAATCCACTCTCATCCAGCCAACAACAAGCACTGGTCAAGCAACAGTCCACAGAAGTCCAACCACTAGCGCAGCAACTACATTCAAACAAATTTCATGTCTACCAGATGCAAGCCATCAACGGTTGGGATCCAGAAAATAATGTGCTGCTCAAGCAGAAATTTTTACCAGGAGTCCATTCAAGAATGCTTTGGGAACAAAAGAAAAGCAGAAAAAACAAAACGACAGTGCCAATAGAGAAAATAAAAGCAGAAATAACTTAACATTTCAAGACGAAGAAGAAACTGAAAGATTTTCTGAAAACTGGATACAGTGCAGTAGCTATGTGGGATGGACTCATAAGGACTGTGCTGACTTAGAAACTGGTCAAAAAGATAATTATGGCTGTGATAAGTGCCATTAAAATATATTTATATTTAATTCCATAACAGTAAAAATAATACAGGAGTTTCTTGTGTGTCCAGAGCTACCAGATACAACAATAAATATACTCGTAATAACATAGAGAGTTAGTATAAAACTGTCAAATGCAAAATGTTTTTTTAACCAATTGTTGTTTGCTGTAATAATGTTCTGTAACAAATAAATTTCATGTTCATGTAAATATTGCCTGTTCTCAAACTAAAGGTATGGTCACACGTCGCTACTTTTGCAGCTCAACTTTTGTACTGCAGCCACAAAAGTTGCGTGTCGTGTTCACACGTAAGCCAAAAGTAGAGCGCTGCACACTACTTTTCATGCTGCGCAACTCGAGTGCAGCAAAAGTTGCAACTGGAGGTTGCGAGTCTGTTCACACACAAGGCGCTACTTTTGCAGCCGCAGTCATGCTGCAGGTTTCCATCTGCGTGTTGACTTCTCAATATGCATTTTGTGGTTATGTTCGCATTATTAAGAAACTCATGCGAAAGCTTACTTATCTATTATTTGCTTTTCTGTCCTAACTAGTATTCAGAAATTGGCATTATTTTTACTATAAAGCTTTTAAAAACGCCTATATACTTTAATTATAACCAACAGCATATTCACGTAATCAATGTTGGCAACCCTCCTGTTTGAAGCTACGCTACAGAAAATTAAAAAAGTGAATTATATCGTCAGCAAATATGCTCAGACTGTGTTGTGCATTTAATAACTGTTACAAATAATTTATTTTCATCACATCTAACATTAAAATACATCCAAACAATAAAAGTATCATTGGCACATTTGGGTGGTAACACTGGTCGCAACTGCAGCAAAAGTTTCAACAAAACCGATATCAAAAATGCTGCGGCTGCAACCCTGAGAACCCTGTTCACACGTCGCTACTTTTAAGCTGCGCACAGCATCAAAAAGTAGCGAGCAGCAGGTTCGGCAGCCGCTACATTTTGGGTTGCACCATTGTTTACACGTCGCAGTGCGAGAGTTGCGCAGTTTTTTGTACTGCATCGCTGCAAAAGTAGCGACGTGTGACCGTACCTTTACACCAGCCGGCAAAATATATAACTATCCAGGGCTACCAGACTTTCCACTATAAGTTTAATATTATGTATATGTTTAAATAATTGCAACATGAATTAATTTTACATTTATTTAACAGAATGCTGTTTGGCATATTCCCATATAAAAAGTGCTCCAGTCACATGCACATTGAGAGAGCGAACTACTCCCTGTTGTGGAATTTCTACACACATGTCCAGAAGAGGAAGGAGATCAGCAGGAATACCTTCTTTCTCGTTACTGCAAAACAGGAAAGCTGAGTTATTGACAACAGAATAGACACTGCACTTCTTTCAAAATCAATGCATAACTTTTCACTTTCCTATATGAAAAAAATATATATATATTATATATTGCAACAAGACCAAGACGTGACAACATGTAAAGAAACCTCTACTGGCTGCTTGGATATCTGAAAACAAAAGCCTAAGAATTAAGAACATCCTACACAAGACAATAGTACAACCAGCACGCAACAGAAGCTGCTAGAATCAATACATTCAAAACAAAATAAATATTTATATTAAAACAAAGATAAATTAAAATATCCAACATTCAATCAAAGGGGGAATAGAAAGGAACAGCCATATATCAAGTAGAAATGTAAGGACTATACGAAATAACATGTCCACCACAGAAACCAGATATGTGCAGATTGTGATACACCATCTATGTGTACAAAGCACCGGAACTAACAAAGAAATTGGTGCATTCATATGGCATGGAGAAAGCTTTTTGGCAGGCTTCTCTTTCTCGCATCAGCAGTGAAAGAAGAATAACCACTAATGAGAGATAAACTGGATTATAAGTAGAGCCCGGAAGTTCATGCATTTGCATATTTTTCCTAGAGGGTACAATTATATGCTCATACATTATCCATACGAATTATCAATTACTGAGTTTATGGCTTTATGTTTCAAATAAATGCATTTTTTTTTTCTGTTATTATTCGGTTGAGAAGCTTTTATCATCCAGTCTGCTGTCAAAAAATCTGAAAGTTAGAATCTATAAAACAGTTATATTACCGGTTGTTCTTTATGGTTGTGAAACCTGGACTCTCACTTTGAGAGAGGAACATAGGTTAAGGGTGTTTGAGAATAAGGTGCTTAGGAAAATATTTGGGGCTAAGAGGGATGAAGTTACAGGAGAATGGAGAAAGTTACACAACACAGAACTGCACGCATTGTATTCTTCACCTGACATAATTAGGAACATTAAATACAGACGTTTGAGATGGGCAGGACATGTAGCACGTATGGGCGAATCCACAAATGCATATAGTGTGTTAGTTGGGAGGCCGGAGGGAAAAAGACCTTTAGGGAGGCCGAGACGTAGATGGGAAGATAATATTAAAATGGATTTGAGGGAGGTGGGATATGATGATAGAGAATGGATTAATCTTGCTCAGGATAGGGACCAATGGCAGGTTTATGTGAGGGCGGCAATGAACCTCCGGGTTCCTTAAAAGCCAGTAAGTAAGTAAGTAATAATAAGTATAAGTGCATATTTTCGTCATTTTTATAAATGCATAATATTTTCAATACTTCAAGATCTATACTGCATATTTATAATATTTAGGCCTACAAGATTTTTTCCCTTGTAAACGCAGAAAACAGGGAGCTGTATGGGAGATGCAATGTGTGAATCACCTTGATGAAAAGCAGACACGTCACTGGAAGCTATTGTCACTCTGTTACAGGTGTCACTAATCTAATCTGAGCTCTGTTCCTGGCAATGCAGGGCAAGAAGTAAAGGGGAAAGCAACTAACATTATTTTGAAAAATTCTGGATATCAACAGTTGTGCGATATTCGAGACATTCTTGAAGGAAAATCCTCCATCACACCAAAAGATTTATATCTGTCTGCAGACAAATTAACATTATTTAAATACGCCTCAATAACCTCGTGTGACATGGAAATTAGTTTTTATGATACAAAATTATCTTCAGAGACAACAGACGCAGTTCCTCAATTGGAAACCTCAGCCACATTGGTCATGAACTGCAGGAAAACCACCTCCTCTACTTCAACTTCTAAGTAATAATGTTGTTGTTGTTGTTGTTGTTGTTGTTTTATAATGCCAGGCGTTTAACAATAAAGTCATTTGACCTCTTGCACTCCAATATTTTTCAAAGATATTATCATGACCAGCCACTGAAGCACAGATTTTGAGGTGTTCCGAATCCATTGCTTGGTTTGAGTTGCACAATGGGCAGTTAGGGGACTGATATATTCCAATTCTATTTAGGTGTTTGGCCAAACAATCATGGCCTGTTGCCAATCTAAATGCTGCTACAGACGATTTTCGTGGTAAATCGGGAATTAACTGTGGATTTTGATACAGAGAGTTCCATTTTTTCCCTTGGGATTGTGTTATCAAATTTTGTTTGTTGAAGTCTAAGTATGTAGATTTAATAAATCTCTTCACAGAGTAATACGTAGATTTAGTAACAGGTTTGTAAGTAGCAGTGCTGCCCTTCTTTGCTAAAGCATCCGCATTCTCGTTTCCCAGGATGCCACAATGGGATGGTATCCATTGGAATACAATTCTTTTATTGAGTGATATTAATTGAGAGAGCATTTTAGTTATTTCTGCTGTTTGAGATGAAGGTGTGTGTTTAGAGACTATTGATAGAATAGCTGCTTTGGAGTCTGAAAATATAACTGCATTCTTAAATTTATTGATGTGGCATAGAAGATTCCTGAGACTTTCACTTATTGCAATGATTTCACCATCAAAACTTGTTGTTCCATATCCAAGAGATCTATAAAGTGAGAAGAAGGAATAATGTAAGCTTTTACTCATTAACATTCATACTGTATCGGATAATGTAATTTCTATCTACCTATTAGTCCATATTTATCTACATATTTTGCACTCTTAAGGGCATATTTACATACATATTTAGTAGTTTTAAGGCCTAAACTTCCGCGTTCTAATTATGAGTTTATCATCCTTACATCAAAGTTTAGAAAAGAAAATCCCAATCTGATTGTGAGCAAGAGAAATTGAGGACCATTTTTGCAAAACTTGCTAAGTGAAAAAACTAAATTTTACAGGAGAGACGAAACACTATAGTAAGCAAGTTTTGCTGTATCTCTCACTTATAGCAGAAAGCAAGTTTTGAAAAAACGATCACACTTTGACAGACTACAATGAAGAGAAATAACCCAATTTTACTAAGACACTTTGAACATCATGTAGAGGCCTGCCTTATGATAACGAATCCATTAAAATCTCAATTTTGCAAATTTTGCAGTTAGGAAGTTTTGCAAAAACGGTCTTCAATTGATGAGAAATTACTGGAACAATTAAATCACAACAATAGTGCAAAGTACATATTATTGTCTTAGAAAATGTGTTCTGCGTAAATTTGATGTGTTGTATGGTTTGCTTATTGCTTTAATGTGTTTGTTATATCTTATTTGGAATGATCTGTCACTTTGTCCTATATAGAAATCTGGGCAACTATTAAATTACAGAGAATTAAAGACATGTTCTACCAGGTGCGTCCAACAACTAGAGAAGACATGAAACAAAGAATTAGAGAAGCCTGTGGGTCTCTCAGCTGTGATGAAGTGCAATCACGGATGTTAGGAGGTGATCAGAACATTGTTTAGCACATTTTGAACACTTACTATGAAGAGTGTACATACATAAACAATATACAGCATTTCTCAGAAGATACCAATTTTGTTGCTTTGTGAGTACATAATAAAAGTTAGAAAAAAAAGTTTCAGTAAAAGTTGTTTCTTTTTAAAAATTGTTTCCAATGGTACCTTCAATGACCCATGTTCTCATTTGAAATTTCGAAATTGACCACAGGTACCCCTACTTCCGGTTTGTTACGGGAAATGGTACTGCCACCAATCAATTCTTCACATAAGTTTTGGTTATCAATTTTTTTATGAACAACCAGTATCATATAGTTTTCGAAAAAAAAGGCTGATACGGGTGGTCTGAAACACCTGGCATATGACAATTTAAACGATCTTACTAACCATATGAGACTGACAATTTTTTTATATGCAATAATTTTTAACTAATCTAAATATGAATGTGTCTAGGCCTATTAGTGTCCTGCAATGCTCGAACTTGAGAGAGGCAACTAAGACATTAAAATTTTCGTCTTATTTCGTATGAAAACCTGATCGCAAGATATATGCTAAAATTCTGAAGTGGTTAAAACATGAGTGAAGGACAACGAATATTTTTATAACAAGGAGAAAGAAACACAACAGACGAATATCAAACTTTACTGTACTCGATGAATTTGAATTGAACACAGCGCCTGTAATGCACAATGCTAGGGGATACATATTAGGATTTTATATAAAATAGCGCAAGTGTATCTAGGGAATATTAAAACTGAATTTCAGTAATGTAACCTAACATGAACAATATATAATGATATTGAAAATCATGGACTTGCCACAATGTAACTAACAACACCAATAGGAACACTGAAGCTACGATACATTATCCTGAAACGTGTTTGTTCATGAAGAGAACAAGTTGTTAACTGTACAAAGGTATAGACAGTCAATAAATAATGAAAATTATAATAAAGTATAATGAATGTTACATATATTATGTCCATGTTGAATCTTTCGTACACTATTTTTAACACTTGAATATAAAGAACTGATTAAATGGCGATCTTACTCGTGTTAATTATGTAAGCATGTGTGGCTTACAGCTGTTTCGGTGCTATTCGACACCATCCTCACAGCCTACTAGTTCTCGGCGCTATCTCAACTTCGCTGCCTGTTGTGTGGGTGCGTTCGTGTGATGAAGAGTTGTGTCAAATAGTGTGTGTGTGTGTGTTCTGAAATTGATCTGTGTTGAGAATTTGACTGGGGTGTGTTTTAGTGTGTCTGTATATATCATATTGTTCTAGTGTGTTGAGTTTTTGGTTTTTGGGTTGTATGTGTAGGATTTCCATGTCTGTATTTATGTTATTGTATGTGTGGTTAGCATTAGTTACACAGGCGTATACAAACTCACATGCAATAGTTGCGACAGTTTCTACATTGGAGAGACAGGCAGATCATTCCAAACTCGATACAAAGGACACAATACATTTACATATGCCGAACACATAACTAATGCTAACCACACATACAATAACATAAATACAGACATGAAAATCCTACACATACAATCCAAAAACCAAAAACTCAACACACTAGAACAATATGAAATATACAGACACACTAAAACACACCCTGATCAAATTTCAACACACAGATCAATTTCAGGACACACACACTATTTGACACAACTCTTCATCACATGAACGCATCCACACAACAGGCAGCGAAGTTGAGATAGTGCTGAGATCTAGTAGGCTGAGGATGGTGTCAAGTAGCACCGAAACAGCTGTAAGCCGCACATGCTTACATAATTAACACGAGTAAGATCGCCATTTAATCAATTATTTATATATTATGTAGGCCTATGTATTATAAATGCATGATTAGATAAACTTCAAATCATATTTCTTCATTTAATATTCATTTTATTCTCGGTATGAATAACAAAAATGGGAATTTCCAATTGAATGATTGAAACAAAGTTGTTTTTTTACACCACCTGGCCTACATCAATATGCGACAATGTGAAATCTTATACTGACTGAAATAAATATTTGTATGCATGCTTTTGCTTGCAGAGTGCCTGATATGATAAGCTAGCAGCAATAACATCCATACAGGAAGGGAGCGCTCCAGGTTCGGAAAGCCAACCATACGAGTACAGCCATTGGGCTATTCAAGCGATTTTTAAGATTTTCAAGTCTCCTTTTGAGGAGCTTGTAGTTCACATAATGAGCCAATTTTTTTGTATTCTCTCTTTTCATTATCTTCCTTTATACGAAAATTGAATAAAATCCACAACATGACAGGTTTTTGAAGGTTCCTTTGAGAGCATGAAATAAAAACTACAGTTGATGAGCTTAGAAGAGTGAGCAGCAAACATATTCTAGCGATATCAAGAAGGACGACATTTTTAATGTCTACTGTAAGGTAGATTTCATAATCCATTTCTGCTTCTGCCATTGTAGGCAGCTTTTTACAAGCAGATGCTTGACCTGTCACACAGGAGCCAGATCTCATGCTACAGTAGCCAAGCCATATGAGCTATTCCATCTCAAATCGACCGAAATATAGAGAAAATTGACCTTACAATTTCTAAATACAATGAAACTTTTTTTGTACGTAGAGAACTGTGATACAATGCTTTGTGCAAAGTTTGAGGCATCAGAACTTCATAGTGTTTAAATTAAAAATATTTAAATTTATCGTATTTTCATAAAATTAGCAACTTTAAACTGTTGTAGCTCCGAAACCCTTTCACACAATGATCAAAATCATGGTTTATTTTGATGCTGAGAAATTAAAATTTATATTGACATATAAACAGATTTTCTTACTTTTTATGGAAATGGAGAAATTTAGATTTTTCCTCATAAGAAGCCTTTGCCAAGGAAAAAATATTTTAAAAATATATAGTTAGATTCCGCATTGAAAGTACAAATAAACACATATTTTTTTACCGATGGCATGTTGATAAGAAAGTACTGAAAATATCAAATAAAGAAAATAGATAGTACGCACGTGAACTAACCATTTGACTGTGAGGCGGGAGCTAGCCTAGGCAACCAAGGCCAGGAGACATAAACACATGATGTGTCATCTAGAAGCGCATAGCTTTGCTAGCTTTATCACAGGTTTTCATAAACACTGGAGTAAAATGACGCCCAACACTCGCTTATCTTCAGCTCTTGGCCAGTGCATGCGGTACTGCGCCATTCAAGTCTAGGCGTGTGAAAATAATTTATTTAATACCCTCGAAACTTATTTCCATACCACTAAGCAAACAATGCCGAATTCGTCTTAATAATGCAAGGTTTTTTCTTAATTTTTTTTACATTTTTACAAATGAGCAAAAGCCTAAAAGTAAGTAAAATCAGATTATCTGTCTCTCTGTGTACAATAAAAATAAGGATTACTTCTTAACATAACCTACCAAATGTCAGTTTCAAAATAAGCTCTCGTTCAATGTTCTGCAGTAAATGGTTCCAGAGTTCTGAGCACTGAAAGAGGCTTGTTTTTATAACATACGCTAAATTTGTCGCCCAATAATACGAAAACCGTTTGACTTTCGATAGTATATTTTTGAAAATGCACTCTCCTCAGCACCTTGTATAAGTAGGGAAAAAATTAGAGTATAAAAAAATGCAAGGGTTTTTACTAATCGATTTCATATGGAATAGCCCATATGCATATACATATTAAGAACCCTTTATTAGATATACAGTCAACTCTGGATATAGTGAACTCGGTTATAGTGAACCTAAATTGTTGGTCCCAATCCGTATACATTAAAAAGTATATTAATATTTCCGTTTATAGTGAACCTTCCCTTCGGTTATAGTGAACCTTGCATCCTGACAAATTCTTATTTAAAGTCAGACCTTCTTGTGTAAAATTAAAAGAATGTGTTGAGAACAGCATTCTAAGTTTCTTATTCCTTTAGTCAAAGGACAAAGGTAGGACTAGTGATCCCTAGAGAATGAGCTGTACTGTAAATCTAGGCACCACGTGACGACATTGCCTCACTCACAGTGGAGGACTGACATTCTGTTCTCAGGCATTCTAATCCTCCACCATCAAAGGGTTGCCTTTTGTTCTCAGAAACTTTTCCATTATGACGGATAGCATCGAAACAACGAAAAATGAAATTGCCTTCTTTTATCAAAAGGGGACGGACATTATGTCCAGAGCATAAATGAAGGTAAGATTCTGATGGCTTTCAAACTCCATCAACCCTCTCCCAGTTTCCATTAAATGACCCGGGAAATTCCAAGGCTGAGTACGCAGTCACACCATAACAGCGATTGTCATTTCTACGTGATCAGTCTGTTTCTAGCGTTCCAACAGTGAATATACTGTATAAAAATGTCGAAGCATAAAGTGTTTTCTTTGGAAGATAAGGTGAATATTATAAGTGACATTGAACGTGGCCTTTCGCAAGTGAACGTAGGTCGATAGCATAGTTTAAGTAAATCAACTGTGAGTAACATTATACAGTGTAATCCATTCCACAAAAATGAAATATTTTATTTTCTTGTTCACAATTTCATTAATTTCTGTCATTTAAGGTTAGGGGAGAGACACTTTGGATTTAGTGAACGAAATATGCAAGTCAGCTGATGTTCACTATATCCGGAGTTGACTGTACAAGCACATAATATTTCCACAACATATACTCAATAGCCAATTACTATTCAACACATTCAACACTGTTCAGTATAATACTACACACAACACACAAACATCCCCACTACTGCCAAAACATCCTCCCCTACCACACAAGAAAGGAAATACCAGAGTAAGAGACAAATGCCGCAGTTGATGCACTAGATCATTGCTGATGAAGGCAAAACACCACATCAAAACAGTGCCGTCTGGTTACCAATTAATGTAAATTACCTTTTTAAATACATTTTAACACTTTATTTTAATAATAAATGTCACACACTAAATTTCAAGAAGAATAAAAAAGAGAAAGTTCTGGAAGAAAAATCAGTGGAAGCTAAGAATATGTAACCTGTAGAAAAAAAGGCCAGATGTATCTTGAAGTATTGTGACACAGTGTAGATACAAACAGAAACAAATCAAAGGTGTGAAAATTCAGTTAAAAAGTATTTTTCAGGGAAGAGAACGACTAATTCATTTTCATAAGATCTATGACATCACAGAAAAAAACTAAGAAATGTCAATACTTGTTTATCAAACAAGGGAAATATATGGAGCAACTGCTGGATAATACCCATGGCAGAGCAATGTCGATAGTCGACGTACTCGCTGGCCACTAGTCACCGGGCCGTACCGAGCCATGTGAAACAGAAGACAATCGAAATGGTGGTAGTAAAATTCGCGACTATATTCTTAAATAAATCACTCTATTAGTCAAGTGCAAAATTTATGCCATACAACGACGATGTTTTGAATGCACTAAAAGAAAATGCTTATGTAGTAAGATCTTAAAGTAGGTTATGACAACGAAATAAAGAGAAAAAAGGTGCGGTTCACAGAATATCATTTAAATAACAGAAAGTAAATTTCCGGTTAATGTTCGCAAAAGCATTAAGTACATAATTATGACTGCGTTGCAGTTTTATTTGTGGTCTAGAGAAAATACCTCGCCTTTTACGAAAAAAAAAAAAAAACTTTTAGGGACCATGAAATTATTCACCGCTTTAATTATATTACCATCTATCAATATTACGAAACAAAAACTGTCATAAAGGCCATGACCGACTAGAAACATCAATGCCGAAGAGATAAATCCATTTGGCCGTGATGAAACAAAAGAAAATGCGAGAGAGATTTTAGTTCGAGATAAAATGGACACACAATTTTGATGACCATACTGTTAGTAACTGGAGATCGCTTGTAAGATCTGTCTTAATCTTCTATGTAGAAATGTCGTCCAAGCAAATTGGTGGTCCAGGGAAAAATCATTGCAACAGATGAGAGTAACAGTGATGCTATCTCTCAGTAATGTACAGAACGAAGAAGGTAGAGAGAAAAAGAAACAAATTTCTCCTTCTAACGACACCACAGACCAAAATCATGTTCTTATGTTGGCAACATTGTGTATGTAGTTAAATTTGGTGGTAAACGTAACAGCACGGTTCAAAGCTACCGTGATAATTCTCCAGTATAGCGAGATATATAATCAAATTCTAAAATGAACTGGTGGTGGTCCCGGATGGAAAAATTCAACATGCAAACAGTGGTACAGGTGAGACAAATTGGAAAAAGAAAGTTGTAAGTAATAAAATTCTCTAATTTCCCCATTATATTTGTAGTTAGTACTCACCCTAACAACAGTAGTGTCTTCTTAGGAAATTTGGTATCATTGAGCAGTGTGCTACGTGCAGTTTGTTCTGCTCCAACTACAGTATAGCCATCCTTTTTCTTCATTTCCAAGTACTTCGAGAGTAGATGAGGCTTTACCTGGAAACAAAAGTGAATCTGAATTATTTGAGGATAATCCATGTGTGTGATAAGAAAAAATTAGATGTAATTAGGCTTAAATATTACAAGTGGTACAGTTCACCATGGCTGGGAATAATGCAATTATCATTCCTCAGTGTGTGCTGCTTCTGAAAGTAAAAGAGAAGGAAAAAGCATCCAAAATCCTCTAGCTAACAGTGGTACTCCGGATCAGCAGGCCAACACACTACCACCAAGTTGAAAACACAAACAAGTTTCCTGTCCAAAGTCACGGAAATAAAAACAGAATTGAATCTCCCTAAATCTAAAGAAAACATTTTAAGCAGAGAAAATCCTCTAACCTTCGAACCAATTAACATTCAACTAGATTTAGACGAACCAGTTACAAAATCTGAAACTTCCAAACCTGTACTAAAAGCGCTGGCATTAGAAGCTGTGAACAATAGATACCCACCAGAAGAATGGTTACATATTTACACAGATGGGTCTACTGTCGATAACAACTCAGGATCAGGAATTACGTGTGCGTTATTCTCATTTTATCAACCAGCAGGACATCATACAACAAATTTTGATGCGGAAATAATGGCTATTCATATCTCACTCCAACACCTACTATACAGAATAGATAAATTTCAAAATGCTGTCATTCTCTCTGATTCTAAAGCAGCATTATATGCAATAAATTCATATAAAATGATGTCAATCCAAATTAAAGAATGTCACAAAATGATCCAACAACTTCAAAAACTACAGAAAAGAATTCAATTGCAATGGATACCTGCACATTGCGGAATTGCTGGAAATGAAACTGCTGACTTTCTTGCCAAAAAAGGATCCAATTTGATTCAGAATACAAATACAAGCCTACCTTTTACATCCATCAAAAGACTGATTAAAAATAAATATAAAATCAAGCAAAACCAAGCACTACGTACCAAAGCCAAAGATAAAAAATGGAGCATTTTAATAAAAAAAAACGGAAATTATTCCAGAAATCCCACGTAAATCTGCAGTAGCAAAATTCAGACTGCTTACAGAACACGATTATTTGGCCAAACACTTGAATAAAATAGGAATTTAGAAGAATCCTAATTGCCCTCTATGCAACAAAGAAGAAGAAATGACTGAAGATCATCTACAAACCTGTGAAGTTCTACCTGATGGATCCACCACAGAGAAATATTGGAGAGCAAGAATGCTAATGGCTTCATTGCCAAAGCCCGACATTAGATAACAACAACACTACACCTAAGCTATGCTGATGATTATGCGAGAATTAGACAAAAGTTGGCAAGAAGCAAGAAAATGTCACACTTTACAATTTGTCAAAAATAATACGATGTAGTGGTGGTTGACCCTCACTCAAGTAAAGATTTCATATTGTACGAAATGGAAATATAAAAATTGGAGATTTATCCTTCGAAGGGGTGGAAAAATTCAAATATCTTGGAGCAACAGTAACAAATATAAATGATACTCGGGAGGAAATTAAACGCAGAATAAATATGGGAAATGCGTGTTATTATTCGGTTGAGAAGCTTTTATCATCTAGTCTGCTGTCAAAAAATCTGAAAGTCAGAATTTATAAAACAGTTATATTACCAGTTGTAATGTACGGTTGTGAAACTTGGACTCTCACTCTGAGAGAGGAACATAGGTTAAGGGTGTTTGAGAATAAGGTGCTTAGGAAAATATTTGGGGCTCAGAGGGATGAAGTTACAGGAGAATGGAGAAAGTTACACAACACAGAACTGCACGCATTGTATTCTTCACCTGACATAATTGGGAACATTAAATCCAGACGTTTGAGATGGGCAGGGCATGTAGCACATATGGGCGAATCCAGACATGCATATAGAGTGTTAGTTGGGAGACCGGAGGGAAAAAGACCTTTGGGGAGGCCGAGACGTAGATGGGAGGATAATATTAAAATGGATTTGAGGGAGGTGGGATATGATGATAGAGACTGGATTAATCTTGCTCAGGATAGGGACCGATTGCGGGCTTATGTGAGGGCGGCAATGAACCTTTGGGTTCCTTAAAAGCCATTTGTAAGTAAGTAAGCAGTGTTACTTACATTTCAATGCTACTCACAGTTCCACCCTGGCACTCCTCCTCTTGAACTATGCCATTAGTGTGTCACTCCAACCTCTCTGTCAGTACATGGCATGTAGAGAGATGTCAAGTGTTCAAAGATAGTGGTTGTGGAAGTATTTTCTCACAGCATACAATAATAAGCCAATGTATCTTCTTTCCTCTCCTCCCCCCCTCTCCAGATTTTAAAAAATGAATATGAATTTTTAGATATGTATGATTTTTTTGCATTATTCAGAAAATGTGTTCAACTTTAACTTATTCATGAGTTTATGACAATCTATCATGTACGTTTTCAGATTTTAAAAAATTAATATTGAAGGAAAATTATTGAACAAAAGCCTTTGACCTGCAAACAACTTTTAGCCCTGCTGTAAATAAGTTTGCTTATCCCTGATCACTGAGTGAGTTGGCTCATGCATACCACATGGGACTCGCATTCGGGAGGTCCATGGTTCGATTCTCAGGCCGACCAACTTGACTGTGGTTTTTTCGTGGTTTTCCACAGTTATTTAGGCAAATGCAGGGTTGGAATTATCATTGCCATGGTCCATTTTCTCTTTCCCTCCCGTGTAGAAAAAGAATTTAGATTTCATATCATATCATTCATCTTCATCTCATTCAACAGACATAATCAGGTCAAGACGGATGTCTTCATCCACCTGTGGGAGGGTGCGTCTTCTCAGCAACCGTTCCTGGGTTCTCAGCCTTCTGCAATATCTCTGCCAGGATTCATTCTTTAAGAGTACTTCCAAGGCTGCTTCGACACGTTGGAAGAGCCGTTGGAATGGATCCCGTGCTGCTTAGTCACCTTGGCAGTATGAGCTTAAGAGTGGGGGAGGGTAGGAGGCCCCCATTGGGTGTGCGGATGAGGGGTCACATGCAGCCAGTGGGCTGGTACACCCACATCCTCATTCATCCCATAATATTCTAGGTGCACAATAGACCTCAGTATGACTGACGTGCAAAGGGTTGTCCTAACCCAACCGTAGTCACCGTGACCTAACCTAACCTAGAAGATACATGAGTGCACGTTAAGCTCATAACCAGAAGATCACCTGTCTATTTTTGTAAATCAAGTGCAATCACCCACAATAGGGCACACAACTACCACGATCATAGTAGCAACTGCTCAGGTACCAGGGTGGGAAGGGGTGGAATCCTACTAAAGCCAAATCTCCTCCATTGCTAGTCAAGTTAAGTTTATTGTTGTTAATAAAATAACATTGACAAAAATACAATCTTAGTTCTTCCCTGAAGGAGTAAAAAACTCGTGCTCAGGGAGATATCTAAACACAAAGAAAATTTTTTGACACAAACTGGGTCAAGAAAAAAAAAATTTACAGGAATAAATTAAATTTAAAAATACAATTTCAATTTTAACAATTTAAGTCATACAAATACATATACATATTAACTCTTTAAAAATTAAATTCCTAACGCTATTTTTTAAATTTCTGATACTAAAATTTTCCAAATTCGGGTATTTATCAATTATTTTATTGTATAACCTTGGATCAAAGTAGGTACCATGGCTCAGAGCTGTGCTTGTGAAACACTTTGGTTCCTCTAGTCGTATAAAATCGGATCTTTTAGTTCCATATTTATGATCATACAATTTGAATTTATTTCGGTTTTTATGTATGAAGATTAATAAGGTAATATAATAAATCTGTTTAATTTTCAAAACATTAAAATCAGTAAACAAAAGCTCAGATGAGTAATCAATTGGTTTATTAAGGCATATTTTAATTATTCTTTTCTGAATAAGTATTAGTGGAGTGAGATTAGAATTACAAGCATTTCCCCACCCTAAAATTCCAGAATGTCAGTACTTGGATATAGGAAGGATAATTACGTCCACTGTTCGTTTTTTATAGGGTTCATCGTAACTTTCATAGGGAAACCACAGGCAGGATGAGTGGTTCCAATTTAGGAGACCGAACTTATGTTATTGTTCAATGGTGATGATAAAATGTCAAGAAAAGTTTGGCAAAACATGAAAATATGAAATGAATATTTCAATGCTAAAATATCTTCATTTCTAAACTATTCGGAGCAGGTAAACATCTTTATTTACAACATAAGGCTCTAGGAATTTAACACTCTATATGCATTTTTGGGTTCACTCATACAGTCAAATTCTTCCATTCAAAAGAATGAAATTATGAATAACATTTACTGCAAGACAACTTAAAATGGTTGCAGATCTTACTGACCTCTGATAACGGTATCCACTGCTCTGCTGTGACACTCAGGCTCCTGAACTGCTTGTCTTCTGTGCACTTGAGACTTTCCACAACAAATTCTGAAGCTCCAAACACTTCACACGTGCGACTTAAACCTCCTAGATTAGGTAAACGATCAATGAGAGATGCCACAACTATGAGTCCTTTCTTTTGCTCATGTTCGATTTCTGTTGTTGACTGTATGTCACAATCTGGAATCATTGATCGCCAAGGAACTAGTTTCTTCTGGACATTGTCATGTAGTCTTGTAGCAGGGGTGGTGTCCTCTTCTGTGACAGCTGCAAGTTAGTTCAAGTGATAAAATAATATACCAAGTCAACATTAACAAATCATGCCACGTTCAACATCAATAAAAATTAAGCAGACATTTTTTTGATAATCCATGTTGAATTTTTCGTACACTACTTTTAACACTTCAATTTAGGTAATTGATTAAATGGCGATCTTACTCGTGTTAATTATATAAGCATGTGGGGCTTACAGCTCTTTCGGTGCTACTTGACACCATCCTCAGAGCCTATTAGATCTCGGCGCTATCTCAACTTCGCTGCCTGTTGTGTCGGTGCGTTCGTGTGATGAAGAGTTGTGTCAAATAGTGTGTGTGTTCTGAAATTGATCTGAGTGTTGAGAATTTGATTAACTAAAACACACCCTAATCAAATTCTCAACACACAGATCAATTTCAGAACACATACACTATTTGACACAACTCTTCATCACATGAACGCACCCACACAACAGGCAGTGAAGTTGAGATAGCGCCGAGATCTAGTAGGCTCTGAGGATGGTGTCAAGTAGCACCGAAACAGCTGTAAGCCGCACATGCTTACATAATTAACACGAGTAAGATAGCCATTTAATCAATTATTTAGACATCTTTTATTTACCTGCTGATTTTAGTATCCATGTTGCTGCACTGAATTCCTTTAACAAAGTATCTGGATTCTCAATGGCAATATGATCTGTTTTAATCACACCACAGGATGTAAGAATCTCTCTTGAAACCCATTCTTCACATGTGATATTTGACAACCGAGGGAGTTCATAGAAGATAGTCTAAAGAAAAAAAACCACTTAAAATTAATAATCTATATCTGTGCCTTAGCATGTGTGCACATAAAAATTACGCTAATATGTCATCTATGTGGCTGTTATGATCCAATGCACAATGCATGAAGACTGTAACAATCATAAACTGATTATTTTACAAAAACATTTATTATTTATTTTTATTTATTTATTTAACCTGGTAGAGATAAGACCACCCGACCTTCTGTTCCCCTCTACCAGGGGATTACAACTACAATATTAAGAATACAATTACAATTATAATTACAATTAATATTAAATTTACAAATACAATAAAAATCAAAGTACTAAAAGATTAACTGATTAATAAAAGCTAGACAGTTTATTGTAAAAGTTAAGAAGAGAGAAGCATTTCTTTTATTGATTAAGTACAAATTAAACCTATTCTACACAGTAAGAAAATGCTTAATAAGCTTGCTTTTGAACTCTACTAAATTCCGACAGTCTCTCATGTCACTGGGTAGGGTATTCCACAAGCGCGAGAGCGAGATTGTGTATGATGATGAATACAATGATGTCTTATGTGTTGGTATGCGGCTATTTTGCGTGCGTGTGAAGAGATTATGATATGATGACAGGTAACTGAAACAGGAGGCAAGGTAGGTAGATGTAGAAGTGTGAAGGACTTGGAAAAGGAGAACAAAAGAATGAAAATTTCTACGTTCATTAAGCCGTAGCCAGTTTAGAGTTTGGAAGGATGGGGTAATGTGGTCAGTGCGACGGACATCGCAAACGAAGCGAACACAAGAATTATGAACACGTAATTTCTTGCGACTGGTTGACATTGAGGTTAGTCAGTAGAAAATCACAATAATCGAAGTGGGGCATTACTAGTGTTTCCACTAGTATTTTCTTGAGTGATAGTGGGAGGAATTTTCGAATGCTGTTTAATAATAATATGAGAATTGCGCACAAATGTGCATTTACGAGAAAGGTATCACTGTTCCTTACGGTTCACTAGTGTATTCCCTGAGTGATTTGATTCTGTTTCGACACTCGTTGAAATGATATCTTGCACACGCTTTATCGCAGAGTTTACACATGCATTCCAGTGATGGTTCGTGGTGTTCAGTTCTCCTGCATAGCTTGTGGTGGAAACCGTGTACTGCCAACCTTGTTATCACGCTGTTTAGCTGGATATTTGGACCTGTCCAGTTATGGTTAATCATCGTGTAGGTGGAGTAGAAATTGAGCCATATTTCGTCTCTCTTTTCTTGTCTGATCCTTCTCAGTTGCGTTTCATGACTAGTAGATGGGAGTGTGAGCCTTGTTCGTCAATCTTCAATCAGGAACGTCTCACGGGCCAGCTTGTAAGCTAATCTGGAGGGGGAAAATTTTGAAATCCCTAGTGCGGCCTTTAGGTATCTTGCTTTCACATTTTCTATGGTCTTTAAGTTATTGTATTTGAGATTGCTCCATATGATTTCTAGACCGTACGTTAGAACCGGAAGCACTTTGGTGTAGAACAGAGTCATTGCTGTCGGTAATAACAGTTGTGTGATGTTTGATACATCGTGAATCTCTTTTATGGCTGCTGAAGCACGTCCCTTTATGTGTATCCTGAAGAACTTAGCTGTTGTCTGAACCATTACCCCTAGGTACTTGAAAGCATTTGTGATGAGTAGTGGTTCATTTCTTAGCTATGCTGTTTAAGGAATGTAGTATGGAAAGCACTTTTTTGGTAATATCGGTTACTTAGTTATTCCAGTTTAAATGTGTATCAAAGTAAACTCCAAGGCTTTTAACACAGGAAGCAAAAGGGATTATTGTGTCGTTTAACTTGACTGGAAGAGCAGGAGTAATGTTGCATAACAGACGTTGATGTTCCACTAGGATTGCTTGTGATTTTCATGCATTGAGAGTCAAACCAAACTTTCTGGCCCATGCAGATATAGATTCAAGGTCCTCGTTAGGATTGTGTATTGCGTCATTGAGTGAGTCAGGGACAGGGGAGTTAGGAACAAAAATGCTATATCAATCACATTGATTGGTAGGCCTAATTATTTTATAATAAAAATGTATTCACAATAAATAAAATAACGGTCTAGCCATCTCCATTTTCTGTACTTTTTTTTTGGTAATTTAAAACTCTTCTATCATTATTTATAATAACCCTGTTCATAAGGGCTATTTGTATGTATTTATTTACACTGCAAGTGGGCATGCACCCCGTGGCAGTGGTATATACAATATAAACAATACACAATAAAATGATAAGCAATACACAATAAAATTTACAATACACAATACAATTTTATAACACGTATACAATTTTATACACAATACAATAAGAATACACAATACAATTTAACACAATAATAATAAAACATAAATAAAATACCTGATTTTACAATACAACCTACATAATTATGTATAGGTCCTACTTAAGTTTCAATAGTCTTTCACTTTACTCTCATCTCATTCCCTGTAGTGGCACTATGACGCATTTCACTGACACTCTGTAACACATTTCACTGACACTATAGAACACATTTCATTGACGCTATAAATTATCACTGATCGGAACTGTTCACTGCACTGTAAAACCATAACTTCACTGACTAACCTCGCTTCACTGATACAACAGTTCAAATAAGTCAAATAATTACATCCTCATGCATACTTATAAACAGAACTGCATTTAAACTAAACATTTCTAGTCTAAGGCCCTCTTACACTCTATTTTTAAATAATTTACAATTCAAACCAAGGAAGTAAACTCGTCAGGCTAGATAAATACATGTCACCTTAAAAAATTAAATGTTGAATGTCACCTTAATTTTAATTTTCACTTTATACACAACTTTTTAAGTTATTCTTGAATCTCCTTAAGGAAGGACAGCCCTCAAAGACCGCTGCAGGTAGGTCATTCCAATCATTTATAGTTCTATTTAAAAATGAGAATTTACCTACATCCGTTTTCTGTTTCCTACATTTGATTTTAAAATCATGATCATTCCTACCATAGTACGTTGGCTTTTCTAACCGAGCCGTTATGTCTACCCATGCTTTCTGACCTAGATGTGCTCTATACAATGATGTTATTCTAGTTTTCCTACGTCTGTTTTCCAAAGTTTCCCATTTAAGTTCTTTTATCGTATCATTTCCATCTTCTCTTTTACCTTTAACAAATTTAGCTGCCCTATACTGGATTCTTTCTAAAGAATTTATCTGATATATTCTATAGGGATCCCAACATGTAGTTCCGTATTCCATTAACGGTCGCACTAACGTCAGATATGCTATTTCCCTCGATTTGGGGCTAGCCTTTCTCAAGATTCTCATAATAAAGTGAAGTGCCCTCCATGCTTTACCCGTAACATTATCAACATGCTCTCCCCAAGAAAGTTTGGAGTTTAAATACACTCCTAGGTATTTACAACATTGTTCTTGCGGAATTACAACACCACTGAATTCGTAATTAAGACTAGTTTCCTCTCGGGTTTTACAAAATGTTATAGATTTACTTTTAGAACCATTTATTTTCATCCTATGCTTTAACGCCCAGTTATAAATTTTATTCAAGTCTGTTTGAATAGCATCTACATCTGAATTATTTCTAATCTTTCTATAGATAATGCAGTCGTCTGCAAATAGCCTCACATTTGATGTAATATTCTGGCATAGGTCATTTACGTATATTATAAAGAGTAATGGACCCAGAACGCTGCCCTGTGGCACCCCTGAACTTATATTTCCAATTTCCGATATTTCATGACCTACCCTAACTCTCTGGGTTCTACCTTTTAAGAATTCTTGGATCCATAGCACCACTCTTTTATCTATTCCTAGCCTACTTAACTTATCAATTAATATGTCATGTGGCACCAAATCAAATGCTTTCGAAAAATCAATCACAACTGCATCGATTCTTCCGCCTCTATCTACCTCTTCAGCTAGATCCTGAACCAGCGACGTAATTTGACTATCACATGAGAAGCCTTCCCTAAAACCATGCTGGCGGTTGTAAAACCAGTCTTTCGCATTTAGAACATGACGAATATAATCCGATATCAAATGCTCCATTACTTTACATACGACAGATGTAAGGCTAATCGGTCTGTAGTTTCCAACATCTAATTTATTTCCACCTTTATGCATGGGTACCACTATAGCTGATTTCCAGTCACATGGAATAGCTGCATTGTTTATGGAAACATGAAATATACGCATTAAGTATGGAATTATGGCCTCAGAACCTAATTTAAGAATCTCTGTAGCAATACTATCTGGTCCTCGAGACTTCCGATTTTTTAATTTCGTTATTCTCTCTCTAACCCCTTTGGAAGTTATTTTGAAAGTCTACTCCTATCAGCGGGATTATTATTATTATTATTATTATTATTATTATTATTATTATTATTATTATTATTGAAAACCGAAATGAAATAGGAATTTAATAAGTCGGCCTTTTCTTTGTCATCAGTTATACTTTCTCCGTTCTGATTTCGTAAAAGCACTACTCCGTCATTTTTTCCTTTTCTCCTGCGTACATAATTATAAAACTGTCTCCAATTGTTACTTTCATCTTCTTTTAAAATAGTTTTTAGAAAATTTTCCTGAGCTAACCTCTTTTCACACTCAAGTTTCTTAATTAATTCGACATATTTTTCCCAATGCTCATGGCTTTGTTTGCGTTTACTAAATGCGTAAATGTGTAATATTCTGGGTCCAGATTTTTCTTAATTATTTTAGAAGGTACACATTTAACTAAAGCCTCGAAAATTATACTCTTAAATTTATGCCACACATTTTCCATATTTCCTTCAGTCCTTAGAAAGTCATCATGCTTTTGTCGTAGAAACGTTTGTAATTCATGGACATCGGTTTTGTTGAAATTCCAGACAGACAGTGGACTTGACCTCGGATTTACTGTGTTTTCCCAGAAGATTTCTAATAAGACGCTATTGTGATCACTTATTTTATGAAGACTTCCAGAGTTGACAAAGAGAGAGACAGGTCTTAGTAGGTAAACATCTAAGAGGGCATTGTCACGCGTCGGACCATTTACTACCTGCGTGAAATCTTTACGCCAGATCAATTCATTAACAAGGGTCTGTGCATCTGAATTTGTACCTGAAATCCCGTTCCAGTTAATTTTCGGGAGGTTTAGATCCCCAGCAATTACTACGTTTCGGTCTTCTGATACTGTATTAAGATATTCATTTAGTTTGTGCAAAGTTAAATTGTTTAATTCACTAGGTGGTCTGTAACATGCTATTACATCTAAGGTTTCCCGCCCATTTCTTATCTGAACATTCAATATTTCAACTTCCTCATGTATCCACAGAAGATTGCTACTTATTTCTATCTTAGTACAAACGAAAACTCCCCCTCCCTTTTCACTTCTATCCTTTCTGAAGACTCTATAATCCGACCTAAAAATTTCCGAGTCATTTATGTCTTCCCTAAGCCATGATTCCATCCCAATTATTACATCTGGATTATAAACATCGACCAAGTTCCAAAACGGAATAAGTTTATTTCTAATACTTCGGCAATTAACCTGCAGTAATCCTAGTAGGCCTGTCCTTACTTGAACATTCTGAATCCCCGTGGCACCTCGCCGTCACTGCTGGTCTAAGCTGCCCGCAGATAGGTCTTCGACCGCACCGCCCGCTGGTAGTCCCTCGACCCCTCTTCCCGCAGGTAGACTCTCACCCCCGCTGACCGCTGGTAGTCCCACGCCCCCGCCGTCCACTGATGGTCCTTCGGTGCCGCTGCCCGCTGTTGGATCCTCGATCCCGCCCCGCCATGTTGTAGTAACTACCCGCGCGAAGAGGGATCCCATGTCTGCAGCCCCCCTCCGATTTAGGTGGATTCCGTCTCTTCCGAAGCATCTGTCGTCTATCCAGGAATTTGGATCGACGAAACGCGCACCAAGACACTCCGCTACCCACTCGAAAGCTTTATTCACATGACCCACTTTTCTCCAGTTCACATCCCTCCGTCTGACGATTCCACTGATGACAATCCCAGCTGCCGGATATTTCTTCTTCGTTTCCATCACCAAGTCATATACATCTGCCATGATATAATCAACACCTCTTCGCAAATCGTTTGTTCCTACGTGAAGGACGATGTTTTTCGGGTCCCCTCGTTCCTGATTCTCGATCACGCTATTACCAAATACAATTGTGTCTGTATTGAAGCCAAGTCACTACTTCATCCCATCCTTAGAACACAATTACTACACGTTTCCTATCACAAGTACAAGTGTACAGTAACTTGAAACATTATAAGCAGAAATATAATTAAGGGATGGATTCCAAACTGGCCTTAGTCAAAATGGCAAGTTATGAGAAAAATGACAAAAATTGATAAAACAAATTTGATACTCTAAGTGCCTAATATGGTAGTTGAATTTGTGTTGAGACTTCTTTGAAGTATATTTAGAGTTACTCTACTTTAGTTAAAAAAATGTGAAACGAAAACATAGTTGATCACTACTTAAATCTTAGGTTTTGTAATATTTCAATATAACTGTGAACAATATTAAAGTAGACTGATCATATAATCGCAAAATGGCTTTTGTTGCTTCCTAATACATAATCTTAACTGTATCTAGGGTTACCATCCGTCCGGCAAAAGGAGGACATGTCCTCTTTTTTAATCATTTTATCCTGTCCGGCAGGCATTTAAAAAAAATGTGAAATGTCCGGCATTTCGCACTTCAACTAGAATTAATATGAATATTGAATAATGTGCGATATTATGCAAAGAATATCTAAATAAATGGTGAAAACCTATGAAAGAATTTAACTGCTTTCAACAGTTGAAGCTGGAGCACATAAAAAACATAAAATATGACGACCTATTGACATGCATTGAATTCTTACACTCTAAAAAGTCACTTTATGATTATAAGCTATTTTATCAATTTTATTCTGCAATGTACAAAGATATGCCAGTCAAGTTAATTTTGACAAATATTTAAGTTTAGATAAACAATGGTGCAAATTCTTCAATTCCAATAGTTCTGCGAGCACTGAAACTTTCTCAGGACTCTTCAAAATATGTCAATTCTATTTATTTATCTATCCCAAGTCATAATGGAAGTGCTGAGAGAGTATTTTCCATAATATCTGCTCAGTGGACAAGAGAACAAAATCACATGCTAACAGAGACAGTCAGAGGTATCATGGTGAAATATAATTTCAAGGACATGTCCTGTGAACAGTTCCATAGTTATTTGTTACAAGATAGAAGTTTGTCTCTTCAGGCTCTTGTGCACAAAGTGGGCTCTACCAATAAATAGGGTACAGATGTAATACTGATCCAGCAACTAGTGAGAAAACTGACTAAGGTGAGCCATTATTTTTATCTTTAATTCTGTTCATACTGATTTTTAAAAAGTCCTCCTTTTTCAGCAATGTCCTCTTATTTTAGATTCCATGTCCTCCTATAGAATTTCTTCTCATGGTAACCCTAACTGTATCCTGTAATTTAATTTACAGTTCAAAACAAAGATTCTAGTTCATCATAGTGAACAGATATTATCATTAAGGACCGGATTTTTATGTAATATCAAGATGTGAAATATGTACATATTTATGTAAGAAAAATAAGCTGAATATGTACCAAAATATGTAAAATCATGAAAATATTTAATATCAATATCTGGAAGGTATAGGATAGGTACGACTCTCCAGTTGTGATTTCATAGAGCACCCGACTTTTTTACCGCACACTTGACACATTACTATTTTTCCATCTGTTGTGAAAGCTTCGTCCATCACAAGCACCGTTTCGCTTTACTGGATTAGGAGAAAATAAGAGGAGGTGTGGGACACATGCATTTTAGCTGCTCCTTGTAAGAAACAAAGTACCTGTTAAAATCTCAAACTATAGGCATTTACAAACTGTTGTTTGAAAAGTGACATTCCTTTCTCATTCAGAAGGGTATGATTATTCCAGCCAAGAACCATACTTTCTAATTGCTCGGAAAATCCCATTTCCGTATAGGTCTACTAAATTTAAAGTAAAGAAGTCAAGCAATAAACTGAAAAGCTATTTATTTTAATCTTTCAACATCTTTCCAGTTTGTTCCTTTACTCCAGATTCTTTTCAAAAGTCGGCTACTATATTGCGGCTCATGTCACACTTAACATGAACATGGGTTTTCCCTGGAAGGATTAGGAAGAGGGTGGGTAAGGTTGCAAATTGCATGGGAACGGCTTGTTAAGACGTGTGCAGAACAATTATAGTTCGAGACAAATCATGTCGTCCTCGTGCATGAAGGCAACACTACTTTCTGAGTGATTTTTACAATACAAGATAGTTGTATGAGAAAGGTTGCCTTTTGTTCACTCATATTTACAGTGAGCAATATGGAACTAAGGACGTTTCGTTTCTTGGGTAGGTAAAGAGGCTTTTTAAATCTGTGTATTTCAAATTGTAAACTTCCTTTTTTTTTTTCCTTTTAGAGAAGTTAAATGAATAAAACCCCTAAATATGTATATTTATGTAATTCCAAGCTATAATATGTAATGTGGGGTAAATATGTAAAACTATGTAGTATCCAATTTTAATATATCAATGGTAATTACAAGATTCGCAAAGATTTGCTATTTATATACGGTTAGCTTAAAAGGAATACAATATGTAATTACATAAAAATCCGGTCCCTAATTATCATTAACATCTTTAAGATTTTCCAGAGTCTTTTCATAAAACTGCATGTCTTCTGGACTCATGTAACTTACTGCATCAATTTTACAATATCCTTCCTCTTTTCCACATTAATTCTTTAAGGGAACCTCCGAAATGTGATGATTTCCATTGATCCGGATTTGGTAGTTACACTATTTTCCTTCCTTCTTCCCAATACAGACTAATTATATCTTGTGCACTTTGTCTTTACTCAGGGTACTGCACTGAAGTAGGTGTTCTGCATTCATTATGGTGTATATCTTAAAGTCCTGCTCCAGCATTTCCTTCAGTCTCTTGTCTTGGACTCTCAGTCAGTATACACCCTCCACCAATCTGGTTCAAGATACCTCTCAGCTATTGTTGCCAAGTGCTATTTGCTTTTGGTGGGTGGAGTTTGTCTCAGTTTTTTTGGCCAGAGAATCCTTGAAGTTCCAGTTAGTAGTTAAAATTCTGATAATCTATAGCAGGGCTTGCCAAACTATGACCCGAATGTCAATCGATGAAATCAAATCAGAGGCTCAGATCCTTAAACAAATGCTCATGTACTGTGGTAACATTGATATTGCTATGATATACTGGTTGAAAGCGGCCAGCTGCCAAGTGACCGTGGGTTGGCCAGCCCAAGCGCGAAGTGTGGCAACAGAGCAACCAGAGATTGCACCACAGTAAGCTGACAACAGTGACGTGGCCTTGGCCTATCTAGTCTTGTTGGTTGGAATTCAAGACAAATAAATAATAAAACAACTCTGCCATGAATTGTTATGATCGAGATGGAAATCTGCTTGTCAAAGTAGTTGAGTAACAACACACACATTCCCTCAATAAAAAACATTTATTGAGAATACACATAAATAATAAGGTTGTAACTTTGTCCCATAGAAAATATCTTCGTGACTGAGAATATTCATTAATCAATAAACAGACGGTTACCTTACATTTGCAGGCACTTCACACTTTTGACATCCAACTCCTGATATAGCTCACTCATAACCAATACTGAAAACACACATGGAAACAGTTACAAACAGGTTGGTCACCCCTCACCCTCGACGCAACAATGCATTCCTCCATTTTTGATTTCTAGAACGTTCTCACAAACCATGTTCTGGTGTAATAACAAACCAAACAGAAATAAACTAAATCGCAAATCTCGCGGGTGTTTGCAGTTGGCTTAATGTCCCATCACAGCTTGTAACAAATACTGCACAAAACTAACATCCGCCCTTATAAAATCCGAGTTGACTCCATACTTCCCAGAACAGATCCTCGAACCCAGTTCGATATCCGTGCTTTTCTGTGGCTCACTTTCCACACGTATTTCTTCTGCGATCCAATCGCAGGTTCACACAACCCGTTCGACTCCCGATCTACTTCAGAGCCCGTGCCCTACAAAACATTCACAACAGCGATCCCATCGCGAATTCCCCACAACAATATTCTCGTAATTGGGCCTGCCGGCACACGTCCGACCTGAATGGGTCCCTTCACCAGACTGACCGCTACTATAAACTCGGGCCTCAGTCTTAACCAACCACTACTATAAACTCGGGCCTCGGTCTTAACCAATCAGCAAACGCAATTATAAAATATTAACTGGCCCCTTGCTAAATATTAACTTCTCCCCATCCAATGAAAAATCACAACGGCTATCATTTGAATAAAAGGAAGGAAAGAGAAAAAAAACTAAAGCAGAGGATACGGTAAGACAGAAAAGTGAGAGGAAGTAAGCCATCTATGAGAAGAAAAAGGAACAAAACAAAAGAAAAAGATAATAAGGATAGAAAGAAGAAGAGAAAATGGAAGTAAATGGTAGTGTGCCGAAACATAAATGGCACAACAGCGACTTCTTTCGGTGAACGCTCACACATTGTAGAGCAGTGGAATTGTGAAGTGGTAAATATTATCCAGTTAAGAATAATATTAGCACTCTGACAAGGGAAGGGTTTTGGCTCGAACAGGAATTTCGTATCCAAAATTTGTATACAGGCCCATCTTTACATCTCTATAAAGCTCCCAAAAGCATTCGTTTGTGTAATGTGTGGTTTGTCTGTTAGAGCACTGTACAAGTTGAGGGGTGGGGAGAGCACTGCACAAGTTAAGGGGATGGGACACCTTACCTGTAAGCCTAGCCTAGCCTAGAAGCTAGTGCGAGTGGTAAAATGTCTAAAGCCCATTTAAGAACATTTTTTTCCAACGTTCTGTCTGAAAATATTGCAGCTAATCAAAAATGTTCACTGTTGTGTCAGTCATTGAATCCGCACAAGGACGCAACCTTAATAAATGAATCATTCCAAGGCTAGGCATAGAATGTATGATCATTCCACCTGAAAAAAACAATATTTCCAGCCTCTGGATATCTATTTCCTTAGACAATACAAAATATATGCTCGGAGGATAACAGATTGCTTAAGGACTCTTGCTGGAAATCCAGAACTTAACTTGGGAAATCGAGTGTTTATAATGAAAATGCACTCTGTTATTCATAACCAGTTGTCTGCTCCAGTATACCGCCCTATGCTTCAATATTCCTGGCAGTCAGCTCGTTACGTGAATCCTGAACAAGTCTTGGACTTCAAACTGTAATTCAGGTAGCATTTGATTTTTCGCCAATGGAATGTGGTTCAGAAGATTGTTCAGGTGTTGCTTCTGCGTGTTGTGCTTATTGCTCTGCTCCATGCTGTTTCATGCATTTTATAGAGGATCCTCATGTACATTTTTAAAGAAGTGTATTGACCAATACCAACCAAACGAAGAGTTACACAAATGAATGCTTTTACGGACTTCATCACCATTGTGAGTTAAGCCTCTGTATAAATTTTAACCAAAAATTCCTGTTCGAGCCGAAACCCTTCCCTTGTGAGTTAATCCACAAGCATTTACTAGTACGTAGTTCTTACAGTGTAACTTAACTTTAATTATGGCAGGAAAAGAAAATAAGAGAAAAGTGGACAGTGAGTGTCGTGTGTTTAAACAACAATGAAATTTGGAATATTTTGTGATTGAAAGTGGAAATAAAGTAGTAGGCCTATGTCTGATTTGTAACGAATCAATTGCTGTGTTTAAGGAGTATAATATCTGCAGGCACTATGAAATCAAACATTCTTAAAATGTTCACAATTTATGGGAAAGTTACGGAATGACAAATTTGAAGCAATGGAACGTGGACTATCATCTCAACAGAATATTTTCAAGAAACTGAGCTCAGACAATGAAGCAGGTACAGTGGCTAGTTTACGTGTGTTGCATGAACTGGCAAAAAAGAGGAAAACCTTTTAGTGATGGTGAACTTGTTGAATCGTGCATGATAAGGGTGCAAAGGAGATTTGTCCAGAGAAAGTAGATTTATTTAAGAACATTAGTCTTTCAATACATACAGTTGCCCGTAGAGTGAAAGATATTGCGAAAAACATAACTTACCAGTTGAATGGAAAAACAAAGCAGTTTGAATAATTTTCACTTGCACTTGATGAGTACTTAAATGTTTCAGACACTTCATAGTTGCTCGTGTTTATTCGTGGCATAAACAGTGACTTTGAAGTCATTGAAGAACTGGCATCTACATGCAGCATGCATGGAAAAACTACTGGTGAAGACATTTTCCGTGATGTTGAAAAAACACTTTCTCGGTACAATTTGAAGTGGGAGAAACTTCAGTGTATCACAACAGACGGGGGTAGAAACATGTGCGGCATGAAAAAAGGTTTTGTTGGAAGAGTATTTGAAGCCTGCAATATAGCTGGGTACCCAAAGCCTATGATATTGCATTGTATTATCCACCAGCATGCATTATGTGGAAAAGATTTGGAGGTATCTATTGTCATGGAGCCTGTAGTGGCGACAGTGAACTTTATTCGATCCCATGGACTTAATCACTGCCAATTCTGTGAGTTTCTACTGGAAATAGAAACAGAGTATCCCGATATTCCCTACCATACTTCAGTTAGGTGGTTCAGCTGCGGAAAGGTATTACTGAGATTCTTCGAGCTCAGGAAAGAAATTGAAATTTTCTTGAACGAAAATAAACGGCCCCTGGCTATAAAATTGCTAACTGTGATTGGATTTGGAAGTTGACTTTCCTTGCAGATATAACCAAGCATATTAATGACTACAACCTTAGGTTACAAGAAGGAGGATTGAACTCTGAACTCTACTCTCATGTGAAGGGATTCAGAAAAAAAATGGTGATTTTTTAATCTCAACTTGTGAACAACAGCTTCATTCATTTCCCATGTTGTGAAAAATTCACAGAATTTCCTGTTGCTTTTTGTCAGCAGGTTATACACTCTCTTCAACAACAGTTCCAGAACCGTTTTTATGATCTCGATGCCAATGCAGAAAATATCAGAGTGTTTCAATACCCATTTGAATGCGATGTAGAGAAGTTGGCACATGAATTGCAGCTGGAAGTTGTTAACATGCAGTGTAATGACATATACAAGGAAGGTAATTGGTGGACTTTTTCAACTGTCTGCCAAGTGACACATATACTAATTTGAAAGACTTTCCACGAGAATTAATATCAGTGTTTGCGTCAACTTATGTATGTGAAAAAACATTTTCAAAAATGAAATATGTCACATCAAAGCATAGATCTGTTAAGTCTGATGAACATTTAGAGTCTGTCCTGCTCATTAGAACGACAAATGTTTTGCAATTACTGTATATCACAGAAAAGTCAGCTTCATTCTTCACATTCAATATAGACCATTAATATTACATGTATTACAACAGGTATTAATATGTAATGTTTGCGTGTTACATTGCCATGCAACTATGACTAATAATTTGTCAAGTATTAATTGCAGCAGTTATTGATATGTAAATGTAGGTTTTAGGTCAATAAAACACAAAGTTGTTTACGAACTTTGTTCATTAGACTTAATTTAAACTTACATGACTTAGCCCGTGATTCTTTCTCGGATGGTTAATGTGGCCCTCGCTATGAAAAATTTGGCAAGCCCTGATCTATAGGATTGACTGGGGAAGGTGTTTTGTCTAGTGCCTTAGTAATATTGTTTTTCTCCAAGATTTCGTTTCTTACTTGTTGAAGGGATTATGTGTTTTGTGTTTCCCGTCAGTTTACTGCTTGAAATCAGTTTATATCTGAGTACTGCAGCTGCTTCTTAGAACTCTAATTTGAATGGTTTGTTCCCCATGTACAGTTGCACAGATTCTACTGCTTCAGTTTCCCTTAATTTGTTGTCCAGTGTTACTCCAAGATACTTTGTACTGATATACTCATTGTTGAATTGTAATTGAAATTTTTCTGAATGGTACTGAGGGGGAAGTACTAATATACTGTTTTGGGAGTATTAATTTTCATATTACAGTAGAACCTCGATTATCTGTCGTAATGAAGGGGATGGGAGGAATGGTTAATTGAAAAAGACAGATAATACGTTCTGTTTTATCTTATTTTTATGTTCTTTTAAAGAAGTGTGTGAATATTTTCTGAACTTTCCTTCCAGCAATTTTCTATTGATCTCCATTCTAACTTCACCGAAGTAAAACAATGTCCGGGAATAAAGAGTCATTTTTGCACCAAAAACCTCATGAGGGTTTCCCCAGTGAATAGGGATTATAAAGAATGGACACTTTGAGTCGGTACCTTTGATGTAGCCGGACTGATTTCAATGACCTTCAAGCCAGCTAAAGCGTGAGATTCTGCTTTCTCCCTAGAGTTGGCGCTGACATCACACCAGCTAGCAGTCGACACAGCGGAAATATAACACATATAATTAATACATCTAGGTACATTATGTACTCAAATAAAATAAATTGGATCCATAAAATAATAAATCCGTCATTAACTGTAATATCTAGACTCTAGAGTTCCTTTATAATGAGAGTTGAGACGTTGACCCCAACAACAATTAAAATATGTAATGATGTGATAGCGCTGAAAATGGAAAAACAAAACTCTTACGAGAAGTAAAACCAGATACCTATATTATATTATATACAAATATTAAACGAATTCGATACTTAATTTTATAACATATTATATTATTTTATAATATAATTTATTATATCTGAAATATAAAATATTATTATTACAACTAGTTCGTCACCGAGAAATAAGGAAAACCCGTTAACTTGAATTTATTTGAAGCAAAGCGTTACTGGGTTATGCAATAAGGTAGGCGATGTTTGGATCCTGTGTCTTAACTCTGTTCTCAACAAGTTCTCAATTATTATCTTAGCGTATGCTCGATTACACTAACCTCTAGCGCTTGAAAGTGGAACTATACGCTGGCGCACAGAGAAACAAAACACAGGAAATTTCGCTCAGTGTCCATTCTTTATAATCCCTATTCGCTGGTTTCCCCTTATTTAAGTGC
The DNA here is from genome assembly GCF_040183065.1 of Periplaneta americana. NCBI lineage: Eukaryota > Metazoa > Arthropoda > Insecta > Blattodea > Blattidae > Periplaneta > Periplaneta americana. The sequence goes on along the minus strand of NC_091131.1, from coordinate 153,477,960 downwards.
AGTTTGTAGTGGAAAATGCAATTGAATCACTGACTGCAAAAGCACCCTAAGTCACATTTTGGTGAAAAATGAGTTAGTCATTGTACTCGCTACTTGGCATATAGATGCAACAGTCTGAGTAGAAAAACAACCGAAATGACAATAATAATACAGTGAAGAAGGGGGATCAATATTGCATTGAGCGTAAAAACACCCTAAGTGCTGGATTGCGGTTGTTTTTACAATCAAAAGTAGCAGTTGGTTCTACTGGAGAATAGCAGTTTACCGCGCTTTATCACTGCCTTCATTGTAAACCAAGTCAAGTTGTTTGTGTTTTCACAATGGAAGAGTTCAGTGGTTTATATTTCAAGAAAAGAGCAAAACATTCTTCGGAATATCGAAGAAATGTAATAAAAAAGGCCAGAATTCATGGTGAAGAACATATAAACCATAGTGGTAAGAAAGTTCCTAACAAAGAAACTGGTGAAGACTGTTTATGTAGGAAAGCGTGATTAAAAAAATTTGTGAACATGTCAGAATTGACCAGAGTGCGAGAGAGCTACTTCTTTTATGTGACAACTGCTCAAGCCAAAATAAAAACCACCCTTGATAAGACTGAGTGCAGCTCTGGTGGAGTTAGGAAGATCTGACATGACAGAACACTTCTATCTATTCAAGGACATTCATTCTGTCCTGTGACAGTACAGGGTGTAAAAAAGAGACCCCTCAACAAAGTAGACAGTCTCTACACAGTAAGAGAGTTTATGGAACTTGTGGTGCATTGTAATAATAAATTCACTGTCCATACAGTGGATGGACATGAAATAATAGACTTCAAGATATGGTGGTCCACTGTGCAGTGGCGGCTCGTGAACTTGAGGATTGGGGGAGCTGCAGTAGATTTCGGTACATACAAATTTCACTTCTTGATATCATTACTAATAAGTATAGGACAAAAATAAATGCACTACATATCGAAAAATCAAAACTTCCTGACTTAGTTGGGAGATGTCTGTGGCATCATTTGCCATAATCGCTAAAAAAAACTGATACCATCGATTTCATTCTGAATTTCAAATCGGCAGACACTCAACATGCAATCTACCAGTTCATCCTGAATTGTTTTAGAATTACCTTTAAACAGTGGCATGTTCCAAATGATTTGTGAGAGATTCGTTCAGATTACTCACGAAATACACCAGAGTTCTTCGAATCGTTTTTTCATCATATCCCCTAAGGGGAAGTTCATATTGGCCACAAAATTTGATACAATCAATATTTTTTTAATAATTTCACGATTTTTTCTTGATTCTGTTTGAGAATGTTTGTTCTGTTCATTTCACTTAATTGCGCAGCAATATTAGTTTTTCCTAACAGAGCCAATGAAACAACATTTTTCAGGTGAGACTGCGAAGTTTCGTGCTTTTTAATTTTTAGGGGCAAACGTCCTAAATCTGTCACACCACTCCTAGTCTATGCAGTATCATCACCGAAGAGGAGAGAAGGAAAACAAAATACAGAATTTTTTTTTGTTCACATCCACGTAACCACAAATGCTTAGCGTAAATTTCATTGTTATCCTCCTTCCTTACATATATGCACTATTTCGGCTGGATGAAGCTTAAGTAAGATTTAAGTTGGGTAACGGACGACCCTGTAATTTCACTTCATTACATCAATCTTCTCCGCGAGGGAAAGTTGAGAAAAATAAAATTAATATTCTGTAATTCACACACTCTCATGCTTGCACATTTGCACTGGTTAAGTTACGGTACTAAGACGTCACACCAAAGCAACACTCAGATATAATGATGGTCAGCAATGTTCTAAAATTGGAAAAGAAGTCTCTTTCGTATTTTACGTGCTATAGCAAAAGGATTCTACTCGTGCAATCATTTTGAGTTAAGGCAAATCCTAAGGTTCTACTGGAGACTGGATATATACGTAACAATAAGGCAAAAAAGAATATTAATTTCGTTATATTAACTCTATAAGATTCTACAACAATAAGTATGTGAAGAGAAAATAACAATGTTGTCATTAAGTTTCAAGGGAATAGAGAATCCATTTGACATAGCATTACAATAGCGACGTGGGGGTGGAGGAAAGATCTTCCCTTGTGGCCTGGCTCTGCAAGCCACTGTAGCGAAATACGGGTTTTAACAGCGGCAGTTTCCCTCTGCTTCCCTTCACCTCTCTACCCCCTGACCAAGCAAGACACACTCTCTATGAGCTGATCACCCTGCAGATCCCAGGATGACTTTGAATGCAGTGTCAATTCCAATACAATCAAAGAGCAAGAAGATTATGCATAAGATAATAGTATATATTCCTGGCCAGATGAAATATAAAGCAATTTACCAACAATTCTTCTACAAATTAAAACAAATATTATTATTATTTTCCTGTCAAAGCAGGGAGTGCTGCAGCTCTGCAGCTCTTATGGACGAGCCGCCCCTGCCACTGTGTACAAGAAAACTTGCTTTTCTGTGAAGACTGCAATAAGAGATGTACCAAGGGCCAACAAGGTCCAAATTAACATATCATTTTAACATTTTTGCTACAACATGTCAACACCAGGAGTTGTTGTGGCTAAGGAATTCAATCACGGTCTTCAAAATCACAGCTTTTCCTTGAAAATAGACTCCAAAAGAAAAACCAGAGCTACCAACAAAAGAAGCCTACACAGATGGAAGAGTACATTATGTGCAAAGAAACTGGGAGACATTAGAAAGTGTATTCAATATATCCCTGATGATGAATCTTCTTCTTCTTTCTGGTGTGAAATAATGGCATGGCCAACAGCTGTTGTGTAATGTGTTAAAAGATATAGAATGTATTTTGTTTAATATCAGTCTTGTAGTGTGTGTATCCTAAGATTTTTGAACAGGAAAAAATGTTTCTGTCAATTAACAGTTGCAAGCAAAATTCATATACAATAAATTCAATAATAACATAATGGAAAATATTAAAACATAAAAAGTGTAGTGTTAATACAATGGTAATGTTTACCAACCTATTTTCTATGATTTAATTGAAGTTTATTTATAATTTAAAGACTGTGAATATATTTTTTTTAGATCAAGTACCAATTTTTTAGAACTGGTTGCAAAAACAACTTAAGTTCACGTATAATTTTTTTTTTTTTTTTTTTTACATTTGCAATTCCATTTTTAATTTCAACTTTTGGGATATTATGTGAAACAATACATTCTATAATCAGTTAATTTTTCAACTTTTTATACGAATTCATTTAACCGGTATAATGTTTTTTCAAGTTTTCTGAGAATTTGTATTCTGTGACTTAGGGTGTTTTTGCAATCAGCGATTCAATTAATGCACCATTGGATAATCCGATGATTGGTTAATATATAATATATAATAGTATACAACATATATATTATAGAAGATCATAGTAAACATGATACACATAATCACATAAATGTAAATACTCTATATATATATATATATATATATATATATATATATATATATTCATTCAATAATTAATTCATTTAACAAAATCAACTCCATTATGGTGAACAAAAACATATATATTCTGAGATTATGAAATTCATATCTTTTACTATAACTGCCAGTAAAAATTTGTTTAAGCTAAGAAAATATTCTTCCTACGTCACATGATGTTACAGGGACAAAATAATAATAACAAAAATCAATATACACAATATATACAAATAATTCGTTTATCAAAACCTATCCCGTTGCAGTGAATGAAAACATATATTCTGAGGTTATGAAATTCAAATCTTTAAAGAACATCACATAAAATTTGTTTAAGCTAAGAGAATGTTGTTTCTACGTCATATGACGTTACAGAGGCATATTTATAATACATTACATCATTATCATTTAATGACCTCATGCATACCTGCTTGCAATTCGACCTTGCTTACGTATCAATGTGACGTAATAGATGTAGCTACCACAAGAAACTACTCGATCTGCTGTATTTTTGGGAACGAAAATGCGCTGTCTAGTAATTACATATTCTGTTCCTATATATGTAGCTTTAAGAAAAGCTATAATGTCAGCGAATCACACCAAAGGGATTGTTATTCATAAGTTTTAAGTTACATATTTTTACATATTTTGGTGCATAATAAAAATATTTTGGCATATATTACATATTTTGAAGGATATTGCATTTTTTTTTCTTTAATTTTCCCTCGACCTGACTCATAAGTTATATGTTTGAAAATTGTTTATAAGCTTTTCCCTTTGTTTCTAATTCATAAAAATAATTTAATAATTGTAAAATAATAACGAATTCTATAAAAAAAAATGTACATCCCTTTGCCATGCTAACATTTATCCCTTAAGAAGTAACAGTAAAGTAAGAACAAATACCAATGCAAAGGGTGGGTCACTGTACTACTACTGCAGTGAAGGAAAGAGTGAAAATTACCCTGTGGATATAACCGTTTGGTACAAACACTCCCAATCAGTTCCTCTGAAAGAAAACAGTTTTCTTGAGAAGCTTATTCTAGCATCAGGTGATGAAGCCAGCTACTGCTATTGTACCAGTCGTAAAGCATCATGAAATGGAGGACTATTTGGATATTTCAATCTCTATTGTCCTACAAACCAAGTATAACAGTAATTCATTTAAAGAACTGTAGTCAGTCAGTGAACTGGAACATCCTGATTTTCAAATGAATGAGGTTATATTATAATAGGATTTAATTTTTTTAATTGTCTTAAACTTTTCACGATTATTTTCATGTAACATCCACAAACATAATACTCTGTATCACATGTTCATATCAATGATAAATGAAGATAAGACCGACCTTGTAGTATTTAGAAGGGGAGGAAGAGTTACGGAGAGAGAGAGAGAGAATAATGTGTAATGAGAAAATAGTCAACTTCAAATACAGGGTGTGTCAGAAAGAACGGATGGATTTCACATGGCAAGAAAATTGTAAAGATTCATCAAATCAAAAATTTATTGTTATCAACATATTCACCAATACATGCAGTTTATTTATGGAAAACAACATCATCCATATGATGTCCTTGGCTTTCAATATAGGCATCGAGGCGTTTTCTGATGTTCGCCATCACTTTCACAGTCATAGCTGGTGCAATTGCCACGATTTCTTCACGAATCGCTGTCTTCAGTTCGTCCAGTGTATGTGATCGATGTTTACAAACTTACGCCTTCAAATGGTCCCAAAGAAAGAAGTCGCAGGGCGCGAGATCTTACCGTAGCCTCGGACAATCTCAGTGCAATAGAATTTCGTCCAGGTGATTTCTTCTTTAATGTTGAACCTGTGATACGAAATGAAGCCACCCACCGCAAAATTGTATTCCGAGTTGGAATCCTAGCGTGACATCCGATGTCGAAATGAGTCCTGAGTGGCGATCACAGACTCTTCATTTTTCAAAAATGTCTCTACGATGAAAGCACGTTGTACACCAGACCAACACCATATTCTCAACTGAAACTGCATTCTATGGCTGACCCAACAGTCGTGGTCCCCCTCACTATATCTCTCTCTCCTCGTTGCGTATCGATAGTTTGAAATCCATCCGTTCTTTTTGACGCACTCTTTATTTGGGAGTAACAATACAAAAAACAGGGACGACATTCGCTGTGCACTTAAAAGAGAAACAAATAACTGCAATAAGGAGCATCAACAGTATTGGAAATCTCTCAGATATGTCCATGAGCTCAGCAATGAAACTTTTTGAAGCTAAAATCTGGCCTACCTGCACATACGGTCTGGAAATGATATGGGAATATCTAAGCGAAAACAAATGAGAGACCTGGAAAGTATAAAATCAAGATACTTGAAGAGGGCACTCGGACTCTCCAAATACGCGTTGTCAAGGTACGCATACGAGTCAGCACAGGAAACTTTCTTTCTGGAAGACTTAAGACTGAGGATGCTGCTACCAGCCACGGAGAGCTACAAGAAAGTAGCGGAAGAAAGAAGACAGAAATGGAAGGAGATCACAGAGGATTTCTATACAACGAATGCAATGATACAGCGAGACAGGACGAATGCCGGCTGACCACAGGGCTAGCGATGCACGGATATCATCACAGAGTGTGTGCAACCAAGAGATACCACTCCGCAAGCGAAATGTGTATCTGTGAACTGTGCAGGGTCCAATGCGGGAGATATCACATTCTCGAGTGTAGAAAGCGTGTGAACTCCATCAGGGAAACAATACAGGAGATAGTATAACCGTATCTATGCACAGTGTGTGCAATCCCAAACTATTATATCAATGATCCTTGTGTATGGTATTTCTACAGAAATTTCATTTTTTCCGTAGGCATTACAAACTTCTGTTCTTCTTTAATGATACATATGAAGTAGAGATATTTCTTCTGAGAGTGACAATTTTGTTATTCTTCCCTCTCCCTCATTATATTAACTTTCTATAAGGCAAGTAAGTTACCAGTAGACAGTCTCTTTTATTTCTGAGAGTCAATCTGATTGGCTTATTCCTTGCCATTATACTAGATTATAAGTTGTGACATACTGGTTATAATAATTAAACAGTAAAGTAAGTAAGAAAGATGTTTTTCGAGAACACTTTACCTGCAGACTGTAATGTTGAATAGGATGGAAAGCAGTGAAGTAGAAATCTTCTTCCAATTTTTTAGCATTTTTCACTGCATTACCACGCTCCACATTTGTGTGTAAACATGATTCCACCACAGCATACTTCTTTGTTATACAATCAAGATGCTTATTCCTGCATAACGTAAACAGCTTCTGCAGTGTTGTCTGAAACGAAAGAATGGATTCTATAATCACTTGCAGGTGGCGGCGGCAGTGGCAGCAGCAGCAGGAGTGGTAGTGGTAACAAGAAATTAAGGTATACAGTATGTACACCTTTACAGTACATACAAAAAATTGGTACCAGAAAGAGAATGAAGTGAACAGATCCCTTGAAATTGTGTCTAAATTGTTTATAAAAATTATTTTGTTTATAATTTTGACATACAACTGAAACATGATAGCTCATGCAGTTTTTAAGATAGAGCCACATTTTTTTCACTGTTTTATAGCTAAAACTATTCTTTAGTGCCTGACATAGAGCTATTTTTTATTTACATTAATTAAATATTACCATATATGCAACTTATACTAATAGTTTATGTTGCATAGATAATGAAAAAAAATCCATAGATAATTATTAACTACATTAATGTTATTTTACTCATTGTCAGGCACTAGGGGACATTTCAAGCTCAAAATGACACCAATATCTCCTTGGTATCACCATATTTGACTGAGATATCATGTTTGAAAGAATTAAATATTCTAAAATTACTATTTATAGGAAATGAGCCACAAACTTTCAGAGCCTAGAGGACTCTATCACCAAATGTCACCCCTTAAGCAGCTTCATGTCGGTCCAGGTTCAGCTTCTTTCTGCCTCTCAAATACCTCCTCCTTGTTTTAACTTCAGGTGATAAATGTTTTTTTGGCATTTTTGTCCTTATTTTTCATTGATGCAACAAATCCTGTGTTTGTCCCAGGGTTTATGCCCATCCTCCTCAGAATTTTAATTTCTACTTTTGGACTCTTATTAAAATGACGTACAACATCACTGACACACAAATTTACAGTTTTGTGGCTAACAGTAAAAGATTATAAATTACTTCATTATGTAAAAACGTGTTTTCAACCTAATGATCATGCCCTGATATCTATGCATCTACTGTATTTTGGGACTAGAAAGAAGTTTATTTTACAAGCAATGCTGGACGAGGGGATTGACAGCTATGAGGATCACTCCAAAAGTAATCCACAATATTTATTTAAAAATTACATTTTTATCCTACAGCTTTGCTATGTTAATAGAATGTAGATACATCCTTCAGGAACAATACGTCACTTTTCTACATAATCCCAGCACCATTCAACTGACTTACACCACCTTGGAATGACGGCCTGTATACCTGCACGATAAAAGTCTGGACCAACACGTCTAAGCCACTCTTTAGTAGCATGCACGAGGGAACGATTTAAATTAAATTTGAATACAAGGGGGAAGGATGTATCTATGACCTCCATAAATTGCAAAGGTTTAGAACAAAAAATAAATTTAAAAAAATGTTGTGCATTACTTTTGGAGTGATCTTCGTAGAAGTGACCGTGGCTGATGACGCAGAATTTTGGAAAATGGGACTTATCTGAAAAACCATAAGGCATAAATCGAAAATTCTTATATCAAATTAAAGGGGAGAAAATTCTCTATTAAATAGTTATATTTTGAAAATTCTAATTTGCGTTTTGTGGGTGTACATATACCTTAACTCACTATACTACTGCATCTGTACAGTACCTGGGCATACAGACGCACGGTAAAGTGCTGAGCCATACACCATGGCAGTATCTCTTGAACACTGTGGTCCACAAATGCTTCCTGTTCTTCAGTCAAAACTCCAGCAACATGGTACACAACTGCTATGAAGGAACAAATGCTGCCATGCCTCTTCTCTTGGGCCTGGAAGAGAAAACACACCAATCTCCTCAATATCTTTATTATACAACATTAAAAAGTTACAATAATTAAATACAGTGATAAAGCATCTCTGAAAATTCTTGAATCTCCTACAGCAAGGTTTGCCAAACTTTTCATAGTGACGGCCACATTAACCATCCGAGAAAGAATCGCGTGCCAAGTCACGTAAGTTTAAATTAAGTCTAATAAGCAAAGCTCATAAATAACATTGGTATTCAACCTTTGTGTTTTATTGAGCTAAACCCTACACGTTCAAACTGCTTTCTTTTTTCATTCAACTGACAAGTTATGTTTTTGGCAATATCTTCCACTCTACAAGCAACTGTATGTACTGAAAGACTAATATTCTTAAATAAATGTACTTTCTCAGGACAAATCTGCTTTGCCGCCATTATCATTCACGATTTAATAAGTTCACCATCACTAAAAGATTTTGCCCTTTTCGCCAGTTCATGCGAAACTAGCCACTGTTGCTGCTTCATTGTCTGATCTCTGTTTCTTGAAAATATTCTGGTGAGATGATAGTCCACTTTTCATTGCTTCAAATTTATCACCCTGTAACTTTCCCGTAAATTGTGAAAATTAAAAAAAATGTTTGATTTCTTTAAAGACAGCAACTGATTCGTTACAAATCAGGCATAATTACTCTATTTTCAGTTTTAATCATAAAATAGTCCAAACTCCATTGTTGTTTAAACACAGAACATTCACTGTCCATTTTCGCTTTTTTTTTTTCTTTCCCAGCCATAATTAAAGTTAAGTTACGCTGTAAGAACTACTAGTAAATGCTTGTGGATTAACTCAGAATGCTAATACTATTCTTAACTGGATAATATTTACCACTTCACATTTCTATTATGTGTGAGCATGTACCGAAAGAAGTCGCTGTTGTCAGCTTACTGCGGTGCAATCTCTAATTGCTCTGTTGCCACATTTCGCGCTTGGGCTGGACAACCCACAGTCGCCTGGCGGCTGAACGCTTGCAACCAGTAGTCTATATTGTAGCAACATCATTGTTACCACAGTATATGAGCAATTTGTTTAAGAATCTGGGCCTCTGATTTGATTTCATCAATCGAAATTCGTGAATAAATTAATCTTCTTTTATTTTTTTTCAAGTTTATTAGTATTTATTTATTTAACCTGGTAGAGATAAGGCCGTCAGGCCTTCTCTGCCCCTCTACCAGGGGATTACAACTATAATACTTACTTACTTACAAATGGCTTTTAAGGAACCCGAAGGTTCATTGCCGCCCTCACATAAGCCCGCCAGCGGTCCCTATCCTGTGCAAGATTAATCCAGTCTCTATCATCATATCCCACCTCCCTCAAATCCATTTTAATATTATCCTCCCATCTACGTCTCGGCCTCCCTAAAGGTCTTTTTCCCTCCGGTCTCCCAACTAACACTCTATATGCATTTCTGGATTCGCCCATACATGCTACATGCCCTGCCCATCTCAAACGTCTGGATTTAATGTTCCTAATTATGTCAGGTGAAGAATACAGTGCGTGCAGTTCTGTGTTGTGTAACTTTCTCCATTCTCCTGTAACTTCATCCTGCTTAGCCCCAAATATTTTCCTTAGCACCTTATTCTCAAACACATTACAACTATAATATGAACAATAAAATTACAATTACAATTACAATAAAAATTAAAGTACGACAAGATTACCTGATTAATGAAAGCTAGACATTTTATCATAGAAGTTAAGAACAAAGAATATTTTCGTATTTACTGAATTACAAATTAAACCTACAATAACAAAATTCTATAGTGATGAAATTACCGGATATTGATATATTTTGTGATAGATTAAGAGAACTATTTACAAGAAACCATGTCTGAACGAGTCTCAATTACTGACCAAGTGCCTAGTAATTTTGCATTTGAATTCAATTTTATTTCGACAGTCCCTGATGCTAGCAGGTAACGAATTTCAGAGTCTTGGCAGGACTATTGTGAAAGAGGATGAGTATGAGGAGGTGTGATGGGATGGTATTGTTAGTATTGTTTCATGGCGAGAGCGTGTGTTCAGGTTGTGGTGGGAAGAAAGGTAAGTGAAGCGAGACGACAGGTACGAAGGAATATAAGAGTTCAAGATTTCGAAGAGAAGGAGAAGTGAATGTAAATTTCTTTTCTTATCTAGTTTAAGCCAACCTATTGTTTCCAGGGATGGGGTAATATGATCATATTTACGAACATTGCTTACAAAACGTACACACAAGTTATGAGCACGTTGAAGTTTCGTTTTGTTGTCGCTGGAAAGGTTAGTCAGTAAAATGTCAGTATAGTCAAAATATGAACAATATGAAAATATGAACAATAAAATAAACGTTAGTAAATGGGCCAAACAAAAGCAGTTCGCGGGCCATAATTTGGCAAACCTTCTCCTACAATCCTGTCCTACAGTACAATCTAAAGTGGTCAAGTAATTACTATAGTCTCTCACAATACGGGTTGAACACAATTCAGTGAATTCACCAAAGAGTGATCAGAAAAAAATTACAGAACAAGAGCCCCTATTTAATTTTTCTTATAAATCTGTAAAGAACACATTTCAGATTGGATTAGTGTTGTGTTAGTTGACGATAGAGAAAGTGAACATTTTTCTCAGAAGTGGGAAAGTATGGGTCCCCTAAATGGAGCTGGAAATATACAAGACACTGGGGCGTGTTTTTGTTGTTTTTCACTAGAGACTTGATCGAGAGCATTGTTGCTAAAACCAATCGTTATGGACAACAATTTACCACCTCGAAGATCTTCCTCCTTAGGTCTCCCATCAGAAACTGATTTCCTGTGACTGTGAATGAAATGTACGTTATTTATGATGATGAAAATAATGAACAAACCAACAATAAAATCATATTTCTTCACAAAAAGAATAATATCTACTCCAGGGTTTGATGATATGATTTCGAGGGACAGATTCAAACTGATATGTAAATTCCTCAATTTTGCTGACAACTCTAAGCAAAACAGTTACACAGAGCCTTCTAAACTATATAAAATTTCCCCCATATTGTCAGATCTGAACATCAAATTCCAAAGTCTCCCATCTCCCTGGACAAAAGTATGACATTATGGAATCAATCAATCTTCTTAATGTATCCAGCTGTTTGCTGACAACATAAAGTCCACTGTAGTCTATTCAGTTGTTTTCCACGAGAAATGAGGGGTATTTTGATCGGTGTTCATTATAGACGCCTGTTGCTAGTAGCCAGAGTTGGGGTGTAGTCAATATATACTGCAGGGCTGTGTCTTCTGCAACTGGTACTGATGATTTTAATTTACTTCTTTTGTGGTTTATGGATGGACAGTATAGAAGAATGTGTTCCAGATCTTCATCATGATTATTACACCACATACAAGTAGGATTATCAGAAATGTGATATCGGTGTAGGTACAATTGAGTGACAATGTGACCTGTTCTGGCTCTTGTTAAAAATGTTAGAACATGTCTGGGCAAGATTTTGTACATTTTCAGATCATTTGGTTTCTTTTGTACAGACTGTAAAATTTTTCCTTTGAGAGAAGAGAGCCAATTGTTGATCCATAGGTTTGTAAAATGAGACTTTACTGAAGCAAAAGCATTGGAAGAGGTCTTGGTTGCAAATATGTTGCCTGTTTTGCAATATTATCGACTTTCTCGTTTCCAGGTATACCACAATGACTAGGTATCCATTGAAATGTTATTTCCTTTTGGAGTTCTTTCAGTTTACTTAGTTGTTTGTGGAATAATTCTATGTGCAGATAGGTTTGGTACATATTTAATTATATTAAATATAGCCCCCTTGGAGTCTGTAAGTATGCAAATAGATTTTTCAGGAATTTGAGTAACACACTGAAGAGCAGCATCAATAGCTAGCAATTCAGTGTCAAGACTGGAGGAGGATGAACATGGTATGAAATAACTTTCTTGATATTTTGGTATCATTATTAGGATTTAGAGATCTATATGTACAAATTTGAAGGTGATCCTTATATGTGCTGCAGAGTAGTTCCATGGAATCTAACTTAAGAATGTATGGAGGATCACTTTTGAAATGATTTCCTGGAATTTGTATGCTATGTTCTGGAATCACCCATTTCCATGGAGGAATTTCGTTCACAACTGGAGTTTTAGCAATGAGTACACATTATGGAAAGGGAGATTATCTTTCAAACAGTACTTGCCGCTAGAAACATAACAAGAACTTAAGAATTGTGTGAATCTACAATTGGACATGTGTGGTCCTTTGCGGTTTACACTGGCAGTACAACCAAACTTGAATCATCACAAATACAGACAAAAGACAACAGCTATTGTGTTACATTTAGTAGAACCGCTTCTAAATAAAGGCAGGACGTTTGGAAGGATAATTTTTACAACTCACCACAGCTGGCAGCAATGCTGAAAAGCAAAGGGACCGATTGTGTTGCACTAAAATTGAACAGATGTGGGGTTTCTAAATGAATTAGGAATAAGAAACTGGAAAAAGGTGAATTATTTGTTCAGCACTCAAGCCCTCACTGGAGTGACAAAAAATATGTTACTTTGATCTCTAGATTTCACAGTGACGAAACTCGGACAGAAGAAAAAGAGGGATAGAAAAGGAAAAGCCCTATAATAAATATATAGGAGGCATTGACCTCAAGGATCAGCTGTTACAGATGTATCTAGTATAGGGGAAACGTCTGCATAAGTGGTACATAAAGCTCTTCAGAACACTCCTAAATGCCACAGTGGTCAATTCCATGACAAATTATAAGCAAACTAGTGGAAAGAAAACTGATCACTTATCATTCAGAATTCTATTACTATGATGTACCGAAGTACATATTATGATATTTCTGTGCTGGAATTCTGCATTACCATATGGTGAAGAATGAGTAGAACGGAGAAACATTCTTTCCGGCACCAGGATTCGAACCCGGGTTTTCAGCTCTACGTGCTGACGCTTTATCCACTAAATCACACTGAATTCAAATTCCAATGCCGGATTGAATTCTTCTCAGTTTAAGTCTGTACATAGCACGTCAACACGTAGAACTGAAAACACAGGTTCGAATCCCAGTCCTGGAGATAATTTTTCTCTGTTCTACCCATTCTTCACCATTCAGAATTCTGCTTGCTGAGAGATTGTACCTTCAATTCGGAGATTCAGAATAGAAAGTACATAAAAAAATCAGATAACACCACAATTCGACTGAACGAGAGACACTTTCCCAGAATAATTCCACCTAGTGAGAATAAAGCGAGACAGTAAAGAAGGTGTGTTGTGTATTCCAAACATGGAAAGAAAAAAAGACACAATGTTTTTCTGCCATATTTGCAATGTCAGTCTCTGCGTCAAAGAATGCTTCGAGGCATATCACACCAAGAAAAACTTGTAAGGCAATGTGTAAGGTTACCATATATCAGCATTTACGGGGACATGTCCGCTTTTTGATAATAAACATAGTCGTCTGCATACATTTTTGGAAATCCTCTAATTTGTCCGCGTTTTTCATATTGAAGTCTTATTTATTCATTTTTGTTTGTTAGGTCTCATGTTACTGTGAGCTGTGGAAGCATATTGCAATATAAGTGATTGTTAAAAGTGTAAATGCTGTTTATTCACATAAATCCTTCATTTTGTTAATTATAAATAGCAGTGAACTTATCAAGCAAGTTATTAAATTCCATGAATTAGACTTACCATCGATTCTGTGAAAGACTTCTTTCAGTGAAATTTAATTTCCGACAATTTACATGAAAATGTATGTTTGACTATTTGCAAAAGAAATTTTAAATCTTCCATCCGACACTCCAGACAATATGCTTTACTCACCTAAGAAGTACAAAGGACTTGGTCTTCATAAAGCAAGCTGGGAAGCTTTTCTACAGTTTATCAACGCTTGCAAATTGCTTACAAAGACAAACAACATATATGTTTCAAATACACGTGATTTGACCAATGAAATACAAGCAAGTCTGGATAAACTTGGATTGGCAAATATTGACTCCTCTGATCAGATAAATGTACCATCTTTACGAAAACTCCTACGAGACAAAGAGTTTTATTCCTGGTGTACGTTGCCTCAGAAAGGAAAGGGAGTCATTCTATACAAAGAATACACACCTAGTAATAAATGGCTAGCTAAACCGAATGGATTGACCAGCAGCGAATGGAAGGACGCTATTAAGATGACTGCCAATGTCTGCCCAGTACGTGCTCTACCAGGTAGGTCTCAGAATGGAACCCACTGCCGACATTGTCGGAGTGAGAAAGAAACACTTGCTCACATTCTGGGAGCCTGTCCTCATGGAGAACTACTGAGAAATAGTCGTCACCACAAGATTCGATCCCTCCTAGCATTGTCCCTACGAGGAAAAGACTACCAAGTAGAGGAGGAGGTCCATGGTTTGTCCACAAATGGATCTACAAGGCGCACTGACATCATCGCTATCTCGACAAGATCAACAAGCGGATTCATAATGGATCCAACTGTAAGGATGGAAACGTGCGAAAATCAACCTACTGAGGTACATCAGAAAAAATGCGACATATACGACCCCACTATACCATATTATAAGCAAAAATATCATCTAACATCGATCGAAGTTATTGGATTACTGATTGGGGCTAGAGGGACCATCACAAAAAGATTCGCGCATTTTTGCAAGCAGTATGGTCTAGGACAAACTCTTGTCATTGAAGTATCTCTGTCTGCAGTGAAGGGATATATAAAAATCCTAAGAAACTATCTCTACACGTAAATAGATTGATCTTTTCCTATGGCGATCTGCTCACTTAAGTTGGGTCTTGCAACTAGTGCTAAATAGACGACTGTGATCACTTGATAGGAAATGGATACCGTACTAGGAAACTTTATGTTTATTCTGGAATTAATGATCTTTTGTTTAGTCGTTTTCAATTATTTATAATTGTGTTATTTCTTTTTCTTTTCCTTCTCCGTTGTTTTTTTTTTCATTATAATTGTGTACCTACCATTTACTAAAAAAAAAAAAATAAAAAACAATTTTTTTGTAAGCTTTGTCTTCTAGGCAGCCTTCACTTGGAGGAAGCTGAATAAAATTCAGAATAATAAGTAACAAGGAATTGTTAAAGAAAATTAGATCTAATGATAAATATGCAGAAGCTACAGAAGTGATATAAACGAAGAAGTCGGTACAAGGAGTTCGTTGGTGAGAGGAATGTGTAAGCATTTTGAGATTTCAGAATATGGTAACTCTAGTAATGTGGGTTTTGTAATATTACTTTATGAAGCTTAATTAGTATTATGTGTAATTTTCAAAACTAAGCATTTTTTCAGGCGAGTTAAGAGCCATTTTGATAAACTACTGCATTTTTATCAATGACGCATTTAAATTCCCGGTATCCCTGCACTAGCACCAAGTTTAAATGTCTGTCAAAACATTGGCAAAGGGTTAACATTAGTCAGAAAACACCCAACATGGATCACTGGTATGCTAACTAAATATTGTGGGATTTTCATTTATGAAATACTGGATAGAAATGAAATCCTTTCCATACTAGTTTCCACTTTATGAAGTGACTAACAGAGAGTGACATAATGTTGCTGTTACTAGAGGCTCAGTTGCCACCTAATCATGGTACGAGTTCAAAATGAGTTAAGCGCCAGAATATTTAAAATACGAGTATAACTGAGTATTTACACTTTTACAAAAAAAAAAAAAAAAAAAAAAAAAACAAAAAAACAAAATAAAACAAAAGAAGACAAAAACAAAAGCAATAACTACTATCTTGAAAACCATACGAAAATATACAACTCATGACAATTAAAGAAAAATCTAAAATATCTAAAAAAATAAATAAACAAAAGAAGACAAAAACAAAAGCAATAATTAATATCTTGAAAACTATACGAAAATATACAACTCATGACAATTATTAGAAAAAATCTAAAATATCTAAAAAAATAAACAAACAAAAGAAGACAAAAACAAAAGCAATAATTAATATCTTGAAAACCATACGAAAATATACAACTCATGACAATTATTAGAAAAAAATCTAAAATATCTCAAAAAATAAATAAACAAAAGAAGACAAAAACAAAAGCAATACTTACTACCGTGAAAACCATACGAAAATATACAATACAAAAGAACCATTGAATATCTACCAAGGAAAACAACAACTGCTCTCTTCCAACTTTTCACCGGCTTGAGCACCTCAACAAACTAGGAAAATAAAACCCCAAATTCATGTACCATCTGTGATAGCTATGCACTTATGAACAAGGACTGTTTCCTACAATGCAGAAAATTTGATACAGGAAAACAAAGAAGACAATATCTTCAAGGATTATAATGGGAAGCAAATGAATTAACGACTTAAGCTTTCACGGTGAAACAGACCAGAAATCTGTGGTGTTCAGGTAAAGGAGAATAAGTCATTTTTTTGTGCAGATGAAATTTTGTTCCCCAGATGAACACACAAATTAAATTATACAAGTGAATGTGCAAAAATCAAAAGGATACTTGCAGTTGTTGTGTTTTGTGTGGAAAATTATTTGCAATAAGGGTCCGAAGTTTAATTTTCATTTGTCTCCAAATTCATTTTTATGACTTATCTCCCTTTACCCAAACAACACAGAAATAACCTTATGCTATTCCACCATGTTCTGGAACTACACACAAGTTCCTCATCAGGACACACAGACATGACCAGAGAGGGAGCCTACTTTGGCAACTCCAAACAACCCAGTACTCAATTTGTTTAGGAGGTTGAGTGAACCTCAGGGCCATTTGGGAAGTTTTGGCAACATGAAAAATCTCATCACCACCTGGAATTGAACCCAGGACCTTCCAGTCCATAGCCAGTTCCTCCACCAACTGAGCTATCAGCTGCCAAATGAAAAGCATATGTATGTGAAAATGTAGATCATGTTGGTTGCCCAGCACGCATTCTTCAGAATGCAATTCAGCATTTGGCTGATAGCTAGTTTAATTGCTTGATTTAGAATGTATTGTGATTAAACTCAACTATTTTTCTATACTATATATCGGCCATTCTAAAATTAAGGGCAGATTTGAGCTCCTACAATTTTTAAAAAGAAAACTATCATTTTATTCTTCACCTAACATAATTAAGAACATTAAATCCAGATGTTTGAGATGGGCAGGGCATGTAGCACGTATGAGCGAATTCAGAAATGCATATAGTATGTTAGTTGGGAGACCAGAGGGAAAAAGACCTTTGGGGAGGCCGAGACATAGATAGGAGGATAATATTAAAATGGATGAGGGAGGTGGGATATGATGATAGAGAATAAATTAATCTTGCACGGAATAGGGACTGATGGCGGGCTTATGTGAGTGCGGCAATGAACCTGCGAGTTCCGTAAAAGCCATTTGTAAGTAAGTAAAACTACCATTTTGCTCAAACAAATTATATGTATATCAGCTTCTCATATACTTTCATTTATCATTATATAGAATACCACGATCAAAACTGCCTATTTAAAATGAAATAAAATTTCTGATTTTGCTCTGAAACACGAAAGTGACGCAGAAGTTACGTCACCTTCATGGTTACCAGATTTTGTGATATACAGTAATCTTCAAATATGTACATCACTGGGAGGTTAAATGATAAGAAGTTTACTTTCTTAATTTACAAGTATAATGAGAAACAATCATAAATATAGTAATGTGATATGTAATTTAAAAACTTCTTAATATTATGTAACATTGTGCCGGTAGTTTTCCGGCACTCTGTCTTTTCTTTCTCTTTCATTTTATTGATTTTCTTTCTTGATCCTTTGTGACCTGTCCTGTTAATTTCTTTCTACTCTTATACGTAGATGTCTCTGTTTTAGTTTTGTTTTTTCCTGCTAGTTATGTTTCTTTATTATTCAATATACCAGGAGACGAGGCTATTTCAAGAGTACCTCTCTCATTGGTTGATTTTGGATTTTGTCGGTTGCGAGGCATTCTGGCACCTCGCGTCATGTTGGAGACAGAGTCTGGCCCTGACCATGAGGGCTTGAGGTTCAACAGCTGATCCTCAGAGAGGAAACCTCGCAGCTGGGCCGCATGTTTGTAGCGACAGAGTCACTATTCGCTAAGTCATCTGATGCCAAGGAGAAAGCGTTGAGATGTGCATACTTGGTTAAAGAGGGAGAGAGAGAGATTAAGTTTCGTCGGTACGTATGTTTTTTTCTTACATTTCCACTTGGGTTGTTATGGATGATACAGGTTAGACTTTCCATATTTTATAAATTTTGTTATCGCTCTTGTCCACTATTATATATTTACATATTGTATTTCTAGTTATATTTATGACCTCATGACCTCTTTCCTATATATATATATATATATATATATATATTACTATTTGTACATCTGATTTGTCATGACATGGGACATTTATATATTATTTTAACGTACCGAAATACATATGATATTTCCATGCGGATATTCTGCGTCATCATACGATGAAAGAGTAATGGAACGGATCCCGGCCAACTAGTCACTCATAACGAGTGCACCTCAGCACATGTGTGGACTTCGGTCCTACGTTCATAGACATCTATGACGTAGTGCAGAGGGCGGCCACTAGAGGGAACCTAAGAGTTGGAGCTTAATCTGAGACGATTCTGTCCGGCGCCGGGGTTGTATCCGGTGTGGCTTAGTGGATAAAGCATCAGCACGTAGAGCTGAAAACCTGGGTTCAAATCCCGGTGCCGGAGAGAATTTTTCTCCGTTCCATTACTCTTTCATCGTATGATGACGCAGAATATCTGCATGGAAATATCATATGTACTTCGGTACATTAAAATAATATATATGATATGCGTAAATCACTTCGTGATTTAAGACGGCGCTTATTCCGTCGGATCCTGGCCAACTAGTCACTCATAACGAGTGCACCTCAGCACATGTGTGGACTTCGGTCCTACGTTCATAGACATCTATGACGTAGTGCAGAGGGCGGCACTAGAGGGAACCCAAGAGTTGGAGCTTAATCTGAGACGATTCTGTCCGGCGCCGGGGTTGTATCCGGTGTGGCTTAGTGGATAAAGCATCAGCACATAGAGCTGAAAACCCGGGTTCAAATCCCGGCACCAGAGAGAATTTTTCTCCATTCCATTACTCTTTCATCGTATGGGACATTTAGTTTACATATGTGTCTGCTGAGTCATCATGGACAGTGTTTGTTGTAGAAATGCGCATTGGCAGTGTATATAGTGTGTTTGTAGAATGTGTTTCTTTGCCGTCATGTTACAATTAGATAATTCTGATCTTAATTTGATTTATTATGATAATTAGTAGAGGTCTTTGTTAGTTATAATGAACAATTAATCAATCAATCTTCTTAATGTATCCAGCTGTTTGCTGACAACATAAAGTCCATTATAGTCCACTGTAGTCTATTCAGTTGTTGTTTTTCACGAGAAATGAGGGGTATTTTGATTGGTGTTCATTATAGATGCCTGTTGCAAGTAGCCAGAGGTGGGGTGTAGTCAATATATACTGCAGGGCTGTGTCTTCTGCAACTGGTACTGATGATTTTAATTTACTTCTTTTGTGGTTTATGGATGGACAGTATAGAAGAATGTGTTCCAGATCTTCATCATGATTATTACACCACAGACAAGTAGGATTATCAGAGATGTGAAATCGGTGTAGGTATAATCAAGTGACAATGTGACCTGTTCTGGCTCTTGTTGAAAATGTTTGAACATATCTGGGCAAGTTTTTGTACATTTCCAGGTCATTTGGTTTCTTTTGTACAGATTGTAAAATTTTTCCTTTGTCAGAAGAGAGCCAATTGTTGATCCATAGGTTTGTAAAATGAGACTTTACTGAGTTATAATGAACAAGAGCGAGTAAGATTTCTCTCCTTTCTCTCTCTCTCTCTGTCTTTCCATTAGTTTTCGTGTTTCCCTTTGGCAGTTGAGCTGTAACATTGTAATTGTACATTACATATTTTTTCCCCAGCATGAGTTTCACTTTTCTGGCTTTCATCAGTTTTCTGTGTCCCATGTCGGGATTTTTAATGGTTGCTATTGTTATGTACATAGGCATCGAAATATTAGTGTGGTAGATTATCTTTTGTTATTCATTTGTTTATAGTTATTACCTTATTTGTTTTTCTTCTTGATGTTAATAAATTGTTCTTTGTTTAAGGTGAAAGTTTTAGTTTTATTGTTCAACCCAGTTTTCCACAAGGTTTTCATCTTTTATCTAAGGTCAACGGGTTTTTAATGGGCAAACGGAATCCAGCACGGTTCATTGGTACCAGATTGCGTGGTTTTTGGTAATAGTTTGATGCCTTGTTGGATGTGGGTTTTCAGGGCTGATTATTTATTGTTTTTGTTTACTGTTGCATAATGGAGCCTGAACTTGTTGCATGGCATTTGCTCCAAAAGGATGAGTTGGTGTACGAGTTGAGAGTACGTGGGGCAGAGGTCAATCCATCTGCAGACTGTGCGACATTGTTGGCCAAGATCAAGGAACCAGGTTTTGTGCCTAAACATGGCTTGCGTAAATTTCCTCAAGTTACGATTGCTAATAAATTATTTAAGTGTACTGAGATAGTCGATTCCCTTTTGGAAAGAGTTGAAGATCTTAAGGTCGATTTCACTAGGGATTGTTACAGGAGAAATTTTAATAGAATTTCTCATTGGGAAATGTATCTAAAGAACATTATGGGAGTTAATTTGAAGCAGCTCGGTAGGGAAAGGTGTGAGCTTGAGATGCAACGGATGGTCGGTGCTAAGATTAGTTTAATGACTTTGAAAATGTGTGTTCGCAGGAGAGTAGTGAACTACATACTCCGAACGTGAGAGACTCGCAATTTGTGAGTGATTCGGTTCCAATGTGTAGTCAGCCGTCGGTTGGGGCTGTATCAGATGAGGAAACTGTTCCTTATTCGGCTTTTAATTCACCTAAACTTCCTAATTCTTTTGAGTCTGTTTTATCAAAGTGGGTTTCCTTTTCTGCGTCATCATCTCTCACCTTACTTAGTAAGTAAAAGTTGAATATGTTAGTTATAATTTCTGAGAGAAAATGTTGTTGTTGTTTTCTAATGCCAGGCGTTTGACAATAAAGTCATTTGACCTCTTGCACTCCAATATTTTTCGAAGATATTACCATGGTCAGCCAATGAAGCACAGATTTTGAGGTGTTCCGAATCCATCTCTTGGTCTGAGTCGCACAATGGGCAGTTAGGGGACTGATATATTCCAATTCTATGCAGATGCTTGGCCTAACAGTCATGGCTTGTTGCCAATGTAAATGCAGCTACAGACGATTTGCGTGGTAAATCGGGAATTAACTGTGGATTATGATGCAGAGAGTTCCATCTTTTCCCTTGTGATTGTGTTATCAAATTTTGTTTGTTGAAGTCTAAGTATGTAGATTTAATAAATCTTTTCACAGAGTAATACGTAGATTTAGTAACAGGTCTGTAAGTAGCAGTGCTGCCCTTCTTTGCTAAAGCATCCGCATTCTCGTTTCCCAGGATTCCACAATGTGATGGTATCCATTGGAATACAATTCTTTTATTGAGTGATATTAATTGAGAGAGCATTTTAGTTATTTCTGCTGTTTGAGATGAAGGTGTGTTTAGAGACTATTGATAGAATAGCTGCTTTGGAGTCTGACAATATAACTGCATTCTTAAATTTATTGATGTGGCAGAGAAGATTCCTGAGACTTTCACTTATTGCAATGATTTCTCCGTCACAACTTGTTGTTCCATACCCAAGAGATCTATAAAGGGAGAAGAGACAGCATGTAACACCTGCACAGGCACCTTGTTCTCTGGAGATCAAGGATCCGTCAGTATATAAATGAAGCCAGTTTTGTGGAGAGTACCTAATATTAATTGTCTCTAAAGACAACTGTTTCAGTATTTCAGTGTTTACTTCTGATTTCAGTATTTCTTCTGTTAAATTTAGATTATATTCTGTATTCTATAGAGTTAAAGGGTTTGGTAAAATAAAGTAGAAGTCAGTAACAATAACACATGAAATTTAGAAGTTTTTAAATATAAAATTGAGATGTCTGTAAATGATACTGCTAGACAAGCATGTATGTCATGTGTGCATATATATAAAGTTACATAACTCAGATCAGCACAACTACATTCAGTCTGGCATAAATTAAGAGTTATCTTACATCAACATCACAATAATTTAATGAACAATAACTTCCATCATTAAGAGTCTCAACTCGCCTTTGATACCTTCAAACATTGTTAAGATTATGGGGAACGCTTTTTGCTTACCTGTTGAAACATATTCCATAATCCTTCTCGAAGGTGGTGGAAATGGTGCAGGAGTCGTATGAGCAGCCACTCCTGCTGGTAGCGAACACTTGGCTGCTGACCCTCTCTCAGAAGACTATTCTGCAGCCATTTTGCCAATACATCTGCTGATTCCTAAAAAAATGTAAACCAATATTAATAGAAAACTGTCTAGTGAAAGAGAGTTAAGACATAGAATGTCGTTCTTAAGCTCAGAAGTGTCCTTAATAATTATAGCTGGGTCCTCGTGCTCCTGGATAGCAGTCAATCTACCTGTGAAGTGAAAATCGGCATTAGGGTTATTCCAGTGTTGATCCACATTTAGACATAACTTTTAGTACTGTAGCTTTATTCCCATATGAACTTCAAAACATCTGAATATTGCAAATAGTACTGTCCAAGTAGGTAATATTCCTTTAATTTTCAGTCCTCTATCTTAATGACATCAGGGTGAAAAAAATATTTTATATGACTGTTACAGGTGTGACTTGCAAAAATAGGCAGCCCTATACAAACATTTGCTAAATTACATTTAAAAACTCTGTGAATCTGGCTTTCCTTGACATTATATGTATTTTTTTCTGTCACGAGAAAGTATGAGGAAGCTATATCTACTTTCAGAATGATTCTAAATTAATTTGTCCTTTTTTAATGATTTTTTAAATATATGTTGATATAATATAGGTTGAGAGGGTTTGGAATTGAACGGGTTACATCAGCTGCTTGTCTATGTGGATGACATGAATATGTTAGGAGAAAATCCACAAACAATTAGGGAAAACGCGGAAATTCTAGCTGAAGCAAGTAAAGCGATAGGGTTGGAAGTAAATCCCGAAAAGACAAAGTATATGATTATGTCTCGTGACGAGAATATTGTACGAAATGGAAATATAAAAATTGGAAATTTATCTTTTGAAGAGGTGGAGAAGTTCAAATATCTTGGAGCAACAATAACAAATATAAATGATGCTCGGGAGGAAATTAAACACAGAATAAATATGGGAAATGCCTGTTATTATTCGGTTGAGAAGCATTTATCATCTAGTCTGCTGTCAAAAAATCTGAAAGTTAGAATTTATAAAACAGTTATATTACCGGTTGTTCTTTATGGTTGTGAAACTTGGACTCTCACTTTGAGAGAGGAACATAGGTTAAGGGTGTTTGAGAATAAGGTGCTTAGGAAAATATTTGGGGCTAAGAGGGATGAAGTTACAGGAGAATGGAGAAAGTTACACAACACAGAACTGCACGCATTGTATTCTTCACCTGACATAATTAGGAACATTAAATCCAGACGTTTGAGATGGGCAGGACATGTAGCATGTATGGGCGAATCCAGAAATGCATATAGAGAATGGAGAAAGTTACACAACACAGAACTGCAGGGATTGTATTCTTCACCTGACATAATTAGGAACATTAAATCCAGACGTTTGAGATGGGCAGGACATGTAGCATGTATGGGCGAATCCAGAAATGCATATAGAGTGTTAGTTGGGAGGCTGGAGGGAAAAAGACCTTTAGGGAGGCCGAGACGTAGATGGGAAGATAATATTAAAATAGATTTGAGGGAGGTGGGATATGATGATAGAGACTAGATTAATCTTGCTCAGGATAGGGACCAATGGCAGGCTTATGTGAGGGTGGCAATGAACCTCCGGGATCCTTAAAAGCCAGTAAGTAAGTAAGTAAGTATATGTTACAGGTTGGACAGATGTTACGGGTTAGATATAGTACAAAACAATTCCATTAAACTTAATTTGGAGCACATACATTTTATGTAAAGACCAATTTTCCATGGAATTGATAGTTGTAAACGACAAAAATTATGAACAAAACAGTAAGTTATATAAGTTATTGTACACAAAACAAATACAACACAACTCAAGATTTTCAGTACCTATATCTGTTAGAACTAGAAGAAGAAAACATTACACAACTCAATTAACATTGAAATTCTGAGTTCAGACATTACTTTTTAAAAGAAAAGAGACCTCGATCATTAACAACTGTTGGGGGCGGAACCACCTTCAAAATGCTAGAAACTGTCTCAAAAGATTCATCATTTTCTTCTGGCCAAATCCAAAAATTTGATCCGCTAGGATGCATATAACGTAAGAGAACAAGATCCTCCCCTATGTCTAATACAGTAGCATAATAATTTTCCCCTTTACTGCCTTTTACACTACTCCTTAAGTGAATGAACACAAAATCTCCATTTTTCACATGGTTGGTTTTGTTTCTAAAATTGCTCATTGCTTGATGGAAGAACGATAGCAACATCTTTTGACGTTGCTCAGAGGTTTGACCCATAACTAAGGCGCCACTTTTCTCTGCAGTGGCGAAGTAGTGCAGGCTTTGCAACTTTGGAATGTAAGACACTGATTCCCATCTACTTCTAACATTTCTCTTGCAGCTTCAATTTTAGCAGCATTAATATATTTCATTTTAATGCCAGGATTAATTTCTTTTGCACATTTGTAGAACTCCTCTGGATTAGCAATACTGAATTTCCTACTTTTCACTGGAAGCCATACACTATATTTCACTCTTCCACCAACACCATCTACTGCACCCTTTCCGTGGTAGAAAGTAAAACATTTCCAATCTACTTTTACAGTGAAGTCCTTCTCAAAAAATAGCAGATTAGACGTTGTTGTTGTTGTTTTCTAATGCCAGGCGTTTGACAATAAAGTCATTTGACCTCTTGCACTCCAATATTTTTCAAAGATATTAGGCCAGCCACTGAAGCACAGATTTTGAGGTGTTCCGAATCCATTTCTTGGTTTGAGTTGCACAATGGGCAGTTAGGGGACTGATATATTCCAATTCTATGCAGGTGTTTGGCCAAACAATTATGGCCTGTTGCCAATCTAAATGCAGCTACAGACAATTTTCGTGGTAAATCGGGAATTAACTGTGGATTATGATGCAAAGAGTTCCATTTTTTCCCTTGGGATTGTGTTATCAAATTTTATTTGTTGAAGTCTAAGTATGTAGATTTAATAAATCTTTTCATAGAGTAATACGTAGATTTAGTAACAGGTCTGTAAGTAGCAGTGCTGCCCTTCTTTGCTAATGCATCCGCATTCTCGTTTCCCAAGATTCCACAATGGGATGGTATCCATTGGAATACAATTCTTTTATTGAGTGATATTAATTGAGAGAGCATTTGAGTTATTTCTGCTGTTTGAGATGAAGGTGTGTGTTTAGAGACTATTGATAAAATAGCTGCTTTGGAGTCTGACAATATAACTGCATTCTTAAATTTATTGTTGTGGCATATAAGATTCCTGAGACTTTCACTTATTGCAATGATTTCACCATCAAAACTTGTTGTTCCATATCCAAGAGATCTATAAAGTGAGAAGAGTTGGAATTTGGGTTATTTTACGATGCTGTATCAACATCTAGGTTATTTAGCGTCTGAATGAAATGAAGGTGATAATGCCAGTGAAATGAGTCCGGGGTCCAGCACCGAAAGTTACCCAGCATTTGCTCGTATTGGGTTGAGGGAAAACCCCAGAAAAGACCCCAACTTGCCCCGACTGGGATTCGAACTCGGGTCACCTGGTTTCGCGGCCAGACGCGCTGACCGTTACTCTACAGGTGTGGACTACAAGTAATAATTTCGAATGTATTGAAAATTCCTCCATCTGACTCACTTTTACTGGAATGACCCATTTGCATTAATGCAGTTATATCTTTGCAGCCCTCTCAACATGTGCATTAGCATAACTGAAATTTCAAAAGGCTCTTCCCAGAACCATCATGTAAGCAGATGTGATGACAATTCAGTTAGTAAGATTGAAGCAGTTTTTTTTTCTTTTGATTCTATGATATTGCAATTCAGTAATTGAATGCATGGATTGTGGAACTGTATTTTCTTCTCTTACATGAATGATGTTTAAAAATAGAAATAAGTTGAAAAAACTGTAAAATGACTTTAAAACAGAAATATTGAAGTGAATGATTGTTTATTATTTGACGAAATAGCGCATGTAAAAGCTTTTATCAAAAACAAAGTAGAAGCTGATCACAAAAGTTGGAAGAATGCTTTGTCGTCTCATGAAAAGTATTTTGAAATTTTTGTCATACTAATGAAAAGTACAAGGAAACCCTTCATGTAGCACAATCTTTTTTTTTTTTTGCCATATCTGCTCATAACACTAATGTTGAGTGTGTATTTAGTTCATATATTAGTGCAGTGGTCAGATGAGAAAAATAGACTGGTTATCAGAACCATTACAAACATCCTGGTTACATTCTTTAAGGATTATACTTGCAAGTGATTTTCATGACTATTTAATCAGAAATTCATATATATATATATATATATATATATATATATATATATATATATAATTATATAGAAATGTTTGACAAATGTGACTGGTCTACAAGCACAAAACAATAAAGTTTGTAGCTGTTCTCAATTGTCAAGGAATAATGACTTGATTTTCAATAGATAAATAGGCCTATCTTGTAGGTTTTGACGCAACCTTTTCCCCTTAATGATTGTGAACAGATTACAGAAATATCTCGTTTCAGGATGGCATAATTATGGTCATCCTAGCTGTGTGTCACTGTCAACAGCAAATCGGTACTTACCAAATCTAAGAAAGGCTCAAGAAGAAGAATGCTCTGCAACACTCTGTGTTTAAGACGGTGGAGTTTTGAGTTACTATAGTAACGACTTTTGCACAAAGATTCAACTCTGTCCTTCTCTATCAGTTCCTCCATTAATGTTCTGATAAAGTAATGGCTCCTGCTGGTCCCATGCAATATAGTCAGTAACAACTGAACAGCACGTGCTCGCACTTCACTATCCACATGGCAGTTGCTGAAACAGATCCATTCCATCAATGGTATAATACAGTATTATGGCAACAAAAATGTATTCGTAACAAGACTATGTAACGTACACTATAGCATGTTCCAGGCACCAACATAAACCTTTCAATAACTCAATATCAGCACTTCACTACATATAAAAATGTACATAATATTACTGCACTTGAATTCCACCATTGAGACATGAGTATTTACATTTTCATAAAGACAAGAGACATGTTCTTAATTTGGTATCTAATTTCTTAAGCATATTTGTTTATTTCGTATGCTTAAATGACCAATTAAAATCTATTAAATTAATTTCCATAATACAGAAGTATTACATTATTATACAGAGTGATTCAGACCACCTGTAACAGTAATTTATTTTGGAAACTAGTGCATGACAATTTTCGAGACAAAAATATTTATAACTAAACCACATGTGAACTTTCACTTGAGCTTGATTTCATCAATCAGCTCTAACAGGAAGTAGGGTCAGTGGCGTATCACTTTAAAATTTCAAATGGGAGTCGGGGTTAAATAAGGTACCATTTGATAGAGCTCTTCAAAGCAAACAACTTTCATAGGAAACGTTTTTACCAATTCATATTCTTTCAATGAGAAAACGTACAAAAACAATGCCATCAATATTGAGAAATGTTACAAGACGAAAATGTAGACTAGACAATTAATGTGACATGTTACTGAAAGGCTGGACAATTCCAATAATTCTTTTACAAATTTTCAAACTATCTGCCATTCTGAGCAGCACACACCTGTACTTTTCTTCTAACACTGTCAGTGACTTCTAATATTTCGGCGTGGTCAAATGACTGGCAGAGTAGGAAATAATAAAAATGTTTCCTATGGAAGTTGTTCGTTTTGTAAAGCTCTATCAAATGGTGCCTTATTTGACCCGACTCTCATTTGAAATTTTAAAGTGATACGCCACTGAACCTACTTCCTGTTAGAGCTGATTGATGAAATCAAGTTCTAGTGAAAGTTCACATGTGGTTTAGTTCTAAATATTTTTGTCTCGAAAATTTTCATGCACTAGTTTCCGAAATAAATTACTTACGGGTGGTCTGAATCACCCATTGCCTTTTCGTACATTTTCTCATTGAAAGAGTAGGAATTAATAAAAACGTTTCCTATGAAAGTTGTTTGTTTTGAAGAGCTCTATCAAATAGTACCCTATTTGACCCAGACTCCTATTTGAAATTTTAAAATGATACACCACTGACCCTACTTCCTGTTAGAGCTGATTGATGAAATCAAGCTCAAGTGAAAGTTCACATGTGGTTTAGTTATAAATATTTTTGTCTCGAAAATTTTCATGCATTAGTTTCCGAAATAAATGACTGTTACAGGTGATCTGAATCACCCTGTATAACAAATATCATGCATGACAAAATAAGCATCGAAATAGAGGTATAATAATCATTACAAAATCACATCCCTAGCTATATGAATGATAAAGAGAGAGAGGGACTGAGTAGAAAGAGCTGGAGGGTGCAATCGTCGCCCAGCGGTACAGTAGGAACTTTCACTCCTGCCTCTGCTATTGCTACAAGTTCGTTCTAGCAACTTCACTATGTATAACAGCCATATAACATCCCCTCACTTCCCCGTCATTCTCTCACTGAAACCGCATGCCAGGGTGTTCAATCCTACTTTTAGCGATTTTTACTTGGCAGGCAACTTACACAGAATTTGGTCATACTGATTAGCAAAATCTATGGATGGAAGAGAATACAAAATCACAACCACGTCCATATCTTTTTCCAGGACAAAGTTGTTGTTGTTCTTTTCTAATGCCAGGCATTTGACCTCTTGCACTCCAATATTTTTCAAAGATATTGTCATGGTTAGCCACTGACGCACAGATTTTGAGATGTTCTGAATCCATTTCTTGATTTGAGTTGCACAATGGATAGTTAGGAAACTGATATATTCCAATTCTATGCAGATGCTTGGCCTAACAGTCATGGCTTGTTGCCAATGTAAATGCAGCTACAGACGATTTGCGTGGTAAATCGGGAATTAACTGTGGATTATGATGCAGAGAGTTCCATTTTTTCCCTTGAGATTGTATTATCAAATTTTGTTTGTTGAAGTCTTAAGTATGTAGATTTAATAAATCTTTTCACAGAGTAATACATAGATTTAGTAACAGGTCTGTAAGTAGCAGTGCTGCCCTTCTTTGCTAAAGCATCCACATTCTCGTTTCCCAGGATTCCACAATGGGATGGTATCCATTGGAATACAATTCTTTTATTGAGTGTTATTAGTTGAGAGAGCATTTTATTTATTTCTGCTATTTGAGATGAAGGTGTGTGTTTGGAGACGATTGATAGAATAGCTGCTTTCGAGTCTGACAATATAACTGCATTTTTAAATTTATTGATGTGGCAGAGAAGATTCCTGAGACTTTCACTTATTGCAGTGATTTCTCCATCAAAACTTGTTGTTCCATATCCAAGAGATCTATAAAGTGAGAAGAGACAGCACGTAACACCTGCACTGGCACCTTGTTCTCTGGAGATCAAGGATCCGTCGGTGTATAAATGAAGCCAGTTTTGTGAGGGTACCTAATATTAATTGTCTCTAAAGACAATTGTTTCATTATTTCAGTGTTTACTTCTGATTTCAGTATTTCTTGGGTTAAATTTAGATTATACTCTATATTTAATAGAGTTAATGGGTTTGGTTTAATTTGTAAGTTCTCTTTTAAATTCGGGATGTTGATTTTCTGTTTTAATTCTTGAGCCAAGGTTATGAAACTTTTTTTGAGTTTTTAATCTACGGAGAGGACTGTATGAATGCCAATTGTTTCCTGGTAATCTGATAAGTTTTTCATATTGAATCAGTGCTTTTTCTTCTATTGTCATTTTGATGCTGTTAATATTAGTGAGGAATCTCATAGAATCTATTGGCGTTGTTTTGATTCCACCAGTAATGAGCCCCTGAGAGCTTGGTTTTGAACACGTTCTATTTCGTTTACGAAAGGTGAAGTAATTAAAATTTCTCCGCAGTATGTCAGCACTGGCTGTATAAACATTTTCTATGTAGTGTTCAAAGTATTTCTAGAGCAACCCCATTTATTTCCTGCTAGTCTTTTCAGAAAGGAGAATTTCCAGGACAAAGTTAACAGATTTAGAGATAATGTGATGACAGAAATAAAAGGCATGTACATGCATGAGCACACGGATATAAAAGAAATTAATATTGGCATGATAATAATTAAAAGTTTAAGCCTGGATTCATATATACTAAAAGTTAATACTGTTACTCTGTATAGTTTATAATTATACAAACCATGTCCTCAGTCTTTTTAGATGTCATTCTTGTAATTCAGTATTTCTCTTTGGGACTGTTAACAGACTTTAATCCTCCTAACCACCACTTACCAAGCAGTGCATAGTCTACAAGATGCATTGTCTACTCCTTATGGCTAAGTTCTCCATTGTTACGTTTCGGAGTACTGTGAACCAGGTTGAAAAACCATCCTAACAGACATCATGTCCACTTAACCACACTAGGTGTCATTCTTAACTTTTAGTGCATATAAATCCATGTGAATTTGTATATGCCTGTATACACCTGCAACAACTTCTACATAGGACAGACAGGCAGATCATTTCAAACACGTTACAAAGAACACATCACAGCCAGGACAAAATCGCAAAACACTTCTACATACGCAGAACACATCACAAATGCACACTACACCTATAGCAACATAAATACAGACATGGAAATTCTACTCATTCAACCAAAAAACCAGAAACTAAACACACTACAACAATACGAAGTATACAGACACACAAAAACACACCCTCATGATATCCTCAACACACAACTCAATTTCAGAACACACACACTATTTGACTCCACATTACACTACATAAACACACCCCCACAGGAAGCACAATCAGAAAGCGCGAAAACCAGTAACAACCAGTTCTGAAGATAACCTACAACAGGTTGAAACTAGTCAACAAGGTACCTAATTTTAACACATGAAAGTAAATACAGTATATATTCCTAAATGATTACAATGTTTGGTATATAACACACGATACAGTAAAATCCCTTGTATCCGACAACTATGGGACAAAGCCAGTGCCGGATAACCGAATTTGCCAGTTAATTGGAAAATATTTTATAGCTTATTTAAATACATAATTGATATGCTTGTTCGGAGATGCCGCAATCTTGCAAGTACTGTTCCCAAACCTACCTAGATCACTTAACTGGCTATCTCGAAAAGAGGCTGAGGTCGTGAATTAACTGTTCCGCCATTTGTCGGGCAGGCAAGAAAGTACATTTTATTCACCTGATTGATATTTGTGCACCCGAAAGAGGCACATCTCTAATGGCATATAACAGAATTCTGTGGAGTGAACACAATTGTCAGCTTTAAAAATGGTGACTTCCGGCTTCACTTCTAGTGATCTAGATGGCCATTTTTTTGTTTATCTTATGCAGTGATTGTGTGAACATTAATAATACGGCAATCTAGTGGTGGTAGATCCAGGTGCCTTATTCAAAAATGTAGGTCACTACATCAATTTGTAATTTATTTACTGACTTTCCCTCATATTTTTATTTTTATTTTCCTTATTCAAAAGTGTCGTTGTTTTAGAATTGCCAGATATCTGGGTGCTGGATACGAGGGATTCCACTGTAGTACTATGAATAACAATTGTAGACCTAATTAAATGATTAGTCTAGTATATAATACACATGTTAGTACTATACTTAGCACATTTTGAACTGGCAGATCAAGGTAACGTACAAACCACGCACGAGTCAATGAACTGAACTGTGAATTGAAGCACTGGTAATCCCAGCTGACTTTAGTTGCGGAGAATGATCCAGGATTAGAGGTAAGCACACATGGCAAATGCAGTCCATTGCTTGACCTTGATCTGCTAGTTCAAAATGTGCTGAGTATAGTTATTTTAGCCTTTCCTTCCCATTTTGTGTAAAATCCGTTTTTAGGAAAACCCCTATTTAAGGGGGGGGAGGAAACAGAGAAAGTAATCACTCAGAGATTCTTTAAAAAGAGGTTCTACTGTATGTAGACTTATTAAGAACTTACTTGGTAGCTAGTTGGTTTATGGAACACTTCTCTCCAAGCGAAGCAATATACTTGCATGTTTCTGTGATAACCCTGCAGTAACAAATTATATTTAATGTCATATTTAACATCCATATAGCAAAATAAAATGTATTTCAATAATCTCTTCGAAAAATCTTACACTGTAAACTCTAACAACATTGTACAAAACTTAAATTCTCCCTGACTCAAAACACGGTGATTCTGATGTATTTGAATGTGCTAATATGAATATCAATGCATTTTCTTTGTACTACATTATACTGTAAAAGGCTAGCTAGAGTTCACAAATACAAAAATTGGGAGGTATTCATAGCATGTTACACCTTTATATGTTAGTTATAGCAATGTGTTATCAGTAACAGCCAGAAGTAGTATATAAGTAATATGTAAATACATTAAAGGGTAAAGTAAAAATCATGAACATCAAGATGAAATATTAGAATAAAAAATAAAACATTCTGGCCTTCAATGTACGATTCTTACCTAGTAACAATGTTGCAGACACATTTGGAAATTCTTTGAAATTCTTTTATGTAGACCTATGTCGTGAATTTACTACAATATTCTAAAATTAAGTAATCTTTCCAGCAATTAAAAGATATTCTGATAAAAAAATATTATTTTTATTTCGACTGAAAACTATTTAAGATCTTGGTTAACTGGAACGCACATTTCAATGCTATTTGTCATCTCAATTAAGTAGGAAAAACAAAAGAAACATGTTTCTAACTCCTACTTCTGCTAACATATCTGGCTTTCCTCTTACGACACATTAGTTTACCATCATTCATAAGACCTTTTGAACATGATGATTCCGTACTGATCTACAAGCAGCCTGAAAATAGATCCTGACTGACGGAACATCAAACTCCTTCCATGAAGTTCCACTCGAAAGAGCAATCAGAACATCACTATCCCTCACCTTTCTGACTCATATAGTCCCTCATGTCAGGTTACAATATTATGTCCTCATAACTAACAAATACTGTTGTGTTTTCAATATTGTATTGGTCTTCAGGTAGAAGTTTAGTGATGAGGTCCAAGAGAAAAAATGTTTTTAATGTTTTACATGGAATTTATTAATAGCGTTGATTTCACTTGACTTACATGGAAGAGGAAATGGAAGCATGGGCATGGGAATACACAGATATCTAATATTCCATGCTTCATTTAGAAACAATCATGATGTAAACATTAACACACGTCAACTTAAGTGGTCACTTGCAATGTCATCACCAGACTGGCTCAGCAAATTCATTATAAAGAAACAAACTTTCTACTGTACAATACAATAATATTAACAAAATATGAGGATCGAATGAGTAGTGCTCGTGTTCGGTCACAGTTCAGCTCTATTAATATAAGACGATTATAGAAAATAAAATAAAATAGGAACTAAAATTAAAATTACAGCTGCAATGAAATTATATGAGAAATGTAGAAAATAAAATAAAATAAAATAAAATAAAATAGGAACTAAAATTAAAAAAGTACAGTTACAATGAAAGTATATAATATAATATTAACATAGAGAAGAATAATATTGTACGTGAATAAAGTAGGACAATTTATGAAAAATATATATTCCGAAATTATAGAATACAAATATAATATAGGCTAATTAATTCACACCCATGGGCTATAAATTTATTTAATCAAATTGACGACATTAACTCATTTCTAATTTTCTTCTTATATGTTAGTGAGTTACATGTTAGAAGTTCTAGATGTAATTTAGCTAAAGAATTATACAACCGAGAGCCAAAATTAATGCTATGCTTTAGATCAGCAGATGCGAAACATTTAGGTTCTAATAATGTTGAATTATTATTTCGTCTTGTGTCATGGTTATGTGCCTGTAATATAAACTTATTACGATTTTTATGATAAAATTTTAATTAAGTATATTTATAAATTTGTTCAATATTAAATAATTAAATTCAGAATAAATTAATTTAGTTGGATAATCAAAACGTTTCTTCAAATAAATTTTAATTCTTCGTTTTTGTATTAAATTTAAAGGACTAAGATTAATTTTTGTACTTCCACCCCAAACAATAATGCCATATTGAATAATAGATTGAAAAATGGCCAAATAAACATTTCGTAGAACTCTAATGGGTAAGTAGCATCGAAGATTAACGAATTTATAAATTGTTTTAAGTAGCCTCTTACAAAGATAAGTAATGTGATCAGGCCATTTTAAATTTTGATCAATTATACCCAGATATTTCATATGTGTGGCTTCTTTTAATAGTGGACATTTACAACTTTAGGGATCTAAACAATTTTCACTGTGTATTATTAGTCTATATTCATCGCTATTTTTTTAATTTTGAATATTGGCAATTGTTAACGAAAAAGGGACTAATGTTGATTTAGATATATTTAAAGAAAGGAAGTTGGAATCAAGCCATTTTTTAACAATATTAGCACCTATATTAACATTTCTATATGCTTCTTACTAAGAACCACCACTGAACATAACTAGCCTACCATATCATCAGCATATGAATATATAGATCTATTAAATGTTTCTAAATGTATATTTAGCAAATCATTAACACATATTAGAAATAAAATTGTTCCCAGAATTGCTCCTTGCGGTACACCTATATCAATATGTTTATATTCACTAAATTGATTTTTAATTTTGATCATTTGTCTTCTGTTACTAAAATATGATTGGAATAATTTTAAAACTATGCCTCTAACTCCAATAGTATGTAATTTGTCCAAAAGTAAATTATGATTGATAGCAGTGGCGGCTCTAGAAGGGAGTAGCAAGTTAGCGCTATCCCCAGAAATTTTATAAGTAAATAATGCGTATAATAATCAGTGACGACTTACCAATATGCCTACATACTCTTTTAAACATAATAAGAAATACCCCTATTATCTGTAGAGGACTTGTATGTACGTCTGCACTAGCCTTGTTAACTCTGTGTCTGCTAAGGGACTTTGGGTGCTATAGGGGCAGGTGCAGGGAGAGACTCTGGAGGCGTGGCTTTCGCTAGCAGACAGATTATGACGTGTATATACAATCGCTTCACGCCTTGAAATCACTACCTCCTTGATCATATTGCTATACGGTACGCTATACCGTGTTTTATGCTTCGGGTGTTGTGTGAGTTTCTCTTGTCTTGTTAAAAGTGTTGATTATAAGAGAGTAAGTAATTGCTAGTGTACAGAAATGAATTCCGTTAGTAGTTTACACTCACAACCATTTTCATCTAGGTCATTAGAGGTGAAAATAGAAATAAAAAGGCTTGGTAGACCAACACCTGCTATTAAGCTTTCGCAAACAATTTCTACGAAAGGTAGGACTTTAAACAGAATTTTTAACGCTAATATGTTCGAAAAACATGACTGGTTGTGCAGCACTGATGTCAAGAATGCTCTATTTTGTTTTCCGTGTGTGTTATTTGGTGGCGAAGAAGTTTGGACTAAAACAGGAATGACTGATGTGCATCATTTAAATGAAAGGGTTAAGAAACATAAGTCATCGTCAACCCACGTAAAAAATGTCCTTAGTTTAGCCCTCATGGGAAATGTACATATTGCTGCTCAGTTGGATGGTGCCTATAGAAGAAACATTGAACTTCACAACCAGAAAGTAGCCAATAACAGATACGTGCTAAACATCATCAATTGTATTAGATTTTGTGGCTCCTTTGAATTAGCACTGAGAGGTCACGATGAAACGGATTCGTCTTCTAATCCAGGTGTATTTCGTGGTCTCATAAATTTCAGTGCTGAGCTAGACAACTCTCTAACGACCCACCTAGAAAATTCAACAGTTTTCAAGGGGACGTCAAAAACCATTCAAAACGAGCTTTTGACGGTTATGCTAGAAGTCTGTTATGAAGAGATTTCACGGCAGATAAAACTGCGGACTTTCTAGCTATTATTGCAGATGAAACAACAGATGTCTCCAACAAATTTCAGATGGTGGTTATTTACAGATATATCCACAACAACAAGCCTGTTGAGAGATTCTGGGATTTCATTGTTCCTACTGGTCATGATGCACCATCTTTGGCTAAAAGCATAACACACGAGCTTGATCGTCATTTAGGAGCTTGTCCCAGGAAACTGATCGCTCAAACATATGATGGTGCTTCAGTCATGAGTGGCTCATTACGTGGTGTTCAAGCATTGGTCAAACAAACTTATCCAGACGCAGCTTATGTTCATTGCTATGCGCATCAGCTTAATCTGATCATGCAAAATGCCGCATCAGCGAATCGCAATGTGAAAATATTTTTTGCTAACCTTCAGGGCCTCTGTACATTTTTCTCATCTTCTCCACAACGCACAGCAGTTTTAGATGAAGTAGTGAAAAAACGACTACCAAGATCTGTTCCAACTAGATGGAACTTTCAATCAAGGAGTGTGAATACCATATATGAATACCGACATGATCTTATTGACTGTATGAGGGCAATTCAGGATGAAAATACAATATCAAACCCTTCCACCATTTCACAAGCCTGTGGTTTCGAAGAGATTCTCAGAAATGGAAATTTTGTTTTCTGGCTGTCATTTTTCCATCGAATAATGCCTCATATTGACATTCTTTTCGATCAGGTTCAGAAGAGAATTTTCGAGCCTTCATATCTCCATAAACAAATCCAAGCATTTGAGCATGTAGTTTCTAGCATCCGGGATAGTGTGGAAGTTTCTTTTGTGCAGGAGAATACAGTGAAAAAAAAGGAGGATTGAAGATAACTCGAGAAAAAAAAATCAGGAGGCCAAAGAAATCTGTGATATCATAGTACAACAAGCTAAAAGCCGTTTTGAATTCAAAGGTCATCTTTCAGCAGCTATGCTATTTCTACCGGATAGATTTTCAGAATATAGTACTGCTTTTCCTGAAAATCATCTACAAACAGCATACACTAATTATAACTTTTTGGATATGAAGAAACTCCGTACCGAGTTGACTGCTATATACGAAAGAGAAGAGTTTAGGAAAATTACGGGTGCACTCTCCATGTTTGACTTCATAAATGAGAGTAACTTAAATGAAGCATTTAGTGAAAGTATAAAACTCCTGAAAGTACTACTCACCATTCCCATGACCACATCCGAGGCAGAACGGAGTTTCTCTACTCTGAAGAGAATAAAAACATTTCAGCACAACACAATGACGTAGGAAAGACTTTCAGCTCTTGCCATGCTTTCTGTGGAACGAGACCTTATTATGCAAATACCTGATTTCAACCAAAGAGTTATTGACAAATTTGCATCCAGGAAGGATAGGAGAATGGATTTTCTCTTCAAATAGGTGAGTCATATAGGCCTAAGTCTAATTTTGTTAAAGTAAAGTAATTAAGATATTTACTAATCAAACTGCATGGTGCTCGACAACCACTTAGCGTAGTTGTAGTGCTTGAGCAATTTTATGAAAGTTTACAGTATGAAAGTACTGTCACCGAAAATATGCTACCTCCTATATTTCAAGTCACCGACCGCCACTGATTGATAGTGTCAAAAGCTTTCTGTAGATCCAAGAAAATACCCAACATTTATTTCCGATATCTAGTTCATTGATAATTTTTCCAGTAACATTAATAACAGCATCATCAGTAGAAATATTATTGCGGAAACCAAACTGATCTTTACAGAGGATTTTATGTTTTTCTAAATAATTTATTAACTTATTCTTTAAACATTTTTCAAGCAATTTGGAAAATGTTGGAAGTAAAGATATAGGTCTATAGTTATTTAAATTATTTTTATCGCCAGATTTGTATATTGGAATTACTA
Source organism: Periplaneta americana (assembly GCF_040183065.1). Lineage (NCBI taxonomy): Eukaryota > Metazoa > Arthropoda > Insecta > Blattodea > Blattidae > Periplaneta > Periplaneta americana. The sequence continues at coordinate 153,439,462 of NC_091131.1, read as the reverse complement.
TGGCACATTTCGAAACATATGGGAATATACCTTGAAAAAAACATATGTTAAAAATACGAACCATGGGTTTTGATATATATTTGATATTAATTTTGAAAGTATTATTCTTAATTCTATCTATACCAGGAGCAACATTATTTTTTATTTGTGAGGGGGGAGGGGGAGTGTACAATTTAAAAGAATTGCAACATAGGATAGAACAGATGATTTTTATTGCTGAAAAAGTGAATAAAGTCTTACATGTAATGCCCTAAAACTATATAATACATTTTTAATTTCATGAAAGTTATATACCGCAAAATTAAAAAGAATTACATTTTCTGCCTACTGTTCAATGTCTATTTGCTAAGGATAGCTCAATGAAATTTAGCTACTTTCTGCCTCTTTGCCTAGGAATTCATCATTGGAACTACCGCTATCAATGATAACCGACCACTTCAGATTAACAGATAATCTACCACATAAAACCTTTTTCTTTAACTACATATTACATAATGTGACTGCAGAGGACTGGTGTCCACTGCAGTCATTTCCTACCATCCTCACAAATAATATTTTTACTTATCGAAGTTTAGAAGAGGTATTATTTCTAGCAAAGTAACTATTAAATTGGAACCAGGAACAGTGTCAGCGGAATACACGGTCTTGAGATGCTTAGCCAGCAGTATAGACAGTCTTTCGGGCGTGTGGTAAAATCACTGCCTACAACGAAAGTATTCTTACGCTTCAGATCGTTGCTGGCCGAATCCCATTGGTCCAGTAGGACAAAGCATGCATTTTAATTGGTTAAATTATATCACGCATTGTTCGGACTCTTTTCTTGCGCGTAATTTCATTATAGTGACTTGTCACTATAATGCACTAAATCAAATTTAAATGCAAGAAATGATTGATTAAGACGATATTTGTAAGTACGTGAAGTCAAAAGTGTTTTAAGACCATCTCACTTGGTGGATGGGTGGTCGGTAACCCGGGCGGGAAGCGGGTACCGAAACATAAAAAGTGTTGGAGAGGAGATGCGTCAGGCAGTTGGGTACTTGGAGAAGACCGTAAGAGGTGAATTTGAGATACCCAGAAGCGGCATGGCGTCATCCGACGAAATACCCTGTAAGTAAGCTTGTACATTTGTGTAAATATAGAATAAATCCAGTAGTGTTACAATAACGCAATCATTTCGGACTTAGTTTAGTAGTCATGTAGTTCCCTATAGTATCCTGAGAGCTCCAGTTATTCCCGAAAAGTAGTTTTCCATTGTTGTGTACAATGGTGGTGTCAGAAATCCTGACGAGGAAGAGCAGAAGACGAACGCAGTAGCCATCCGGCTAGCAATCAGTGCGACCTAAGTGACGGTCGCACAACACATCCAATGTTAATAATGTACACATGAAGAGTAGTCTTATCACATAGTGGCCTGGTTCTACTTCCCACCTAACAAAATCTGCAGTAGGCAGTGCCTGATCAACTGCTATACTACTTTGCACTTTAATTCTGCTTCAGAAATGTTTCAAGAGAGATTCTTAAAATTTGGTAAGTATCACAGAGTCTAATAAAAATCCTCCACACTTCTGAAAACAACACATGCTGTAGTTCCTCAAATGCTGACATAATGGTCTCCCAAATATGCTTTTAAGCTCTTCTACTATGTGTGGATTGTTTGCATACATACACTTTCACCTTCCGATTTTCTCATAAATAAAAATAGTACAGAATTAGAACAGACACCGTGAGGCCAACGAACAGCAACTAATATAATATGATACTCAAAAAATTGTAGCGCGGCTTGAACAAAATTCTGGACTATGTGGGTCTATCCTGCTAGAAGTAATCATTCAGCATTGGTTAGATCTTGTGGGGAGAGAGAAGATCAAGCATTTCTGTACCATTCAGAAGTGATGGTTTCATAAAAAATATCAGATTCATAATTCTTGCAACACTCACTACACGCCACATACCAATTTTAATATCATGTATTTAATGGTACTTGGAGAACTAGGTGAAGGTTATCTGTAAAATGGAAAAATGCATGTTTTAAGTTGATTTCATGACATGTCAAAAGCATTTGACAGTATCTCTCATGAAATACTTTTAATGAAATTTAAGTTTTATGGTTTTAGTGAATTAGCTTTAAAATTTTTTAAGAATTATTTAAACAATAGGCAACAGACGGTATATTTTAGTAACAGTTTTTCTCAATACACAACTACTAATATTGGTGTACCACAGGGTTCCATTTTGGGACCGATTTTATTAATTATTTATGTAAATGACTTACTCTATATAATTGATGGCAAATACATAGTCATATTTATATGCGGAAGATCTTGCTATAACAATTAATGGATATGATAAATTGAAAATTATTAATATCTTGATGCAATCAACCAAAAAATAGAAGATTGGTGTTCAGCTAATTCTCTTTGCTTAAACAAAGAGAAGATACAGAACTTAGAGTTTTCCTTAAACAATAGAACCAATTGTAAAGAATCGGTCAAATTTTTAGGAGTGCATATACAATCTACATAGTATCTAAGAAACTCAACAAAGGTATTTTTATGTTAAGGAAATTAAAAACAAATGTTAGTGTTGAGAGCTAAAATCTGTATACTATGCTTATATCCATAGCCATCTGACATATGGAATAATAATTTGGGGTAATGATCCTAAAATAATAAAGTTACTGAAACTACAAAAGAGGGCAGTAAGAATAATCTGTAATGTTTATAACCGTACACATTGTAAACCTTTATTTCGGAGACTTGAAATTTTAACTGTACCGTCTTTGTATATTTTAAGTTGTTTAATGTATGTGCAAACAAATATTAATAATTTTACTACAAATAGCTCAGTGCATAGCTATTCTACAAGGCATAAAAATGATTTAAGAAAATGACAATGTAACTACACTACTACTAATAGCAGCTTTGTAGAGATTTGTAAAAAGTTATATAATGTTTTACCCGACAATGTTAGACATTTAAGCTTGAGGCTTTTTAAGAATGAAATTAAAAATAAATTAATAGACTTGTCACTATATAATATTGGCGAGTATTTTAACTCTATATAGCTGTATACCTTTTAATGAGAATTGTCTATATGATATAAAATGTGATTATTTCCTTGTATGTAACTTATGAACATATTGCTTACTTGTAAATCTTTTTCTGGTATTTAAATGTTTTTTCTTAACATGACATTTTCCTATGCTGCATTGTACAGTCTTTGGAATGAAATAAATATTATTATTATTATTATTATTATTATTATTATTATTATTATTATTATTATTATTATTATCATTATTATTAATCCAGTGTCAAGTGAGTAAGAATTTAAGTAACCACTTCTGAAAAGAATGTCAATGTTGGATCACATAATCCTTCAACATTCTTGAAGCTTAGTTGACCTCTGTGATTCTATAAATCACTTACTGTTATTTGTACAACTTTACATGCAGTTAACTTAGTTGCTCTCATGGTGAGGAATTTGAGATAATTTACGTAGAGATTTACATAGTGATCGCTCTAATCAATAAGTTATGTATCAAGTTTCTCTTCAGCAAGCACTTTTTTTTCTGCCTAGTGGGTTTTTCTTTTAAAAAAATTCATACAGGTGTACGTGTCTCTAAATTCTGCTCAATCATCACAAACACAAGCTAAAGTCATACTGATTTGTTAAATAATAATATGCTCTATGACTAGACATCTGTGAGATTCGCGAGACGCAATAACGCGAATTGTTTTCATTTTGCAAATCTTTTGCATCATTTCTTTACACATCTTCTTCACATAACATAAATAAACGCACTTCTGAATCGCAAAAGAACGCGAATTAGTATAATAATGCGAAAAACAACATGATTAAAGTTTTTAAACAAATTTCTGGTATTCTTGCTCTTTTATTCGCGAAATTTAATAATAAGGTGCACTTTTAAATTATCCATCTATCTGAAACTGGTTTAACAATGCGTACACATCTTCCACTTCCCAATATTCTAGTTCTTGAAAATTAATTTTAAACATTCTCTCCAATCTTCTCTGTTAAACCACTGTCCTTCCTCCAATCTTCTTTCCCTCATTGTTTTTTTTTATTCCATGAATCCATGTAGTATTAGGTCTCCTCTCTTCAACCTCCCAGGAATTCCCATGAATTCCAAAGCAAAACGTGGAGTATCCATATTAATCAAAAAGAAATTTACTTTTATGTAATACTGTCATAATTTCAATTTTTTATGTCAACAAATAAATGAAACCATGTATTTTAATTTCAGTACGTTATTTTACGACGCTTTATCAACATCTTAGGTGGCCGGGTAGCTCAGTTGGTAGAGCAGCTGACTACGGACTGGAAGGTCCGGGGTTCGATCCCAGGTGGTGACAGGATTTTTTCTCGTTGCCAAACTTTCAGAACGGCCCCGAGGTTCACTCAGCCTCCTATAAAATTGAGTACCGGGTCTTTCCCGGGGGGGTAAAAGGCGGTCAGAGCGTGGTGCCGACCACACCATCTCATTCTAGTGCCGAGGTCACGGAAAGCATGGGGCTCTACCTCCATGCCCCCCAAGTGCCTTCATGGCATGTTACGGGGATATCTTTACCTTTTACCTTTTTATCAACATCTTAGGTTATTTAGCATCTGAATGAGATGAAGGTGATAATGCCGGTGAAATGAGTCCGGGGTCCAGCACCTAAAGTTACCCAGCATTTGCTCATATTGGGTTGAGGAAAAACCCCGGAAAAAACCTCAACCAGGTAACTTGCCCCGACCAGGAATCGAACCCGGGCCACCTGGTTTCGCGGCCAGACGCGCTAGCCATTACTCCACAGGTGTGGACCGAAACCATGTATTAAAATATATATAAAACCGTATAACACTGAAATTTGAATCTGAAAATATTCTTATCATGTTTAATATCTTAAGGGCACTGGAAATTTTTTAATGTTAACAAGAATTTCAAAATTAACTATCTCCAATACATTTTGAGCTAGGATCATGAAAATGTTACTGTACAACTTATTCAACACTATTTTCTTATTAAATGTGTCTGAAGTAAAAAAAAATGTAGAGTAATTATCATAGCTCTGATTGCTAATTAATTCATGATACACAAAATCATAGCAGAACACACATCGATTCATACAGGTAGGCTACACATTTCTTAAAAAAAAAAAAAAAAAAAAACTACCAATCACAATCTGTTCAAATTTGTTATTCTGTTTTTCTAAATCTTATTTAAGATCAAAGATTTTGTAAGCTATTCGTTTAAATTTATTTTTTAAAATAATAATATTAATTTATGTGAACTCGTTTAATTAATTTTTTAGATGTAATTTCTTTTTATTTGAATGAATAATCAGAACTTCGCTAAAATTGTTAACTCGCATTAATTTCTCCATACACTGCATATGCACAAAAAAAATCAAGTCTTCTATATTAAATAGTTCTGAGAAAAGTGTAACTTATCTGAAGTTGAAAAAATCGCAAGTTACGGGGAAAGGCAAAAAACAAAAACATAAGAATGGGCGTGGCAGCCAGAGCATCACTTTAAAATCTCATTTTCAGGTATTTAAATGAAGAAATCAGGGAAAAAAAACAATGCATAGGCCTACTTGTTGAACGAAGGTTTCTGGATTTTTTTAAAGGGAAAAATGAAACTTCGAATTTTTTGGCCCCAAATCACTTCCCAGTGTCCTTAAAAACGTGTGTGTGTGTGTGTGTGTGCGTGCGTGTGTATACACGCAGTAATCTATACTAATAATCAATCTGTAGCCGAAATTTTTCTGGTAATTTTCGCTTTTCCAAAAATAATTCGTGTTAACATGTATAATTAATCATCCTGAAACCGAAAATAGCTTTTTTGACAATTTTTTGTTTGTATGTCTGTCTGTCTGTCTGGATGTTTGTTATCTTTTCACGTGATAATGGCTGAACTGATTTATATGAAAATTGGAATATAAATTAAGTTCGTTGTAACTTAGATTTTAGGCTATATGGCATTCAAAATACTTTATTTAAAAGGGAGTTATAAGGGGGCTTGAATTAAATAAATCGAAATATCTCCCTTTTATTGATTTTCGTGAAAAACGTTACATAACAAAAGTTCCTTTAAAAATGATTTCCGATAAGTTTTATTCTAAGAACAATTTTGATAGGACTGATATTTAATGAGATAAATGAGTTTTAAAATTAAAATAACGATGCCACCTATTGGCCTGTAATGAAATGGAAACAAATGACTTCATCTATAAGGGGCCTTGGACAACAACAATCGAAAGCTATTAAACATAGCCTACAGATAATGTTTCTGTGTTTGTATGAAGTAATATCGAAAGCTTTTAAAGATTTTTAAAATAACAATACAATACAATTTCACCGCCACCCCAGATTATAGTGTTTTTGTTCCTGCAATATCTCCTATGTGCAAAATATAAAAATTTTGAGTAGGAAGAAAAAACACATTTATTCATTCCATGGCAATGGTACATAGGAGATCGGGAATTCTTACATTTTCGAAAGAAAGAAATATAATTATATATCACTATAATATATGCTATATCACTATTTAAGTTATTTGAAGGGTTCAGACCATAGTGGGCCAAGCGCCATTTCCTGGAGATGTAAAAAACAAGGATTAAAATTAAGTTATTACCATAATTCAATGGAAACATATAGCAAGTAATATAAAGTATACACATTAAAACTAAATGTTATGTCAATCTTCATTAAACTATGGTTGCATGTAATAACAATTGAGGGGCTTGGAACAAAAGCAGGTAAGTGACATTATTAAAAAAAAATGAGGTGTGTGTTGTCATAGCCCAAAAGGATGTTTCTTTGGGATAAAATCAGGAAAGTGATCACACTGTGCAGTGCTGCTATATGGGCATCATTTCACCAAACTAGTGTATAATATTCCATTGTATGTAGAACTTTAACTGTAATTTCCTCAAAACTAGGTTTCTGTCACTTACCTGCTTTTTGTTCTAAGCCCCTCAATTAAGAAACATGTTCAAGGAATTGTCATTGCACCAAATGAGTGCTCTCTGGATCAAAATGATCGCATTTTAATTTTTTTAAATATAATTTAAATTAAGTAACATACTAAACGATTTATCCTTCTATCAAACACGAATGTTCCCTGGATCAAACGTCCTATTTTAATTATGTAATTACTTTATATTTATTTCTAACGGGTGCAGCGGAGTGCATGGGTATGGCTAGTTTTAAAATAAAACTACCGAAGTAGCAATAACAACGAAATTTTGAAATTGAAAACGAATTTTCCTTAAAAGTAAAAACACTTTCACGGCACTGTAACTATAATGCTTGATTTTTTTTTTTTTTGGCTTCACTGAAATCACCAGATGAATACAAAATAGGCAATCCTTTTTTTTTTCCAAATTCCTCAACACTTTCAGACAGATGAGACAGACAGCAAGTTAGTAGAGGAGATTATTCAGGCATAGAAATCAATTATGTCAAAAATGTAAATAATTATATGCAATTTACAATTGTGACACTAGTGTGGCAAGCCACTACATTAATAATGCTATACACCGTCTGATACAAGTGGAAGAGTTGGTAGTCTCGGGAAATGTGGTAAGTTTCACATGCTTATAAGAAAACTATAAAGTTTCAAAATATACCAATCAATATTAAACATATGTGCGCACATGTACATGACTGCATGCATGTTACCTTTGATCTCTTCGATGTACTGGTCCAAATGTTAAGGCTTCAACCAAGATAGGTGTGAATGGCTCCAAGATGTCCAGTGTTGACATTTTCACAATTTTCTGCAGATGTGTGATCAATATATTAGGTAAACCTGATACTGTATCACCATGTGCGAAGATTTTGCTCGAGTACTGGGGAAAAAGAAGAGAATTGTCAATATGTGCAATAACATATCCTGCATTGTTCAGAATTAGTAACATAAAATGGACAATTAATTTTATTTCAAAAAGGTAAAAGTATAGCCAAGTTTAAAAGACATGATTTACGAAAAAATTAACAATTCTGTTATTGAAAGTGACTTTAGTACAGCCCTGGACATAAGGGAAATGGAGAAACCCCGTCATGTACTTCTTTGCTTACAAACAAACACAAGGTAAGGTAATCTTTCTGCGACAGTGGTGGATTTCAGGTAGCCAGCGAGGACCACAAGTTTGTAAAAGGTACGACAATAGTATCATCATGCAACGGTATTTGATATAATAATTATGTCCATATCCACTTGGTACTTGCATCAGTAATAATATATGCATGGCTTAAAACGTCTTTAATTTATTAATTTCTATCACAATCACTCTCTTGGACAGCCCTGAGGACTAAAAGCCAAGAAGAAAAACAAAACTAATCACATCACTATCACGTAGGCCTAGGTATTTGTACAACCAAATCCACTGTTTCTGGCATGTGAAATAAGTAATGGGAACGTTGAGAGCGAGTATCTTATCTTTGCCACAGTCTGTGGACGAGAAAGCTGACAACTGTGAAAGATTGCTGACGTCACATCTGTTTAGGAGGTGGCACCACTCTCAGCCGAAGTGGCAACAGATGCCACTGACTGGACAGTGTACTCAAGGACACACCCCGAAACACAAAGTTCGAGTGTCCTGCCTTTGATGCAGTTAGTAGACAATAGGACTGACAACTGTGATTGGCAGATTGCTGATGTGACGTGTATTTGGGCGGTACCTTTCTCAGCTGCACTGGCAACAAATGCTCACTGACTGAATTTTTACTCAAGGACACTTGGCAAAAACGCTGGCTGTATCTGCATCAATGGGAAAACTCATATCTTTAATAGATCACAATTTCTGTCCATATATATCATGGAGGAAAACTGTGAGTACAAATGAATATTTTAATTTTTTTTTAACTGGGAGGACTTCATCTCATTGTAATAAACACTAAACAAAAGAAATAACAAAATTATTCTCTTCAACTACAGTTGGCAACTCGGGAGCACTGAAACTGAAAATACTTACTTGTTCAGCCCTATTTAAATAGAATATTATCCAATGTCATTCAAGCTCGCATAAAAATGGATGGCATTTTTCTGCTTGTTAACAATTTGTCTACTTGGTTCATAAAATGTCAGTGGAAGTCTGAGAAGCTAGGCTAGTTGAAAATTGTCAGGCTTGTATGAGTATCATAAGAGCCAACAATTCTTCATGGATGTTAAACAACTTCCCTAATAAATACGATTAATTATGCAGTTTTGTTAAAATCAGTGTGTTCTTCTAATGCAAACAAAAACCACAAAGAAATTTTTTATTTTAATTTCTGATTGGCTTTCAATATTGAACTCCATTTCTTCTATTCTAATTGTTAGAAAGATTAAAAAATTTTAAATATATTTACTTTCTCAGGGCATATTTCATCAGCTGCTACAACAAGGCACTTCATAAACTCCCCGTTCACATTAGAGATTCATATTTGTTAGAGTTTGCTATGAAATTCAATAATTCTTACAATTTTTTTCAGTACTTACAGGAGGAAGTTCATCATCACTTAGGCTATATGTTTCAGCTATTCTAGCTTCATTATTCATGTCTTTCCTAAAGGTAATCATGAAGATAATTATTGTAGAATATTCATATGAGCAGCCTAAAATTTAATGTTCTTTTAAATTTAAATCTGTTACAGGTTTAAATATAAGTTTATGTCACGTGAACTGAATCACACAACATTCACTGCAAAGGCAGCATCACTATGCCATTTACTGTGTGCTCTATATATTAAGATGGAAGTTACTTTATGAATAGCCCTCGTATAACTTAAAAACATCTACAGACATTGAAAATGTACTTCTTCTAACGTGACCCATATCTCAAATTTATATTAACAGTGAATACCAGCTAGTTAGAACAATTACAACTAAAAATAATTTCGACCCATTAAAATATTAATTCATACCTGGAACCCAAAACAAGACTGGCTGCATATATAGATGAACCACTTATAGACAAATCTTGAAATGCTGGTGTACGACATGATTCCAAAAATTTCAGCTATTATATTTGACCTTGGGCCCAAAAATTGAAGCCATTAATACAAATTTAAAACAACTCTTCAATTTCATACATAAATACATCAAAGGCATCAAGATCAGCATTACAAGCTGGGATGTGACAGTATAAAAAGTAAAATACATAATTCTTTGAAAATACTACAGAATCATAGAAAACAAATAAATTTACAATGGATACCATCCCACATTGATATGAACAAGCAGATATTTCAGCAAAGAAGGACACCAAATTAAATAAGTACATGACATATATCCTTCTTCCAAACAACAAGTGAAATATATCTATAGGCCTAATTAAAACAAAACAAAACGAATAATTTAAGAATAACAGCTGTAGCATTATTTTGATCAACTAGGCTACTGAAAACATGATTGCTTAGCTGCACAATTTCACAGATTGAACATCTAAACCTCACCCCAATGCACCAACTGCAAACAGCCAGATACTAGCCTACATGAACGGAGAATTTCTACTACTGTGTCAAGCAATAACCTAAATTCAAGGATAGACTACATGCAATACCAACCCAGCTAGGTAACAAGGTACTATTGGGACACTAACAAGGTACTATTGGGACACTAACAAGGAGAGGACACGCTCTGTATATCACCGAATTAAATGAGATTGTGTGAGATGAAAGTACAAGACGTACTGTTTAAAATCATACCTGGTATGGGTGATCAATGACCCCTCGTTTTGGAAATATTGGCTATTGTTTGTGACATACTTACATTAGGTGCCTAATAGGGAAGCATTAGACTGTGTAACAGCATAGCTCATATGGTTGGATGCTGAGTTGTCATCCAGGCAACCCCAGTTCGAATCCTAATGCCTTCTCATTTTTTAAAACTTGATATATTATTATTATTATTATTATTATTATTATTATTATTATTATTATTATTATAACCAAAAGGACAATTTGGCCCAAGAGTGCAACGTCAAGTAGATGAACTCACTTCTAAACTCGGAAATATATGTGTAACACGTTCATCAGGAAAGCTGGCATCTCAACTCCATAAGCAATACCTGGAGAAAGTAAGAAAGACATATGTGAAAGAGTAGCCATTTCTTCTAATTCTGGACTCGTGGGAAGGGCAGGTAAATCCTTCTTTGTATGATGAAATATTTACAAATGAAGAAAATGAAATAACGTGCAACCTTAAAGTGATTTCACCCAAATGTACTGGATTATGCCAGTCCTGTGATGTTTATTTTTTTATACAGGTGAAGATTTTTATCAAATATTTGCAAAATAGCTCTTTCCTTTTACAAACTGGACGACAAATTGCTTCACGGGAGAATTTCCTCAAAATTCACTCCTTAATTCACTTTCAGTTTTCAGCTCCTATATTCAAAGCCATGTTGAAATATGCGTGGTATGCATCAAAATTAATAAATGAACGAGAAGTGTTTGTGAATGTGAAAGATGTCCGTTTCGCAGCGAAGTGCGGAAAAATGTGTGTGACTGTGGACAATCTTCTTTCATTTGCTGTGCATGGTGCTGGAAATGTGTATGTTTTGTGTCTTTTATGATATTTATCATAATGAAACATGTACAAAATGAAGTGGAATAGAAACAGTACAGACACCAGTGACCTGGCTACGTGAGCAATATTTCCTTGTTTATCCTTTACAATACAATGTTAGTTAATTAGTAATTTGTTTAAAATATGATGAAGGGTTCAATACATTGAGAAATATGATATATATGTAAATAGATTACTGTGATCATACTATTAATCATTATTAAAAGAAAAAAATATAGGACCAGTTAAGACTCGAACTCAGGTTGCCTGGATAACAACTCAGCATCCAACCACATGAGCTACGCCGTTACACAGTCTAATCCTTCCCTATTAGGCACCTAATGGAAGTATGTCACAAACAACAGCCAATATTTCCAAAACGAGCGGTCATTGGCCACCCATACCAGGTATGACTTTAAACAGTACTTCTTGTACTTTCATCTCACACAATCTTATTTCATTCGGTGATATAGGGGAGAGTGGGTAGTATCGGACATCGGGTAATATCGGACAGTGCGTTTCTTTCATCTACCACCATATGGTAGTACCTGAATGACATGGTTACGTTTCTCTATGCGACATCACAGAAACGTAACCATGTCAATCAGGTACTATCATCGTGTGGTAGATGAAAGAAACTCACTGTCCGATATTACCCGATGTCCGATACTACCCGACTCTCCCCTACAGAGCGTTTCCTCTCCTTGTAAGTGGAAAATGGAAGAAATCTAAAATTCAGAGCATTAGCAAACAACAACATTCTTCCATAGGCAGCAATGAAATCTCTCTCCACTTCAATCTTTTGAAAATTTTACACATTCAAGTATTTCTTGTTTTACCTTCGATTTCGCTAGAATAAAATGAATACAAAATGGAAAAAAAAAAAAAAATACAACGAAATAACTTAAAGGAAGTATTGTTTGTATTTATATTCCTAACTGTATTTTCAGGTGCTACCGATAGAATGCAACTTACCTCAAGGAGATAATCATGACACTTGGCAGAGGTCATCATGGATGGATGAAACAACATTTGTATGAAGGCCTCGATGGATGTCCAAAATAATTCGGTCTTGCGAAATTCAAATATCATATTCCAACATGTGTTAATGAGTTTCACAACTGTATCAGTATTTTCAGTTGTCAGGCACCTGAAAATTATCTTCTCTAACACATTCATTAAAGGCACCAAGACATTTCTACCTCCGATTTCTACACACTGTATGACGTCACTAAGAATTTCATTCACATTTCTTATAGATAAAACTTTAGATTCGGCACTATGGCAGGCATGCAAGAAATCTGCTACCACCGACCAGCCTGCCTCCAGATATTCAGAAGTCAACTTTCCCCAAAGGGTTTGCAAGTCCCGTGTAAGTTTCAATTCTGCTTGCTGTTTTGAAGGTGGCACATTTAACCTTCCATTCTTTATTATTTTACTAATTAATACACACTGTTTCTCATAAATTACACAAACCTCAGTTTTACCACATGTACACTGACAGCACTTTCGCAAGGAACATGATATATGCGATAATATTTTCATACAGAAATACTTGCACATTGGTGGAGTGTTGGGCGTTTCGAGCAGTTCCATTACTGAATCTTGTAATTTCATAATACTTGATTTCATATTGGGCAAGTTACTGGCCTCAGCAATGAATGAACTGAGTGCTGTTAAGTGAATATCTGCAACATGAAAATCTTGCAAATGTGTAATTGAAAACATTCTTCTGTGAAAATATACGAAAATTTGATCCAACATCGAATTCACATAGCCTGTTATTGTTTTTCTCACCACATCCCCTGTTCTGTCGTGACATAATGCGTGACTTTCAGTAAGCAAGCAGGAAATCAACTCCAGACTGTACTCCTGAGTTGTTTGACTAGCATATAGTCTCTTTTCACAGTCCTGAAAACAGGACAGAAGAGACTGTAAATATGTAGTCAGAGTAAAGGACCCATCTCCAGTATTGCACAACAGTTTATCAGAGTCGCACAGAAGTATTATTATTCGTGCCACTGTTTTCGTGCTGAGCTGAACTCTTTCTGTTCCAATATCTGAAGCTGGAAGCGTCACAATAACAAATCTGATTGCATCATCCCTTTTAACGAACTTCTTTAGCCACTCTACAGTGTTAAACCAAGATACTGTTCCTCTTTTTAAAGATTCTTCACTTCTTAAACTTCCCAGAAAATCAGCAACAACATGAATGTCGATGGAATTAGTATCTGCAAAATTAATGGCTGCATTCAACAGCATACACTGAATTGCTCCGCGAATGAACACATATTGACAGCCTAGAGCTTGAGAAATGAAATCCTTCAGTATGGTAAGTTCCTCTTTGCTCCATACACAGACTGGAGGAGCACTTGATAATGCATGTGTAACATTGAACAATGGAACAGGAGCCCATGAAATCCTACTGATTGCATTCAATACACAACGAAAGAATATACAACAATCTTCATGGGTAAATTCTAGTATAATGTGCTCAAATAAATCTTTCAGAGCTTCTCCTATTTCTGTCAACATTGTGTCCTCAGACGTTCTACTATACAGAGCAGAGTTATTGATAGCATTCATGAATGGTCCCAAAAAATCCTGAATTACACTGCTTTCGTGACTTACAGTATGTAGCCCTCTTCTTGTATACACTCGAATAAAATTTAAAATACCCCATTTTACAACAGACATATTATCATGGTTTATAACTTTATGAAATACACAGATCAACCACGATACATGCAAAGACACGTTATTCCCATCTGGTCCCAAGCACATATCAGAAAGGTTATCAATCACATGTAAAACTGGTTTGATTAAATGCACTTGCTTCTCTTCCAGTGTTTCCATAACCAAAAACAATTGTTCCCAAATTCTATTTGAGTCTGCTGGATTCCATTTGAAGACTGCACTACGACAGAGAACATTCACTGCAATTTTGTTCTGGCAAATACCATCACATGTTCTTTTCATAAGGTATAATGCCTGTTTTCTGACTAAAGGATCCGAATGTGTAAGACCCTGCTGCAAGATATTCCAGAAGTAATTATCCTCTACAATACTAACTCCAATTTGGATGTTTTTTGAACCATAAGACAAACAAAATTCGATAAGAATACATAGTGTTTGGAATGTATTGGACAGGTCAATGGCTTTGTTATTGAAATTCGTTATTATATTAGTCCATATACTTTTAATTAAATGATCGTCATTTGTAAACATGAGCCACTTTCGAAGAACAGCCAATGCTGTCTTGCCTGCTATGTGTTCTACACCATACGTCAGGAGATTTAATATTACTGTATTCATGACATCGTTAGTGTTAAAGGTTTCAAGTTCATGTGGATGTGTTACGTTTCTTTTAAGTAAAACATCAACTACAGTTTCTAAAATCCTTAAATTCACTTCTGGTACAGTAGACCTTCTGGTGAGAGATTTATTTTCATCAACCACTTTAGGCCTAGGTACAAATAATGACAAATCTTCTACACACTCTGTTAATATGTTAGTTACATAACTTTTAAATACGTCATTTTGTAACAACAGTAACGAATGATAAAGGGCACTACAAAGGATCGAAAAATGTAAGTCTTTGGAATGTTCTTCTTGTTTTATTTCATTCAAACACAGATGAACGACTTGTTTATAATCCACCACGTCATATTTCACAATGTCATCTCCCACTTCACACTTAAATTTCAGCATCGAGTTCAATATTTTCCATAACCTTCTATTATAGTTTGTTTCTTTCTCTGTCAACAGCTGTATCATATCTAAAATAATACTTTCAACTTTGTCTCTGCCAATGAAATCTAGAAAATCCATTACTTCTGTTCTACAAACATCACTTTCGGTTAAAATATTAGCCATAATGACTTCATATACTATTATCACATTATTAGCATAAGATGTGAAACAAAAATTAAAACTAAAGTTTCTTTCTACATGTTTACATTTTTGACAACCACCACGTGCCTACAAAAAACACTCAACTACATTTCACACGGCGAGCATAATTGCAGGGTGGCCAACCATAAAATATGGTATCTCGCTACAAGTCTGACAAAATTCCACTACATTCCGCTACTCGGTAAAGATTGGAAATAACACAAAATAAATAATTTTATGATGACTATTGATTGTATGTATATCTCGTATGTGTTGTGATAAGTTATCGGTATGTCACAAATTGAAGGTGCAGGCCTACAATAACTTATTATAATAAATCATTGACAGCTGTACCGGTAGTTATTAACGTCAGAAATTTCCCAAATATGGTTTCTGGTGTTTAGCTACTAAATTTTTAGTAGTAATAATTCATATAAATTCTATTCAATAATTAGATAGAGAATGGAGCGAGACGGTTCACACGGGAAATGAACGAATGAATGAATTACTACCCCTGACGTGATCAGGGTTACCGTCATATGGGGTGCGTAGTGACTTGAGACAAACGTGCCTTTCTCTATTTAATGTTGCCTAATCTGCATACTATATCCGCGATCGGCTCGCGATTTTTGTACCATTGGTTTGTAGGACTAGAGTAGCTTCATTGTTGCTTTCATTGTGGATGGAGGAAAGTAATGTCACTCTTCCAAAAATCTTGTTAATTAAATTCAGTGTCGCTGCATGTTGGTTGGTGTGATGTGATAACCGTCTTTTATAACCACATAGTTTAGTATTTTTGACGTTTATGAAATGAAGGCGGTTATACAAAGAGTAATGCAAGCAAGTGTAACCGGTAAGATATTTTCATGATACAACTACATTTTTAATAAAGTTTATGTGTCGTTAACGCATCTTTTATTTGCAGTTGGAGATGAAGTGGTTTCTTCCATTGGAAGAGGTCTGTGCGTTTTAATTGGTATTTCGAAAGATGACACAATAAAGGACATGGAATACATGTAAGTTTAACACAGTTGGAGGTACAGTATTTAAATTCTATAAATTTAAATACTGGAATATTAGACTTCACGGACTCATTAAATGATCAGTATGGGGATGTCATTATAAATCATTAATACATTTACATCGTCATTAGGCTTATATACCACCTTTACAGCACAGAATTCTCTTTATAACTTAACATTAAAGAAGGCACTTTTATTCACTAACTAAATCACAAAAGCCACCACAACATAAAGGTAGGGAGAATTAGAATAGCCTATCTGCTGCTTCTGAGATTCGTCCAGTATTTTTACATGAAGGGAGGTGTTAAAGAACAGCAATAGTAGGCCTAATGAGAGAGAGTGCACAGTAGGGGAACCGGTAACAGCAGCAGCTAATATTGAGGTTCTCCTTTTAGTTATATAGGCCCCTAATAGTAATGGGTCACTCATGAGCGAGTCGTTTCGAATGAACTCCCACTCTGGAGCAGCTTTCCGCTCACTCCTTGTTCATCACATCTCACTTCCTTCTTTTGGGAGGACAAGGCAACACATTCGTTTGTTACTCATGACTCGCTCACAACTAGGGTTGACAAGCTTTTAAAAAAAAAATACGGGAGAGACAGGAATTGAGAAAATATCACATAGGCCTAGAAAATTGAGAAATTGTTCAGTTTATTTAGTGAAAGTAACTTTATTCTACATTTTGGTAATCATCATCAAACAGTCAAAGATCTAGGTCTAGTGGCTTGTTCCGGTAATTTTGGTAATTAGGCTTAGAAGAAGAATATTTTGAGACAGATTTTGCGTTGAGTAATAGTTTTTCATTGTTTTTAACAAATTGTAAAAAATCCCTGCATGAATGTGGTAGTTGAAGTCGACTCCAATTTGCAGTTCAGATTTGATTAAATGTGTCGTGCTCTTGTTTCGAACATGTGTCAACTTATACTCTTCATGAGAGAAAAAACAATCTGTATGGACAGTACTACCTGGTATGCTTAGAACAAAACTCACCTGTTTGTCACTAACATTGCTTGAATTTAAACTCATGAGCACTGAAATCCATTTCTGGCAAGCAAGACCTTCAGAGACTGCACATTTCAATTTTTTTTTCCCTGGCACTACAGCCCGTGAAGGACCTAGACCGACCAGCCGGCTGCTGGCCTCACACTCACATGCCGAAGCAGAGGTGAACGATCATCCAACCAGAATGGAGGTATCGTGTGGTTAGCATGATGATCCCCCCCAGCTGTTATAGCTGGCATTTGCAACCGGATTTCACTACCTATCATAGCTCCCCAAGTGCATCACGATGCTGGGTGAGCATTGGTCCCATACACTGGCCGAAATTTCATGAGAAAATTTCTTCCCCCATGAGGACTTGTACCAGTGCGCATTCTGTAACGTGAGTCCTAGGCAGAATGCCTTAGACCGCGACGCCATGGTGCAGGACGCACATTTCAATGATCTGGAAAAAAAAAATGGGTGTAGGCTATATTTGTTATGTTGCTCTAAAATCACTTTGCACTTTTTACACTTTTTAATTTTATTGATGTATTTACACTTGTATACTATTTGCATTACTGTACTTAATAATTGTTTACTCCCTCAAATTTGTGTTTAAAAACAATATCTGAAAAACATGTTTCCCCGTCAGACGGTTTCTTTTCTCTTTGGCAGTCTGCTGTGCTTTCGAGATAATTCTCTCACATGGAGTAGAAGTCACTACTACGCACTTCTTTACCAATCACTTACCCACTTTTTGACCACCAAACAAGGGATTTTCCTTCCACAGCAACATTGGTTCTTGCAGGAACTTATCAATCTCGATAATGGCAGCCGATTTCGGTTGTGGATTTCTTACGAAACTAGATATGCTTTTGTCAAATTCACCTCAGACAATCGATTCCATTTCCGAAATTGATGGAGGTGGAGGAGCAGGGGCGGCCCGTCCCTATGTGCTACAGTGCTACAGCACAATGATAATTTTTGCTCAAATAATGTATTTGCAATACCATAATATTTGATCTGCCATTTGACAATTTCCCATGGTTATGTTCATGACGCGTTATAGAGTGTTTAGTCTTCGCTCTTCGCTCTTTGGTGCCTCAGGGGGTTCGTTGTGCTACTCAAAACTCTACATGAGAATGTAGACAATTAATGTGCATGTGCGAAGCTGAAATCACTGCTCTGATTGGCTATTTTTACGCGGGGAAGTGCTGTAGTCAGCTTCAGCACAACACAGCTTGGAGATTACAAAAGTAAAGCATAACGAAAGAATGCTTGTTTGTGGAAGAAGTCGGAACTATGTACAATGTGTTTGGTAATTCAAGTGTCCAACCACTGCTGCCATCTATCTGGTTTTTGAGGTTCCTCCTGAATCAGTCAGTCTAGAAAATAGAAGCCAAGGAATTATGTGACAGTATAATTCAGGAAACTGCTTATTGTTCCAGTCTTTAACCTACCTAGACGCAACAAAATTGTTAAACAGCAAATTTTTTGACAATTTTTCGCATAATTTTCCTGAACGCGAACTTGAAGTTGCTGTCAACAGCTATACTGTACTGAACAAAAGAATGTTAAAGACACAACTTGGAGTTCTTTATGGAAGACCTGACTTCCGAAATATAGATGGAGCTGTTCAATTGTTACAATACATAACATAGCCTCCAACAATTCACAGGATCCATTCTGTGAAGTAACGAAGTTGTTAAATATTTTGGTTACAACGCCAATGACCACTGCTGAGCCAGGAAGATGTTTTTCTTTCTTTAAACGCATAAAAAAGTTTTTAAGGAACACTATGTCCCAGGATCGCCTCACTGCTCTTGCAATACTGTCAATAGAAAAGAGTATGATGTCCAAGATGGAGGGGTTTAACACCAGGGCAATTGACAAGTTCTGCAGTAGGAAGGAACGTCGTATGGACTTCATACAGTATTTCGTCACTAGGCGAGTCTCAAATTAATATAAATACATATAAGTGTATACAGTAGGCCGATATAGAGATTGTAGCACACTCATTATTTTGACCACCAGCCGCTACTGTGGAGGAGGAGTGACTTCAAACGTCTATGGAGGCTAGTACTTTTCACATGAGGTGATCAGACCTCGCTTGCACTTCTGGAAACATCTTTTGTCTTTAATTAAAGATGGTTTATTAAAGAAATTTGTTGTGGCAGCTTATACAGGTATAAAAGATTATGCATCATGCTTCAGAAGCAGTTCCAAATGTTTTGCTACAAGTGGAGAAAAGCTATCAGTATCACACACATCTCATGCTATGAGAATAAAAAGGTTCTCTCTACACTTTTTATCGAAATTGAGTTATATAGCAAATCATACAAATACGATCCAGATTCATCTCATATAGCAATTTTTATGTCCGAAGCCACAAATGAACGTAAATTAACATTACTGACATTACTTGACTTCAGCATTTGATACAGTTGACACGGACCTTCTATTATGTAAATTAAGACTTCTGAATCTTTCTGAAAGTTCTGTTACTTGGTTTGAATCCTACCTTCGAGAACGTCAACAATGTGTCATTGCATGCGATTATTCTTCAAAATGGTGTGTCGTGAAATCTGGGATTCAACAAGGATCAGTTCTCGGACCTTTACTCTTCATGATCTATATTAATGACGTAACTAATATGATAAAACACTGCAGATACCATATGTATGCTGACGACTAGCAAATTTATTTGCACTTCCACTCTGACGAGACTAGTGACGCAGTAAACAAAATAAACGAAAATTTGAATTCGATTTCACTGTGGGCACACAAATTTGGATTAAGGTTAAATCCAGAGAAATCGCAAGCAATCGTAATGGGACATAATCGTCTACGAAGCACTCTTGATAGTAGTACTATACCACATATAATATTGAATGGGATTATTGTTAAATACAGTGCAACAGTTAAAAATCTTGGCATTTTTATGGATAGCGATCTAAATTGGAACACTCAAGTAACACACATTTGCAAAAAAATATTTTCTCATCTTCACTCCTTGTTCCATATGAAAGAATTTCTACCACATAGTCAAAAAAAGAATCTTATTCAGACGCTTGTAATGCCCCATTTTGATTATTGCGATTCCTTGCTAACTAATGTAAGTTCACTCTTAGCTGAGAGACTACAAAACGTTCATAATGTGTGCATACGATTCATCTGCAATACTCGTAAATTTGACCATATAACACCTTCCCTCCAGTTACTTTCATGGGTGCGTCTGAAGGAACGAAGAACAATACATTCACTGTCTCTTCTGTTTAGAATCATGCATACTTCTACTCCGAATTATCTGTTATCGTGCTTTCAATTTCTTACAACTCTTCGAAACCGACATCAAGCACTTCTTTCTATCCCTCATCATAGAACGTCTTTATACTCATCTTCCTATACTGTAGAAATACCTCGCCTCTGGAATTTGTTACCTAATGACGTCAGGGACTGCCGGACTTTATCACAATTCAAAATTAAATTGGAAAATTTTGTCTTAGTTAATGTTTTAGGTATTACTAGAAGTATTGATTTGTGTTTTTTTTTCTTTTTCTTTTTTAGGCCTAATCTAGATTAAAATTGCAAGTTTCTTGTTTATGTTAGTTAATTAGTTAGGATACAATGATACTTAATCACTCATTTAAAGTTAGTGTGACTGCAACCTGTGTATATTTTTGTGTGGCTGTACTTTGTTTATAGTGTTTTTTTCTCTATCTCTTTATTTCTTGTGTAGCTTTACATTGTATATAGTGTATTTTTTTCTCTCTGTTTATTTCTATTATTGTATTTGTATTCCTGGTGTTGTGGAAGAGAAGGCCTGATGGCCTTAACTACACCAGAATAAATAAATAAATAAATTTAGTTTCTCACATAGAGATCGATGAAAAAGATTCCAACTTCAAAAAAACTTTCAATTTTGAATAAAAATGTTCTATCTACAGTTTGCAGGCATACCAGCCTTTTCACCGTTTGCTACTGGAATTAAGTACTTTAACAGCTTATCAGAATTGGATTTATTTTTATCACTGTATGCTCTTCAATATTGAAAATGCTAATAAAATGCATTTAGTATTAATGTTTTCAGAATATTAATTACTGGTATGTTCTCATCTCGTGCATTATATCCCAAGTCTTTATTTTCATGCAGTCAATTTGGTATACTATCTTATCCAAGGTGAACGGAAACTATAGGGACAAACTTCAAGAGGTGATTCCTGACAGAAAAGGAACGAAAGAAGTTGATATCAACATATGTCCGGAAATGCTTATTTGCCACAAGCTCTCATAACACACACAGTGTGCTTTTTTGTGTTGCAGAGTGTGTGATTGGAGCAAAGTTGAAGCATAATGGTCCGTTATTTATTCCAGGAACAAGGCGAGATAGTTTTCATATGCTGTCAAGCACATGGAAATGGTCAAGAGGCTGCACGGATTTACCGAGCCACATACCCTGACAGACAGGAAAAACCTTTGCAGCCATTTTTGGGCGTTTGTGTGAGCATGGGTTCTTTCATACAGGCAAACATGGAGGGTACACCAAATCTGAAGGAACATGTTCTACATGATGTTGAGAACAACCCCAATACAAGCTCGAGGCAAGTGGCCTGTCAGCATGGTGTAAGCCAAACAACGGTGTTGGATATCCTGCATGAAAACCGGTACTATCCGTATCACCTGCAACATGTGCAGGGAATATCGTCAGCAGATTTATCTCCAAGGGAAAGGTTTTGTCACTGGTTTTTGCAACAGGCCACCACCATTATGGAATTTCTGTCGTCAGTCCTCTTCACTGATGAAGTTACGTTTGGTAGAGATGGCATCATCTTATCAGCAACAGTACAGCCTCAATGTTTGGTCAAGGATTATTGGCGATCACTTACTTGGACAATTTGTTCTTCCACAATGCCATAATGGACAGATGTACGAGGGTATGCTGAAAAGTAATGACTCCTATTTTTTTTTTTGTCGCTGTGAATTCAGTTAAAAATATTAGTGATAGTACATTGTATTCAATGAACTTTCTGCCTTCAGTAAAGCAAGTTTCGTATCTCTGCCAGTAGGGAGCTCTGAGTTATAGATTGAAACATGGCAGCATGTACCAGCAGTATGTCGTTGCTTCTGAAGCAGCATGCTGTGATCGAGTTTTAACAGCAGAAAATGTGCCCCCGACAGACATTCATCGGAGATTGAAGGCTGTTTATCGTGATCAATGTGTCGACATCAGTACTGTGCGATTTTGGTCTGCTCGTGCTCGTAATGAACCTGGTGCAACTCTCAACTTGAGTGACAAAAAGGACGCAGTGGAAGACCACGTACTGCAACTGATGACGTTCATTGGAATCATGTCAATGAACTCATTACAGTGAATCACATAACGCAGGGATTCTGGAAAATTTGTGCATGATAGATGCCTCAAGTGCTCCTTCCTCACATGAAACAGAAAAGATTGGACATCTACCAACACTTGCTTCTGCGCTACAAATGGAAGGCAGTGAATTCTTAAAGAACATTGTCACAAGTGACGTTGGTTCGATCTTGAAAACAAGAGGTCATCAATGCAGTTCCGCCACAAAGGATCACTTGTACCCAAAAAGTTCAAGGCTGTGGCATCAGCAGGCAAACTCATGCTTACAGTTTTTTGGGATATTCGAAGTGTGGTGCATATGGAATTCATGCCTAAAGGCACTACCATTAATTCTGTAAGGTATTGTGAAACCCTAAAAAAAACTGAAAGCATGAATTCGAAGGGTTCGTCCAGATATATGGAGCAGCCCCTCCTACAGCATGACGACGCTCATCTGTGTTATGCGACGATTCGCTGTAATGAGTTCATTGACACGATTCTGATGAGCGGCATCAGTTGCAGTACGTAGTCTTCTACTGCGTCCTTTGTCACACAAGTTGAGAGTTGTACCAGGTTCATTACCAGCACGAACAAATCAACGTCTCACAGTAATGATGTCGACATATTGATCACAATAAACAGCCTTCAGCTTCCAATGAATATCTGTCAGGGGCACATTTTCTGCTGTTAAAAACTCGATCACAGCACGCTGCTTCAGACACAATGACATAGTGCTGGAACACACCACCATGTTTCAGGCTATAACTCAGAGCTCTCTACTGACAGGGATACGAAACTTGCGTTACTGAAAGCAGAAATGGCCACTGAATACAATGTACTATCACTAATATTTTTAACTATATTCACAGCGACAAATAAAAGGAGTCATTACTTTTCAGCATGCCCTCGTATCTGGAATTCCTGCAGAACACTCTGTCTCTTTTACTTGAGAATGTGTCTTTGGCAATACAACAGGTAAATGTGACTGATGCATGATGAAGGCCAACCCACTTCCGCATTATTGTTCATCAACACCTCAACATCTTCCCCGGAAGATGGATAGGACGAGGAGATCCTTTTGCGTGGCCCACTCGATCACCGGACTTAAACCCCCTTGATTTTTACTTGTGGAGGCATCTGAAAAGTGTTGTGTATGGTGAGCAAGTTCTTGATGTGCAGAACCTTGAACAGTAGCCTATGATGGTATTTGGGTACAGGCTGGAATATTCAAAAGAGTGAGACAATCCATGATGCGACGTGTAGATGCTTGCATTGCTTCCCATGGAGGCCACTTTGAACATCTTTTGTAACATGGATGGAATTAATGCCATGCAATGTGTACCGATACTAATTGTTTTATTGCACACTCACTGTCCATTTCCGAACATATGTTGATATGAATTTTTTTGTTCCTTTTCCTGTCAGAAATTATCTCCTAAAGTTTATCCCTGTAGTTTCCATTCACCCTATATATTATGGTGATGAACAGCTGATGAGATTCCTTGCTCATTATAAGGAGTGATTTTTTTAAATATAAGATCAATAAAGAGAAGACTGCAGACATAAATTTTATTTTGAAATGGATACCTGAGGAAGACAGGAAATACTATGAAAGCCTGATTAAAAACAGTACATAACTTCCCCTATTATAAAACATTACCTACCTATGCAAATCAAGCTTTCAGGTATAACTCCCTGTGAACTTTATTTGAATAATTTCGAGGGAAAAATTGTTCCGGGGCCGGGTATCGAACCCGGGACCTTTGGTTTAACGTACCCACGCTCTCCCTCGAAATTATTCAAATCAACTTCACAGGGAGTTATACCTGAAAGCTTGATTTGCATAATACACGTCACTGTTCGTTAACAGAAAACCACAATTTAAGTCACACAGAGTTAGTGTGCACTCAATGTTGGTTGCTTGACGGTTGTCAGCCCACTTTGAGGTCTGTGGATATAGAGGGAAAAATTGGATCGGTGTCTAGTAGAGTTCCCGGGTAGCTCAGTTGGGAGAGCGTTGGTACTTTAAACCAAAGGTCCCGGGTTCGATACCCGGCCCCGGAACAATTTTTCCCTCGAAATTATTCATTACCTACCTAGTTTTTTCGATTTGTTATTCTTAAATTTATTTTGTAAAATTCTGTTACTAAAGATACTAATGCCATGCCATATCTAAGTTTAATTAAGCATCCTTAAATGTATTTTTAAAGTATTGTTAATGATAAAGCTTCCTAGGTCATAATATAAAAACCTACTTTTTATTTACTTTTTTATTTCAATTCTAAAGTATTGTGAATCGTAACTGAGTATGGGCCATAACAATATTGTAAGTAGAAGTTTCAAATGGTTTACAAAAACAATGAAAAACTAAATAGAAAGCAAAGTTAGTGCATTTTTACAGTGAAATCTCACTTTTCACAAATTTATCGCTTACAGAGTTGTTATGGCCCCTACTTTAATTCATCTGATGTCATAATACCAATATTTATTTATTTGTTTATTTATTTATTTTGGTGTAGTTAAGGCTATGAGGCCTTCTCTTCCACACCACCAGAAATACAAATACAATGATAGAAATAAAAAGAAAAATCACATTATAAGCAAAGTAAAGTATATTCACTGCTGAAACTGATGAATGTGATGAGGAAACCCAATGGATATCAAAGATTTTCCTACCTTCAGGAACTGAGCACTTAGACCAACAGAAACTGCTTCAATACCACGCTGATTCTTAGGGCGTGAGGAAAACAGCTTATGCAAGGACTCCATCAATCAATCTTCTTAATGTATCCAGCTGTTTGCTGACAACATAAAATCCACTATAGTCCACTATAGTCTATTCAGTTGTTGTTTTTCACGAGAAATGAGGGGTATTTTGATCGGTGTTCATTATAGATATACAAGGACTCCATAAAGGTCTTTTTTGTGTGTTACCCAAGAGTTAATTTTGGGGTATTCTTCATATAGTGGATTTCTCGTCCTTTATGTGGGGGATGACGCCATTCTTTATTTAAAGATCTTCTTTGAACGACTCAGATGAGTTTGTTATAGATATTAAGCAGCTGTATCTTGGCTTCTCATTGAGTATTAATTAATCAAAGTCCTCGAAATTTTTTAGGACAGTAAATGATGGTATTAGAGGTGTCACTTGGAAAGACTAAGAATCTCTTTAACAGCACTGTGGAGAATTTTGTTCAAATTGGTGAGAAATTTTTCTGAAACGAGGTACAAAGGCGCACACTGTAAAAGATAGACGAGTGTTGACCATATATACTGCTTGGGAGTTTTTTGACTTGGTCGTAATAAATTTGATGCAACAAGATGATTAAGATCAGAGTTTAAATTATTTATTTACTAATTTTTTGATCTAGTACAATCTCATCATTAAAGTCAACATATGCAGACATATGAAAAGACATTACCAACCAATGGGAAGATATCTGGACTTCATGTCTGAACAGAAAATGTCATTACGCAAGATTAAATTCGACAGATATCTTGTGATCAACTCGTTTTCTAAGTCGACGAAATCAAGTTATCATATGTCAATATATTTGCATTTATTTTCTAAAGATCCTGAATTATTACAAAGTAGGCAGTCTTTTAATGTTCTGTGCTTTGATGTGAAAGCTGAAAATCTTCTTTAGCTCCATATATTTGTTACATATTTCTTGCATTACAGCAGTGGCGGTTCCTCGGGGGAGGGAAGGGAAGAACGTCCTCCTCACATTTTCTTCTTTTGAAAGTAAATACCAAATAAAATATGTGCCTTGAAATTCGAGGAAGATTCGATAATTTTTAAGTTCACAGCTATAAGAAAAACTCGGTTGATCGAGTTTTAAATGACGTGCGCTCATGTGCTGTAGAAAACTGTGAGAAAGATGCGAAATTGTCTGTGTAGAGGAAAGGCTCTCCATTCCTCCTCTACTGCAGTTAACACACATAGACAACAGCGCACTAGTGGCCAGAGAAAGAAGCAGAGTTTTAAAGCAAGTAAATGAACGGACAGGGAGGAGATCCTCCTCTGAATCAGTCATGGGCAGGAAATAGAAACCGACTGGTCGTGCAGCAAGCTCGCTACCGCTGCCACCTAACGATGTTGCATTCAACCAGACTATAACACATCATCTAGGAGGAGACACAACAAAAACAGTTTTAACGCAAAGCTATGAAAGACACCATGTAAACTTTTTTTTAAATTATAAATCAAAAATATTATTCATTGCACTTTATATAGGCTACTATTCATGGTTTGAAACTTTTGTGGATATTTGAAAGTTAAAGTCGGGTTTATGTAAAACAAAGAGGAAGTAGTTTTACGTAGTTGGCCCCTGAAATTCACTTCTATTCATTGTTTACTAGACAGGGCAACAGCCAAGTTGTCAGTTTTGTACAAATATATTTGAAACTGAAAGTAGGTACTCCAAACTACATCATTTTTAACATATGTAAAATGTACATGTGGCAACACAGACCACGTGGGTGGGTGCAGTGTTCTCGCTTTCCTCAGATTATTTCCCATTCCCATTTCCGTAAAACGGTTCCGGTTACGAGTTAGTAGCTAGTCTCTTCCAACATGTGTGATGCTGTAGTGTGCTCGAAAAATGCTACGAGGTTGTGAATTTCCTTGTAATTGTTAATTTGTGCAATTATTCAACAATGAATGGAAGTAAAATAATAATATATTTTGGACAATTTAGGAAACTCAGTTTACAAGAACAGATTATTGCTATACAGAAGGGAAGGCCAACCCCAACACTACCTGGTCTTACATGTATGCATGTAGGCTAATTTGTAGCATGTTTCAATCAAGAAGATGTCATTTAGTGCTGTTAATTTCTTTCCTCCTCTTAAGAAATATGCAGGAGCCGCCACTGCATTACAGAGATATTGTCAATTGACGTTTTCCAGTGTTTGTAAGATCATTTATTTCTGTTCATTTATTGCATTGCAGTGCTCGAAAAATTCTCAGTGTTCGAGTGTTTGAAGATGCTAAGGGAAAACGATGGAATCTAAGTGTAAAGGACAAAAGACTTGAGATTCTGTGCGTCAGTCAGTTCACACTGTACTGCGTTCTTAAAGGCAACAAATTGGATTTTCATAATGCAATGGCTGCGGACAAATCTGAAGAATTCTATAATGAATTTCTTGCTATGTTGAGGACTGACTATCAACCAGACCGTATTAAAGGTGAGTTTGTGCTATTTATTCCTAAGTGCAAAAAATCTTTCATCTTTTCGTTCACAGAATATGTGACAAATGTATTAAGAAATGAGACATTTGAAGGTGTAAATTTCCATGCAGCATTCTGTAAAATAATTTAATATCCTTAATTATTATCATAAATTTAATTTCCCGACTAGATTTCTCATGTCCAAACATTTATTCGGTAATTATTTAGTATTAATTGTTGCCACACTATTTATTATCGCCGCGCTCGCATGGTTAACATTTGGCAGGTCTTTCAGCGGCCTCGTGCATAACATTCAGCAGGTCTTTGAAATTTAATTGCATTATTGTTTTCAATTTGTTATGTTGCCGCTCCAATCACTCGCCTCAATTTCA
Organism: Periplaneta americana; assembly: GCF_040183065.1. Taxonomy (NCBI): domain Eukaryota; kingdom Metazoa; phylum Arthropoda; class Insecta; order Blattodea; family Blattidae; genus Periplaneta; species Periplaneta americana. The sequence continues at coordinate 153,411,087 of NC_091131.1, read as the reverse complement.
ATATTGCAACCAATAAGCTGCTTCCATTATTAAATGACACCTACTTGTCTAATCCACGTGGACTAAAACCGAGGTTGCAATGTCTTGTGCTGAGGACAAACATTAAGGTATGTGATTAAAAATTATTACTAAAGAGTTATTATTAACAGTTAAGAATGTCAACGTACTCGTATATGAAATAATAATAATAATGATGATGATGATAATAATAATAATAATAATACTAGCCATTTAAAAATATAACAAACTAGTGCTTATTCTTATCGAGGAAGTAGATGTGACAACGTTACGCTTAGAGTGAAACCTACAGAGCAACAATCGGGTCCATATCTGTCGAGTAATGGTCAGCACATCTGGCTGCGAAACCAGGTGGCCCGGGTTCGAATCCCGGTCGGGGCAAGTTACCTGGTTGAGGTTTTTTCCGGGGTTTTCCCTCAACCCAATACGAGCAAATGCTGGGTAACTTTCAGTGCTGGACCCCGGACTCATTTCACCGGCATTATCACCTTCATATCATTCAGACGCTAAATAACCTAGATGTTGATACAGCGTCGTAAAATAACCCAATAAAATAAAAAACAATCGGTTGGCAAAATACCATGAGAGCGCGGCAATAATACATATATGGAAAAGAACTGGAGATCAATTCCTGAAAACTAATTATAATAATATGATTTTTTTTTTCCCCCTTGGGGATTAATTGAAGTGAGTTTTTATGGCAGGCAGAGTAACTATCTCATGTCCCCATGTTTTAAATTGCTTCCAGTGCACTTCATTAGAACCAGATACCCAGCTTCGAAGCCGTAATAATATGATGAATTTAAGAAATATCGAAAAATAACGAAAATCTATAGTCCATTTATGGTCTAGTTCTGTAGCCATTACCTACTGCAACCCTTCTCACCCTCATAAAGCAATATATACTCCTGTCAAAGTGACGGAAATTTCTTGACTCCACTTCATTACCCATCACCGGTATATCCCAATACTACAACAGAGCACTCTGGTGACGACTGTAACCAATTCACGAGCACTTCTCTCCATTACAGACTTTATTTTACAGATATCTTCAAAACAGTTAATACCTATACTATACACTCTTTTCCAGCCTTATAGTACTTACTGTGTGATGGAGTAGAGCATGTAATCATATGAATCAGATAAATTGTGTTAGAGGTCAAAAAGAATGATACCCAACACTCATTAAGACAGGTTTCGAAATATCCATACTTTCCATTTGCTGACTAAATAAAAATTACTTCTCTATCCAACAAAATCATTTGCAATACAAATTAATGTATAAATCATCTTTGCAACTACTCTAGTACAATTAATACATGGTATTTTAAGCTATTTCATAGTTAAGTATCAAGTCAAAGATACATGATTCATTCATAAACTGCTGAATGTACATATAGGCCTAGGCTATAAAAAAAAAAAAAAAAAAAAAAAAAAGGTTAAAACGAAAACGGGTGAATTAGAAACACATGTCAGAAGACTTGGAAGATTAAAGACATGCCTGCCCAAAACTCTTTGTGCTAGACAAAGTACATCTACACCACAAGAAAGCCTCTGCTTACTACAAACCTTTATCAATAAAATACATTAAAGGAGATTTGTCACAGTTATGTGAACGCTTTATAAGACTAGTTTTTTTTTAGGACGAAAAGCCAGAGTATGCTAAAGTTTTCGAAGATAATTTTTGGTGTGCGAAACTAGCATATCTTGCCGAAATTTTCGAGACAACTTTTTAAATGCAAGCATGCAACACAAAACAGAAACTATTATTTCAGAAAAAAAAAAAAAAAAAAAAAAAAAAAAACTGAAGTTTTGGGAGTCTTCGGTTATAGCAGGTAAATTATTGCTCTTTCCTTTAGTTGAGAGTTTTGAAAATCGACTTGCTACTACTACTACCACCACTACTACTACTAACTGGCTTTTAAGGAACCTGGAGGTTTATTGCCGCCCTCATATAAGCCCGCCATTGGTCCCTATCCTGTGCAAGATTAATCCATTCTCTATCATCATATCCCATCTCCCTCAAATCCATTTTAATATTATCCTCCCATCTACGTCTTGACCTCCCTAAAGATCTTTTTCCCTCCGGCCTCCCAACTAACACTCTATATGCATTTCTGGATTCGCCCATACGTGCTACATGCCCTGCCCATCTCAAACGTCTGGATTTAATGTTCCTAATTATGTCAGGTGAAGAATACAATGCGTGCAGTTCTGTGTTGTGTAACTTTCTCCATTCTCCTGTAACTTCATCCCTCTTAGCCCCAAATATTTTCCTAAGCACCTTATTCTCAAACACCCTTAACCTATGTTCCTCTCTCAAAGTGAGAGTCAAAGTTTCACAACCATAAAGAACAACCGGTAATATAACTGTTTTATAAATTCTAACTTTCAGATTTTTTGACAGCAGACTGGATGATAAAGCTTCTCAACCAAATAATAACAGGCATTTCCCATATTTATTCTGTGTTTAATTTCCTCCCGAGTATCATTTATATTTGTTACTGTTGCTCCAAGATATTTGAACTTCTCCATCTCTTCAAGACAAATTTCCAATTTTTATATTTCTATTTCGTACAATATTCCCGTCATGAGTCATAATCATATACTTTGTCTTTTCGGGATTTACTTCCAAACCTATCTCTTTACTTGCTTCCAGTAAAATTCCCGTGTTTTCCCTAATCGTTTGTGGATTTTCTCCTAATATATTCACGTCATCCGCATAGACAAACAGCTGATGTATCCCGTCCAATTCCAAGCCCTCTCTGTTATCCTGGACTTTCCTAATGGCATACTCTAGAGCTGAAAATAAAAAAGAATGCCTGAAGAAGTTAATAGTAGAACACCTAAATGCTTTACAAACTTCAGTAACAAAGTACTTCACTAGCTTGACCATTTCAGAGTTAGAATGCGTAATTTCTTCTTTTGGTACTTCCGGTGACGTTCAAAATGTCATCAACCTGACGAGAAAAATTATTGCTAGATTTGTCATGAGATTCTACTATGAAATCAAAGTTTCTAGACAGTTTCAGTTTCAGTGCATTTTTTTGGATTTATGCACGATATCAATATCACACAATAATTGCAAAGAGGGCCATAAACATTTTGCTGCCGTTTTCAACGTCATATGTGTGTGAATCTACCATGAAAATAGTGAAATCTAAACAAAGGAACAGACTGCTGCATCTTGAAGATGATTTACGTGTTGGTCTGTCAACCATAATGCCACATATGTGCAACCCACCAAGTGCAGACTTCACATTAATTTAAATAGGCGAATTTTCAAAAACGATAATAAAAATCTTTTATCGGACATCCAGCATAGATAGACTGGGATTTTTGACACATACTACCTTTGTTTTTTTCTAATGCCACTCAAGTTGCTGCTTGTTTTTTTAGAATTTTCGATTGCATGTTAAAATCCACCTATCTACAACACTCGATGTCCGACACTACATAGAAGTTATCAGTGCTTTTTTCTGGCAGAACTTGCTGGAATGGCGTTCCAGGACCTTCTTGTTGCATTTTTCATCATGGAATATGTGTGAATAACTATGTTTTTAATGTAATTTTTCTTTGAATTCCGCTTAGATCTTAGGACAGTGATGTCAAAGCAAGCGCATTTTTCTGACCTTGATGTCGTGCATGGGCATCAAGCAGCCTGCTGGATTAAGAAAACAGTGGTGCACAAACTTCAAACGGAATGTGAAATTTTATGTCGTTATTTTTATATGGCGTCTTTCTATTTGATATTATCTATATTGTATGTAAAACAAAAGTACTAACACTGATTTCTTAATATTGCACTTGTGTTTTAAATCTTAATAACATAATAAAGAGTTATGAAAGAATATTCACATAAATTTCATAGTACCTACAACTATACTGTACTAGATGAATGAAACACATCGTTCATTAAGAAAGTGATATCCCAAAAAAAGAGATTATGACATGATAAGTTGGAATTGATCTTGATGGTATCTTTAGCCTTATAAAAGTAATCAATGAACTAATCAAAACAATATATTAGTACAAAGCAAAGTTACCTAGGTACTGTATATGTTTTAAGTGTAACTAATATTCTGTAACAAAACTCTTATTGCATTATGCTTAAGGTGATACTAGTGCATAACTTCCTCTCATCAAATATTAAATTATTTTCTCGAAATCTGCTCAAGCTATAGGACTGACGTGTTTACAACATATGGGCACATATCTTTTGCTTATGATGTGATAGTAGTTGCTTTGTTAATTCATTTCCTTACAAACATTAATTTTCCATGCGAATATTTTCAAAATTTGTAATACACTATCTTCAGTAATAAGTATTTATGGTATATTAGATTTACGAAAACATTATTTCAGAATCTGTAAGATTACTAAATAAATAGGCCTATATCTGAAATTTTCACTTTTCTATAAAAAAAAGTTGAAAAAATATTCCTTTTGAATAAAAAAAAAACAAACATGTGAAAAATAGCATTAAAATTAAAACTTACATTCTTATAATGCAATTATACTCCTCAGACAAATCTAAAAATTAAAATGGATACAGTTTTAATAATTTCTCTTCCCTTTATCTACTGAATCAGTGCTGGCCATCCCTGTATATAGCTCGACCAAGCGGCATATACGTCACTCGTCTGTCTCTCTCCTTTCCGCTGTAAAGCGCTCAGGCTCTCCTGGGCTCTGGCGCCTATGGGCATCAATTGACATGACTGCCTTAGGAGGTTAAAAATGACAAAATTCCCACGCAATGAACAGTAATCATCTCCCCATCCTGACTATAACAGTCACTGTCAAACAGAAAATCTTTTCGTGGATACTGTATGACCTGCTTCTTTTCTATGGTTAAAGGAAAGGATACGATCTGACGTCTTCTGGCCAGTTGGTTACTGTTTTATGGCTCTTCTGTCACTTTCCACTGCTGCCCTGCACTGCTTTAAAGAAAGAATTGAAACATTGACTTATAAACAAATGTTACAGCATGTTTTAGATCAGCATGGTGGCCGAAAAAGGAAGAAAGAATCTGTTTTTAGTGATATGAACGATTTCGTTTACAAATAAATCAAGTGTGCGAGGGCTAAGAAATTTGCCAGTAAGTGGGCCTATGATTCAAGAGAAAGCTCCTCTTGAAATAGCCAAAGAACTCAATGTAAGCAATTCTGTAGCTAGCAATGGATGGTTAGAATGCTTTAGAAAACGGGATTGCATTGCATTTTATTCTGTATTGGGTGAAAGAGGTGACATATTTTCAACCATTGATATTGAAAAATGGAATTCAATTCTTGCAGGATATCAACTCGGAGACATTTACAATGTCGACAAGATAGTCCATCTCGAATAAAACTTTGAGTTTTAAGAAAGGAGAGTGTAAAGGTGAAAGTTGGCAAAAGACAGAATAACGCTGTTCTTTCATTATAATGCTGCAGGTTAAAAAGAACTGCTCTTAATGATAGAGAAATCATTGCAACCCGTAAATTCGATCAAATTCAATATTTTCGTGCTGTTTCATAAACACCTTAACCTCAATTAAGGAGCACCTGATTAAATGGTAATATTATAGGGCAACTTGAGGTGACCACTTTAGACAGATTTTAGTGTATGCATGAACATAATATTATCCGAATAAGAAAAATTGGTCCTTGAACTCATGAATTTTATAGACCAAAGGACAGAGAACGTTGAACTATCCATGTGATTATTAGGGAGCGGATTTTTATGTGCTAAAAAATTTAAATATATTTATTTTTTATGTGCTAAGGAGTACGAAAATATTTGATAAAAACAAAATTTTTTTTTTAATACGACAAAAATACCTTACTCAGCTTGGGGAAAAAAAATGTCACTAGGTACTCACCAACCACACTTGAGTGCTAGTAGTTGGCCGAGAATTGCAGTGAACAACAAAGTTCATCTCCAAATGCATGCCGATTATCTCTGAACAACGACTTATACTGTGAAAACAATCTTTCCACATCACAGGACGTCAAACGTGCATATTTAAAGAGAGGAATGTCACAAACACATACATCGGCAATTTCACCTACAGGCACATCCTCCAATACTTGAGCAACTTTACACATTTTTTTATATTCACTGTTTTTACCAAACACATTTCGGAATTTGTCCCTTAGTACTTGTACTTCTGAACCTGGTAGCGAGTCTAGTTTAATTCCCACGGCACGCACCTCCCTGTTTCAGACAACGGGTTTGTGGATGTTTCGAGTTTTTTTATGGTGTCACACAAAAAGCTTAGATTTGCTGATAGGAAAGACAAATCATTTTTTAAATAACCATCTTTCAGTATATCTTGATGGATATCAATTGACGAAGCCCGATAACAGGGAATCACAACAAGATATATTGCCTTACTTGATAGATGTGAGCGAGAGGCGAGAGATTTGTTTAAATTAAATAATGTTCATACCCGAGCTCTTATCTGTTGTGTTTCACAAACAAAGCGTGGAATGAAATCATCTTCAGCAACAATAAACATTCCTAATTATGTGTTGTAAGATCTCTCCTCCTTGTCCATGTTAATTTATTCTCTAATAATAACACTGATATGCTGCCTAGCAGTTCTCAGAACTTGAGGCGATACTATGACGAAAATGGATCACGGATACACCACACTGCGCGTAGAAACACGAAGCAACCAAGAATTCTTAAAAAAGATAACGTACTTCTGAGTGATATAGTTAATTTAGTTTTAAAATATTTAAAAGTTCTTGTAAAAAAATATTTACGTCGAAAACTCCAAGATTTGTGTGAAAATATGTGTTTTTATGTGAAATAAAATTCGAGTTTTAAACTTGAAACTTCATGTACGGAACTTGTAACTTTGTTAACTGTGTTTTATCACACGCAAAAAGAATATTTAATTACATAGGAAACCGCTCCTTAGTGATTATAATCCTCTAATAATAATGTTACAAGAAACGAAATTTCTAGTTTTGTGTGAAAACTATATTAGGTACATGTGAAAAGTAATTATAAAAGAATTAAAAACTAAAAGGCCGGAGAGGGTATGTGGCACTCATATAAATCACTTTATGATGTTGAAGTCTTTGCTACTTATGGTGGACAGTCTCATTTGATCTTTTCGTAAGCAACTTGGGGATGGCAGATTTTATGTGGCATATATAAGTATTTTTTTTTAGTAGGTTGTTTTACGACGCTTATCAACATCTCAGGTTATTTAGCGTCAGAATGAGATGAAGGTGATAATGCCGGTGAAATGAGTTCGGGGTCCAGCACCGAAAGTTACCCAGCATTTGCTCATATTGAGTTGAGGGAAAACCGCGGAAAAAACCGCAACCAGGTAACTTGCGTGAACTATATGACTATTACATGGCCATACTGCAACATAAGGAAGACTGTGTAACAGAGTTATTTATTGTTTAAAATTTCTTAAACATTCAGTTTTCTGAATAATATAATAAATTATGTTGTACATTGTTTTTATTCCAGATGCCACAGAAAATCTTCGACTTTGTATTCAGTTGCAAATTTCGTATCCAATATGAAATTAAAAGTCAACATCATACTAAAATTTACCTTCCTTCAAGGTGTCAAACATTTTGTAAAACTGTCTATTTAGAAGTCTGTAACTTATAGGCAATATCAGATAAACTTCCTTTTTTTTCCCCCTATCTGTGCAGACACATGGTTCCGTGAGAACCATGGTTAGCACCAGTTGACCAACTCTTTTAAGGGCAGGCAGAGGTGAAATTTTCGAACAAAACTGAAGAAAAAATGAAAATTTGGTTTTTTCCATTTTTCTTATCTTTATTTTCATATTCCGATGCTAGTTTTTGATTTTGTGCCCTTTAAAAGTATGAAATTAAAACCAAGATAACTGTATTACTATATTATTCCCATAATAAACTAATACTTATCATTATTTACATACCTTCTCTGAACATATAAATAAAAATAAATATTGAAAATTTCTTACAATATGGTGCATGGAGTATTTTATATCAAACAATATAAAGTTTTATAAAATTATTAATATTTACAGAACCATTGTACTTAGAAAGTTGAAACTTGGTATGTCCATTACTAATAACATACTTAGTATCCATGATCAATTTCAAACAAATTGGATAAATTTTGTGGATTTTGAAATATTCACCTCTGCCTCCCCTTCAGTGAGTGATAAGCTTTGGTCTCAACCTGGAATTGATCAATGTAAAGTATTGACAGGTAATGTTACATTAAACATTTCTTATTGTCAAAGTGAGAAAAGTATAGCTTCTGATTAATACTTTTCTCATGTATAAGTGTATAATTACACAATGTAACCATAATTAAAATATTTTGCAAATCTAGTCTTTCAGGTAAAGCTCCCTGTAAAGCAGATTTGAATAATTTCAAGGGAAAAATTGTTCCGGGGCAGGGTATCGATCCTGGAACCTCTGGTTGAACGTACCAGCGCTCTGCCAACTGAGCTACCCGGGAACTCCACCCGACACCGTCTCAACTTTTCCCTTTATATCCACACAACTCGTGTGGGCTGACGAAACGCCAGAGACCCATATCGAGTGCACACAATCTCTGTGTGACTTGGAATTGTGGTTTTCTGTTAACGTACACAGTTACGTATATATTATGCAAATCTTGTCTTTCAGGTGAAGCTTCCTGTAAAGCAGATTTGAATAATTTCAAGGGAAAAATTGTTCCGGGGCCGGGTATCGATCCTGGAACCTCTGGTTGAACGTACGAGCGCTCTGCCAACTGAGCTACCCGGGAACTCCACCCGACACCATCTCAACTTTTCCCTTTATATCCACACAACTCGCGTGGGCTGACGAAACGCCAGAGACCCATATCGAGTGCACACAATCTCTGTGTGACTTGGAATTGTGGTTTTCTGTTAACGTACACAGTTACGTATATATTATGCAAATCTAGTCTTTCAGGTGAAGCTTCCTGTAAAGCAGATTTGAATAATTTCAAGGGAAAAATTGTTCCGGGGCCGGGTATCGATCCTGGAACCTCTGGTTGAACGTACCAGCGCTCTGCCAACTGAGCTACCGGGAACTCCACCCGACACCATCTCAACTTTTCCCTTTATATCCACACAACTCGCGTGGGCTGACAAAACGCCAGAGACCCATATCGAGTGCACACAATCTCTGTGTGACTTGGAATTGTGGTTTTCTGTTAACGTACACAGTTACGTATATATTATGCAAATCTAGTCTTTCAGGTGAAGCTTCCTGTAAAGCAGATTTGAATAATTTCAAGGGAAAAATTGTTCCGGGGCCAGGTATCGATCCTGGAACCTCTGGTTGAACGTACCAGCGCTCTGCCAACTGAGCTACCCGGGAACTCCACCAGACACCGTCTCAACTTTTCCCTTTATATCCACACAACTCGCATGGGCTGACGAAACGCCAGAGACCCATATCGAGTGCACACAATCTCTGTGTGACTTGGAATTGTGGTTTTCTGTTAACGTACACAGTTACGTATATATTATGCAAATCTAGTCTTTCAGGTGAAGCTTCCTGTAAAGCAGATTTGAATAATTTCAAGGGAAAAATTGTTCCGGGGCCGGGTATCGATCCTGGAACCTCTGGTTGAACGTACCAGCGCTCTGCCAACTGAGCTACCCGGGAACTCCACCCGACACCATCTCAACTTTTCCCTTTATATCCACACAACTCGCGTGGGCTGACGAAACGCCAGAGACCCATATCGAGTGCACACAATCTCTGTGTGACTTGGAATTGTGGTTTTCTGTTAACGTACACAGTTACGTATATATTATGCAAATCTAGTCTTTCAGGTGAAGCTTCCTGTAAAGCAGATTTGAATAATTTCAAGAGAAAAATTGTTCCGGGGCCGGGTATCGATCCTGGAACCTCTGGTTGAACGTACCAGCGCTCTGCCAACTGAGCTACCCGGGAACTCCACCCGACACCATCTCAACTTTTCCCTTTATATCCACACAACTCGCGTGGGCTGACGAAACGCCAGAGACCCATATCGAGTGCACACAATCTCTGTGTGACTTGGAATTGTGGTTTTCTGTTAACGTACACAGTTACGTATATATTATGCAAATCTAGTCTTTCAGGTGAAGCTTCCTGTAAAGCAGATTTGAATAATTTCAAGGGAAAAATTGTTCCGGGGCCGGGTATCGATCCTGGAACCTCTGGTTGAACGTACCAGCGCTCTGCCAACTGAGCTACCCGGGAACTCCACCCGACACCATCTCAACTTTTCCCTTTATATCCACACAACTCGCGTGGGCTGACGAAACGCCAGAGACCCATATCGAGTGCACACAATCTCTGTGTGACTTGGAATTGTGGTTTTCTGTTAACGTACACAGTTACGTATATATTATGCAAATCTAGTCTTTCAGGTGAAGCTTCCTGTAAAGCAGATTTGAATAATTTCAAGGGAAAAATTGTTCCGGGGCCGGGTATCGATCCTGGAACCTCTGGTTGAACGTACCAGCGCTCTGCCAACTGAGCTACCCGGGAACTCCACCCGACACCATCTCAACTTTTCCCTTTATATCCACACAACTCGCGTGGGCTGACAAAATGCCAGAGACCCATATCGTGTGCACACAATCTCTGTGTGACTTGGAATTGTGGTTTTCTGTTAACGTACACAGTTACGTATATATTATGCAAATCTAGTCTTTCAGGTGAAGCTTCCTGTAAAGCAGATTTGAATAATTTCAAGGGAAAAATTGTTCCGGGGCCGGGTATCGATCCTGGAACCTCTGGTTGAACGTACCAGCGCTCTGCCAACTGAGCTACCTGGGAACTCCACCCGACACCATCTCAACTTTTCCCTTTATATATATACAACTCGCGTGGGCTGACGAAACGCCAGAGACCCATATCGAGTGCACACAATCTTTGTGTGACTTGGAATTGTGGTTTTCTGTTAACGTACACAGTTACGTATATATTATGCAAATCTAGTCTTTCAGGTGAAGCTTCCTGTAAAGCAGATTTGAATCATTTCAAGGGGAAAATTGTTCCGAGGCCGGGTATCGATCCCGGGACCTCTGGTTGAACGTACCAGTGCTCTGCCAACTGAGCTACCCGGGAACTCCACCCGACACCGTCTCAACTGTATACCTTAGTGTCATTGTTAAACATCAAGTAAATCATGTTTCTGTTATTAAAAACTTGTGAGGATGAGCGGCACAAGGAGTATGGAAACAGGGAAGACAATATTGAATTGAATTTAATGGATGGGGCACTATGGTCCAGCACTGCGACCTTGTTCAGAATTATTGCGCTAGCCCTCTGGTGATGCATTCCCAAACCCACACCGGCTGACCACACTAAGGTTCTCTCTGTGCCCAGGTTTCAAGCAGGCAACCCCACTCGTCCCTAGGCCAACCCCCTTCATGCTTCGCCGGTGTTCGGGAACGCTATGGAATGATAATGACCTGGAGATAAGGTGACGGAATAGTGTAAATGCCTAATGTGGGGAAAACTGGGAGAACCCCGAGAAAAACCACAACTGCGATCTTGTCTGCCACAAGTGTCACTATGGATTTTTTCAATGAAACAATCCCAGACCTGACTGAGAATCGAACCCGGGCTGCCTGCGTGATAGTCTGAAGGTGTGACCATTCAGCCACCGCAGGGGAAGACAATAAGTAGTGAAAAAAGAAATTATCCAGGAGTCGGGAAGTGAAAAAGGGGGAGGAATTGAGAGTAATAGGAGTGGGATTGTAAGGAGAAATTTAGAAGACTCAAATCCAGTGACTATTGGGAATATGGACAATTTTAGAAGCATGATGGTAAAATAATGCGAGAGAGATGATGGGGATAAAGAAGTGGTGAAAAATATTTTATAGTGACAAGGAATAAAGTGCAAACTACGAAGAGGGGGTGGGAGTGGTCAGTGGAAGAGATAGAGATCAGTGCTGATAACAATAATGACTAGTGAATAGTATTTTTAGAGTAATGAGTGACCAATATTAGTAAACTAGTAAAAAATTAATAGGAACTGTCGAATGGTACTGAATTAAATTAATATCTAGGAATCAGAGTAACGAAGGTGGAATAGTAGCAATTATTATGTGCTGGAAATAAGTTGTTATAGTAAATAGCGAACACAAGAAATAGTTATTAAATACAGCAGAACCCCGATTTTAGGTGGCCTCCATTTAATGTTGAAATTTCATGGTCTCAATAATCACTAAATTGTGCACCAATATTACTTACTTACTTGCTTTTAAGGAACCCAGAGGTTCATTGCCGACCTCACATAAGCCCGCCATCGGTCCCTATCCTGTGCAAGATTAATCCATTCTCTATCATCATATCCTACCTCCCTCAAATCCATTTTAATATTATCTTCCCATCTACGTCTCGGCCTCCCTAAAGGTCTTTTTCCCTCCGGCCTCCCAACTAACACTTTATATGCATTTCTGGATTCGCCCATATGTGCTACATGCCCTGCCCATCCCAAACGTCTGGATTTAATGGTCCTAATTATGTCAGGTGAAGAATACAATGCGTGCAGTTCTGTGTTGTGTAACTTTCTCCATTCTCCTGTAACTTCATCCCTCTTAGCCCCAAATATCTTCCTAAGCACCTTATTATCAAACACCCTTAACCTATGTTCCTCTCTCAAAGTGAGAGTCCAAGTTTCACAACCATAAAGAACAACCGGTAATATAACTGTTTTATAAATTCTAACTTCCAGATTTTTTGACAGCAGACTGGATGATAAAAGCTTCTCAAGCAAATTATAACAGGCATTTCCCATATTTATTCTGTGTTTAATTTCCTCCCGAGTATCATTTATATTTGCTACTGTTGCTCCAAGATATTTGAACTTCTCCACCTCTTCAAAAGATAAAATTCCAATTTTTATATTTCCATTCGTACAATATTCCCGTCACGAGTCATAATCATATACTTTGTCTTTTTGGAATTTACTTCCAAACCTATCTCTCTACTTGCTTCCAGTAAAATTTCCGCGTTTTCCCTAATCGTTTATGGATTTTCTCGTAATATATTCACATCATCTACATAGACAAGCAGCTGATGTAACCCATTCAATTCCAAGCCCTCTCTGTTATCCTGGACTTTCCTAATGGCATACTCTAGAGCAGAGTTAAAAAGTAAAGGTGATAGTGCATCTCCTTGCTTTAGCCCACAGTGAATTGGAAACGCATCTGACAGAAACTGACCTATACAAACTCTGCTGTACATTTCACTGATACACATTTTAATTAATCGAACTAGTTTCTTGGGAACACCAAATTCAATAAGAATATCACATAAAACTTCTCTCTTAACGGAGTCATATGCCTTTTTGAAATCTATGAATAACTGATGCACTGTACCCTTATACTCCCATTTTTTCTCCATTATCTGCCTAATACAAAATATCTGGTCAGTAGTTGATCCATTACGCCTAAAACCACACTGATGATCCCCAATAATTTCATCTACATATGGAGTTAATCTTCTCAAAAGAATATTGGACAAAATTTTGTACGACGTCAACAAAAGTGATATTCCTCGAAAGTTACTACAGTTAGTCTTGTCCCCCTTCTTAAAGATAGGTACGATTATGGACTCCTTCCATTGTCCTGGTACAATTTCCTTTTCCCAAATAGCAAGTACAAGCTTATAAATTTCGTTAGATAATGCGCTTCCACTCTCTTGTATTAATTCTGCTGGAATTTGATCGATACCTGGAGACTTATAATTTTTCAGATTTTCTATCGCAATTTCGACTTCAGAAAGTGGTATTATTATTATTATTGTTATTATTATTATTATTTTTATTATTATTATTATTATTATTATTATTATTATTATTATTATTATTATTATTATATAGGATTAATGTATTTCTATATTAGATTTAACTTTATTCTCTTTGGTGTGAAAACTGTATTTTAGTTTAAAAACTCTTTTTAAATCATTTTTTAAATCTTGACTAATGCTAAAAATAAATGTATAACATACAAAGTTCTTGAAGAATCAATAACTTGGCACTGATGCTGCCTCGCCATCACATGATTTCCCCTCTCTCACCATGTCTACATGAAGCTGCATTCCTATTTGTTTGCTAATTCCAGCCCTTTGTAAGAACCAATCACAAGCAGACTAACACAGCAGAACAGAACACAGACATTCTGCTAATTCCTGCCCTTTGCGAGAACCAGTCACATACGATTATGATGGATGTAGCAGCCATCATCCATGACAATTGCTTCTTGTCTTTGTAGTGCTCGCCGAGGTGTGTGATGTCAGCACTACTGCAGTGACGAGATAACATTTTTTTACTGTTACTGTACATATTACTAGAAAAAAATGGCTGTGAAAAGGAAAACACTTTCTCTCTCAGAAGTAGTTCATTTAATTAGCAAAATGGAAAAAAATGCAAATGATAAGATATCCAAGCTGGCAAGAAGAAGACTTGATAGGCACCCAGCTTCCCCTTAACTTTTACATTTTTTGTACAGTATTGTCCATAATTTACTTATTGCAACTTTTTTTTACAAATAAATTGCATTTTTCAAAAGTATTAAAACATTTTTAAACAAAAGTAGCAAACCCCTATTTAGTATCAACCTCTATTTAAGGTTAATTATTCTGTATCCCCAGAAAAACATTAGAGGGCGGGGGGAGGGGGAGAGAACCTTGACTTCTCATACAATGTACTACTTATCTTTGAGATGTACTACTTGTCTTATCTTAACGTACATTATGTTAAGGAACATGTAAAAGTGGATACTCACCTGTAGTACATAAAACTTTATGTTCTCATTCATTATTGGCAGGGGCAGTTATTTATGGAGATTAATTTTATCATTTGTGTTTTTTTTAATATTGGTGTCGGCGATGATTGTTGGAGATTGATTTGTACTCTTGGCGGAGTTTAATGGAAATTTTGGAAAATATAATTATTTTAGAATTGGAGTATTAACTCAGTAAGAATATTACTTTCCAAATAATCAACATTAAAAGTTCGCTGGATTCTGGAAAAGGTGCGGTATGGCCAGTAGACAATATTTGTTGGATTGAGGCTGTATTTAACACACATTCATTAGAAACGAAAAAAAAAAAAAAAAAAAAAAAAAAAAAAAAAAAAAAAAAAACTTGCAGCCCTCAAATTAACACTTTCAAATTATTAGTGAATTGCTGAACGCTCCCTCTTTAGAGTTCACTAATAAAATCAGAACACCTGAAATGCCACGTAATGTAACCTACTTGGATATGTAACAAATTAAAGCGAAAAAAAAAAAACAGTTACAAAAAATACTCAGAATATCAAATTCGCTATAAAACGATGCAATAGTAATAATTCGCGAATGTGTTCATATTTCGCTATTGGAACTATTTCACGATTTGTCGCGATTGTTTTATCCGCATATTATTAATCAGAATCACTTAATTCGTGAAGATTAGTAAAAATCTATTGTATATCTATTATGTCGTGATTTTCGCGATCTCCATAAATACCTGGCCCTGATTATTGGTAATAATTCCTTCTCTGTCATATAAGATTAACACCTCAATATTTTTAATCCATTTTAGAGAAAAGCCAGGCATAAAAACGTTGTTTACTTGTAGGAAGTTATAGTAAGCCTTTTATTTCCAAATATTGTGTAAGAAAAGAAAGTGTAGGTTCTTGTGATACACAATGTACAGCAAAGCTTCTATACAATAAATCAATCTTATTGATGCAAGATGTAATGCACCGATAATTTAAGAATAATGAATTTCTATAAAAACTTATTCCCATATAATAGCTAACATATAATCCATATGCAACTTATTTATTTTAAAATGCAACTCTCTTATGCAAGGATTCATAGTATATTTTTGGCATAAGCCAATGCCCCAATGATCTAAAAATTAATGAATTGAATGTTAATGACGTGGTGGTTGGAGATCGCTATTTCCTCACATGGTTATAACAAAAACCCGGTATACCTAAGCTAGAAAATGTTCTTAAAATAATCGGAACTACAACCTGCACTGTATTATTAACACCTTGTCTCAAATCAATTATGTACATATTATATAGATTTCATCACCATAGAGTATTAATCACGAATGAGACAAGAACAAATCCAAAGTGTGCACAATTTCATGTGCACGGTGAAATTTTATAATGCTTACGTTTCTAACACGGATGGTCTTCTTCCACATAAATACAATAATGGCACTTCTATATTTTTTACTATATTTTTTAATGGCTTTCTTTTTATATACTTTTGGTGGTCAGAAGAGAGAGGAAATAAAGATCACTCATACACAAATTGTAACGACCACCCTTTATTATGTTAGAAAGTGGTCACTGCATATCTATGTTTTTTCCATTTCAGACGGCAAGTTTGGAGCATACATGCAAGTGAACATTCAAAATGATGGACCAGTTACAATCGAGTTGGAGTCTCCAAAAGGGAAACCTGCTGGTAACTGTGAACCTGACTCGTGTTAGCATTTCAGTTTTGATTTAGTATTTAAAATTATAAACTTGTATAAAGTAATAAATGATGATATCTTATTATTATCGTTATCATTATTACTAATACCACTACTACTACATGTTTCCTTAACTTACTGTTTCACAATACAGAGATTTGGTCTTTATAAGCACCTGTTTTTATTTGTATGCTACATATATTGAAAGCAAATGGAAGGGGAAGAACATCAAACAATTATAAACCATTTCTACAGTCTGTATAATGTTGCAATTTGTTTCCATCTGGAGGACAATAACAGAACTCCACAGTCTTCCTGATGAACTGTGTAACCTGCAGTGTTTGCTTATCTGCTATTCTAAGCTTTCACCCATAGCGTGTTCACTTACAATAGGAACACAACCATCTTCTTAAGCTGTCTCATATTTGTGCTGAATTTGCAGACATTCATTCAAAAAAACTTTTTCAGCTGTCCAAAATTCGGAGTGAATTATTTTGTGGCACGAACAGAAATTACAGAGAAGTACGGTGTCACAACCATAACTACCAACAAACAGGTTCCTTCACAGCTTTCGTCACATGAATCTGGGTTGAACTTATTTCTCTACGTTCTTTAAGTATGCCCTGCAACTGACCAAAATAAAATTATCCACTCTTGTAACTGTGATTACTGTAAAATCTTGGGCGTATGAATCGGTGGTAACACTTCGACAATCATAATGAATGCCTGCTATTTTGTCCATAACACATGTACACTTTGACGACCAGAATAACTATCAAATTATATCTGGGGTTTCAATGACTATTGAACACACCAACAAACTTTGTAAACATATTCGAAACACCAGGGAAAAGGAATATTCGTTGTTTCGTTGGGTATGAAGATATTTTAGTTTAGCTGCCAGCCAGATGTAGCGTGCTGCTGCAAGGGTAAGTACTGTACTATGGATACATCAAGCGTACACCAGTCTATTTAATGAACAAACATATATTATTTGCTGTAGAGATCTGTAAAAGTTTAAAAGTTCTGTTTTGAGTTTCCCCCAAATATAGATCCAAGGTTTACAAGTACCTTTTTTTTTTTCTGGACCGGTAATTCTAATCTAAACAAAGCAGAAAACTCATTTAACAATACAAAATATTTAAATAGTACACATACAAAAAACATCTTAAGAAAATAGTTCTGAAAAATTGTAAAAAAATTTTCCAAAAATTGTTTTGTATTTTTTTGTATGAGTGTGATGCAGTTGACAAATCAGACCTACACATAGAAATTCATAGAAAACCCATTCCCACATTCTGTTCTAACAGTCAAGCAATTCTACAATTATTCTCCCAGCTATTTTACAAACTGTATACTTGCCACCAACAAAAGGTCACACCGTATGGCTATGTAAAAGGAAAGCAATCTCTTGTTGGTGGCCATGAGCTTCTTCCAACCCCCCTCCCCCTTTTTATTTTACTTTGAGTATTTTTTTTTTCGAGATGTCACATTAAAAAAATTAAATGGCAGCAGGATTTTATTTTAAAAATTCAAGGTATTGGTCCATAGAGTGCTGCTTGGGTATTGAGCTGATTAGGCCTTGGAAGTACTTCCATTGAGCTGACAACTGGCCACAACAACACTCACTACACATCAATTACACGCAACTCTCTGCGTCCATGAGGAATGAATGGTCCAATAATTGTAACTTGATTTCACCACAGTGGATAAGAGAGAAATTTTACTCTTCAACAGCAGTTTGGTCTGTTGTCGACTCGGCTGTTTCAGTGGATACCTGCAAACAAAAATTAAAACTTTCACAAACATAAAATAACATCTATCTTATGTACTTTATTGGAGCTCGATTGCGGAGGAGAAATGGTTAGCGTGCAGCTGGTCACTCAGCTGCTTTTTTTTTTGGGATGTATGATGGTAATAGCTCTGTATAATAAAATTTAACTATGGCTTCGTCATCAATAACAATATAACTCAATCATGTCACATGTGTCAGTGCATGCCTCATTTTCCAGAGCAAACATAGGACCAACAGAAGGATTTTCCATTATGTTTGTTGATATGCGAGATCGCAAGATCCTGATTCGAGTCTTGATGAGAATGGGAACTTTTTTTTTCCATTTTCATTTACTATAGCATCACTTACTTACAGACTCTCATTCAATCCTGAACAGATGGAAAAACTATTTTGGGCAACTACTAAATATACATAGGCCAAACAGAAATGATCGGGACGAAATTCAAATACAAACTGCTGAGCCATTCATACCGGAACCCACACTTTCTGAAGTCGAAATTGCGATAGAAAATCTGAAAAAGTACAAGTCTCCAGGTATCGATCAAATTCCAGCAGAATTAATACAAGAGGGTGGAAGCGCATTATCTAGCGAAATTTATAAACTTGTGCTTGCTATTTGGGAAAAGAAAATTGTACCAGAACAATGGAAGGAGTCCATAATCGTACCTATTTTTAAGAAGGGGGACAAGACTAACTGTAGTAACTTTCGAGGAATATCACTTTTGTTGAAGTCGTACAAAATTTTGTCCAATATTCTTTTGAGAAGATTAACTCCATATGTAGATGAAATTATTGGGGATCATCAGTGTGGTTTTAGGCGTAATAGATCGACTATTGATTAGATTTTTTGTATTCGACAGATATTGGAGAAAAAATAGGAGTATAAGGGTACAGTACATCAGTATCTGTCGGATACAGGGGGAGAGCCATTAATCCTTCCCATTGAAGGCTTTAAGGAACCAACCTGGACAAATACCCATGTCCCATCCCTACCTTCCCGTGGTGCAGCTGTTAGTAAGCATAATTTTACAAGCTGAACTAAAGAGAGGGACTACTCATCCATTAGCACTGGTGAGCTTGATGAGTTAATGACTGAATTTGGTATAATTTTCCTCTATCCAATACCTAATTCCCTCTTTACCCTTTCCTATCCAGTCCTCTGACTGAACTCTTACTTTCTTCGACCCCGACAGCATTAGAGCATTCGAGGCCTAGGGGTTCATTTCACTTTCCTTCCTCCTCCTCTTTTTACTTTTCTGTTCCTAGTGCTGACCTGCTATGGCACTAAAATCGTCCTCCAGTGCCTTAAGGAGGGAAAGCTGGTGATCAACAAGATCTCCCAGCTAGGTCCAATGGACCCGTCGACCAACAGCAGGTGTGGTCCTCCAGACATTCTGGGGGTTGTGTGTGAATGAAATAGCCACCAAAACGTTAAAATATGGTGTTCACTTAAATCGGCTACAACTTGCCATTTATCCGCTCCAATATGAAATGAGTACCATTAAGGTAAAATTATCCGGAGGTAAAATTGTCTCCCAATCGGATCTCCGGGCGGGGACTACTTTAATGGTACAGAATCAACCAAGAAATGGATTCGGAACACCTCAAAATCTGTGCTTCAGTGGCTGGTCATGATAATATCTTTGAAAAATATTGGAGTGCAAGAGGTCAAATGACTTTATTGTCAAACGCCTGGCATTAGAAAACAACAACAACAACCAGTAACTGTGCTGACTAGCAGTCGAGCCTATTAAGGGGAGAGGATGGTATTTTTGGTGAAAAATGAGGAAATTTTCAAAAAAGAAAAAAAATTCTTTAAAATACTCTGTGATATGTGTGGAATACATAGCATAACATTTTGTGGGTATTTGTGCCCTCATTGGATGTTGAGTCGCCATTTTTAAACTTCCTGCATTATGGATTTTTAAATCACTCGCCCACTTTTATTGTTGTTTCTGGTAAATTAAATTAAAAAAAAAAAAATGTTTTTTTCTTCTTTAAAATACCTTTTGATATGTGTGGAATGCATTGCATAACATTTTGTGGGTATTTGTGCCCTTGTATGAATGTATTTATTCACACTGCAATGGGTATATACCCGGTGGCAGTGATAACTAATTACACTCAATAAAGACAATAATAAACACAATTAATAAAAAATACAATTAATAATAATACTAATAATTAATACTAACAATAATAATAATAATAATAATAATAATAATAACAACAACAGGGAACATCCTAAATTAAATGAAGCACGATCGGTTAAAATAACATTTAAAGTAAATCTAATTTGTTCCTTAAACCTATGTTCGAACTAAAACCCACGAGTATGATATGTTCATATCTGCGCAAGTACCTTTCAACACTACACTCATTTCGCTGTCAACTCACTCACTGCACTGGAACTACGACACATTTCACTGATTCTATCCTGATTTCACTAACACTTCAAAAACATTTCACTGTTCAAATACTTTGCACTGCCACTATAAACTATAGAGCTTCACTGACAGGAACACGTTTCACTTACTCAACATACTTCACTGACACAACATAATTCTTCACTGATACAACACTTCAATAACAAAATATCAATTACACCCTTTAAATACTGTGTATAATTATCGTCTATTAATAAAGTCCTTAAGCCTATTTTTAAATACATTTTTGTTTGTTGGTAAAGCCTTTAGTAAGTCTGCAGGTAAAGCATTCCAGTCCCTGATAGTACGATTAAGAAAAGAAAACTTTCCAGTGTCCGTCCTCTGTCTTCTTTCCCTCAATTTATATGAGTGGTCGTTCCTTGAAGAGTAATTTGGCGGCTGCAACCTATTTTTTATTTCTCTCCAGGCAGGCTCATCTCTGTATGTTTTGAACATTGCGCATAATCGAATTCGCGTTCTCCTGTCCGTGAGTGTGTCCCATTTTAATGGTGAATTTTTCTGACAATACTTGAGAGCCCGTTTTTTAATCTTTTCCAGTGTCTTAATATGTTCTAGTCTGTAAGGATCCCAACATCGGATGTTGAGACGTCATTTTTAAACTTCCTGCGCTATGGATTTTTAAATCACACACCCGCTTTTATTGGTTTCCAGTAACTTCATTTTTTGCTACATTGCCAGACAAATATGGATATAATTTCTGAACTATTAAAGATACATGCATGAAATTTAGGACACACATTCTTTAGACTGTTAGGAAACTTTTCTCTGTAACAGAATTTTGTTAATTGATTTCATTTTAAAAATACGTCTGTTTGTTTGCAAGAAAGGAAATCAGAAAATTGTTATTAAATTTTAATTGTTATATTACAAACGTAGGGACTAATATCAAAATTCTGTTACAGACAGTTTGTAGAACATGCTTTTGCAAATACATTGCAAAAAACTGTTTGATTCTATCTTTAAAATCGGTTTTAGTACAATCCTGCATTGGGTATATTTTTTTTTCAAATTTGGTCCCCCAAATATTTTTTTTTTTTCCAAAATATTTTTATTTGGTTGAGTTGCCACAGCTATGAGCTCTCTACATACAAAAAATTAACATTTTACACCAAATAGGAAAAAAGTTTAAAAAAATACCATCCTCTCCTCTTAAAGAAATACCACCAACTGCACTTGATCTCTCACATTGGCGGGAATTTTCATTTTCCCTTATTTTAAGTTTCCATGTACATGATATTTAAACAGCTCACCTGATCAGATCCTTGTGTTTCTGGTGCCTTGATATCAGATGTCTGAACAGGCTCTGGCTCGACCTGTAACACGAAGTCATCATCATATAACTTTTAAAATAAAACATCCTTCATTTTTAATGGAGAAAAGTACAATTCGAATAATGTGTATCTTAGCTAATTGGAATTACTTCTTTTAATTCACTCTGAATAAATTTAACATATGCCCACAGTACCCACAATTTGTGTGAAATTTAATTGTTACTGTTTTCATGTGTGTACTGAAAACAGTACCAACAGACAGTATCTCATTGTATATTTAAAAAGGACGTGACTTGATACAAAATTATTTTATTTATTTATTTATTTATTTAACCTGGTAGAGATAAGGCCATCAGGCCTTCTCTTCCCCTTTACCAGGGGATTACAACTACAATATTAAGAATACAATTACAATTATAATTACAATTAATATTAAATTTACAAATACAATAAAAATCAAAGTACTAAAAGATTAACTGATTAATAAAAGCTAGACAGTTTATTGTAAAAGTTAAGAAGAGAGAAGCATTTCTTTTATTGATTAAGTAAAAATTAAACCTACTCTACGCAGTAAGAAAATGCTTAATAAGCTTGCTTTTGAACGCTACTAAATTCCGACAGTCTCTGATGTCACTGTGTAGGGTATTCCACAATTGCAAGAGCGAGATTGTGTATGATGATGAATACGATGATTTCTTATGTGTTCGTATGGCTAGTATGCGGCTATTTTGCGTGCGTGTGAAGAGATTATGATATGATGACAGGTAACTGAGACGGGGGGGCAAGATAGGTAGGTGTAGAAGTGTGAAGGACTTGGAAAAGGAGAACAAGAGAATGAAAATTTCTACGTTTGTTAAGCCATAGCCAGTTTAGAATTTGGAAGGATGGGGTAATGTGGTCTGCGCGATGGACATCGCAGACGAAGCGAACACAAGAATTATGAACACATTGTAATTTTTGCGACTGGTTGACATTGAGGTCAGTCAGTAGAAAATCACAGTAATCGAAGTGGGGCATTACTAGTGTTTCCACTAGTATTTTCTTGAGTGATAGCGGAAGGAATTTTCGAATGCTGTTTAAGGAATGTAAGTATGGAAAGCACTTTTTTGGTAATGTGGGTTACTTGGTTATTCCAGTTTAAATGCGTATCAAAGTAAACTCCAAGGTTTTTAACACAGGAAGCAAAAGGATTATTGTGTCGTTTAACTTTGGAAGAGCAGGAGTAATATTGCATAATAGACGTTGATGTCCCACTAGGATTGCTTGTGATTTTCTTGCACAATTATGTCTTTGGAGATTTGGAAAGAAAAGCAAGTGCATTACCTGAGCTGGGGTCTCAATTGGAGCTGGTGGTGCACTCTCTGCCTTCTGTCCCTCCACTTGAGTGGCTGATGGTACCGGTTGTTCTGCAGCCTGAACTATAGCTTCAGTCTTCTCTTCAATTGGAGCTTCCGTATTTTTTTCAACTGGAGCTTCAGTCTTCTCTTCAACTGGAGCTCCAGCCTTCTCCTCAACCGGTGCCGGTGGAGCCTGGGGTTCTGGAGCCGGTGCCGGTGCTGGTGCTGTCTCTGCCACTTCTTCAGTCTTCGGTGACTCAACAGGGGTTTCTTGTTGAGTAACTTTGGTTTCTTCTACGTTCACTGCGGCAGCTGGAGATGCTGGCTGGACTTCGACAGCATCTTTTGAGTCAGCGGGTTGCACAGGTGTGCTCTCCTGTGGTGTAACTGGCGGGGCTTCAACCTCTGTAGGTGGAGGACTGGCAGGCAGTGGGGGAGGGACTTCTTCAACTGATGGGACGGATGCTGCTGGCTCGGATTCCCTGGCTGGTGTTGGTTGCTGCAATGCAAAATGCAGTGTTGCAACCTCTCCACTCTTTCCGAGAGCTTGACAGTATTTCATCTACAAGGTATATTCTTCACTGATGACAGTGACATTCGATATTTTCCAGCAACAGAGCTAGAAGAATAATGATGTGGCTTCATTTGATTTTTCATTTTTTACACAATAATTAAGATCTTACTCTATTAATGCATCACACCGTAAATAGAGCAAGTCTGAACCATCAAATATCAAACTCAGCCAAGTAACTATCCTTCTCCCCATCTGCTTGGATAAAGTGTATCGAAAGTTTCTATTACATGCAATGACAAGCTATTGTGAAGTTGTAGGGCCTACTCTAAGAAATTCATTTTCATATTAAGCACAATATATATATACTTGAAACCCAGAAAGAACAAACTTAAAGATATCACTTTCAGGATCGACTTCATAGTCGTCACTTATAAAACGAGGAAACACATAAGTAATGAGCATTTCCTTAGCATTTATTTTGGATTATATTGCAGAGCTGCTACTCTTTCATATGCACTGAGCATTCCATTGACATCGAAAGAAATATGGCATCATGGCTAGACGTGAGTGCTTTCGTACATTCAATTGTTTTCCAGCACGTTCAAATGGTTAAATCGGCATTATTATTGTACACAAATACACGAGAAAATATTATAGAGCTAAAAATTATACAAAATGTCGAGAAAGCATTTTACAGAAGGAGAATGAAGTGAGCTAAGAGAACTAGTAATGAAATATAGAGATATCGTCGAAAGTAAAAGATCTGATAAATTGTTCTCTCCAAAAGAAGAAATTGACATGGAACAAAACTGCAGTTGAATTTAATGCAAATTCCGAAAATATTCCTATAATTAAATCATTTTAATTTATTTTTCAGTTATTTTTATGGTAAACAAAATAGAAGTGATATAATTACGAAAGTTTTAACAGCTAATTCCTTCGGTAGAATACAAACGAAACTGCAAATAACACTTCGTTGGCATCTGAATACTTTTCGAAAAAAATACCACTTAAACTACCTGAAATGATGATATAGCATAAAATCTTAAAGCGACCAGTATTTCCAGCAGTAGTGAAATCGGTAAACGTCATGGTTATAAATTTCAATGAGAGACACCAGAATATCCACAACAATGTTCTGGTCGAAATGGTATCGCCTCTTAAACTGTTGGTCATTGTACATCTCTAAAGGGTTTTCCATATCTCTGATATATCTTTTGTTTTGCCGAAACACATTTTCATTTTCATATTCATATAGAACTCAATAAATTCATCAAAATCATAATCATCATCCATTGTATACTGAATCAACTGATTACAATGCATATGTGGAAGCACTTGAGTAAGCTGACAAGCTACCTTATTTGATTAAGTGTTAACTTCAGTGGGATTTATGAACTGAAAATGATTACAAGCAACTGCTTAAGGGTTTCCTTACAATAAGTGTTGACTATGAATTCGGCCCTTAAGATATCCTCCCCAAGAGAGGGAAGATTAGAAGATAAACGTGGTTTATTTTCTGTCAGTTTTCATGCCTTGTTTTGGATTAAGGCGTTACTCAAAATATTACGAGATGTGAGATTAGGAATGAATAGTTTCAATGCTATGTACCGTATTGTATTTTTGGAACTAGGTTGATTATGGGCGACAAACAACCAAATCTCATACTCTTTGGCAGTAAACTACATAAAATCAAAGGAGCCTTGAAATATCCAAATCAATAAGTATAATGATCAGTCTAAATTTTTTATACACGACATACGAATTCCTTAACATAGCAAAGGAATGGTATTTACATGGGCAAAAGTGAGTATTATATATGTAACAATAAAATAAATATAAAATTTAATAATTTTACTTCTAACTATAGATCCATAAATCAAGGAGTACGACAAGGTTGTCCACTGTCACCAAGTCTCTTCAATATATACATGGATGAAATAATACGCTGTTGGTGTGAGGAGTACAAATTGGGAATTCAAATTTCAAGTTCCATAAGACTAAACACAGTTCTTTTCGCGGACGACAAGTATTAGTTGCAAACTCCGAAGACAATTTACAGATGGGTATAGTTAAACTAAATAAAATCATACAAGAACATGGCATGAAGATTTCACCAGAAAAAAAAAAATAATAATAATGGCATTTGAAGGTACAAACCCAATCCGAAGCAAAACTGTTGTTGAAAATGTGGTTTTAGAACAGATAAATTTCTTTTCATACTTAGGATGTAATATATCATATGAAGGAGAGAATGATGTAAGCAGAAAAATTAACAAATTTTTACAAATATTAGGACTGCTAAACCATACCCTAAAACAAAGTTTAGTACAGAAACATTCCAGAATGAAGCTATATAAAACCCTTGCACTACCAACTCTCGTCTATGGAAGCGAAATTTGGGTTCTGAAACAAAGAGATATCAGCAGATTAAGAGCAGCTGAAATGAAATATCTGGGACGAACTGCAGGATACACACTTCTGGGCCACAAGAGGAACGAGGGTATACTGCAGGAACTCAACATGCAGCCATTAGAAGAAAAAATTACAGAATACAGAAACAGATGGCTTGAACACATTTCTCGTATGGAAGCTGGCCGGACACCCCAAGAAATGCTAAAATACCACCCTCAAGGACGACGACGACCTGGACGTCCACAGAAACGTCTATTGGATCCTGTATAGCTGGAACCGAAACAGGCCAACAGTGGCCTAATTTCGTGCCTGGAATATGATGATGATGATGAAAAATATGTATGTAAAAAGTGATCTATGAACTAGAAACTCTTGATTTGTTAATTGTAACTGATTTATCTGACAAATTAAACGTCACACATCACAAGTACTGTGGGCACAAGTTCCACATACTCAAAACTATTGTTCACAAACCTCTTTCTTTGGTTCTTCAACCTGTGCAGGTTGATCCTCCACTTTGGTGATATTTGTGGCTTCACCGGCAGGCTCCTCTGTCTTGGTTTCAACTTCGGCAGCTACAACCTCTTCTTTCTTCTCTCCACCTTCACTGTCCTTTGCTACATCAGCGGCTCCTTCCTGCTGCCATGAAAATAGTTCATTAGCAATATGACAGAAACTGTAACTCGATTCTTGTTAATAAGGCTAAAGTGCGATCTATGCAAATGAATCCAACAGTTATTACTTTCTGTAAACTCCAGTTTATGGGAGTGAAGCGTGGACTATAAGGACAAAAGATGAAAGCAGACTAACAGCTTGCGAGATGAGATTCATGTGCCGAACAGCTGGCTACATCAGGGGCGGGCCATCCCTATGTGCTACAGCACAGTGATAATTTTTGCTCAAATAATGTATTTGTAATACCATAGTGTCTGATCTGTCATTTAAGAATTTCCCGTAGTTATATTCATGACGCATTATCGAGTGTTTAGTCTTCGCTCTTTGGTGCCTCAGGGGGTTCGTTGTGCTACTCTGAACTTCGTATGAGAATGTAGACATTTATGCGCATGTGCGAAGCTGAAATCACTGCTCTGATTGGCTATTTTTACGCGGGAAAGTGCTGTAGTCAGCTTCAGCACAACACAGCTTGGAGATTGCAAAAGTAAACCATAACGAAAGAATGCTTGTTTGTGGAAGAACTCGGAACTATTTACAATGTATTTGGTAATTCAAATATCAGACTGCTGCTGCCATCTACCTGTAGGCCTATGAGGTTCCTCCTGAATCAGCTAGCAAGCGATGGAAAATGGAATCCCAGAAAATTGAAGCCAAGGAAGTATGTGACTGTATAATTCAGGAACTACTCACCATTTCCAGTCTTTAAGCTACCTAGACGCAACAAAATTGTTAAACAGCAACATTTTTGAGAATTTTTCGTATAATTTTCGTGAACGCGAACTTGAAGTTGCTGTCAACAGCTATACTGTACTGAACAAAAGAGTGTTAAAGACACAACTTGGAGTTCTATACGGAAAACCCAACTTCCAAAATATAGATGTCTGTTCAATTGTTACAATACATAGTCTCCAACAATTTACAGGATCCATTCCGTGAAGTAACGAAGTTGCTAAATATTTTGGTTACAACACCAATGACCACTGCTGAGCCAGAAAGATGTTTTTCTTGCTTGAAACGCATAAAAACGGTTTTTAAGGAACACTATGTCCCAGGATCGTCTCACTGCTCTTGCAATACTGTCAATAGAAAAGAGTATGATGTCCAAGATGGAGGGGTTTAACACCAGGGCAATTGAAAAGTTCTGCAGTAGGAAGGAACGTAGTATGGACTTCATATTTCGTCACTAGGTGAGTCTCAAATTAAGATAAATACATATAAGTGTATATAGTAGGCAGATATAGAGATTGTAGCACACTCATTATTTTGACCACTACTGTAGCTACTGGGCTACACTAAGTGGAATCGAAAGAAAAATGAAGATATCCTGCAAGAACTTAATGTGTCATCAATACTGGACTATATCTCCAGATATCAGTTAAACTGGAAGGAACACGTCTCAAGAATGGTTTCATCCAGGATCCCTAAGGCAATAATGAAGTATCGTCCAAATGGGAAACAGTCACTTGGTCGACCTATGAAAAGATGGCAAGAAAAATCACTTTTTCAGGCCGTAACAGTTGTTTTGGGACTAGTACTTGACAGGATGATGATGATGATGATGATGATGATGATGATGATGATGATGATGATGATGTAAACTCCAGACCTTATATGAAGTCTGAATTTTGAACTATATGGCGAGAAAATGTTAACTGTTTTTAGTCCAATAAGGCTGTGTTAACAGCCCCCCCCCCCCACCTCACAATATTCACTTTGACTTTGACAATAAACAAAAACAAGGAGAGATTATTCTGCAAAATAAAGTTCATTATTTTCAATGATTTGCCAGCAGTTATATTTGTCGGAAATACTAATCCCTTGATTTGGAAGCGAAAAGCTCTTGAATATTTGGACAGAACATGTGCTGGCCAAGACAACATTTTGATCCTCTTTTATAATGTTGATGTATCACTTCATTCTAAAATGTTGGTTGATGAGACATTGTGATTTATAGCTCCGGAGAGGAACAGTTTTCCGCCATTGTAAAGATTTTTTTTTTATAATTTATTGATCGATCAGCGCATTTAGCGCTATACAGATACAGATCATTTCTAAATAAAATATAAATACAATACATGACACTGAATTGAGGGCAGCCTAGATTGGGCTCCTCAATCAACAAAAATAATTGTTAATAAGTAATTATTTACATAGGTTGGTGTGATGATAAATTTTGATTATAATATGAGGTCCATTGGAAGTCGGCTCTTGATTCTGGTGGGAAATGTGGACTTCCTTCCGAGAGAGTAGTGGATGGTGCCTGGAACATTTTCTAGGTTGTTATAGAACTTCTTAGCTTGTGAATGAATAAACTGTTTGATTGTGTCAATACCAGTTTCTCTGTGTAGTTGGCTGTTACGGACAAACCAAGGAGAATTGAGTGAAATTCGTAGGACTTTATTTTGAAATGACTGGATGTGTTTAATTTCACTTATTGCAGCTCCTCCCCAGACAGGACAGGCATAAAGCAGTAGAGGTCGTAAAGAGATGTGTAAAGTAGCATGCAATTTTGTAGCTTTAGAGATGATTTCTTGTTGAGGAGCGGATATAATTTAGCGAGTCTTGAGTAGGTCAATTTAACTTTGTTGTTGATGTGATGTTTCCATGATAGACGGCAATCTAAGTGCACTCCAAGATATTTTACAGCTTCATCCTTTGGTTTCCACAGTATCACGTTGGTTGAAAGATTTATGCATGGAGGATTAGCAGGACGACACAAAGTAAATATCACTGGTTCGCATTTATTGTAATTGTAAAGATGAACTATACCTTTGAGAAATAGAAATGAGTGAGGCCACAACACACACCTCACTTCTATTTAGAATATATATGTCGGAAATTTTTTCGTTTAAAATGCTGTGACCTTCAGCATCTTTCAAGAATGTCTTAGAGACAAAAATAGCCTGTTTTTTCCCCGTTAGGTTTTAATGCAATAGACATTGTTGTTGGCTTGTGAGAAATGCTTCGAAAGTTCGATAGGGCATAACAGTGACACAGAGTGGATTAACACGATTTTCTCTTGATATCCGTTTTTTCAACTTTAATTAATTATCCTGTTTATGTGTAAGTTCCAATTGCGTCCAGAGATGGCATGCCTAGTTGGATGGGAATGTGCAAGCGGGGTATGTGGGAATAATGCAGTGCAGTTTGTCTTGTGACAGCCGTAGTTATTGCACAGCATAGGAGAAAATGGTTCCTGCCAACTGTGAGATTCGTGCAGTTATTCAATTTCTGCACACTCAGAAGCAATCTTCAGCAGAGATCCATCACCAATTGTGCAATGTGTATGGACCCGACATTATGAGCGACAAATTAGTAATAATGATTTTACACTTAGCTAAACATGAAAGTCAAGGGAACTACAATAAAATTATTGAAGAGAATAGAAAATATCTATTTAGACTTACATTCGCACCTCGATTTACTAGCTACCTCTGAGCAACGACCATAACAAGGAGGAGTAAAGGGAGTAATGATCTTTGACAAAGAGTATATTCCGTCAATGCTGCTGCCAACTACAGAAAAATTACTTGAAAAGACGTCAAAGCAGGCAATTTCAAAATATCAGGCATACAAGTTATGAAAAGGAGGACATTCCTTGATTTTTTTAAAATTCGCCCAGACCCCGGACAAAGGCCTAAAAAGGAGGACATGTCCGGACAAAAGAGGACGTCTGGACACCCTACTCATTACGAAACTAGCGTGTTATCACCCAGTTTCTCCTCTTGCGTGGTGTGACATTCATCGACATTCATTGTGAGTACATAAACGACATTTCATACAAGTTGAGAGGATGCAAATGAATTTCTTTCCCCTTCTACTTGCACCTAGTCTGTCAGTGACAGAGATGGTAGCTGTTACCTCTTATACCTGCACCCCCCAAGCTGGACACACGAGAAAATAAAATATTAAATAGAGTACTAAGTAAATAATAAAATACAGCCATACAGATGTTTGACAATTACATGTTTGGGTATAATTATTTTAGTGCTGTTCATACAATATTTTCAACTAATAAATTAATTAATTGAAGGAATGTTAGCTTCTAGTATGCATTTAGAGGGGAACGACACAGTGCAGACTGTCCCATTCTGTATGCCGTAGAGTAGCAACTATTATAGCGGTGAAGAAAACATTTATTTTCTGCTGTCAGTAGCTTTTTAATGTGCTAGTTGATTTTAACAGCAAAGAAAATTAAATACAAACGCTTAGTGTAGACTTCCGAAATAAAGATTACTGGTACAAATGTTAAATAATGAAATTTGTCACTGTGTTGAAAGTCAAATAGTCGAATATTTGTGAAATGGACAGAAGCATCTTCCCCTTCACTGATGGTAGAGAGTGTGAGTAGAGGGGAAAGCCTATCAACCAAGCTGAAATGGGGTTAGAGTGAGACATGCGGTGATGGTGTCATGGATGTGAAAAATGTGTGTTTGTGAGTGAGACAGTTCAAAGAGGACCAAACGTCTGTGGCAATGAACCAAAAGAGTCTTGGCCACACATCAGCCAAACGGACAGCAGAATTGTGCAAGAGAAGCAAATACAACCATTACATTCATGAACTGGTCTTGTAATGAGAACGTCACCATTTAAAGTATCAAAAACACCTAACTTTTGCTGCAGCCACTCGTGTTCTGTGTGCCGTACAGCGCTGCCATTTGTCTCACACATTCACAAGTGCCCACATCTTTTAAGCTCAATTGCATGTTTCTATCTGCACCCAGTACCAAAAAAAAAAAAAAATGGACATCTTAGAACTTGAACGCACAGCATATATTATTGATAAATAACTTATAATCACTCATTCACAGAGAGTAAGACTGTTAATCTTAACAATAATCCAAGCATCAATATACTGAATTCAAGTGGAAATGCACTTTTTCAGCTGTTTTTTAATGTCAGACAGTAAGAGTGTACAGATTCTAAGCAGCATTTCAATAATATTAATTTTATTACTTTATCAATTTATTGCCATCCCTCAGATAGAGAACCACCAACAGTCACAGTGCCATCTCTAATAAACACCTATCTAAGGTCTACATTATTAAACATTAAATTATTCGGAGAAACTGAGTTAGTGTCCCGCAAGAAATTTTTCCAAGTCCAATGATGGGACACAGACAAGTAAAGGAGCTGCCACACCATAGATAAAGCTAGTGCTCTAACAGTGACATGTACTTAAACCGTTTTAGCAGATACATTTCACAATAGCTGAGACTCAACATAACAAATGGCGGCAGTTATAATGCATCGTTTAGGGCCGTTTTCTCCAAAGTTAGTTAAACTTGGGACAAATTAAACCCGTTCAACTTTACTATTCAGTTTAAACATGCTTCCATTTTCTCCATAAATATCTGGCAGTCCACCCGTTTAAACTAATGTTGGCACTAGATGCTCATGGCTTCTCATGTGTTGGCTACACTGAACTAGCCAACTAGCCAATCAGAGCCAAGATTACTGATGGTGCGTCAGATTTTCAACAGGTCAGCCACAGATGACGATGTCAGTTGTTTACAGAGAATTAATGCTATAATCAAATCAACGCGAATAAAGAAGGAATGCATCTACTAGATGCACAAATAAATAAATCTTTTATACCCATGTGAAGTGTTGTGTATCATTTAATCAGCTGTTATTTTTTTTAATTTATTGGAAAGCATTCTCGATTCCACTTTTCTCTGATAGGCAAGATCGTACAATAATTTGTGTCTTGTGTTAATGTGCATTATCTGGTGGCATATGTGGATCCACTTTAATATAAAAATTAATTTCCTTTAGTTTATTCCTTTCCCTCCGAAAATCACGATCTTAATTAATTTCAAGAAGACAACTTCCAGCTTTTTAACGTGTTTATTCAACAGTTACTTTTTTCGGAATGCAGTATGATATTCACAATAGATTATATAGCAAATCACAGAACCCATTAAACATTATGAAGAATGAAACTTCAATAAGATACAGATAGTTTCTCCTGAAAATTT
This sequence comes from Periplaneta americana, assembly GCF_040183065.1. Taxonomy (NCBI): domain Eukaryota; kingdom Metazoa; phylum Arthropoda; class Insecta; order Blattodea; family Blattidae; genus Periplaneta; species Periplaneta americana. Next base: position 153,378,189 of record NC_091131.1, on the reverse strand, counting down.
TAATATTACTTTTAATAAAACTATGTTGCGTATGTTCTTATAACAGTAATTGAATTTCACATTGATGTATTTGCGAATTGAACACTAAATATGGTTTGTATTTCAAAATTACAATCACCATATTATCAATCATATATCGGAATAGCACTCACGAATTAAATACTGCCAACTATTTGCTATGAACACACTCGTGATGCAAATTAAATCTTTGTTTAAAACTCTAGTGTAGTTATTATTTCAAGATATTTGCTAACATTTCGAGATGTAACCTGTAAGGAGCACTTCTTTTTGTTGCATATGTTGATGATGATGGCACTAAAATGTGTCAGTCATGTCACTATGAAAATTAAAATATTTTTATACACTTGACATGTTGCATTGTAAAAACGTTGTTTTTCAGTACCCCAGATGCATACATTATGGCGATTAATTTAGCCACTCAAGTGAAATGTAGCTTCATCACAAAACACTAGAAGGTCCACAAAACCATCATTCTCCTTCATAGCAGCCTGCATGGAATTACGAAATTCATATCGTTTGACGAGGTCTTCAGGTTTTAGCTTTTGTAGTAACTGTATGCAGTACGGTTTCATTTGCAATCGGGCTCGTACAATTTTCCATACAGTCGATTGCGAAATATCAGTATGTTGATTTCTGAGGGCTGCGAATGAAACTCGCCCTCACTAGCTCCACTGTTTCATTAGAAACACTTGGGCATCCACTGCTTTTACTGATACCAGTTGCCTTAAATTGTCAATGCCATCACAGAATGTTTTGGTGAGTTGGCAGTGTAGTTCCAGGGTATTGTCTGCGGAATGCACGCTGTACAGTAACAAAGGAAAATGACATCTCATATTCCAAAACTGTGAACACTTTCTGCTGCATAGACACCATTTTGAAAACTATGCTTGTGCTACCGTCTGTGTACATGCACCAGAGTTACAACAATGAAAAAGTATAAACTTTCAGAGTTTTTCTTTCAATTCATGATTAGCACAAACATATTGCACCCATAGTTTTCGAAAATATTTGACTTAAAACCTGATGAATCATACGTAATTGCCCTGTATTTAGTTGTAGTGTTCTAGTTGGCATTCTATTCCAGTTCACAGCCATGGTTATTGGTCGTGTTATTGATATTAACTTCAACAAAATTCATGACCTATCTCATGTAAATTCAAGCCTATTAGGCTGTATAAATCACCCATAACCTACCTTTTATAAATCACTATTATAATTACAGGAATATTTCCGAATGATTTGTGAAACATTTGTAGCTACAGGATCTAATTCCTGTACATTTGTAATTTGTACTTTTGTGAAACAGATCCCAGGCGTTCATTTGTTCTGTCTCTCTCCTCAATAAAAGTGTCCATAGACATAATATAAAACCATTCATTATTGCAAACTAAATTTAATATAAATAAAGTTTTGCTCATGTATTTATGTAAAATCATCACTACATCTCTTCGTATTTCTCACATTTCCAGCCATTAATTGAGAAGAAGTTAGGATCGGCAATTTTAAGGAACGTAAACTATTATACCAACCTGAGGGGCAGCTTCTGTGGCCTCAGCTGATGCGCAAGCCTCAGTAGTTTCCACCTTCTCCTCATTACCCTGAAAATAAAGCCACAGACATCTTTAAAATCTCACAATATTGAAAACAAAGTCAAAAACACATTAAAAGCTCAGAGTACTATAAAACTAAACTTAAAAATCATTTGGCTGCAAATTAATGCAAAACTTAACAATGAAGATTTCTAGCATATGAAGGTGTTGGGGAAAACAAATGTCTATTTGTAGCGATTTATGGTATATAGCACATTGTATAGTTGGCAACTGGGATTACAGAAATACAGTAGCATGCAAATTAATCCGAACGACATATTTTCACATTTTCTGTCATTGTTGGCCTCACAGCTGCTCATACCGCTTTAATTGACATCTGTAGTATGTGTAATTCCATTGTTGAAGGTCTGTCGTTATTATTTTTTTTATAATATGTGACATTTTGCCTGTCGTTTTGTACTTATAAGCATTTCAGTTGTGTTGAAGACTTAATACTGCAATTCTGTGTACATTCTGTCGTCTTCACAAATACATACAACTCCACGAAAACGGTCTAAAATTATAACCTTAGCAGAGCATTCTTCTATGACACAGAGGCAAATTGCTGCAGAATGTCACATCGGTTTGGCTACTGTTAATTCGATCATAAAACGATACAGGGAGACTGGATCCATCACACCCCAGAAAAAGGAAACTGTGGCCGGAAAAGGAAGACTTCACCTGCAGATGATTGTTTAATTGTCAGGGAAAGTAAATTAAATCCTAGACTAACTGCTGTCGACTTAACCCACGAGTTAATGGCTACCACTGGGACGAATATTCACGTCACAACAGTGCGGCGTAGGCTTTTGGAAGCTGCACGAAGGGCTCGTAAGCCTATTAAGAAGCAATTGCTAACCCCTGTTATGTGCAAAAAACGCTACATCAACACTGGACAGTGAATGACTGGAAGAATGTACTTTTTTCCGATGAGTCTCATTTCGAGGTCCACAGTCACCGTGTTTCTTACGTACGGAAAGGATCCGAAAAAGTAACAGCAGCTCATCTCCAACAAGCACCCAAATACCCTCCCTAAAGTAATGTTTTGGGGTTGTTTTACACATGAAGGGCCTGGAGCATTAATACCTATTAAGGGAATGATGAAGTTTGACAAATATATTCACTTATTGGAAACCAGAATCGTATCCCAGCTGCAAAAATCATTTCCAGATGGCAGAGGTGTATTCCAACAAGACCTGGCACCATGCCATACGTCTCGAAAAACTACAGAATTCTTCAACAAGAAGAATATTCAGGCACTCCCCTGGCCAGGCAACTCACCCGACATCAACCCCATTGAGAATTTGTGGTCAATTTGCAAAAGAAGAATGCAAAAAATGGATTGTTCTACAAAGGAGAAGATGATTTCTGCCCTCATTGGTGTATGGTTTCGCGATGAAGAAATGAAGAATATTTGTGGGAAATTAGTGGAATCCATGCCAAATCGTCTCAGAGCTGTTATTAGGAACAAGGGAGGCCACACACATTATGAGGTATGTCTTAGATCCTTTTTTTTTTTTTATCCCATTTGAGTGTTTTTGCATAAGTAATTACGTTGTTCGGATTAATTTGCACGCTACTGTATATAATCACAAAAAATTTAAAAGTGGAAATGTCCGTGTAAGGTAATGTTAAACATTTGGTACTTAGTTAGAAATGGCTTTCAAGGAACCCGGAGGTTCTCTGGCACCCGCCATCAGTTCCTATCCTGAGCAAGATTAATCCAATCTCTATCATCATATCCCACCTCCCTCAAATCCATTTTTATATATCCTCCCATCTACTTTTTTACCGTTTTACATCTTGGCCTTCCAAAAGGTCCTTTTCCCTCTGGTCTCCCAACTAACACTCTATAATATGCATTTCTGGATTCGCCCATATGTGCTGCATGCTCTGCCCATCTCAAACACTTGGTACACAGGTAAACCAGGAATGTTCAGATATTAAAACTTGTTTTTCTCGATAATGATCTTTTGTACATTCTCTGTTCCCCCCTCCTCCCTCGACATCCTTAATATATTATTTTATAGGCATAAATGAGAAAATGATGCAACTGTCCCTTCAATAGAATTTCATAAGAAAAATAATGTAAGAAAAAACATAAAGAAAGACATAGTTATTCATTTAATGGTAGACATCCACAACATTTTACAATAACGAATACCCCACTTCATATCACACTCTCCTGCCATTACCGTACTTCCAGAACTAACAAAATAATGCCACTTTAAATATTTCGATACTTCTTTTTGTAAGAGGTGTAAAATACATCTTACTATTTTGTCTGGTTGCAGTGTGTAGAGCCAGAAGTGTATTTTAAGCCTGTCGGGCCCTGGCAGCACCAGGGTCGAGGCCGGGCACATTTATGATTTTCATTTATAGTCAAATTTTGTATTTATAAAAAGTCATATTTTATTCATATTTTAAAAATTTCATAGTGAGGTCTACTCTATATCTAGATTCGAACCTATGTATTTTGGTGTGACATTCCTGCAGAAATGGTGATTACTAGACCGCGGAACTTCATGCAGTTGCATGTTTTTATTGATTTGACATATTCCAGAAATAAAAGTGGATTTTTGCTGATCATGGTTTCTATGTTTGAATGAAGTCAACTTTATTTTACATAAATGCATATTTCGAGGGTCTTCCCCTTTCAAATCCTTGTGTATCTTTCATATCCATTGTGTATCCATTCATATATGTATTTAAAATGAGTAATTAATATACATGGGTTGTAAATAAAGTAGTGGCAACACTGCCAGGTATGGGTCATGTGCATTCGCATGTGATACAAGATAACTGGTGATCGTAGTTGGCGATATTGTCGATGTATTAAATGATAAAACCAGTTGCTATGACAACAGATGTTACTGTGCGGGGTTAAATGTAGAGCACTATTTTTAACTCCTCTAAAGCGTGTTTACTAAACGTGAGCAACGATCGTGGATAAAAATCTAGGTAGCCCGTGGTAGAAATGCGCGCCAATGTCATCAAAGGTTACTTGAAGCTTGTGGCAACGATGCACTACTGTGTCAGATGGTTGCAAGATGGGTCTCTGCATTTCGTACGGTTCGGTATGAGACGGCACATGTGATTCGCACAGGTCACCCATCCATTTGTGACAAGTGGAGTTGACCATCTCTGGACTGTACAAGAATTATTCATCGAGGTTGGACTCGGTCAACAAACTGTGTGGCACATCCTGAAGAAAAACTTCCACATGAGAAAAATTTCAACACGCTAGGTTCTCATAGCTGACAGAAGCACAGAAGTGGCATCGATAAGTAATAGCTCAACTTCACCTACAGAGATACCACAACAAATGGGATATATTCCTGCAATGTATTGTTGCCATTGACGAGACGTGGGCACGAGCATTCGAGTCTCGAGTAAAGCGTCAGTCTAATGCTAATGGATGACACCACAAATGATCACCATGCCAAAAAAAGTGTGATATGAACCCTCTAGGTGAAAGTCATGCTGGTGACATACGACAGTGAAGGTGTCATCATTAGCCATGCAGTACCTCAAGACCAAAATGTTAAACCAGCGTACTACCAACATTTTCTCGAACACAACCTACGTGCAGCTATGCGGCGGAAACATCCACATTTCCTGAGAGAATCCACCTTCCATCTTGCATGATAATTTTCGTTGTCATGTCATGGGAGCAGTGGCTGAATTGCTACAGAGATGAGATTGGGAAGTATTGGAACATCCTTCGTATTCCCCTGACATGTGTCCTTGGTGACTATGACTTGTCTCCATGGTTGAAAGAACCAGTTAGAGGCAAGAGGTTTGCAGATATTGCATCAGTGCTTCATGCAGGAGGGCAGTCCATCAGAGAGATCAACAGAAACAACCTCGCTAACGACATTCAATTGTTTCCACAGACTTGGCAAAAGATATAGGAACACGCTGGTGATTATATTGAAGGGATGTAACTGTATTTGCCAATAAAATTATTACTTTAAATTATTATCATTTATATCGTATTATTAAACCAAATAAACCTCTGAAGTATACTTTTTACTGCACTTTTTTCCATTTTTAGCGCATACCGGTATTTCAACTGTTTGTACTGCATAGTTGCATGTATATTTTCAGGCTTTTTAGTGCATGAAGTCCCGTGGTCTGATGATGATATGATGAAGACGACTACTATCAGTAGGCCTACTACAGAACTCCCAGACCCAGGGCACTTATTTGTTTAGAAATACAGCACTGAATACAGCCCATAAGATTTCATTACTTTGGACAGAAAACATTTCTATTTGACTATTTCAGCAAGGATGAAATAGCTTTACCCGTGTGCAGGCAATCTGTATGAAGAAAAGTGCAACGTTCTGGAAGGTGGTTAAGATTTAAGAGTAGGTACCACCCAACACTGGGTGAAGTTTTGACTAGTTCAACTCTGCGATTGACTGCAATTCTGCTCAGTTTCTTTACAACATGACATTTCAGTACCACAGTATATGTTTTTGTTTAGTCAACTGTCCGAAGACAGGTCTAAACCTCACATGGCATCACTTATGAGGTAACTAGGCCAGGAGATAATGGGGTAAGGTGGCCAGTTCCTTTCCTCCTCCATTGCATACATCGCCGACTAGCTACATATTACACTAATCAGACTTCAGATGCATACAAACAATTGTTTTTCATCTGACACATATCGTCAAGCGAGATGTATCGCCTGATAATGATAATAGATGTACATATCAGCCAGAACCTCAATCAGAGGTAACAGTAAATGTATTGATACTTATATTGCGATGGTTACCTCTGATTGAGGTTCTGGCTGATATGTACAGATACAGAAACAAAATTTAGAGTCCCCTTGTGCAGTAAAAAGAGTCCCTGTATATATGCTTCTTGTGGACAGTCATGCGAAATTGTTGCCTACATACAGTGCCGGATTTAGGCTTAGGCAACCTAGGCAGTTGCCTGGGGGGGGGGGGAATTTCCTGGGGTGGCATTCTCTCTCTCTTCCTTTTTTTTTCCATTTTTATTTTACAGTGTAATTTATTTTTAAAACACTTGTTGGTAAAGTCGATATAGTTTTAAGGCTGGTTCACAATAAACTGGGAACGGAAACGAGAACGGAAATTATGTTAAAATGTATTTAAATGTGAGCATTCACAGTAGTTAATAACAATATTTCCGTTCTCGTTGTTTCCGTTCCCGGTTTATTGTGAACCAGCCTTTATTAGCTCACTGTCGCGGTCGAGGCGAGAGTAAAAGGAAAGTGTGCAACTGCATAATTATATATATTTTTTATTGGGTTATTTTACGACGCTGTATCAACATCTAGGTTATTTAGCATCTGAATGATATGAAGGTGATAATGCCGGTGAAATGAGTCCGGGGTCCAGCACCGAAAGTTACCCAGCATTTGCTCGTATTGGGTTGAGGGAAAACCCCGGAAAAACCCTCAACCAGGTAACTTGCCCCGACCGGGATTCGAACCCGGATAATTATATTGTAATGCCGGTATCACGTTATTATACTATGAAATTTCTTAAATTTAACTGCTTGCATAAACACGAATGCATTGTTGAAAATAAAATTGCATGCGTGTTTATTATTTATCGCTATGAAATTGAATTAAACGACGTTTTATTTAATGACGCTCGCAACTGCCGAGCTTATATCAGCGTCGTTTATCGCTATGAATAGTAACAACTGTCAGTTACATTTTCAATACAATATATAGTTAACAATACTATTTAATCGCTTTCCAGCATGTGCAGTATATAATTCGATATGAAAGGTTTATTCCGCGAAGAGTTGGAGTTTGTTTTTAATTTACTTTATGCTCGACCATGCCGAAATGTAGTAATTATACACCTGGTAGTAGCCCTTTAATGCACCTTATTAAAGTACACCTATTCATTATAGTTCAGTTGTTCAGCCAATGAGAAATCACCATTGTACCATTATAAAACCGCAAGTATCGATTATTCTCGGATATGCAATCGAAAGACAAATAGCGAAACGTCACGGAGGCTGGAAATCCAATACTGTCGCAGAAGGTTATGTTCTGTTACTATAATAATTAGCGTTAATTGTAAATAATATTCAAATAAATTCAAATTGTCATCTCGTTTTTCAATTCAAAATCAATTTCCAGGTTATACAATATTAATGTTCATGTTATTCTCTAGATTATATCAAGGTCAATGACATTCATCCCTCGGAAAAAATCAATACTTTCGCGTCTGCGCACATCTCACAATTTAGAAGGTCAGTTCCGCTCTTCACTTAGATAACCATAACATGAACACTTATGAATAATTTCAAGTTAGAAATATGGTCGAGCATAAAAAGTCGTATGAAACTTGCCTATAATGGTAATTAAGACGCTCGTATGAAAATTATGAAACTCCCTTGCGCTCGTTTCATAAACAAACATACTCGCGTCTTAATTACTACCCTTATAGGCTCGTTGCATAATGTACTATTATAGTTCCTATTGAAGTAATAAATACTCGTAATAATTACATCACCAAGAAAACCAATGTTTAAAAATAAACCACAGCCTAGCTTTCACACATAAATTTTGTTTCAACAATGAACAAGTATGAATCTGTTTCTTTCTATCGAGTCTGATGTGCTTCATGAGATCGACTTGATGACATCATCGATGCTTTCTCTGTGAAGAAAGTGCGAAGGAGATCTTTATAATTTACAAGTAAGAAGCATGTATTTTGATTCCTGTAATTTATTGTTTTCTGAATTGTAACATTTTATTTAGAGTTAATTTAAACTAGACGTGACCTGTATAACAGCTGCTCATTAACTGTTTGTGGAAGTTGAGGGTGGCAAATTTTAGCATTGCCTAGGAGCGGCATTATACCTAAATCCGGACCTGCCTACATACAGGTGGACTCCTATTAAGACTCGCTCCAAATTTTAATTCCGTATCTGTGTATCTATTATCAGGCAGTACATCCCACTTGACGATGTGTGTCAGAGGAAGAACAATTGTTTGTATACATTTGAAGACTGATTAATGAAATATGTTACTAGTCAGCGCTGTCTGGAATGAAGGGAGAAAGGAACTGGCCACCTATCCCATTATCTCCTGGCTTAGTTGCTTCATGAGTGATGCCTTATTGGTATTACTTATAAAGTAGGGCTAGGATTCTGATGAAATTGCATATTTTTTCTCGTAAGCCAGAAACATAGCTGCTTTAGTATTTATGTGTTGTGTGATAAACTGAGTGTTTTAAGACATATTTGTTAGGGCATTTTTTGCATTTTTTGCCTGTTTCAACTCATAAGAGCATCTTTTGTTTTATTCGGTCATTTTTTAGGCATTTTCACTTCATTTTCGCCATAAATCCCCATTATTAATGTAAAATAATGTCTATTTCCTTTTATATTTTCTTTACATATTTTGTTCATTAATACCCATTATTTTGTATGATACTTTAATAGTTTTTCTACACAAATATTGCCATTTTAACGTAGTACATCCCATGTAATGGATCAGTCCAATCACCCCTTCAATATAGACTCCTCTATACCTGCTAATTCCAAATAAGAGTGGCCTTGTGATAGACTACACAGAAACTAAAAGTAAAGTAAATCCATGGAGCTACAGCCCATGAAGGGCCAAGACCGGCCAGCCGACTGCTGACCTAACGTCCACATGCCGACGCAGAGGTGAACGATCATACATGGAAATTACATCAGATAAAATAATTAAAGTGTACTTAGAAAAAATTATGTAAATTTTTTATTTAATTACTAGTCTAAATATTTAGTACAAAACCTCTTTTCCTACTAAGGCAATTATGTAAGATCGATTTTGGGGGCATTTTTGAAAGATTTTTATGTCATAAATGATTTATGGGTCATCAAAATCCTAGCCCCACTTATAAGGCTCAAACCTGTCTTCGGGAAGTTGACTGGACAACAAACATCTGTGACAGCACTTCCAAACAGATCACCAAGGTTCATCTCATAACCTATTAGTATTCTACATCTCTATGTCAATGAATTAGAAGATGTACGTACATAAAATCGTTACATGTTGTCAATATTATCAACATCCGAACATGATATGAATACGACGTTAATTTTATTATTGTGTCCAGTTGCCATTCTCTGTTCTACTGTTAAATATGACAGGATCTTGCATAGTAAAGAACGAAGAGCCATGACGAACGTCAACAATGCATTATCGGACAGGAAGTGGCACCGGATACGTTGCCTACAATTTCATGGTTTGTTGGTTTGCTGCTAGTCGCTAGAAAGAATGTTAACATAGCAGTCCCCATGCCTATTGAAGGGACTCTCTGTACCATAATGCATTGTGTGTGTTTGCAGTATAAAGTGCAATAAGTCCACCAAAAATGTGACGGCAAAAATTCAATTTAAATGATGTTCGAAGGAATGCAGTACATCAGACAGTAAAGGAAGAAATTAATGTGTACCCCATAGTACTATAATAACGCAATAATGACAAATATTATTCTTCATTGTGAGCCTTGTATGCCAGCTCAGCCGCCCGAACAGCTTATTCCACAGGGACGTCATCTATAGGGATATCCTGAACTAGCACCAACAACATTTATGTACAACCATAATCTATACTAATAATAAATCTGTAGCCGAATTTTTTCTGGTAATTTTCGATTTTCCAAAAAAAAAAAAAAAATAATTGGTCCTAACAAATATAATTAACCACCCTGAAACCGAAAATCGCATTTTTGAAATTTTTGTTTGTATGTATGTCTGTCTGTATGTTTGTTACCTCTTCACGCGATAATGGCTGAACCGATTTATATGAAAATCGGAATATAAATTAAGTTCGTTTTAACTTAGATTTTAGGCTATATGGAATTCAAAATACTTTATTTAAAAGGGGGGGTTATAAGGGGGCCTGAATTAAATAAATCGAAATATCTCGCTTATTATTGATTTTTGTGGAAAATGTTACATAACAAAAGTTTCTTTAAAAATAATTTGCGATAAGTTTTATTCCTTGAAAAATTTTGATAGGACTGATATTTAATGAGATAAATGAGTTTTAAAATTAAAATAACGCCATCTAAGACGGTGCAATGAATTAAGAACAAATGACTTCGCCTATAAGCGGCCTTGGACAACAACAATCGAAACAGGGGCCTTGGACATCAACAATCGAAAGCTATTAAACATAGCCTACAGAGAATGTTTCTGTGTTTGTATGAAGTAATATCAGAAGCTAAATTAACCCATTTGTATAATTAATTATTATTATTTCACCATTGGAAAGTGTAGTTTATCTAGATGGACATAATGCTATAATATTATTACAGTAACGTCTGAATAAATCGAGGACAGGTAAGATTAAAATAGCTTCTTATGCACAGAAAATTTGATAGGCTATTTTGTACATTCGTTTTCTGTATTTCTTAAAATAATATTTATGTACACTCATTTTAATCTCAGAGAATTAACGAACAACGAGAGTGTATTGATTTAGTATGCAGTAATAGTACGTTAGCTTAGCAATCCATTATTTTATAATTCAAATTTTAACTATGCTCAATTGAATCGTGTTAAAATACATAAAATTATGCAATAAATGCAATGCAAAAAAAATTGGGTAATGAGCGAAGCAGATTATCTTGCGCTGTTGTAAAAGTTGTTCCCTGGATCGAACGTCCTATTTTAATTATGTAATTACTTTATATTTATTTCTAACAGGTGCAGCGGAGCGCACGGGTACGGCTAGTATGTAAATATATCTGCAGTGCTTGGAAAAAGTGACATACGTCAGTTTCCACAAACCTTTTTTGATAATTTATTGACAACTCACACTGGTTTATGTCGATTTGATTTTTTTTCTGTATGAATTACTGTAATGGGAGAAATACTTATGTATTTTTTCCCAAGCGAGCAGATGTTCCGTAAGTGTTGTCAATAAATTATCAAAAAAGGTTTGCGGAAACTGACTTATGTCACTTTTCCCGAGCACTGCAGATGTTATGTAAATGAAATCGACCACCAAAGGAGATCGTCTTCATTTTCTTACCGCGTCAATTTTTAATACTAATTCAGTCAACTGCAAAATGCTGTCATCTACTGAGCAAAATGAAAGTGAAATCTCGCCCGTGGCAGAGTGGCGACCCGGGTTCGATCCCCGTCTAAGTCACGTATGATTTTGTGGTGGACAAAGCAGGCGCGAGGAGTTTTCCTCGGGGCTCTCCCGTTTCCTTCGTCATTATGATCATGTCATCGCACTCCACAATCAACCTCACTCTGCCTCCAGAACAAATAAAGAATGCCTGAAACTTTTACACATTTGTGTTTAATAAGACTAGGAATAACTGGATAATACCCACGGCAGAGCAATATCGATAGTCGATGTTACTCGCTGGCCACTAGTAACCAGGCCGTACCGAGCCGTGCCAAACAAAACACAATCGAAATGGTGGTAGTAAAATTCGCGACTATATTCTTAAATAATTCACTGCATTAGTCAAGTGCAAGCTTTTATGTAGTACAACGGCGGTGTTTTGAACGCATTAAAAGAAATGCAGATGTAGTAAGATGTTAAAGTAGGTTATCACAAGGAAATGAACATGAAAAAAGGCATGTTTGACGGAATGTCATTCAAATGACGGAAAGTAAATTTGCGGTTAATGTTCGCCAAAGCGTTGAGTACGTTTGGCTTGTTTCTTAAATGAAATTACGAAATGGCGTTCCTGTGCTTAACATTTAATAAAAAAAAAGAAATATAGCAAAACTGTTTTGTCTCGAGACTCTCTCATCTAAGCCACGTAATAAGTTTCAAACAATTATAAAATACGATAATTTGGTCCAGGGAGCATCCGTTTTTGATGCAAAGATAATTCGTTTGGCTTGTTTCTTAAATGAAATTACGAAATGGCGTTCTTGTTCTTAAGTCACGTAATCTACTTGCAATATATTTGCGCAAATATACCTTATAGCTAACAGTGGTGCTATCTCTCAGTAATGTTCAGAACGAAGGAGGCAAAGAAAGAAAAAACAAATTTCTCCCTCCAATGACGCCACACACCAACATCGTGTTCTTATGTTGGCCAGATTGTGTATTTACTTAAATTTGGTGCTAAACGTAACGGCACGGTTCAAAGATGCCGTGGTAATTCTCCAGTATAGCCTAAGACTATTATTAAAAAGTGAACGTGAAGCAATTATAGTAACGAACGAAAGATGTAGCTGAATGGAAATGGAAACCCAATCTTATTTGGTATCGGATCATCTCTGAACCAAATCAACGAATATTTTAGTGAATCATAACTAAATCGATTCTTCGAAATGAATAATATTTCCCATATCTACTGAAGAGCAGTAAAGCGAGATACACTGCAGTACGAGCTGCTGATACACTCATAAGAATTCATTATTGCGACACTCTCCCATGACGACAGAGCGATGCCTCACAAATAAAATGAGTTGCTCAAGACTACATTTCATTCTGATAACACAACTGCATTCGTTCAACGACCGCCAAACGGATTCCAAGTCTAACGCCAATTGTACAAATAAAACCTGTATAATCTGTATTAGTTATTTACAATGTTTCCCTGTGTACTTCAACACGAAGACCACAATACTGTACCAAGAAATAATGAAAGCAATGTATTCTAGCCTAGATCCAAGAAGATGTTAAATTTAATTTTAACGGTAGTAACAAATGCTTGTACTAAGGGACATGCTTATTCCGCTAATATTTGCTCTCTCATAATAACTCGAGGAATTCATTATTTTTTCTAGACTTGGTTACAATGCGTATTTCCGACTGGCTCAGACAACCAGCAGAAATGTATACTCTAGACCAGCCGTGGCGAGAACGTGACTCGCGAGACATTGTGGCTCGCAGTGATAGCTGTGAATTTCGCTTGCTTCTAACCTCAGCCAACCCCCCCCCTCAAACTCACTGGAGTCAAACTCTATTCCATTTGCATTTGTCTCTAACATGCGAGAGGCATATGTCTCTCTCGAAACCATGTACGAAAGTTCCAAGTAGGATGGGAAGACGCATTTTTTTGCTGTCAATATGATGAGAATATTAAATGTATGATTTGTTCACAAGCATTATAAGGAAAACGGTTGTATAACATAAAAAGGCATTATACTACATGTTACTGATGAAACATTAAAAGGTTAAGTGTTATCATCATCATCATCATCATCTCTGTACGTCGACCCTTTTTCAGCAGATGTACGAATAATGCGGTTAGCTTTTCAATTTCAACTCATTGATTTACTATGTGATGTCAAATGAAAGCTAGATGTAAGGACTTGACAAATGTTGAACTTTCAAATCTTTGCCAAAAAATAAATATCCGAAGCTTCGTTCTTTCGCTTGCTGTGTTGAAGCCATTTTCGCTACAACTTACGTTTGTGAAAAATTATTTTCAACAATGAAAATAGTAAAAACCAAATTTAGATCACGACGACAGACAAATACCTTCGTGATCAACTACGACTGGCAGTAAGTGACATAATTCCTGATTTTGAAACTTCGTCGCAGAGACATTCTGAAGACAGTTAATTTTAGGTTGTGATATTGTTCATTTATTGTTCATTTCTTTCTTCGTTACACGCACTAAACATTAGTTTGTAGCCTTGTACTGTATAAAATTATATTTAAGTGCTTGATGTAAGGCAAATGAAAATCCGTTAATAAGTCAGACAGTTGCTTCACTTCTCCTTCGGGTGTCCTCCTCCCTCCATAGGTGCTATGCACGTTGCAGGTTACACAGTGGCTCGGCGCACGATCACATTTTCGCCACCGCTGCTCTAGACACCTCATCGAAATGCACCTTATTCGTGTATCTGTAGTACACTCCTAGATGACTTCCGTTGTTACATGTTAAAATCTTTCATTCGGTGACAAGAATATGTAATACAAAGATGACCCTGGGCCTTTCTCTGTTCTGTAACGCAACAAATTATAGTTGAATCATGGGACTGTAAAAACGTTCTAAGTCGTCCAGGGTAGTTTTTCGGAAAACTACAAAAAAAACCAGTAAATCATGAAATCCTTTTGCACGCATTGATGATTTCAACAGGCCAACACAGTGCTATAGAGGCATCTGACATAGAATGTTTTTGCACAGATTTATGTATTGCATTAAGAGTATGCATTTCAGTCCCTAAGTCAAAACCTAAACGTTTTTGCAGCCCATGATTCAGTTCAGTGACTGCTACAGATTTTATGCAACCAACTCAGCAACATTCTGCACTTACAATTCCAGTTTTTTAAAAAGAGGGAAAACCTTGGAAAAACCTCAACCAGGTAATTTGTCCCAACCAGGATTTGAACCCGGACCCGCTCGTTTCGCGGTCAGGCATGCTAACCGTTACTCCACAGCGGTGGACTTTACTTGTTTTGCTTATATTCCTACTCTGTATGTATTTAGTTCTTCTGTCAGTATGTCTTGTCTGTAATCATCACCGGATGAAAACTCATTTGTAGGTAATAACTAGACTTCGTTGAATTGCCACACGCAGCGTGCAATCAGGTTGCCGATGTACGGTAGTATAGAGGAGGTGAGCGACCGCCCGGTCTCGTAGTATAAACAGTTCATGTTAAGAGTTGTGACCGGTTCAAATAGAGCAGCTACAGCTAATGTATACCTATGTAAGCACTTGTTTTTGCATTACTGTGGTCGGAATAGTCAAAGCTTAACATCTGTTCAGTGCAGACAAGAATTCAATCAAACATACTACAATGAGAGTGTTGCTTTCCAAACAATTGCCTCTGGAATACCCTTACCCCCGCAGCCAGTCTTGACCCGTTGAAAAACGTGATTGGATGCTCTTAATTATTATTCAGAATATTACGGCAAAATAATGGAGCTAATTGATGCATTAGATAGCACAGGCAGTTCCGCTGTTGCAGCTGTAAAATCATTGCCTTCTGAACAGCTATTGGAAGATATTCTGTTCATTGATTCTAATTTTAAAATCTTGTCCAAAAGCATCACCCTGTTAGAATCATCTAAACTACAACTCTCAAAAGCCCTTAATATAGTGGATAAAATATCACAAATCGTTATCCAAAATATCACTAATTTCAGAAAAAGTGAAATGTAAGTTGAGAAACATTATTGCTAAAAATTCTGCCTATTCACAACTTCGTACTATAAATGATGTACTATCACGTCTCGACAAGACGTGTGAAGTGGTGTGCTAAAAAGTAGTGACTTCGCGTTCTTCAAATATGCACCTATTACATCGTGTGATGTTGAACGTACATTTTCCCAAAATAAAAACTGTTTAAGTGACTATCGGAGGAGGTCGCTCAAAATGTACGTAACTCTTCACTGCAATGCACATATTCAAGGATGATGTGAGTATATTACATTAAATTTTAAGAGTTAATATATCTCACTATAAAATAATTGTGTATTTACATGTTTAGACATTTGCTACTTCACTGATCATTCATTATATTTCTTGAATGCAGGATACAGATTTTATTGTAACCGCAGTATACTGCTCAGTGTTTACATCAGAGGCATACTCGATCCGTTGCACGTCCCCTTCTCATACAGTCTATACAGCGAGCGTAGTAAACCTTACGATTCTCGTGGCAATTCCACGAAGTCTAGTAATAACTATTTGATTCAATAATCACTTGACTAGCGATATACCACTCAATTCGACAGCATCTAACCACATACAGTACGTATCTCTCTCAACGAAAGGAAAAATTACTGTCCGTAGACGGCACGCCCAAAACCATTTTCCAGTATCAGGCATGCTTAAAACGTGCATTTATACGAAAATCTAGACTTCCTGCACAACACACTACGTATTTCGTCCGCTGCCGCTCATGCGACACTTTCAGCATGTTCCGCGGCCTCTACTGATAAAGCCGATAATAGTGGTAATGAACCCGCAAATATTTACTTGCAGGCGACTTCATGCTATTTAACAAAGGAGCGGGAATATTAAGTAATAAATAGGCCTCGTCTGGGTACCATTCCGTGGCACGGATCTCGCATATCTCCGCCTCTGGGCAACGTCGCAGTTTGCGATGAGGGGAAGACAGAGAACAAGTTGTGCTAATCTGTGAGAAAAAGTATGACCAAACTCTCACCTTTCAAGCAAGCGGTGATCACAATATTCGTTACACAAGAGTAGAATTAACGCGTACCAGTGATCTGGACAAATGAGGAAACAAGATTCGCGCGTTGTAAGTACGATACAAGATGTATAAGATCGGCTGTTTAGCCGAATTCACGTTTATTTTGATGCATGAAACAGTGAAAGGGAAACAAATGAACACAGCAGTTTTCATAGTTTGCAACCACAGAGCAGCTGCTTCCCAACCGTCAGGGTCGCAGAAGGACGCGTGTTAATCACATACCCGTATGTCCCTATCCTCAGCGGTAAACCGTAGTTAATCATTCCTTTGTTTGGTTCAGCTTGGTCTACTATGGCTCTCACAACCACGTTATTGTACCTCTATTGTAAGATCAATTGAGACCCCATTAACGCTTATTTATCTTTTATAAAGTTGACCTCGCACAAGGACGTGGAAAATCTCGAGAATTTCCTGTTTTTTTATTATTATTTCCTGTGTAGCAGAATCAAATTTCAAGACAATTGCTAGGCAGTATTGGCAATTGGTGGAAAATGTAAACATTTTCGGGAGCTCCCCCCTCCCATTTAACGCACCATTATTATGTAGGTAAGCCCCAAATCGATGGAAATAGCATATCTAATGTTAGTGCGACCGTTAATGGAATATGGAACTACATGTTGGGATCCCTATAGAATATATCAGGTAAATTCGTTAGAAAGAATCCAGTATAGGGCAACTAAATTTGTTAAAGGTAAAAGAGAAGATGCAAACGATACGATAAAAGAACTTAAATGGGAAACTTTGGAAAACAGACGTAGGAAAACTAGAATAACATAATTGTATAGAGCACATCTAGGTCAGAAAACATGGATAGACATAACGGCTCGGTTAGAAAAGCCAACGTACTATGGTAGGAACGATCATGATTTTAAAATCAAATGTAGGAAACAGAAAACGGATGTAGGTAAATTCTCATTCTTAAATAGAACTATAAATGATTGGAATGACCTACCTGCAGCGGTCTTTGAGGGCTGTCCTTCCTTAAGGAGATTCAAGAATAACTTAAAAAGTTGTGTATAAAGTGTAAATTAAAATTAAGGTGACATGTATTTATTTGGTCTGACGAGTTACTCCCTTGGCTTGAATTGTAAATTATTTAAAAATAGCGTGTAAGAGGGTCTTAGACTAGAAATGTTTGGCTTAAATGTAGTTCTCTTTATAAGTATGCATAAGGATGTAAGTATTTGTTTTATTTGAGCTGTTGTATCAGTGAAGCGAGGTGAGTCAGTGAAGTTATGGTTTTACAGTGCAGTGAAAAGTTCCGATCAGTGATAATTTATAGTGTAAATGAAATTTGTTCTATAGTGTCAGTGGAATGTGTTGTAGAGGGTCAGTGAAATGCGTCATAGTGCCACTACAGTGAGTGAGATGAGGGTAAAGTAAAAGACTATTATCAGTACATATGTTGGTTGTAATGTAAAATTAGGTTCACTTATTAATTATTTTATGTATTATTATTAATTGTAATTATTGTGTTAAATTGTATTGTATTCTTATTGTATTGTGTATTGTATAATTGTATTGTAATTTTATTGTGTATTGTTTATATTGTGTATACCATGCACCGGGTGCTTGCCCACTTGCAGTGCAAATAAATACATACATACAGCTTGTCAAAGGAATTTGTCCAATTTCACTTCTAAGTTGCTTTAAAAATATTTTCCTAATGTTCGTGTGGACGTGGCTCATTTGAAAGCTGTCAAAAAATAATTTTACCTCAATTTCCGTAAATTACATTTTTTTTCTCCTTTAGACCATACTTTTTACAGTACCAAGGGAATGGATAGATAAACATAAGCATTCAAATTTGAAATAATGAATAAAACTGTTTCTTTTTTTTATTGTTATCATTAAAATTTTATGAATTTTAAATTTTAAAAAAGTTATATCTCAGAAACTAATTCATATCAGATAAATCTAATACACAGCTTGGTTCTTCCATATATGGAGATTCAATTGTAAAAATTACAAGAGGTTCAATGGTAATTAAGGTACGAGTATAAAAAGTATGGGCTACTCAAAATATTACGTAATATAATTAAACAATTGTATCTCTTCAAGAAATTAACCAATTCTTTTGAAGTTTCATAAAATATTACTGGTTAGATAACTATGCTATAGGTCCAATAGAAAACACAGTTTCAAACAAATTTTCTGCAACACTATCAACAACTTGTGAGCTGGTGCACTGATTTGCAAAACATTGGAAATTTTACAAAGATCATTTCTCCACAATTTATTTCCCGAAGCTTAGTTAATAATGAAGAATAAAAAGCTACGTAAGAGTTTCGTCTTGTTCAAGGCAGTCCGTCATAATTATATGTCTTTGTCCCAAAAACCTGATGCCAGGAACTTTTCTGCGGCTCTAACTCCAAATTTCTTTGGCCGGGGAGAACAGTGTTTTCATTATTTTGATTGTTCTTTTATTTTTGGATCGTAATGATGGATCATGCTTCGTCCATAGTTCAATACGACAAAAAAAAAAAAAAAAGTAGAATCCTGTTCAAAACAGCGCGGCGGCAAAGCGACTTGTGTTTTGTACTATACATAGTCTACATCAGCCGTGGCAAAAATGTGACTCACGAGCACATTGTGGCTCGCAATGATAGCTGTGCATTTCTCTTGTTTCCTACCCGCTCCAACCCCCCACCCTCTCACTCACTGGAGTCAAACTCCGTTCCATCTGTATTTGTCTCTGACCTGCGAGTGGCGTATCGTCGCAATGTCTCTCTCGAAACCATGTACCTCTACAAAAACGAAAGTTTCAAGTAGGATGGGAGGACGCATTTTTTTTGCTGCCAATATGATGAGAATATTAAATGTATTACTTGTTCACAAGTATTACGAGGAAAACGGTTGTATAACATAAAACGGCATTATACTACATGTTACTCATGAAACATTAAAAGGTTAATAATAATAATAATAATAATAATAATAATAATAATAATAATAATAATAATAATAATAATAATAATAATAATATTATTATTATTATTATTATTATTATTATTATTATTATTATTATTCTCTGTACGTCGATCCTTTTTCAGCAGATGTACGAATAATGCGGTTAGATCTTCAATTTAGAAACTCACAGTTATTCAACGTGATGTTAAATGAAAGCTAGATGTAAGGACTTGACGAATGTTGAACTTCTCAAATCTTTGCCAAAAAATAAATATTCGAAGCTTCGTTCTTTCGCTTGCTCTGTTGAAGCCATGTTCGCTACAACTTACGTTTGTGAAAAATTATTTTCAACAATGAAAATAGTAAAAACCAAATTTAGATCACGACTGACAGACAAATATCTTCGTGATCAACTACGACTGGCAGTAAGTGACATAATTCCTGATTTTGAAACTCTGTCGCAGATACATTCTGAAGATAGTCAATTTTAGGTTGTGATAATGTGTCCTATGTTTTATTGTTCATTTCTTTCTTCGTTACACGTACTAAGCATTATACTTTGTAACCTTATACTGTATAAAATTATATTTAAGTACTTTACGTAAGGAAAATGAAAATCCGTTAATAAGTCAGTCAGTTGCTTCACTTCCCCTTCGGGTGTCCGCCTCCCTCCATCTATGCACGTTGCAGATTACACAGTGGCTCGGCGCAAGATTACATTTTCGCCACGGCTGGTCTACATTGACGACCCAGTTCAAAGGCGAAACAACTCAAAATTTTAAGTTTTGAGAAGCCCGGATTCTAAAGCTTTATGTTGCTGTGAAAAATCAAAGGATCGTTGAAATTACTCCATATTCTGAAGGGTAAGGAGAGCCCTCCAACTTAATGAATAACATACTAATTGAGACTTATGATGTTTTGTGTGTACTGTAAGCTTCAAATTAGAGTGTGTCAATTGGATTTTGCGGACCTCTGGAGAAAGAACTAAGGAAAAGACTAGTGAAGTGCTTTGTGTGGAGTGTAGCATTGTATGGGGCAGAAACATGGACATTACGACGTAGTGGAGAGAAGAGAATAGAAGCCTTTGAAATGGGGATATGAAGAAGGATGAAGCGTGTGAAATGAACAGACAGAATAAGAAGCGAAGCTGTGTTGGAAAGGGTGGATGAAGAGAGAATGATGCTGAAACTGACCAGGAAGAGGAAAAGGAATTGATTGGGTCACTGGTTGAGAAGAAACTGCCTACTGAAGATTACACTGGAAGGAATCGTAAACGGGAGAAGAGTTCGTGGCAGAAAAATATATCAGATAACAGACGACATTAAGAGATATGGATCATATGAGGAGGCAAAGAGGAAGGCAGAAAATAGGAAATACTCGAGAATGCTGGGTTTGCAGTAAAAGACCTGCCCTTCGGCAGAACATTATGAATTAATTGGATTTTTCACAGGAACATGAAACTTTAAAATTTAGATTTCATAGAACTTTAAATTTTTAGTCGTTTCCCTTTTGAACTGGATCGTCGATATCTATTAGGTTAAAACTGACAAGCAAACATTCTGATGGAGGCAGATAAAAAAGTTTTTTTTTTCTTTCACCATATTAATAATGTTAAAAGAAGTGCTTATACAAATTTTGGCCACTCGACCGCAATTACGAGGGCCGTAAAAAAATAAGTTCGCCAGGGGCGTTAACAGAACGAAAATACAATTTCATTGGAAAAAATTTATTGGAACGGACATAGGAATTATTGAGCTACTTTTCAACATATTTCCCACCGAAATTGAGACATTTGTTACATCATGGGATCGACAGAGAGGTGCAGACGGCTGTCAAATGCTGGTTTCGATCCCAGGCGGCTGACTTGTACGACACAAGGATCCAAAAATTGATCCCAATAAATCTTCCCCTGCAATTCTGCTTTTTTCTGTATACGGCCCCACGGAAAATTACTTTCTGGATGACCCCGTAATTGCGGTCGAGTGGTCAACATTTGTATAAGCACTTCTTTTGATATTATTA
Source organism: Periplaneta americana (assembly GCF_040183065.1). Lineage (NCBI taxonomy): Eukaryota > Metazoa > Arthropoda > Insecta > Blattodea > Blattidae > Periplaneta > Periplaneta americana. The sequence goes on along the minus strand of NC_091131.1, from coordinate 153,356,505 downwards.
ACATGGTGGAAGAAAAAAAAATACTTTTTTATCTACCCCCATCAGAATGTTTGTTTGTGAGTCAAATTGTAGAACAATATGATTATTTCGAGGTGAAGTTCCTGAAACTAAAGTTGAAGGCTTGTGAATAACTTGCGACTTGGAAACATTACTTGAAAAAAGCAAAAGAAGCAAACGTCAGATTTTAACAGAAAAGAAACCACACGAGATTGGAGAACGATTAGGACACACCCAACAAATCATTTTAACGTCTTGCCCAAGAGACTGAAATGTCTAAATCACCAGCACGAAATGCCACAAAATTACATAAATTAGAACCATATAAAACAACTCAGTACACCAGCTTATTCCCGGAGATAAAGTCAGTGTAGATTAAATTTTCTGTAGCTGGATTTTTCGATTAGTTAAAGACAATGAATCAGATAATTTTCAACATCTGCTGTAAATACGAGACCTGTCTAAGTTACGTCTGTGATAGCCTAATTCCGGGACTGAAGAGACCCTCGTGAGATTTCGCATTCAACTCAACCTTACTTCCTGGAGATAATTATACGCAGAAAGAACATTCCTACATGAACTAGGCGGCCTGGGTGGCGCAGTCGGTAGAGTGCTGGCCTTCTGTGCCTGAGGTTGCGGGCTCGATCCCGGTCCAGGTCGACGGTATATAAGTGTGCTTAAGTGCGACAGGCTCATGTCAGTATATTTACTGGCATGTAAAAGAACTCCTTCGGGACAAAATTACGGCACACCGGCGACGCTGATATAACCTATAATCTCCACAGTTGCGAGCGTCGTTAAATAAAACATACTAGTAATTTACAATTTACATGAACTACATCTAATCCGCCATGACGTGAACAAAGATTGATGAAATAAATAAATAAATAAATAAATAAATAAATAAATAAAATTTACATGAACCAAGTAATCTACCCACAAAATAACTTTCGTACGCCTCATTTGTACACACAAATGTCCTCGAATAATGATCTACATTTTGAAGTGCTTTGATCTAATCTACAAGGCTAGGAACAGCAGGACTTGGGAATCATTTACTTCGAGTACAAGAAATTGAAATCTGCCGGAGGGTGACGTTCCTTGAAAACAAGTCTGAATGAGTATCAGTTATAGTCTTTTTGTCTTGGCATATAGTTCCGTAACATTTGGTATTTTGCCCAGTATTCTAAGTGTTGGTCTTCTGCTTTAATAATGTTGTCATAATATTGTATAACAAGTCATCAACCTCTCAAGCTGAAGTGCATCTGTCAGATAAAGTAACAAGAGATTTGCAACGACTAGTAGGCAAGGACTGGGCTTACCTCAAACGCTACATATGATTCGTGATATGAAAAAAATGTAAAATTACAAAACAAAGAATGAGCGCAAAAGTTTGATGAAAAAATGCGACTCGACCTACTTTTCACATAGGTGTTCAAGTTTCTTAATAAAGTACTGTATACTGAAATTTATAGCTATTTAAAAAAGATACGAATTCCATCACCTGGAACTAAGATAAATACATAATACAATCTTCCTTCCTAATATAAATCTTTACCTCGCGATCCATGTGTCTTCTTTTACTGAACAAAGCACCCGTGATCCTGGGACACTGAACAGTAAAAAATTCCAATATCTCTAAGCAGTAAATACCGTTAGCATACTGCAATAGTGGGGTGCAACGTGGCTTTATATACTGCCACCCACCAGGAACCTGATTGGTTATCTGGAGGCTGCCAAGCTACAAGATCGCGTTACATTTGCCCCTCAAAAAGTCGCCAGCACATACATTCCTAACCTTCGCCGAACCGGCAAGATTCCCACAGCCTACAGGAGGGGCAGTTCTCTAGGTCGCACCATGGACAGGGTGTGGTTTTAAAGTCTCGTAGACATATTTTCTTCCTGCAGTCATTGCAACCCCTCTGCTTTGCCTAACGTTTGGGCTTCTTTTGTAATTCCCTTTAACATTAATTTAGTTAGCAGATTCTTGAAACTTTTAATGCAAAATTAATTTCCTACGTCTATTATCACGTCCATTTAAATCCTGTCCAAATTCAACGTCGCAATTTTCTAGCGCAATAATTAATAATAGATCCCTATTAGAAACAACAACAACCAAATTTATTGGCTTAAAAATCGATAATGTGTTAAATTGGAAAAATCATATTGAAGAAATTACCCCCAAACTAAATTCAGCTTGTTTTGCTATTAGATCTATGCAAAAGATAGTAAATATCAATACCTTAAAAACAATATACTTTGCATACTTCCACTCGGTAATGAGTTTTGGAATAATATTCTGGGGAAATTCCACACATAGTAACAGTACATTTCTATTACAAAAAAGAGTAATCATAATAATAGTAGGTCCCAAATCTAGAGAATCGTGTAGGACTATTTAAAAAAAACTACAAATAATGCCCATGGCTTGTCAGTATATCTTTTCATTAATAATCTTCCTCGTATGTAATCGTGAAAACTTTGTAACTAATTCAACAATTCATAGCATAAATACCCATCAAAAAATGACTTCCATACTCCATCGGAAAGTCTATCGTGCTATCAAAAAGGAGTGCGTTATATGGCAGTAAAAATTTCTAATAGCCTCCCTATCGATATAAAAAATGAAACTCAAAACATAAAATTATTTAGGACCAAATTAAAGAAGCACCTAATTTCTCACGCCTTCTATTCTGTAGGTGAATTCATGACATTCAATAATACTTCATGAAATTGATACTAAAACTTTGTGTTGTACTAGTAGACTATATTGTAAATCTCGTCTGTATATATTTCATCTGGACTGTGACTATAAATTAAGATTTTATAATAGTATTAAGTTTTTTGACTTGTTCCATATTCTAGCTGTAAGCAATGTATGAATACCACGGAATATTAATAAATACAATACAATACAATACATAACTTTTGTTTGCAAATTAAAATACAATGTTATATTGAAATATTAAAGTTGGCATGTTCATGCAACATAATTAGAACGAAACAATAGCCTCATCAATTTTAAGTACAGACGTGCCGCCCTCACATAAGCCCACCACCTGAGCAAGATTAATCCAGACCCTAGCATCATATTCACCTTCCTCAAATCAATTTTGAAAAATCAGAGAGAATTCAGGCCTACATTAAACACATAAACAATGGAATCACTTAATCCAAAAGATCAAGATGACATCACAAGAACTATGCTTCAAAGAAGAAATTTGCTCAAAGCAGTTGCTATAGTGAAGTTCACGTAAGAACAGTTCCTAAAGGGCTAATTTCGCCATCTCTTCACGTTGCAAATACCAGATACCACCAACGAAGGTAAAATCACAATCCCATATACAATAATAATAATAATAATAATAATAATAATAATAATAATAATAATAATAATAATAATGTACTATTAACAGTAACGATGTCTTGCTTAGTTACATCTCGCCTTTATGTTGGGAGGTGTTTTCTAAATTGTTCAATAATATGTGAAAGAGTAGACCTATATTTTTCTCCTGAACCTTTCGCACATTATGTTGGTAATTATAGTCCCGTCGCTCTAATTTCCGCCAGCCAATCGCGTTGCAGGTCGGCTACATTTAAACGTGTGCGTCTTGTGATTCGCTGATGAAGACGTTATTAATTTCTTACGGCTTGATAAATACTTAATATAATCGCCCGCCATTTTGGCTCTTTCGTTGGCGTTCGCAGAAAGCACACGAAGACGTTATTTGCCGCTAAATTATTTGCTGAATTACAGTGCGTTTGATTTATTATCATAGGAGCTATGACATGATAATGTTTAACGGTGTGCCAAATAGATTCCTCGTATGGTAGCTCGGCAACGGAAGAACAAAAATGGCGAACGATACTACCTACCTAGACTTTATAGAGCCTTCACTTCCTAAGACGTAAGCCAAGAGGAGGAGTCACACCGGGAATAACAGCGTCGCGACTATAGTAGATTAATATGATCTAATATTAAAATCTATTTTGTCTAGCAACATGAATATCATTGCTTTACGATTCACGAGACCTAATCTAAAAATATATTTTCTTTGATCACGTGAAATGAGTAGTACAAACTCCGAAAACAGAATGTTACTTTAAAATATATGTTTTAGAATACGTAAGGGAGAGTTGGGTAGTATCGGACATCGGGTTATATCGGACAGCGAGTTTCTTTCATCTACCAACAGATTGTAGTACCTGAATGACATGGTTGCGTTTCTGTATGCGACATCACAGAAACGTAACCATGTCATTCAGGTACTATCATTTGGTGGAAGATGAAAGAAACTCACTGTCCGATATTACCCGATGTCCGATACTACCCAACTCTCCCCTACTCCTAATAATTTTGCTATTCTAGTTATAACTGCTATCTCTGTGCGCATAATTCCTTCTTATTATAGTCTTTCTTCAGTTCATTATACATGTGAACTATAGATTCCTCAAGGGTACTCTGAATGCACACGCTTTCTTTCTTGGAGTAGTCGCTGCCATGCTATTTCCTCTCTTTGGCATTATTGCAATAAAAATCTAAACACGAAACAAATTAATTGAAATGTGAAATGGCATTTCTATCACTCACCCAAGTGCATATATCATACCATATATTATATTTATTTACACTTATCTGACTATAATCTTCAATAATAATAATAATAACAATAATAATAATAATAATAATAATAATAATAATAATAATAATAATAATAATAATAATATAATGGTTTATTTAACCTGGCACAGTTAAGGACACACGGCCTTCTCCAACACTCAACCACTGTGCGACGCAACACATAAAATACCTGTTATGTATTAATATTAATACTTACTTACTTACTTGCTGGCTTTTAAGGAACCCGGAGGTTCATTGCCGCCCTCACATAACTCCGCCATTGGTCCCTATCCTGTGCAAGATTAATCCATTCTCTATCATCATATCCCACCTCCCTCAAGTCCATTTTAATATTATCTTCCCATCTACGCCTCGGCCTCCCCAAAGGTCTTTTTCCCTCCGGCCTCCCAACTAACACTCTATATGCATTTCTGGATTCGCCCATACGTGCTACATGCCCTGCCCATCTCAAACGTCTGGATTTAATGTGCCTAATTATGTGAGGTGAAGAATACAATGCGTGCAGTTCTGTGTTATGTAACTTTCTCCATTCTCCTGTAACTTCATCCCTCTTACCCCAAATATTTTCCTAAGCACTTTATTCTCAAACACCCTTAACATATGTTCCTCTCTCAAAGAGAGAGTCCAAGTTTCACAACAATAAAGAACAACCGGTAATATAACTGTTTTATAAATTCTAACTCTCAGCATTTTTGACAGCAGGCTGGATGATAAAAGCTTCTCAACCGAATAATAACAGGCATTTCCCATATTTATTCTGTGTTTAATTTCCTCCCGAGTATCATTTATATCTGTTACTGTTGCTCCAAGATATTTGAACTTCTCCACCTCTTCAAAAGATAAATTTCCAATTTTTATATTTCCATTTCGTACAATATTCTCGTCACGAGACATAATCATATACTTTGTCTTTTCGGGATTTATTTGCAAACCTTTCTCCTTACTTGCTTATTAATACTCATATTAATTATGTTCAAATTTCACTAGCTTCCAGTAATCGGCTCAGAAATCTAGAACAATTTTAATTTTATAAAATTTCACTGCTGTCAACGGCTGTTACTGCTGCCAATATAGCAGTTAGAAAATCATTACCAGTTGTAATATTTTTTTCAGTACCGAAATTCGAAACGAAGTTGGCAAAAGAAAATTACACCTTCAAACTAGAAAATCATCATAATCCACTAGCATATGTAGTGATGGGTGGAAAATGGTTATATTTCATCCTTGGGGTATTAAGTAAGCTGATCCGGACTATACATACAAAACATGTCGCACAGTATTTTTACAGCAGAAGGAGTGACAGGTAACATGTAAATAAATAATATGCTTTACATCTAACTCTGCCAGAAGGGGAGGGGCATGCACGCGCTCAGTAGGTTTACTGATAAGTGGTAACCAACTTCTTGTAAGTACAGAAAAAAAGGTATTTTCTCACGATAAGCACAGCTGAAGATAATTTTTTCCCTGTGGTGTGAGAGGCTATGGAATGTCAATGCTATCAACTGGTCTATTCGTACCATCCATGAAATGGATACGGTGGGTGAAGTCGTGTTGATCACCGCGATATGCTGATCGATCTCTTTTGTGGCTTGTAAAATTTTGTATAGCTTGGCTGATGAATTGTATATGCTTTTAAAATGATTGACTAGTCTGTGTAGCTCTACTGATGAATTGTATATAGGCCTACTGTAAATTGAATGGTAGTCTGTAGGGGAGAGTCGGGTAGTATCGGACAGTGAGTTTCTTTCATCTACCACACGATTATAGTACCCGATTGACATGGTTACGTTTTTGTGATGTCGCATAGAGAAACGTAACCATGTCATTCAGGTACTACCATATGGTGGTAGATGAAAGAAACGCACTGTCCGATACTACCCGACTCTCCCCTATAGCTCAATTGATGGATTGTATATGCTGTAAATTGTATAGTAGTCTGTATAGCTCAACTGATGAGTTGTTTATGATTATAAATTGAAATAATCTACTTGATATTAATTGCACAAATTTGTATAGCTTAATGAAAGTATGCTTGTAAATTAAATTAATCTGCTTACTTTGTATTGTATATATTTGTATAGTTTTGGCCGATGAATTGTATATGCTTTAAATTGAATAGTGATCTGTATAGCTCTATTGATAAATTGTTTGTGTTTGTAATTTGAAGTAGTTTGTATGATATGTATTATCAATTTCTGTATATCACAACTTGTTGAATTGTTTATGCCTTAAATTTAATTAACTTCTTTTGTATTATACATATACCTCAACTGATGATTGATCGTTTGCGTTTGTAAATTTAATAATCTGATTGGCTATGTATTGTATACTTTTAGTAGAGCCATCGATGTAGCTCAGTCGGCAGACTCGCTGGGCTGCTGATCCGGAGCTGCATTCGGGCTTGGGTTGGATCCCCCCTTTGGTTTCTTCCGAGGTTTTCCACAGCCGTGGGACCGAAGCCGGATGGTCTATGGCGAGTCCTCGGCATCAACCCCTTTGATTTGATTACCTGGTTGGGTTTTTCCGAGGTTTTCCCCAACCAAAAGGCAAATGCCGGGTAATATTTTGGCGAATCCTCGGACCTCACCTCATCTCACTACATCTCGCCAAAATATTGCAAAAAATTGCACAAAATTGTAAAAATTGTAGAAAATTACTAAATTGTAAAAATGTAACAATTTGTAAAAATTGTAATTGTAATATTGTAAAATTTTGACTTGTTCCACATCTTAAAGCTTCATTGCTCATGTAAGATCTATGGAATAAAATAAATGAATGAATGGTCCAAGCCAGATAGAATACTTTCTAGGGCCATGGATCTAGGGCTGTGTCGCATGCACTCACATCGTCAAGGACAACCAACTCAACTCGAAAACGTTCATCTCTCCCTGGAAAACGTATTTGTCTTATATCCCCCCCCCCCAAATAACAGGCAGTGTTAATCGGGGATGGCAATTTGATGTAGCATTAACAAGGAATACTTACTTACTTACTTACTTACTGGCTTTTAAGGAACCCGGAGGTTCATTGCCGCCCTCACATAAGCCCGCCATTGGTCCCTATCCTGGGCAAGATTAATCCAGTTTCTACCATCATATCCCACCTCCCTCAGATCCATTTTAATATTATCTTCCCATCTACGTCTCGGCCTCCCTAAAGGTCTTTTTTCCCTCCGGCCTCCCAACTAACACTCTATATGCATTTCTGGATTCGCCCATACGTGCTACATGTCCTGTCCATCTCAAACGTCTGGATTTTATGTTCCTAATTATGTCAGGTGAAGTATACAATACGTGCAGTTCTGTGTTGTGTAACTTTCTCCATTCTCCTGTAACTTCATCCCTCTTAGCCCCAAATATTTTTATAAGAACCTTATTCTCAAACACCCTCAATCTCTGTTCCTCTCTCAAAGTGAGAGTCCAAGTTTCACAATCATACAGAACAACCGGTAATATAACTGTTTTATAAATTCTAACTTCCAGATTTTTTGACAGAAGACTAGATGACAAAAGCTTCTCAACCGAATAATAACAGGCATTTCCCATATTTATTCTGTGTTTAATTTCCTCCCGAGTGTCATTTATATTTGTTACTGTTCCTCCCAGATATTTGATTTTTTCCACCTCTTCGAAGGATAAATCTCCAATTTTTATTGTTCCATGTCGTACAATATTCTGGTCTCGAGACATAATCATATATTTAGTCTTTTCGGGATTTACTTCCAACCCTATCGCTTTACTTGCTTTAACTAGAATTTCCGCGTTTTCCCTAATCGTTTGTGGATTTTCTCCTAACATATTCACGTCATCTGCATAGACAAGAAGCTGATGTAACCCGTTCAATTCCAAACCCTGCCTGTTATCCTGAACTTTCCTAATGGCATATTCTAGAGCGAAGTTAAAAAATAAAGGTGATAGTGCATCTCCCTGCTTTAGCCCGCAGTGAATTGGAAAAGCATCAGATATAACCTGGCCTATACGGACTCTGCTGTAAGTTTCACCGAGACACATTTTAATTAATCGAACTAGTTTCTTGGGAATACCAAATTCAATAAGAATGTTATATAAAACTTCTCTCTTAACCGAGTCATACGCCTTTTTGAAATCTATGAATAACTGAATTAACAAGGAATAGTAAATTTAAAACTACCAAACTACTCGCAGAAAACCAGCTAAGCTGACAGGATGCCCCCTCGGCGCCTTCTCATCTGCTCTGTATGCAGACAACAAACTTCCTGTTCTGGCCACCAATGACTTCAGGTGGGAAGAGACGGTCGAGCTCACCTTGGAACCGAATACAACGCTCGAGGTTATGTGGAAGGACGTCGGATTGATTAACCACCCATCACTAAGGAACACCGCGTCCTTATTGTTTGTAAAGCGCGTCTGTTCAGAGTTCACGCCCCAGTTCCACGCACGAGGACATTAACCACTTCCCTGATTAACCCGAGTTAACTCGGGTTGCTAACTTGTGTCAAAATTTATTAACCCGAATTAACTCGTTTGAGTCCCATTTTCGCTGCTAAGGATTATATCCCGAATATATACGTTTCCATTCTTTCATTAACCTGTTCCTCACTAGATGGCTACAGAAGTTAGTGATATTGCTATATCTGGTCGTGTTTTTGTACTTCTTCCTTGCGAGTGGAATTCTATGCTCATATAGCATTCACACACAGTATTGAGTAGATGCTAGTTAGTTTTGGCGGTTTCTGTTTGTGTTTAGTGTTTTGTGGTGTTTTGTGTAAAGATGGATCAAGTTAGTGATTCCGAAACTTTTGATCAGGAATATATTCCTGTAGAAGATTAGGAAATGAAACATCGGTATCAGAAGACGAAGTTATAGACCAACAAACAAATTCAGATCAGTTGATGTCGCGTCTTTTCGACAGTGGTTTCAATAGAAGACATCTGACATCATTTCTTCTGCACCTCCGGGGTCCCCATTCCCTAAAATTTTAACATTGTTTCTGATAACGATAATTCTCAATTTTTTTAATTATTCTTTAATAATGACCTCATCAACATTATTTTCGAGGAGACGATTCGGCATGCTAATAAGTGTTCACAGAATGCTGAAAATAATTCGTGGCGGCCTACTACAGACTCTGAAATACGTGTACTTTTGGGCATAGTGATACTGCAGAACATTATTCACAAACATGAACAGATGTACTGGTACAAATATTCAATGATTGCTACACCATTCTTCCCAAAACGCTCTCATATAGGAGAGCATATACTACTGTCCGGAATGCAATGTGCCACTGTGCTTAATACCCTGCTTTCGAGTCTTATCACACGACAAGCAACATTTAACGCCTTGATAACAGCACTGGTATTGTACCTCATAAATTAATCCATAAAAAAAACATAAGGTTGTAAATAGTTCAGGAGAAAATCAAAGTGGGACAACTACCAGAGCTGAAACCAAGGTGCACGAGATAACTCGGGATAATAATTCAGGTATGAATGTATGTCTATTTCATAGTGATTTTTAGATATGTAAGAAAATTAGTCATGTACAGTGATTCTGCAATATTAAATGACCTCTTTACGAAAATAAAAAAGTATTACATTTCTTTTTTCACAAAACTGCTAAATATATAGTAAGGGAAGAGGTTACGATGGCTTTGGAACAGATATGACTATCAAGACGTGAATGATGGTAACACTGTCAAGACTAGAACTAGATTGATACATGCAGGAACTATCTGTGGGAAAATTAGCTTCGTAAAGAGCCCAACAAAACTGTGCATTCATCGATCTGAATGTGATCATATCTTTGTGATCAAGTGCTTACGCACACTTACTTCTACCCCTGATAACATATACAGACGTGGACAAATTATTAGCAAAATTGCAGATATGTATTACATATTTTTACAAAATATGATTCTTCAGCTTAGACTATAGTTGACATTTTTGCGTATTTCTAAATTATTAGCAAAATTGAAGATTTGTATTACATATTTTTACAAAATTTGACTCTTCAATTTGGACTATAGTTTACATTTTGAATATTTCCAAATTATTAGCAAAACTGAAGATTTTTATTTTATATTTCTACAAAATTTGACTCTTTAATTTGGACTACAGTTTGCATTTTGGGTATTTCCAAATTATTAGCAAAACTGAAGATTTTTATTATATATTTCTACAAAATTTGACTCTTCAATTTGGACTACAGTTTACATTTTGAATATTTCCAAATTATTAGCAAAACTCAAGATTTTTATTATATATTTTTACAAAATTTGACTCTTCAATTTGGACTACAGTTTACATTTTGGATATTTCCAAATTATTAGCAAAACTGAAGATTTTTATTTTATATTTCTACAAAATTTGACTCTTCAATTTGGACTACAGTTTACATTTTGGATATTTCCAAATTGTTTGCAAAACTGAAGATTTTTATTATATATTTTTACAAAATCTGACTCTTCAATTTGGACTACAGTTTACATTTAGGATATTTCCAAATTATTAGCAAAACTGAAGATTTTTATTATATATTTCTACAAAATTTGACTCTTCAATTTGGACTACAGTTTACATTTTGAATATTTCCAAATTATTAGCAAAACTGAAGATTTTTATTATATATTTTTACAAAATTTGACTCTTCAATTTGGACTACAGTTTACATTTTGGATATTTCCAAATTATTAGCAAAACTGAAGATTTTTATTATATATTTTTACAAAATTTGACTCTTCAATTTGGACTACAGTTTACATTTTGGATATTTCCAAATTGTTAGCAAAACTGAAGATTTTTATTATATATTTTTACAAAATTTGACTCTTCAATTTGGACTATAGTTTACATTTTGGATATTTCCAAATTATTAGCAAAACTGAAGATTTTTATTTTATATTTCTACAAAATTTGACTCTTCAATTTGGACTACAGTTTACATTTTGGATATTTCCAAATTATTAGCAAAACTGAAGATTGTTATTATATATTTCTACAAAATTTGACTCTTCAATTTGGACTACAGTTTACATTTTGAATATTTCCAAATTATTAGCAAAACTGAAGATTTTTATTATATATTTCTACAAAATTTGACTCTTCAATTTGGACTACAGTTTACATTTTGAATATTTCCAAATTATTAGCAAAACTGAAGATTTTTATTATATATTTTTACAAAATTTGACTCTTCAATTTGGACTACAGTTTACATTTTGGATATTTCCAAATTATTAGCAAAACTGAAGATTTTTATTATATATTTTTACAAAATTTGACTCTTCAATTTGGACTACAGTTTACATTTTGAATATTTCCAAATTATTAGCAAAACTGAAGATTTTTATTTTATATTTCTACAAAATTTGACTCTTCAATTTGGACTACAGGTTACATTTTGGATATTTCCAAATTATTAGCAAAACTGAAGATTTTTGTTTTATATTTCTACAAAATTTGACTCTTCAATTTGGACTACAGTTTACATTTTGGATATTTCCAAATTATTAGCAAAACTGAAGATTTTTATTATATATTTCTACAAAATTTGACTCTTCAATTTGGACTACAGTTTACATTTTGAATATTTCCAAATTATTAGCAAAACTGAAGATTTTTATTTTATATTTCTACAAAATTTGACTCTTCAATTTGGACTACAGTTTACATTTTGGATATTTCCAAATTATTAGCAAAACTGAAGATTTTTATTATATATTTCTACAAAATTTGACTCTTCAATTTGGACTACAGTTTACATTTTGGATATTTCCAAATTGTTAGCAAAACTGAAGATTTTTATTATATATTTCTACAAAATTTGACTCTTCAATTTGGACTACAGTTTACATTTTGGATATTTCCAAATTATTAGCAAAACTGAAGATTTTTATTATATATTTCTACAAAATTTGACTCTTCAATTTGGACTACAGTTTACATTTTGAATATTTCCAAATTATTAGCAAAACTGAAGATTTTTATTTTATATTTCTACAAAATTTGACTCTTCAATTTGGACTACAGTTTACATTTTGGATATTTCCAAATTATTAGCAAAACTGAAGATTTTTATTTTATATTTCTACAAAATTTGACTCTTCAATTTAAACTGCAGTTGACATTTTTGCATATTTACAAATTATTAGCAAAATATGAAAATTTTTATTATATATTTTTACAAAATTTGACTCTTCAATTACTACAGTTGACATTTTTGCATATTTCTATCTATTGTAATGATAGAAATATGCAAAATTGTCAACTGTAGTCTAAATTGAAAAGTCAAATTTTGTAAACAGAATTATCGTAAAAAACGTCAATTTTGTTAATAATTTGTCCACGTCTGTATAACAGATTGACCATCCTCATGTTAAAAGCCGTAACATGTGGAAGAGAACAACCACCAGGATCGCCACCGTCGATTGGGAACGACCGCTAGATGGAAGTACAGTTGATATTATCTGTAATATTGACAATTAATATTTGAGGAGAAAAATTCGCTCAGGCGCCGGGATCGAAACCGGGTCCTTGGTTCTACGTACCAAGCGCTTTGACCACTGAGCTACGCCGAATTCAATCCACAGCACCGGACCGAACCTTCCTCCTTCGATGTTTCCCTTTGTGGCCTGAGTCCAGGTTAGGCATATATGTTTTGACGTATACTCGTATGTCCAATGTCAAATGGAAGGTTCGATCCCGGCGCCGGAGCGAATTTTTCTCCTCAAATATTAATTGTCAATATTACAGATATTATTCTGTATGACAAATTAATAAATCTATAATATTCTCATAGCTGCAGTGCATATGTCTGTACAGATTACTGTGCACTTAACCCGGCCATCAAGTCACTCAGCTGAGTGCGCTCCTAGTATAATGGCAGTTGACATTGGACATATACGTCAACATATATGCCTAACTTGGAGTCAGGCCACAAAGGGAATCATCGAAGGAAGAAGGTTCGGTCCGGTGCTGTGGATTGAATTCGGCGTAGCTCAGTGGTCAGAGCGCTTGGTACGTAGAACAAAGGACCCGGGTTCGATCCCGGAGCCGGAGCGAATTTTTCTCCGCAAATATTAATTCAAATGAGAGTTATAACGCGACTTCTTAAGCAGTAGCTAGATGGCAGCATAGTGAAATTGATAAAAGTCGTTCCCGTCAAAGTCTAAAAGGTTGAGCAATCTGTTATATGTAATCTGGGCATCTAGTAAGAATCACCACCACCACGGCTTATTTCCAGTAATAACTGACTTTTGGTCTGCTTATTTTATTTCGGAAGGAACAGTAGACTAGCAACACAATACACGATACAAAAATGAGGGAACCACTGTTCATCTAGATCAGGCCGGGAAACAGCCCAACCTCTCCCCTTACCTTAGTAGCTGTTACGCTGACTGCTCTATTTACAATACGAGTTTACCGCCCCTGGTCTAGAGCCATAACGACACAAAATTAGAGACTTCTGCTGGATTTTTACTAGGGCACCCTGTGCTTTATGAATGATGGCAACAACAGTTCCGCTTCTCCCACAGGATAACGTTGAGAAACGGGAGGTGCTATTTCTGCGAGTAAAATACGCAATTTCTGTATTTGCTATCAAGGCCGCGTACGAGTTGGCACTGCATGAAGTTGGCTGCTATAATATTTTGAAGCGATTCAGCACCCACAACATGCGTTGCTCTCACTGCAGATGTCCTGGCAGTAATCAGTGAAGGTCGCGCTCCGACAAAACATCCAAAGGGTTTATGTCGCACCTGCTCATTTGCCTTACGCCAGCAAGCCGTGTATCCATTCCATGTAGGGATTCATACACTTCCCGAACACACTAGAGCTGTGCACGGGCTCGGGTCTAAAAGAAACGCAAATCATTTTTTATTTCGCGAATGCCTAATGATTGATTAGATGTCCACCTCGTACCCATCCTGAACAGTAGAATACCGGTATCTTTTTTTTATTATTTTAGTAGGTTATTTTACGACGCTTTATCAACATCTTTGGTTATTTAGCGTCTGAATGAGATGAAGGTGATAATGCCGGTGAAATGAGTCCGGGGTCCAGCACCGAAAGTTACCCAGCATTTGCTCATACTGGGTTGAGGGAAAACCCCGGAAAAAACCTCAACCAAGTAACTCGCCCCGACCGGGAATCGAACCCGGGCCACCTGGTTTCGCGGCCAGACGTGCTGACCGTTACTCCACAGGTGTGGACACCGGTATCTTAAGTTTCTGTTTAGTCTGACTTCGTATTTCGTACCGGCATTTGTTTCGTCTCTAGTCCAGAGTGCTGCATTGGAGTTAAATCGCTCGCTTGAACTCGGTCGAGTGTCGCACTCTCGAGTGAGATACGATCGGTCGTGATACGCTCGTAATAAATAGAAGCACAGTACAAGGTCATCTCACCGACATGTCTTATCTTGTATGGAAGGCGACAGATAAGATATACATATGTTTTGCTCACACGGTAAAAATAAGGCTTTATTTTCTGCGTTTATGACAAACGTTTAATGGAACAGTCAATGGAACGTACCAAAACAGGAACATGAAGTTATAAATAAAATAGTATGAAAAACTTCGATATACAGTTATTATTGCTAATTAATAATTATTCAATATTTCATTTACCACATATATAATATGATAGGTCCATATATAGTGTTCCGCCTATATACTGCGACAATATAGAAACATTTTACAAAATATTATTGATATAGCAGTAGATTAATAACAATATTAGTACAGAGATAACGTCACAGAAAATATAATAAAACGAATAATCATGCTGCACAACTGTTACAGACGCAAAGATTGATACACTAATTATTAGAGATTATTATTATTATTATTATTATTATTATTATTATTATTATTACTAGAAAACTTGATACAGTTCTTGCATTATCGTGATTGTGTTCTCCGTTTATAATAATTACATTTACATCCAATAACATCTATCACATGTGGCAAAAACAAAATCACTCCTGTGTGTGTGTGTGTGGGGGGGGGGCCATTTACCTTCAACATTTATATTACATTTTAAAGCAAGTTTTGTAGTTGTACTATGGAGAGGTTAGTTAAACACTGCAAAGTTTTGAAATGATAAACATCTATGATGTTACTATACAGTTAATCACTGTAACAAGAACGAATGTCTAACGCTCGGCTTATACCGTTCGAGGATTTATCGCTCGTGACAATTTTACCCATCATGCATGTGCGCTATCTATGAACTACTTGGCGCTCGAGCGAAAACGTCCGATGTAGACCTATACTCTGTCGTAACCACAGACCACTGATTTTACTGTTTTACGTGGGAAACCGGCAAATCACTCATTTCCAGGCTCCTCTTACTGAAGTGGTAATCTTTCTCAGGTGGTCCTGAACTCTGTGGCCTCTGGCTGTTTTCGGATTTCGGGTCGTGCTCGGGTGATAATTTTAAGCTAATCTCGGGTTTCGGGAAAGATTCGGGACTCGTTCAGATCGGGCCTAAGAATTTCGGCCTGTGCAGACATCTAATACACACAGCTTCGGGAAATGCGAAATGTCACAAGGATTAATAAATTGTATTAATATACTTTCTCATATTTCACACCTTTTTCATATTGCGTGTAATGTCGTTTTCATTTGCTTAAAATATTGAAGAGACCTCAAATAAGAAGATACACTTTCACTTTCTGGATTGCACATAAAAGGCACTCTTTATAATATTTCAAACTATTTAATTTATAAATTGAATAAAACTGCAGCCCGTTATGATGACCTCTTTTCGCTTTTCTTTTCCTTTCAAAATGGGCCATATTTAATGGTTTTTAAGACACAAAAATTACTTTAAAATGGCGGAAAACACAGTTTAAATTTCTGAAACCTCATGAAATAATACAAAATCCAAATTTCAAAAGGCTAAAAATGGATAATTTCTAAGAAAATAGCTCATTTTTCACAAACGTAGCACAATTATATTTGTGCACCTATCTACCAAAAAGCTTACATGTAAGGCGTACTGAAAGCCTGCAGAAACCAAACCTAACTTGCCACAGAACCTCGATCTTAAGAAACCTCACTTATTCCATAGTTCCACAGTTTGCACACACACATTCGTCGGACAATACGCCATGTCTTTAAAAAAAATCACATTTCATCAATATTCAACAGTGATCTCTTTGGAAATCTCAAAATCCACTTTTTACTAATTACATATTCACAAACCTGACGTTAAAATTTGTGCTCATTGACCAATTGGGCATCCAAAAGTAGATTAATAATAATAATAATAATAATAATAATAATAATAATAATAATAATAATAATTAGAAGAAGAAGAAGAAGAAGCATCAACCGACAACCGTACAAACCACGCTGGGTTTTCCCGCTTGAAATACAGATCTATTCGCCAGCCCGCCCGCCTGCCGCAGCGACCAGGGTTGCGTCTTAAGTTGAAGGTTCTGTATATTGGCAACATCTTTAATGGTAGTCATAACTGAATTTTCCAACTTCTACAGATTTAAAAGTTCGTCGTAAGGATGACTTTAGCTTATGCGGGAGAAGGTGACGTTTTACATCGATGTGCTGAGTACTAGCTTTCATATTATAAATGGATATCTGCATAAAGCATCTTCACCGAGGAAAACCTCAGAATAAAACTGAAAGAAGCTGCATATTCTTTGGTACTACAAGAAGGTCTGTACTACACATTTTAACTGCGTACAAGTGAATAGTCAGATACATTTTAGTTGTATGTGATTTGCTTCGCGATTTACATCACTGGGAAAAAATTAATAACAATGAAAACCCTCAAGGGCATTCGAATCTATGATCAAAGAGCTTAATAATAATAATAATAATAATAATAATAATAATAATAATAATAATAATAACAACAATAATAATAATAATAATAATAATTTCTATATGAATGCACTATGTTGGCAAAGGTCCTCATTTTTTAAGTTTTGAAGTTTGTTATTATGAAATTTTTACTACCTGGTAATGCACTTACGAGTACATGGCAGGGGCGTACGCTAGAGGAGGTTTATCGGGTTTGAACCTCCTCCTTTGAACTTTTTGAAAAAATGACATATTTTTAAATTTCAGTATTTGTTTTTATCCATAATCCTTTTCACTTTCTCTAACTTTTTATTGTCAGAGCAACAAAATCTACATCGACGTAAGGCGTAGTTCTCCTACTCCTCCTTCAATATAATCCCTGCAGCACGTTCGAATTTTAACAATGCTATCTTTACTGTAGAGAGACCTACTACCTAGTACCGACCTTGTAATAAAATGAAGCTGACAAATATGAAACTTAACTCGTGAGATATATATATATATATATATATATATATATATATATTGAAAAGATTGTTTTGAAGTTCTGCAGTGCAGATGTTAAATATTGTGTACTGTCGATTTTAAACCTATTTTAAGAGCGTTATTCACAGTTCGTTAGTTTGAGTTCTGACTTTACTGTGAAAAGTTCGTTTAAAGTTTTGCACATTTTCAGTTCATATGTTTGATATAAACTTCACATTATAGTTCCTGTTTCTTTGATATGTCTAAGCGACCGCGAAGCTCAAGTTAAAAATTTTTTTAGCAAAAAGTCGCATAGTGATTCTCGCGAGGTTAGTGAAAATTTCATATTGGCAAATTTTTCTTTGCAGCCCCAACGTGACGATGTTGTCGTGAACGTTCTTTCCGAAACTACAGCAATTTCACATCCCCCTGTTAAAACTCAGTAGATAATAATAACAATAATAATAATACAAAACATTTTAAATACAGATAATGTAAATTGTAAATAATTTTAATAATGTCCCTCCCCTTGACAAAATTCCGTGTAAGCCTTGGTACATGCTCTACAAATTTGAAGAATATGGTAGACCAGCGTTTCTTAAACTTTTTTGAAGTGGGGACCACTTTTTTAAGTCAGAACAGTTCCGCGGACCACCTTACTTTTGTTCCCTTCTAAAGAAAATTTATCCTTTTTGTAGGATATTTTAATATCAATATACCTATATTTTAAAATAAAATCAATTAATTAAAATTAATTAAATTAAAATAATGTTATATTAGTATTAACTAATTAAGCTAGGAGAAAATTCATTTTTATTTCATTAATAATTCTGGGCTATTGGAGTTTGGCTATCTTTAACTTATTAACTAAAAAAAATAAATAAATGTTGGTATTCAAATTAATGAGATAGATGTGCCTTCTGATTCTTGCACAGTTGTTCTATATTTGGACGTATGCTGGTAAGCTTAAGTCGGAGATCGTCACATACATCGAGTCGATTTCGGTACTGTTTTATTAAAGTTAGTGATGAAAACCCTTTCTCATACAGATACATAGAAGAAAACTGAATTATAATCTGTAAAGCACCATTGTACAGTTCACTATATTCTCTTTTCACTTGTGATGCGGTCCAGAAATTAACCATACCTTCCGCTTGGAATTTCATTTTAAGTCCGGTGTCATTCAAGAGTTCAGTTAACTGTTCTCTTTCACTCAATGAAAGTTTGTTAGTTTCAATATCGCAATGAAAATTCGTCATATTTACTTGGAAAATAAATTTCAAATTGTGACCTCAGAGTTGTATTATTGGTGTACGACGTACAGTACGTGACAATTTCAATGTGCAGACTGGGTGTCGGCAAAATTATTAAGAAAGATTGAAAAGGTCCGGTCCTCTGTTATGAATTCGGGTGGTCCCTGGCTGGGTTGCAGGGGCGGCGCCAGGGAAAAGATGGCGGGAAACACCACCTTCATAGTGCTTTAAATCCCTCTTTTGTTGCTGAGAGTAGAGTGGGAAGTCAGTAGACGAATAGGGTAATAAATTTCATAAAATGTCAGTAACTTACTGAGAGAAAAAGTGAAAGGCGATTGCCATGGTCATTTTCAAACTCTGAGATTTTCAGCTTTAGAGTGATATGCAATTCGTTTGAATTTTATTTTTTCTCCTGCCTTTTTTGAAGGACCACAAGGGCAGACCTCGAGGACCACAGGTGGTCCGCGGACCATAGTTTGGGAAACACTGTGATAAGCTATTTTTTTCTGAAATCATCAGCATTTCTTACCTTTTAATTACCAGTCGACATAAAAACTAGAGTTTTAATTGAAATTGTGCACAAATACATCTCACATATCGTATGCATATTATTCTGTCCACAAATTTTTTAACTTTCATATTTATTACCTTTTCTCAGAAACCAGCGACAGAGGCGTGAGCCGTATCTTTAAATACTGTACAATGTCCGCTCGGGACTTAGAACACGTGAACTGGTATCACTTTCTGAGAGAAGAAGAATAATTCGATTTTCTTGTAACGTATAAAACTAAAGATCATTTTCTGCCGAACTTCCTCAAATTTCGGTCATAGATATCCTCTGGAAAACACTGTCCCGTATTCTTCGTGATAACCGAAATACCTCAAAATACGAGGGTTAAAAAGCAACATTATGTAGAAGACCCAGATACGGTACAGTTCGTGTCGCTGAATACTTCAACCAAAAAGGAATTCATAATAATGAACAATAAGGACGACTGTAGAAGCCTTGTTTGAAAATGGTTCATTCTCCGCCTTTAAAGCTGTTATACATACAAATGAAGCATAATTGCTATGGACTGCTAACCCTGGAACACATAGGCGTGGCTGTATGCATCACTGAACTGCCTAATCCCAATTGCTTACCACTTAATACAATCAATATTCTCCCGAACATAAAATAAAAACGATATCAAGTAATGCATACTATCAATGTGAATATGTTCGAGACTGTTGGTTACCAATAATAATTCTTAAAATACATTTCGGCACTGGATTTACATTTACCTTTCGAGGTATACAGAAAGAATACATACATACATACATACATACATACATACATAACAAAGTTTGTGTGACTGCAACCTGTATATATTTTTGTGTGGCTTTACTTTGTCTATAGTGTTCTCTCTCTCTCTCTCTCTCTCTCTCTCTCTCTCTCTCTCTCTCTCTCTATTTCTTGTGTAGCTTTATTTTGTATATAGTGTATTTTTTTCTGTTTATTTCTATTATTGTATTTGTAGTCCTGGTGTTGTGGAAGAGAAGGCCTGATGGCTTTAACTACACCAGAATAAATAAATACATACATAAGCCACCGGCGTGGCTCAGTCGGTTAAGGCGCTTGCCTGCCGTTCTGAAGTTGCGCTCCGGCGCGGGTTCGATCCCCGCTTGGACTGATCACCTGGTTGGGTTTTTCCGAGGTTTTCCCCGACTGTAAGATTAATGCCAGGTAATCTATGGCGAATCCTCGGCCTCATCTCGCCAAATACCATCTCGCTATCACCAAATTCGATCTTAAATAACCTCGTAGTTGACACAGCGTCGTTAAATAACCCACTAAAAACATACATACATACATACATAGGTCGTACATGTATCAATCCGTCTTGTGCAGTGATGGCCAACCCTTAATAAAACTACTGTTAAAAATGTACACGGGTTTCAATTCCTTACTAATTGCCTACTTATGGAAATAAGTTCTAACAATTTATTGATCCAGGCTCAAAAAAGGTTAGCAACCCCTGGTCCAGTGTAACAAATATGAGCCTTCGCGATGTCAAAGAACGTTAAACAAGTAATAAAAATAAAACTATTCATGTCATGAAATCAGCAGTTCTGTAAGGCAATGCCGTGGTCAAAGCTTTAAAGTATTCCTTCTATAGTATTTGCTCAAATTTCGTTATTCGAGGAGATTCTAACGCAGTTAAAATATTTATGAAATGTTCGTGCTATCGCCAGAGAACGGAACGGTGATGAATTTGACAAATTCACTATTTACAGTAGTCTGTTAAGATTTTATATGCGTGGTCAAGATATTGCTTTCTTTTACTGGCATAGAAACAGATAACACCAAGCGATCACGGGACATTTAAACAAGGTGTTGCATAAGGAAGGGTGCGAAATATTTGCCATTGGCGACCTAAGTTCATTTTTTTAAACGAATTTGTATAATAGTATATATTTACTTCGTTCCCGCGTTAAAACTTATTTAGTTTTTTTTATATGACCACTCCATGTATTGTGGGTCCCTATCACCAAGGCATGGCGCGTCCTCAGGTTGCGGGTCGAGGAGACGGCCTCCAGGTATGGAGGTTAGCTGCGAATATATTGAAAAAGCAGTCGCGGACAGCCGATGAAGGGTGGTCCTCCAGCTTGGGGGTTGGGCGAAGCGCTAACAACCCATCACCGTAAGAAAACAGCTTGTTACGAATCCTTCAAATAAGCCTCGGAATGGGACTGATTCTCTGGCACGACCACAGCAAAGGAATAAGGCTATGAGAATTGGTACTTGGAATGTTACAAGTCGATATAGAACAGGAGTGGTAACATTAGTAGCAAAAGAACTAGCTAGATAAAGAACAGATTTTGTGGATCCAGAAATACATATAAAGTGTTAGTTGGGAGGCCAGAGGGAAAAAGACTTTTGGGGAGGCCGAGACGTAGATGGGAAGATAATATTAAAATGGATTTGAGGGAGGTGGGATTTGATGATAGAGACTGGATTGATCTTGCTCAGGATAGGGATCTATGGCGGGCTTATGTGAGGGTGGCAATGAACCTCCGGGTTCCTTAAAAGCCAGTAAGTATATGACCATTAGTAGGCTAGCACCAATAAGGCGTCTATATTTCCTCCTTTCTGCAGAAAACGATAGGCGTATAAATTCCAAAGCCCTGAAGTCTAAACAAACTAGATGCAGGATAGTATAATCGACATCATTCAGACTGTCCACGCCGCTCGGGTTGGCTATTCGAAATATTGAACGAGAACATTACAAAACATTTATAGTCAAGCACTGTCAATCATGTGATAATAATTTATCGCGATTTACGATCATTTTTTCCTTGATACAATACATGAAAATCCTATGCGATTGTGCACTAATTTTGTAA
The DNA here is from genome assembly GCF_040183065.1 of Periplaneta americana. NCBI lineage: Eukaryota > Metazoa > Arthropoda > Insecta > Blattodea > Blattidae > Periplaneta > Periplaneta americana. The sequence continues at coordinate 153,333,959 of NC_091131.1, read as the reverse complement.
GTGTATTTGATGTTTATGTTTTAAGTTTTAAGAAATCAATTACTTAATGCTACAGATTATGTTGCGCTCAAGTAGTTGGGATAGTTCGGTTTATCCACATGGCAGCACCCCACTAATTATGAACTAGATTTATTACCCGATTGCAAAGACATTGTTACGTCACGTAGATGTGGTCTGAATCACGAGTTCGAAAATCGTGATGATTAAAGTCACTAAGGCCCAATTGTATAAAACTCCCTGACTAAAGATCAACTTTGATCGAAGATCGGAAAGTGAACCGAGTTCAGACACTTTTTCTATTGTATAAAACTTTCCTGTGATCAAATTACCTTGGTTCAAATGTAATCTAAGTTCACGTGAAAAGGATTTGGCAACATCGCATAAACAGGTGAAGTATGTAATGCGCGGGCCATGTTGTACAGATTTGCTCAGTGTTGCCAATATAGCGACTATAACTCTTTTTCAACAACAATTTCTTTTAACTTTTATATTGCTTAAATAGGGATTTAGCGACCCTTTTAGCACCACATAGTGACAAAATTTAATCTTTCTTTGTTGATAATGAGAAATCTAGCGACTTTCCGTACAGTCTGTTGGAGACACTGGTTTGTTTTGTGCATTGTAAATAATGGCGGACAATAAGAAGGTTGACCGTTCTCCAAATTGTTGTCATGTTATAGTGTTTGATACTGCTAAACATAATAAAGCTTCATAAAACGACAATTTTCGTTTAGTAATACAGTCAATTGAAAATTTATGAATGTATCTTTCATATCCATTAATAATTAATGGTTATAAACATAATATAATTATAGGTTATGTTATTTGATACTGCTGAACACGATAAAGCCTTATAAAATATAAGAATGTTTGTATATTAAGGCAAGAAAGTGAATATATATATATATATATATATATATATATATATATATATATATCTGCCACTCGTATATTTCAAACAGAAAAGAAATAACTGAACTTGGATCATCTAACTTAATCCGAGGAATTTCTTCAGTCAAAGTTGACTTTAGTTTGAGACAAATTAATCTCAGATTACATTTTATACAACACAAAATTCCAAGTTCAGCTAGAACGAGTATCAATTTAACCTCTGATCTAAGATTAAATGGTTTATACAATCGGCCCTAAGTGATATTTTATTTTATAACTTGTGACAATTCAGTTACTGCCATATAAAAATGAAAATATAAATCCAACCCTTAAAAAAATAAAAAAAGAAAAACAGAGAAAAAAAGAGAGAGAGAGATAATATAACTAACGGAAAGGATGGTGACAAAGATGCCTTTGGCAATACATATTATCACCCCCTACGTGTCTCTGCAAACGAAACGCGTCAAAGAAATTGTTACAGTGACAACAGTGTCCCATTAAAAGGAAATTTAGTAAAAAATGTTTATGCTATTTTGAATGACTTTTTCATGACGATGCAATAAATCTTGCATCTTGCAAATTTTTCAAACAGATGTCTGTTAGTAATAACGTTGGTAAAAAGTGAGTCTCAAGCTTGTCTATATTTTAAAATGAGAGTCCTTCGTTCTGTATAATTCGAATAAAGTGCACCGTGAAAATATTGCCAGTGTAAGACGAAGGAAAATTACCTTAAAACGTGGACCGTCGGATGTTTTATCAATAGTAATCTCGCTAGAGGTTTTGATTTATCTAGAGAAAATCTAAACTCGAGTGTGATTTAACTATCACACGATTAGAAGAAATAAAGTACTCTAATACAATAAAATAGAATATATTGACTTGCTAAAATTCTATTTCACTAACGTTAGCTTCACCAAAACGTTTGAACGGAGTCGTTATTTTCAGTCGACTATGCGGGAAACAAATGACGATCGCAAACCATGTTTTATAGTACCGTACAGAATTTTCAGTTTTAAATGTTGGTAAACAAAGAAGCAAATGCTAGGGAAGTGATAAAAACAGCTATAAAATAAACAAATACTTGGGAAGTGATCAAATTGTAGCGATAGACAGCTATGATTGCTTGAAACACGTCTTTTCGTACAGTTTTATTGGTCAAAAGTAGTATGACGTAGTAAAAGTGTAATAGTCATCTTAAAAAATTATTTAATGCAGCTAAGCTTAAGAAACGAGCTCAAGACTTCGCAGACCTTATGTCTTTGGCAAGAAAATTACATTTTTTAAATATGGCAATATTTAGAAATGTATTTCATTTCATAGCTGAAGTTTGAAGCAATTTAAAGAAATCAGCCTTCTGACTAATAATTCCACAGACAGAAAATAAACGTTGTTAGGCACGTGGAAACAAATTATGGCTACATTAAAGTTATTATACTGGGTGTAATAAGGTTATTAATTTTAATTCCACAAATTATTTCAGTTTTAACTGATTTAGATATTAAGGCCCAAATTAATTCATACAAACAAATATTACAATGTAGGCTTGGTAATGAGTGTTACAAATATCGTTGGATACAAATCAGGATTGGATATGAAACTCTTTGTCACGAACTTCACCGTCTTGCAGTTAGCTGTGCTGAATGTTTGTCGTGACACTGAAAATCTTACAAGGGCTATGCTATAAGATTTCACATGTTGAGAAGAAACAGCAAGAGTCCTAGAAGAAAAAATTGTTAAACTGAGCGACATTCACACTGTTAGATGGTTGGCAAACAAAGAGAGACGTAAGAGCTCTCCTGCAATAATGGGAAGTCCATCCTCAAAAGCCGGTCCACGGGGAAAACTAGTGGTGGGATGTGACAGCGTTCTGCCGTCACAGTTTCTGAAAAATCGCTGTGACATAATAGCAATTTTGTCACAGTGTGATTTTTGTGTTCGAACGATTCTTGGCGATTGTGAATGTTTCTCATCACGACCCGACAATGTTTATGTTTATCGCTCTTTATCAAATTAGATTGATATACTGATGCCATGCCTCACAGATGGGCATCGTGCCTCACTAGAGAATTTGTGCCTCACTGACCTTCACAGAGCTTATCGCTCTGAGTGACATCATCTTCACAGTTCCCGTTCCTCCCTCACGTAGCTCCTAGGCGTGGGTAGGTTCTATATCAGTTTCATAAGCAATATCAGTGATGGCATAATGGCATTATCAAAGCAGTGTGTACGCGTTAGAAAACGATTATTTCATGAGAAATAGGAGGAAGAGTTTTTTTGCTGTTTAGAAGGGGAGAACATACGATGTATGTTATGCTCGAAAATCCTGTTAGGCATTAATACATTTAATGTACAACGACATTACTCCTTATGTCATAAAGAACATGCTGAATAAGAAGGTAAGACAAATTAAATGTTATTTTTCGTACTATTCCGAGGAAAATTTATGATCTTAACATTTGCATAGTATACTAAATACGACATTATACCTTAAACACGCTGCATTAAAAGGTACGAGGAATTATATGTTGTTTGTACGCATTATTTCCAAAAGAAAATATATATATATATATATATATATATATATATATATATATAAAATCAAATGTGCGTAGAAAACGAAATATGATTTTCTGAAATTATTTTAGGTCGAGAACGTGCAAATCTATTAAGTAATCTTGATAAACGCCAGAATATTCAAGAAAATAAACGTAGACAACGCGATGGAATATTATTGGCTAGTTACGCAATTTCTCGCCTGTGATTTAAATCAATTCAATGATGGAGAAATAGTAAAGAGGTTTATGACTAAAGCTGCCGAATTAATTTGCCAAATTGAATAAAAGTTTTCGAGTCTCTCACGTTAACCAAGCGCTTTTCTAATAATTCGCCACTGACCGCCTTAGCAGTTTATATTTTCCATCCTACTCTGCAGTCTCCTCTCCTAGTAAACAAACTATTCCAAATCGAGTGCCTCACGTAACCGAAAATTGTGCCCATGTATGCCTTATATCAACAATAATGATTAGCGCGGTGAGTATACGAAAACAAAACACGCTCTGAGCTGAATCATTCGTGAAAGAATATAGAGACTGCATATAATGCCTACGCACGTTGGGTTAGCCTCTCAAGGACTTAATGAATTTGGGATAGAAGAAATGATATAGCTCTTCATATGCCTGAACCAAATTCTGTAGCTAGAAAGTGAATTTTCTGGCTCAAGAGTGGGCGGAATACGAACTTTTGTTTCCTTCACTGCCTTTGGATCAGACGCTGGAGGAGATTCATAGTGAAACGTTTCTGGGGGGGGGGGGGGGAAGGTCCCCCAATTTGCTTAAATTTGTGCTGCTGTAGCGGTGCGCATAGCGTCAACTTTCATAACAGACAAACTGCTTAGGTCGGCAGCATACTGCATCGGACATTCTGTCTCAGACAGGACGGTTTTGTCTCGTACCGTTCGATGTGACAGTCATTACATTCATGATATTCGTCCGCTGCAGTATGCTGCCGACCTCATAAGAAGACTGAGACACACTGGATGATTTGCTAAGGGTATCTGAAAATGGGTCTTCAAAAGTAGACCCGAGAGCAGAAATTGATGGATAGGCTTACTTAACTGTAGAAAGGCAACGCTGTATTTGCATTTTCTTTTGTTCCACTTTAATAAAGTATGCCATTATGGATATGGTACGTGCTGTTCTAATATTTTGTACATCTTGATTACACAACTCTTAACACTGTACCACTTCGGAATATGTATGATAAGAATTTCTTGTGCTAAATTTTAACGTACCTTGTTTACACGTTTCAAACTATTTATGGGTCATCTTCAGAACTGGTCGTTGTTGGTCTTGGCGCCTGTGACACACCCTCACAGGAAACAGAACAAGAGGCGCCAAGACGAACAACGACCAGTTCTGAGGATGACCCATAAATAAGTCGAAACATGTAAACAAGGTACGTTAGAATCTAACACAAGAAAGTTTTATCATACATATTCCGAAGTAATATTTTGTCTATATGGAAGAAATTGAGATGAAGATTGAGGTTTTTCTTATCATAATCACGAATATATCATACGGAAAAATTTGTGGCGATCAAGTATTTAGTACATACATGGGCACAATTTTCGGTTACGTGAGGCACTCGATTTGAAATAGTTTGTTTACTAGGAGAGGAGACTGCAGAGTAGGATGGGAAATATAAACTGCTGTGACCAGCGTCATCTTATCGTAATCGCTAAGGCGGTCAGTGGCGAATTATTAGGAAAGCGCCTCGTTAAAGTGAGAGACTCGAAAACTTTTATTCAATTTGGCAAATTAATTCGGCAGCTTTAATCATAAACCTATTTACTGTTTCTCCGTAGCTGAATTGATTTAAATAGCAGGCGAGAAATTGCGTAACTAGCCAATAATATTCCATCACGTTGTCTACGTTTATTTTCTTGAATATTCTGGCGTTTCTCAAGGTTACACTTAATAGATTTGCACGTTCTTGACCTAAAATAATTTCAGAAAATCATACTTCGTTTTCTACGCATATTTGATATTTTTTTTTTATAAATTTCTTTTGGAAATAATATTACAATCAACATTTAATTCCTCGTAGGCTACCTTTTAATGCAGCGTGTTTAAGGTATAATGTCGTATTTAGTATACTATGCAAATGTTAAGATCATAAATTTTCTTCGGAATAGTACGAAAAATAACATTTAATTTGTCTTACCTTCTAATTCAGCATGTTCTTTATGACATAAGGAGTAGTGTCGTATATTACATTTATTAATGCCTAATAGGATTTTCGAGCATAACATACATCGTATGTTCTCCCCTTCTAAACAGCAAAAAAAAAACTTCCTCCCATTTCTCATGAAATAATCGTTTTCTAACGCGTACACACTGCTTTGATAATGCCATTATGCCACCAATGATATAGCTTATGAACCTGCCCACGCCTGAGGGAGGAACGGGGACTGTGAAGATGATGTCACTCAGAGCGATAAGATCTGTGAAGGTCAGTGAGGCACAAATTCTTAAGTGAGGCACGATGTCCATCTCTGATTTAGTATGACTAGTGCCTACAAACTTGGAAATTTCATGTTCTGAAATAAGCACTTAATCGCCTGTATTTTGGATTCTAAAATTTAACTCTCTTCGAATGTTTGATTTGCAGTCACTATCACTGAAGTGCAGGATCTGCATTGCAAACGATCATTGGAAATATAATTTCAAAATTTCTGTAACACTTTCTAAGTGTATTTTTATGCCAAGAATTTTATTAGCAAATTAAACTAATAAAAAGTGTTTAGAAAGTCTGATTTAAATAATAAATACTACCGATAGACTCAAGTATAAGAATGCTCCTGGTGGTGTGTGTCGGCACGAGAGTCATTCCGTACCCGAGCGCTGTTCGAGGCAGTCGTGTGGTGTTGGTGCGGGATGTTCACCCCCGTGCAAAGCGAGGGTGCAGCCTGGCGATCGATGCCAGACACCCGGCGGTAACCATAGCAACGGCAGCATCCCTCGCCACACGATAACGTAGACTCAAATATACATGTGGAACAGTCAAGAGTCGAGGAACTCCAAGATTTAATTACTAGTGGCATTACCCACTGAATACCAACAAGGAAAATCATACTAAATAAGGACCGCCACCACTATGCTTGAGCTCACGAATGCTTTTCATAAAGGCAGCAACAAATGCCGCATGCAATTCTAAGAGACGCCGAATGTCAGTCAAGAATATATTGCATGCTATCACATTTTGAAATTAAAACAATTATGCAGTTATTTTTTTTTGTCTGAAGTTATTGGTACACAATATGTTTGGGAAGAAAAGGTCTCCAGGGTCTTTTTACTTACATGTTGAAGACGAGGTGAAAGGTTAAGGGGAGCTTAAAACGAATCAGTTAATTGATTAAAGTTCACGTTAACACTGTGTTTGTTAAGGGGAGAGGGTAGTATTTTTTTTTAACTTTTTTCCTATTTGGTGTAAAATATATATATTTTTTTTGTATGCAGAGGGCTCATAGCTGTGGCAAAACCAAATAAAAATATTTTGAAAAAATATATATATATATATATATATATTTGGAGGCCCAAATTTGAAAAAAAATTACCCAATGCAAGATTGTACTAAAACCGATATATCTTAACCGTTTTTAAAGATATTTTCAAACAGTTTTTTGCAATGTATTTGCAAAAGAATGTTCTACAAACTTTATGTAACAGAATTTTGATATTAGTCCCTACGTTTGTAAAATAAACAATTACAATTTAATAACAATTTCCTGATTTCCTTTCTTGCAAACAAACGGACATATTTTTAAAATGAAATCAATTAACAAAATTCTGTTAAAGAGAAAAGTTTCCTAATAGTCTAAAGAATGTGTGTTCTAAATTTCATGCATATATCTTTAATAGTTCAGAAATTATATCCATTTTTGTCTGGCAATGTGGCAAAAAAAAAAATGACGTTACTGGAAACCGATAAAAGCGGGCGTGTGATTTAAAAATCCATAGCGCAGGAAGTTTAAAAATGACGTCTCAACATCCGATAAGGGCACAAATACCCACAAAATGTTATGCTATGCATTCCACACTTATCACAGGGTATTTTAAAGAACTTTTTTTTTTAATTTACTCATTTTTGACCAAAAAATACCAACCTCTCGCCTTAAAAACATAAAATTACTTAGTCATACGTTAAAACCAGTAGTTCAGGAGACACTGAGGAAGACGTGACATCACGTCGAAACGGGCCGTCTAACAAAAAAAATTTTAACACTTTTTAACGTATGACTAAGTAATTTTATAAATAAGTTTACTTGCTCGTCAATAGACATTAAATAAGCTTACTTGAACAAATATAACAAATAAATCACCCCGGTATACTACGCGTGGCTAACAAACTTGATGGCTGGCTCATCGGCTGGGGTGTGATAGTTCCGAAGTCATACTGAACTAGACGTGGGGAAAAATAACGCAAGTTAATTTGGAACAAAAAGTAACCTCACCTTGAAATACTACGTTCCAGAATAATAGTTGATCCGAGCTAGTACAAAATATTCTATGTTGGTTTCACTTTTGAAACTACGTTAGACCTATAGACCAGTGTTCCGCAACCGGTGTGCCTTCAAAAGATGAAAGGTGTGACGCGAAAATTGAGATTAAAATGGTGTGTTGACAAAACAAGCCCAATCTCCGAATGTGTTGTGTGTGATGAAAATCTCAGTAATGCCATGGTTCCCAGTAAATTGAAACGACATTTGGTAACAAAACATTCTTTTCTGTCAAAGAAACAAGTATATTGTTATCGTCGGTTGTTGGAACAAAATAAAAAAAATAAAAAAAAAAAAAACAAGTGACGCTCATGACGACGTCGGTACAGCTTTCACAAGAAGTACAGGAAGCTAGCTATAAGGTAGTTGAACTTGTCGTAGAGGTCAAAAAACACACATAATAGCAGAAACGTTAATGTCTAAAAATCGGTCGTCTGAGATGTTCCCAACTGCACGGCCCCTTGCTGACGGTAATAAAGTGTTGATGGACGTAATTGAAGAACATTTAGTAATCCTGCAGCAGAAGTTCAAGAATTATTTCAGAGAGTGTTCAAGATTTTTACTGGGTTCGTGACTCATTCATTATGAATTCAAAACAACTTCCGAATAATATACTCGTACAAGAGGAACTAGCATACAGAATATTGAAATTAAAACTTCTCGAAGTGCCTTTGGAAACATTTTGGTTGTCAATAAGGAGTGAATACCGGGCTATCTCCGAGATGGCAGTTAATATATTATTGCCATTTTCAACCATATATGTGTGTGAACTGGGCTTCTCGACGTTAACTAAAAATTAAAACATTAAAGAGGGAGAGACTCATATCCATCGATGAAGAAATGAGGCTTCCACTGTCAACGATTCCGCCACGGATCAGCCACTTGTGTGCAGCTAAACTGGCCCAAGTATCACATTGAAGGTGTGAGAAAAGTTATTTACTTCAATATTAGTAACAAAAATTCGTATTTTCTACAATGAAATAAATTTAATTACATTACGTAATTATATTAAGAGAGTCACAAGATATGCTTTTGAGGGGATTAATATTTTGGTGTGCCGTGTTGAGTCTAGGTCCATCTAGGGTGTACCGTAAGTATAAAAAGGTTGCAGAACACTGCTATAGACAACACTTGTTCTACAGAGTGGAACATATTTGCCATTTTTGGCAGCAGAAATGGTAATCCTTTCGTCACACTGAATTGTTAAAAACTAAAGTAGCAGTTAAATGGGAAAGATACTAAAAACTTCTTTGAAAGAAATGACATGTCTGTATTATAGTATAGTGACTGTGTTGTGAATTTTATCAAAGGACATGAAACAAAATGTTTTCCACTTTCAGTTACATTACCAATTCTTGAAATTAAACTAAATTCTGTTCAAACATGACTGTATTGTAAACCTTAGTGAGCCAGCAGAGAAAATAACTATAGTTCCTAAAGAGTAAACACATCTTCAGAGTTTCTTATTTTTTTGTCCCTACAAATTTCCTGGTCCATAGAACTGGCTTAAAGTAAATTTGGTCAAGGGTTCAAACATTTTTTTTTTCAAATGATGGATCTAGAACAGGCATGTTCAGCGCGAATGAAAGTCAATTATGGATGTGCAAAAATTCCGTCAGTAATATCGCTTTTATTTTACTATTAGTTTTTCACGAGTAAATTAAAAAAATCCAATTTCAGATGCTGTGAGCCACCTCATGAACATGTGCCAGAAGGCATAAAATAGTGTCGCTGATGCAATAGAATTATGGATGACTCTGAAGTAACTTGGAGGCCATGATGATAACCTATTCCTTGATGAGAAGAGGCGAAAAAAACATCTAATAACACAGGATGTATCTTGACTAGAGCGACAAACTTTGGATTCTGAAAACCTTTCATTGTACACTTTTTGGTACGGACTGCACGGGCTATGGCCGTTCGCTTCCATGTTACAGGCATACTACACTTTGATCGTTAGGGATCACGTCTCTTCCCTCTGAATACACTCTCCGTGCTCAGTATCATACTTCCACCCAATGAGTTGCTATTCTCAATATATTACTTCTACGCAGTATGTTGAGTTGCGCTCAGAATCATACTTCCACGCAGTTTTCTGAGTAGTTATACTCGGAATCATACTTCCACGTAGTTTCTTGAGTAGTTATACTCAGAATCATACTTCCACGTAGTTTCTTGAGTTGCTGTGCTCAGAATCATACTTCCACGTAGTTAAGCCACCGGCGTGGCTCAGTCGATTAAGGCGCATGCCTGCCGGTCTGAAGTTGCGTTCGGGCGCGGGTTCGATCCACGCTTGGGCTGATTACCTGGTTGGTTTTTTTCCGAGGTTTTTAGGTTAGGTCTCGTCAATCGTAAACTGTTCAGTCAAATAAATGAATTTCATGTCAGACAAAATACATTTTAATATTAGATCATACTAATCTACTAATTACCAACAATGTGCGAGACGTCTAGGAGGAAAACCGACTCTTTCACAAATTACTGAACCATTTCGAAAACATTTCGCAACATAAGGTTACCACATTATTTCGCAGTTTTCGGGATAGATGTCGGTAAATATGAAGAAACGACTTTTAACATTTCTGTTAGTTTGTCATTCACTTGTATTGTTTTTTCACACACTAAAAATTACAACACTCATTCCATTTACACACAAGCGTTACTTCCAGGAAGACACGGAGATATTGCAATCATCTTCTGGAGTTGTGCATAGAAAATCATTTTCCGTTTCTGGGAGATACCTAAGCAATAAGTTATATATCCCACAGAGAGCTTGTCTTGTGAATGAATACTCCAAGCTCTGAGATATTCAACAGCACATTCATAAAATTATAATAATTAACACTTAAAATCGGGCATATCTGGGGACAAGTTATTAAATTCGAAGACATTTCGGGGACAAAAAGCAAAATCCGGGGACTCGCCGGGAAACGGGGATGTCTGGTAACCTTATCCCAACTTAAAGATGAGATGTGGTAAATAAGTAAATAAGCAAGACATTGCTATTGTTAATAATAATAATAATAATAATAATAATAATAATAAATAATAATAATAATAATAAAAATAATGCCTCTGAAGTTCTGGCTGATATGTACATCTGTTACCAGGCAATACATCTCACTTGACGATATGTGTCAGAGAAAGAACAATTGTTTCTATATATCTGAAGTCTGATTAGTGTAATATGTAGCTAGTCGGCGATGTATGCAATTAAGGGGCCACCCTACCCCATTATCTCCTGGCCTAGTTGCCTCGTAAGTAGTGCCTTGTTGGCATCACTTGTGAGGTTCAGACCTGTCTTCGAACAGTTGACTAAACAACAACAACAACAATAATAATAATAATAATAATAATAATAATAATAATAATAATAATAATAATAATAATACCACCTCTGTGGTGTAAGGGTCAGCATGCTGGTCTCTTGCGCAGAGGGCCCGGGTTCTATTCCCGATCGTGTTGAATTTCCTGGTTGAGGTTTTTCAGGGTTTTTCCTCAAATGCCAGGAAATTCGGGCCACAACATCCCTGAATATCACCGGCCTTATTCATCACCGAAATCATATTCATAACAAATCAGTAATACATAATATATAGTCGCCATCTAGTTGACAACAATAGAACCAGTCTCAACAATAGTACACAGGCCTTCGGATTTCACCCAAAAGATTAACTCGCGATATGACCAAAGATGTTAAAGCGAGTACCGTATAAATAACAGCGAGAAAAAAATATATAATTATTATTTCAATACATGATTTTACCCTCTTTGATGATATCTGGTATTAGTTGGCAACACTGAAGAGACTGCCAAATTAGCCTTTGAGGAACAACTCTACTATACGACAGGGATAAACAGACATTCCATATCCAATTCTGGCTATCTTCACAGAGTCCGTGAAAGTTCTCATCGATCATCAGTGTAATTCCCTCTAACATGTTACACCAAATGAAGTTGTTAAAAAGATGACTGACAATCCGCTAGAGTTTGTTTTAATCTCATTATTGCATCGATTTTCATGCCTTTCCTCATATTACTTGATAGAAATCTCGTGAAGAGCTCATTCATGACTGCGGGAGTCGTAATTGTTAGCAGTGCGGGCAGAATGACACCAACGCGAGTCAATGGACAATGTTCCTTCCATTGGCTCGTGATTCAACTTCCGGCACGTGTAACATTTAAATGCCACCTACATCCGACGCGACGTCCTCCTGTCACCAGTCGTTGTACGACCAAAACTATGTGCTGCAATATTCACCTGCCCACCATAGACCTCACAGTAGCACACAATAACAATAGTCATAATCCATAATACATCAAGTAGGCTACTGTGCATGTTGTTTCCAGCACATCAAAGAGATCAATAAACGTGAAGATTATGTGGAGTAGTAGTTCAAGTTCAATACTTTTTGGAAAACCCTCACACCGATGATACCCTAGATCATATATGTAACAGATATGTCGGGCATAAGCCCGAGGCTTTGAGGTTAACAACTTTTGTCAGGTTTACTACGCTGCCATCTAGTTATTACATAAGGAGTCACGTCATAATTCCCATTTGAACTGCATTAGCGACTGTGCTGCCATCTCGTGTTCGTTTAAGGCAGACGGGTGGCGATCCTGGCGGTTGTTCTCTTCAAAGTGCTGCCGATTTTAACGTAGCGAGGAGTTATCTGTTACATATATGATCTAGGGATGATACTAATTACGATGTGGGGAGGGGGGAGAAGTATGGAAAGATGAAGATGAAGGTAGGCCTACTGCCAACTTTCGAAACGGTGCAAGATTTTACATTCATCACAAACAATGGAAACAGTTCAAGCTACACCTTTCCTGAGTAACTTGGCGTAACTTTCTCCTTCTTTCAGAAAGAAAACGTAACCATACACGTTTTAAGGTAACATAATATACTCTCTCAGAAATATGCTTCTTGCAGCGAATCATTTCAAAGCCAGGCAGGACGGTCATTCTTTCATAAATGCTCAATCGTCGTGAAGTCAATAATACAAGATAGTTCTATTATACAACTAACCCTTCAAAAACCTTTAACAGTATTGCTCGGAGCGTCACTAGTATAGTCCGCGCGTCCAATTAATACCCAAGAGAAAAGCTTTGTGTTGGATATATCTTTTTTTGAACGCATCAATACTTGTAATGTCAAGTAGTGTTGCCACATTTTTGTCGTAAAGATTATTCGTGGTTACAATTATTGCTATACTGAGATCAAACATTGACTTCTACCACCACCATCCACAGCGAATAAATTGTAAGCTGTAAGATGAAAATCAAATCCAGATACGATAACACTGTTTTTATTCCACGTGGAACAGATATGAGAACGTCAATTACAATTTCATTGCTAACGCAGCATTGGTAGACGTATGTTACCGCTTCTTGTAATAGGCGCAGCATCTGAGAAGGCTTTAATCAATAAACAAACTCTTATCTCTTCAAAAGAAAGTGCACTCCAGGGTTGCCATACGTAGGACTATAGTCGTACGCATACGACTATTTTGACTCATTGTACGAGGTACGACCGCACTCTATGTCGTACGCAATTTTGTACGACTATTTCACTGAAGGGAAAAAAATAATTGGGAACTTATAATGTTGGTCTATAATTAAAATGAAATTTATGGTTAATTCGTCTCTTTCAGACAAGTTTTCATTTAATATATCCTGGACTAATATGAAAGAAACATGCTTTTAAGGGGGAGGGGGTGCTTTGAAAATCGATCTGTAACTATGCTTGTCATTTAAGTCATAATTTGTCATCTTGAGCTCTAAGTTTCGCGTAGACGGCGCAATTATATCAAAATAATATGAGTTTAATTTTATTAACTTCCTTCTTTGTTCGATAAAGGAAATCTTTTTGATCAATAGTACCTCAGAAGCATTAAGAAGTCTAAACGCGCCGACATTATAGAGGTGTCGGGTTTGAGTCGACTGTAGATGAATTAATTTGATATAATTTTCAACCGCCGCATTTATTGGCCTATCTGCCGCCGCGCCGGCCGAAGATCAAACTCTGCTGACTTTAAATATAACAAAGTTGTTTCTAACCAAGCGTCATCGTGCACGCCTTAACTGCGATGACAGTGTTGATGATGAAGAAATGGGTGGTGATTTGTTTCAATGCTGAATGTCATTGTGGATGTGAACTATAATTAGTAGTATTTTTATTTGGAACTGAAATTTACTGGTAGATATATTTATTTTGCGATTCTTCATCAACTGCGTAATGACATGAAGGTGATAATGCCAGCGAAATGAATCCAGCGCCGAAAGTTAACCAGCATTTGCTCTTAATGGGTTGAGGGAAAACCTGGAAACAACGTCAACTATTCGTCTCATTCGGGATTTCAACTCCGGCCCGCTCGTTTCACAGTCAGACGTGCTAACCATTACTACACAGCGGTGGACTAGAAGTATATTAGAAAGTTGAGAAATGTACGACAATTTTTATAAGTTAGTACGACGGTTTCGATTCCTTTATCTGGCAACCCTGGTGCACTCTTTGACACTGCCTGGATATTAAATAAACGATCCATTTCGAAGTAGAGGTCGCGAACGGAAAACTCAATATTTTAATGATACTCTGACAATATTTAGGGTTTGAACAGTATATTACAACTCGTCTGTTAAAGAACAAAAGCGGAAAGAGGGGAGGGGATTAAATGACTACACGAAACGTGCATCTTGCACTCCATATGCAGGTCAATCGAATGACTATCTTTATTGTTTCTTATTCTTTTAGGTTATGTAACGATGTTGCATCAACTACCGGGTTATTATTTTAGAGCCGACGGAATTGGTGATAGGAAGATGGACCATCTCAGATACTTATTTGGCGAGATAAGGTCAAGGATTCGCGACATCTATACTAATAATAAATCTGTAGCCGAAATTTTTCTAGTAATTTTCGATTTTCCAAAAATAATTGGTCCTAACATATATAATTAACCACCCTGAAACAGAAAATCGCTTTTTTGAAATTTTTGTTTGTATGTATGTCTGTCTGTCTGTCTGTCTGTCTGTATGTTTGTTACCTTTTCACGCGATAATGGCTGAAAGGATTTCGATGAAAATTGGAATATAAATTAAGTTCGTTGTAACTTAGATTTTAGGCTATATGCCATTCAAAATATATTATTTAAAAGGGGAGTTATAATGGGGCCTGAATTAAATAAATCGAAATATCTGGCTTATTATTGATTTTTGTGAAAAATGTTACATAACAAAAGTTTCTTTAAAAATCATTTCCGATCAGTTTTATTCCTTGAAACATTTTGATAGGACTGATATTTAATGAGATAAATGAGTTTTAAAATTAAAATAACTGCCATCTAAGGCCGTGTAATGAATTAAAAAACAAATGACTTCGTCTATAAGGGGCCTTGGAGAGCAACAATCGAAAGCTATGAAAGATTGCCTACAGAGAATGTTTCTGTGTTTGTATGAAGTAATATCAGAAGCTAAATTAACCGATTTGTATAATTAATTATTATTTCACCATTTGAAAGTGTAGTTTCTCTTCTAGATGGACATAATGCTATAATGTTATTACAGTAACTTTTGATATAATATAATATAATATAATATAATATGTAACATTATATAATACAATTTAAGTTATTTGAAGGGTTCACAACCATAGTGCGCCAAACGCCATTTACTGAATACGTAGAAAACAAGGGTTAAAATTAAGTTATTACTATAATTCAATGGAAACCTATAACAAGTAAAATAAAATATACACATTAAATCTAAATGATGTCAATCTTCATTAAACTATGGTTGCATGTAATAAAAATTAAGAAACAGGTTAAAGGAATTGTCATTGCACCAAATGAGTGTCTCTGGACCAAAATGATCACATTTTAATTATTTGGATGCAATTTAAATTAAGTAACATATTAAACGATTTATCCCTCTATCAAACACGAATGTTCCCTGGATCAAATGTCCTATTTTAATTATGTAATTACTTTATATTTATTTGTAACGGGTGCAGCGGAGCGCACGGGACCGGCTAGTATAATAATAATAATAATAATAATAATAATAATAATAATAATAATAATCCGTGGCGCTACAGCCCGTGAAGGGCCTAGACCGACCAGCCGGCTGCTGGCCTCACGCCCACATGAAGCAGAGGTGGACGATCATCCAACCATAATGGAGGTATCGTGTGGTTAGCACGATGATCCCCCTAGCCGTTATAGCTGGCATTCGCAACCGGATTTCGCTACTTATCGTAGCTCCCCAAGTGCATCACGATGCTGGGTGGGCACTGGTCCCATACACCGGCCGAAATTTCATGAGAAAATTTCTTCCCCCATGAGGACTCGAACCAGCGCGCATTCCGTAACGCGAGTCCTAGGCAGGATGCCTTAGACCGCGACGCCAAGGCGCGGGACATTTGCGACATGATTAGCTGACATTCGCCTTACAGT
The DNA here is from genome assembly GCF_040183065.1 of Periplaneta americana. NCBI lineage: Eukaryota > Metazoa > Arthropoda > Insecta > Blattodea > Blattidae > Periplaneta > Periplaneta americana. Next base: position 153,317,552 of record NC_091131.1, on the reverse strand, counting down.
TGTGGAAAACTTCGAGGAAAAATCTAACCAGGTAACTATCCAAAGTGAGAATCGAACCCAAGTCTACAATAAGCGGAGCTTCGGATATGAATGGCTATCATCAAACACTTAACATCTTGGAGTCCCTGGAATCAAATCTCTCTCACCTTCACACTTTATCCTTTTGTTTATTGTTTTACCGTTAATTAATGTGTTGTATTTATAGCAGATATTGATATACGCTTCTCACTTTTAGTACCGATATACCAAATTAGTCACATGCAAGATGAATATAAATCTAAAATTAAACGAAATAGAACATCTCAACTGCATCACAAACAGTACATGGAGTAAATATTTTCAGAATCTATGGACAAAAACGGAGGAAAGATTCCCCCTTCTGTTTGCGGTAATACTAACCATGTGACAATTACAATGGAAGAGTTAATTACTGTTATTAAAAATCTCTAGAGCAACAAAGCATCAGGAGAAGGCCACATCAATCTTGAACTATTTAAATTTTCAAGCCAACTTTTCTTGGAAAGATTTCTCAATTTTTTTAATATGATTTTGGATGGACAGGTACCACCACAAAGTTGGGGAAATGCAATTATAATACCGATCTTCAAGAAGAACAATCGCCAGGACTGTGATAATTATCGTGGGATCAGTTTATTCAATTCAGGCTACAAAATCTATACCAATATAATAAAATACAAATAATCAAAATTTTATGACAATCTCATTGGAGAGGAACAAACGGGATTTCGTAAAGGAAGGTCATGCGCAGATGGATAATTTACAATGAAACTATTATTAGAAAAACACTAATAAAAACTCTATATACAGACGTTTAACTCTCTTATACTTATACAATGAGTAACTCGTTTATAAGTCGCGTGTAAATTCCTTACTAATAATCACTACATACGTCGTGTATAACAGTATAACTGTTACACAATACGTCACAGTTTCGTCATTACTTCATTACGAAAGGTAATAGAATATCTGAGGTTCTCTATTACTTCCGGTAGAGCGCTCTAGTGTGCCGTGTGAAGAATCGATAGTACAAATGACTCTGATCGATTACACACTATATTTTGGTCAAAGAGTACAAGCTACAGCAATAATATTCTACTTATTCTGTGCTCTTTGGTGTGTTCTTCTGTGGTTACAAGGCATCCATCATCAAAAAATGACAGTCGATACGAACAGCTGTTAGAGGGGCGGCCATTTTCTCTCTATATACAACGCTTAAACAAGGGGTTTCGTGTGTATAACTACTGCAAAGCAATTCCCATTGTATAGTTACAGATTGTTTATACATCCATCGCTTATGCATGGTTTATTAGTAACGTTTTCTGTCTCAACGCTGCATAAGTCTCGTATAAAAACTATACACGGTTTATTAGTAAGACCGTAAGAATTTAATATCGAGACACATATGGCTTTTGTGGATTTCAAGAAAGCCTTTGATAAAGTAGACAGATCAAGGTTATTACAAATTTTAGTAGACGACAATGTTCCACAACAGTTTATCCACAATATTCGTAACATATATAACCAAAATAAAATAGCAATTAAACAAGATGGTAAGCTATCATCTTGGACACCCATCAATACTGGTGTAAGACAAGGATGTGGATTATCACCCATTCTCTTTATTATTTATATGAACCGAATAATAAAGAGTGGAAGCAAACTCGCCATGGATATATACAAATTAACAGACACCTTAAATTGGATTCAATTCTCTTTGCAGACGATTTGGTATTATTAGCACTTTCAGAAGACGACCTCCAAAGGTCAATATATAATTTGCAGCAAGTAGCAGGCACATACAATATGAAAATTTCAACAGATAAAACAAAAATTATGACATTCTGTGGGAAATACCCAATATAAAGTAAAATTTGTCTCGGTAATAAAATATTAGAAAGATGTAATAGTTTCCCATATTTAGGTTACAATTTTTTTTTCATTTTTGAAGAATTGGACATATCACAGAAAATTAATAAATACACAAGAGCTATGGGCATTATAAATAGTGTGATGAAACCATTCTTGGTTCAGAAACACACCCGCATACGTCTCTACAACACATTGGCACGACCGATGCTCAGCTTTGGCAGCGAAGCATGGACACTGAGGAAAGCAGATAAAAGCAGAATAACGGCTTGTGAAATACGATTCATGCGAAGAACAGCGGGCTGTGCTAAATGAGATCTGAAAAGAAATTGTGAAATTTTAAAGGAACTAAAAACTCAACCAGTTTTAGATTATATCGTTCAATATCAGTCTAAATGGAAACATCATTTGGAAAGAATGGGTAATAGTAGACTCCCAAAGGCAATTTATGATTATGTACCACATGGCCAAAGATCTGTGGGTCGTCCTGCTAAGAGATGGCGTGAAAATTTTATGTGAGACCGTAACAGGCCTTGTGGCAAGTGTTAACTTGTCAGGCAGAAGAAGAAGAAGAAGAAATAGAACGATGAGAGTGCCAGGTCCAAGGATCCCATGCGCACCTGATACAGCCTAGTTCCTGTGGATTACACAAATGGATACAATCGACTTCTTGGAATTCCGTCTAACGCAGAACAGTGCTGTCACTTGAAGAATGCCAACTATTCAAGATAAGATGCACTTCGTGTTATTTTACGCGTTATGTCACAATTGTCTACAGCTACACAGTGACTCAGATTACTTCCGGCCACATTCCATTGATATAAGGTAAGAAATGAGTGAGCTACCCACTAGAGTGACTAGACAATCGCAGATTTCGCAACCGATTAACATGGATGGAAACTTGAATCTGTAATACCGTTACGGCTGTACGAATTGTTTCAAAATGAGAGAGAGATAGAGAGTGAGAGTGTGAGAGAGGGGGAAGGGAGAGGAAGGAGGAGGGTACACTCATGAAAAAAATGTCTGTTTACAAACGTCTTCATAGCGGCCATGCAATACAGCTGTATCGAAATTTTGCTTTTTTTATTGATTCCACTCACTGTTTTCCCTCTCACTCCTTGAGAACGGACCTAACCCTGTTCTGCCGTTATCTTGTTTCTAATTTAGATAATTATATAACTCACGAAACTTATTGTCAAATTCTTGTATTTGCCACCCAGGCCATTCGTCCGGCTTCGACAATCATCGCATGTAAAGGTACGGTCACACGTCGCTACTTTTGCTGCGCAACTTTTGTACTGCAGCTGCAAAAGTTGCGTGTCGTGTTCACACGTAAGTCAAAAGTAGCGCGCTGCACGCTACTTTTCGTGCTGCGCAACCCGAGTGCTGCAAAAGTTGCAACTGGAGGTTGAGAGTCTGTTCACACGCAAGGCGCTACTTTTGCAGCCGCAGTCATGCTGCAGGTTCCCATTTCCGTGTTGACTTCTCAATATACATTTTGTGGTTATGTTCGCATTATTAAGAAACTCATGCGAAAGCTTCCTTATCTATTATTTGCTTTTCTGTCGTATTCAGAAATTGACATTATTTTTACTATAAAGCTTTTAAAAACGCCTATATAGTTAAATGATAACCAACAGCATATTCACGTAATCAATGTTGGCAACCCTCCTGTTTGCAACTACGCTACGAAAAATTTAAAAAATGAATTATATCGTCACCAATTATGCTCAGACTGTGTTGTGTATTTAATAACTGTTACAAATAATTTATTTTCATCACATTTAACATTAAAATATATCCAAACAATAAAAGTATCATTGGCACATATGGGTGGCAACACTGATCGCAACCGCAGCAAAAGTTTCAACAAAACCGATATCAAAAATGCTGCGGCTGCAACCCTGAGAACCCTGCTCACACGTCGCTACTTTAAATTGCGCGCAGCATGGAAAAGTAGCGGGCAGCAGGTTCGGCAGCCGCTACTTTTCGGGTTGCACCGTTGTTCACACGTCGCAGTACAAGAGTTGCGCAGTTTTTTTTGTACTGCAGCGCTGCAAAAGTAGCGACGTGTGACCGTACCTTAACAGGGTTAACCGTAAGTAATGTCATTAATTTCAGGAAGTTATTCTTTGATACATTTCAACCAAAAGCTTAATACAATTCTGCTGGGTTTTGCTTCCTTTTCGACATAAAAATTGTTTGATATCAAACATTTCATAGCGTGTTTTGGGAAACCCATTGATTTAATTCCCAATATGCTCAGTCACTTTATGATAATAAATGACTGGAAACATTTTAGTTTCGTCCTTTAAATGTGCAGAAATTTGATCCGAACAAATGTAACATTATAAAATTCCTTTGCAGAACGGAAAGTCTCATTTCTTGGGATCAAAATTTCTGCACATTTGAAGACAAAACTAAAATTATTTCAATAATTTATTATCGTAGAACACTGCTCTCTTAAAGTGACTGAGCATACTCGGAATTAAATCAATGGCTTTCCCAAAACACGCTATGAAATGTTTAATAAAAACTACTTTTATCTCGGAAAGAAAGCAAAAACGAGCAACATTGTATTTAAAGTTTTGTTTTAAATAGCTCGAAGAATAACACCGTGAAATTAATGACATTACTTAAGGTTCATTCTGCATAGGGCGCCCAATGGGTCAATGAGAGCGTAGATCAGACCTGCAGAACTGTAGCTCCTAAGAGCGACTGCCTTCTACCCCACCCACCTTTTCTACCAGTGTTGTTACACCGTTCTATGCGCTCGCCTGTATCAACAAGACACAACACAATACGCTAACAAGAATTACAAATAAACAGATAATAAAATTCTTAGGAACATACCTTTTGAAAGAGAAAAGCGAATGCGGGAAATAAATTAGTTAAAATACATGTAAAATAATTTTAAAATTTATGTGTGCATATAATGTAAGGTATACTTATATCAACGAAAATTAAACCATCATTATTCCATTTTCATTATCTGAAAAATGTAATAAACCTCCTACATCTATATTAAGTATTAAATTACATAATTCTGATTGTTGTCTTATACAGTGTAAATGTCCGATTATTAAAGAGTCCTCTGAAGTTAAGTATTTAGGCATAATTTTCGATAATCATTTAAAATGGAACCAACACATTAATTACCTTTGTAATAAATTACGTAAAGTAGTATATTATTTTGTTTTATTGAGGAATTACTTGTCAATAAGTTTATTACGTACAATATATTTAACTTTATTTCAATCGGTAATTATGTATGGAATTATAGGATGGGGTAGCTCATTTAAATCCAATTTTAATCCATTTTATTTATTACAGAAGAAAATTATTAAAATATGTCTTCATAAACCTATTGATTTTCCATCTCAAAATTTGTTTATAGACTTTAATGTACTTAACGTAAGACAAATTTATTATATTGTATTAATAAAATTCATACATAAAAATCGAAATAATTTTGAATTGTGTTCTCATAGTTATGAAACAAAAGGTATGAATTCTTTAAGATTGTTTGAACCAAAATGCAACACTGTTACAGTATTTAATCATAGTAGTAATTTAGGCCCAAGAATATATAACAAATTTATATTTAAATATCCTAATCTTGTCAATTCTAATAGTTCTAGTATTAAATTTAAAAAGTTATGTATGGATTTTATAAAAATTGAAAAATTGTAAATTTAAATTTATATACTATAATTGCAAATTGTATTGTATAATTATTAATTATAATTGTATTGTATAATTATTAATTTCAATTCAGGAATCCGCCCCTCAGCACGAGTTCTACTCTTTCAGGGGCGAGCTAAAGTTTCTCTCTATATTTTATAATTTATGTTACAATTATTAGCAAAATAATAAATAAATAAATAAATAAATAAATACATAAATAAATATATGTATGTTGATAAGTGAGTGATAGCTATATGACCGGAGGCAACGAGTAAATGTAATTATAATATTTTAGTGAGAAGTACTGAAGCCAGAGAAAGAAAACTCGTGCGCTTTTTGAAATCTAAAATATACTTGCAATAATAACCACGCGGACTTATATCGGCTAAGTGAACTGGAATGCGATAATGAAGACGTAATTAGAAGCTCGGATGATCGTTTCCAAGACCTCATTCTCGAGTGTGATAGCGCAAAAAAAAAAAGTCAATTATTATGACACTTACATCGCACGCTATGCGGCTTAGAAGCGTTGGCGTTAATTTAAAATGAAACATTGTAAACATCTCCTCTATTTTGCACTGTACCAGTGAGATACACTAAGCCAGAGTTTCTTGTACTGCGGAACCCCATTTAACCTACAGTGTGACTGCAGAACCCTTGTAATCCATTTTCCTTGTTTTGCTATTTTCATTATTAGACTATACAGTATATTATTATTGAGACAAATATAAACATTGGTTTTAAGGATTAATAGTTCCACAACCATTGTAGGATCAATTTAGAAGTTAATACAGTAAACCTTCTATTTAACGGCTATCGCAGTTAAATCCAAAGTCCGTTAAATAGTTATTTTTAATAACAATATTTTAAACATAACACTATAATTTGAGCATATTAATGTTGCACGTTAAATGTACATAAGTACCACTTTTATGACTTCGACATCATTACAGATCACTATGTTACTTGAAGCTAATGTACCCTCGTGATCAGAAATGTCTGGAAAATGTAAACAGATAATTTCGTATAGTTGTCCTATTGGTACATTGACGTTCAAAGGTGTCCGACCTAAGATTGTATGATCGTGTAAGCCAGAGATGGGCATCGTGCCTCACTTGAGAATTTTTGCCTCACTGACCTTCACAGAGCTTATCGCTCTGAGTGACATCTTCACAGTCCCCGTTCCTCCCTCACATAGCTCCTAGGCGTAGGCAGGTTCTATATCAGTTCATAAGCAATATCAGTGGTGGCATAATGGCATTATCAAAGCAGTGTGTACGCGTTAGAAGACGATTATTTCATGAGGAAGAATTTTTTTGCTGTTTAGAAGGGGAGAACATACGACGTATGTTATGCTCGAAAGTCCTATTAGGCATTAATAAATTTAATATACGACATTACTCCTTATGTCATAAAGAACATGCTGAATTAGAAGGTAAGACAAATTAAATGTTATTTTTCGTACTATTCCGAAGAAAATTTATGATCTTAACATTTCCATAGTATACTAAATACGAATTATACCTTAAAAATGCTGCATTAAAAGGTACGAGGAATTATATGTTGTTTGTACGTATTGTTTCCAAAAGAAAATTATATAAAAAAAATATCAAATGTGCGTAGAAAACGAAATATGATTTCCTGAAATTATTTTAGGTCGAGAACGTGCAAATCTATTAAGTAATCAGAATATTCAAGAAAATAAACGTAGACAACGTGATGTAATATTATTGGCTAGTTACGCAATTTCTCGCCTGTAATTTAAATCAATTCAATGATGGAGAAATAGTAAAGAGGTTTATGATTAAAGCTGCCGAATTAATTTGCCAAATTGAATAAAAGTTTTCGAGTCTCTCACGTTAACCAAGCGCTTTCCTAATAATTCGCCACTGACCGCCTTAGCGATTACGATAAGGTGACGCAGGTCACAGCAGTTTATATTTCCCATCCTACTCTGCAGTCTCCTCTCCTAGTAAACAAACTATTTCAAATAGAGTGCCTCACGTAACCGAAAATTGTGCCCATGTATGATGTAAGCGAACTTTCCAACCACGGAATAAGTCAGAACCAAAGATATGAAAAATTGACAAACTTTGAAAGATGAAGGATCGGTGGAGCGGAGAAAAACTCTCCGGCACCGGGATCCAAACCCGGGTTTTCAGCACTACGTGCTGACGCTCTATCCACTAACAAGCCACACCGAATTCCAATTCCGATGCCGGATTGAATCCTCTCAGTTTAAGGCCCACCTCTCTTAGTTTCCCTTTAGTGGCTAACCCTCATGGATTATGTCACAGATGTGTGACAGTGGCACAACGTCCAACACACCAATGTGCAGAGGTGCACTCATTACGAGTGACTAAGTGGCCGAGATCCAACACGAGCCCGCAAGAGCTGGACAAGTGAGCAAGTCTGAGTCGGAACAGTGTTATTTCGTAACTGTGGGTTCCAACCTACTGTTCATTTTTGCAACAGTTCCAAGATCGGAACAGTTCCAAAATAACTGTTGTCTTATTTTTTACCCACCTCTATGTTTTAAGAAGCAGCGATGGACGATGACGCGTGTGCTAACACTTTCCGGGAGGAGTATTCAATGGACAGAGCGCGATCAGATACTCTGGAGGTACTGCAACATTTCAGTGAATTACACGGGACGCTACCTGAGTTCTACGACTCATCTAAGACGTCATAATGTGAATAAAAGGGAGCGGAATACAGCACCTGACAGACTGTTGGATGTGTTTAAGAAAATTAAGCCAAATTAAAACCGTCAAGTAGTGAGAAAAATTATTTTTAGTAGGTTTACGACGCTTTACCAACATCTTAGGTTATTTAGCGTCTGAATGAGATGAAGGTGATAATGCCGGTGAAATGAGTCCGGGGTCCAGCACCGGAAGTTACCCACCATTTGCCCATATTGGGTTGAGGAAAACCCCAGAAAAAAACCTCAACCAGGAAACTTACCCCGACCGGGAATCGAACCCGGGCCACCTGGTTTCGCGGCCAGACGCGCTGACCGTTACTCCGCAGGTGTGGACCCTTGCGATCTAATTATCGCAAGGAATTAAAGAAGATAACAGCGTCGAATGATACAAATGATATAAACCATCACTTCCAATTCGTCACAGGCGATCTGAATTCCGATTTTCTATTAGTTCAATCAAAACGAAGACGATTCAAACTTTGAATATTGTGAGAGTTCCTTAAGTCTATATTGTCCCAAGTGACAACAGGAAACGCCGATTCTAAATAATGGTCAGAATCGATAACGTGGTGACCGGTCAGTGCAATACCGTCTGTTTAGAAGATTCGCGGGCAAAATAGCGTCACTCTGTTAAGTCACAAGGGCGCGATTCGAGAACTTACGACACGGAGTGTCAAAACCGTGGTCATTAGTCATTAGATCGCGGTCATACAACAGCGGTCGTAACTTCCCGACGTCCAGAAGAAAGGTAGGAAATGGCATCTTCTCTGAATAGCACCAGGGTTCGCCCTACAGTCAACTGTAAGTAAAATTATAAGTTCAATTCTTATACTTTACATTTAACTATTTCAGTCTGATACTTTAAAATTAACAGCAATTTTGATACTTCATAAATGATCGTTCAATTTCAATACTCTATACCAGGCGTCTCCAAAAGCGTACTCGCGAGTAAGCTCCTGAACGAAACCGAAGCCAGTACGTAATGAGCGCGCTCCGCCTCACCCATCCCCATCTGTACTGTACTCAATGTTTATGCGCAAACGAAGAGCAGTGGCGGACTGCCATTATCATTGTGTTGGTCGGAGTGTTCCACCGTTTCACAATGTCGTCTAATAATAGACGTTGTACATTCAAGGATGAATAGGAAGAGAAATTTTTTGTGTTAGTAAGAAGAATGTGAAATGCTTAATTTGTTCGAAAATTCTTAAGGGTGTGTTAAAATTCAACATGCGACGACAATACTCGACTCTTCACAAAGACGATCATACAATTACAGGCATGCTGGACACATGAAAATAATTTATTTTGGGGCTATCTGTATATAACTGTTAGTTATACATAATAATCAGTATATTACAATACGTTTACACTCAGTTCCGCATGACATACTTATAGTTTTTCGTTTAATTTTAGGTGAAATGCGTAGGCCTACAAATATTTTGATAAATATAATACAAACACAAATCACACACTTGTCCTCAGTCTTAAACAAAAAAAAGCTTCTTGCTAGCTATGTTCTAGCTTGGAATATTGGAAAATCAATGAAGCCCTTTACAGAAGCAGCATTTATAAAATCGTGCATACAGGACGTTATTAAAATACTGTGTCCAGAACAAAGTCATAGTTTAAAAAAAAAAATTAAATTGTTTCCAATTACAGTTCAGAGAAGGAATTTCAAGATTGTAAATGTAATTCAATCTGAAGTCGAAAACACATTTAACCAGTTTGTAGTTTACTCACTTGCATTGGACGAAATCACAGATAGAAATGATCAAGCTCGCCTAGCCATTTTCATCCGAGGAGTTAATGAACATTTTACTGTGTCGGAATGTCTTCTAGATGTAATTACAAAATCTAACTGGAGAAGATCTTTTCCAGGCACTGAAAGGCACCATAGAACAGAAGGGGTTGAGTTTGCAATGGCTTGTGTCTATAGCCACAGACGGGGCTCCAGCTTAATAGTATGTCAAAATAATATACAAACGTATGATATTTCTTATTCTTTTGATGTTATTATTTGTAAACATAAGCAGACCGTTGCCGTGATCCCCCACTGATCGCTCCCATCTGTTGAGGTAAGAATCTCTTCCCCTTCTCTAGCCTTACAGCACACTGTGTTCGGCGGGCAGCATCGAGAGCACGAATGACTATACGGTTTTTGGAGACCTCTGCTCTATATTTATCTGTTCTAATTTGATATTTTGTTAATAAACTTATTAATAGCCGTCGTCTTCCTAACAAGTGGCCTGTTACGGTCACAAACTAGAATTTTCAGTCCATCTCTTCTTCGGACGACCTAGAGATCCTTTGCCATGCGGATGGTAATGAAACAGTGCTTTTGGAATTCTGTATCGATTCATTCTTTCGAGATGACCCTTCCACTGAAGTTGATATTTGCTGATGAACTGCATAATGGGTTCAATTTGAAGTTCTTGCATTATGTCCTCATTTTTTTATGATCCAGCGAGTATATCCAGCTATTGCTCTCATGAACCTCATCTCACTTGCTGTTATCCTACTGACAGCTTTATTCTTCACAGTCCATGCTTCGCTACCATAGCTTAATACTGGCTGTGCTAAGGTTTTATACAAGCCTATCCTTGTGTGTCTTTGTACTAGTGAAGGTTTCATGATTTTATTAATGATCCCCATTGTTTTATTATATTTACATATTTTTTTCAGCAATATCTACTTCATCATAAGGTGATTGTGTATAGCCAAGGTAAGTGAAAGTATTTACTCTTTCTATTATTTTATTATTCAAACAGATTTTACTTGGTACAGGGAATTTCCCACAATAGTGAATATTTAAACTTGTGATTATTTCGAAAACCTGAAATCACATTCTAAATAAGGAATCCCTCCTATCCATAAGCAAGTTAGAAGTACAATACAGTGTCTAATCCGTTTGTGTTGTCTTGATAAATTTGTTGCTAAGCCTAAAGGACACAACACTCATTACTGACCATGTAAGGGCTGCATAAGGGTGCACTTACTGTACATGAAAAACGCAACGCTGAAATAACTACACATTAAGATATCTGCAAAAACGCTGGGCAATGAATGCTGTCTACAGGGACATCATTTTACTTTTACTTTAATTTTTATTGTACCTGAGTTTTTGTATGTACTTCACTCCCATCCCTTCTACTAATGAAGTTCCAACTGTCCTCGACACAGAACCAAGGTCGCGTATGCGGTCACAGTAAGCAGTACTGAGTTAGTGAGTATAGTACGTTTCAGAAATATGTTCGCATTTTCCAGTGACGAAAGAGCTTTCAATATTGAATCATATTTTGGCACAGGTACTGTCGTCCGTTTGCCTACGTCGCATCCGATTTCCCCCACCTACTTTTACTCGCCCCTCTGTAAAGCTAGTGGCTGGGCTGTCTTGGCTCTTTTCCGAAAACATTAATTTCTGTTGTAATATTATACAATTGTTTAAAATAACTTAAATGAAAGGGCCTCGTTAAGTAATTAACTGTCACGTGATTTCCCGTCTTTCTACGATCCTGCGACATAACTACTTGAACGGACAGTAGATAGCATGTCTGAGTAATTTTATCTTTTCGGATCGGGCAGAAGTGAAGATTGAATTTACAGTACGTAAGATACAGAATTATTTCAACATGAGTTACTAGTACGAAGGACGAAACTGGTAATTGGAATTAGATGCAATAGTCTATAGTGCGATAATGTGCACAAAAAAACTGAAGCCTGTATCGAAATGAACGGCCACCATTTTCAAAAATGTGTTTAAATATCCATATTATATTTTTCAATTTAACTTCATTAATAATAATAATAATAATAATAATAATAATAATAATAATAATAATTTATTTTCGCTGGCAGAGTTAAGGCCATAAGGCCTTCTCTTCCACTCAACCAGCCTTAATCAATACATTCTCTATATTGCACGCTAATGTGCTGTAGACAGTATAATATACACTGCATAATGAATACGTTCGCATGGATAACTCAGTTCGTGAGTAAAAACACTTATTGTTAATACTGTACTGTATTTTGATTATACAAAAATCTAATGAAAATTATCAAACTCAAACTGGCGACATTTCCTAGTTTACGTAAATGGACGAACTATTTTTCTCCCCTCCTATACCTAGTAAAGTGATTTGTTTGTATTTTACGTCAGTATCATCGAACTTCGTTCGTGGAAAGGGTAGCAAACGGTGTTTTCTGTTTTCAACCGTTCATCCAAAGGTATAGTCAGGTTAATATTAAAAATATTAGTAAAAATAAAATGATGTCCCTGTATTTATTCCAAATCTTTTGGATTCAATCCCAAGGTCATAGAGCCATGAAAAGTTTCCATTACACAAGTATGCGAGAGTAAGCATTGAAAACACACGGAATACATTTACTTTATCAATTACAACAGAAATTTTCGTCTCGTTTATTCTTAAGACATCTCATTACGATTTCTTCTTGCACGTCATTTGTGCTCTAGGAACGGATGACAAATTTCCAGTCTTTAGTCATGGTGCAAAAGCAAGATCATTAGGAGTAACTGATCGATTCTCCACGCTTTCGAATTCACAGTTCTTAACAAAGAGGATAATTTTTCTCTCTTCTCACAACTATGGCACTAATAGCTTCCTGGTTACATCTTATGTTTATGTCAGGGTAACATGCTCGACTATTAGCGAGGAATACTAGAAATGTGAAACAAAAAGGCGTGAGTGATGTGAGTTTCAATACCCACCATTACTAGTTCGCACATTCCTTTAGTATGAGTATAAGCAGCGGCAGCGCTAACATAGGCCCTACTGTGAAGCTGCAATAGTAAATTACTGAAAATAAAATTCAAAGACTATCGATATGAAGAGCACAATTTACCTTCAAGACATGTTTTATTCTTTTCTCTTCTTTTTTCATAAAACGAATTATCTTAAATTACCAGGTCATAAGGCATCAAGCTTGATTTCTGTTCCGACGCTTCACGTGAAGTGAAGTACCACTTCACCAATTCATTCTTTTGTTTGGCTATTACTTGTACTCTAACATCTTGCTGTAACTTCGACGCTCACGCGTGTCCGTTGCATCAAAGAAATGGTCCCTGCTATTACCACTTCTGTTAAAGAGTTGTTTTCCTGTCTAAAACGCAAAAAACATTAAGGCTGGCCCATAATAAACCGGGAATGGAAAATTGTTCAAAGAAATGTATTTAAATGTGAGCATTCACAATTAACGAAAAGCTTACCGAAGTTCGGGAACGGGAACGTGAAGGTTTGCGCGCCAAGTTTTAACTTTGCCGTTCTCGTTTCCGATCACAACCTACTATAGTCATTCTGTTGCCATCAAAACTATTTGATTGTCGTATATTTTGTAGCAAGGAAGTTGTGATATAATTTATTCACCCATTCCTTTTAATTAACTCAGAAATTCAGTAGATATGTGACAATACTACCACCTGAATTGAATTCTTAAATATTCTGTGCTATAAATTTTGAAGTTGGTTAACCTGTGTTCATGTTGGCTGGCTTGAACTCGTGAGAGAACGCCATTGGTCCATTATACACAAATAACATCAGAATGCGTAATATCGACTTTACATAATCGTTACTGGCTACATATCGATATTCATAGCCGTTTACGTTCTCAGTTTATTGTGAATCAAAAGTCTTCACGTTCACGTCCTCCGCTTCTCGATCTCATTCTGGTTGTCGTTTCCAGTTTACGTGGATCAGCTGTTAGGCTCAGGATCGTGTCTCTTGTATGGCTATAGAGACCGTGCATGCTCTACTAGTGGCGCCTTGCCGGTGGCAGTGTTTGTAAGCTTTCATAGGATACGGTAGACTCAAGACTATTAATAAGGCCTTGAAGCAGCTTATTAAAAAAGCTCATTTTAAAGGGAGGATAATCTTTGCATTAGTGAACATGTGAACATGGTTTCATTATGGCAGAAGTTAGACAGACGTTTGCAACCTCTTACCCAGGGCCGTCCCGACGATTTGCGACGCCTGGGACGGATACGAAGCGCGAGGCGCCAGCGATTCTCAGTAAGTGATCCCGTCTACTGTTGTACAAGGACATCATTTTATTTTTACTAACATTTCTAATATTAACCTGCCTATACCTTTGGATCAACGATTAAGAACCCGAAACACCGTTTGCTACCTCCTTCCACGACTGGAGTTCGATGATACTGACATAAAATACAAACAAATTACTTTACTAGGTATAGGAGGGAAGAAAAGTAGTTCATCCATTTACGTAAACTAGGAAATATCGCAATTTTGAGTTTGATAATTTTCATTAGGTTTTTGTTTAATCAAAATACAGTACTGTATTAACAATGAGTGTTTTTACTCACGAACTAACCTTTCCATGCGGACGTATATTCATTATGCAGTGTATATTATACTGTCTACAACACATTAGCGTACACTATAGAGAATGAAGTTAAATTGAAAAATAATCATATTGTGGATATTTAAACACATTTTTGAAAATGGTGGCCGTTCATTACGATACAGGCTTCAGTTCTAATGTGCATATTATCGCACTATAGAGTATTGTACTTAATTCCAATTACCAGGTTCGTAATTCGTATCAGTAACTCATGTTGAAATAATTCTCTACCTAATCTATAAAAGAGACCTTATGTACTGTAAATTCAATCTTCACTTCTGCCCGATCCGAAAAGATAAAATTACTCAGACATGCTATCTACTGTCCGTCCAAGTGGTTACGTCGCAGCGTCGTAGAAAGGGAGGAATTTACGTGACAGTTAATTACTTAACGAGGCCCTTTTATTTAAGTTAGTTTAAACAATTTTATGGATATAATATTACGTAGACATCCAATTCGTAGCAGAAATTAATGTTCTCAGAAAAGAGATAAGACAGCCCAGCCACTAGCATTTACAGAGAGGCGAAAAGAAGCAGGTGAGGAAACCGGGATGCGACGTAGGCAAATGGAAAATGATGCAATATTGAAAGCTCTTTCGTCACTGGAAAATGCGAACATATTTTTGGAACGTACTGTTTACTATGATCGTATGGCTACTATGACTGTATATGCGGTCTTGGAGCTGTGTGGAGGACGGCTGAACTTCATTAGTAGAAGGGGAGGGAGTGAAGTACATTCAAAAACTCAGGTGCAATAAAAATTGAAGTAAAAATAAAATGATGTCCCTGTACATTGTTTCATGTTAAACATTTCCCGTTACTCGTCAAAGTAGGCCTAATCTCACTACTATGCATTCGTTTGTTTAGCAAACTGTTACTTTATAATTAATTAATTAATTGGATTCAACTCACTTAACTTACTACATAACTTACATTCAACACTGTTTGTTTCTCTCCACTTTTGAGAAGTTTCCACTCTTATGTTTAGGAACCACACACATTGAGGATGCAGAAGCCGTACTATCACGTGCTTACGAGAACAACCTCAAGTGGCGCCAGAGTATTACAGGAACAGACTACCTTGGTATTACTCTTAGTATTCATCCGCTTACAACGTAAATAACAAAATATAAAAGTAGCTTTTCTTTTACATAGCGCTTCACATATGAGTAAAGACAAATGTTTCGTCGTATTTAATAACTATTTTTTTTTTCAAATAATATAAGGTTATGATTTCCAAATACGGAACTATATTTTCCTGCGTCGTGTGAGTGTTTCGACTGGGAGTCATTCACGGTATGACCACAGTATAGAGAACATACAGTAAAGACACCTAAGCCATTTCGTGGGAACAAATTCTGAGTACGCATGTCTCGAAACCGGGTGTATTATCTGGAACCTCCACCAGATGGATCTCCATCTATGACAGGGCTGGCATAATTTAATATTAACTGAAAACATTCATTACTCATCTTTTAACAATTTTAAAGACATGAGGCAAAGGAATGGCAATATAACCATAATAATAATTACTTCCGTATGCATTCATCATGAAAATATTCACTAATTGACGCTAACGTTGAAGTCACTGTTTGAGGCTTATGTTGGTAAAATTGATCCAAGTACAACATAATACATCATGGCGTCCGTTGCGGTGAAGTGCGAACATGAACGTCAACAATGGATATAAGCAGGGAAAGGATTTATATGTAAATACATATTTACTTATAAAGCTAATATAATTTATATTTTGCATTATCTTTATGTTTCACAATGTGTAGGGTTGAAAAATCCTACTTTTATTTTCCATATTTTTCCATATTTTAGAGTTTAGTACATATTTTCGTTAATTTCCATATATTTTCCATATTTCATATAAAACAGTCCATATTATATTAGGTTTAACAATAAAACAAAACAAAATTCCATTAACTTTTAAAAATACATTTCAACAATAGAGATTTAAACACATGTTCAGTAATCCCTTTAACATCAGAGTTATTTGCAGTCCTATCAACAATGGGAAAGTAAGTTACAAAACTGTATTAATTTAATTTAAAATTTTTAACAGACTTCAGTTGTGCAGCTCAACAGTTAAATGCCAGTCAGAGTACACATAGGTTCAGTTTTGTAAATCATACTATAAAGACGGTAAATATGCCAAAAGTACGTCATTCAGTCAATTTAAAATCAAAACTAACAAGTTACATTTCAGAATTTAAAGAAGATGGTTTATCAACTGACAATAAAATATTATTTTGTAATTTGTGTCAGTGTGCAGTATCATCTACACAAAAGTTCCTGGTGCAACAACACATTACAACTAGTAAACATCAGGCCAACAAACAACTAAATTCCAAGCAGAGACAATTGTTTTTAACACAACCAACAACATCGAATGTAAGATCTGAGTTTAACATCGACCTGTGCCGTTCTCTCATCTCTGCTGATATTCCTCTCTACAAACTAAAGAATAAGGTCTTCAGGGAATTCCTTGAAAAATATACTCAATATACAATCCCGGATGAGTCAACACTTAGGAAGACGTATGCTCCATCCATCTACGATGAGACAATACAGAAGATAAGAGATGAAATTAAAGATAGTTCAATTTGGGTTTCCATTGATGAGACTCCCGACAAAGAAGGTAGACTTGTTGGTAATGTAGTTATCGGTTTGTTAAGTGAACAATATTCTGAACGAATTCTTTTACATTGTGATGTTCTAGAAAAGTGCAATAACAAAACTATAGTTAAACTGTTCAACGAAGCTATGGGTATCCTGTGGCCAAAGGGTATTATGTACGATAATGTGTTATTCTTTATTAGCGATGCTGCCCCTTATATGGTCAAAGCTGGACAAGCATTATCTGTTGTATATCCTAAATTGACTCATTTTACTTGTGTGGCGCATGCATTTCATCGTGTGGCAGAAGTGGTCAGAGACAATTTCCCTAAAGTAGATTTGTTGATTTCATCAGTGAAAAAAGTATTTCTCAAAGCTCCCAGTAGAGTTAACGTGTTGAAAGAAATGTACCCTGAAATTCCATTGCCACCAAAGCCAATTTTAACTAGATGGGGTACATGGCTAGAAGCAGTTGAATATTATGCCGAACATATAGACTCTATTAACAATGTTCTCCTTGCATTGGACTCTGAAGATGCAGTCTCAATTGATACTGCGAAAACAGTTACCTGTGACATAAGTGTGAAGAATGACTTAGCTCACATTCAGCATACATTTTCATGCATCATAAAAACGCTCAAAAGTCTCCAAAATAGGCACCTTTCACTATCTGAAAGTTTTGAAATTATAAATAGTACTGTGGAACAACTGAATCGTGGTAGAGGTAAAGTTGCAGATGCAGTAAGAGCTAAGGTGGACACTGTACTTTCAAAAAACCCTGGATATGAAGAACTACAAAAGGTTGTTGCTGTGATGAGTGGTGAATCAACAGTGAAGATTAACTTGGACTTATCCCCAGCAGACATTGTGAAATTGAATTATGTACCAGTTACTTCTTGTGACGTCGAACGCTCTTTTAGTCAGTATAAATCTATCCTCAGAGACAATAGAAGAAGATTCACTTTTCAGCACTTGAAAGAAATGTTTGTAACCTATTGTTATGGTAACAGACAATAAAAATTGTGTTTTGTTGAAACTACATTGGAAGATAAGGTACGTCCATTATATTTTTTGTTTAGTTTGATTAAAATGTACCAATATTTAACGTACATAGTCATTTTTTTATAATTTTAAGTCCATATTTAATTCCATATTTTGGTAAAAATCCATATTTAATTCCATATTTTGGTAAAAATAACTACATATATATTTACATATTTCATATATTTTTAGTCCATATAAATCCGTTCCCTGGATATAAGTATTTTGACTTCCTAGCGACATAATATTAATGATAGATAATATACATACAAGATTATTCGTATTACTGACCAATAAAATAAATAAATAAATATTTTACTAATATTTTGATAGTGGTTTGATATTAGCGACATCTCGCCAAAATATTGTAAAAAACTGCACAAAATTGTAGAAAATTACTAAATTGTAAAACTGTAAAAATGTGTAAAAATTGTAATTGTAATATTGTCAAATTTTTACTTGTTTCCACATCTTAAAGCTTCATTGCTCATGTAAGATTTATGGAATAAAATGAATGAATGAATGAATGAATGAATGAATGAATGAATGAATGAATGAATGAATGAGTTGGATTCATTGAGAACTAGACCTTACTGAGTTTGAATTTAGGTGCCGATAAGAGTTGTGCCTACTGATTCTTCTTATACTATGGTATGACAGCAACGTGCTTGTGTTTAAATTAGGATTTTTCTTACAGCGAAAAGAGTATAGTCCCTGTGCATTAAATATTACGTATTTTTCAGACAACGTATTTCAGTATATATCTTACTGATGTTTGTTATATAAATATGTACACATTTCACACATTGATTTTACATTTAAAAATCCGCCGCCTACCCGTAACTTACAAAACAGAACGAAGTGCAATTCTTGACGTTTCATCCACATTTAAGTTACGTTTTTGGTAAAAAAAAAAAAAATGGCAGTAAAGCCAGTATCATAAATAGAAGTTCGGTATTTGGTTTCATATCACGTCACCCATTATCTTTTCGAGAACATAACAACATGCAGTCGATATTAGTAGAGAGACCGAAGGGAAGCGAGAGAGAAAGAGATGGACAATATGGCCTCAGAGTTGCCAGTTTGGGCGAAAAGTCACGGATTGGGCTACTCCGAAGACCTGTTTGAGACTAATTTTTACTTCAGGCGATTTGCGAATTTTTGGGCTACTAGAAATTTTGGCGAGCGAAATTTGGGCGGTTAAAACCTCCTCGTCATTTTTTAAAATATCATCTATTTCTTTCGCTCTTTTAATACTTGGCATGACATAGGTTTTTAATCTTTGAATCAATAATTTCTTCTAATAATATATACGATAATTTAACGCACGTGAATCACCACCTATGATAAACCACAATGTTACGCCTCCACGTGTATCAGAAGGGACTTCCCCATCCCCACTCCGTCACGTGTCTGAGGAAAGTCCAGGGCATATACTCGCAGTGCAAAAATTGCAACTTACGTTCAATTAATATAATTAGTTCGTGAGTTTTGGCAAGGAAAACCTGTTGTAGTTCAGCAGCTTTTTTATTGTATTATTCGCTGTCAGTATTATGGGTAGTGTTATTTACAGCAATAGTGATTATAAGTGACTTATTGTCAGCAGCTGCAAAGTAACGGTTAGCATGCCTGATCGTTAAACGAGTGGGCCCGGATTCAACTTTGGTTGGGACAAGTTAACTGGTTGATATATTTTCCAGGGTTTTCCCTCAACCCATTAAAAGCAAAAGATGGGTAGGTTTCGGCGCTGGACCCTGGGCTCATTTCGCTGGCATTATCAACAGTAATCTCACTAGACGTTTTGATTTATCTAGAGAAAATTAAAACTCGAGTGGGATTTAATTGACTATTACACGATTAGAAGAAAGTATATAAAGATTAGAAGTAACGAAGTACTCCAATAGAATAAAATATTAATTGACTTACGAAAATACAACTGTCTTCAAATGTATTATTGTACCATCTCAACATTACAAATATTACGCTAGATGCATGCTAGATGGCAGTAGTGAGCAATGCCTTCTCGTCGAGAAGTTGTAGATCTAGTATACACGATGGCAATGTTACTAGTCAAGAAGGCTTTGTTGATTCAGTTTCATTTTTATTAAAATGCAACATTCCACTTCAATTGTCCGAATCCCAGTAATCAACGTCACTTGACAGATGATTTTCAATAAATCTTAATATTAAACAAAAAATCTTAATATTAAACAATCTCTGATACGTGTCTATCCATAATATCATATAGCAGAAGCTATAACATAACCTAACTAATATACACAAGTGTTAGAAAAGTTTTAATTAACGACGATGACATAAAAAAATAAACATGAATAATTTTAAAAGCAATAATTATTGAATTTTCAAATTTGAATGTGGTTGGTGGTTCAATTGATGTTATATTGGACGTGTGCGTAATAGAAGTGGAACTCGTTGATTTAGGCCTACATGGTGTATTCAACTTATTCAGGATTTCCGAATGGTGCTCTTCATTTATTTGTAAATCGGATTTCAGAAGATCCATAGGTATGATAAGTGATTTTTATTAATTCTTGTTCTTGAATGCCAATGCGAGTCATATTTGAAACTGCTGCGCATCGACTGGAGTGGTTTGTAATTTTATATAGACATATATATATATATTTTTTTTTGACGTCCAGACCAGCGCAGTTTCAAATGTTGGCAAACAAAGAAACAAATACCAGGGACGCGATAAAATTAAACAAATGCTAGGGACGCGATAAAATTAAACAAATGCTAGGGACGCGATAAAATTGTGCGATAAGCAGCCATGATTGGTTGAAATACGTCCTTTCGTACCGTTTTATTGGTCAAAAGTAGTATGACGTAGTAAGAGTGTAATAGTTACCTTAATCTCACTCAGACGCTAGATAATCATCGCAGTTGATAAAACGTCGTAAAATAAATCAATTTAAAAGTTATTAATTTTTATTTTGTGTTTAATTATTTAAGATAAGATGACTATAAACAATGAGTCCGTCATTGCATCTTTCACACTGCGTTTTGTAAAATTTCTTTCTACGATATTATTAATACTTTGGATAATTGCAATGGGAAAGTGAGAGTAACGAATGTTGAGTGGAACTAAGGGCCAGTGGCGTATACTGGTTAAAGGGTTTGGGCTACCGCTGACCCTATTATTACACAAAATATATCTAACAATTACTTTAATTTTAATTACTACGGTAAAACTAATAATAAAAAATTATTACATTATGTTATATTATAAACTTTTTCTTTTGTAATTTCCTTGGGCTACCGCTGGTAGCCCCGGTAGCCCGCAAAATACGCCCCTGCTAAGGGCTAAAGAGCAGATTCATCAAGATACAAACAAAATCCAGCTTCTTTCATCTCCCAATCAAACTTTAAAATGTAATTCCAGTTGCTAATTCATTGGTAAAAAATGAAATTCAGTTGGCGGTTTTGTGACTAGTCATACCGCGATAAAATATGATGATCATTTAAGCGAACTTATTGATTTAAATTGTCCAAGTGTAGGAATGTAGTCATATTTTGTAAGTCCCAGAAAGGAGGCAGTGCCATGATCAAAAGGAAAGCAGAGCTACCAACCAAATGCAGCGGAATACATCCAATAGACAACATAATAAATGTGGACTTCAGAGACAAAGTTAGTTCAACCAATGTACAGCTATTTACAGATGGCTCCAAAACGGAGGAACACGTCGGAGCAGGAGTGGTAGCAGTACAAAAATCATTAGAAATATACACAGGAACTCAAAGATTAGGAAACGAATGCACGGTTTTCCAAGCAGAACTCATAGGAATCAAAATGGCAATTGACTGGATAATATCCCAACGTAAGGATAAAACATCGTATGGCATCCACGTCGACTCTCAAGATGCACTTCATGCAGTAGCAAACAAAAGAACGACACAGCCCATTGCAGTGTACATCAGAAAGAAAATGACTGACCTTAAGAAAACTACCGAAATTTCTCTGATCTGGATCAAATGCCACTCTGGAATTAAGGGCAACGAAAGAGCCGATTATCTGGCCAAAATTGCAGCCAGATATAGCAACACCATAGAATATAACTCCATCCCACTACCCCTTTCTAAACAACTACGGCCTTACTAATAAACCGTGTACAGTTTTTATACGAGACTTACGCAGAGTTGAGACAGAAAACGTTACTAATAAACCTTGCATAAGCGATGGATGTATAAACAATCTGTAACTATACAATGGGAAATGCTTTGCAGTAGTTATATACACGAAAACCCCTGTTTAAGCGTTGTATATAGAGAAAAAATGGCCTCCCCTCTAACAGCCGTTCGTAACGACTGTCATTTTTTTATGATGGTTGCCTTGTAACCACAGAAGAACAAACCAAAGAGCACAGAATAATTTAGAATAATATTGCTGTAGCTTGTACTCTTTGACCAAAATATAGTGTGGTAATCGATCAGAGCCAGTTGTACTATCGATACTTCATACGGCACACTAGAGCGCTCTACCGGATGCAATAGAGAACCTCAGATATTCTGTTACCTTTCGGAATGAAGTAATGACGAAATTATGACGTAGCTGTGTAACAGTTTTACTGTTATACACGACGTATGTAGTGATTATTAGTAAGGAATTTACACACGACTTATAAACGAGCTACTCATTGTATAAGTATATACTCATTGTATATTATATATTGTATTATTGTATAATAGAACGGCCCCGAGGTTCACTCAGCCTCCTATAAAATTAAGTACCGGGTCTTTCCCGGGGGTAAAAGGCGGTCAGAGCGTGGTGCCGACCACACCACCTCATTCTAGTGCCGAGGTCATGGAAAGCATGGGGCTCTACCTCCATGCCCCCCAAGTGCCTTCATGGCATGTTACGGGGATACCTTTTTTACCTTTTATTATTGTATAATACAATTAAGCGTTCCCGGGTAGCTCAGTGGTAGAGCGCTGGTACGTTCAACCAGAGGTCCCGGGTTCGATACCCGGCCCCGGAACAATTTTTCCCTTGAAATTATTCAAATCTGCTTTACAGGGAGCTTCACCTGAAAGACTAGATTTGCATAATATATACGTCAGTGTGTACGTTAACAGAAAGCCACAATTCCAAGTCACACAGAGTTTGTGTGCACTCGATGTGGGTCTCTGGCGTTTCGTCAGCCCACGCGAGTTGTGTGGATATAACGGGAAAAGTTGAGACGGTGTCGGGTGGAGTTCCCGGGTAGCTCAGTGGTAGAGCGCTGGTACGTTCAACCAGAGGTCCCGGGATCGATACCCGGCCCCGAAACAATTTTTCCCTTGAAATTATTCAAATCTGCTTTACAGGGAGCTTCACCTGAAAGACTAGATTTGCATAATTAAGCGTCTGTATGTAGAGTTTTTATTAGTAAGACCGCTAATCCAAAACTACTATATAAACATCTGGAATGCTACATACACACACAGAGGTAGCACTACATACCAAACAGTATATTCCATCCATCACACATAGACTCTCAATATCCCAAACTATATCCTCACCCAATTCCTGACAAACCACGGATGCTTCAAATCATATCTGCACAGAATTAACAAATCACCGTCTCCACTATGCAGCTGCCCCGAGAAAACATCTCAGACAGCAATATATTTACTGACGGAATGCACACACTATTCAACAGACCGGCCTTCAATACTGTCGAAGCAAAATCTGCACCAGATGATGAGGACACACATAACACAGTAAGAGTGACAAGTTTCATCAACAACATCTACTGTTCTCTTCAAGAATAGCATCCGAAATATAAATGTATAATAGTGTAAATATCCTGTGTATAATAATGTAAATATCCTGTGATATGCCCATGGCAAAACACAGGTTGTATACTCAAAACAAACAAATTAAAAAAAAAAAAAAGACGAGCGACTTGGTTCACAAGAGAACGACTAGTTGAGGTAATAAAATTAGTTTTGTTTCCTTGTATGTCTGATCATGAGCCTTCTTTCTGAGACTTATAAAGTATATGTACGACAAAACTTTTTTCTAAGACTGTACATCTACCTTCAAGCTCACAGAACAAAGTGCACTGCAATAATTACATCTGTCATAGCCACTAATATCCTAAAGAAATCAATGAAGTACCATTTTCATGAATTATTATTATTATCGAATCGACAGATGTTACATGTATTATACATCTTCGCCATGTATATGATGTAGGTATTATAATAAACAGAATTTTTGTCTCTCATTAAGATAGAAGATAGTATGAAATTAAAATATTGGGCGATTTTTTCCTCTAAAAGGCGACTTTTAATGAAATAATTGCAAATTTCTGTGAAAACAATCTGACAATCCTGTATGGGCACACAGAGCAAGCACATCAAGAAAATAACTAGCTTATCGATGGTGTTGAAAAGCAACCTCGCATGTCGAGGAATTCAGTTTTACAGGAGAATGCAAAAACATTTGAATAGTTTGAAAACTAACAAATGTCTGACATAAAAGGATATTTAAATCTCTTCTTGTGAAGTTTATATCCATGCCTTGATTTAAAATGTTTGCAGAAGATTCGAGAAAATTTCTTCGATAGAAATCAACTAAAGTTTTATTTTGTTCGTGGTTTTGTTATAAGAGGTTACTGTTCAACTCCATCGTTATCCTTCATTCTAGTCAGAAATCCATGCACTCACCTCAGCGACCTCTTCCTTGGTGACGTCGCCATTCTTGTCCTCACGAGGAGGTTTGCTTTTGTCTTTCTTAGAAAAGCTGATGGACCGGAACGACCATTTCTTTTTCACCTTATCCTTCTTTTCTTTTTTTGCTTTGTTATCGGCATTTGTATCCTCTCCCACACTCTTCTCCTTTTCTTCTGCTGTTGCACTCTCCATCTCCGGCGTGTGTGCAGACTCGATTTCCCCGTCCACTATCTGTTCTGAGCCATTATGCATCACTTCCTCCTGAAACAAACATAGAAGACACATGACTTCCCCTGTCAGCGACAAGGCATGTTTATCATTTGCGAAGCAGATTAACGTACTCGAGGAAATTCCTCATTCTCTTCCGAGTACCATTTCTGCTTCTACCCACGCAAATCAGAAACAAAATGAAGTGTAACTTCTTCGTTTAACACACAATTGAACCATATGCTCTCGCTATGACGGCCAGAGGTACGGATTTGACAGTGAGTTACATACTGTTCTCGCACCAGGAGATTAACCGTGGAAGGAATGTGCTTACTATTGCGTCATCTATTGGAGTGAACTGACACTCGGGAGGAAATTAAACGCAGAATAAATATGGGAAATGCCTGTTATTATTCGGTTGAGAAGCTTTTGTCATCTAGTCTGCTGTCAAAAAATCTGAAAGTTAAAATTTATAAAACAGTTATATTGCCGGTTGTTCTGTATGGCTGTGAAACTTGGACTCTCACTTTGAGAGAGGAACAGAGATTAAGGGGTTTTTGAGAAAAAGGTTCTTAGGAAAATATTTGGGGCTAAGAGGGATGAAGTTACAGGAGAATAGAGAAAGTTACAAAACGCAGAGCTGCACGCATTGTATCCTTCACCTGACATAATTAGGAATATTAAATCCAGACGTTTGAGATGGGCTGGGCATGTAGCACGTATGGGCGAATCCAGAAATGCATATAGAGTGTTAGTTGGGAGACCAGAGGGGAAAAGACCTTTGGGAAGGCCGAGACGTAGATGGGAAGATAATATTAAAATGGATTTGAGGGAGATGGGATATGATGGTAGGGACTGGATTGATCTTGCTCAGGATAGGGACCAATGGCGGGCTTATGTGAGGGCGGCAATGAACCTCCGGGTTCCTTAAAAGCCAGTAAGTAAGTAAGTATTGGAGCGAAATAGATAGATAATATTGCCGTTATAACGTCAGTTTAAAGAACATGCGCTCTCCTGCGTATGTTATTTCCTGTATGGAGGGATTAAAAGACCAGGAAATTAACCTTGATCTAATTTTGTAACTAAGGTAATATAAATATGTGTGTATCAGTGTTATCGTTTGTGCTTTGAGAGTTAGCCAATGGAGATGCGTTTACCCACGTGTGTGATCTTATAACATCAACATTCATTCATAACATCGCCCCGCTGCGTCTCATTCCCCCGAGACTTTCTCCTGGTTGGAGTACAGTACAGTATCTTTGCAGTGTGCTACAGGCAGTGGCGCCGACTTTGGGGGGAGCATGGTGTTTTTTGCTCTGTTGAGGCGGCAGAGTGTCATTTTGCCCCCCCCCCAAAGAATATTAAATTTTATATTACATTTTTCATCTGCAACAACCTCTTGACAAAAGTTACGAAACACTGGCGTTCTAATAAATAATTGGTGCAACGATAAGCCCACAGAGCACTGAGATTGCAGGTTGCATGGTAATTTCACGAAGCTTGTTGATGCCCTTGAAGGTACCCAACTTTAATACCTGGACTGGGTGACTGAATCAATCAATGTATCTATGAATGAATCAACTAACAAATAAATGAATCAATCAATCAATCAATCAATCTATCAATGAGTCGATGGATGGATGGATGATTGATAAATCGATGGATGACTGATTGATTGAATGTACTGAGAGAGGAAGAATTATCAATTAAATGGTAGGCTTACACGATGATAAACGCGTCCTTGCAAGGGCTCTTGTAACTCCTGCATGGTCCAATGTGGTCTGCCTTTGCCGTCCACCCACAAAGAATGAGAAACAACTCGAATATTCGATAAACTGAACCTGAGACACTTCGCAAGATGGGAGAGCTTTGCATGCTGACTATAGCGCCAGGCGTTGAATAGCAATATATAATTTATATTTTTCGTAACCGGTTGTGCATGACTCTAGTACCTACCTTGAAGCTAAAAATAAAGGGAATTTGAAATAAACTAAATAACTTTTCCTGGAAAGCTTACTAATAAGCTCTCTTTTAGTTTCATTTCAAGCGTCCTGCAGAATCGCCAATTCTAAGAAGTCTCAAACAATTCATGAGGCGCGTACATTGTTAGAAGCAATCGACATGGTATCTACAATGCTTGGTGAATCCACGGCGACGCAATTAGAAAGCATTATCTACTAGAATGACATGGTTGCGGGGGAACTGCAGACATTGCGGATAACTGATATGAACAGACAGTAGGAGAACTGGAAGATAACTACGCACTTCAAGTTGACGAAGCAACCGTTGTCCACTAAAATGTCTATTTAATTGCCTACCCAATGGCGAGAAAAGAGTTGTCTTTTGTGCACTTAACGTTCCAAGAAAATACATTTTAATGTAATAAATACTTTCCTAACAGAACATGGAATATTATGGAGTGATTGTGGGTGACATGGAGTGGCGGTATTTAAGCAATGACTGGAATTCACTCAGGCAAAAATTAAGGCAGTAGCTTTGCAAGCAGTAGACTGACTCATTGTATGATTCATCGGGAGACATTGACACCTAAGAAACTCAGTGCTTATCTTGAAGTTTTAGAGGCTGTCAACCTGATTCAAACAAATTTACCCAAAATTTAAAATGTTATGTGATGAAATGGGTTCAGAATATATCAGCTTACTGTTTTATAATTAATATTTGAGGAGAAAAATTCGCTCCGGCTCCGGGGATCGAACCCGGGTCCTTGGTTTTACGTACCAAGCGCTCTGACCACTGAGCTACGCCGAATTCAATCCACAGTACCGGATCGAACCTTCCTCCTTCAATGTTTCCCTTTTTGGCCTGACTCCAAGTTAGGCATATATGTTGACGTATATGTCCAATGTCAACTGTCATTATACTAGGAGCGCACTCAGCTGAGTGACTTGTTTGGCTGAGATTCCGCAGTTAAGTGCACAGTAATCTGTACAGACAAATGCACTGCAGCTATGAGAATATTATAGATTTATTAGTCATACAGAAAAACTAACTTTGAGTCAGGCCACAAAGGGAAACATTGAAGGAGGAAGGTTCGATCCGGTGCTGTGGACTGAATTCGGCGTAGCTCAGTGGTCAGAGCGCTTGGTACGTAGAACCAAGGACCCGGGTTTGATTCCCGGCGCCGGAGCGAATTTTTCTCCTAAAATATTAATTGTCAATATTACAGATATTATTCTGTAGGACAAATTAATTAATCTATAAAATCACTGTCTTATAGCTCTGCGCGATGCCTTTCGAGAGGTAAAATGTTGTAACGGATATCGTGCATCAGACACTATATTCGGTAAATTTTGTCGAGTATGGCGAAGTTCGATATTCGCCGATGTTCGTTCTACCCTGTCATGTTTGTTCGATCGTGTTATGAAAATATTTGCTGTCCTCCTCCCCCATCCCTTCACATTTTAAACCGCTTACAGATTTGAGCACATTTCTTGCGATATTTTTCATATGGAATAAAACGAAGTTTGTGATGTCTTAGTTTCCTCTCTCACGTTTGAACATTGTACAATAGTACTCGGAACTATGGACATACACGTTTTTAAAAATATAGTTCGTTTGATTTATTTATACGTATATTTTATGAATGTTTAGTCATATTAATAACAGAAATTACGTATACTCATTAATTACTATGCGTACCTTTGCAAGATAGTATGTGCCTGACATTCTTACGCAGGTAAAGCATAAAGGACCAGGAGGGAGGGGGAGGGATCGAGGAGAAAGGCACGGAACATATTATCATGGATAAATATACAATAGGATGCGAAACTGCGGTCAGCACCATCTGGCAGTGGGGGGCTGAAATAAGATGATCAGCGCCCAACGTCGTAGGTGGTGAACATTAGAACTACGTGTTGGGTACATTACCCAGAGTTCTCTATTTATCCGTTCGAGATATTGCTCGAGGACTCGACGAGGAGCAAGATGGCAGACAGAAACTTGCTAATAAGTGATCATAAAGTGATATTACGTGTGTGTATAAGCAGTGCATGTTAAACAGTGATGTTTATGGACGTTGTAAAAATAGTGTTGTTGAATGTATTGTAAAGTAATAGTAATATAATAAATTGAACTATCTAAGTAGTTCTTGCAGACTTTTCAATTGCGCTGTACAATAATTACCCAAAGAATACAATCCCAATTATCTAACCTTTTGCTTTATTTTTGTCTCTGTCTGGTTATATTTTAATTGAGTAGTGTAAAATAGATCGTCTCTTATCTTCCTGTTGGCTCCGGTAAGAATTTTCAGTAGAAGCTGCTGTGAGGAATACAAATGTAAATGTTTTATTTTAAATTGGGTTAGTTTTGAATATCGATGAGGGTGGGAGGGAATACTTTCTGCACAGTTTAATATTTTCGTCACCAGGTGCGCTGCTAAATGCATGGAATAATTACTCTTTTCGCTACTTGGTGCGCTTCTAGATATAATAACGCCCCTCCCTCTAACAGGTGGCAGCAAGATCATTTTCTACAACAGCGCCTCTAGTATGTGTTAAGGGAAACTCGGCAAGTTTCGCATCCTATTATATTATATTCATCCATGATAGGGGGAAAGATTGAACAAACGCAAAGCGATCTTCGGTTTTGCAGAGACTCTGCAAACATGAACAGAACATAAGGCTCTTACCGGTTTTAACGAATTCGGTTATTTTAGTTTACATACTTCACTTCTACGTATCGTTGATCCCTATGGAGTAGTGCGAATTTTGTGATATCTTGATATCCTCTCTCATGTTCGAACATTGCACGACACTAGTAGTACAATATATTCCTTCCCCCTCTCTGACCGGAGAACATTGAAAGCGCACAACTATTGTACTTTTTCAATCAAAAGAGCAACAAAATAACCCGCGAAAAGCACGAAAAGCGCACAGAATTTACCTTCCCACTTTTAAAGACTGAGGACTGTCTGCCGGTAACCACAGGCAAGAGTCTGTAAAATTGTAATAGGGTTAGAGCATAGAGTTAGCAGTATGTGTAGTTAAACATTTTGTGCGTTAAAATCTTGTAGGTCATGCAGACACACAGTCTGCGGTTTCAGTTTACGGGCAAGCTTAGTCGACTGACCTCCTTTAGAACTGTCATCGACTGATATTTTTTCTCTCGTACTAATCCTGACATTTACGAATATATCGTCGGTTTACAAGGAAAACACATTTAAGTAAAAAATATTTCTTCTGGGAAAAAGGCGTATATAATGTACATAATATATATGTAAAACTGAGAATTGGAAAATTAAATACATATAAACAGAAACAACTTGCTAAAAATAATATTTTGAGGATTCAGTTTTGTTAAGAGCTTTCAAAACGCCTTTTTCTCAGAGGTAATATTTTTTACTTAATGTGTTTTTAACATATATCAAATATTATTAATTATTTATTCCGTCTTATGGCTTAAGCATTGATTACATATAAAAGAAAACACTGATGTGTTACATCTTATTTAGTCTTAATACTAACGTTTTCGCCCTTTGTAGGGCATCTTCCGGTACGAGATATAACATATCGTCTAAAATCAATTACAAAAACTTTGCTTTACATTTGGAATGACATAACTAGAGTAAAAATATTACTTAGTGACAATATTAATCATCCAAAACAACATTAAAAAGATCATGTCAAATATTAAAAGCAAATTAAAACGACGTAAGTTTGCATAGCTATGATGTTGGCATACAAAGTAGATCTCAATACATTGGTGTCCTAAATATACTGTACTGTTGCCAATAACTTGTTAAAAGTGAATAGAGAAGCATACAGAGAGTAGAAATCAATGTGCTGATCATAGTAAAATCAATAAATTACGTCATTTTAATTTGTTTTTTAATATTTGATATGATGTTGTTTTGGATGATTAATATTGTCACTATGTCATATTGTAAATTTTAAACTAAACAACAACGTAATTTTATTATCTCAACAATAGGATTTGCTCTCCACACAGTAACACAGTATTCGTTAGTGCACTCCACTGACGACAATGACAATTTACTTGGACTATTACGAACAACAATGAACTGTTAATCTTAACTAATATTTACAAAGCACTATTTACAACACGGAACGGTCAGTTCTCAGTTCACAGCTCGTTTGTCTTGGCTAGTTCTTCTAGCTCAGTCACTCGCGTTCACAGAATCTCGAACCACAGACCTTCAGCGACGATCCGCTGAACTTCGAACTCAGGTCCCCCAACTGCGGTCCACTGCACTCGAACTCCGGGCTTCAGGCTCCACAGTTACGGACACAACTCAAGTCGCGCTCTGGTCTCGGAGCTGGCTTCACTGCTACACAAGACTGGCTTTCTGACTGAACTAATCATGAATCACTGTCCGAGTTCACTCGCGTTTCTTCTTTTACAACCACAGCGACGTAGCCTGGAAAGTTCTAGTTCGCGAATTTTCGACGAGCGTCCAGATAGCACTCCAGAGAAAGCACTCGAACAATCCGGACCCCTCCTCTCTCCGCCGCGATCACTCTTTCCCCCTTCTTCTCTCCGCAAGCACCAGATGCGCGCGCAACCCGCCAAAACACGGCCGACTTAGCCTCTCCTCCGTCGGTCGTGAGATCGAATCTCACGTTGTCGTCACAATATTTTTACTCTAGTTATGTCATTTCCAAATGTAAAGCAAAGTTTTTGTAATTGATTTTAGATGATATCTGTTATATCTCGTACCTGAAGATGCCCTACAAAGGGCGAAAACGTTAGTATTAAGACTAAATAAGATGTAACACATCAGTGTTTTCTTTTATATGTAATCAATGCTTAAGCCATAAGACGGAATAAATAATTAATTATATTTGATATATGTTATTAACAAGATGCTTAGCTGACTATTTCTCAACATGAATTGTAAATTAATGTGTTTTGCTTGTAAGCTGACGATATATGCATTTCATTTGCTGCCTTCTTTTGAAACTTTATTAGCATATCAATGGCTCTGTGCAGTGATGGATTAGAAGTATAAAAATTATTCTTGATATGCTTGTGGAAGCATTCGGTTCCATTCGGTAGTGCGTCAGTGGGTAAACCCGTAGACTATAAGTCCAAAGTACAGGAGGAAAGGAACTAGCTTCCCCGACGTAGGTTTACAGAATATAATCGGAAAAACTACTAACTCTGCTGTCCATTTGCGGTGAAACGCTGATCAGGTCCACAAATACATAACGTGTTGTGCACTTCTCATTGGTATGTTTTGGTGCGCTTTCATCACTCTATAAAAACCAACCTGGGTGCGCTTTCAACGTGCAGCCCTCTCTAGCGTCATCGGAGAGAACAGATAGTGTCAGAACTTTACCATACACCACAACTTTCTCTTTTATTCTAGCATTACGAATTAAATTCTTGGACACACTACAAGAAGAATTTATTAATAAAGCCGTTTGACTCCTCATTTATCTTTACTGGCCATTAGAAATGCATTTCAAAAGTTCGATTTTACGAAGGGAACACTGCAATCTAATATTACATTTTAATAATTCAAACATGAATTTCACGGAAATAATGGCCAGTACTGTGTAGGGCGGAATAATAATTAACATTTCTGCATTGTATTATGCATGTCCAGAGTTCGATCACACAGAGGCCAGGTATCATAATTTGGGGTTTTCGAAGCTTCCCCCAGTCCCTGCCGGCGAATGCTAAGATAGTTTCAATTTTATTTCAAAGTGCCCCTTTATACAGATATTACAGAGAGCATATATTTTTTGTTTACAAATCCTGGTTACGTTGTACAGGGACATCATTTTATTTTTACTAACATTTTTAACATTAACTTGGCTATACCATACCTCTGGATCAACGTCGTTTGCTACCCCCTTCCACGACTGGAGTTCGATGATACTGGCGTAATATACGAACAAATCACTTTACTAGGTATAGGAGGGAATAAAGGTAGTTCATCCATTTACGTAAATTAGGAAATATCGCGCTTTTGAGTTTGATCATTTTCATTAGGTTTTTGTTTAATCAAAATACAGCACAGTATTAACAATGAGTGTTTTTACTCACGAACTGAGTTTTCCATGCGAACGTATTCATGCAGTGTACATTATACTGTCTACAGCACATTGGCGTACAATATAGAGAATGAAGTTAAATTGAAAAATAATCATAATACGAATATTTAAACACATTTTTGAAAATGTTGGCCGTTCATTTCGATACAGGCTTCGGTTCTTTTGTGCACATTATCGCACTATAGACTATTGCATCTAATTCCAATTGCCAGTTTCGTCCTTCGTACTAGTAACTCATGTTGAAATAATTATGTACCTACTCTATAAAAGAGTAGCTTACGTACTGTAAATTTAATCTTCACTTCTGCCCGACCCGCACAGATAAAATTACTCAGACATGCTATCTACTGTCCGTCCAAGTGGTTATGTAGCAGGATTGTAGGAAGAGGGGAAATCACGTGACAATTAATTACTTAACGACGTCCTTTTATTTAAGTTATTTTAAACAGTTGTATAATGTTAAGTAGACGTCCAATTTCTAACAGAAATTAATGTTCTCAGAAAAGAGCTAGGACAGCCCAGCCACTAACTGGCGAATAAAAGCTGGTAGGGGAAACCGGGATACGACGTAGGCAAATGGACGACAGTACCTGTGCGAAAATGATTCAATATTGAAAGCTCTTTCGTCACTGGAAAATGCGAACATATTTTTGGAACGTACTGTTTACTATGACCGTAAGGCTACTATGACTGCATATCGGTCTTGGATCTGTATGGAGGACGGTTGAACGTCTTTAATAGAAGGGGTGGGAGTGAAGTACATTAAAAAACTCAGGTACAATAAAAATTGAAGTAAAAATAAAATTATGTCCCTGTCTAAGAGGAACTAACAATTTAGTGGGGGTGCATTTATACAAAATTAATAACTTTCTCGTATCCAACAGATTTTATGAAACTTTGGCCAGAATTTACAGATAAAATATACTTTTGTGTACATACTTCGATTACGATTTTATAAGAGGAACTAAGTTGCCCCTTAAAGGGGGTGCATTTAAACGACATTCATAACTTGTCTCCCATCTTAAAGATTTTTATGAAGTTGCTGGTAGTGTGTATTTTTCGTGTACAAACTCTTGATTACATTTGTATAAGAGGAACTATCCCTTTATGAGGAATATATTTAGATAAAATTAATGACGTCTAAGATATTTATATGAAACTCTGTACTTGAGTTAAAGGTAGCATTTTTTTTTTTCTGAAGCTGTCTTGTAAAACACAATTCTTCTGTCGAAGTTTCTCTGACAAGAGATTTTTATCAGTCTGTGCTTAATATTCACATACCTTCATGAAACAGATTTACGCCGTCTTCCTACTTTTTTCCTACTCGGTGGCATAAAGTGGTTTCTATAATTTTGTGATACTAGTAGAAAATTCTGTGGCCTTCGGGTAAAGGGGAATATGTCAAAATTTGGCCAAAATGAATTGTATTATACTGTTATAACCCTTAAAGCGCGTTCTTTAGTTGGGTAACGGAAAACAAGAGATATCTCTATTAGAAATGGTTAAATCCACGTGTGTAAAATGACACATAACTCTAATATACCGTAATAATAATTTGATTTGGGTAAAAGGAAATATGTAGACTTATTTCCCTATGCACATTTTGGTGGGATTAAATACAGAATTTCTCTTTTCCCATTCTGAAATTTTAAAGTACTGCATCATTTCTAAGGCATATTAATATATTAGAGCTCATAAATACGGTGTGTTGACACTGTAATATCTCCCTAAATAGGAGTAAAATGTTTGTGAGTTGTTAATTAAGATGTTTTCGCAAAGAACTCGTAATATTACAGCACTCTGTTCTACGCGTCTTGACAATTCTTCATCAAGGGCTAAGTGATAGTGTGCTTATGGTAAACAATACTGAACTGAAAGAAATGAGAAAATATAGTTTTTAAAGTCACGGGCGTAAATTTTAACTTTAAAAATATAGTGGTACTGTATTAATTAGACTGAGATATATATATTTTTTTTATGTTCAGAATCCATCCCAGTTTCTTTGTTATGGAATGATGTCACTGATTCGGATGACGACACACTTTATGTATCTGATGACGATTCATCTTCAGAATCTACAGTGGAAAGTCCTAAGAAATACAGCCCGAAAAAGAGAAGTTCGCAGTCAACTACAGAAGATAAAAATGTGGCACAGGATTCGAGCAGGCTTCAATTTACTCGAGAATGGTATTATGATGTATATAGAGTCTTTGGACGCAACAGCACCTTTCAAAATCATGACTCTTAAACGAAGAGGAAGGCAAGAAATCACCTGCTACCTAGACTGTCGTATGATGGATGCACCTCTTCCAAACTCAGAGAAGAGAAAGAAAGATCTCCTGGAACTGCTTCCATTAATTCCTAATGTAATTCATGGTTTTTACCAAAATATTCACACAGTGTCTATAAAAGATTTGGATCCTGATACCATTAAAGAAATGGAAGATGAACAAGATAGGCCTACATAAATATAGAAACAAAACTTCATAAATTTATTTTTATTATCTCATTTATTTATAAATCCATTGGTCTCATTTTCATGTAATCACTTTTCTCTTTTTTGTCACTATAATGCATCATATAAGAGATGGTGTAATGTTAATCAGTATTTTGTTAAAACACAATAAAATATCATATTCAAGTATGATACTAGACTCTTATTTTGCGATATGTTCAAAATGCAGTTTGCATTATTTCATGAAATGTGTAAAGGGAAACATCTACTACAAAAGTAGTCTTGTGTAAAAAGGAGTAACTTGTTTCATGTTCAGAACGTTTTGAAAATAAATACTTTAAAAGTTATTTCGCTTGTATATAATTTAGAACAGGGCTGGCACATTACGTGATTCTGAGAAATGAGCGCTGTGTGCTTTAAAGAGCGGGTCTTGTGAGCGCTGCGACGTATGCATACTGTACGTCATTCAGTGTCGGTGCAGTGGTGACTCTGCAGTATGATGGCGAACTTTGAAGACGGAGCTACCGCTCATACATTAAAGCGGCCCGCTACTCCCAATGCTTTTAATGTATCATGGGAGGAGGAGTTATTTTTCGTAGAGAGCAGTGGATTAGGAAAGTGTTTAATTTGGCATAAAACACTCCAACTGATTAAGAGGTTCAATATCCAACGACATTATTCTTTACAACATGCTACTGAATATGACAAATATGTTGGTAATGAACGCCATAAATTAATACAACTTAAAGAAAATGCTTCTCAGGTACATTATATTAGAGTATCTATTTGATATTTATATTGCATTATAAGTTATTATACATTTAGTAATATATAATTTTAAATTATACAAGTATTATGATATATCATAGTATAGTATATTACAGTTCATGATATATCATATCATATCATATCATATCATATCATATCATATATCATATCATACCATATCATATCATATCATATATCATCATGTCATGTCATGTCATACCATATATTATATATTAACAGGATGACAATAATGCACTTAGTGAATCGGCTATGAGATTTAGCTACAAAAATTTGCCATAAAATTGCAAAGGAATTGAAAACATTCAACGAAGGTGAATTCATCAAGCGATGTTTAATTATATTGGCAGATGAACTCTGTCCACAGCAAGTAGGGGAAGTGGAAGCCATACGCCTGTCTCGTAGAACCGTGGTGAGGAGGTTGCAGTGTGTGCGTATGGGTTATGTAAATAAGCCTAATGATTTGTATGTGTGCACAGAGCGAAATTTATTTCATTAAATTAATAAGAGTCTTATAAATTCTGTACTGTACAATGGATTGATGTAATATCCTTATAAACTATTATGTACTGACAGACTGAATGAATAGAACAACCGTGGCTCTTGTTATATTAATGCAGGGAAGGTAGCTGTAATGCGAGTCCGCCACTGCGTGAGCGTTCTGCTCTGGCTTGCCTTGCGGAGCGAGAGCAGCTCTGGCCGGCTATATGGAGCCGCTCTCATGCCCGGCCCTGATTTAGAATATCCCAATAGTTGGTCTCATATGAAAATTTAGAATAAAAATTATATCACTGATTTACAAAAACTGTTCCAACTTTAAATATAATTTTTCTCAAAACATGTTTTAAAGATATATTCCCCCTTATTAGAAGGCCACAAAATTGTACTTCACAATTTAACCCAACCTGGTTGTTTCAGTAAAAACTTATGTTAGTTCCTATTCAACTGTTTTCGTAACTTGCGAAAAACATATTTAGTTTTTTTTTTTTTTTGTCTTCTTGGTAACTAAACCAGCAACACTGCAGTCCTGTAATATAATTTTTCTCTGTACATAATCACACAGTTCATTTAAATTGTCACTTTTTGTTCCGCAGTTCAAATAATTCCATACGGGTTGTAGGCTAATAGGTAAACCACTCTTCCCTCTGCGCGACATAATCTCGCCTGAAATACATTCATATTTCGATATTATATGACTAAATTACATGAAGGAATGATTAAATAATGAGAAATAGCTTACAACATCTATAGAACTATGGAATTTAGTACAATTATTATAATAGTGTATTACTTCAACTAAATCTCACTACTAGGGCCGACAACTGTTGATAATCTTGTGAAGAATGGCACATATACAAACCCATAGGTTACCGCACCTAGCACCCAAAGTGTTTTAAAGTTAAAGGGTTGTTATAAGATATAAAAAAAAAAAAAGGTTTCGTCGATCCGTTCCGATCGTTCTTTTTAAAAATATATATCACTATTCATTATAGACACAAAATTATTACTTTTTCTTCAATGATCGTCAGTCATCACCATGCACAGACGAGTTTCTGTTAAAGCATGCTACATACCTTAAACTAAAACTGGCAATAGAAATTCAACACTTAGTCCTTCACATTATCGAACACTCTTCTTCCTTTCACACTGAATAACTGTCCCGCGCTACATGCAAGGCCAGCTGGCTGCAGGTCCAACTTCACGATAACATGGTGCTGATATGCCGCTGTCTATTGAAGTTTTGAATAAATAAAGTATTTAATAAATGTGTTCGGACAGGAACAATACCGGATGTTTGGAGAACAGCGAAGGTGAAACCATTATATAAAGGGAAAGGAAACACCGACAACCCTAATTCGTATAGAGAAATCGCTCTAGAAAATAATATTTTCAAGATATTTATGAAAGTACTGACAGCCAAACTAGACAAGGAAACAGAAAATCAAATACCAGATTGCCAGTTTGGCTTCAGGCGGAATAAAAGCACACTACAAGCAGTAAAACTACTCATCGTGAGATGGAGCAGACCCTAAGGAGATTAACAGAGAAACCAAAATACGATGCTGTCTTTATAGACTACAAGAAAGCTTTCAACAGGAAG
Source organism: Periplaneta americana (assembly GCF_040183065.1). NCBI lineage: Eukaryota > Metazoa > Arthropoda > Insecta > Blattodea > Blattidae > Periplaneta > Periplaneta americana. The sequence continues at coordinate 153,278,968 of NC_091131.1, read as the reverse complement.
AAATTGTTGAATAAAGTCAAAACTGATCGGAGACACCCACCCTCTCGGACCAATATTGAACAATATCCTGGCATACAATTACATCGAAATCGACGATGGAATCACCGCCTCGATCAAGATAAGACAAACAAACTGAGTGTTACAAGGGGACCCTGTAAGTCTGCTACTGTTCAACACAGCCATTGCTGACATCACAGACATCCTCAAGAACTCCCGGTCAACAAAATTAATAATGTACGCCAGCCATGGCGAAAATGTGATCGTGCGCCAAGCCACTGTGTAACCTGCAACGTGCATAGCACCTATGGAGGGAGGGGGACACTCGAAGGGGGAAGTGAAGCAACTGTCTGACTTATTAACGGATTTTCATTTTCCTTACGTCTAGCACTTACATAAAATTTTACACAGTACAAAGCTACAAACGAATATTTATTTCGTGTAACGAAGAAAGAAATGAACAAGAAAACAAAGGACACATTATCACAACCTAAAATTAATTGTCTTCAGAATGTCTCTGCGACAGAGTTTCAAAATCAGGAATTATGTCACTTACTGTCAGTCGTAGTTGATCACGAAGGTAAGTCATGATCTAAATTTGGTTTTTACTATTTTCATTGTTGAAAATAATTTTTCACGAATGTAAGTTGTAGCGAACATGGCTTCAACAGAGCAAGCGAAAGAACGAAGCTTCGGATATATATTTTTTGGCAAAGATTTGAAAGGTTGAACATTTGTCAAGTCCTTACATCTAGCTTTCATTTAACATCATATTGTAAATCTGTGAGTTTAAATTGAAGATCTAACCGCATTATTCGTACTTCTGCTGAAAAAGGATCGACGTACAGAGATGATGATGGTATGTATGTATGTATGTATGTATGTATGTATGTATGTATGTATGTATGTATGTATGTATGTATGTATGTATGTATGTACGTATTCACACTGCAGTGGTGGCAGTGGTAACTAATTACACTCAATAATGACAATAACAAACTTAATTAAAAATACACTTAATAATAATACCAATAATTAATACTAACAATAATTTATAATAATAATAATAATAATAATAATAATAATAATAATAATAATAATAATAATAATAGGGAATATCCTAAATTAAATGAAGCACTATCACTTAAAATAACATTTAAAATAAATCAAATTTGTATCTTAAATCTAAGTTCGAACTAAAACCCACGAGTATGATATGTTCATATCTGCACAAGTACCTTTCAACATTACACTCATTTCGCTGTCAACTCACTCACTGCACTGGAACTACGACACATTTCACTGATTCTATCCTGATTTCACTAACACTTCAAAAACATTTCACTGTTCAAATACTTTGCACTGCCACTATAAACTATAAAGCTTCCCTGACAGGAATACGTTTCACTGACACAACACACTTCACTGACACAACATAATTTTTCACTGATATAACACTTCAATAACAAAATATCATTTACAACCTTTACATACTGTGTATAATTATCGTCTATTAGTAAAGTCCTTAAGCCTATTTTTAAATACGTGTTTGGTTGTTGGTAAAGCCTTTAGTAAGTCTGCAGGTAAAGCATTCCAGTCCCTGATAGTACGATTGAGAAAAGAAAACTTTCCAGTGTCCGTCCTCTGTCTTCTTTCCCTCAATTTATATGAGTGGTCGTTCCTTGAAGAGTAATTTGGCGGCTGCAACCTATTTTTTATTTCTCTCCAGGCAGGCTCACCTCTGTATGTTTTGAACAGTGCGTATAATCGAATTCGCGTTCTCCTGTCCGTGTGTGATGATGATGATGATGATGATAATAATAATAATAATAATAATAATAATAATAATAATAATAATAATAATAATAACAACAACACTTAATCTTTCATCAGTAACATGTAGTAACTTATAATGCCGTTTTATGTTGTACAACCGTTTTCCTCGTAATACCTGTGAACAAATCATACATTATATATTCTCATCATATTGTCAGCAAAAAAAATGCGTCCTCCCATCCTACCTGAAACTTTCGTTTTTGTAGAGGTACATGGTTTCGAGAGAGACATTGCGACCATACGCCACTCGCAGGTCAGAGACAAATACAAATGGAACGGAGTTTGACTCCAGTGAGTGAGAGGGTGGGGGTTGTGGGACGTAGGAAGCAAGGGAAATGCACAGCTATCATTGCGAGCTACAATGTGCTCGTGAGTCACATTATCGCCACGGCTGATGTACGCGGACGATATGATCCTGAGTGGACCAAGCAAAAGGGAAATTCTAAGGCAGACATCTCAATAGGGCGTCTCTCTCTCTCTCTCTCTCTCTCTCTCTCTCTCTCTCTCTCTCTTAATGTAAGAGTGGAACAAGATGCGGGAGCAGTTCGTGTATCTCCGGATGACGTCATTGACCGCGACGTTTGAATAGACATCTGCAACCGCTACGATGTTGTGTCCATCTCCGAGGAAAGAATGTCCTTAATAGCGCATATGTATGAAGAAATAAAAGCTTTCATAGGGAAAGTGAAATTGAGGGAGACGTAATTTTCAATGGGTAACTGTTACCACTTCAGTAATCTAAAATTTTACCTAATTTGAATCAAGACCAGTGTAACAAATAATATAATGAAGTACTGAAGGACTTGAGAAAAGAATTTGAGACCATATTTAAGATTTGAATAATTCTAATTTAAAATAATTGAGAATTTCTAAGATGTTTTGGTTATTGTTAATTAATGAAAATATTACGAAACATATCATTTAACTATTATTGTGGTGTAAGTCTAAATTGGATAATTAGGGTTAAAGTAAACATTCTGTAAAATACAGCGCAAAGTAGCAATTAATATTCAATTTATTTAAACTATTAATAGTCAGTGGATAGCAAGAAGGCCATATTAATTGCTACTTTACGCTGTATTTCACAGAAAAATTTACTTTAAACCTCATTATCCAATTTTGAGTTACACCACTTTTGCTCTGAACAGCTCATATTGATATTGACGTATCATAAGAATACATGCTTTAACAACCAACAAGTTTAATTGTAATTTAATTATTACTATTTATTGAATTTTATTTTATTAAATATGGTATAAACTAAAAAAAAAAGAGATACCAAAAACCATTTACTAGAAATGAAGTATTGTTGTTGTTTAGCCAACTGCCTGAAGACAGGTCTGAACCTCACAAGCGATGCCAACAAGACACCACTTATGAGGTAACTTGGCCAGAATATAATGGCCAGTTCCTTGTGTTTAAATAATCACGTAACAAGTATGATTCTTCATGCTTCAAATGTCTTCTTTTTACTCATGAATATATGAGAAAACAAATATTATTATTATTATTATTATTATTATTATTATTATTATTACTGCTGCAAACTACTTAATAAATTTTATTCCTTCCGAAAACAACCGTTTATTATGACAGTACAACTCAAAAGTGCAGCTTTGTGGAATTTCTCCCGCGACAGTTACAACTTAGCTCGCTCACGCGTGCGACATAAATCAGCGATCGGCTATCTTCGGGTATGGCGCTTCTCTCTTCAGCTGACTACGCTATCTACACTTGCTCTCTGTAACAACTTTATGCGTTGGCCTTGAGACGCCTGTCCTACGGGAACTGGTGAAATGGGTCAAAGGAAATGTCCTCCATATAAATTCTGATAAAACCGTCCAGATGATATTCAGAAGAGGAGGAAGAGCTGCCAAGGACGACACGCTGGAACTAAACGACAAACCCTTAGAGGTCGTGAATAGATTCAAATATGTTGGCATTACATTGCGAACAACAGTGACATCTTTCTGCTATAATATACAAAAGAGATCAACAGCAGCTATTAAGGCTACATATAGCATCAATGATCTTTACAAACTGTCCCTAGACATTGCAATGGTTCTGTTCAGTACCTCAGTATCACCAATAGTAACATAATAGACCTGATATGGGAAAATATGACCAGGAATGATATATAAAAAACTGAGAAAATAAAATCTCGATATTTGAAATGCGTACTAAGAGTAGGAATGAAGGCTAGTATACGAGCTGACCAAAGAATCATTCCACAATGAAGACAACAGACTAAAAATGCACTTGACATCCACCGCAGCATACGACAAGCAGATGGAAGAGAGAAGGAAAAAAAATAAGGGAGGGAAATTGACCTCGAGTTCTACGGAAGCGGTGCCATGATTTACAGGAACTGGACGAAAGACAATCAGAAGCAGTGACACATCATCACACGATACGCCCGCCATACATGGGTTTCATCACAAAGTATGTTCAATCAAGAAATACACGAGCCGGGAGAAACGTGTCTGTGAACTGTGTAATCAAAAATGTGAACGTTACCACATGGAAAAGTGCACCAAACGAACAAAGTCAATGTATGAATACACAAAAGATCAGTGAAGTGTCAGTGTATAACTTAAAGCTCTCTAGAGTGCAACTTTCTGTTATTATTGAAGTTTTGAATACATATTACGAACGTTCAGTATGTTTACAATACTCCCAGTTTCACCAATCTGTATTAAATATTTAACATGTCATTAAGGCAGTTTAACAGTAAACTTAACAGAAGAGATGTTTCATCAACTGCTGTTACTGCTAACATTATGCTAAATCCACTGTTAAAAACACAGCCTATTCCCACAGTTAAATCCTTAACATCCTGTTACACGTAAATTACGGCTGCCAGGGAACATACAGTGTCTATCAGTCTTATTCGTACAGGTGAAAATATGTAACAACTTTGGTGATAAAAGACACATGAAATGAAAGTATTACATTTATCTTTGAAAATTCTGTTCAGTAGCATTATGAATACAAATAAAACAAAAAGTAAATTCCATATATACCATAAACACGTAAGTAAACGAAATTTAACAAAATATATAATTTCTCTACCTGTCATTTATATTCGTACAGTTAGTAACAAAATTAAATAACTATACATAAATAACATAAACAATTACGTTCTAATACCTAGATGCATATCCTCTGGCTTTGATCACTGCCTGACACCTTCTCTGCATGGAATTTACCAGAGACCTGCAAGAGAGCGAGCGCGGGATATCGTTATCAGTCGAGGAAGGCACTGACGGAATGAATAGCGATCATCTACGAATATATCCGATAAATCACGAAGTAAAGAAACACACCGAGCGATCGGGTCTGAGGACGAGCGCTCGGTGTTCAAGAGTGCTCTTCCGGTAGCAGTAAGCAGTAGGTGAATTGTAGGCTTGTCTAATCAGTACGTTTCATCAAAACGAATGTTGAAGATGATTCAATAGTATTGACGTCGATCTCAAGCAGAGGCTCGGACACCATCTCTGTTGATGGTAAAAGATTACAAGACACGATGTCAAAAGTATATGCCGAAAATAAAGTTAAATCAGCAGAGTCAGAGTAGTGGAAAAAAAGGGAAAGCAGTTACTAGCTCTGCTTGGACTAAATTCGGAGAAGTTAGGGATAAGAATACCTTAAAGTACATAGGATTGTCCACACCTGTGGAGTAACGGTCAGCGCGAAACCAGGTGGCCCGGGTTCGAATCCCGGTCGGGGCAAGTTACCTGGTTAACGTTTTTTCCGGGGTTTTCCCTCAACCCAATACGAGCAAATGCTGGGTAACTTTCGGTGCTGGACCCCAGACTCATTTCACCGCCATTATCACCTTCATTTCATTCAGACGCTAAATAACCTACTAAAATAAAAAATAAAAATATTCCCAAGTTAATAGGAGTAAAGTTCATATTACGTTCGAGATGAAACAAAATGTATCGCTACTAATTTATTATTTGCATTTCATACTTCGATAGATATTTTTAGTTATCATGTATTAAATGTAATTTCTCGGTTTTATATACCTTTTATAGTAATATAACCAAACATTTCATTTGCATTTACAATATTATTGCGATTAAATTTGTGTCCCAGTTTGTTTTTGAAGTTAAATGTTAAACTGAGTAGGAATGAAATATATTTATACAGAAAATCATTTCAGGCTCTTTCAATCTAAACAAAGAAAATTGTGTAATTAATTAAATTTCCACTAAAATATATAATTGTTGAAAACAATCGAATGATTTCTATGATTATTCCATTGTAGGATTAAATCATTCGAATGTATGAATGAATTGTTCAATAACATTGCAGTATGTTGATTAGTCATTCTATACGTAGGTCTATAGCCTGAGAGCAGCGCTCTTTTTTCTTATCGCCATGTAGGTCAGGTGTTTAATTTAATGAAGATCAGGGTCAGATACTGGGGCTGTTAGAAGAGTCAGTACGCTTCAACCACACAGAACATTCGAAGCTTATCATTCTATTTTTGCGTCATATGATTCTGAACTCAAAGCTCTTATCATTATCTTAAAATGGAACATATTCTGTTATGCGAGTACATATTTTGTGTAACTTCATACGGCTTGTTGTGGTGGTAAGCAAAATCAATCAATAATCGAGTGATATTGTGAATATTTCTATTATTTCGAATGATTTTGATAATCGAATGAATTCATTCGATTTTTATCAATGCTGTACTACGTAGTACTGTAGCATACTGCTTCGTGTACAGTGGTTGAAGCGAGCGCTCGTTCCGACAGGGGAGCGATCCCCGGGCGAGCTCGAGCGAGCGCAGGCCAAACCCGAGCTCGAGCGATTACACACGAAGCGCATTCGGTAAAACCGATCTCAGATATCGTGAAGCATCGCTCTCTTGCAGGTCTCTGGAATTTACCAACGTTTTACATTGCTGCGGAGTGAAATTTCGCCATTCTTCCAGCACAACAGTTTTGAGGTGTTCTTTGGACGAAATTGTATTTTTATGTATATTTTCCTTAAGTTTGGACCACAAATGCTTGATGGGATTCATATCGGATGATTGAGGAGGAGTATGGAGTTGTTTCGGGACGTTCCATATCAACCAGTGTTTGTTCATTTCGGCCGTATGTTTGCTGTCGTTGTCTTGTTGGAAAATGTAGACAGACGGCAAATCCATTTTATTGCACTTTCCTTGACATTATTTTTCAAGATGGTGTTATAGAGTACATTGTCCATAATTGCATCAGTTAAGTCGATGTTACTCACGCCTTTCGAAGACTTATGCCACCAAATCATTATGACGCCACCTCCATGTTTCACAGTGGGAAGATTGTTATCCACTTTATCGGCCTCATTCTTCTTTTTCCACACTCCATGGGCACCATCGGATCCGAAAAGATTAATCTTGGTCTCATCGCTGTCCCAAAATTCTTGCTCGTAATTTACATGAACTTTAGGAAATTTAATTCTTAAAGCTCGATTTTTTCTACTTACAAAGGGACTTTTTCTTATCCTTCTACCATGAAATCCATATTTATATAGGACACGTCGCACCATTGTTTCACTAACAGTCATCCTTGTGGTTTTTGTCATGAGAGAACGTGGTTTCGGCACACTTAACCGTGAATTTGATTTTATCTGTCTTATTTTAAACCTTTTTTCCCTCTCATTTAGTATTTTTTCTTTTGGTTTTCTCTTCTGATTTGCAGTAAATCCACGGTATTTGAATTTATTAACCACGTATTGTATCGTGGAATGACTTTTGTTTACTATATTGCCTATTTTCCGTAAAGAATAACCTTTAAGAGCCAGTCTAACTATCGTATTCTTTAGCTCGGCACTGAGTTCCTTCTACTTGCCCATTTTGAACAGCACTGACTGCTGAAGCAAAACAAACCCTAGAGCACGCGGCAATGCACACTCGCTGTTACCATTAAGGCACGGCACCCCCGAATAAGTCAAAATTACTCAAGTGTACGAATATAAATGACATACAGTTTTACTTTCAAAGTAATGTATTTATTAATATTTTTGTTAATTAGAGCTTAAAATAAAAACTGGTTGTAAATTAACGTTCTAAGAAATGGTTTTAAAGCATGGTACACTACTATTAGTATATGAGTATCATTATTTTGTACAAAATGTTGTCTTATTAGTTTAAATTAGGTATGTACGAATAAGGATGATAGACACTGTATGTTACAAGCTGCATTATTATATTGAGCTATATTTACAATGAAAACAATTAGCTGACAATTACTACTTCAGAATTTTTAATTGTTTAGAATAGATTATGTTCATACATACTAAAATGATTGATATTAATATTAGGGCTGCATCCACAATAAAGAGAAGATGAGTACTTATTGACGTAAGCTTTTGTGTGATTATTATTCCTTATTAATTCCCAGATATAATTGCAGATTTTCAAAACGATATTTCTTTACTTCACTGATTTAACAGTTCATATGTAATTAACACTAATGACGTGTGAGAATATGTTTAATGTTAACGCTTACTATTGTATTCAGCGCCACAATCATGTTCATTTTCTATTGGTCTATTTGATTCTGGATAATTAAAACAATCTTCGCACCCATATCAATTGAGAGTGAAAGTATCACCACCAGTTTTCAAAAGTTCCACTGTACCTTGTGCATGATCCTTCTTAGCATTTCTCTTAATACTTTCATAACATTGATTTGTTTCATAGTTCGCGTTTTCACGTCTAAATGGCGACTGAAATCCTGAGTTGAAGAAACCCATGCTTATTCCTTTTTCCCAATGAAAGTTCCATCACTACGTTTGACTTCAATTACATTCCTATAATTAACTGCTATATCTACTAAAATAATTATGTTTCTCATATAAGGCAACATTACTGCTCCTTATACGTTTCTTTTTCTTGATTTCCGTTGTGATTATGTTAGTCTCTAATACTTGCATAATGTAAAAAATAAAATTTTCCGCTAAAACAAATGACTACACCACAACTATAGGCACATTCAGTAAAATTTCATATAATCACTGCTTCTTTGATTCAAGTTACATTGTTCTTAACATCATGTCACCTAGTCAAAGTACCTCAAATTATTGGTGAAACACTATTACACTAACAGGATGTTTAATTGTTAACACGTTACTTAACATGCTGTTAGCGTTATTTTAACGAAGCTTGGTGAAACTGGGCCTATGTTCTTTAGTCAACTGTCAACAGACAGATTTGAATTTCACAAGTGATGTCAAGAAGGCATTAAATACTATGTCATCGACAAAATTCACTTTCACGAGGGTGACCAAAGTTAATTTTGTCCAGCTAGATTCGCGTTTCGGACCACTGGGCACTGTGGGGGAAATCCGGAAAATTAAAGACGTAATAGATATAGTTCAAAACACTCAACAATCAGAATTATCCAATCAGTGTCCAATGCATTTTACTTTAAACGAGGAAAGTAATTTCCTAACGGGACCCGGGATATCAGGGAAACACTGATAATCAACTTCCCCCCCCCCCGAATCTCTAAATTCCAAAATTCAATGCAAGCTATATTTCACTCCCTCCCCCATATATAGAAATTCTGCCCGATCACTCTACAGCCTGAGGCATAGATTTACATACGTAAAGTCCCGTCGCTCTAATTTCCGGCAGTCAATCGCGTTGCAGGTCTGCTACATTTAAACGTGTGCGTCTTGTGATTCGCTGATGAATACGTTATCCATTTCTTAAGGCTCGATAAACAATATAATCGCCCGCCATTTTGGCTCTTTCGTTGGCGTTCGCAGAAAGCACACGAAGACGTTATTTGCCGCTCAATTATTTGCTGAATTACAGTGCGTTTGATTTATTATCATAGAAGCTACGACATGATAATGTTTAACGGTGTGGCAAATACGATCGTGGATTCCTCGTATGGTAGCTCGGCAACAAAAGAACAAAAATGGCGAACGACATTACCTACCTAGACTTTACAGAGCCTTCACTTCCTAAGACGTAAGCAAAGAGGAGTCACGCCGGGAATAACAGCGTCGCGACTATAATATATTAATTAGTCAGGTCGTCGTTAGTAGATTTTAATGATTTTCTTTAGTTGGTAAATGCAATTTAAAAGACGCTATGGTCATTACAGCGTATTGTGAGTCCCTCTAAATCAGTACTGGAAACAAGATTATAAAGCTGCTGCCGCGGCTCGAAGAGTACGTGAAGTCGACGGTGTAGGTGTCGTTAGTGAGCGTGTAGACACGATGGTTCCAGCGTTTGAACAGTGGAGAAGGAGACTAAAGATTTCCAAGCCCTGGACCAGTGGCTCCCAAACTTTCGGGACTCGCGAACTCTTTCATAAGAGTCTGAATTGAGCGAACACCTTATTAATATAAACAAAATTTAACAACCTTCATTAAATTAAAGTGGTTGTAGTTACGGTAAATGAGCCAACCTTAGAATTCTCCTCCAAAAATAACGCAACAACTCTGAAATCATTGAAACTACGCAAGTTCAAATAAGTACATTTATTTTATATTTAAAACATCAAAAATGAAATTACTCGTAGATAGGCAAGTTATTAACACAATAGCGCATTCCCTATCTTTAAGAGTTCAAATATTTTAATTTGAACATAATTATACTGAAATAATTTCAAATGCATTTAAGTTATAGGGTAGTTTCAATATTTTACATTTAATCTAAAAGTTTTCATTATATAGTTATTCACTTTCTTATTTTTGATATTCAGTGAGAAGGATGCGCATGCTTCCGATGGCACAGAGCTTTGAATTCAGAAACCAAAGAGGTTAAATGAAGTCTCGGATCATTTTCAGCACAAAGTCTATTTCTGGATTTATTTCTATTTATTAATACACTGAAATCCCCCACCCGAACGCAATTACGTACTGGTATCTGAAGTCAGAGGCAAATGAAGCGCAATGGCATACAATTCTTAGCCCTAGTGATCAGCAATCATGACATCATCATTAATCAGACATCTTCCAAACATCTGTGTAGCGTCGCGTTGTGTACGTGTGCGAGCCTCTTATCCAGTGATGTCAAAGCAAGCGCAATTTTCTGACCTTGACGTCGTGCGCGGGCAGCAAGAGCTAAGTATGGAAAGAGGAAGGGTTGTGTATATGAATAAGCAACCTGTTGGATTAAGAAAACAGTGGTGCACAAACTTCAAACGGAACGTGAAATTTTATGTCGTTATTTTTATAGGGCTTCTTTCTGTTTGATATTATCTATATTGTCTGTAAAACAAAAGTACTAACACTGATTTCTTAATATTGCATTTGTGTGTTAAATCTTAACATAATAGAGAGTTAAGAAGGAATATTCATTTAAATTCCATAGTAGTATAATATTATACTGTATTAAGTGGATGAAACACATCATTCATAAAGAAAGTGATATTCCAAAGAAAGAGCTTGGTATGACATGATAAGTTGGAATTTATATTGATGGTATCTTTAGCCTTACAAAAGTAATCAATAAACTAATCAAAACAATATTACAGTGCAAAGCAAAGTTACCTAGGTACTGTATCTGTTTTAAGTGTAACTAATATTACATAACAAAACTCTTATCGCATTATGCTTTTAAGGTGATATTTGTGAGCAACTTCCTATCATCAGAATATTAAATTATTTTCTCGAAATCTGCTCAAGCTATAGAGCTGACATTTTTACAACACATGGGCACGTATCTTTTGCTTATGATGTAACAGTAGTAGCTTTGTTAATTCATTTCCTTACAAACAATTTCCATGCGAATATTTTCAAAATTTTCAATACACTATCTTCAGTAATACGTATATACGGTGTAGTAGATTTACGAGAACATTCTGTAAGGCTACTAAATAAATAGGCCTATATCTGAAAATTTCACTTTTCTATACCAAAAGTTCAGAAAATATTTCTTTTGAATAAAAAAATCAAACTTTTGAAAAATGTGCATTAAAATTAAAACTTACATTCTTATAATGCACTTATACTTCTCAGGCAAATCTAAAAATTAACATGGATACAGTTTTAATAAGTTCTCTTCCCTTTATCTATTGAATCAGTGCTGGCCATCCCTGAATACAGCTCGACCAAGCGGCATATACCACCTCTTTCGTCTGTCTCTTTCCTTTCCGCTGTAAAGCGCTCAGGCTCTCCTGAACTCTAAAGCGCGCGCTTGCTCCTGTGGGCATCAATTGACATGCCTTGTCTTATCTATCAGTCGCCGCGCTGCCGTATATCGAAGGTATCAGTTTCATTAGGGTAGCGTCATAGTAGCGTGGAACTGGTGGGAAAACGGCCTAAACGATAATAAGAGTGCATGGTCAAAGTAGGAAAATTGTTGTTGTAAATTGCCCTTTTCTCTTCCCTTAAGGAAGCCAAAGTCTTTGTGATATCTTTTCTAGTTAGTATAAAAGCATCAATCAACTCCTTCCAGAACTCTATAACGCCTCCAGTACCTAGTGAATGAGTACCCAAACCGTTCTACAATTTGTGTCAAGGAGAAAAGCCTATCGTTTCTACTTGATGGGTATTGCGACCAAGAAGTACGTTAGCATTTGTCGTAAATGGAAAATGAGAACCACGCTACTCGCAACGTGTTCAAAACAAAATATATATCTTATGTTACAGCAAGTTTTCTATTAATTTCTGGTAACTAAAAATAATTGCGTAACTGTATTGTTAATAATGAAATGAACACACAGTTTTCTTAATGTAACTTCGTTTGTACCTTCGCCATTACGCTAGCCACTGACAAATCAATACTGACATCACTGAAAAAAAATCACCAGGCTTTAACCAGCGCTTGAAAATCCTGCAGATTCATATATGCAAGGCATAACAAAAGCCTAAACTAACCTAACCTAACCTAACCTAACCTAACCTGTCACAGATTCATATATCCAAGACATTACAAAAGTCTAAACTAACCTAACCTATCTTAGATTCGTATATGCAAGGCATGGCGTGAAATTTTCGTAATGTCACCTAAGTTATGTTGGTATAACTGAAGGAGGAGCTGTAAGACAGTTGAAGGTGGATAAACGCAGTATAAAGGGAACTAATATATTCCAGTGACCTCTCTGGCATTTTCTACTGGTAATTCATAAAAACTAAGGAACAGAAGCTCCTTCACACATTTCCTGTACAAAATCAATCGCCTATTTGTAGTCTCTTAATTTAGTCCCAGTTATTAAATATCACAAGCAAACATTTAGAAACAGAGTTAATTGTACTAGGTTTGTTTCTGTAGCAGTTTCTAACGGTTCCAACCGTCACGAGCATGCACACATCGACTTTACTGTTCGTATAGCGAAAACTTCAAACTCTTCTTGCTGGTTGGAGTCAGGTGTTCTTGCAGCATATCAAATCGTCATCAAACCATTTTATGGCTGTCAGAAAAACAAATCCCAAATCACACTGACGCATGAAAATAGTTATGCTTTACTTCTATCCACTGGACTAGCACACACGTAATTACGTTTTGCATTAATATTTTATGTTTCTATGCTTATTAAAATGTACTGTCACATTTAATTACATCTTCAATATACGAGATAAGTAAATTATTTGCACAAGGTAGAGTATCCACCGGCCACTGAACAAATATTACATACTTTTATCACCTCCAATGTGGTGCTATAAACCAATTTTCAACACTTTTATCACAGCCACAACACATTTTAATTCTTACTGTAATATATATATATATATATATATATATATATATATATATATACTATGTGGACTTATCACTACATTATAGGGTTGCCAATTTTTTTTGAAGAAAATACAGAGATTAAGAAATCGACAAAATTTCACATAGAAAATTGGCAAATTATTCATTTGTTACTACTGTAAAAGCAACTTTATTCTACACTTCGACAACTAGGCTTAAATTAGGAGTATTTTCAGACAGATCTTCTTTCAAGTAATAGTTCAAGTCAATTGCAGATATGTCGTACTCCTGTTTCGAAGAAAGTTCATAAATAAAACATCATCTTTGTATGAGCATTACTACTTGGTAAGCGTAGAACAAACTAGCCATTTTTTTTTTCAAAACCATGTGAATATTGTTTGATTTTAAACAAGTGAGCACTAAAACTCATTTCCTGCAAGTATTACTTCCGAAAAACTGCATATTTCAATGCATCTCTTGAAGAACAAAATTCATCATATGAAGTCATCGTTCACGGCAAAATTAAATGTTTAGAATAATGGCTTTACATTGCAAAATAAGGGAGAAAAATGCTCGAAGAGGAGAAAAATACGGAAATCGGGAGATTCCGGGAATTAAGAGAGTGTTGACAACCCTACATTAACAATATTTCACAAAACATACACTGAACGAACTAATTATGAAAGTCGCCATATTTTCTTCCCATCACGCTCCACTTCCACTAGATGGCATCCGACACGAGTAGCAGAGATGGCAATATATGCAAACGAAATGATACTAAACGTGAGGAATGTTACTACAAGTAATTTCTTTACTTAATTATGTTTATTATTTTTTTAAGTTAATATTTGTATACCGGTATGTATTTTTCTGTATGTGATTTGATCCTGGTTGAGTAGAAGAGAAGGCCTGATGGCCTTAACTCTGGCAGCGAAAATAAAACTATTATTATTATTATTATTATTATTATTATTATTACAAGTGTGTAATATTATGTGACAGATTGGGTCAGATTAGGTGTGTATTATGTAAGATGTTAGATTAGGTGTGTAGTATTATTAGTATGTTGGCGGCACTGAAACCCACTCCATTCTCTGCTTTAAATTACGTCACAGTAACGAAATATGGTCGCATTCTTCATTCACGCACGACGATTTTCATATGGTACGTATTTGGGGCGGGTTGTGTGAGCATACAGCTCTCCTAGTGATCATATCATATCAATTTCTACTAATCAATACTATAAATCCAAGGTATTTTAGCAATTTCCTATACTGCCAGGGACATAAGTAACCTTCACCAATTATTTTCCAGTACATGAGCGTTCGTGCAGGAATGGTTTGAAATTAATTGAAAACCGATCGCTGATCATACGCAATAGTTTGAAATTGGAACAGTTTTCAAACAGCTGTCAAACTATCACAAACTCGCTGCAGAAAAACGAACCTACTGCAGCGCAAACCGATTGTCCATTTCCTCGTTGCAAACTCCAACCCCCTTTATGCTGACGTATCACTCTTCGAACAGCTGGATAACTCACCTGTATGTCCGTGGCGGAATGTGAGGGGGCGCCGTTCGCGGCCGGCTTGATGTCGCCGCTGCCCTCCTCGATGTGCCCCAGGCGTCCATCCAGGGATTGCTGCTGTTCTTCGGCACCCTCCTTCTTCGGGGTCGTCGTGATGTCCACGGAGCGCTTACTCTGTCGGGCTCCCATCGTACTCAGTCAACTGTAACAGGGAGCGAGCACTACTTACAGCAAGCGCCACTCACAGTTCGTAGACACGTCACTTTTCCAAGTACACACTCTCACAATCACAATGCGTCACCGTGACATCACACCGGATTCCCATCCGCTGTAGTCAACTTCCAGCAAAGGAGAATAATTTCATTTTAAAATGCAATTGCATATAACATTTTATTATCACGATATTGGCGTCGTAATGATTATTACTTGTGAAGGGGCAACTGTATCTTCGACACAACTCACTTTCTGTTCCTCACGTACGTAAAAAACAATCTTGCAAAAGATAATTTTAGAAAGAATATGATAAATACGTGTAACTAACGTTCGTCTTACGACATTTCCATTATAATCACCTCAATTCGTGTTATCCCACGATCTTTATAGCTCCTGTTTTAGTTACATTCGTGTTTCTAGGGAGTAATGCTGGCCCGAGGACGCTTGTCACCGCTTTTCCAGCACTGCTGACGTTCAAAGAAACACAATGACTGCTCGCCAATACTAATCTCAAACCCCTGACCGAAGAACAAGAAGAAAGTAGAGGTTCACTGCGCACGACCAAGCGAGTATGAATCATACTAGTTTCCATGACCTGCTGCGCTGGGCAGCTCGAGAGACCTGCACAGTCTTCCCCCTTTCCCCCTCCCCCCTTATGACTGCCAAGTTACATGAGCGCTATCCAACACGACAATAGTAAGACATCAGTCAACAAATTATGCATTTGATTTATACAACTAAACAAAACTTTACAAACATCCGTTATTACAACAGAACATTTATTCCTCTCTCAATTCAATGGGTGGGGAATTACTGGAAATGACTGACAAGGTAAAAGATTTAGGCATAGTATTCACTTATAATATGGATTTTTCCAGCCATATACTTGTACTTGTCTCAGTCTCTGAAACGTCTAGGATTTATCTACAGACATACCACAAAATTCTCCTCTCAAGATAGTTTAAAAATTCTATTTGTTTCACTAGTTAGATCAAAACTTGAATATTGCAGTACTGTATGGAACCCCTATCAAATTAAATATATTAACAAAATTGAGAGTGTTCAAAAAAGATTCATCAGATTTTTGTTTCTTAAATCATTTGGTTACTATCCCTCCTGGAATAATTAAAGTAGTATCTCGTACTCATCTCTTTTGTCTCTCTTTAATTTTGAAAGTTTGCAACACAGAAGGAATAATATTGATATAAAATGCCTCCATAAGTTATTAACAAGTTCTGTAAATAGTCATCTACTGTCCAGGATAGCAATACATCTACCAAGAGAGAACTGTAGGACCAGTAAAGCATTTAATATAAACTATGCTAGGACATGTTATTGTAAGTACTCTCCACTTCTTAGAATCTGTTCCTTCTATAATAAAATGAGCAATATTGACATCTTTCAGGATAGAACCACTCTTGAGAGAAATAAATAGCGATAGCGTTCAAAACACTCCATAAATATTTTTCTAACAAATAGGTCTTAACTGGTTTGCATATTGTATTTTTGGTCTTCTTTCTTAAATTATTTCATATCAATTATCATTACGAACTCATTCATAATTCTGACAACGTAGGTCTAGTCCCTCATCAGTTATTGTATTATTGTTACTAATCTGTGACTAGTTATTTGCATTTCATCACTGGCTCTATTACTTTCATATAATCTAAGTTTGCTTCATTCTGTAAATACTTTTGTTTTTGTTTACCGAGATTTGCATGTAATATTTGCTTGATATCTTTTGTTGAGTAGTATTGGATTGTAACTGTTTAAGTTTAAATACCATTATTATATGTACTACTACTGTTATTTTCATTTTATCTACTCTGTAATTACATTGTTGAATGGATTAAATAAATAAATAAGTAAATAAATAAATAAATAAATAAATAAATAAATAAATAAATAAATAAATAAATAAATAAATTCGTGTGAATTACATTAAACTGACTATTACACTTTTACTACGTCACACTACTTTTGACCAATAAAACGGTACGAAAGGACGTCTTTCGACCAATCATGGCTGCTTATCGCGCAATTTTATCGCGTCCCTAGCATTTGTTTATTTTTATCACTACCCTAGCATTTGTTTCTTTGTTTGCCAACATTTCAAACTGCACTGGTCAGGACGTCAAAAAACAGAAAATTACAAACCACTCCAGTCGATGGACAGCAGTTTCAAATATGACTCGCATTGGCATTCAAGAACAAGAATTAATAAAGATCACTGGTAATGGCTATGCATCTTCCCTGAAATAAATGAAGAGCACCATTCGGAAATCCTGAATAAGTTGAGGGATACACCATGTACATCACCGAGATCACTTCTTTTACGCACACGTCCAATATAACATCAACTGAACCACCAACCACTGAAACATTCAAATTTGAAAATTGTACTTTCAATAATTGTTTCTTTTAAAATTATTCATGTTTATTTTTATTTCATCATCGTTAATTAAAATGTTTCTGGTTTATTTCATCATCCCTAATTAAAACTTTTCTAACACTCGTTTATATTATTTAGGTTATGTTATAGCTTCTGCTATATGATATTATGAATAGTCACGTATCAGAGATTGTTTAATACTAAGATTTATTGAAAATCATCTGTCAAGTGACGTTAATTACTGGGATCGGGATGATTGAAGCGGAATGCAACTGTTTTAATAAAAATGAAACTGAATCAACAAAGCCTTCTTGACCAGTAACCGTCCACAGAGTTCAATGAAGATTCCATAGTTGGCACAGCTGATAACAAAACAGCTATTCATAACTCACTACTGCCATCTATTAGCGCAATATTTACAATGTTGAGATGGTACAAATTTGAAGACAGTTTTGTATTTTCGTAAGCCAATTAATATTTTATTGTATTGGAGTAATTCGTTACTTCTAATCTTTATATACTTTCTTCTAATCGTGTAATAGTCAATTAAATCCCACTCGAGTTTTGATTTTCTCTAGATAAATCAAAACCTCTAGTGAGATTAGTGTTGACTATTACACTTTTACTACGTCATACTACTTTTGACCAATAAGACGGTACGAAAGGACGTATTACAGTATTACAACCAATCATGGCTGCTTATCGCACAATTTATCGCGTCCCTAGCATTTGTTTAATTTTATCGCGTCCCTAGCATTTGTTTCTTTGTTTGCCAACATTTCAAACTGCGCTGATCAGGACGTCAAAAAAACACAGAAATTTACAAACCACTCCAGTCGATGCACAGCAGTTCCAAATACTGTATGACTTGCATTGGCATTCAAGAACAAGAATTAATAAAGATCACTGGTCAAACCTATCATCCTCCCTGAAATCCTATTTACAAACAAATGAAGAGCACCATTCGGAAATCCTGAATAAGTTGAGGAATAAATAATATACATCAACGAGTTCCACTTCTTTTAAGCACATGTCTAATATAAACCACTAACACCAATCACTAAAACATTCAAATTTGAAAATTGTACTTTCAATGATTGTTTCTTTTAAAATTATTCATGTTTATTTTTTATGCCATCATCGTTAATTAAAACTTTTCTTGTTTATTTCATCATCCCTAATTAAAACTTTTCTAACATTGATTATATTATTTAGGTTATGTTATAGCTTCTGCTATATGATATTATGGATAGTCACGTATCAGAGATTGTTTAATACTAAGGTTTATTGAAAATCATCTGTAAAGTGACGTTGATTACTGGGATCCGGATAAATGAAGTGGAATGCAACTGTTTTAATAAAAATGAAATTGAATCAACAAAGACTTCTTGTCCAGTAACCGTCTTAAAAATCGATAATGTTTTAAATTGGAAAAATCATATTGAAGAAATTACCCCCCAATTAAATTCAGCTTGTTTTGCTATTAGATCTATGCAAAAGATAGTAAATATCAATACCTTAAAAACAATATATTTTGCATACTTCCACTCATTAATGAGTTTTGGAATAATATTCTGGGGAAATTCCACAGATAGTAACAATATATTTCTATTACAAAAAAGAGTAATTAGAATAATAGTAGGTGCCAAATCTAGGGAATCGTGTAGAACTATTTAAAAAAAAACTACAAATAATGCCCATGGCTTGTCAGTATATCTTTTCATTAATAATCTTCCTCGTATGTAATCGTGAAAACTTCAACAGTTCATAGCATAAATACACGTCAAAAAATGACTTTCATACTCCATCGGCAAGTCTATCCTGCTATCAAAAAAGAGTGCGTTATATGGCAGTAAAAATTTTTAATAGCCTCCCTATCGATATAAAAAATGAAACTCAAAACATAAGATTATTTAGGGCCAAATTAAAGAAGTACCTAATTTCTCACGCCTTCTATTCTGTAGGTGAATTCATGACATTCAATAACACTTCATGAAATTGATACTAAAACTTTGTTTTGTACTAGTAGACTATACTGTAAATCTCGTCTGTATATATTTCACCTAGACTGTGACTATAAAGTAAGACTTTATAATAGTATTAAGTTTTTTAACTTGTTCCATATTCTAGCTGTAAGCAATGTATGAATACCATGGAATGTTAATAAATACAATACAATACAATACAATACAATACAATACAATACAATACAATACAATACACCACTGCCATCTAGCATGCATCTAGCGTAATATTTGTAATGTTGAGATGGTACAATAATACATTTGAAACAGTTGTATTTTCGTAAGTAAATCAATATTTTATTGTACTGGAGTACTTCGTTACTTCTAATCTTTATATACTTTCTTCTAATCGTGTAATAGTCAATTAAATCCCAATTGATTTTCTCTAGGTAAATCAAAAACTCTAGTGAGATTACTGTTGACAAAAAAATACGCACGATATTTACTCGCATAATTCACGCACCTGAGTTTTTACCATTAAACTTTTAAAATTATAATATATCCTCGAATATTTCCCGCATTTGCCGGTAATATTTTTTTTTTTTTTTTCAAGAACGTTTCACATTGAGAGGAATTTCATTTACTTTTAATGGTCGATTTAGCACTGCTACCTGCTGCACTGGAAAATACCGTAAGTTGAGGATCTTAAACCCGATGTCCATGCGACAGGCTCCAGTCTGATTTCTGTGCTACTGTTACTCTCACGAAAAATCCATTTTGTCGCTAATAGCGTAACCCTGAACTGCACGACACAATACACGAGACCCTTGAAAGGAATTTTGAGAATTTCCTGTACCTGCGGATTATAGATGACCTTGACCACGTTTTGTTCGTGTTCAGTTGTATTGATAATGTGCTGGCAGTGAGACGAGAAATATCGGTAAAAGGGTGTGTTATAATGCCAGTTAAAATAGTCATGAATAAAACTGAATATACCTGTGATTGAGGTTCTGGCTGATACGTTCAGATACGAAATAAAATTTGGAGCTTCCTTATTGTAGTTTCTCTTATTATCGCCGCCCTCTCATGGTTAACATTCGGCAGGTCTTTGAGCGGCCTCGTGCGTAACATTCGGCAGGTCTTTGAAATTTAATTTTATTATTGTTTTCAATTTCCAATGTCACCGCTCCAAACACTCGCCTCAATTTCAATGTTGCAACCAATAAGCTGCTTCCATTATTAAATGACACCTACTTGTCTAATCCACGTGGACTAAAACCGAGGTTGCAATGTCTTGTGCTGAGGACGAACATTAAGGTAGGTGAGACTTGTACCTTTAGCAATGTGTACCTTTGAACATTTTTTGTTTTTTAATTTTTGCTGTTACCTAGAGGACTCAAACTGAAGTAGATTGTAGAGAAAGCCACTAAGTAGCTCTTGTCGTAGTTTCGGTTTGATTTATTGCAAAGTGTGAGTTCTGTGGACAAAATAATTTTTTTAGTATCAAAAGTAAACATTTCGTTCATTGATATATGTTTTCTAACCAAACTAGATTGTATTTGTTAATCTATTTCAAGTACAGTGAGTTTCCTATCATCTGGTGAGTAATAACATATTTTAATTTCCAAATTTATTCGAATCTCTAGTTTTGGGAGCCACATTTGTTTAAACGTGCACCCTCTTGTACCTTCGAACACAAAACATCTTGTATCGTGGAACATGTTTCAAGGTACATGGTACTATCGGTTTTTGTTTTTCTTTTATTTTAAGATCATGCCACGAAGTAAGTCTGGAGTTAAGAGACCCCCAATTTATCCGGATGCCTTGAAGAAAGCTGTTGAAGCACTTACTGTTCCTCCAGCAAATAAAATCTCAATCAGAGAAGCCTGCTCTGGTTTATGGTGGCAAATACATTTTAAATATGATTGTTAGTTCTACAGCTACATTCCCACCTATATTCCATGTGTTCCAACTTACAAGAGGGTATGTTCCAAGGTACATGAACCTGTGGTACCTCTGAACACATTAAATATCCCTTCATTTTATTTTTTCCTCCTTAATATATCTGTAAAACAGGAAAATACATACAGGAAGTTGTAAAGGAATCTTCAATAATTATTTCAAGCATTTTTTCATTTAAACAATTTCATTTCCTAAAATTAGAAAAAAATAATATGTGAAAAGTGTTTAAAGGTACAATAGTCTCCCCTATGTGATTAAAAATTATTATTAAAGAGTTATTATTAAGAGTTAAGAATGTCAACGTACTCGTATATGAAACAACAACAACAACAACAACAACAACAACAATAATAATAATAATAATAATAATAATAATAATAATAATAATAATAATAATAATAGCCATTTAACAATATAACAAACTAGTGCTTATTCTTATCGAGAAGTAGACGTGACAACATGACGCTTAGAGTGAAACCTACAGAGCAACAATCGGTCGGAAAAATTATCTTTTAAAAGTACACCGCACGTTATTGTATGATGCCGGCATGTTAAGCATGAGGCCGCGGCGATAATACAATATACTGCGCATGTGCGGTAAACAAGAGCTCCTGTATCTATGCTGCTTGTGGACGTCGCGTCGTGCGAAATTGTTGCCTATATATGACTTAGGTGGACTCCAATCTAGACTCACTCCAAATTTTAATTCCGTATTACCAGGCAGTACATCTCACTTAACAATATGTGTCAGAGAAAGAACAATAACATTGTACAACACATTTTTTGCCCTCTGCATAAAAACATGTGTTTATGACCAATTTTTGTACGGTTAATTCAAACAAGATTTTAATTTTTCTCGATCACGTACCGTTTGCTCAGGATTTCGATTTTATTTTTTGTTATGGAAATAAATTACAATTCATATGCAATAGGCAAAATTCCCTCTCTATGGACCCTTTCATTCTCTCTGTTCATCTATCTTCAGATAAACATATTATTTTCAATTTTTCTTGTGCTATCACCTGGTAAGTTTTAATTCATTTTTTAATAAAGAGAGTTGAATCGGGTGATATTCCGTCAGAAACTTCTTTGGGAAATATCTCGAAAATGTATAAATGTTCTCGATATATTGTTACATATGTGCGGAATATAAGTGAAAAGCCAAAGGCATAATCTTACTTCTTTACATAAAAAGGCCCACGAATAGTATTTTGACTGCAGGATAGATCAATACAAGCCCTTTGCTCCTCATTTGTGTTGTGGTCCATGTGCAATTAACTGATGTAAGTGGCTACAGGGTTCTCGATCATCTATGCCATTTATGGTACCGACGGTATGGCACGAACAAAATTATTATTTCACAGACTATTATTTTTGTTTCACAAATGTAAACGGGTATTTTGAAAAATCAAAACATGTTATTCAATACTTATACCTATCCCAAGCCATGCGACTAATTCCTGAAGATATAGGTACAGCTTACAATATTAAAAAAGAGACCATATTAAATATGTTTTTCTCTGAGCCTTTGTCATGCACAAAAGTGAACATTTGTGCAAGGAAAACACTCATTAGCCATTAAAATGTAGGCCTATAATAACTATATTTTAGAAATTATATGGAAGTTGTGCACGACGTTTCCATATTATTATATAGTTTGCAATTGTTATTTGGAACATAGTATTTTCCGGAACAGTTCCGGGCAAAGAACAACATAGCACACCACTACCGTGAAAATGTTGCAATCGAATTTCTGCAGCATCACAATACTTCGTGTAATGTGAAGACAATTATTAAAGCTCTGGTTCCATTCAATTTAAATGTCTTTAATCAAAGTAAACCGCAGGGTGCAACAGTCTGACACTGTAGTTACGTACATACTATTACTCAACTGATAACAGTATCAACACGGAGAGGTTATCTACCGCCAGTTCACGCATTACTCAGTGCATTCCTACAATTTTCCGGGAAGTCGATGCCTTGCAACAAACCCACCCAGTTGCTGTGTGCCCAACTGTAGCGCTGCGGGAGACGTAGTGGCGATAATAAAAATCTTTCCGAAATGTAGCGGAATTTAACAATAATTCATGTTAAAAGCTTAAATTTGTAAAACAGTGTAACTTTTATAAACCTAACAAGAGTAAATTGATGTTATTTCAACGTTGATTTTCTTATTTAAAATTCAACGGGCAACTATAGTCCCGTGCTCTAATTTCCGGTAGCCAATCGCGTTGCAAGTTGGCTACATTTAAACGTGTGCGTCTTGTGATTCGCCGATTCATTCCTTAAGGCTCGATAAATACTTAATATAATCGCCCGCCATTTTAGCTCTTTCGTTGGCGTTCGCAGAAAGCACACGAAGACGTTATATGCCGCTCAATTATATGCTGAATTACACTGCGTTTGATTTATTATCATAGGAGCTACGACATGATAATGTTTATTGTTGTGGCAAATAGATTCCTCGTATGGTAGCTCGGCAACGTAAGAACAAAAATGGCGAACGATACTACCTACCTAGACTTTATAGAGCCTTCACTTTCTAAGACTTAAGCAAAGAGGCGGAGTCACGCCGGAAATAACAGCGTCGGGACTATATGACGTGTATATGGTTAATAATTTTTGAGAGTCTGTATTACTATTATTGTGTTTACGCTATTTGTATGAAGGTTTGAGTACTGTTCTCCAACCAGGAGATCAACCGTGAAAGGAATGTGCTTACTATTGCCTCATCTATTGGAACGAAGTAGATAAATAATATTACCGTTATAACGCCAGTTTAAAAACCATGCGCTCTCCTGCATATGTTATTTCCTGTATGAAGAGATTAAAAGATCAGGAGATTAACTGTGATCTAATTTTGTAACTAGGGTAGTATCAATGTTATGGTTTGTGCTATGAGAGCTAGCCAATAGAGATAAGAGTACCCACGTGTGTGACCTTATGACATCAACATTCATTCGCAGCATTACTCCCCTTCCTCTCATCCGGCGGAGACTTTCTCGTGGTTGGAGCACAGTACTAATGCTGCAGAAATTTTCATTTCGAAATCTGATTAAGACTGTAAGTTTTAAGTTAGCCAACATTGTATAATGTATTAATAAACATAAGGTCACTGTTTGTTAATGTATTCACTTCTGTTAACGGTTTTTTCATACTACTGTATTCTCACTCCCTGAACACCGTTTATTGCCGAAATAGATAACTTACCAGAAAAAATGAATAAAATAAAATCTGAAACGTGCATTTGTAGCTCAAAGAACAGAGAATACGCACTTGCCTCTTTATTACGTTCTATCCATTGCTACGGAAAGTTACAGCCTGGAGATGCTCTTGCCCCAAATCACGGGGTAACTGCATACCCTCGACATTATAATGGTATTTATTTGTTTCATAAAACATGCTTCGATAATTTACGCAACTGACAACATGAAAATACACAAAACTAACTAACCACTTAATTTAATATACCAATAAAATCTTATTTTAAAATTACAAAGGACTCTGGCGTTACTAAGCACTAAAGTTGAACTTTCATATTTAGGGGATGCACTACCCCAACTTACCTTATAATATAATAATATTAAATTAAAATTTGAAGCATCTTGTCTTTACAAAATCAACATGTTTCAATAAAATAATATTATTACTTATATTTATGTTTACAAAATACTCATCTCATCAACGTTTAAGTATTTGTTAATTAATTTTAAATAAAATTATATAATTCACTGCTTTACTTTTCAAACATATAAATTACGTCAGGAAATACAATAAAACCTACTTCTGCTATCTCTTAACATATTTCCAACGAGCTAAAATACTCTAGTCTAGCATGTTGAACATTTCTGATTCCTCCGTATTTCTTCAGTACTCAAAAGCGTACTGGAATGTAGCGGAATTTTGGCAACTCCAGCGGATTTAGTGTTGCTAGAGTTGGGCACACTGTCCAGTTGGGAGACTCACATTAGAGATGGGAAAAGTTGTATTTGTTCTTAACAGTTCCAGTTCCTTGAAACTAAATACTACGTTCCAAATAACAGTACCATGTATAACTAGGTGCACATTGTGGGTCCCTACCACCACGCCATGGCGCGTCCTCAGGTTGCGGACAGAGGAGACGGCCTCCAGATACAGAGCGCAGCTGCAAATATATTGAATAAGAAATCGTGGACAGCCGATAAAGGAGGACCTCCAGCTTGAGGGTTGGGCGAAGGGTTTACAATCCGTCACCGTAAAAAAACAGCTGTTAACATTTAACATCTAACATTTACTAGAGCTGTCGATGGAATAGATCAGGCATGTCAAAACCCTGCACATTGTGCAGTTGTCTCTGTGCGATGTGCAGTTCCTATTCCCCTACCTGGAGGGAGTGAATCGGCTTGGAAGGAAACGCGACAGGGCTGTACATTACCTGCAGTAGCAGAACAGATTTGGTTTCAGTAACACAGATCAGTACGGGTGCTCATTGAGCTGTGATTGTGAATGCGTTATGAAAATAAAGTGAGGAGTCCACAGATATAACGAAGAAGAGAAATCACGAATCATATAACATAACTGTTATGATGTTTTCCTCAGCCAACAGTAATTATTTTAAAATGAAAGGCTTTCATCAGCCCATGTCGAGGTAATAGTGATGTGAGAATTTAAATCAGATTAGTAAAGTTCTCAAAATATGATATTCGCCAATTCTTATTTCTTAATTAGTACTCTCACGGCAAGACAAACATAACAATGATGTTCTTTTGGAGTCTGTACTAACACAGCCATCAAGGTTAGACGACTTACAACTTTTATTTGATAATCTGATAAGTGATGAGAATATTGAGTGAAGAATACATGTGAGGGTCTTGAGGTTGTAAGGGAAGGAAGAACGCAACTATTTGTAAGGCGGAAAATTTTTCTGGAAAAATAATACATAATGGCGAATTTTCCATCTCACGTTATATTATCTTAATATACTTACGTTAATAAATCTTTAAACCTGATATAAAAAAAATGTCCTCGCTTCACAGCTTGTGAAGTACTCTTCTAACTCAATTCAGTTGCTGATACTTACTCTCAAAGTTTTCCAAATAAACTATATATAAATTTAAATTCAAGCTTAATTTATCCAATTTATTAATAATAATGTGCATTTATATTAATATACAGCAAGGAAATGACTCCAATGTAAAAGCCTCACAATGTCCTATTGCATGTAATTGGGAGTAAAATATTTTCTTTAACATTTGTGCACCATTGGTCCCAATAATGCTTGAGGAACAATGAAAGAGTATTACTTTGAAATAATCAGTACCTACTATGTAAAATGAAATACTGTGTTCGTTTTTTGTTGTTTCGAAATTACTGCAATATTTATATTTTCTTCATATACTGTATACAATTCATGTAAATAAATGATTCTTTACAAACGACTGCATTGTGAATTGTAACTGAGTAAGTCTATTGTTTCTTGTGTTACAATTATTGTCAATTATAGACACTGACAATAATTGTGTTTTTTCCTTCTGCTAAGTATGTTTATAATGTCCAAATGTCAATTTAAGTGAACACTAGAAGCGCAGAATAGATTCTTGTACATCCCTCCCGCTAAGAACTGGTAAGAGCAACACGTGAATGACGCAATCTGCACAGACCGGCGTTCCGCGCACATACACTGCACTTTCAGTGTCTGATTTCTGTCATGCCTGGAATAGATTAATCTTATCGATCAACCGATTAATTTTAAAATCCGATTAACTGAACCGATTGAAATTATCGTGTGGTGAAGGAAACATAAATGCCTTGTGAAGTTTGTGCAGCACAAAATCTTGGTGCAACAGACTCAAGGTATGACTGGCAGGTCATTAGTGTAAACTGACGTTCTTGTCTTCTTGTGTTAGAAAGCTAAAAGCAGTTACGCATAGATCCCTCCTTGATGGTTTTTCTTTTTGAAAACGCGGCTTAGGCGGTAATTTGTATTTTCACAGAGTATGTTGTATTGCGGACAAGTTGTCCTCTGTCAAAATAGGTAGTCGAGGTTCACAGTTGGAAGGGGTTAATGATCCGAGTAATGAAATTGCTTGGATTCAATTATTTCGACCACATGCACCTGATTTTGCCCATTAGTTACTTATGAAACAATCAAAGCTCAGCTTTCTGTGGCTCTAGTTTATCAGTTCACTTTCAAAAGATTGTGATTGTTGGTTATTCAGAGGTCATTATTTAGTGTTTTATATTATTTGTGAATTTTAGTTGCAAATACTGGTATGGCATAGTTGTGCACCGCGGTCGCTTGGGAGGCCAAGGCATGGCATAGTTGCGCCCTGAAGAAATCAGGTAGCAGAATGGACATGGCATAGTTGCGCCCTGAAGAAATCAGGTAGCACAATGGACATGGCATAGTTGCGCCCTGAAGGAATCAGGTAGCAGAATGGACATGGCATAGTTGCGCCCTGAAGGAATCAGGTAGCACAATGGACATGGCATAGTTGCGCCCTGAAGAAATCAGGTAGCAGAATGGACATGGCATAGTTGCGCCCTGAAGGAATCAGGTAGCACAATGGACATGGCATAGTTGCGCCCTGAAGAAATCAGGTAGCAGAATGGACATGGCATAGTTGCGCCCTGAAGGAATCAGGTAGCACAATGGACATGGCATAGTTGCGCCCTGAAGGAATCAGGTAGCACAATGGACATGGCAATGAACTTCCGGGTTCATTAAAAGCAGTTAACACTGTTGCCAACATGTCGCCCTACAATCTCGCTAACTTTTCAGAAAAAGTAGCTAAATCTCTTCAAAGTTTGTTTAAAAAATCCCCAGAAATGTCGCTAAAAATTAATAATAAATATCACTATATAAAAATAAGAATACACTCCACTTGATTCAATCATTGATACTACATTTTCTGGCAAATTGTAACACTTTTAAAATATATATTAAATATATTAAAATTAGCAAAAACTACAGTCTTATTTGCTTCACACGAACTGTCGGCACAAAATTCCAAAACTCAATTGCCTCGGGTCGGTTCGGAGTGGAAAATCTCCACGTTGCGAGGAATAACCAAGATTACATTAGCTGCAGCGCGCGACTTGTCACGTGACAATCAAAGTTGCCACCGTTTATGGGTGTTGGAGCAGTAGCATTGAAAGACAGACCTAACCCATGAGAATCACTGAATCAGTATCTTTCAACCCTGATCACTGATCACAAATATATGAGATCAGGCTTTCACGTATTAATCATTAGACTACTCAACATGCACCCATGCCTCTTCTAAAACTAAGAGGTGCACGACTTCAGTTGAATGTTTTAACTTAAAAGAAAGGAAAAAGTGGAAAAATATAAAAATCCACAGAAAAGTCGCTAATCGTATTTTACAAAATTTGTCGTCGAGACTGATTCAAAATTCCCTAGATTTAGCGACTTATCGCTAAATATGGCAACACTAGTAAGTAAATAAGTAATAATTTCAAATGTAACAACCAATCACAATTGTAGAGTTTTGTAGCTTCAATAATAAGCTACTTAGCTTGGTTGGCATATGCAGTTACATATCGGTATCAAAATCGTTTTATTTCACATGTAAGATGGATAATTGTTTGAAACGTGGAAATTTGAAATGGAAACATAAATCGGGAGTGAGTGCTGCGACTAGCCCATCTAGTGATGTGTGTCAATCCGACAAAGGTCAACCATGTGTAAAGTGAAGAAAGTACGATGATAAGAAATCAGATTTGAATTTCCTATATAGGTGACAAGGAGTGTTCAGGACCGAAGTGTGTTGTTTGTGGTGACATCCTTGCTAACAGCTGTCTGAAACTTTCTTTACTTCAACATCACTTCCACCGATTTTAAATTACAGAAAAGTTATAAATCTTTGTTATTAATTAGTTTCAAGGAGTTCCCAGTGATAGCGAATAAAACTATAACAACTAACCTGGACACTGCTGTTACGATTTGTCTGTGTAGATGGCAACAAACTAGGAAGCAAATTATGAACATTAAATCCACACGTTTGTGATGGGCAGGGCATGCAGCACGTATGGGCGTATCCAGAAATGCATATGGAGTGTTAGTTGGGAGGCCGAGACATAGATGGGAGGATAATATTCAAATGGATTTGAGGGAGGTGGGATATCATGGTAGAGACTGGATTAATCTTGCACAGGATAGAGATCTATGGCGAGCTTATGTGAGGGCGGAAATGAACCTGCGGGTTCCTTAAAAGCCGTAAGTAAGTAAGTTAGTAAGATGGCAAAAAACTGCTCACCTGAACGATCGTTTTCCGCTCTCAAAACGTTGAAAAACTACTATAGACAGAAGAAAGGTTTAGCAACTCGACAGTTCCTCAAATTGAAAGTGATATTACAAGGGCACTGGACTACGAGGATGTGGTAAATACCTTCGCCGAGCGAGGAGCAAGACGTAGAGCATTCCAGGACATTTTGGACGAGCCATAATATAAATATTACCAATTTACAAAATTTATAGGCTATGTATTTCATTAAATGTGAGAGGCGGGATTTTATCGCAGCCTTACTAAGTAAAGGCTTTTAAGGAACCCGGAGGTTCATTTCCGCCCTCGCATACGCCCGCCATCGCTCCCTATCCTGAGCAAGATTAATCCAGTCTCTATCATCATATCCCACCTCCCCCACATCCGTTTAAATATTATCCTCCCATCTACGTCTCAACTAACATCTATATACATTTCTGGATCCGCCCATACGTGCTACATGCCCTGCCCATCTCAAACGTCTGGATTTAATGTTCCCAATTATATCAGGTGAAGAATAAAACGCATGCAGTTCTGAGTTATGTAACTTTCTCCATTCTACTGAAACTTCATCCCTCTTAGCCTCAAATATTTTCCTAAGCACCTTATTCTCCAACACCATTAACCTCTGTTCCCCTCTCAAAGTGAGAGTCTAAGTTTCACAACCATACAGAACAACCGGTAATATAATTGTTTTATAAATCTAACTTTCAGGTTTTTTGAGAGCAGACTGGATGATAAAAGCTTCTCAACCGAATAACAACACGCATTTCACATATTTATTCTGCGTTTAATTTCCTCCTGAGTATCATTTCTATTTGTTATTGTTGCTCCAAGATATTTGAATTCTTATAAATTCCCAATTTTTATATTTCCATTTCGTACAATATTCTCGTCACGAGACATAATCATATACTTCGTTTGTTTTTTTTTTTTCGGGATTTACTTCCAAATCTATCGTTTTACTTGCTTCAAGTTAAATTTCCGTGTTTTCCCTAATCGTTTCTGGATTTTCTCCTAACATAATCTCGTCATCCGCATAAATAAGCAGCTCATGTAACCCGTTTAAATCCAAACCCTCGTCGACCTGGTTGGCAAGTTGGTATAGCGCTGGCCTTCTATGCCCAAGGTTGCGGGTTCGATCCCGGGCCAGATCGATGGCATTTAAGTGTCTTTAAATGCGACAGGCTCATGCCAGTAGATTTACTGGCATAGTAGATTTACTGGCATGTAAAAGAACTCCTGCGGGACAAAATTCCGGCACATCCGGCGACGCTGATATAACCTCTGCAGTTGCGAGCGTCGTTAAATAAAACATAACATTTCCAAACCCTCTCTATTATCCTGGACTTTCCTCATGGCACAGTGCATCTCCTTGCTTTAGCCCGCAGTGAGTTGGAAAAGCATCAGATAGAAACTGGCCTATACGGACTCTGCTGTAAGTTTCACTGAGACACATTTTAATTAATCGAACTAGTTTCTTGGGAATACCAAATTCAATAAGAATATCATATAGAACTCTCTCTTAACCGAGTCATATAACTTTTTAAAATCTATGAATAACTGATGTACTGTACCCTTACACTCCCATTTTTTCTCCATTATCTGTCGAATACAAAATATGTGATCAATAATTGATCTATTACGCCTAAAACCACACTGATGATCCCCAATAATTTCATCTACACATGGAGTTAATCTTCTCAAAAGAATATTGGACAAAATCTTGTACGACTCAACAAAGGTGATATTCCTCGAAAGTTACTACAGTTAGTCTTGTCCCTCTTTTTAAACATAGTGTGAATTTTATTAGTAACAACAATGTAATTTATTCGCCACAACAATAATTCCTTTCTACAATTCGCCTTAAACGCTCTCGTCAACAATTGGATTTTCACTCAACACAGTATTCGTTATAGCACTCCACCGACGACAATGACAATTTACTTGGACTAGTACGAACAACAATTAACTGTTAATCTTAACTAATATTTACAAAGCACTATTTACAAATCAGAACTATCAGTTCTCAGTTCACAGTTCTTCTATCTCAGTCACTCGAGTTCACAGTATCTCGAACCACAGACCTTCAGAGACAGTTCACTGTACTCGAACTCGGGTCCCTCCAACTGCGGTCCACTGCACTCGAACTCAGGTCCCTCCAACTGCGGTCCACTGCACTCGAACTCAGGCCTTCGGATGCTGACGCAGATGCGGACGCACACTCGAGTCGAACTCCGGCTGGCTTGCTTGCTCTGGCTTTCTCACTGACTGAATAACTGAAAACTCTGAAAACTGCTCTTTTATAGCAAAATCATAGTTGCGAGAACCTTCTACAGGTGTGTAGAGAATTATCTCGATATCTCTACATCGACAGACTTCTGGAATATTCGGGAAGGTCGTTCCACATTCACTGCGTTAAATAGCAGCTGCGCGCGCAGACTCGTCGCGTTGACGTAATACACCCTCTCTCTTCTCTCCACCGCGCGACGTCACTCAATGTTCCGTGGAGCCTGTGCGATCTGCTTTCTTGCGGGACGCTGGTCGTGAGTTCGAATCTCACGTCGCTGTCACAATAGGTACAATTATGAAATCCTTCCATTGATCTGGTACAATTTCCTTTTCTCAAATATTAAGTACAAGCTTATAAATTTCGCTAGATAATACGCTTCCACCCTCTTGTAGGCCTATTAATTCTGCTGGAATTTGATCCAGACCTGGAGACTTGTAATTTTTCAGATTTTCTATTGCAGTTTCGACTTCAGAAAGTATGGTTCGAGTATAAATGGCTCAGCAGTTTGTATTTGAATTTCGTCCCGATCATTTCTATTTGGCCTATGTACACTTAATAGTTGCCCAAAATAGTTTTTTTTTTTTTTTCCATCTGTTCAGGATTGAATGAGAGTCTGCAAGCAAGTCATCATTCTCATCCTTGATCACGTTTACCCTTGCATGATATTCATTCTTAAATTCCTTTATGCCCTTATATAAATCTCCAATGTTTTTATTCTTACTACTTGTTTCTACCTCATTCCGTTTTTCCTTCATTTAATCTCTCTTTTTATTAAAAAATGTACGACTTGCTTCCCGTCTTTCATTGAAATAAATATCTTTATTCGCCTCAACTGGATCCTGTAAGAATTTCGATTTTGCCTGTTTCCTTCTTTCCACTACCTTGGAACAATCTTCATCTAATCACGGTTTCTTTTTCTTAGTTTCACAATAACCTATGCTCTGCACAGCTGCAATTTTGATAATGTCCCTGATATTTTCCCCACACGCCATTAACATCTAATTCTTCCTCAACTTCGTCGGGACTTCCTAAAGGGCAAACATATTTGAAATTTCGACCTGATAATGTTGCTTAGTTTCCTCGTCCTTTAATTTCGGAATATTGAATCTCCTAATGTTAACTTGTTGCTCTACTCGTTTGGCTACTGAGTCTTTCTCTTAATTCTCTAATTATCAAAAAATGGTCAGAATTACAGTCTGTCCCCCTGAAGATTCGAATGTCTACTATACTAGCATGTCTTCGTTTATCTATCAAGATGTGATCTATCTGGTTGTGTGTCAATCCATCTGGAGAAGTCCAAGTATATTGATGTATATCCTTATGGGGAAATGTACTTTATACAACTAAATTATTTGATGTGACAAAGTTTACTAACCTAACGCTATTATCATTAGTAGTCACGTGTAGGCTCTCTTTTCCAGAAGTCGGTTTAAAAGTATCCTTCAGTCTTACTTTAGCATTGAAATCCCCCAATAAAATTTGCATGTGATATCTAGATAACTGATCAAAAGTGTATTCCAATTCCTCACAGACGCTATCCTTCATATGGTCGTCTTTCTCTTCTGTAGCGGCGTGAGCATTTATAAATACGATATCGTACCATCTACTGCTAGAGGTGGGAAATACCTAAAAACGCCACTGAGTTCATGAGCCGATTTAGAAGTTCAGGTCCCAGTCGGAGAGATACAGGTATTGGGCGGCGGTGAGGGAACAGGCGAGGGCTGATTTACTGTTTCTATCTATCGGATCTATCCATCGCGCTGTCTACGACTGGTTGGAAGTTTCTTATATACTAGCATTAAAGCTTAAGCCAAGACAATTTAGACAACGTCAAGTCACTGCGATATCTATAATAAATGAATAGGAACAAATTTTCAAATATAAATTATTAAATTCCTTCTACAGAAAAAAAAAACTTATAAGTAGAAATAAGTTTGTTTTATTTGAAAAGGCAAAAGACGTCACAACTGTTGGCAAAAAATACAGAATATTAGAGTAAACATTTGGGTTTTTAAGGAACCTGAAGGTTCATTGGTTCCCTCATATAAGCCCGCCATCAGTCCCTATCTTGAGCAAGATTAATCCAGTCTCTACAATCATATCCCACCTCCCTAAAATCCATTGTAATATTATCCTCCATCTCCCCAAACGTCTTTTTCCCCACTGGTCTCCCAACTACCACTATAAATTGTTACCAAGTACCTTTGTAAAAATTGTACTTCCCTGTACGACTGTTTATAGACCTAAGAGAAATATTACGTTCCTACATCCGACAGACGATAATCCTATGTATTGACCTACATTAATATTTACGTTTGTCCTTTGGTCGAAGGTTCATTTCTGGGTCCGTATTGTAAAAGCCCCAACTAACTAACATGATGTGTATATGAGGGGAGAGGACTACCTTGCCAGCTGCTTTGTACACACTATATTATTCTGTGTGCACTTAACTTCAGAGTAAATGTGCCTCAACTTCGAAGTTTATTCATGAGATTCGGAGTAAGATTTCCGGTTAGCGCACAGGAATTTTTCTTTAAAGTAAACTACTCTTATGTTCGTCCATGCTCTGGAATTTCGGTTAAGTTTAGATTTAAGACCTCTCTTGGCGCCACATAACCATGATCATCCTATCATATCATCGGAGTAATGTACTCCGCCCTCCAGGCTCTCCAGTGAGTTACATCTAAGCCGCTGCCAGGAGAGAACACCAGACATGTCAAAAGACTACTTGGTGGAATTAAAAAATTATCAGTAACATAGTAATGAAAGGCCCGTTATACGCCGCATAACTTTGTTTATGCCTGACGTACGAGATACAATAGGTAGAACAAGGAACTACTCCCAAGCACCTGCAGGACGCGACAAATTTACTTTCACTTGAAAAAGCAAGCAAGTAAACCTCTGACAAAGACGACCAGACTATATACAAATCTCTGTGCTGTTATAATCACTTTTTAGTGCAGCAGTCAATACTCGCATCACTTAGAACGGAATTTACTTTAAACAAAATGTGATCCGTAGACTACCTTAGAATCCCAGGATAGTAAAGTCCAAACTTCTCAAAATCGGCAGTGTCGTTTGGTCCATGCTTTGTGCTCTTCTTCACTTTTGTCTCTCTAGTAGGCAGTAATATTTTATTTCACTTCGTTTTGAAAAGAGAGATAGAGGGGGGGTGAGGGGGGGAAAGGAGGAAGATAGATTAGATAGATTAGATAGATAGATAGATAGATAGATAGATAGATAGATAGATAGATAGATAGATAGATAGATAGATAGATAGATAGATAGATAGATAGATAGATAGATAGACAGACAGGCAGGCAGGCAGGCAGATAGATAGATAGACAGATAGACAGACAGACAGACAGGCAGGCAGGCAGATAGATAGATAGACAGACAGACAGACAGACAGACAGACAGACAGACAGACAGATAGATAGATAGATAGATAGATAGATAGATAGATAGATAGATAGATAGATAGATAGAGAGATAGACAGACAGACAGATAGATAGACAGATAGACAGATATCGATAGACAGATAGATAGATAGATAGATAGATAGATAGATAGATAGATAGATAGATAGATAGATAGATAGATAGATAGATAGATAGACAGACAGACAGATAGATAGACAGATAGATAGATAGACAGATATCGATAGACAGATAGATATCGATAGACAGATAGATATCGATAGATAGATAGATAGATAGATAGATAGATAGATAGATAGATAGATAGATAGATAGATAGATAGATAGATAGATAGATAGATAGATAGATAGATAGATAGATAGATAGATAGATAGATAGATAGATAGATAGATAGATAGATAGATAGATAGATAGATAGATAGATAGAGAGATAGACAGACAGATAGATAGACGGATGGATAGAGAGATAGATAGACAGACAGACAGATAGGCGGATGGACAGAGAGATAGACAGACAGACATATAGACGGATGGATAGAGAGATAGACAGACAGACAGACAGACAGACAGATAGATAGATAGATAGATAGATAGATAGATAGATAGATAGATAGATAGACAGATAGATAGATAGATAGATAGATAGATAGATAGATAGATAGATAGATAGATAGATAGATAGATAGATAGATAGATAGATAGATACAGATGGATGGATAGACAGACAGACAGACAGACAGATAGATAGACAGACAGACAGATAGATAGAGAGATCGAGACAGATAGATAGATAGATAGATAGATAGATAGATAGATAGATAGATAGATAGATAGATAGATAGATAGATAGATAGATAGATAGATAGATAGATAGACAGATAGATAAAGAGATAGATAGACAGATAGAGAGATAGATAGACAGATAGATAGAGAGACAGACAGACAGACAGACAGATAGACGGATGGATGGATGGACGGGATGGGATGGGATGGGATGGGATGGGATGGGATGGGATGGATGGATGGATGGATGGATAGATAGACAGACAGGCAGACAGACAGATTTGAATTTCTAAATTTGGATGGAAAACATGACTCTTTTCAATGTAAAATCTGCATTGTTGGGAGAACAGGATAAGAGCAATCGAACCTCCACTGCTAAATTAGAAGGTAACACGTACAGGTAAAAACAAAACCTTTCTCCTTTCTTCCTCATGTTTCACCACCTTTCATACAGACTTGCAATCTAATTTCGACGGAGATACTGCACAGGACTCAGATTATAGAGCCTGGGAAGAGAGATGTGGAAGAGGGGAATCCCGTAGGTAAGAGATGTAGGAATGATCGAAGCCATTCAACGTGTATATCATGAAAAGTGTTGATTTCAGACACAGTAATACCGTATATAATTATGACGGTTCGGATAAAGTAGCTGTATCAGGATAGACATCCTTGGTCCGTATGTTTTGTTTACAAACATTAACTAGGCTGTACTGTCCATTCATTGGTGATTTCGCTAGAAGGTGGGGACCGCTCTTACCAGCAGTTAATGTTTGTAAACAAAACGCAGTGACCAAAAATGCCTATCCTTTTACAGATACTTTATCCGAACCGTAGGCCTAATAATTACAAAACAGTTACTCGCAGACTTGTAATTCATGAACTTCCTGGAAAATTGAACTTCAGCAAATTTACGTATACAATATCCGAAGTGGCATTGCAGTTAAGATTTATATGACAGCGTAAGTTTCTACGGTGTTTCAGTGGCCTAGACCTTCTGCCCGTCACGTAAGTGATCCTGATTTGATTCCTGATGATCTATAGTGACACTTATGGTGGACAAGTTCGTAGTTGAGATTTTCTCGAGGTTCTCCGGCATTCCCGTGTTAGCCATTAACATCATTCTCCCTCATTTCCATTATATTATCATTCCATATCATTCTCAGAGCGCCGGTTGGTTTAGGAATAAGTGGTAATGCCTACTTGAAACCTGGAAGCTCAGCAAACTTTAGTGCAGTCTGCTGGTGTGGGTTGGAAATGTGCTCAGCGGGAGGTCAGTATTCAAAGTGTCCCCAAAGGGACATCGCGCTTAGGATTCATCCTTCTTGAGGAATATAATATCACAGCATATGCCGCCACTATCCATCAAGACATTACCAAAGAGTTAATTCAGTAAAAGAGAGAACATCCATGCGATTATCTTCTTTGACTACCACTTCAGCCAGGAGTGTTTCAGTAGTAAACAGACTTCACTTCTCTACGTGATCAGACAGGAAATATGCCGTATAAAATTGTGAGACACTTGAATTACCGTGTTGGCTGCCTTTTTGAGGATCGGATGCGAGTTGCGTCCATGAACCAAGGCGCACATTGGCCCACTGTGTGTCTTATACAGTATCTTATAAGCAGGCTTCGAGACTTCGGACCCAATAGAGCAGTTCAGTGGGAAATCCGCATAACGGCGTGCTGGGAATGGTGTAAAGCGTATAGTGGGTGGGAATACTGTAGAATGAATGCGAACAAATACGCAAAGAAAATCGCTCTGGATTTGAAGGTTCTGACGAATAATTTGGTTTTCGTACAAACCCATTTTCAAACTGTGTCTGAAACTATTACACGATTAGAAAAGTCAGAGCAAGAGATGCCGGAAGCCCTCAAATTAATTTAGAAAATGACACAGAGAATTAATGAGGCACCAAGTACACCGGTTACTGAACGTGTAAAACAGAAGTGGAAATCAATTTTATGTAAAAATAACGGATATGGAATATTGTGTAACATAAACAGTAAATTAGTGGGCATAGAGTCACCCGAGAATAAAGGACTGTGTCTTAGAGACTGCAATGATATTAGGTTTTTTTCGTTTTGCTCCTATCACGTCATGCGACGTAGAGCGTAGCTTTCTACAGTACAAACTTTGGCAGATAACCGAAAAAGATTTACGTTTGAGACACTGAGAATGTATCTTGTGGTACACTGCAATTCGGTACTGTAACTGCATTTCCTAAAGACGACCAATAGGATAAATGAAATTAAAATTGCTACATGCTTATTTCCACCATTAACAATGTGTATAATTAAACACAAATCCTTATAAAAGACAGGAGAATAAATGCTTTTCACATTCTTTTGACATTGTCATTGTGTAATGTATATTTACTTTCAGAATGTACATATGTGCGTGTTTCCCCATACTACCGTACTCTACTCTAAACAACAACGTTGTTACCTCAACACATCTCTACCTACCTGCAGCGAGTCAACAACCTATAGTGCATGCACAGTAAACTTATTGCATCGGGTCCAAAGTCTCGAAGCCTGCTTATAAGATTGTTCCAGTCCGACAGATGAGCCGGTGGCAAAAGTAAGTCAGATGCAGACAGCGGGCTTATCGTGCAGAAGGAATCCATCTTCAGAAATTTTCCAGGGACGAATTCGAATAATTCGATTCCGAAACTTCAACAGTGCGTTTTGATGTAGCGGTTGCAGTTTACAATGATGTCTAGCTACACAAGAATCACGCTTAACCCTCGACACTTACCTGGGGTCTTTTCTGGCCCCACCCCATATTTTATTCTCAATAGCTACATCTATATACTCCGAAAAGTTTCAGTAACCCAGATATGCCATCCTTGATTGTTTTAGTTTGATTTACAATCAAAATTATTATTATATATATATAGATTATTTTGTCATGTTTATTACTTGGATTCATGGATGACCCCACCTATAGAACACGTTTTTACATTCTAATTACAATTATTTTGCAGTGGTAGTGTTGTTGTAAACAAAGTGAACATGTATTTTGAAAAGTGAACAAATGAAACAAATACATGCTGGGTAACTTTCGGTGCTGGACCCTGGACTCATTTCACCGGCATTATCACCTTCATCTCATTCAGACGCTAAATAACCAAAGATGTTAATAAAGCGTCGTAAAATAATCTACTTAAAAAAAAAAAAAAACAAATACAGCATAACTGCCATGTAGACTATGGGTAAAATGTTGTAGGCTCAAGAGCAAATACAGCACATGGGTTTATATTTTAGTAGTGGCAACTATGCTGCAGCGATGCCGTGCAAAGGAGCCAGGCAATATCATTTATATCACACGTTGCTTGCATGCCTCCCCTCCCTCAGAGCTAATGAACTCGCCCTCCCCCCTCCATGTCCGTTCACAGTGACAACCAGTGTTGCCAACTCGATGGAAATTCCGTCAAAACTGACGGAATTTCAACGTAGCGGACGGGAAAAAATGACTTTGACGGGTGACGGATTTTCTGGCGGAAATTACGATTTACATCGTCTTTTGACATTTTTAGCTGCTGTCATTTTGAATTGTTTAATTTTTGGGAGATTTTACTTTTTATTTGAACAGCCCTGCTGCCTGTTCCCTACTATGTTTAGGAATCGCTGTTTCAGATTTCCTCGTAATCAAGTTAGATGTTGACGAATTATTATTTTAATCAGGATTGGTAAGTAAGTTATGTTAAAATTTGCTTTGTATTTATTTATTTGGTCTTTTTTTTAATTTTGACGGATTCTGACGGATTTCCAGGTGTTAATACTGACGGGAATACAATTTATGTGTTTGCAACACTGGTGACAACAATAAGACGAGCAGTTGTGAGCAAGCGATGGCAGAATACAGTCGCAATGTTGTCGAAGGAGGAACAGAGAAGCTGGTTAAACAGTCAATGTACTAGTGTCACCAAGGATTGCAAGAGGATTGCGGTGCGGCTGCGTTGCCTTACTGAACAGTAACAAGGTGGGTTAGAGCCTTCAGACAAGGACGCGAAAGTGTGTTGGACATGTCTCGATCTGGTCACCCCAGTAAGTGACGAACATGTACAGACTGTGTCCGCGTTAGTGGAGACGAATCGGAACTTACCGATTCGTGAGTCTGTATCTTGCACTAACTCACGTATCGGTAAGTTCCGATTCGTGAGTTAGTGCAAGATACAGACTTAGCACCTTCGACTGTGTTTCACATCCTGAAGGTCCGCCTGAAAATGCGGAAAATTGCCTCAAAATGGGTTCCGCATGATTTAATGGACATGCAGAAATGGCAGCGATATGAGCTTCTCGTACTCTTGCAGCGTGAAGGAGAGGTCCTCTTACGGCGTATCATTACAACTGATGAGACCTGGGCCAGATCTTATGAACCTCAGCTGAAAAGCCAATCGGACGAGTGGCGTCATCACGGGTCACCATGAAAAACAACAGTTCGGCAGACTCCCACCAATGTGAAGGCTATGCTGATTCTTGTCTATGATTGGAATGGTGTGATCTTAAAGCAAAACGTTAATGCGGAGTACTATACTGTTTTCGCTGTAAGAAAAATCCTAATGTAAACATAAGCACGTTGCTGTCATACCCGTGATTGGCTCCCACATGACGCAGGAAAATATAGGTCGTATTTGGGAACCACAATCTTATATTATTTGAAAATAGAAAATTGAATTCTAGTTGTTAAATACGATAAAACATTTAACTTTACTCATATGTAAAACGCTATGTAAAAGAAAAGCTACATTTATATTTTGTTATGTACTATGAACGCGGATGAATACCAACAGTAATACCGAGGTAGTCTGTTCTTGTAACAAGCTGGCATCACTTGAGCTCGTAGTTGTTCACTTAAGCACGTGGTACTGAAGTATGGCTTCTGTACCCTCAACTGTCCATTGTGAAGACATAAGACTTAAAAATAATTTAATTTCAGTAATTATAAAGTAAATGTCTCCAAAGCAAACGAATGCATAGTAGTGAGGTTAGGCCTACTTGACGAGTAACGGGAAATGTTTAACATGAAACAGAATGTACAACAATAGGCGGGAACATGTACTGAGAATCTATGACGCCAAACAACGGCCAATGAAGCCTCACTTCAGTCACGTGCTATTGTTTATATTGGGATTTTTCTTACAGCGAAAAGATTATACGTTCGTTTTTTGTGAAACAATCTGCGAGCACCTCTGAGCAGAAAACGGCGACACTTTGTGGATAACCCACACATCGGGTGCATACAGGAGGTGTTGTATCTGAATTGTTATTTATTTTTTTTATTTTAGTAGGTTATTTTACGACGCTTTATTAACATCTTAGGTTATTTAGCGTCTGAATGAGATGAAGGTGACAATGCCGGTGAAATGAGTCCGGGGTCCAACACCGAAAGTTGCCCAGCATTTGCTCATATTGTGTTGAGGGAAAACCCCGGAAAAAAACCTTAACCAGGTAACTTACCCCGACCGGGAATCGAACCCGGGCCACCTGGTTTCGCGGCTACACGCGCTAACCGTTACTCCACAGGTGTGGGCTGAATTGTTCAATCGCTGGGGCTGGGAAGTGCTCTATCACCCGCCATATTCTCCGGATTTAAGTTCCTGCAACTTCGATCTAATCCCTAAGATGAAGAACCCATTTCGCGGGACCTGCTTCCGAACAGTTTACGTCTTACAGGCAACCGACCGCTCTAGTCGCACCATCAACAGATTAGGCAGTTCCAACGGCTTCCGCATCGCTGAGAACACGTAGTACGCAACGCTGGTGACTACATAGAAGGCTAGTAAAACTTTGAACCATGTAAGTATGATATGTATTGAGAAAAAAATAGTTGCCAGAACTAAAAAATCAACCCATGTATTTGTATCTGTAAAATTAGCTATATTTCTTCCTATAACCATTACAGGTTTGCCATTGACAAAGAGTCTCGTGATACAATAAGTATAGAGAAATGCCTTGAGACTTTATGAAACATATTTTTGTTGTTACAGTGAAAAATAATGTGAATTTATTTCCACTCAACAATAGGATTTTATTCTTCCAACAATAATTCCTTTTTACAATTCGCCTTAAACGCTCTCATCAACAATTGGATTTTCACTCAACACAGTATTCGTTATAGCACTCCACCGACGACAATGACAATTTACTTGGACTATTACGAACAACAATGAACTATTAATCTTAACTAATATTTACAAAGCACTATTTACAAATCAGAACTGTTAGTTCTCAGTTCACAGTTCTTCTAGCTCAGTCACTCGAGTTCACAGTATCTCGAACCACAGACCTTCAGAGACAGTTCACTGTACTCGAACTCAGGTCCCTCCGACTGCGGTCCACTGCACTCGAACTCAGGTCCCTCCAACTGCGGTCCACTGCACTCGAACTCAGGCCTTCGGATGCTGATACAGTTGCGGACGCACACTCGAGTCGAACTCCGGTACACAAGACTGGCTTGCTTGTTCTGGCTTACTCACTGACTGAATAACTGAAAAACACTGCTGTCGTTCCTTCGCGTCCGTAATTTATAACCACAGCGACGTAGCCTCGAAAGTTCGAATTCGCGATTCTTCCACTTCGACGGATTTCTCGGCCTCTCTAGGCAAGCAGAAGATGCGCGCGCAAACTCCCTCGCTGCGTAGGCCCTTTCCCCTCTCCGCCGCGCGCCGTCCCATAGTGCTCCGTGGAGCCGTGTCGGCTCACGCGCATTCTGCTCTCTTGCGGGACGCTGGTCGTGAGTTCGAATCTCACGTCGCTGTCACAATAACAAAGTGAAATAGATTGAAACACAAAATAATATACGAAATAACGCAAGAAGATGTGAATTACAGTCATGGTCCCTTTGAATTATGCCTGGAAATAGCTATTAATCCTTTGCGTGTTTGTTTTTA
Source organism: Periplaneta americana (assembly GCF_040183065.1). NCBI lineage: Eukaryota > Metazoa > Arthropoda > Insecta > Blattodea > Blattidae > Periplaneta > Periplaneta americana. The sequence continues at coordinate 153,235,745 of NC_091131.1, read as the reverse complement.
AAACAATATGTTTAATCTGTAACTACAGTCAGTGTATTGTTATTAGTATCTCTTTGTTGTTACATATTGCTTTAAAAAGAATTTGTTTAATTTGTAATCTTAAGTCATTTTTTCTACTATTCCTTTACTGTACTGTTTACATTTGTTTTTAAATCTTTTGTATTGCCTCTACCATTATATATTGCCCTTCAATAATTTCGGTATTCGTAATTGTAACTCATTACTTGTGTTATATTTTAATTATTGTAATTGTTCCTGAATCATGTATGTAACTTGTAACAGTAAATCATTGCTTGTAATATCTCTTTATTACTCTTAACTGTTTCATTGTTCATGAATTAAGTATTAATTTGAAAGTGAAAGTGAAACTTTGTTATATTAATCTACTATTGAGTATCTTTTTAAGATCGTGATTTACTCTGACACGGTTAGACATTCTTGTATATCTTTTATATTGATTATTCCTCAGACATCTCATTAATCTTTAACAGGAGCCATTCTTTCACTAATGTGCATGCTTCTACATAATTCATGTGAATTGTAACTGTGGCCACTATTTTATATTATCACTTTACTATTGTTTATAGGTTATAAAATATGTATTTTGATGCCAACTATAACCCTAATATACCTCAGGGTGAAATAGGGTTTATTAAATTGGATAAAAAAAATTCTTCTTTCTACTGCTGGTGATGATTACTAAATTAATTAATTGTCTAAATATAATAAGTAACACTTGATGCAATAATAACAATTTCCTTTTTGTGTTATATTTCAATGAGAGTGAATGAGTTCTCTGATAATTGAAAAAATGAAAACACAGATACAGAATAAATAGTCTGCCATTAAACTAATTAAATTAGTTGATTAATTCATTGTTTAAACATGATACAAACGTTCAATTTACTTAGACCGTATATAAAAATGCATTAAGCTATAAAATATCCTAATTATTAACAACAAATATTCTTGGGGTCATAAAGGACCCCAGATAAGTAGTATGAAATTCTAGTTGCGAGGGTTAAAAAAGAAAAGAGCTTTCCAGCCGATCTCGTGCTCTTATCTCTCAGCTATGTTGTGTAGTCTCGTAATGTTTTGTACGCAGGCGGGGACCCATCCTCAGGCACTTTTCAATAGCCAAGATTTTCAATAATAGTCGTCGTACTACATTTGGTGGCCAGTCCTTTGTTAATCGCATGTGTTGGAGAGTTATTTACAAATGGCTTTTAAGGTACCCGGAGGTTCATTGCCGCCCTCGCATAAGCCCGCCATTGGTCCCTATCCTGTGCAAGATTAATCCAGTCTCTATCATCACATCCGACCTCCCTCAAACCCATTTTAATATTATCCTCCCATCTACGTCTCGGTCTCCCAACTAACACTCTATATGCATTTCTGGATTCGCCCATATGTGCTACATGCCCTGCCCACCTCAAAGTCTGGATTTAATGTTCCTAATTATGTCAGGTGAAGAATACAATGCGATGTGTTGGAGAGTAATAAAAAAATAAGAATAAGATTTTTTTCTATTCGGTATCTCCTATCTGAATTTTGATTATCAACGAATTTTCGATCTAAACTTAATAGATTATAATTAGACACCGGAATGTGGCCACTACTCTTTGAAGTTAAGTGAGTACGGAGTTTGTGCAATGAGACAAATGACTTGACGAAGAGTAGTCGCACGAATTCCGCATCAAGGACAGCAACCACAATACACATATAAAAGAATAATTTCTGAGTAGAGCTTCGTTGTGTATTAAAATAAATAAATAGCCTACAGTCTTTGCTGTGAACTTCTAAATTCAATGTTACTGTTTCACTCTTAATGAAATGTTTTAGTCTATATTACAACAATTATAATTATACGTTGCTAAAATGTTGTCTTCGTGAAAGACGAACTTCAAAATAATACTTCAAAACAATTTTCAACTTCATATTCCAAAGCTGGGAGTAAACATTTTGTCAGCTTTCTCTCATCCGTACCAATGTGCACCACCGCTATCCTTACCGAATTCTATTCCTTGCAAGGAAGGAACATGATTTTAATACATTCAACCCCTGAACAAGCGAAAATGGAAGTGTCAGCATATTCGGGTAGTAGGACGATGACTACCAAGTAGTCTATAAGGGTCGTATTCGTAGACATTCTTAGCGCGGGCTTCTGGTGGATGATCAGCGAACTAACGTTTTTCGTATTCATAAACCAGTGTTAGCGATATTTATTTATTTATTTATTTATTTATTTATTTATTTATTTATTTATTTATTTATTTATTTATTTTGCTAATAATTGTAATGTAAAATATAATATATTAGAGATGGGTAAAAATAGCTGGAACAGTTTATTTGAAACTACTTCACAATTGAAACTATTTCGATACGAAACAGTTTCGTGATATAACCTGTTCCAACTGTTCCAAAGAGTGTTACACTGCTCCAGCGATCTCTTCAACGTCCCACATGGTTTCAAGAGATAAAGTGGTAAACAGTTCAATTTCTAAACAGTTTTCCTCTTCTTTGTTGTCTGTAAAGGCCACGTGTAGCGCTATCATTGACCTCCAATCGAAAGTAGATATAATATTATCCATGTTCCACACGGTCTTCGTGCAACAGTAGCCTATGTAGGATCGCGTAATTTAATTGTACGAATCAAATTCCCTAATAAATCTCCTAATTATTAGCTACCATTGATGGAGAATATGTTCATGGTGCCCTAACAAAGTGTTAATTATTAACATACCGCGAAAAATATCATCGGCTAATGTAATCGTTATTAAACTCTCCTAGGGTTATATGCGTTATTTTTACTAAAATCGATTCATTTTTATTGTAGTTATTTATTGTACCCTTAACAGTAACCTACGTCGAAATACACGGAACTGATTCAAAGGCGATTCAACGGCTTTGAAACATGTTCCCGAAGCAGATGAGAGGTTGAAACAGTTGGAACACTTGAAACAGTTGGCACTGATGTAAACATTTTGTTATGAAACTGTTTCTTTGAAACTGTTATTTTGGAACAGCTTCGTTCATGAAACAGTTACAATCGAAACTGTTTTTAGTTTATCCCAACTCTATATATCCAGAAAAACATTAGCTCGCCCCTGAAAGAGTAGAACTCGTGCTCAGGGGCGGATTCGTGAATTGAAATTAGCAAGTATACAATACAATTTGTCTTATGTCTACTATGCAATTAGAAATGATATGATATGAATCCTATACAAGTAACCAGTCGATAGCCTGGGCTAGATTAGCACGCTCGTAGCGCGGGCTAACGAAAGTCTATGGATAGCACTCTTTGTCTAGCTTTCATTACTCAGGTAATCTTTTTGTACTTTGATTTCTATTTTAATTTTAATTGTAATTATAATTGCAAATTTGATATTAATTGTAATTTTATTCTTCACTAGCCGTACCCGTGCGCTCTGCTGCACCCGTTAGAAATAAATATAAGGTAATTACATAATTAAAATAGGACATTTGATCCAGGGAACATTCGTGTTTGATAGAAGGATAAATCGTTTAATATGTTACTTAATATAAATTTATTTAAATAATTAAAATGCGATCATTTTGGTCCAGAGACTACTTATTGGTGCAATGACAATTCCTTTAACATGTTTCTAATTTTTATTACATGCAACCATACTTTAATGAACATTGACATCATTTAGATTTAATGTATACTTTATTTTACTTGTTATAGGTTTCCATTGAATTATGGTAATAATTTAATTTTAACCCTTGTTTTCTGCGTATTCAGTAAATGGCGTTTGGCCCACTATGGTTCTGAACCCTTCAAATAGCTTAAAGTATATTATATAATATTACATTACATATATATTATATATTATATTACATTACATTACATTATATTACATTACATTATATTATATCAGAAGCTACTGTAATAACATTATAGCATTATGTCCATCTAGAGAAACTACACTTTCCAATGGTGAAATAATAATTAATTATACAGATCGGTTAATTTAGCTTCCGATATTACGTCATACAAACACAGGAACATTCTCTGTAGGCTATATTTTATAGCTTTCGATTGTTGCTGTCCAAGGCCCCTTATAGACGAAGTCATTTGTTTTTTTATTTCATTATACGGCCTTGGATGGCAGTTATTTTAATTTTGAAACTCATTTATCTCATTAAATATCAGTCCTATCAAAATTTTTCAAGGAATAAAACTTATCGCAAATTATTTTTAAAGAAACTTTTGTTATGTAACATTTTTCGCAAAAATCAATAATAAGCGAGATATTTCGATTTATTTAATTCAGGCCCCCTTATAATCCCCCCCCCTTTAAATAATGTATTTTGAATGCCATACAGTCTAAAATCTAAGTTACAACGAACATAATTTATATTCCAATTTTCATCGAAATCCGTTCATCCATTATCGCGTGAAAAGGTAACAAACATACAGACAGACAGACATACAAACAAAAATTTCAAAAAAGCGATTTTCGGTTTCAGGGTGGTTAATTATATATGTTAGGACCAATTATTTTTGGAAAATCGAAAATTACCAGAAAAATTTCGGCTACAGATTTATTATTAGTATAGATATTGTAGTTTTAATCCCCTGGAAGAGGAGCAGAGAAGGTCTGACGGCCTTATCTCTACTAGGTTAAATACCACTAGTAGTCAGTGAAGTTCGATGAGTACTGAGAGGCGAATACTTTTGAAATAATGTCGCTCAAACAGGCACTGCATTAAGGAAGAAAGAAGTGCCTCTGTTCCGGTATTTTAAGCATGCGAGAAACACGTATTTAAATTTAACGCAGCAATATCCGAAACATGGAACAAAAGAAACACTTTACTCGGAACCTTTCATTGTAAGCCCTACAATGAAGATCTAAGATATAGAAATGGGAGGAAAATACGTAGATCGGCCTACACAACAGCAGACGCAGTTGCCAAGCACTCGGCGATCTTCAAGCGCTGTATAATTTACTTTGCTATATATTTCATTTTACATAATTAATTTCCACTGGAAACAGAATAATGGAAAGCCATGATTACAAAAGTGTGACCTCTCCCTTGTCAGTGTAGAGAAATTAAATTGTGTTACGTACATAACAATTATCTCCTCCCCGTAGCAGAAGCTACACGTGTAGCCTAATGCATCTACAGGGGCATTTTATTTTTATTTCAATTTTTATTGTACCTAGTTTTTGAATGTACTTCACTCCCACCCCGTCTACTAACGAAGTTCCAACTGTCCTCCACACAGAACCAAGGTCACATATAGTAAGCAGTATTGAGTTAAATGAGTATAGTACGTTCCAAAAATATGTTCGCGTTTTCCAGAGACGAAAACTTCCAATATTGAATCATATTTTCGTACAGGTACCGTCGTCCATTTGCCTACGTCGCATCCCGATTTCCCCCACCTGCTTCTGCTCGCTGCACTGTAAAGACTACTGGCTGGGCTGTCTCAGCTCTTTTCTGAAAACATTAATTTCTGTTAGGAATTAATTGGACGTCTACGTAATATTATACAACTGTTTAAAATAAGTTAAATAAAAGGCCTCGTTAAGTAATTAAATGTCACGTGATTTACTCCCTTTCTACGATCCTGCGATACATCCACTTGGACGGACAGTAGATAGTATGTCTGAGTAATTTTATCTGTGCGGGTCGGGCAGAAGTAAAGATTGAATTTACAGTACGTAAGGTACTCTTTTATAGAGTAGGTACAGAATTATTTCAACATGAGTTACTAAGTATGAAGGACGAAAGTGGTAAATGGAATTAGATGCAATAGTCTATAGTGCGACAATATGCACAAAAGAACAGAAGCCTGTATCGAAATGAACGGCCAACATTTTCAAAAATGTGTTTAAATATCCATCGCCCTGTCCATATTATCATTATTTTTCATTTTAATTTCGTTCTCTATATTGTACGCTAATGTGCTGTAGACAGTGTAATATACACTGCATAATGAATACGTTCGTGAGTAAAAACACTTATTGTTAATACTGTACTGTATTTTAATTAAACAAAACCTAATGAAAATTATCAAACTCAAAATTGTGATATTTCCTAGTTTACGTAAATGGATGAACTACTTTTCTTCCCTCCTATACCTAGTACAGTGATTTGTTTGTATTTTACGCCAGTATCATCGAACTCCAATCGTGGAAGGGGGTAGCAAACAGTGTTTCCGGTTCTCAAATTTAATCCAAAGGTATAGCCAGGTTAATATTAGAAATGCTAGTAAAAATAAAATGATGTCCCTGTACAACGAAACACATTGCAATTCACCACAGTCCGATTCTGACCCCTCCTCAAATGATGCTGGATGCATCCGCAGAAGCTAAATTTAATCTTTGTGCGTGGCTTGCTTAGTTTTCTACAGCAAGCTCACCGGTCAGATTGTTAATGTAATGTGTAATTCTTTGTATGGGAAATATCGAACTTAACATCCGCAAGTCTGCGGATTTTACAGTGAAACTGTGCAGAAAATGTATTTCAGGAGTCATCAGATTTTCCTTTCTAACCATCTGTTTTCTCTTCCTAGTGGTTTTTTTTTATTTATGCGAACTAGATTAATTTATTTATTTTATTGGGTTATTTTACGACGCTGTATCAACATCTAGGTTATTTAGTGTCTGAATGAAATGAAGGTGATAATGCCAGTGAAATGAGTCCGGGGTCCAGCACCGAAAGTTACTCAGCATTTGCTCTATTGGGTTGAGGGGAATACCCCGGAAAAAACCTCAACTCAACCAGGTAACTTGCCCCGACCGGGATTCGAACCCGGGCCACCTGGTTTCGCGGCCAGACGCGCTAACCGTTACTCCACAGGTGTGGACAACTAGATTAAGAACCAGGTAAATAAATCTTCCTTAAACTTAATTTCTGACTTGGAATCCTAACGATTCTGAAGAACTATAATACGTAGTTAGGCCTATGACCTTACAGCACTCCTGCATGAACTTGTGGGCTATACATATCACACAAAAAGTTGTAATAATGTTGGCACCCGCATAGACTGGAGTGACAGCGTAGGCCTATCTGTTCTCACTGAATGTAACTCTACGATAAGAGCTATTATAATAATATTAGGTTAATGCATAAGTTCGTCATCACAACGCAGCGTTGTTAGGAGTTAAAAAAGTATCACGGGATTAGGAGTATCAGGAATTAGGCAACTTTACCCTATACCCTATAATTCTTTATTCTTTAAACTTATTCGATAGTCTTGTCCACTCTCATTGCAGAAGATATTACATTTTAATAAAGTTGTTGGTTTTATGAGGCAATTAAAATCTGATGTGATGTTATAACACGAGGAGTCATCAATATATTGCTCAGTCAGTCATCTAAATGGTTGGCCATGATTCAGATTATTTGTCGGTGTTTTTCACTGCATTGTAATTGTTCACATTTTTTTTTTCAGGATCCACTCTAAACCGATAGTTGAATGATTCAGGAAAGGACAATTCGACAGTTTTCCACAGCCATGCCAGTCAGTGGAAATTTGCTCGCTCTAGCCAATCCTTGCTCATAGATACATACACAGCTCGCTTCCCTTCCCATGGCTGCAAAATGAGCAGCAAGGGTCTTGTATTTTTTTATTTTATTGAGTTATTTTACGACGCTGTATCAACATCTAGGTTATTTAGCGTCTGAATAATATGAAGGTGATAATGCCGGTGAAATGAGTCCGGGGTCCAGCACCGAAAGAGGGTTTTGTATAGTAGGGGGTGTGTACACATCAAAACACATGCCTTTCAGTATAAAAACAGAAGAAGTCCCACCAAAACTTATAATTAGAATGAAAGATGAGTGGAACAGAGAAAAATTCCCTCCAGCACCGGGAATTGAACCCGGGTTTTTAGCTATACATGGTGACATTCTATCCACTAAGCCACACCGAATTCCCATCCAGATGTCGGATTGAATCCTCTCAGTTTAAGTTCCAACTCTTGGGTTCCCTTTAGTGGCCTACCCTCATGCACTGCGTCATAGATGTATGACAGTGGCACAATGTCCATACATGTGCAGAGGTGCACTCGTTATGAGTGACTAACTGGCCGGGATCCGATGGAGTGCACAAAGGTAGACCACTAGAGGGAACCCAAGAGGTGGAACTTAAACTGAGAGGATTCAATCCGACAACGGGATGGGAATCCGGTGTGGCTTAGTGGATAGAGCGTCAGCACGTATAGCTGAAAACCCGGGTTCACTTCACGGTGCCGAAGAGAATTTTTCTCTGTTCCACTCATCTTTCATCATATGATGACGCAGAATTTCTGTACGGAAATATCATAATAATAATAATAATAATAATAATAATAATAATAATAATAATAATAATAATAATAATAATATATATATATATATATATATATAATTTGAACTGGCAATGGAAATTACGGGAAAACGGCTGAACGGATTTTAATAAATGAACCCTCATTTTGAAGCTTGGAACCCAAAGTTTTTCGGAAAGATAGTAGTTTTCAGTGAAATGTTAATTTTCCTACATCATTTTCCTATTTCCCAAAATCCATCTTTCGTCAGTTTTGAGAACTAATTAATTGCATTGCAGAATAAAACAAAACACACACTACAATAAACAATAGACTACTACACGAAGCCATGACCTACAGGATTGCTGACATAGAGTTCAGATGGCTCAGATTCTTTCGCATCATAATGCCAATATGTAGATCTTAATTTGTTAATTTTTTGATAACGTATAAAAAATAATTTGTGCGAGATCGTGGGTATTTGCTTGCTTTCCGCACAAAACCAATACGCGGTAAGTGTGAAATACCACATTCAGTATTCCCAACGTAACACACATAACAATTTCCCTATTCTTACCGCTTAAGCGTCATATTCATTTTACTGCTTTAGGCTTTTAACGTATTATTTTTAAAGACGTTCAATATAGTAATAATTATAAATTGGAAACTTACCACTGCAATTTCACCTAAATTGCACTGTTAATTATTGTTTTTAAATATTTTGCACAACAAAAGCACATTGGTACTAGGATTCACAAAACTGCAACCACAGTCTCCAGTGCATCGACTTCCTGCCAGATGGAGGGTTTATCAAATGCTGCCATCTATAGTGCTAATGCTTCAACTTCGACGGAAACTGGAAAATCGATATTCATGCAAAAAAGTTTTACAATAGAAAAAACTGGTGGTGGTGCTCCAGTGACTCTGAATAACTGCACAAATGTGACAATTAATTTTAATGTGCAGAAATAAATAATTTTGTTATATTTTCAATGTGCAGAAATAAATAATTTTCTTAAAGTATTAACATGAAAAATAAATCATTACATAACCTTACCGTTTGTTTTAAGTTCGCATTTATAGACTGGGGGGGGGGGGGGAAGACAGACGTATATCACGGCCTGCTGGAGTATAGTAAACACAGAAAACATTTTATAGGAACAATGTTGAAGATAGATATATTTGTTTTCCAAAATTTCCGTCATTGAACAGAAACCAAGATGGAGATTTCATTGCAACTAATTAGAAATTCCTCTTTCAGGTATGTAATAAACGATCTTCGCACAAAATAATGTACGATACACGAGCGGTATGTTTGTTTTCATGTTCTAGGAAATTAAAAAAGCTCAACTACGTTTCGCTTTTTCAATCTTTTCCTCGAACATGAAAACGTCAACATAACGCTCTTGTAACGCGTATTACTATTACAGGTCTGATTCTCTGGTCTGTAGTTTTCCAAGTACAGCTGTGTATTGGATATTAATAACTGCAAAACTTAAGAATCTTTGATGACATTATTACCATTAAAAATGAAATATTATTATAGTTAATGCAACACATAATGGTATACTGAAGATATAAAGTTGAAACCTTTTGAAGCTTTAAATAAGTAGACGCAGAGAAAGAATATTTTATATTAGATCTTCATTTCTATAATTTACTGAGTAACGGGTATATGTTACTGAAAAGTATTAAAGTTACGTAAGGTAACAATATTGTTATTAAAAATGAAATACTTTTATAGTTATTAATTAAATGGTGTGGGTCTTTTTCATATATTTAATGGCAGTGTGATATAGATATTTATATGTCTGATTCTCTAATTTTCCTTGGTAGTAATTGAGTCATGCTTCCTATTTTAGCTGCCTCTTTAAACTACATCAAAATTAATTTCATATTTCTTTGGTTTAATCGATTAGATTTGTGATCGCTGCCAAGCATATTTTGTTGTTGGGGAAAATAGAATGCCATTTCACTTCTTGCTACCGTGATGAGTAAGTTTATTTCCCGCAACCAGCAACGAATGAAACACTGAAACTGCTAACGATTTACGATGGACAATTTTATTTAGGGCGCATATAAGATTCTACAACTCTGACATATCATTCGCCTCGTTTTCCGCATCTCAGCAATAGATTCCTCACAACAGCCTATATTACAGAAGATATACGGGCTAACATTCATTGTTGCACAAATTACTCCAGCAGTATTTGGTAGATCAGTATTGTCTGGAGGAAGCGCAAAAATTACAATTCCTAAGAAAAGATCAAAAGGTATTACTTATTGATAAAATAAGAGGCCTACAAGATTTTGTAGTCTCTTGATCACCTCAGCAAGATCTCTTAGTGGCAAAAAGTGATTCTGCCCTCTACATTTCAGGGTAGTTCACGAAACATGCAGCAGCTATACCAAGATGCTAAGTATTTAGTTCAAATCATGACAAAACTTACATTTTCTTAACTTTCACCTACAATCCGCAATGACCTGAAATAGCTACTGCATTGCTGATCTAAATGAGGGGTTGGAAAGCAATGGTGGATTGTTAATGGAGTTTGGACTTTTTCCATTGCTGGTTGTCACAATCAAAAATTAAGACACAACGTTTCGAAGGGTGGTTCTCCTTTCGTCTTCTGCATTACTCCCAAATGAAAAACCCACTGATCGTCCTGACATTGTTACTTGCGATTTCGCATCGAAACTCAAGAACTGAAAACGGATAGGTTCAACGAAAAGTATTTGGCATAAAAAACATTCAGAGGGAGTATGTTTCACTATTATGGAAGCAAATAACTTTCAAAATGTCTGGTATTCTTCATTGAAAATAATCTGAACAATTTTTATTTGAACTTCTTATGGATTTAGTTTGCAGTATTTGCTGCACAAGCCACTAGTATATTTATAATTAGAAATCATTTGTCTTGTGTTACAGAAAATTGGAAAACAATATTAAGATAGGATATTGTTTCCTTTCACTAAACAATTAATTGCTCCTGCTTCCTTCAGTTAGGATTGCTGCAGAGATCATTTCAATAACTGGAAGCACATGTGAGCAGTTTTTTTCCACAACTAATCTCAACGAAACTGAACAGAGATCACGTTTGACAGACAATAATCTCACATGCGTAATGCCACTTGCTAAAAGTAGTAAGTATTAAACCTAACATTGAGATAATTGTTGTAAACAAACAGCGCTCTACTGAAGCAACACAAACTTAAATGTTTGAGAAGTCCTTCATTTATAGCCAGAACCTTCCCAGCGTCAAAAATAACACCAGCGAATAGGGATTATAAAGAATGGACACTGAGCGAATTTTCCTGTGTTTTGTTTTTCTGTGCGCCAGCGGATAGTTCCACTTTCAAGCGCTAGAGGTAGTGTAATCGAGCATACGCTAACATAATAATTGAGAATAGAGTTGAGACACAGGATCCAAACATCGCCTACCTCATTGCATAATCCAGTAACGCTTTGCTTCAAATAAATTCAAGTTAACAGCTTTTCCTTATTTCTCAGTGACAAACTAGTTGTAATAATAATATTTTATATTTCAGATATCATAAATTATATTATAAAATAATATAATACATTATAAAATTAAGCATCAAATTCGTTTAATATTTTTATAATATAATATAATATAATATAATATAATATAATATAATATAGGTATATGGTTTTACTTCTCGTGAGAGTTTTGTTTTTCCATTTTCAGCGCTATCAAATCATTACATATTTTAATTGTTGTTGGGGTCAACGTCTGAACTCTCATTATAAAGGAACTCTAGAGTCTAGACATTACAGTTAATGAAGGATTTATTATTTTATGGATCCAATTTATTTTATTTGAGTACATAATGTACCTAGATGTATTAATTATATGTGTTATATTTCCGCTGTGTCGACTGCTAGCTGGTGTGATGTCAGCGCCAACTCTAGGGAGAAAGCAGAATCTGACGCTCTAGCTGGCTTGAAGGCCATTGAAATCGGTCCGGCTACATCAAAGGTACCGACGCGAAGTGTCCATTCTTTATAATCCCTATTCGCTGATAACACTGTCTAGTGCACTCCTAAGTTTCTTTTTAATTTGTGCTCTAAATGAATTTGTTTTAAGTAATAGTAATTCATAAAAATTAACGCCTTAATTTACAATGAGTTGCGTAATAGCTATACAAAGGTCAGTTTATGTACCACCACCACCACCACCACCACCACCACCACCACCACCACCATTTTTATTATAATGTTACATTGTTCAAAAGGAAAAATAATACTGTTTATTTCTGTAACTTCTACACAAAGATCAAAATCTGCATACACTGGTGCCAGGCTAATCGACGGTTTGCTACAGTCAACTAGCCCGTGAAAAGCAGGTTCCAGCCTGTCACATGACCACACCAATAGATTCAATAGTTCCTTTAGAGATCTTTGGGAACGTAGTCCTACATCATGCAGTCGATTTTGTATTGAGTTGACACAGTGGCCCCTGTAGTCCTGAGAATATCCCTTGTTTTACATGGTCGTCCTGCTCTGTGTATTTTTAGTATTTTTTTTAAGCATTTATTTATTTAGCCTGGTAGAGATAAGGCCGTCAGGCCTTCTCTGGCCCTCTACCAGGAGATTCCAACTATAATATGAATAATAAAATTACAATTAATATTAAATTTACAATTACAAATAAAATTACAATAAAAATCTAAGTACGAAAATATTACCTGGCTAATTGAAGCTAGATAATTTACCAACAGTAATCTCACTAGACGTTTTGATTTATCTAGAGAAAATCAAAACTCGAGTGGGATTTAATTGACTATTACACGATTAGAAGAAAGTATATAACGATTAGAAGTAACGAAGTACTCCAATACAATAAAATATTAATTGACTTACGAAAATACAACTGTCTTCAAATGTATTATTGTACCATCTCAACATTACAAATATTACGCTAGATGCATGCTAGATGGCAGTAGTGAGCAATGCCTTCTCGTCGAGAAGTTCTCGATCTATTATACACGATGGCAACGTTACTAGTCAAGAAGGCTTTGTTGATTCACTTTCATTTTTATTAAAATGCAACATTCCACTTCAATTATCCGAATCCCAGTAATCAACGTCACTTGGCAGATGATTTAATATTAAACAATCTCTGATACGTGACTATCCATAATATCATATAGCAGAAGCTATAACATAACCTAACTAATATACACAAGTGTTAGAAAAGTTTTAATTAACGACGATGACATAAAAAATAAACATGAATAATTTTAAAAGGAATAATTATTGAATGTACAATTTTCAAATTTGAATGTGGTTGGTGGTTCAATTGATGTTATATGGACGTGTGCGTAATAGAAGTGGAACTCGTTGATTTAGGCCTACATGGTGTATTCAACTTATTCAGAATTTCCGAATGAATAATTTTAAAAGGAATAATTACTGAATGTACAATTTTCAAATTTGAATGTGGTTGGTGGTTCAATTGATGTTATATTGGACGTGTGCGTAATAGAAGTGGTACTCGTTGATTTAGGCCTACATGGTGTATTCAACTTATTTAGGATTTCCGAATGATGCTCTTCATTTATTTGTAAATCGGATTTCAGAAGATGCATAGGTATGATCAGTGATTTTTATTAATTCTTGTAGTAGTATATTTGAAACTGCTGTGCATCGACTGGAGTGGCTTGTAATTATATATATATTTTACGTCCAGGCCAGCGCAGTTTCAAATGTTGGCAAACAAAGAAACAAATACTAGGGACGCGATAAAATTGTGCGATAAGGAGCCATGATTGGTTGAAATATGTCCTTTCGTACCGTTTTATTGGTCAAAAGTAGTATGACTTAGTAAGAGTGTAATTGTCATAGAAAAACAAAGAATATTTTATATTTACTGAATTACAAATTAAACCTAGAATTTCAAAATTGTATAGTGATGAAATTACTGGATATTGAAATATTTTGTGACAGATTAAGGAAACTATGTAGGCCTACAAGAAATCAATTACTGACCAAATGCCTACTAAGTTTGCGTTTGAATTCAATTTTATTTCGACAGTCCCTGATGCTATACTAAAAGCCAGGTTATGAACCGACTAAACAGGAAGTAGTTGGGAGGGCGAAAGGAAAGTGCGGGTTAGAGGTAAACCTGTGCAGTGATGACACGTTGAGTGTGGGGGGTTGGAGAGGAAAAGGAGAACGGAGCTTTTCATTGGACCTCGCGTGAAAATGTCATCTGCTAACGAAAATCTGGCAACGGAATCACGGAGACAGTGTAGGCAAACTTCCCAGTTCATTTGCAGTACCACGTGCATTACGAGTCGCATTTCGTACCAGCGTCATTAGCTCGCGCTTTCTTAAAAACAGTAATTTTAATGACTAATATTGTTGATAGTGTTATCGAGAACTATATACAGTAGTTATTTTAAACATATCGGTGACAAACGCTGAACACGCTTTGAATCTCGCGCCACCATGTGGCAACAGAGCTCAGAAAGAGAGCAACAGAACGTTGCTTGCGGTTTAGTCGGTTCATAACCTGGCTTTTAGTATAACAGGTAGCGAATTCCAGAGTCTTGGCTGGGCTATTGTGAAAGAGGATGAGTATGAGGAGGTGCGATGGGATGGTATTGTTAGTATTGTTTCATGACGAAAGCGTGTGTTCAGATTATGGTGGGAAGAAAGGTAAGTGAAGCGAGACGATAGGTACGAAGGAATAGAAGAGTTCAAGATTTCGAAGAGAAAGAGAAGTGAATGTAAATTTATTTTCTTATCTAGTTTAAGCCAGCCTATTGCTTCTAGGGATGGGGTAATATGATCATATTTACGAACATTGCTTACAATTTCGTACACACAAATTATGAGCACGTTGAAGTTTCGTTTTGTTGTCGCTGGAGAGGTTAGTCAGTAAAATGTCAGCATAGTCAAAATAGGGAAATATAGCGTCTGCACAAGGGACTTTTTTAAGCAAGAGGGGAGATGAACATTTATCCTTTTTAGCACATGGATAATAGAATATACTTTTCTGCAGGTTTCTGTGATTTGCATGTCCCAGTTGAGATTATTATCCATGTGAATGCCAAGATTTTTTACTGAAGAACTGAAAGGGATATGCACTGTACTTACTTTAACGGGGGAAATGTCGAGGTGTTTTACAGCGTCGGTTTGCCGTTTGTGTCCTAATATAATTGCTTGTGTCTTTCCAGGATTGATTTTAAGATGGAGTTTCTTTGTCCATGTTACAATCGAGTCAATGTCTTCGTTCAGTTTGCCTATAGCGTCGTTTACTCGGTCTAAGAGGGAAGAGATGTAGCATTGAAGGTCGTCAGCATACAAGTGATAGTGTCTGTCTGCTATGGAATTAGCAAATGCCAATTATTGTTCACACTCTCCAGAAATCATAAGGGATCTGATACCAGCTGCCATACAGGAATGTCTGCGAGTTTGTGGAGGTCACACACATTATTGGATTGACTCAAGGTGTATTTTTGTCAAATCAATCAGATTTGGATTTTTTTTTTTTCAAATTAAGACAGATTTTTGTTTCGTTATGTGTAAGAAGTTTACAATTTTATTTTGTTTTTTCTTTAAGCAATTGACATGTAATATAAATACGTAGAAATTTGTGGCATATTTGATTCAGAAATATTATAATATGCAAGACTTTTTTTTACCAGTTTATAATTATTTATATTAATGTATAGAAAGAAAACTAATTGCTAACAGACACCGCAACAAATTGAGCATTTTTGTCTAAAGCAAAATAAACTAATTTTTAGATGAAGTGTGATGCCTCTTGCGTGTATAAAAAAGCCCTGCTATTTACGAGTTTAACTCCAAGGTTCACAGCAACTGGGCTATTCCATCTCAAATCAACCGAAATAGAGAGAAAATTGACCTTGCAATTTTTAAATGCAATGAAACTTTTTCTGTCCGTTGACAACTGTGATACAATGCTTTGTGCAAAGTTTGAGGCATCAGAACTTCATAGAGTTTAAATTAAAAATATTTAAATTTATCATATTTTCGTAAAATTAGCAACTTTAAACTGTTTTGGCTCCGAAACACTTTCACCCAATGATCAAAATCATGGTTTATTTTGATGCTGAGAAATTAAAATTTATATTGCCATGTAAACAGTTTTTCTTACTTTTATGGAAATGGAGAAATTTAGATTTTTCTTCATTAAGACGCCTTTGACCACGAAAAAATATTTTTAAAATATATGGTTAGATTCCGCATTGACAGTACAAATAAACACATATTTTTTACTGGCGCACCGTTGATAAACTATTGAAAATATCAAATAAAGAAAATAAATAGTACGCGCGTGAAGTAACCAGCTGACTATGAGGCGGGAGCTAGCCGAGACAAGCAAGGCCAGGAGACAAACACGTGATGTTTCGTCTAGTAGCGCATAGCTGGGCTAGCTTTATCACAAGTTTTTAATAAACACAGGAGTAAAATGACGCCCAACGCTCGTTTATCTTCAGCTCTCGGACAGTGCGTGCGGTACTGCGCCGTTCAAGTCTAGGCGTATGAAAATAATTTATTTAATACCCCCGAAACTTATTGCCGAGCCACTAAGCAAACAATGCCAAAGTCCATCTTAATAATGCAAGTTCTTTTCTCAATATTTTTTACATTTTTACAAATGGACAAAAAGCCTAAAAGTAAGTAAAATCAGATTATCTGTCTCTCTGTATACAATAAAAATAAGGATTACTCCTTAACATAACCTACCAAATGTCAGCTTCAAAATAAGCTCCCGTTCAATGTTCTGCAGTAAATGGTTCCAGAGTTCTGAGCGCTGTAAGAGGCTCGTTTTTATAAAATACGCTAAATTTGTAGCTCAATAGTATGAAAACCGTTTGACTTTCGATAGTATATTTTTGAAAATGCACTGTCCTCAGCACCTTGTGTAAATAGGAAAAAAATTAGAGTATTAAAAAAATGCGAGGTTTTTTACTGATCGATTTCATATGGAATAGCCCAACTGTTTGGTAATGAGTTGTTTGCTGCAGTGTGTATTGGAGATGCTTGAAACGCCAACAAGCATTTTGTTTCGAGCGACCGGAAGTTTTTTACCGCAGTGTGAGCCTATTCTTAATATAATGTATATTGTACATTGTTGTTTTGTTTTTCAGAGGACAATTTTACAAGTTACAGAGAGATAAAAATACCAACTATTAGGGTGTTATTTGTAGTGGCAGTGATATTTTCGTTATATTTGTGCTGGACGTCGTCCCCTTTAACGTCAGCCGTGTACTCACGGTAACATCACAGTGCTCGTGACTTCCTAGATGTGCACTGTAGTCTGACAAGGCTGTCCTGTAGTAAATAAAACTACTTTTTAGTTAATTTAAATTAAAATTTCTTTATCAATAAAATTGTCTATCCATTTCGACGTACCTACATGTATCGTATAAGTAGAATAAGTTAAAACTAGGTTTCTGTGTCTCTTTTATGGCCAAGTTTACACCAGTTTACGGTACGGAAAAAAGTTAATTTCAGAGGAAATGGGGGAGATATATTCCACGCGATGTAGTCTACAAGGTCTCCCCTAAAAAAAATCTCCCCCTAAAGACCTGTAAGAAGCACTAATATTTCACAAGATAATAAAAGTTTTTCTTACCCCAGAGAGAACTTACTACACGTTTCACGTGAGCGAAGACTGTTCAATGGAATCTTCTCGGTTTTGTGGCCGCAATATGTACAATCCATTCCATTAACACCGCCACGTTTTGAACTTGTGTTTACATTCATGTTCCTCCACTGCTATGCAAGTATATATAGACACACACAGATAGCCATTCCTATGGATGGGCAATTCGTGCTCACGAAGTGCCAAAAACCTTGTCGTAAGAAAGACAGACGGAGCCAGCAGCAGTCCACTGACACGGTGCGCTGTGGCGGCTCATGCAGGTTGTTGTGACGTCTAATCTATGATTTGTATATCAGAATAACGCATGGTGTAATAATTATAGTAGTTTTATACAAACTGTAGCTAAATACACGTACTAAAATTATATTCTTCATAATTATAATATATTATGTACTAATACTGAAAACATAAATTGAACACGATCTTTTCAAGATACAACAAATACACCGATAATTGCAGCACTTATTTATTATTACATTATTGTTAATATTTATCTCATTTGAAACACAGAACGTGAGAGTTTACAAGTGTTTATAGATTAAAGAGTATGCTTCTATTTTAGAAGATATTATCCTACATTCCTAAACAATCACAAATTCAAGGAAGTACGAGTAATTGTTTCACATGTCACGGAAAATGAAATAAACTTACTCCTGAGATATTTCTGTAGGTTTATAGAGTTTTGACACTTCTTCCTTGCATTAAAATCTGGTTTAAATTTGAATGCACTATGCTGCCAGAAAGTCAAGGAGAATAGCAATGGCCAAGAAGGCTTTTAACAGAAAAAAGGAGCATCTTCTGCGGACCTCTGGAAAAAGAACTAAGGAAGAGACTAGAGAAGTGCTTCGTGTGGAGTGTGGCATTGTATGAGGCATTACGACGAAGTGAAGAAAAGTGAATATAAGCATTTGAAATGTGGATATGGAAAAGAATGGAGCATGAGAAGTGGACAGACAGAATAAGAAATGAAGCTGAGTTGGAAGAAGTGGGTGAAGAAAGAATGGTACTGAAACTGATCAGGAAGAGGAAAAGGAATTGATTGGGTCACTGGCTGAGAAGAAATTGCCTACTGAAGGATAACACTGGAAGGAATGGTGAACGGAAGAGAAGTTCGGGACAGAAGAAGATATCAAATGAAGATATTAAGATATATGGATCATATGCAGAGACAAAGAGGAAGGTATGAAATAGGAAATACTGCAGAATGCTGAGTTTGCAGTGAAATACTTGCCCTTGGGCAGAACATTATGAATGAATGAGTGTAGAAACAAATATGGTTACTAGACAGGAGGCAAATAAGCGTACATTTGGAAATTCTGACGTAGGCAGCATAGTTAGATTTCTGATTTCACAATCAAACTCTAAACCTTCAGGAGCTTCTATCGGCTGCAAGCCAAAAGGATTGCAAACACACTCCATTCTATTCCATTAATAATTCAATTTAAATCCTGTCCAAATTCAACCTCGCAAATTTCTAGCGCAACAATTAACAATAGATCCCTATTAGAAACAACAACAACCAAATTTCTTGGCTTAAAAATCGATAATGTGTTAAATTGGAAAAATCATATAAAAGAAATTACCCCCAAACTAAATTCAGCATGTTTTGCTATTAGATCTATGCACTCACCGATAATAACATATTTGACTTGGTTACAAACTATTTAGCTATTTTTTTTATTTCTAAATTTAATAGTTTTGATGGCACGACAAAAGAATACTATGAAATAAAATTAAGAAATGAAGGCTTACCAACGAGAGAGAGCTTGTATGAACTGTATAAGTATTTCTGTAATGAAAGAGGGATGGAAAATACTAGAATAAGAGAAGATATGCTAGCTGCACATTGCAGATTGAAACGTCAAGTACAACTTAGGAAGGTGAACAAATACGGATTGTAACTACATTCTAGAATGAGTTGAGTCTTGCATAAAACTAAAACCAAGTGCAAGATAAAACAAAAAAAAAATGTTTATTAAATATGTAAATTGGAGAAATTCTATTTAAATAATACTATATCTTTCATTGATTAAGTTCACGTTAACACTTTGTTAAAAACATAAAATTACTTAGTCATACGTTAAAAAGTGTTGAAATTTAAAAAAGGTATGTACCTTCGACAGACGGCCCGTTTCGACGTTATGTCTCGTCTTCTTCAGTGTCTCCTGAACTACTGGTGATCTTGATTCTGCGATTTGCATTTGTCGATGGTAGGGATGGGGGGTGTGTTGCTCTTATGGTGAGGGCCGGTTGTTTGTGTGTTATGACGTATCATGACGTCGAATAATGTGTATATCTTTGTGTAAAAAATTATTGTAAAGTGTGTAATGTAAGGATTCAATTGATTACTTGCATGTACTTTGTCTGTGATCTATAATATAATAAATATCACTACTAGATCTATGCAAAAGATAGTAAATATCAATACCTTAAAAACAATATACTTTGCATACTTCCACTCGGTAATGAGTTTTGGAATAATATTCTGGGGAAATTCCACAGATAGTAACAGTATATTTCTATTACAAAAAAGAGTAATTAGAATAATAGCAGGTGCCAAATCTAGGGAATCGTGTAGGACTATTTAAAAAAACTACAAATAATGCCCACGGTTTGTCAGTATATCTTTTCATTAATAATCTTCCTCTTATGTAATCGTGAAAACTTTGTAACTAATTCAACAGTTCATAGCATAAATACACGCCAAAAAAATTACTTTCATACTCCAACGGCAAGTCTATCGTGCTATCAAAAAGCAGTGCGTTATATGGCAGTAAACATTTTTGATAGCCTCCCTATCGATATAAAAAATGAAACTCAAAACATAAGATTATTTAGGTCCAAATTAAAGAAGTACCTAATTTCTCACGCCTTCTATTCTGTAGGTGAATTCATGACATTCAATAACACTTCCTGAAATTGATACTAAAACTATGTGTTGTGCTAGTAGACTATATTGTAAATCTCGTCTGTATATATGTCATCTAGACTGTGACTATAAATTAAGACTTTATAATAGTATTACGTTTTTTGACTTGTTCCATATTCTAGCTGTAAAGCAATGTATGAATACCATGGAATGTTAATAAATACAATACAATACAATACAATACAATACAATACAATTCCATTCCATCTCTCCAAACCTATCAGTGAATTCTGTTGTAACGTCTTGAAGAGCCTTCTATTTGATATGAAGATTTTCTTCATCCCTCTTCACGATAGTTTCTAGGAAAGAAAAGTGGGGAAGTTGTTTATGTTACGCTTGATACTGCCACATTTAATTATATCTATAAATAGTTAGCTGGTCGATCATATGTCGTGCAATTCTGTAACTCTCACGCATAACGTGCTGACGACATGCGATATCGGTCTCACCTTGTTGACATCCCATTTTTCTCTTTAGTTCTTCTAAAACTCTCTCTCTTGCACATCCATAGCGTGGTCTTTTTTTTTTTCTTTTTTTCTCTTGTACAGAGGAGGGACCGAAGGCTTACACTGCACCCTGAGGTTTATTGTGCTTACCACTCCTATTCTTGTGAATGAATGGGTAGCCGAACGGCCGCGCTCTTGTACAAGTACAGCACGCTGCACCATGAACTTAACCCGGGCTATTGTGTGGCTGATGATATGGGAATTAATGATGGCGAAATGAGTCCGAGGTTCAACGACTAAAGTTACCCAGCAATTCTGCTTCAATTGGTTGAGCGAAAACCCCA
Source organism: Periplaneta americana (assembly GCF_040183065.1). NCBI lineage: Eukaryota > Metazoa > Arthropoda > Insecta > Blattodea > Blattidae > Periplaneta > Periplaneta americana. The sequence continues at coordinate 153,214,079 of NC_091131.1, read as the reverse complement.
ACCAGGTAACTTGTCCCAAGCAGGATTTGAACCCAGGTCTGCTCGTTTTATAGCCAGACGTGCTCACCATTACTCCACAACGGTGGACTCATACAGTATTACTTTACCAAAACTTTCCCCGTGTTTATTTGTAAAATGTCTTCTGATATTAAAATGTTATGCGTAAAGAGCTGTAGGATATAAGATACCTATATAACTACACCTTTCTTCTTAACAAAAACGTACTTTTTCCCCCAGTCGTGAATGAAAGAGAAACGATCTGATCGGATTTTACTGTGTTTCATTCATTACGAGCCGCCGTTTACGGCAGACTCGAGCGAACTTACGTCTTGCAAGAACCGTGTACAGACACTACAGCTAGAACAGAGTTCGTTCCATCTGACTGTTCACACTTGTGGAGTAACGGTTAGCGCGTCTAGCCGCGAAACCAGGTGGCCCGGGTCGATTCCCGGTCGGGACAATTTACCTGGTTGAGGTTTTTTCTGGGGTTTTCCCTCAGCCCAATATGAGCAAATTCTGGGTAACTTTCGGTGTTGGACCCCGGACTCATTCCACTGGCATTATCGCCTTCATCTCATTCAGACGCTAAATACCCTAAGCTGTTGATAAAGCGTCGTAAAATAACCTACTAAAATAAAATAAAAATCCATCTGACTGAAATTGTGTTGACAGTTCGAGAGCACGAGCACCCATGGTCATTCCTATGAGAAGTGGCGTGTCGCTGCACCTCTGAAATGTTGGTATAGGCTATATCGCAAACGTGTTCTATTTTGTAATGACGGCGCAGTTGCTACTCTATCTAATTCTATCATACATAAATGTACAGCTGTCCAAAAAAAAGTGGACGCACTCGTGAACAGCGAATATTTTCTAAGTTCACTTCGGGTCGCGCCGATGCATCTGCTTGTAGAAGCAGTGGTAGTGCGCTCGCTTAATGATTCGGAGGTTGTGAGTTCGGGTCTTGTTTAAGTTTTCATTAAATTTTTAATCGTTCTTTAGCGATATACTCTATTTTATATAAGTAATGATTATAATATTTATAATATAAATAATCCTTTTCTTGGTAAAATACGTTATTTTATTTAAACAATTAATTTATATATTATACAATATCTTATTTTAAACAAACCGATATTCATCATTCATATTCTGTTATCGTTCTTTAGCGATATAAATAATATTAACGTTATTTTATATTCTGTTATCGTTCATTAGCGATATAAATGCTCTGTATTTTATATAAGTAATTGTTGTAATATTTATAATATAAATAATCCTTTTCCTTGGTAAAATAGGTTATTTTATTTAAATAATTAATTTATATATTATTCAATATCTTATATTAAACAAACCGATATTTATCATTCATATTCTGTTATCGTTCTTTAGCTATATAAATAATATTCAAGTTATCATTTATATTCTGTTATTGTTCATTAGCGATATAAATAAAATAAATTTAATATTAGGTTTGGAACAATACAGTTGCATAATACTAGTGTTAGTTTTTTTCTTTTTATATTATTACATTATACTATCCTGAAAGACAGTAAAATGAAAAGGAGTGACGATAAATTGAACCTGAGACGTTTACATCTCAATTCCGACGTTCTTTCGACTTAGCTAAGGAGGGGCACAAGTAGAGAAATATTTCCGGAAAAATTAGCTCAATCCTCCTCCAAGATTGTCTGATGATTTGTAGAAGCTCGTCCAGGATACGGGGGCCAAAGGCTAATTGGGATTTCCCGGTCTCTCATAGGGTCAAAATCCCTGATAGAACTGATATTTAACCCTTGCGGTGAATTTCGGTGAAGTTCGGAGGGCCTAATTAGTCAAATCCACTCTCCTCAGCTCCACGCTGGCCCCCCCTGGGCTCTATTAAGATACGAAGGAGAGTGTGATGTGCAGAAAGCAACGGGAAGCTACAGCATTTATCCTTCCCGAGAACAACTGCAAACATGAGCAAAGGAAGCTTCTAATAGAAAAAGGAGCATCTTCTGGGGGCCTTTGGGAAAAAAAACTAAGGAAGAGACTAGTGAAGTGCTTTTCGTGGAGTGTGGCATTGTATCCGGCAGAAACATGGAATTACGACGAAATGAAGAGAAACGAATAGAAGCGTTTGAAATGTGGGTATGGAGAAGAATGAAGCGTGTGAAGTGGACAGACAGAATAAGAAATGAAGTTACGTTGGAAAAAATGGGTGAAAAAAGAATGATGCTGAAACTGATCACAAAGAGAAAAAGGAATTGGTTGGGCCATTGGCTAAGAAGAAACTGGCTATTGAAGGATGCACTGGAAGGAATGGTGAAAAGTTAATGTTATGTTTCATTTAACGACGCTCGCAATTGCAGAGGTTATATCAGCGTTGCCGAATGTGCCGGAATTTTGTCCCGCAGGAGTTCTTTTACATGCCAGTAAATCTACTAACATGAGCCTGTCGCATTTAAGCACACTTAAATGGCATCGACCTGGACCGGGATCGAACCCGCAACCTTGGGCATAGAAGGCCAGCGCTATACCAACTTGCCAACCAGGTCGACATGGTGAAAGGGAGAAGAGTTTGGGACAGAGGAAGATATCAAATGATAGAAGACATTAAGATATATGAAGCATATGCGGAGACTAAGAGGAAGGCAGAAAATAGGAGACTGGAGAATGCTGGGTTTGCAGTGAAAGACCTGCCAATGGGCAGACCACGTATGTATGTATGTATGTATGTATGTATGTATTTTTGTATGTCCAGGATGCCTGGGATTTCGTGGCTGAGAATAGTCGTTATTTGAAAAGACTAGTCGCTTCCATGCCCACTCGACTGCAAGATGTGATCGAGATGGAAGGAAGATGAACTAAATATTGAATCGTGTTTTTTTGTTTTGTTTTGTTTTTTTTTTTTTTTAACGTTTAATTGTTTGAATGTTCTAAGGTAGACGCCAGTAAGTTCGTTTTGTTTAGGCCACGAAAGGTATTTGTGTTGAGAATAAAATCTTTCTTCTTTTCCATTTGCAGCCATAATGCCACAGTAAATAATAATAAAATCATGGTATAATACATTCATGAACCTGATGTTCATTACTACAACAGTCATAAAAGAGATAGGAGCAATTATATTGCTCTCTGTTAAATAATAATAATAAAAAAGGTACAGGTATCCCCGTAACATGCCATGAAGGGACTTGGGGGGCATGGAGGTAGATTAATAATAATAATAATAATAATAATAATAATAATAATAATAATAATAATAATAATAATAGAAGGCTAGTACCAGTGAGAAGGAGAGAAGGTGAGGAGAACCCGTCAGATGATGGTGGAGTAACTTGCTTTAAAATGGTTTATATAAAATACGGTTTATTAGTTGATGCGAAGATGTACATTGAAGAGTGTCATTTACAAGACATTGTTTATTTATGCTTAAAACCCATTCTTGTTCGTCCTTTAAGAACTGCATGTCAAGCATACTGGAATGTCGTATTATGTGACATGAAACAAGAACGAACACCTCCGCGACCTTGGAAGGAAAGCGCCATTGTAAACCAGTGAGCTCTATACTAAACCACAGAGCTCGCTGCGTAAAACCGGCTTGCTTACAAATACTCGTCCATCAAACAAAGCGAATTTTAAGGTTCGCTTTCTAGATGAAATTGCAGGCAGACAGATACTTGTGCTGTGTCAGTGAAGTTTTATAGTTTATAGTGCAAAGTATTTGAACAGTGAAATATTTTAGAAGTGTTAGTGAAATGAGAATAGTGTCAGTGAAATGTGTCGCAGTTCCAGAGCAGTGAGTGAGTGAGTTGACAGTGGGTACTTGTGCATGTATGGACATATCATACTCGTGGGTTTCAGTTAGAACTTAGGGTTACGATACAAATTTTATTTACTTTAAATGGTATTTACATGACCGTGCTTCGATGCTCCAAATTATTATTATTATTATTATTATTATTATTATTATTATTATTATTATTAATTGTCATTATTGAGTGTAATTAGTTACCATTGCCTCCGGGTATTTACCCATTTGCAGTGTGAATGAATACACACACACACACACAAACATATGCTCAATCTATCTGCAGTTTGGATCTATATTACTTACTTACAAATGGCTTTTAAGGAACCCAGAGGTTCATTGCCGCCCTCACATAAGCCCGCCATTGGTCCCTATCCTGAGAAGATTAATCCAGTCTCTACCATCATATCCCACCTCCCTCAAATCTATTTCAATATTATCTTCCCATCAACGTCTCGGCCTCCCCAAAGATCTTTTTCCCCCTGGCCTTCCAACTAATACTCTATATCAGCGGTCGTTAGCACAGAGCACACTGGGGCTAGCGTCTATTACCCGCGGAGAACACAGTGCACCATGCTGCACTCGTAGCTGCTAGAGGGTATCCTCACTACCGCTTCCTGCTGCACGACGGGGCACACGGGACGGCTCCGCTTACCCTCGAGTGCTAACGACCACTGCTCTATATGCATTTCTGGATTCGCTCATACGTGCTACATGCCCTGACCATCTCAAACGTCTGGATTTAATGTTCCTAATTATATCAGGTGAAGAATACAATGCGTGCAGTTCTGCGTTGTATAACTTTCTCCATTCTCCTGTAACTTCATCCCTCTTAGCCACAAATATTTTCCTAAGCGCCTTATTCTCAAACACCCTTAACTTATGTTCCTCTCTCAAAGTGAGAGTCCAAGTTTGACAACCATAAAGAACAACCGGTAAATATAACTGTTTTATAAATTCTAACTTTCAGATTTTTTGACACCAGACTGGATGACAAAAGCTTCTCAACCGAATAAAAACAGGCATTTCCCATATTTATTCTGTGTTTAATTTCCTCCCAATTATCACTTATACTTGTTACTGTTGCTCCAAGATATTTGCATTTTTCACCTCTTCAAAGGATAAATTTTCAATTTTTATATTTCCATTTCGTACAATATTCTCATCACGAGACATAATCATATACTTTGTCTTTCCGGGATTTATTTCCAAACCTATCTCTTTACTTGCTTCCAGTAAAATTCCCGTGTTTTCCCTAATCGGTTGTGGATTTTCTCCTAATATATTCACGTCATCCGCATAGACAAGCAGCTGATGTAACCCGTTCAATTCCAAACCCTCTCTGTTATCCTGGACTTTCAGGCGTATAATCGAGGGAAAATTGCAATATCTTTCAAAATACGTAATATATGTCAAAATACTATACTTATTATTCACCAAAATATGTATAATCGAGGGAAAATTGCAATATCCTTCAAAATACGTAATATATGTCAAAATACTGTACTTATTATTCACCAAAATATGTAAAAATATGTATAATCGAGGGAAAATTGCAATATCCTTCAAAATACTGTACTTATTATTCACCAAAATATGTAAAAATATGTATAATCGAGGGAAAATTGCAATATCCTTCAAAATACGTAATATATGTCAAAATACTGTACTTATTATTCACCAAAATATGTAAAAATATGTATAATCGAGGGAAAATTGCAATATCCTTCAAAATACTGTACTTATTATTCACCAAAATATGTAAAAATATGTATAATCGAGGGAAAATTGCAATATCCTTCAAAATACTGTACTTATTATTCACCAAAATATGTAAAAATATGTATAATCGAGGGAAAATTGCAATATCCTTCAAAATACTGTACTTATTATTCACCAAAATATGTAAAAATATGTATAATCGAGGGAAAATCGCAATATCCTTCAAAATACGTAATATATGTCAAAATACTATACTTATTATTCACCAAAATATGTAAAAATATGTATAATCGAGGGAAAATTGCAATATGCTTCAAAATACGTAATATATGCCAAAATACTTATTATTCACCAAAATATGTAAAAATATTTATAATCGAGGGAAAATTGCAATATCCATCAAAATACGTAATATATGCCAAAATACTTATTATTCACCAAAATATGTAAAAATATGTAACTTTTAACTTATGAGTAATGATCCCTTTGGTGTGATTCGCCGACACTTTTTAGCATGCACATGCGAGTTTCCGTATTCCATCCAATATTTCGTTCAAACATGTTACATACCTTAAGCTAAAACTTGAAATATAACTTGACATTTAATCTTTCACAATGTTGAACACACACCCTTCTTTCTTTCACACTGAATAACTGTCTCACACCACATGCAAGGTCAGCTGCCTGCGGGTCCAACTTCACGACAATATGGTGCTGATATATTGCTGTTTATTGTAGTTTAGATTACAGTTTATGAAGGTTCAATAGGTTTATAATGCTAATTTATCAATGAAATACATTTTCACGAGGGTGACCAAAGTTAATTTTGTCCCGCTAGATTCGCGTTTCGGCTAGCAGAACAAAATTGATAACTTCTTCCCTAACAGATTTTTATGAAACTTTATACAGTAATTACAGGTAGCATACTTGTTTTGTATACAAATCTCATTTTGTGTAAAAGGAAGTGAATTTAGACAAAATTATCAACTTTTCTCCTATCTAACAATTTAATATAGTAGTTACAGCTTAAATTTGTTTTGTATACAAACTCTCATTACCAGAGACCGGAACTTTGCAGAATGCCTTTTCAAATGTGTTAAATCTATCTTCATTTTGAAAGTAAATCTGTACGAATTATACCTTTGTGATTGAAACGTCACAGTTTTATGTTGCCCTTTTCTGCCTTTTTTTTTTAAATATAAATAACTAATTTAAAAAATAAATGCTTTTTTGCCTTTATTTGATTATTTACCTATTTATTAATTTATTATTAAAAACTGCCTACAGGTATATTTTAATTTATTTCTATAACCGCTACAATCAAAGTAACTTCACCGAATGTATATTATTGTCTTTCAGTCAGTTCATATTCTCTTTGCAACAATGAGGTGCCGTGCAAAAATGTATAACAGTAAGCGTTTTAATTATCGTTTGTGTTTATTTGACAAGGGAACAATGAGTGCGGGTCTAACGTTATTTTAACGGTTTTTTTATTTCAGTTTTAATATTTCATATTTAAATATTTCATATCGCAACATATCAATACAACCAAACACAAAAATGCACTTTTCAAGGCTACTGGGAAGAAGATATTTCTTTGCTTCCAACAGTAATTGCAACTTCGAGTCGAAAATCTCAATTTGCATTCCACTTATGTAAAGCTTTTCTTGCTGCCGAAATCACTTTGTAGAAATGCAAGGTTGTGGGTCTAGTGCAAGGTTTTTGTAATTGCCTTTTATTGCGTATTTTAGCTATTTATAATGCTTTTGTCTGTCTATTTTAGATATTTATGATGCCTTTTTGCCTGCCTATTTTAATGAATCATAATTCCTAAACTTCCGATCTCTGCTCATTACATTCGTGTAAACCAAACTATCACATTATAGAAGATGAATTTAAACAAAATTGTCAATTTTTCTCCTAGCAGATTTTCTTCAAACTGTATACGGTAGTTACAGGTACACATATTTGTTTTGTAAACAAACTCTCATTACATTTGTGTAAGGAAACTACCCCATTATAGGGGCGAATTTAGACAAAATTAATAACTTTTCTATGTAACAGGTTGTCATGAAATTTTGCAGTTTAAGTTCTAGCAAGACCTGTCCTCATGTATGGCAGTGAGGCCTGGACTGTCCGAAACTCAGATGTTCAACGCCTAAGAACTGCGGAAATGAGATTTCTAAGGAGGACTGCCGGCTACAGCTTGCTTGACCACAAAAAGAATGAATTAGAAAAAAATTGAAAATTTCACCTGTTTATGAACATTTCAACCACTATAGACAAAAATGGCTTAACCATGTCAATAGGATGGAACGTTCGAGACTCCCAAGACAAATTCTCCGCTATATACCACATGGAAGACGATCTTTGGGACGCCTCCTGAAAAGATGGACGGAGACCGTAACAGGCCACTACGCCTAATAGGCCTACCTGCAAGGACGACGACGACGACGACGATGATGATGATAAAGCATCTTATAGCCCATACATTTCTCTACAATATACTACATTTTTATTGATATGTTCGGATATGTATTTTAAAATCTGTTTTAAGGTCTAGAATAAAAATAACAATAAATTTTTCCCCTAACGAATACTACTTAATATCACAGAAACACAGCTTTCAATATAGGTATAATTATATCAAAAAGTTACACATACTCCTATATTTAAAATTCACTGGAGTGGGAGCTTCCTCTTGTTCACACTTCCTTGTAGCCTCTAACTAATCTCACAATGACAGTAACAGTCTGACGCCAGACACGAAGTCAGCATTTAAACTTCTAACATTCAACTTTGAGGCTCTATCACACAATATTATTTTAGATTACTCTTGTTTGAAGACTGAATCATGAAAAAGTAATACTGAACCATTTTTACTTACACCTTCAAGGGTGACCAAAATTATTTTTGTCCCGATAGATTCGTGATTTGGAACACTGTACATTGTGCGATACGACATAATGGTTAACATATCTGACCGTGAAACAAGCAGGTCCGGGTTCAAATCCTGGTTGGGACAAGTTGCCTGGTTGAGTTTTTTCCGAGGTTTTCCCTCAACCCATATAGAGCAAATGCTGGGAAACTAACAGAACACCACAATAATCGAAATGCGGCATTAATATATACATATATATTTTTTTTAAGAAAATAATCTGCCCTCAATGAGGGTGACCATAAAGATCCAGAATAAAAGCACTACAGAATAATTTAGAAAGACAGGAATTGTTTAGTAAAAAATTCAGAGAAATGTAAACCCAACAGAATCATCAATGGCCAAAATATAAATGGCAATGTAATATTTGGATTGAATCCTTAAGAATATTCAACAAAATTTTTTGAATTTAAAAAAATCAGAGTCCGAGTTCTTTTAAAATATCACATTATGTGAATTTAGGAAGTGTGCCACGTGCACCAAACAAAAGACCAGAAGTACTCCACTGATTAGTGGGAATGTTATATTTCTCACTTAGATAAGGGATGCAGGACTCATAAATGGATTTCTTCTCCTCATGAACGTGTTGTACTAGAGTAAGTTTTAGTGGCTGGGGCAAGAAGTTTCTTAAGCGACTCAAACAGTGAATGGAAGAACAGATTTTTTTTTTTTGCCGTTTAACTTGAAAATTCCCATTTAGATTATTGTCTAAAAAGAAGTCAAGACGAATAGATGTCTGTCCGAAGTTATTAGTACCGAAGAAGTCTGCAACCCATATGATGCTTTACTAGTTTATATTATATTATATTATATTATATTATATTATATTATATTATATTATATTATATTATATTATATTATATTATATTATGTATATATAATTTGAACTGGTAATGGAAATTACGGGAAAACGGCTGAACGGATTTTAATAAATGGCCCCTCATTTTGAAGCTTGGAACCCAAAGTTTTTCGGGAAAGTAGTAATTTTCAGTGAAATGTCAATTTTCCTACATAATTTTCCTATTTTCCAAAATCCATCTGTTGTCAGTTTTGAGAACATTTTATTGAATCACGGCCGACTTGATTGAATTTGAGAACAAAACACACACTACAATAAACAACAGGCTATTAGCCGAAGGCCATGACTGCAGGATTGCCGACATATTTAGAGCTCAATTCAATTTGTTATTAAAAACTGATTCTGCAGTGTATAATTTTCTGAGTACAGCTGTGTATTGGATATTCAAATCTACGAAACTTGAGGTGGTTTGATGATATTGTTACCATTAGAAATTAAATATTATTATAGTTAATATCATGATGCGTCTATTTTTCATTAATTGTACATAATATTAATGCTATATTGATGACATGAAAGTGAAACGTTTTGAGGTTATGTAAGCAAATGTAAGAATATGTTAATTTAGATCTTCATTTCTATAATTTACTGAGTGGCTGCTATATATAACTACAAAACTTAAGTAAGATAATAATATTGTTATTAAAAATCAAATATTTTTATACTTATTAACCAAGTGGGGTTGGGTCTTTTTCCATATACTTAATGGCGGTGTAGTGTAGATATTGATATGTGTCATTGTCTTCAGTATTGGCTCGAGAGAGCGCAAAAATTACAGTTCCTAAGGAAAGATCAAAAGGTATTACTTACTGATAAAATAAGAGGCCTATAAAATTTTGTAGTCTCCAGATCATTTCAGCAAGATCTCTTAGTAGGATAAAATGATTTTACGCTCTACATTTCAAGTTCTACATGCAGCAGCTATACGATAATGCTATTGTTCGAAAGCTTAGCAAACCTGACATTTTTTTAACTTTTGCTTACAATCCACAATGACCTGAAATAGCTACTGCTATCGTTCTGACATTGATACTTGCGTTTTCGCATTGAAACCCCAAAACGGAAGTTGGATAGGTTCAAGAAAAAGTATTTGGCCTAAAAAAATCCATTCAGAAGGAGTATGTTTCATTATTATGGAATCAAATAACTATCAAAAAGACAAGTATTCTTCATTGAAAATAATTCTGAAAAATATTTATTTGAATGTCTAACGAACTTAGTTTGCAGCATCATTTGCTGCACAAGCCACTAGTATATTATATTACTATGATGCACCGAAGTACATATGGAGTTTCAGTGCAGTAATTCTGCGTTTCCATATGGTGAAGAATCGGTAGAACGGAGAAAAATTCTCTCTGGCACAAGGACTCGAACCCGGATTTCCAACTATACCTGCTGGTGTTTTATCCACTAAGCCACACCGGATTCAAGCTCCAATGCCGGATTGAATTCCTCTCATTCTAAGTTCTGCCTACTGTGTTCCCCTTTGTTGGCCTAACCTCGCGTACCGTGTCACAGTATATGTTACAGTAGACACAATGTCCAACTACAGAGGTGCATGCTTACGAGTGACTAAGTTTATATCAATCGTCTCATAAGTAAGTTTAGTGTTCTGTAACATTTTGACGACATTCTTTATTTGGGCAAAGCAATTGACAGGATGCTATGATTATTATTGCGTAATGTGAGCATGTGACAGTCAATTGTTAGTGCAAAGAATATAAAATGGAGGCGATAAAGTTGGTCTGTCCAAAACAACTTCCGACCTGACAAATGGCGCCTTTAGTATGTTACCATGGCAACCATTCAAATCAACCAATCACGAGAGAGGCGTAACCATGGTAACGGGATGGTGCTGCCGTGTCTATGTTTACAATTTGCACGTGAATACCACCAGTGTTGCCAATTCAGCGGTTTTCCCGCTAAATCTAGCTTTTTTTGGATAACCGTCTCGCGGGTAAAATTATATTATCCCGCTTAGCGGGAATACTAGCTGTTTTTAATCTTTAAAGTTTCTGAAATGAAATTCATATTAGCATTATAAGCGGCTTTCATAATTACATTTAATTCGTTCAGTGTGTGTTTTGTGAAATAATGGATGTGTTAATGTAGTGATAATTCCATATTATATATGTTACAGTTAAAACCCGAAATCCGTCAAAACCAGTTTCAACTAGTAAAAACTAGTTTAAGCAAATAAAGATAGATAGAAAGTGAGTTTTCGTGTCAGGTTAGGTTTGGTTTGTTTAGGTTTTTGTTTGATAAAAGCCTAAAAAAAAAAACCTAAACAAAACAAACCTGACCTGTCATTGATTCTAGATCTTACGAAAATTCGCTTTCTATCTATCTATATTTTAAATCTAGTTTTTACTAGTGGAAACTGGTTTTGTCGAATTTTGGGTTTTAACGGTAACATATATCGTGTAATAAGAATTTAAATAAGTTGTGTCTCTGATAAAAGTGTTCAAAATTGCTTTATAGCGCCACACTGGCAATGATAATAGCGTGCAATATTCGTTACATTGGCGGGTGGATGCTGTATCTTGACCATTATTATTATTATTATTATTATTATTATTATTATTATTTAATAAGTATACATTAAAATCTAGAGATATTTGTTAGAAAATCGCGGGTTTTCGAAAGCCATCTAGCGGGATTATACGAACAACTGTTGGCAACACTGGTCCTAAAGCTGCTGCCGCGGCTCGAAGAATACACTAAGTCGAAGGAGGAAGGGGCCATTACTCATTAGTGAGCACGTAGCACAACAATGGAGAGTTTTAATAATGGAGGAGACATTACAGATGAGGCGCCACAGCATACGGACTGGACCTGACTTGAGTCAAGAAGGAAAATCCAGCAGGAATTTACGAATTGTTGTACCCGACTGGAGTCAGGTGGGTTTCTGTTGCTGCTGGAAACAGACCACCGCAACTCAGCGTATGTTTTCCTGGTATCGTTGTCATCACATTGGAATGAGGTGCAAGAAAGACTTACTGAACTTGTAAGAAATCATTCGATTCTTTACGACATTTATAATGAACATTATAATGTGACCATGAAAATGAAGATATGGAATGACTTAATCATAATCAAATTGTTCTTCTCCAATGTAATTTTTTAATTGTGATCCAGTTAGATGTCTTAACGAAGTATGAAACTGATTATGACTTTTCCGCTCAGTGATGAATTCAGGGAGTGACCCGGGAGCAAATTTCCCTCCCCCTCGAATTTCATGATGCCCTCACCCGGAGATTTCAAAATATTTTAACTAAAAATATATCATAGAAATTGTAAATAATATGCAGGGTGATTCACGAGGGTTTACCGTCCCTTACGGAGCTTATTTCCGAAGACATTCTAGCAAAAACTATCATAATTATAAACATTGCCCTAATCTCAATATTTTCGGAGTTACCCTAATTTGACGTTCTTTGTAAAATATCATTATTGTTTTGTTTTAAGGGTAAAAGAATAATACAGGTAAGGAATCAACTATTCAGAACTATCATTTCTTTAATTACCTAGTATTCTGAAATTTATTTTTAAAAGTCATATTGAATTAAGATAATTTTGTGAATGATAATATCAGATAATTATTAATGGATGTGGCGAATAGACAGAGAATTCCTTTCACATCCATTTTACTATAGTCTTCCAACATACTGAACTTTATAATGAACAAGGCTTAGCCTTCAGTTTTACATAATAATAATAATAATAATAATAATAATAATAATAATAATAATAATAATAATAATAATAATAATAATTTTACAACTATTTTAATTTTACAACTCTGGCACATTGCCTGCGAATTTAATATACTGTATAAATTATAACTACATTTACTGGAAGGTTTTCTATCTGAATGTTATTTTAATATCATGTACGCCAGTTAACCACTTTAAGAAAAGTAAGCAAGGTTAAAAAAAAATTTACTTGTGTTTTATAAGTGTGTTTTATCTATATTTTTCACCTACGTTCAAACGTACTTGTTTGTTATTAAACTATCACCTGAAGATGACTTGAAAAGTAAGTCGAAAATATTCGTGATGTATATTAATATTTCTAACTTTATGTAACAGAATCTACTTCTGCCATCTTAACATGATAAGTGATTGACTGAAAATAAAAACTATTATCTGATATTAGTATTCTGAAGCTAAAAATGTGTTGTGAATTCCATAGTTGCTTCATACAGATGTTTTTCGATTTTTAATAACAAAATTACATTTTTCTTACGCATTTATCACAACAAATGTTACAAATCATTTTTCAAGACTGTATATTAGGGTTCATAATTAAACTGTAAAGAATCAAGTTTCTAAAGTACGATTTGTAACAATTTTTGTGATAAGTGCATAAGAATAATGTAATTTTTAGTAAAAAATTAAAAAACAAAATCTGTACAAAGCAATTAACAACACATTTTAGCTTCAGAATATTAGTCAATTAAAGAAATGATTCTTCTGAATAGTTTACTTTATATTTATAATATTCTTTTACCCTTAAAACTAAAGAAAAAAGGTACTTTACTAAGAACTTCAAATTAGTGTAACTCTGAACATACTGAGATTAGGACAAATGTTTATATGATTTTTTTCACTCAGAATGTATTCGGAAATACGCTCCGTAAGTGGTGGTAAATTCTCGTGAATCACCCTGTATAATATAAAAATAAAATTCATGCAATGTTACATTCAATTTAATATAGCATTTCAATACTTAAAATAAATTCTGTTTTGTGGATTCGTTGTATTTCGATCGTACTCGGGGTGGTACATTTTTTATGTGTGAAATGAAATGCATTTAAAAATGACATCGAAGCTCTTCAAAAACAGGTGGCGTGTTCATATCGGTACCTTTTAAAAACTTTAGAAAAGCTACTGGAGGATGAATTCGTCTAATGGGCGAGTAGTAATTACTAGGATACTTGTTGGCCTACTAAAATTTAGGTCGTTTATGTAAAAAGGATACTTAATACCGACGTTATTAGACAATTTTACACAGGATAGTTCATAACATTTTTTTATATAAAATATCAACACTCTTAAGTTAATGGTTATATTAATACTAGTAGTATTTAAAAAATATGAACCAATGGGAGCTATATTTCTTTAATTTATATTTTCCCTTTTACATTGACTGCCTCTCTTGTTAGATAAGATTTGAATTATTGTTTATTTTGCTGTCGGTTTCATTTTCTCCGAGTATAGTATAAATTCCCCCGCGGGGGAAGGGGGAGTCTGAATTCAACACTGTTCCCTCTGTTATACGTACTACTCTTTTCTTTTCTTTAATACACCATTTATAACAATCAAATTCAAGACAGATCCGGTAAAATCCGTTCAAGCCTTGTCCAGTCCGAATCCAGTGGCGCCTTACCTTAAAGCAGTGGTCGTCAGCACTGTGAACTGGTAAAAGGTTGGTTCACAATAAAACGGAAACGAGAACGGGAACGAAAATGTTAAAATAAATATACTTAAATATGAGCATTCACACTTGCCGGAAACGGAAACGACAACGAGAACGGGAACGAAAATAATGTTAAAATAAATATATTTAAATGTGAGCATTCACACTTGCCGGAAACGGAAACGACAACGAGAACGAAAATAATGTTAAAATAAATATATTTCCGTTCTCGGTTTATTGTGAACTAGCCTTAAGTGGTGCAACGAAATATACACCCCCGTGCATAAGGAAGAGGTAGAAAGCATACCCGGCCAGCAGCCGCGGATGAACGCGAGTAATAGACGCTAGCCCGAGGGTGCACTGTGCTGATGACCGCTGCCTTAAAGCTTTACAACGTCCTGAAGCTTAAGGTATGGAATACTGAGAATACATGCAGAGTTTTAAAAGAAAATCCACAGGAAGGACTAGTAGATTGTCAGAAGAACTTGGCGCTTAGAAAATCATACAGAAACTGTAGATCTGTACCTTATGAATTAACAACTATAGGTGAACAGGCTTCACGCAGAGTGAATATCTACCGTCAACTTACCGCTAATCCCATGTAGATCTATCACAGTAATTGTTACATGTTATGAAAAATGGGCATATTACTGCAACAGTCACTCGATCCCCGTCAGCCTGCCGAAGTCGTTGTTAACCCTAGGATGCATAGCCTCTTGGACTTACATCAATGCATAGTGGGGGCCTCAAAGGCCCCCCATTATAAATTCAATGGATATTCTTATCTTTTAAGTTCAATTTCAATCTTGTGGTATTTTTATTCAGTTAGTTAATCAATATAGTGCTATAATAGAATAACTATATACTATGTATATGTTTTCAGTAGCTAAATATGATAAAATTTTCTCTATAATGCACAAGTTCTGAAATTATAGTTCCATTATATAAAATGGTCCTGCGCTGTGTCGTCGTGGCCTAAGGCATCCTGCTTAGGACTCGCGTTACGAAATGCGCGCTGGTTCGATTCCCCATGAGGGAAGAAATTTTCTCTTGAAATTTCGGCCAGTGTATGGGACCGATGCCCACCCAGAATTGTGATGCACTTGGGGAGCTATGATAGGTAGCGAAATCCAGTTATGAAAGTCAGCTGTAACGCCTGGGGGAATCATCGTGCTAACCCCACGATACCGCCATTCTGGTTGGATGATCGTCCACCTCTTCTTCGGTATATGGACGTGAATTCAGCAGCCTGCTGGTCGGTCATGGTCCTTCAAGGACTGTCGTGTCTCGGATTATTATTATATAAAGTGAAGTCCAATGCCCTTTTACTGAAAACAGTCTTCCCAAACAAGAACACTTTGCTCATTGCACACATTCTTAGAACATTTTGAACAACACTGAGGAATTTTTCTTTCTAAGTCACGTAGGCACAAAAAGCATCTTCTTTTCGGCATTATTCTTGGATGAAATCCATATCCACCTCCTGGGGCCGTTTGACTCCACACCGGGCAAATGCTTGAAGGACATTCATGTTCAAGTTTGGATTGTTGACTCTGTACTTCAAATGTGGTCTTATAAGTTCAAGGTTGTAACAGCGCGCCAAGTTTGTTTCTTATGGCTGCTAAACGTCGTCCTTCCAGATTTGTACAGTATAATACAATAGGCTACAATATTAGTTGTGATGAAGTAACTCCATCCATGCTTCGGTATTGACGAATATTCCTTTTACGACACCTAGAGAAAATTTTTGTAATATTATGAGTAGCACCCGGTTAGAAGGTGGTAATGTTTTACTCCACTGAGTTCCATCACTTCCGATCAGAATGTTCGCAGGCAGGGTGTATTTTCTGTATGATTGATGTCAGATGCTTCATCACAACTTATGTACTATGTATTCTGAACTATCTGATCTAGACCTGTATTCAGGTTCATTCTCTGAAGCTTTGCTAGATTCATCCAACCATTCAGAAATTGCGGTTGAAGAATTAGAATTATCTGGGTGTTTATTGTAGTACTTGAAGTAGCCTTTCTTTAGAAACACTAGTTGATGCCATACTCTATACAAAAGATATTCATCCATAGGGGTGAAGGAAAACCTCCGAAAAACCTCACACAGACAACTCGTCTCAAGGGGGGAACCGAACCTCGGCCCGATGGGTTCGGGAGCGAACACATTACTACGAGACCACAGCGTTGGATATTATTTCTAGTAGTAAGACACAAAAATCACAATTAGAATAATAAAAATACTTTCATTTCACAGAACTGAGAACAGCAGCTTACTCTGTCAATGTTAAATCCAAAAATGGTTATAAAATTAAAATGTTGCAACAATGCCACTAGGATACATATTTCAGAAGTGTCAACATTCACATATTAGCAGTAAAACATAAAATTGTATGGCTCTATAATGAATAAAGCAGGACAGGCCTGAGAGGCCCCCGCTGTGCATTATACGTGTAGCATTAACAAACATTAATTTTAAACAGTTTAATTTAATGTATCTCCTTAAATGATCATACAACATGTTCTTAGATATATTTTAAAAGATTACATGAAGTTTGGTGCAATTTCATAATATTTTAACACGTTTTAGAGAGTAATAAAATTGATGAAAGGCCTCAAAGACCCCCGCCATGCATCCTAGGGTAAAACAAAATCAGTTCGGCCCAAACGTAATGAGATTCATTGGGCGTTTGTTCCAAACAGAAGTGCAGTGAATGCGGATCTTTATTGTCACCAGCTAGAACGAGTTCATGAAGTTTTTAGAGAAATACCCGGCAAGAGTTAACCGAAATAGAATTCTCCTGCAACAGAACAATACGAGACTCCATATCACTCGAAAACCACAAAAACAATCCAAGAATTGGGAGGAATCGAACCGCTACCACATCCGGTATATAGCCCTGATCTTAGCCTTCACATTACAATACCCTGTTTCGATCCATGCTCACTTCTTACGTGGAAAAAATTCCCAAAACTTGGAAGCCGTTGAAATGGGTGTCCCTGAATTCTTCGCAACAAAAACCAGAAATCGGTACCGTCGCGGGATAACAAATCTCACTGGGAGATGGCCCAAAATCAAAGATCGAATGTCCGTTACTTTGAATATTACATTATTTCTCGTCACAACACACGCCAACTAAAATTTTGCTCCGAAAGACATTATTTATGAGACAGTATGTGTATGATCATCCACACTCTTGCTAATTTAAACACAGGGCTATTCAAAAAGAAGGAGCAGATTTCAAATAATTATTTTTTCCAAACTACAAAAGATAGAAAAACAATTCCAACGTTCCTAAACAGTCCGGGTAGAAATTCCAATCACGGCCGCATTGGCACTGTTGCTTGTCATGCGCGGTCGCATTGGCGCTGTTGTCTGTAGTAAAATGGCGACACAAAAGGAAAAAGCATGTTGTGTGCTGCAATTAGCGAAACTAGAGTCCATTGAAGTTCAACGTGCTTTTCGCCGTCAGTTTAATAAACAACGGCCTCGTCATAAGCAGATTTACCAGAGGCATCGAAAATTCGTAGAAGATGGTTGCATCTGCAAACAGAAAAGCACGGGACGTCCACGCACATCGAATGAAAATGTCGAGCGTATTCGTACAGTTTACGAAAGGAGCCCAAAAAAATCCACAACACGAGCAAGTAGAGAACTGAACATTCCTCAACTAACGGTATGGCGAGTTCTGAAACACTGTCTGCACATGAAGCCGTACAAACTGCAAGCATTGCATCCTGACGACCACAACAAAAGGTACGAATTTTGCATTAGCATTCTAGATGATATGGAAGAAGACAATTTTTCTGAGCGATTAATCTTTTCCGATGAATCCACTTTTCATCTTTCCGGCAAAGTTAATCGCCATAACGTTAGGAATTTGGGCAAGTGAAAATCCTCTATGTCAGTTATTGAACATGAAAGAGATTCACCGAAGATTAACGTCTTCTGTGTCATATATGTTAACAAACTTTATGGACTTTCTTCTTCATGGAGAAAACTGTGACAGGAATAACCTATCTAGACATGCTTCAAAACTGGTTATTTCCTCAACTTGAAGATGATTCAGACGACTTCATCTTCATGCAAGATGGTGCCCCAGCTAATTTCTCTAACCACGTCCGACGTTACCTGAATGACACCATTCCAGGACGTTGGATTGGAAGAGGAGATCAACTTCATCGCCGGTGGCCTCCCAGGTCTCCAGACCTCACTCCTTGTGATTTTTATCTGTGGAGTTACGTAAAAGATCGTGTTTTTATCCCCCCCTATGCCTGACACTCTTGAAAGTCTGCGACATCGAATTGTTGAAGCTGTGAATTCGATAACTAGAGACCAGCTGATTCGTGTGTGGCAAGAAATGAGCCACCGTTTTGTAACACATGGTGCTCATATTGAATGCATACAACATTGAATCTTTCTCTGTCCAGGAACGTTGGGACGTTGGAATTGTGTTTCTATCTTTTGTAGTTTGGAAGAAATAAATGTTTGAAATCTGCTCCTTCTTTTTGAATAGCTCTGTAAGTCAAATTTCTAAGATTGAAAATCGTATACAGTAAATGCCAGAAGTTGCACGGTTGCCAACGATTGTAGCGTCGACATTCTACTCCGCAGCCCAAGGCCATGCCTCTGTCGCACAAGGTAGACCTAGCTCTCATGTTACAATAGAACGATAATTATCGTTCCACAATAGTTCGTTATTTTTTGTTTACAGAAAAATTCTAACATGGCGACCGTTCTCTTCATGCCAAATAATAGTATCACCTGACAATTTTCAATAAAATGTTTCAATTAGATTAATGGCAAATGGATAAACGCCGCCGAATCTTTTAAAACGGATTGCCGAATCCTACCGATTAGGCATACGCAAAAATATATTAAATCTACAGGCGCAAAAGTTTATCCATGGGCACTTTCAGTTTCAATGAGCCATCTTGCCTACATCTTTAAAACCAACAACCTTGCAAACGTCATTAAAACGCTTAAGACACGCAAAGATGTGTCCACGAAACTGGAACTTGAACGGGGAAATGACCTAATTTTGATGCAAGGTTTCTTTCATGTACAATACATACGGGTACTAGCGGCAGGGAAGCTCCCCATCTCCACTTCATAACCTTAGGATTCAAATCCTGGTTGAAGTTTTCACGGGGGTTTTCCTCAACCCATTAAAAGCAAATCGTCTTTGTTCCGGCAATAACTCCTGTGTGACAGATTTTTGCTCTATTAAATAACTTAAATAGTGATACAGCAAATAATAAAATCTCCTATATGTAATTCTATTTCTTTCTTTCGAAAATGTAAGAATTCACAATCTCCTATGCACTACTGCAGCCGTGGCGAGAACGTGACTCGCGAGACATTGTGGCTCGCAGTGATAGCTGTGCATTTCGCTTGCTTCTAACCTCCGCCAAACCCCACCCTCTCACTCACTGGAGTCAAACTCCGTTCCATTTGTATTTGTCTCTGACCTGCGAGTGGCATATGTCTCTCGAAACCATGTACGGTACGAAAGTTCCAAGTAGGATGGGAGGACTCATTTTTTTGCTGTCAATATGATGAGAATATTAAATGTACGATTTGTTCACAAGTATTACGAGGAAAACGGTTGTATAACATAAAACGGCATTATACTACATGTTACTGATGAAACATTAAAAGGTTAAATGTTATTGTTGTTGTTACCATCATCATCATCATCTCTGTACGTCGACTCTTTTTCAGCAGATGTACGAATAATGCGGTTAGCTCTTCAATTTCAACTCACTGATTTACAATGTGATGTTAAATGAAAGCTAGATGTAAGGATTTGACAAATGTTGAACTTTCAAATCTTTACCAAAAAATAAATATCCGAAGCTTCGTTCTTTCGCTTGCTCTGTTGAAGCCATGTTCGCTACAACTTACGTTTGTGAAAAATTATTTTCAACAATGGAAATAGTAAAAACCACATTTAGATCACGACTGACAGACAAATACTTTCGTGATCAACTACGACTGGCAGTAAGTGACATAATTCCTGATTTTGAAACTCTGTCGCAGAGACATTCTGAAGACAGTTAATTTTAGGTTGTGATAATGTGTCCTATGTTTTCTTATTCATTTCTTTCTTCGTTACACGTACTAAACATTAGTTTGTAGCCTTGTACTGTATAAAATTATATTTAAGTGCTTGACGTAAGGAAAATGAAAATCCGTTAATAAGTCAGACAGTTGCTTCACTTCCCCTTCGGATGTTCGCCTCCCTCCATAGGTGCTATGCACGTTGCAGGTTACACAGTGGCTCGGCGTACGATTACATTTTCGCCACCGCTGCACTACTGCCATAGAAGTATAAATGTGTTTTCTCTGCCTACTGAAAATTTTCATATTTTGCACATAGGAGTTATTGCAGGAACAACGACGAAATGCTAGGTAACTTTCGACTCTGAATCCTGGACTCATGTCTCATTGATAATCAAAGCAGTTGATAAAGCGTCGTAAAATAACCAATAAAAATACAATCACTTCGGCAGGGTTTGAACCCGTAGACCTCGGATACAATGAGTATGTACGTCGTAACACGAAAGCAAGGCGTAGTAAGCCTACAAGGTCTTAAAATCTTCACTGAGGTAAGCAAATGAAATGAAGACTGACTGCTTGCTTCACAACGCACCTCAGTGAGTTGAAGGTCACGCAGCCCGTTACACTTGCATGTACTACAGAACCAGTTTCCAGTCTGTAATCCGCCTCCTTCACAGCGACATAGAAGCTTCTTCCGCTAGGCTGGGCGTCCGCTATGGTTGAAGTAGCCTATTCCTCAGTAAATACTGTACATTCCAGATTTCACTTTCTGCCGACTACAAAAAACTGTAACATTACAGTAACCGCAATTAACACAGATTCTCACTTTACAAGAATTCAAGGTACTAACATCGGCACTTGCACTTCTTCTCCCTCCTCAGCAGGATTGCCAATCCTCCCGTATTTCCCGGGATCTCCCGTATTTGCCCCTGATTTTTAACAGTCTCCCGGCTCCCGTATTTTTCTTCTCTATGAGCATTTTTCTTCCTTATTTTTGCATAATGTAAAAATTGTAATTGTAAAAATTTGATTTTGCCATGAATGATGATTGTTTATTTGATGAGTTTTGTTGCTCAAGAGAAGCATTAAGGTATACAGTGAATGCAAAAAGTGTTCGTATTCTTAGAAAATTTAGATTATAATACACTTTAAGGAGAATCGCAGGATCCGAGAATACAATAATGCACTAATTAAGAATAGAGTTCTGACGCTCACAAATATGCTATCTACATAAACAACAAAAGTAGTATAATATTTGGAAAATTAAATAAAGCTCAATAATGATACATAAGTCGGCACAACAAGTGATCGTATACCTGAAGTAATCATACTAAAAGAAGAGTTGGAGGGGTGGTGTTGCCAGTATGTACTCGTTTGTGTGCCTCTGTGTGTGCAGCTGTGACAGGAGGAGAGCTCCGTCATCAGTGAATGAAGAGCTGAAACGTCAAACTGGGCAGCAACCGTAAAGAAACATGTGAGGAGACAAGAAAAGTTATTATTAAGCTGGATAACCAGTGCAAATCGTTACGTGAAATATCGGAACTTGTTGGGAGACCTCGTCTACCATCCAATCAATTTATGATAGGTTCTCCGCATCAAAAACTGTGAAAAACAAGCCAACAACTGGACGACCTAAAGTTCTAACCGAACATGATGAGCGCGTGATTATTAGGGAAATTAAAAAAGATCCAAAGATTAGTGCAGTAAAGGTTGTCGCAGATTTGGAAAGACGAGGTATGAAAGTTTCAGCCAGCACAGCCATGATTATCATGGTCGTATAGCCAGGAAAAAGTGTTGAGTGAGTAACAAAAATCGCATAAATGATTTAATTTCGCGAAAAAATACCGAGATAAAGGAATGGAGTAAAAGGTAAAGGTAAAGGTATCCCCGTAACATGCCATGAAGGCACTTGGGGGGCATGGAGGTAGAGCCCCATGCTTTCCATGACCTCGGCACTAGAATGAGGTGGTGTGGTCGGCACCACGCTCTGACCGCCTTTTACCCCCGGGAAAGACCCGGTACTCAATTTTATAGGAGGCTGAGTGAACCTCGGGGCCGTTCTGAAAGTTTGGCAACGAGAAAAAATCCTGTCACCACCTGGGATCGAACCCCGGACCTTCCAGTCCGTAGCCAGCTGCTCTACCAACTGAGCTACCCGGCCGCCCCAAGTATTGGAAAAAAGTAATTATTTCGGACGAAAGCAAATTTAATGTTTTTGGTTCGGATGGGAGAAGTAGATGTGGCGACAAAAGAATACAGAGATGGATGCTCAACACCTTGTGCCTACAGTAAAACATAGAAGCGGGTCAGTGCTAGTTTGGGGGTGTATGAGTGCCTCGGGAGTGGGTAGATTGCATTTTACTGATAGTGTGAGGGACCGCAAAAGGTATGGGAACATTTTAAAGCAGAATCTCCTTGCTAGTGTTGAAAAGTTGGGTCTTCAAAGTACTTTTGTTTTCCAGCAAGATAATGACTTCAAACATACTGCGGGAAACACTCGATTGTGGCTGCTCTACAATACTCCAAAACAACTTCACACACCCCCTCTGCTACCTGACACTAACGTCATCGAACATCTTTGCACTATTCTAGACAAAAACATAAGAAAGCATTATTTCTCAAATAAAGAAAGTCTTAAGCACGCTCTTAAAAAAGAATGGGACTTCATTGATTCCACAATTACAGAAAAATTAGTAGAATTAATAGCACAAAGGCTAGAGGCAATAATCGCGGTAAAGGGCAATCCTACAAGGTACTGAAATGCGGTATTGGTTTATAAAGAATTCCTGATAGCAGGTGTACGATAACTTCTTGTGTGTATGAAAATAGGAGTGATTTAATTGTTGTTAAATATATTATAGAAATTATTAGATTTTTTACTTTTTTGCTACACTCAATAAAATGTATAGAGTTTTCAGTCACAATATTGTTATTTGTAAACATTTCAGACGTTTCATTTGTCCTCAGAAGCTATTTTAATCACATTTTGTAGATGTACGATCACTTTGTGCAGTCACTGTATGTACACCTTCACATTAAAAAAATTTTGTTTTGTATAATTTTGCTCTGTAAAAGTTTTATACAATTGAGAACGGTACCAGAACGAGAATGAAGTGAACAGATCCCTTGAAATTATGTCTAAATTGTTTTTAAAAATTATTTTGTTTATAATTTTGACATACATCTTGAAACATGATAGCTCATGCAGTTTTTAAGATAGAGCCACAGTTTTTTCACTGTTTTGTAGCTAAATCTATTCTTTAGTGCCTGACATAGAGATATTTTTTTTATTTACATTAATTAAATATTACCATATATGTAACTTGCAATAATATTTTATGTTGCATAAATTATGTAAAAATCCATAGATAATTATTAATTATATTAATGTTATTTTACTCATTGTCAGGCACTGGGGGACATTTCAAGCTTCAAAATGACACCAATATCTTCTTGGTATCACCATATTTGACTGAGATATCATGTTTAAAAGAATTAAATATTCTAAAATTACTATTTACAGGAAATGAGCCACAAACTTCCAGAGCCTAGAAGACTCCATCATCATATGTCACCCCTTAAGCAGCTTCATGTCAGTCCAGTTTCAGCTTCTTTCTGCCTCTCAAATACCTCCGCCTTGTTTTAACTTTAGGTGTTGATTTTTTTTTTTTTTTTTTGGCATTTTTGTCCCTATTTCCATTGATGCAACAAATCCTGCGATGGTGTTTGTCCCAGGATTTATGCCCATCCTCCTCAGAATTGTAATTTCTACTTTTGGACTCTTATTAAAATGACGTACAACATCATTGACACACAAATTTACAGTTTTATGACTAACAGTAAAAGATTACAAATTACTTCATTATGTAAAAAAGTTTTTTCAATCTAATGATCATGCCCAGATAGATATCTATGCATCTATTTCGGGACATAAAAGAAGTTTATTTTACAAGCAATGCTGGAAGAGGGGGTTGACTGCTACGAAGATCACTCCAAAAGTAAGTGACCGTGGCTGATGACGCAGCATTTTGGAAAATGGGACTTATCTGAAAAACCATAAGGCATAAATCGAAAATTCTTATATCAAATTAAAGAGGAGAAAATTCTCTATTAAAATAGTTATATTTCGGAAATTCTAATTGTTCATCATTTTTAGCGTTTTGTGGGTGTACATATGCCTTAAATCACGTGGTCTTTATAGAACGTAATGCTTGCCAAGATTGGGTTTTAGTGCTCACCCGTTTAAAATATAAAAAATGTTTAATGTTATATAAATTTAGACAAAACTGGCTAGTTTTGTTCTAAGCATACCAAGTAGTAATGCTCATAAAAAGAGGATGTTTCATCTCATTAACAATAATTGGACAGACGTTCAAAACAGCAGCAAGACACATTTAAACTGCAGTCGACTTCAACTATTACGTGAGACAAAATGTATCTCACAATACGTTTAATTTAAGCCTAGTTGCCGAAGTGTAGAATACAGCTGTTTTTTTAGTAACTGAACCGAATAATTTGTCTATTTGCTATGTGAAATTTTGTCGATTCCTTAGTCTCCCGTATTTTCTTAAAAAAGTTGGCAACCCTACTATTCAAATCGCGCGCACGCACGCACACACACACGACACACACATACACAACACACACAAAAAACACACAAAAAAAAACACGAATACAGCTGTTTTTTTAGTAACTGAACCGAATAATTTGTCTATTTGCTATGTGAAATTTTGTCGATTCCTTAGTCTCCCGTATTTTCTTAAAAAAAGTTGGCAACCCTACTATTCAAATCGCGCGCGCGCACACACACACACACACACACACACACACACACACACACACACACACACACACACACACACACACACAACACAACACACACAACAAAAAAACACACACACACAAAACAAAAAAAACACACACACACACACACAAAACAAAACACACACACAACAAAAAAAAACACACACACAACAAAAAAAACACACACAACAAAAAAACACACACACACAACAAAAAAAACACACACACAAACAAAAAAAACACACACACACACACAAACAAAAAAAACACACACAACAAAAAAAACACACACACACAACAAAAAAACACACACACACAACAAAAAAACACACACACACAACAAAAAAACACACACACAACAAAAAAACACACACACACAACAAAAAAACACACACACACAACAAAAAAACACACACACACAACAACAAAAACACACACACACAACAAAAAACACACACACAACAAAAAAACACACACACAACAAAAAAACACACACACACAAACAAAAAAACACACACACACACAAACAAAAAAACACACACACACACAAACAAAAAAAAACACACACACAACAAAAAAAACACACACACAACAAAAAAAAACACACACACAACAAAAAAAACACACACACAACAAAAAAAACCACACACACACACAACAAAAAACCACACACACACAACAAAAAAAACACACACACAAAAAAAACACACACACAAACAAAAAAAAACACACACAACAAAAAAAAACACACACACAACAAAAAAACACACACACACACAACAAAAAACACACACACAACAAAAAAACACACAAACAAAAAAAACACACACAACAAAAAAACACACACACAACAAAAAAACACACACAACAAAAAAACACACACACAACAAAAAAACACACACACACAACAAAAAAAACACACACAACAAAAAAACACACACACAACAAAAAACACACACACAAACAAAAAACACACACACAACAAAAAAACACACACACACAACAAAAAAACACACACACACAAACAAAAAAACACACACACACAACAAAAAAACACACACACAACAAAAAAAAACACACACACACAACAAAAAAAACACACACAACAAAAAAACACACACACAACAAAAAAAACATACACACAAACAAAAAAAAACACACACACACAAACAAACAAAAACACACACACAAACAAAAACACACACACACAACAAAAAAACACACACACAACAAAAAAAACACACACACACACAAACAAAAAAAAACACACACACAACAAAAAAACACACACACACTTCTTACATTCGCTCACAGTATTACACGTGCATACAGAAACAATAATGTGCTGCTTCTTGACTTCCAAAATATTAGCACAGGGTTTCTCAAAGTTTTTCCATCAAGGGGCTAATATAACCTGTACTGTAAGTATAGATCCCCTGCAATCAATTTTATTTATTTTGATGATGACAATAACAATAATAATATTTTTGTGTATTATTATTATTATTATTATTATTATTATTATTATTATTATTATTATTATTATTATTATTCACAAACATGAACATTCATTTTAACGGTTAATAGTTCCATGACTGTTGTAGGACTAAAAAGTTAGTACTGTACAGTAGTTATGTCACTGAAATTAGTTGAGCAGATGTAGTATGCGAAACGTAAACAAAATAAATCTCATTTCATTGTTGATGTGTATAGAACTGTATGTTGATCTTAAAGGTGAGCGAAGGAAATCAAAGATAGGTCTTTGAAAGTATTAGGCCTACCTTTTATCAAAGTTTTCATATTTTTACTTGGTTATTTCACAATCTGTATCAACTACGAGGATATTTAGCGTCGATGGGATTGATATGGCGAAATATTTGGAGAGATGAGGCAGAGGATTCGCCATAGATTACCTGACATTTGCCTTACGGTTAAGAAAACGTCGGAAGAAACCCAACCAGGTAATCAACCCATGCGGGAATCGAGTCAGCGCCTGAGCGCAACTTCGGATCGGCAGGCAAGCGCCTTAGCCGACTGAGCTATGCCGGTGGCTATTATTTTTGTTAAATGTGTTATAAAAATAAGGATTTAATAAAAGAAATACTTCACATGAAACTTGTTTGTTTTTGTGAGTAAAATAAAAATTTAATGGAAAAAGTTTGGGTCCCCATTTAACAAAAATAAAGTTTACCTCGAAATGACTTTGACAACCTACACTAAATCAAGAGTAACTAATGTCATTGTTTTTCTCCTTAAACGAATAAACATTTATTCAAAATAATTGTACTCTCGCAGCAACGTTGTTTTTATGCAGAAAGTTGTACGGTAGCCTCATTTATGCTTATGCATTTAGTCTGTTTCGCTATTTTGTTTTGGTGGACACATAAGCAGAAAATCCAGTGATAAAAGTGATAAACGATAATATCATTTATCCATGATTGGTATCTAAACTGGTTTTTATTCCATGTCCTTAGCAACCTAAACAATGGCTTTATTCACAGTAGTGAATTATAATTTCTTAGATCACTCTCTCCATGACAACCAAGACATTAGCAACAATAAAATCCATACATTCGCGGATAAAATTCAATTTTGCTCTCTTATACTACAGTATTAATTATTATTTTCCTTTCTGACGTTATTTAATAATAATAATGATAATAATAATAATAATAATAATAATAATAATAATAATAATAATAATAATAATAATAATAATGTCTTAGCCTAACAGACGAACAAGCATACTAAGATAACTCTGTTGTCAGGCAGATAAAACTTACAAGAAAATTTATTCTAAATTCATTCTCATACTACCTCTATTCAGTGGCGGATCGTGAACTTGTGGATTGGGAGAGCTGCAGTAGATTTTGGTACATACAAATTTCACTTCTTGATACCATTACTAATAAGTATAGGACAAAAATAAATGCACTACATATCGAAAAACCAAAATTTCCTGACTTAGTTGGGAGATGTCTATGGGACCATTTGCTAATCCCGAAGAAAAACTAATACCATCGATTTCAGTCTGAATTTCAGATCGGCAGACACGCAACTTACAATCTACCAGTTCATTCTGAATTGTCTTAGAATAACCTTAAACAGTGACATGTTCCAAATGATTTTTGAGAGGCTCGTTTAGATTACTCACGAACTGTAGCAACCCCGAAATACACCAGGGTTCTTCGAATCGTTTTTTCATCACGTGCCCTAAGGGGGAGCAGGATTCTATATTGCACACGAATTACTGGATCTTATTTCAGAGATTTTTTTTTGGAAGATATCAGGAATAGGTTGTGACTTCCCCATAGTCCCGATCTCAATCCGTGATTTTTATTTGTGAGGTAACTTAAAAGCCTTACACTATAGAGAAAGTAGAAGAAAATATCAGTACAGAAATTACTTTAATCACACCTGAGGAACTTACACGTGTTAATGGAAATTTTCTATACACATCTCCAGGATATATCACTACTGAGGGAAAGCATTTTCAGGAATTCTTGAAACAAAGGTTAATGCTCATTATTATCAGTTTTAAATGTCAGTTTATGTTTCCGGTAAAAATAGTTACACTGAGCGCTATTAACAGCGGCGACTCTGGCTCTCTTTTCCATGTTGCAGGGACGGAACGGAGTTTGACGGCCCAGAACACTTTTTTAATTGGTTATTTTACGACGCTTTATCAACTGCTATGGTTATCTAGCGTCTGAATAAGATGAAAGTGATAATGCCAGCGAAATAAGTCCAGGGTCCAGCGTCGAAAGTTATCCAGCATTTGTTCTTCATTGGCTGAGAGAAAACCGCGGAAAAAACCTCAACCAGGTAACTTTTCCCAACCAGAATTTGAACCCGGGCCCGCTAGTTTCATAGTCAGACATGCTGTTACTCCACAGCGGTGAAGTCGCCCCGAACACTACTACCCTCTACTTCGCTTTGTTAAAACGTGTTAAGAAATTGAGGCGTTAACAAGTGTTCGATGAAGTTTTAGAATTAAAAAAAAATTAAAGGAAGAATTTACTGTCGAGATGGAAAGCGTAAGAACAAGAGGCAATAGAGCTGTGTTCCGCAACCTTTTTCTACTCACGGCACACCCTGGACGGGCCTAGGCTCAACACGGCACAACAAAATGTTAATCCCCTCAAAAACATATGATGTGACTCTCTTAAGGGTATATGTACGTGAACGATCACAAATATTATCAGAAAATGCAGGTTCTAAATTTCTAAAATTTTATAAGAAAACGAACTCACAATTGGACAAAAATTACAAGGAACCACAACAAGACTTATTAGAACTTAAATATCTGATAAAAGTATACAAAAAGGTTACTAATAATATTTTCCATACCAGTTTCATCAAACTATGAAAAAAACAAAAAAGATTCTGCATTTACATCATTTGGTAACCATAACATTGTTATGATCTCTCTGACATCTTTAATATTTTTCCTGCATGTAATAAACACTTATTTCTGAAAAGTAGACTACTCTCAGACATGTAGAGTTGTTTATTTTAATACAATTAATTTTTTATTTGTCCTACATAAAATACATTAAAATTTAATAATGTTTTGTGACCTAATTTTTCTGTTTTCAAAGAAATGAGTATTATTGTAGTTTAGCTTTTGCATAAATGCATGTTAAATCAGTGTACAAAATTTCAGAATCCTAACTCTAATGGTTGTGAAGTTATGAAATAATGTGTGTGAAAATTGTCAAATTTTGGAAAATTTAATTTAAAGTAACAAGTGAATTCTAAAAAATAATTATTAGTACCGTTTTTTATACTTTTATCAGATATTTAAGTTCTAATAAGTCTTGTTGTGGTACCTTGTAATTTTTGTCCAATTGTGAGTTCATTTCCCTATAAAATTTTAGAAATTTAGAGCCTGCTTTTTCTGATAATATTTGTGGTCGTTCACATACGAGTACATATACCCTTAATATAAATAGGCTACGTAATGTAATCAAATTTATTATTATTATTATAAAAGAGAAATCGACTCTTACATTTATTAACAATTTATGAACTTTAATTCACTCTGAAAATAAACATTTCTATTACTAATATTAAAGTAAATAACTTTCTTCATATATTCGATGTGATACCTGGGCCTGCTTAGCTACACACAGGTGGCTGATTCGTGGCAGAATCGTTGACAGTGCAAGCCTCATTTCTTATCGATGGACTTGAATCTCTCCCTCTTTGATGTTTTAATTTAAGTTAACGTCGAGAGGCCCAGTTCACATATATATGGAGTTGAAAATAGCAAT
This sequence comes from Periplaneta americana, assembly GCF_040183065.1. Classification (NCBI taxonomy): domain Eukaryota; kingdom Metazoa; phylum Arthropoda; class Insecta; order Blattodea; family Blattidae; genus Periplaneta; species Periplaneta americana. The sequence goes on along the minus strand of NC_091131.1, from coordinate 153,183,200 downwards.
AACATATTAACTGCCATCTTGGAGATAGCCGGATAGCCCTAGTCACTCCTTATTGACAACCGAAATGACTCGAAAGGCACTACGAGAAGTTTTAATTTCAATGTTCTGTCTGCTTTTAAATCTGTCAGTTTCTCTTGTATATTATTCGGAAGATGTTTTGAATCCACAATAAATGGATCACGAACTCAGTCGAAATCTTGAATACTCTATGCAAAATAATTCTAGAACTTCTGCTGCAAGATTACTAAATGTTCTTTAATTAAGTCCATCAACACTTTATTACTGTTAGCAAGGAGCCATATAGTTAGGAACATCTCAAACGACCCATGATGATTGTGTCTGCAGAGAGAGATATTTAATTTTGATGTAATTTTAATTAATTCTAATAATGTCTTACAATAATAGGTAAAAGTTCACGTCACACCTTCCACCTTGTGGAGGCACACCAGTGTGCCGCGACACATCGGTTGCAGCACGCTGCAATAGAGGAATGTTTGTCTAGTGATGGTGGTGAAATCAGAATTTCTAGCTCCCAGGATTTGGCTTTTCTTCTTCAACATGTGACCTGTGCAATCACGCCATTTGTTAGCCGTGACCTCTGTAAATTCTTCATACGATAATCATCGCAATCCAGGCAGTTTGTATGTAGTGGTATTTTGTGCAACGTAACCTTTAACCTGGGTCCAAGTCATTTGTACAGGGTTTAGGATTACAGTGGTAAGGTACCTCGCACAAAATTTATCGTCACATACTGTTGCTTCTGGAAACTCATATTCGGAAAATATGTCATTTTCTCCTAGAATTACGACAGCACAGCACACAGCTAGTACCTTTCACTTTCACGTGTTGTTTGTTACGCCCCTTAGTTACGGTACGTTCTGGTAACGGCTCGGAATTATTACAAGTCGAGCTCAAACCTCCTGACGTTTCGCGAGCGCCAGTAACATGCGAACGCGAGCAGTAGTTTTAAAACTGTGGAGAGCGACACTTTACCTGAGATTGGTTTGACAGGGAGATGCAGAGGGCTTCTTTTTAATAATAATAATAATAATAATAATAATAATAATAATAATAATAATAATAATAATAATAATAATAATAATATCATCAGATTGCATCGAATGAAATTAAAAGTCACAAAATATAGAAAAAATAGTTGAGTCAGACGTAAATAATAATACTCGCTGAGTTTATATCAGTTTTTGTAACAGTTTTACTTTTATTAGTTTAATAAAGTTGTCGAATAACATAAAGGCGGAGGGTGATAAAATAAATTGAATGATAGGCTTAATTTGAAATAGCCCCATCATATTATATTGAAAGAGGTAGAGAATCTCTCCACTCCGCCGTCTCTCTCTCTCTCTCTCTCTCTCTCTCTCTCTCTCTCTCTTAAGGTTTTTCTTTCTTCTTTCCTCGGCAGCTTTTTTCTCAAATACACGGGAGAGTTTTCTTCTGGGAGAAGCGAAAAGTGCGAATCATGTATTTCATTAAAGAAAACTGCTAATATGCCTAATAATGTCCCGGTTAATAGCCTACGCAGTTTACACGTGGTCCCTTGACCAGCGTCTTATCGGGTTTTATTGTATTAACCCATACAATTGGAACCACTGGGGGTAGAAATGTGATTTTTCTTTCTGTGTGTTCAGAAAACATTAAACATTCATCATGTATACACGCCGGATCCCTACAACATATCAATTTTCCGAGCGCACTTTTTATTTGATTTTTAGACTTTCTAAGCAGCCAGTATGCGGCGAGTCTGCGTGCCCATATATTGCAACGCAGCACTGCCGCTATTGGCTAAAGCGGATACAACTGCAAACGTTAGGAGGTTTGAGCGCGACTTATAGTTGCGCTGACTTCACACAACTGTGTTCTGAAGTCGGTCAAGTCGGGCCTTTAGTTCAGTCAGCGCACCGATGTAGCGGTTAACAGTTACTGGTTTGTCCGGGTTCCAATGTGCCCGTGTGCAGCATTCTCGATTAAAATTTGACCGTGGTTAAGTCGGCACTTAACCATCTTCAACGCCAATTTGCGGTGCATCAACCTCGTTCAAAGTTAAACAAGAGAGTTGATGATGGTCAAATTTGATCACGGGTGTGGGACCAATTATAATGAATTGAACATGGTCAAGTCAAGAAAAACAAAATGGCGGCACGATCTGACGCACGTCTCATCGGTGATTGTTGGAACTTATATTTGGTGGACTTTCTGTTCCTGTGGGACCAAACTGCTGGCACCAACGCTACTGTTCCCAACGCATTAAAACAGACATTCAGCTCCGTACAGTTCTCTGGACATAATCCGTGGATCCGCCTGCTTGAACTGATTAAGGTGTTTTCTTTTCGTGGAGTGACAGCTCTGCACAAGCCGCTCAAATCACTAACGTCAGGGTTGTCACTAGAGTCGTGCATAATCGGTTACGAAAAATAGAAATGATATCATATTGCTACTAAACGCGACAGTATGCGAAGCTCTTCCGTCTCGTGAAGTAGTCCAATGTTCGGTTTAACGAATGTCCGAGATTTTCTCGGGTGACGGCTCTGAGTCACGATAGATAGATAATATTGAGACATCCAGGAGTTCCAAGAATCGTTGCAAGGACACGATTATCATCGTGTATCTTTCAACTGATATTTCCTCCTCTCTCTCCATTCATTCATTCATTCATTCAACAATCCACGTATTGGAACAGCACGCATCATGAAGCTGCAATCATTAGAGCTTGATAGTGTTTTCATTTTTGTTAATAACTTTTTATCTCCTTGGAATAATTAAAAGACATAGGTTACATTAACAACTACTCTTTTAGAGGTAGCTTATGCATTTTGAGTTTAAAGTATGAACGTTACAATAGTAAATATGTACTTGCTCTTCTCTTTTGTACATAATTGTAATTTATTTTATTCTTGTATTTGTTTACATGTCAGATTTCAATTATTCATTATGCTTATTTCTTTTGTTGTTACACGTGTCCATTGATTTATATATTAGTTATAAAGATGAATGTACCAAAGTGTCCAATTATAGGCTTATTTCAAGCTAACACTTTTTTTCATTAGGAAAAGTAAATATCCTTCAATTGTTACTCCATTTGTGTAGTTAGAAAATGTCATCAGAGTTCCTGTATGGTTAAGTGCGCCTGGTGTTCTGTCTAGCCAGCAAGACATTAGGCGCAATCGCCTGAAAGTCGGATATTCGGTTGGATACTCAACCTTGCCGGTTGTTCTGCGACCGGTCGAATATAAATCGGTTCTAGGCGCTGTTCTGCAGCTCTCTGGTTGCCATTACTACTATTTTATGAACATTTTTAGTACAGATACACCAAGAATAACGTTATCTATGAAATGAATAATGTTATAGGTTAATATATGTTCCCAAATTTAACAAAACTTGTGAAGGCAGTGCTATATCTCCCACATTCTTCTGCAGCAACAGAGCGTGTTTTTTCTGCTGTTACCATAAATAAAAATAAATTGATGAATAAATTCTAAATCCTCATGATGAATGGACTCCTAACAAAATAAAAGCTAAAACATTCATCTAAACAAAATATTCATATTTTGAAAGAACTTAACTGCCTTAGCAAAATCATTCAAGGTTTAGTTGAAGACCAAGTTTTCAATTTATATATATATATTGACGTTCGATGTGATATATTTTGTTGATATTCTTTTAAGTCTAAATTAAATTTAAAATATCAAACTGCATAACTAAAAAAAAGTTACTATTGTGAAATGATTACAGTACGAGTACAGTGTAAGATGGCATTATATCCTTGATTGTTTCAAAGAGTTACAAATGGTGTGTTTGGTTAACCTGTAATTTTTCATCTATGGTGTGTTCAACTCACTACATCCCAATTTACATATGCATAACTATCCAGGTTTTGCATAGAAATTTGTCTAAAAATGCTATCATGAACACAAGTCGTCATATATGCTCAGAGAAGTTAACCTAGTAGCTTTACAGGGAAAAATTGAGTACGAATTTTTTTCTGCCTGGTGGTAACCCTGACTGCAGTGCGCCACACACCGCTCTCTATGCCCTCATCCACTTCTTGATCTCCGTTACGTTCAGCAAGCGTCAATGAATGTCAATAGAGGAATTCAATGGTACACATCTGCTTTGGTCGCCACTTCCGTAGACGTCATTTTGCCAGACTGCCTTCTTCAACAAGGCAACGCAATTTAACGGGATATTGGCGCGAAGGTTCAACCTCTATTGCCATACCACCGATGTCCGCATCTGATGTGCACCAACATAATTACTTCCGTAGAGACCTCAGATAATGTTTTCCATATTCTGTTAAAGTTAAGAGAATACTACTAGTTCAGCGCTCCCAACCCGGTGAAGCAATATTCTACTACTCTGCTCAATAATTAAAATATGCAATCGTCTTACGGAAATCTTTATTGAACAGTATTTATTAATTTTTAATGGTGTATAGCTAAGCATAGATTACCTAACTGCGGAGAAAGCTGCGAATCTCGTGAAACATACCAGCACATACGTAAATAAACAGTGTTAGGGTATACGTGCAAATAATCTGATATTTCTTTAAGAAAATTGATGTAAAACTACGTCCTATCTACTTTTTGCCTTGCTCTAATATTTTTCCCATAAATGTGTCACGTATTTTACTGTCATATATTTCATGAATTATCGTACTATGAAACGCCTGTCAGTTTAGGGTATACCAGCCGTGAAGAAAAGGCCATGGTGCGCCGAGCCACTGTGTAAGCTGCACCCACCGTGCATAGCACCTATGGAGGGAGGCGGACAACCGAAGGGGAGGTTATTTAGGACGTGTAACGAAGAAAGAAATGAACAAGAAAACATAGGACACATTATCACAACCTAAAATTAACTGTCTTCAGAATGTCTCTGCGACAAAGTTTCAAAATCAGGAATTATGTCACTTACTGCCAATCGTAGTTGATCACGAAGGTATTTGTCTGTCAGTCGTGATCTAAATTTGATTTTTACTATTTTCATTGTTGAAAATAATTTTTCACAAACGTAAGTTACAGCGAACATGGCTTCAACAGAGCAAGCGAAAGAACGATGCTTCAAATATTTATTTTTTTCCAAAGATTTGAAAAGTTCAATATCTGTCAAGTCCTTACATCTACCTTTCATTTAACGTCACATTGTAAATCTGTGAGTTTAAATTGAAAATCTAACCGCATTATTCGTACATCTGCTGTAAAAGAATCGACGTACAGAGATGATGATGATGATGATGATGATGATAATAATAATAATAATAATAATAATAATAATAATAATAATAATAATAATAACAACAACACTTAACCTTTTAATGTTTCATCAGTAACATGTAGTAACTTATAATGCCGTTTTATGTCATACAACCGTTTTCCTAGTAATATTTGTGAACAAATCATACATTTAATATTTTCATCATATTGTAGGCAAAAGAATGCATCCTCCCATCCTACTTGAAACTTTCGTTTTTTATAGAGGTACATGGTTTCGAGAGAGATATTGCGACGATACGCCACTCGCAGGTCCGAGACAAATACAAATAGAATGGAGTTTGACTCCAGTGAGTTAGAGGGTGGGGGTTGTAGGTAGGAAGCGAGAGAAAAGCACTGCCAGCCACAATGTGCTCGTGAGTCGCATTTTCACCGCGGCTGGGGTATACGAACGTCTTTCGATCACAATATGTACTCCAGCATAAATACACTAAGTCGGTTAAGAGTTATCATTAACCTTGCAGGAAGCTTACTTGACGTAATGAATGGATTCACTGATGCTGAATTAGCTGATATTAATTTATTGTACGGAACAGCAAGAGAATCTGCAATCCTGGCAAGGGAGCTCTACTGGCTACGATTTCCAAATCGTGGAATTCCAAATGGACCAATGTTCGTTGCTATGTACCAAAGACTATCTCTTCTATTTCTTCGTCCTCGGATCGACGATCGTTGACCGCAGAGTGATGATGTTTCCTTCATAATGTGATAATGTTTCTAGAAAAAGTCTACACTAGTTAAGGGAATATTAACTTTTGTTAACAATTGAGACATATTATTTCGAATGATTCTCTTATTTCAATAACAATGTTTAAATGTTAATTTATTTTAATTCTTCCGCCATAGTTTAAAAGTGAAATGTCACACACCTCTCTCTCTCTCTCTCTCTCTCTCTCTCCCTCCCTCTCTCTCTCTCTCTCTGATAACATTACTTTATACAATTTTATTTCATTGCAATCTTCAATGCTTGTTTTTTGTTTAGTCAACTGTCCAAAGACAGGTCTGGACCCCACAAGTGACACCAACAAGGCATCACTTATGAGGCAACTACGCCAGAAGACAATGGGGTAGGGTGGTCAGTTCTTTTCCTTTTCCATTGCATATAATGCTGACTAATCAGACTTGTATAGAAACAATTGTTTTTCCTCCGACACATATCAAGTGAGATGATGTACTAGCTGCTAATAGATGTACATATACGAAATTAAAATTAGGAGCAAGTCTTGATGCGAGACCATCTGCATGTAGGCAACAATTTCGCACGACTGTCCAAAAATAGCATATACAGAGGGGCTCTTGTTTACTGCACATGCGCACTGTGTTGTAAGCAAAACATTCAATAAGGAAGCTCCAAATTGTTTTCTGTATCTGTACTTATCAGCCACCTCCATCAGAGATTCTAGCATGCTTAAGACTTATGGAAATAAAAATGTAGGCTATATTCGAAATTCAAACGCATTACAGCACAAAATAAATAAACAGTGAATTTAATTGAATATGTTCTAACGTGAAAGCGATGTGTCTGATACACGTTAAAACCGTTAAATTATTTGATTACCTGTTGCACCACAATGACCTTCATGGTAAGCCTGGACGATAGACAAACTCCACAAGCTTGCAACTCTGCGTACCTAGCCAGGCGTTCGAAGTATTAACTAACCTAAAAACAAGTTATTTTTTCATGTCTAAAAAATAACTTTGAAGATTATGGGTGCTATTCATAGACATTTCGCAGCACGCGCTACGAGCGTACTAAGCTAGCCCCGGCTATCCACTGGTTACTAGTACAGAATTCAAATCATATCCTATCACTAACACTGGTTTATGAATACGAAAAACGCTGATCATCCACCGAAAGCCCGCGCTAAAAATGTCTATGAATACGGTCCTGAGAAATTTTTACATAATGTGGTTCAGTATACTATACCCGATTATCCTTAAAAATATTTACAAGTATAGGGGAAGGTGTTGTACCTTGGGTCATTTTTACATTTAATTTCTATTTTTACCATATTATGATTATTAGGTTGTCCAAATTATAAAATAAGATGAAGCTACTCTTTGAGATATCATTGGTAATCTTTATTTACGAATTTAATTACTCTGATAATTTTTATATTCAATTAAATGTATACAAGTATAATGGACCAAGGTACAACATGAGGTTGTACCTTGGGTCACCCGATGTTGTACCTTGGGTCACATTACAAATTTAGCCTACAAGAAAAGAAACAAGAATACAAATTGTGGATAAACATAAATATGAATGCAAAGTGTAGGCTACATATCTAAAAATCACGAAACTTCTGGAATATAATAGGAAACAAATTAAAGATACAATTCCTTTGCAACATGTTCAAGCAATAATGCATTTTAAGCAGATAACAAACACAAAATCGATCTACTTAACATCATAACTACTGAAATCAACTGCGAATTGTAGTTGGGAAGTTTGTCTCTTAGATTAACCTTGTTGGTAGGGAGGTGGCAGCCTCATGACTAAGCCACATGTCGCCAGCTTTTTTCTCGATTTTCCAGTTCTCTGGAATAGCCAAATTATTTTCATATCTATACTGATATGCAAGTTTCAGAACTTCATTTCTATTTAGACCGTAATGTAGCCTTGCTGCCTGTTTCAAATTACTAATTCAATCTTTTGTGGCAAAGTAAACACTTTCTTCACATCATTGTTAGCTCTGTACACAAACTCATTTTCATTAGAATCCTGCATATTTTTTAAGTGCCTAGACAACGTAGTATTCGAAATATAATTTTTGGCAGCAGTTCGCACTTTAGTTCCATTTGTTAGCACATCCTTTATAGCCATGCGAAGTGCTTCTACATCTACTTTTTCCCGCTTTTTTCCATTCATGCTTCTTGGCATGGTTCTATAAAAATAAAAGTATGACGATATAATATTTCCAACATATTGAGCAATAAACTATATTAAATTAACTAATAATTTATAATGATTTGTACACTTCTGCTCATCATCAGTTCAATGTTGTACCTTGGGTCGACCCAAGGTACAACGCTCCAAGTGGACCGAGGTACAACTACTGCTCATTGCGAACTGAACATCATGTTTAAAAAATTAGGTTATATTCTAACAATAACCTAATATACCATTCGAACAAGAAAGAAACAAAGATCTTACCTTACTATTGGAAATGTCTTGAATTATAACACAGCCCCGTAAAAAAATTAAAGAACTCACTACAAAGAAAATACTTTCTGAGATCAAAAACAAATTTCTTCACAAAGAAAGCAAACCACTGTATCTGAAGATCACCAAAGCTTTGTGAGAGGACTCTTGTGTACAAATATGTAACTTGACTGTAATATTTCATTTTTCAAAACACAAATGGCAGAGAAATGATGAATGACCCAAGGTACAACACCTTCCCCTACTCCTAATTCCATGTATGTATGTATGTATGTATGTATGTATGTATGTATGTATGTATGTATGTATGTATGTATGTATGTATGTATGTATGTATGTATGTATGTATGTATTATGTATGTATTATGTATGTATGTATGTATGTATGTACGCTTGCACACAGATTTCAATAATTAATTCAGACTTCTTGTACGAACTCACGTCAGAACTATGGAACTAAGTGAACTTAAAAACAAAGCTTAAACCACCGGCAGATGACTGTATTATACAAATACTGTTCTCCAACCAGGAGATCAACCGTGAAAGGAATGTGCTTACTATTGCGTCATCTATTGGAACAAAGTAGATAAATAATATTACCGTTATAACGCCAGTTTGAAAACCATGCGCTCTCCTGCATATGTTATTTCCTGTATGAAGAAATTAAAAGACCAGGAGATTAACTGTGATCTAATTTTATAACTAGGGTAGTATCAATACGTCTGTATCAATGTTATGGTTTGTGCTGTGAGAGCTAGCCAATAGAGATAAGAGTACCCACGTGTGTGACCTTATGACATCTTATGACATCAACATTCATTCACAGCATTACCCTCCTTCGTCTCATCCGGCGGAGACTTTCTCGTGGTTGGAGCACAGCAAGTGTATTACACTTCCTGCTCTCTGCTCTCTCGATAACCCTCTTGCTTGTAACAACAGAATTGAAATATTCCACAAATGACACTTTGCTGTGTTGCAATGGAGCACAAGCACAGTTGACATTATTCTGGCTACTTCCATCTCTAGAAACTCGATTGAAGGTTTAAATAACCATTTTTAAATTGAAGTCGAAGCTCTGACACTACGGAGAAAATAAGGTCGTGTGAAACAGTCTAAGTACAAGATAAACCATTAATTTTCAACTACAACACATGGCCTACTGAATTATTTGGCAGCAATGCTTATTCAGTTTATGACTCTATCGTAAATCATTATTGTTAGTCGCATTGCTTTGCCGGAGTTAGGCTAAAATAACTTTGTCGACTTTAATTTTCCGACGTGTTTCTAACAAAATCTTTATTGTAAGAGCCAGTGCTCTGGTGGGACTGAAATAACTTACAGCGGAGTACAATAGCATTATTTCAAGTGTTATACAGTAACGGCATACCAAGAACGATAAGAACTCAATTTCCCATTGTTGGCATTGAAGTTTTAAAAATATTTTGGAGTGAAATATCCCACGTTACAGGCTCTAGCACACAGGCGATTCTGCAACAAAATTATTCAGTATTTTAGCATTATGCTACAAGCTAGGAGATATGGATTCTACTACGCGTGTCATACTCATAAGTATGCTACGGTTGGCAACGTTGTACCGGTTACTATTGTCGTAGGATCGTAAGTGCGCACCGAACACAGACTGATGTAGAAAGCTCGCTCTCACTACTAGTGGCATCTACCACAACTTCATCAACTACCTGTGGTCGACCAAACGAAACGAGTAAAAAAAATCTGTGTCATGTGTCATCACACAGTCATCGTCATCACATACACTCCATCCACACACATTTCTACAAGTTTTTCAACAATACAATTCTTATCACGCCAGCAACGATATTCCCGTAACAGCAGTAGCAAAAACATTAAGATACTGTACAACAAAATTATTTAGAAATGTGAAGGCTTGCCTATACAATACAGAATAATGCACAAGTTGATTAAAATACATTACTAAGTTGTAGGTTAGGTTGTCGATGAAATTGAAATATCGGCTATGGTTCATATAGATGTGTCTGAAATAGTATTAGGTTCAAGTGCTAAAATATTGGAATAGGTTAAGCCTAATTATATTTCTATTTCAAGTTGATCTTTTCCATTAAGTATCATAAATTACAATAATATATAGAAAATATTACTTAAATTAATCATACTTCTTTATACTTTTCAATTACTTACGTAGGAATCGCATTTCATTAGAAAGACTGATTTACTCGTACATATACGGAAAAAGGACTAACAATGATAGATTTCCCCCAATACTTGTATGAACTTCACTGTCCCTACTCTTCGCTTCTGAAAGGTGGTAATCCTATTTACAATGCATAACAAAAATGAAATAATATACTGTGAACCTAAATAACAAAATAAATGTTATTTCTGGTATTGTACAAATTTCTTTTGTTATCTGATATCTGAGCAATAAAAGGTGAAAAAGAGAAGCACTGAATCACCAACTCCGTCGTGCATTGATTCTAATATACGACGAGAGAAATCGTGCGTGTTCTATTGGTTCACATGATCCAATTTATAAACCATCGACACCTTATAGCAGCGATCATCAGCAGAGTGCACCCTCGGGCTATCGTCTCTTACCCGCGGATAAGAGATGCACTGGCGTGCGTCCGTGGCTGTTGACGGGTATGCTTTCTACCTCTCCCTTTTGCACGACGGTGCATATTCCGATACACTCCTTACCCTTTATCCATTTCAGTGCTGACGACCACTGCCCTATTGGGGATGACACTTCAGAAATTTTAAACCCCTTACGAAATGTTCAATTCTTACGATAAGAACGGTTGCTTTTTCTTCAGTTCAACGTCACAGTCACACGCATAACTACTCTGCTACAGCACGATTCTTTCTATCGATAACGAAACCTGTTTCTTGGCACTTATTTTAATCATGCATGAACACATAGTTTCGGTGGTTGTGTAGCCTCTGGAAAACAACGCCGAAATTTGAGTAAACACAACTCGTAGGGCCTACATCTTCGGCAGAGTCGCCCTCGGTAGCGTAGTTGGTATAGCGCTGGCCTTCTATGCTTCTATGCTCGAGGTTGCGGGTTCAATCCCGGCCGAGGTCGATGGCATTTAAGTGTGTTTAAATGCGACAGGCTCATGTCAGTAGATTTACTGACATGTAAAAGAACTCCTGCAGGACAAAATTTCGGCACACCGGCGACGCTATTATAACCTCTGCAGTTGCGAGCGTTGTTAAATAAACCATAATTTCAATTTCAATTTTCTTCGGCAGGTAGTTTTAAGAAGAAAACGCGTTGCTGTACTGTGTAACTATGATTAAAAGTACGTATTTATCAATAGTGTTCACGAAACTCACAAGCAGATATTGCCAATTTGAAGTACCAGTGGAATTGTGTCCCCGCTTAATGTAAGCTAATGAGAAAAACTCACGCACTGTGTCAAGGCAACAATTACCCGAGAACGCCCCACACGCTACCCGTCACAAAGCTGTCTCCTGAATCGGCAAGAATTCCGGTAACTTAGGTTTCATTCGCTCTCTACAAAACGCATAGTCTAGTCGTCAATCCTTCCGCTTCTCGTGTAATCATGTTTGTGCTTACGCATCAGTTCGCAGTACTGGCACTGTAGAGGAAATCTCAACGTCTCAAATATCAGCAGACGGTCGGTTAAAATCGTTCAAGGTATTCGATTATACACACACGTCGATTATCTCGAGGTGTTTAAGAAACTTATTTCGAATGTTACATTGCAAGATACTACAACTTTCCCTTTCCTTCCACTTTAGATAGCAAGATAAGCAACACTCTGGCATATCCTAGGTCTCACAGGGTAATTTTTTCTTCTGTTCACGAAATTACTGTATCTCACAACTAAACATTCAGCTCATGTAGACTAATAAACATATAATCATAAAAACATTATTTGAAATATAACAAAACACATACAAAACTAAACTATTCAGTCTATAATTACTTCTAACAAGTTGATCCCTTTTGGCGATTAGGTAAGCTCAAAACTTTACACAATAAAACATAATTGGTATACTAAAATTATAGGCTATTTTTCTTCAGACTAGTATCGTGGCCAGTCAATGCGACTTTTTCTTTCCCTGCATTCGAATTTTCGTTTGATTTCCTTTTGCTTCTTTAGCACTTGTACAGGGACTTCATTTTATTTTTACTTCAATTTTTATTGTACCTGAGTTTTTTAATGTACTTCACTCCCACCCCTTCTACTAATGAAGTTCAACCGTCCTCCACACAGATCCAAGACCGCATATACAGTCATAGTAGCCTTACAGTCATAGTAAACAGTACGTTCCAAAAATATGTTCGCGTTTTCCAGTGACGAAAGAGCTTTCAATATTGAATCATTTTCGCACAGGTACTGTCGTCCATTTGCCTACGTCGCATCCCGGTTTCCCCCACCATCTTTTATTCGCCAGCTAGTGGCTGGGCTGTCTTAGCTCTTTTCTGAGAACATTAATTTCTGTTAGGAATTGGACGTCCACGTAATATTATACAACTGTTTAAAATAACTTAAATAAAAGGGCCTCGTTAAGTAATTAACTGTCACGTGATTTCCTTCCTTTCTACGACCCTACGACATAACCACTTGGACGGACATAGATAGTATGTCTGAGTAATTTTATCTTTTCGGATCGGGCAGAAGTGAAGATTGAATTTACAGTACGTAAGGTACTCTTTTATGGAGTAGGTACATAATTATTTCAACATGAGTTACCAGTACGAAGAATGAAACTGGTAATTGGGATTAGGTACAATAGTCTATAGTGCGATAATATGCACATTAGAACTGAAGCCTGTATCGAAATGAACGGCCACCATTTTTAAAAATGTGTTTAAATATTCATATTATGACTATTTTTCAATTTAACTTCATTCTCTATATTGTACGCTAATGTGCTGTAGACAGTGCATAATGAATACGTCCGCATGGACGGCTCAGTTCGAGAGTAAAAACACTCATTGTTAATACTGTACTGTATTTTGATTAAACAAAAACCTAATGAAAATGATCAAACTCAAAAGCGCAATATTTCCTAGTTTACGTAAATGGATGAACTACTTTTCTTCCCTCCTATACTAGTAAAGTGATTTGTTTGTATATTACGCCAGTATCATCGAACTCCAGTCGTGGAAGGGGGTAGTAAACGGCGTTGATCCAGAGATATAGGCAAGTTAATATTAAAAATGTTAGTAAAAATAAAATGATGTCCCTGTAGTTTTAGGATCTTCCTTTGCTCTTCTAGCCGTTAAATTTCTAAAAAAGTAAGTTTCCTTCCTTCAGTCTTCTTTTTCTCTTTTTTCCCTCGATTCTTCAACATATTCTTCATACTTTTCTTAGCATCCCTAACATACATTGAAATGTTATGAATTATATGAACTTCTTGTATGCTCTGCAAAGATCTGACTGCATTTGCAATTATTCTATGTGCAATAAGACTTTGTTCATCACGTAAGTTTTTTTACTAGGTGGTGTTTAATAACAGAGAAACCACTCTCTGTTGAATTCCCGTGAGAAAATTATGACTCAACTCGACTACCTGCCACAGATTTGTGGACGATTACCACATAATACTGAAGAAAAGATATTATCCAACCTCTTAGAAATGGTTTCATCGTCAAAGAATGATTTGAAGCTCGTTCTTAAAGTAGATTTTGTTTCATTACAAATTAATCAAAGCCATATTTCACTTTTGTTCTAGTCTGCAATACTACCAGTAATTGTACTGTTGGAATAGACAGCTTCCAATAGCAAGTTAAACCTTAGTTTTCCTTGCTCCGTATTATGAAAAATAACACTAGAATGACAACCCCTAAATAGATGTATATTCAAAGGGCTTCTCTCTAACATATTAATCATTCTTGTCTGAACTTGACTTGACTTCGCTTGAAACAACTTCTTTGACAAGTATATTTGAACTCCAACGTCAGTATTTTATAGTTCACGTAAAATTTGTCATTTGTCTAAAATTCTAGACGAATTTACTGAAGATGTTACTAATTGGGCCAACAGAATAATATCTGTTATTGTGACAATATTTCAGGAGAAAAATTCGCTCCGGCGTCGGGGATCGAACCCGAGTCCTTGTTCTGCATACCAAGCGCTCTGACCACTGAGCTACGCCGAATTCAATCCACAGCACCGGATCGAACCTTCCTCCTACAGTGTTTTTTTCCCCCTTTTTGTGGCCTGACTCCAAGTTGGGCATACACGTTGACGTTTATATTTCAAGTCAACTGCCATTATACAAGGAGCGCACTCAACTGAGTGACTAATGGCCGGGATTCCGCAGTAAAGTGCACAGCAATCTGTACAGAATAATGCACTGCTAGCTAGACGAATTTACTAAAGATGTTATTAATTGGTCCAACAGAATAATATCTGTTATTGTGACAACTAATATTTCAGGAGAAAAATTCGCTCCGGCGCCGGGGATCGGACCCGGGTCCTTGGTTCTACGTACCAAGCGCTCTGACCACTGAGCTACGCCGAATTCAATCCACAGCACCGGATCGAACCTTCCTCCTACAGTGTTTTTTCCCTTTTTACTGCGGAATCCCGGCTATTAGTCACTCAGTTGAGTGCGCTCCTTGTATAATGGCAGTTTATTTTAAATATAAACGTCAACGTATATGCCCAACTTGGAGTCAGGCCACAAAAAGGGAAAAAACACTGTAGGAGGAAGGTTCGATCCGGTGCTGTGGATTGAATTCGGCGTAGCTCAGTGGTCAGAGCACTTGGTATGCAGAACCAAGGACCCGGGTTCGATCCCCGGCGCCGGAGCGAATTTTTCTCCTGAAATATTAATTAAAATTCTAGAGCAAGAAGCTTATTCACAGTATTAGACATTTTACTCGACTGAACAATCACTACAACACATTTCGTACAAGGAGTTGTAAATCTGAGAACAAGAATGGACCAAGTGGGATTGAAGACTGATATTTCCTTAAAAATGGTTCACCGATGTTTTGGGAAATGTTACTTTGCATTTCATGAATGCACATCTTGTTTGGTCCGAAACATTTTAAACAGCTTGGTTTGTACAAACTTTTGATTATCACTAAATGTTTAACATCGTGAAAAAATAATCAAAGCTACTGTATATCAAACGATGGGATCCTCTCCAGTCATCTGGTAGTGCAGTGCTACGAAAACGTTTCTTCCTGTCAGCGAAATGAAATCTACAGGCGGGCTAGAGTATGCAACCTGAAGAATGTTCTCTCACAGCAATGGTTTAAATTAAAACTATCAAGTAGATCTTTAGCTAAAGCACGTCCCAGAAAAACACTGCTCAAATAGGCGTACTCAGTGCGAACGTACTTCTACAGATACACTTTCAAAACACTAAATAGTTACGGATTTCCAAGACTTCTGCAAACTGAAGTACTTAGGTTTCCCCGACTTCTAACTATAAAAATTAATTTCCCTGACTTTCACTGACCATATATGAAGGGTTCAGAACCATAGTGGGCCAAGCGCCATTTACTAAAATCGTAGAAAACAAGGGTTAAAATGAAGTTATCACCATAATTCAATAGAAATATATATATAGCAAGTAATACATCAATCTTCATAAAACTATGGTATTCACTTAACTTTAATCCTTGCTTTCTCTGTTTTTAATAAATGGCGCTTGGCCCACTATGGCTCTGAACCCTTCATATATTTTTTTTTCCTGATTTTCAATGAACCCTTCAAATATGAACCACAGGATGTCCTAGAAAACGAAAACTTCAAAATATACTGGTATAGAGAAATCCGGACGGATGGAATGATTCAAGCCACCAGACCAGACAGGAATTAGCCTCAGAAACCAAGGAGATGTGGAAGGCTACCCGAGTCACCACACACCCAATAATACTCCCAACCAATGGCAACATACCGAAGACATTAGTCCAGCAGCTATACACTCTACATCTGCAACATATTTTACCGCTACTACAAAAATCAGTAATTTTAGACACGTCACATTGTCCGACGTTTCCTAAATGCTGAATAATTTGTGATACTTGATGTAAATCCGTATCATTAAGCCATGCACCATTTTTTTCCTTGTAGAAAAATGAAAAAGAAATCAAATAATAATAATAATAATAATAATAATAATAATAATAATAATAATAATAATACTAATAATGGATCTGCAGTGAAAGACCTGTCCTTGGGCAGAAAACTGTGAATAAAATGAATGCTGTTATGAAATGACGTACTCATACAAGTACCAATAACTGTCATCTTGTACAGTTTTATTCTTAATACACTCTTTCGAAAACTTTTTTTAAACTAATGGCGGGTACTTGACTTTTCATAATTGACCCATTTTTTTATTTTATTGGGTTATTTTACGACGCTGTATTAATATCTCAGGTTATTTAGCATTTGAATGAAATGAAGGTGATAATGCCGGTGAAATAAGTCCGGAGTCCAGCACCGAAAGTTACCCAGCATCTGCACGTATTGGGTTGAGGGAAAACCCCGGAAAAAATCTCAACCAGGTAACTTGCCCCAACCGGGATTCGAACCCGGGCCACCTTGTTTCGATGCCAGACTTGCTGACTGTTACTCCATAGGTGTGGACTCATTGACCCATATGAAGCCAGTTCCGTAGGCCAATTTATCAACAAAGTCGTTGCCCAGAGTGCATCATAGGAGGCTGGTCTACGCTACGCCCGCGATCAGATGAGATAATGCAAATTTGTTGGGATGCCACAAGGGAACTGAAGCTTCCGGAGAACCCCCTTGTGTTACCTGCACCACGGGCTTGCCCAACACTAGTTATAAATCTAGGGTACGCCAGGGATGGAACCTGGATCCAATGTATGGGCTATTCCATCTCAAATCGACCAAAATATAGAGAAAATTGACCTTGCAATTTTTAAATACAATGAAACTTTTTCTGTCCGTTGACAACTGTGATACAATGCTTTGTGCAAAGTTTGACGCATCAGAACTTCATAGTTTTTAAATTAAAAATATATAAATGTATCGTATTTTCATAAAATTAGCAACTTTAAACTGTTGTAGCTCCGAAACCCTTTCACCCTATGATCAAAATCATAGTTTATTTTGATGCTGAGAAATTAAAGTTTATATTGACATGTAAACAGTTTTTCTTACTTGTTATGGAAATGGAGAAATTTAGATTTTTCTTCATTAAGACGCCTTTGCCCACGACAAAATATTTTTAAAATATATGGTTAGATTCCGCATTGCAAGTACAAATAAACATATTTTTACTGGTGCAACGTTGATAAGAAAGTATTGAAAATATCAAATAAAGAAAATAAATAGTACGCGCGTGAAGTAACCAGCTGACTGTGAGGCGGGAGCTAGCCGAGACAACCAAGGCCAGGACACAAACATGTAATGTTTCGTCTAGTAGCGCATAGCTGGACTAGCTTTATCACAAGTTTTCATAAACACAGGAGTAAAATGACGCCCAACACTCGCTTATCTTCATCTCTCGGCCAGTGCATGCGGTACTGCGTCGTTCAAGTCTAGGCGTGTGAAAATAATTTATTTAATACCCTCGAAACTTATTGCCGAGCCACTAAGCAAACAATGCCGAATCTCTCTTAATAATGCAAGGTTTTTTCTCAATATTTTTTTTTTACATTTTTACAAATGGGCAAAAAGCCTAAAAGTAAGTAAAATCAGATTATCTGTCTCTCTGTGTACAATAAAAATAAGGATTATTCTTAACATAATCTACCAAATGTCAGCTTCAAAATGAGCTCCCGTTCAATGTTCTGCAGTAAATGGTTCCAGAGTTCTGAGCGCTGAAAGAGGCTTGTTTTTATAAAATACGATAAATTTGTCGCTCAACAATACGAAAACCGTTTGATAGTATATTTTTTTGAAAATGCACTCTCCTCGGCACCTTGTATAAATAGGAAAAAAACTAGAGTATTAAAAAAATGCGAGGTTTTTTACTGATCGCTTTCATATGGAATAGCCCGTATACAATATTTGACAGTAGCAGCAGTCGGTCTGCAGTCGGATTGAGGGTTCGTGTGAAAGTAAACGTCGTTTTCCATTTAAATACATTACCGACCGCATACTCGCGACAAGCAACCCATAATGACGACTTTTTGCAGTCGATCTTGGCGGCTAGAAGTTGCTCGTGTATAAGAACCCCACTGATCTGTCCACAAACTAGGAGAAAACAGTGCAAGAATTTGCCCAACATTACGTCATTTACTGGAGTGAAAGATTAAGGCGCAGGAGAATGATAGTTCAAAAACATGGGCCCTCCTGCATGTGGACTTCCTTGATCTAGAGTTAAAGACTGGTATAATATCAATCGAATTTTATCAAACGGGTAGTATGTTTACATGCGCTTGGACCCGCGTGTGAAGTGGGATATCATCAAGTTACCTCCGCACGCTGACACTTTCTCCTGCTTGGCCTCACTGAACTTCACATCCCTTTCTCTACAAGTAAAAAATAGTGGTGTTGCGGGTGTCACGATGAGCTTACAAGGCGTTGTTCCAACAGCACGGACAACTATCTGCCGGAACACCGATGTACGTACTCAATTTTCGGTGCTCTAGAACAGCCATTTTCAACCGCTGTGCCGCAAGAAAATAAGAATAATAGCGTAACCAAAGATAAATGGGGTCAAAAATTAACAAATCCTTAATTTTACTGTTAATTTCATAATATATTATACTCATAACATATTAGTTACAGCCACATGTAAGTACTACTTCCCCGAAAATGTTTCTTTTTTTACTCTAAACTAACTGTCTGTACATGAACTGAAATATTTCATTGCAGTGACCCTTTTTACCCTTCTGTATAAGGATAAATGGGGTCAGTGTTTAGGGCAAATCGGGTCACAATTTTTCCCTCTATATACCTGCACGGAACGTTAAAATCAATATTGAACTGATTTAATTTAACACTTTACACCTTCCACAAACAAACACTGTTTTCTTTTCTCCACCAACGAACTGTGTTGCAGTGTAGTCCAAAACCACATGCGTACATGCGTACAGTTTCAAAATTCTAGACACAAGTTCATTTTCTTGTTCTGGAGTAAACGTAGTTTGACGGCCTTTACTTTTAAAGTGATTGACGTCGTTGCAGACATGAATGAGGAACTCCTAACAACTCAGCAGCATGACGTTGGCTTCTTCCCTCGCGAAATGCTTTAATAGCCTTCTGCACGTCGTTCTCAGTCCACGAGTTTGACGTTTTCCTCTTACATTTAACCATCTGTCACAAAGAATTGAAAATAAATACTTAATTTGAGTGGGCTGATTTGAAACATGTTGACCCTATTTGCCCGATATTACTGATCCTATTTAACCAAAATTTAGAACTTTTTTGCGCTAGAGGTTGGTAGTACTGAATACTGTTTCGACGAAGGCGTTAATAGCCATAATCTCTTCTAAAAAGCCTAAACTTAATATTGAAAGTTAATCGCACAAATTCCTCTTACATTTAACCATCTGTCACAAAGAATTGAAAATAAATACTTAATTTGAGTGGGCTGATTTGAAACATGTTGACCCTATTTGCCCGATATTACTGATCCTATTTAACCAAAATTTAGAACTTTTTTGCGCTAGAGGTTGGTAGTACTGAATACTGTTTCGACGAAGGCGTTAATAGCCATAATCTCTTCTAAAAAGCCTAAACTTAATATTGAAAGTTAATCGCACAAATTCTCTGCAATAGTTGTTGTCAAATAATAAAGGAACCGTAAAGCATTATTTAAAATGTATAAAATACTCTTAACTCACCTTTATATTCTCTCTATTCTTTTATTGTCAACACAAAGAATACACACACCAGCTAGCATCAATGGCACTCAACGTGTACAGGAAGTTCTCTTCTTGACCAGTATATATTATGGTAGCACTTGCTTGAACTGGTTTACGCTTGAATATGGAGACAGGGTTTTGAAATTGACCCGATTTAGACTGAATTACCCTAAATGTTATAGCAAAAATTGGAAAAGTAAACTTGAAAATAATAAAAAAGTGAGTCCATAAGAATCAACGTTCAGGGAACGCGGCACAAGTCAACATTCAGTTTATGCGAGCGGCAGAGAAGAGAATGACTGACACGCAGCCAGGGTTGTCAGATCAGTATACTATAAAGTTAGAATATCGGACCAACCTTGAATTGAATTTGAATTTGAAAGGAGCATTACGACCCAACACTGGGACTTTATTAGATCTATTGCGCTGACCTTCAAGCTAGGCGCACTTCCAATCCCATACCGGCTGACCACACTCAAGCCCGGTTCAGACGGTGCGTGTTTCTGTGATGGATTCCAAGGTGGCTGCGCTGATGGGTAGCCTGCGTGCTCACTTCCGGAAGTAATGCGCTCTGGTGGCTCCGTGGATGGCTAGCTTGCTGGATTTCCAGGGTAGGTTCCTTGCTATTTTTCGTGATGGTTTGCAGGCTGGATCCAAAGATGATCATATATCATCTCCACTGAAACCATGTCGCCATGATCGTGGTTTTCCAACTAAACCTGCTTTTTTTTTTTTTCTATATTCTTTAGTTTCTAAGAAACAACAATTAAATATCGGAATTTAGCTGTTTTGCACTTATGGCATAATTACTTTATTGCGATATTTACTACTGTTAATGTAGGACTTTAGTTGTTTTCCACTCACGGTTTAGTTTCTTTTTGACCATGAGTGTTGGCAACAGATGAAACAGCAGATGATTTTGCAATTTAAACTGTGAAAAGAGCCAGCTCCGTGTGAACAACTACCATCACCGTAGGCAACACGGGAGCCAGCCAGTGAGCACGCAGGGCACCCATCAGCGCAGCCACCTTGGAATCCATCACAGAAACACGCACCGTCTGAACCAGGCTTCAGATTCGCTACGGGAATGACGACGAAATGGAGAAATGTTGACGGAATAATGGAGGTACCTAATTTAGAGAAACGGAAGAACCCCTAGAAAAACCCAACAGCGACCATGTCCGCCATAAATTCCACTATGAACCAATCCTGAAAGTATCGTATTTTACATGTTTTTACGAGAAAAAAAAACATACCACTACTGGTTTAGATTATATGAGTGTGCCGCGGGATTTTAAATTACAAGTTTAATGTGCTACATATTGAAAAAAGTTGAACGCTGCTCTAGAACAACGCCCATGACAAAATTAGAGTATATGCAGAGGAGAATGAGTGTTCCCATCATCTTCGTGCCAATATAATATTACTAGTGGCTTGTGCAGCAAATGCTGGCAAACTAAGTCCCTTAGGCGGTCAAATAAAAATTTTTCATATTTATTTTCAATGAAGAATACTTGACATTTTGATAGTTATTTGCTTCCATAATAATGAAACATACTCCCTCTGAATGGGATTTTAGGCCAAATACTTTTTCTTGAACCTATCCACCTTCAGTTTTTGAGTTTCAACGCGGAAACGCAAGTATCAATGTCAGGACGATAGCAGTAGCTATTTCAGGTCATTGTGGATTGTAGGCGAAAGTTAAAAAAATGTCAGGTTTGCTAAGCTTTCGAACAATAGCATTTTGGTATAGCTGCTGCATGTAGAACTTGAAATGTAGTGCGTAAAATCATTTTATCCTACTAAGAGATCTTGCTGAAATGATCTGGAGATTACAAAATTTTCTAGGTCTCTTATTTTATCAGTAAGTAATACCTTTTGATCTTTCCTTAGGAACTGTATTTTTTGCGCTCTCTCTAGCCAATACTGAAGACAATGACACATATCAATATCTACACTACACCGCCATTAAGTATATGAAAAAGACCCAACCCCACTTGGTTAATAAGTATAAAAATATTTTATTTTTAATAACAATATTATTATCTTACGTAAGTTTTGTAGTTATATATAGCCGCCACTCTGTAAATTATAGAAATGAAGATCTGAATTAAGATATTCTCTACATTTACTTACATAACCTCAAAACGTTTCACTTTCATGTCATCAATATAGCATTAATATTATGTATAATTAATGAAAAATAGAGGCATCATGACATTAACCATGATAATATGTAATTTCTAAAATGGTAATAATGTCATCAAACCACCTCAATTTTCGGAGATTTGAATATCCAATACACAGCTGTACTCACAAAATTATACACTGCAGAATGAGACCTGTAAATTATTTTAATAACAAATTGAATCTGAGCTCTAAATATGTCTGCAATCCTGCAGGCCTTCGTGTAATAGCCTATTGTTTATTGTAGTGTGTGTTATGTTTTGTTCTGAAATTCAATCAAGTCGGCCGTGATTCAATAAAATTAGTTCTCAAAACTGACAACAGATGGATTTTGGAAAATAGGAAAATTATGTAGGAAAACTACTATTTTTCTGAAAAACTTCGGATGCCAGGCATGAAAATGAGGGGTCATTTATTAAAATGAGTTCAGCCGTTTTCCCGTAATTTCCATTACCAGTTCAAATTATATATATAGATGTTAAAGAATGGGCTGCCGCGTGAAAGACGCAGCACACTAGACAGAAGAGCGGTGTTCCGCGTATCCGTATACGACCTCGAGCTCACGTAGCATTTCCCGACGCTTTGGAATCCAACATAACCTTGTAGTGTTCATTCTACAGCACGATACCTATTTGTATCCATATCGGTACACGACGGTCCGCCACTGAATGCCAGAAGTCTGACCTCGACGTGATGAGAACTGGACGACTTCGCTTCGATAGGAAGCGGAACTAAGTGTTCATCCACAATCAGCGTATGCCACTGTCACAATAATGACAAGTTAGAAGAAAATCGGCAGATGTGTCCAGAGCAACGGGAGCAATACCTTGGACAACGAGACTAAGCCTAGCCGTCCACTGGCACCGTGAACGGCCGAATATTTTTAGGCCGTATACGGCCGAATGCCGGACAACCGGCAGAAGAGCCGATTGATCGTCCACTGGAGCCGACACTTCGGCCATCAATTATCAGTTGTATGTCCTCGTGCTACATGCTTATACTTAATACATACATACATACATACAAATGACTTTTAATGAATGGCGAAAATATAGAGTATATACGATGCTTAGAGAAAGGTGTCGCCTGGGTAATTTTTATCATCTACGCCTACACAATAAACTTCTGGAGGATAGTGCTATGTTTTTCGATTACTATCGGATGAATGTTGATACATTTCAATAGCTAAATTTTAAATGTAATTCGTCCATCAATCTCAAAATCATCAAATTTCAGAGAAGTTGTACCATCTGAGAAACGTTTGTCAGTGATCTTAAGGTAAGTGTTTAGTATTAGTATTTATTTATTTAACCCTAGATCATATATGTCACATAACTCCTCGCTACGTTAAAATCGGCAGCACTTTGAAGAGAACAACCGCCAGGATCGCCACCCGTCCGCCGTAAACGAACACGAGATGGCAGCACAGTCGCTAATGCAATTCAAATGGGTATTATGACGTGACTCCTTATGTAACAACTAGATGGCAGCGTAGTAAACCTGAAAAAAAGTTGTTAACCTCAAAGCCTATAACCCCGGCATATCTGTTACATATATGATCTAGGATTTAACCTGGTAGAGATAAGGCCGTCAGGCCTTCTCTGCCCCTCTACCAGGATATTCCAACTACAATATGAATAATAAAATTACAATTAGTATTAAATTTATAATTACAATTACAAATAACATTACAATTAGTATTAAATTTACAATTACAATTACAATAAAATCAAAGTACGAAAAGATTACCTTAATAATTAAAGCTAGATAATTTATCATAGAGAAACAAAGAATATTTTATATTTACTGAATTACAAATTAAATCTAGAATAACAAAATTGTATAGTGATGAAATTACTGAATATTGAAATATTTTGTGATAGATTAAGGAAACTATTTACAAGAAATCAATTACTGACCAAGTGCCTAGTAAGTTTTCGTTTTAATTGAAGTTTATTTCGACAGTCCCTGATGTTAGCAGGTAGCGAATTCCAGAGTCTTGGCAGGGCTATTGTGAAAGAAGATGAGTAGTACACGAATAATAATTTGTTAAGCCTTAAAAACTTTATTCCACTTGTTTAACGAAAAAAAAAAAAAAAAAAAAAACACAAGAACTAATTAATTTTTCGGCGTTCATGGCGAAATTTATGGAAACAGTCATCACGTGTTGCCCTGTTCGGCCGAATGAGACCGGAAAAGCCCATCTGAATTGGATCGAATCGGCATTCGGCTGTCTTCGGCCGAATGGGACGAGTGTAATGAACGCGCGCCAATGCATTCTCTTGTTGTGGGATCATTCGGCCGTGTACGACCGTACACGGCCGAGTTCTTATTCGGCCGAATTCGGTTCCAGTGGACGGCCAGCCTAACGCTACGACTTCCTGTGGCATTTCCTATCGAGAAGCAGTACAGTGTCGATGTTAAAAAAAAAAGTATCCAATATTTTAGGCGGTGTTAGTATGCATCAAAACAAGAAAAAAAAATCTAATAAACATGAGTCCTACAACACATACTTTCTGAGATCTGTACAGTTGTTCCTTGGAGGTGCTCAATGTGACGTCCATTCATGACAGTACATTCCTCTGCCCTTCGGCGTAAGGAATCACGTACTCTTTGAAACTGACCTGGTTGTTCTTCATAACCAAAAGTGTAGGGCAGTTATGTCAAAGCAAGCGCATTTTTCTGACCTTCACGTCGTGCGCGGGCAGCAAGCGCTAAGTATGGAAAGAGGAAGGGTTGTGTATATGAATAAGCAACCTGTTGGATTAAGAAAACAGTGGTGCACAAACTTCAAACGGAACGTGAAATTTTATGTAATTTTATATGGCTTCTTTCTGTTTAATATTATCTATATTGTCTGTAAAACAAAAGTACTAATACTGATTTCTTAATATTGCAATTGTGTTTTAAATCTTAATAACATAACAGAGAGTTAAGAAGGAATATTCACTTAAATTCCATAGTAGTATAATATTATACTGTATTAAGTGGATGAAACACATCATTCATAAAGAAAGTGATATTCCAAAGAAAGAGATTGAGTATGACATGGTAAGTTGGAATTTATATTGATGGTATCTTTAGCTTACAAAAGTACCGTAATCAATAAACTAGTAGCCAAAACAATATTACAGTACAAAGCAAAGTTGCCTAGGTAGGCCTACTGTATCTGTTTTAAGTGTAACTAATATTACATAACAAAACTCTTATCGCATTATGCTTTTAAGGTGATATTGGTGAGCAACTTTCTGTCATCAGAATATTAAATTATTTTCTCGAAATGTGCTGAAGCTATAGAGCTGACATTTTTACAACACATGGACACGTATCTTTTGCTTATGATGTAACAGTAGTTGCTTTGTTAATTCATTTCCTTACAAACAATTTCCATGCGAATATTTTCAAAATTTTCAATACACTATCTTCAGTAATACGTATACACGGTATATTAGATTTACGAAAACATTCTGTAAGGCTACTAAATAAATAGGCCTATACCTGAAAATTTCACTTTTCTATACGAAAAGTTGTGAAAAATGAGCACTAAAATTAAAACTTACATTCTTATAATGCACTTCTACTTCTCAGGCAAATCTAAAAATTAACATGGATACAGTTTCAATAAGCTCTCTTCCCTTTATCTATTGAATCAGTGCTGGCCAACCCTGAATATAGCTCGACGAAGCGGCATATACCACCTCTTTCGTCTGTCTCTTTCCTTTCCGCTGTAAAGCGCTCAGGCTCTCCTGGGCTCTAAAGCGCACGCTTGCTCCTATGGGCATCAATTGACATGCCTGATCTAGGGGATTTAGATTTGGGGAACGAGCAGGCCAAGGTTTGGGTCCTCCCCAATCAATCCAGCGGTCCTGAAATGTCAGCGTCAGGTGTTCACACTCATTGTGGAAAAAATGTGCTGGCGTGCCATCATGCATGAACCACATCTGTAGTCTTTGCTGACATGGCACATACTCCAGCAAGGTGGGCAATACGTTAATAAGAAAGACCTGGTAACGAGCCCCAGTTAATCTCTGTGGTAGCACGTATGGCCCTTAATCTAACGCCAAGAACGCCTGTCCATACGTTGATTGAGAATCGGTACTGATGCCTTCTTTCTTCAACTGCATGGGAATTTTCATTGATTACGAAAATTCACACCATCTCTGCTGAACCAAGTTCATATCCGCAACCAAACTTTTGTTTTCAGTATTCCATGCCAGGGGTGTCAACTACGGTATGATTATCTGGTAGCCTGCTGTATTGCAGGGCAGAAAAATGCATTGCCACAAATGGACGTCACATTAAGCACCTCCTATGAACAAGTGTTCAGATCTCAGAACGTATGTGTTGTAGAACCCATGTTTATTAAACTTTATTTTCCTGTTTTGATGCATACTATCGCCTCCTAAAATATTGGATACTTTTTTTCAACACCCTATATACTATAGCCACCAGAGTTCGAGGTGTCGAAGTTTTAGAAACAGCGGGATATCCGTCGGTTTAAGGACAGTGACAGTGAAAAGGCTTTGATGTGTCTATGGGCACAATAGTGCTCTCGAAAAGCTTTCCTTGGTTAGACTTAGGCCTAGACTGTTAGGATAATAATTACAAATCTCTTTTGACAAATGTTGTTTAATCAACTGTCCGAAGACTGGTTTGGACCTCATAAGTGACACCAATAAGAGGGGCAGGTATTTACGGAGATTAATTTTATCATTTGTGTTTTTTAATATTGGCGTCGGCGGAGACGGTTGGAGATTGATTTGTACTCTTGGCGGAGAATAATAAAAATTTTGTAAAATACAATTATTTTGGAATTGGAGTATTAGCACAGTCTAATATATACAGTCGCGCAACTTCAACACTTTTTTTGCCAACATTCACGACACTAGCGCTCAAGCGGCAGGCAAGGCACTGGTCATAGGGTTGATACAGCCAGCACGTGCTTTAAAGGTATGCGAGATGTTATAATAACGTTTTAATCATGCGTCGGAATAAAGGCAATGTGTGCAATGACGAAAATTGCAGTAACAACAAGTTTAAATCTCCGAATTTGTCGTTCTTCAGATTCCCTAAAGACCAAGAGAAAATCATAACTCAGTCATAACCTACAATCCACGCTGTAGGTAGCCTACGTATTGTGTTCTATAAAACATTTATTAGTTATCAGTTACCTATTTGTATGTCAGGAAGGAGAGTTTAAATAAAAACAAAGTAAATACCTGTTACAGTATATTATTGTTTTGCAGAGATCATGTGTAAATGTGTAACCATTCCGATTTTGGATAATGTATCTACAGTTTTTAATGCAAGTAATTCCATAATTTTTTCTTTATATTTTTCAAAAGTTGAATGTTATATTGCATTCAAATAGGGATTATGGTGTTATTTTTTTCAAGAATTCATGGCGTATTATAATCCTTTTGCAAAATATTCACTTCTTGAATAAATCCAGACTGTGTCGATAAATTTCTGATGTGTTGGTGTAGATTCATGTGGCAGACGTATTAAGTTCTCAAGAAATAAAAGAGCCTTTTTAAATTTAATACAAAAAGCAATCTTTTCTGTAATAATTTGCATGACTGTTATTGGTGTTGATTTTACATTACCAGTGATTATTTGAGGCGTTCAGAGCAGAAGTGTTATAAGTCAAAATTAGGTAATGAGGTTTAAAGTAAAAATTCTGTAAAATACAGCGCAAAGTAGCAATTAATATATCCTTCGTGCTATTCACTGACTACTAATAATTTAAATAAATTCAATATTAACTGCTACTTTGCGCTGTATTTTACAGAACGTTTACGTTAACCCCTCATTACCCATTTTTGACTTGCACCACTTCTGCTCTGAAAATAAAATTAGGCCTACATTTTCTGAGTTAATTGAAGTTACAATTTTTTCAACAAAGTTGTGTATCCATTTGTTCTCATCTACGTCATAATAACAGTAAGTGCATGTAAATTACGTATTATATAGGTAGGGTAAGTTAAAATTAAGCTTATGTGTGAAAATTGGAAATGTAATGTAAAATGCGGTAAACTTTCCATAAAAATTTAAACTATAATATTAGCACTATTAGCGACTCAAAATAATAATAAAAAAAATTGAAAAATAATTAACTTCATAAATCAATGTCTGTCAAATTAAGGTTTAAATCTTCCCCTTTTTTATTTTTAAGTTTACCTCAGCGGCCTAGTTTACCCCAATTTGCGGTATGGAAAATAGTTAATTTCTCAGGAAATAGGGAGAGGAGTTCACCACGCGATGTACCCTACGAGATATGCCCTACAATTTTGACTCTTCTCACAGGAAATATAGAGTTCCAATGGTTTATAAATATGTTTAGGAATGAATTGAATTAACCGTCCACGTACAAACAATTATATTATTTCAAACCATGATACGTGATCAGGGCCATGATTCAGTTGTAAGGAGCAGAACGAATTACGTTTATTCCCAGCTTCTGAAACTTGTAGATTAACTGCGTGTGAAATTCTTCCAGGATTCTAAAGTAGAATTAGTAAGAACCATATACACTTATTGTATAGCATAAAAATATAAAATAAATAACGCAAAACTCGTTTTCTGATGTGTTATCATATGTAGTATTCACACTTTTAACTTGCCTGCCGCTAGAGGGTTACTGTCGCGCCAGCTGTCAAATGTTGGCATATTTTATACGTATGAGTTGCGTGACTGTATCTATTAGACTGTGGTATTAGGCCAGTATATGAATATTGCTTTCCAAATAACTAACATTAAAGGTTCGTTGGATTCTGGTAAAGGTGAGGTATGGCCAATAGACAATATTTCTTGGACTGAGACTGTATTTAACAAACATTCATTACAAAAAAAAAAAAAAAAAAAAAAAAAAAAAAAAAAAAAAAAAAAAAAAACCTTGCAGCCCTCAAATCAACACTTTCAAATTATACGTGAAATGTTGAATTCTCCGTCTTTTAAGTTCGCTAATGTAATCAGAACACCTGGAATACCATGTAATGTAGCCTACTTGGATATATAACAAACTATAAATGAATAATTACTATACTTGCGCAAAAACAGGTCTACGTACTGATCAGGAAGAGGAAAAGGAATTGGCAAAGAAGAAACTGCCTGAGGATGCACTGGAAGGAATGGTGGACTGGAGAAGAGTTCGGGGCAGAAGAAGAAATCAGATGATAAAAGACATTAAGATATATAGAATTCAGGGGCGTGGCGTCCACGTTGCCGGTGTTGCCGCCTACAAAAATAGAAATGAAGTATTTTTCTTATTATGTAATTTCTTATAAAAAGAAATTTGTATTTTCTATCAACAATTTCAATCTACCAGTTTCACGTCAGAAAAGATACGGTTGCCATCTAGCGCCGAAGAATTGAACTGATACATACACATCACTTCAGTGTTTCCGATTTACGCCACATATTGCCTGCAGCACTTCAGAGGGAAACTAGTCAAGGCTGGGTGTCAGTGACTTTCCGTGTCATGGTGAGACTGTGACGCGACTATTTGCCGGTTAGACATAAAGGCAAACGTGTGTTATTCTTCCTTCCCTCCACTCCCCAAGTATGTAAATTTACTGGTGAAGTATTCTATGTAGCTGTTATAGAGAGCCTTTTAAACAGTTCTTTAGGATCACTTACATTTAGTGAGAAAATAAATATTATTTTGAATGGTAAACCAACTCCTGAATTAAAAGACTTGAATACTAAATCACATGGACGTTTCGAAAGACATTTTATGCTCGACCATGCCGAAATGTAGTAATTATACACCTGGTAGTAGCCCTTTAATGCACCTCATTAAAGTACACCTATTCATTATAATTCAGTTGTTCTGCCAATGAGAAATCACCATTGTACCATTATAAAACCGCAAGTATCGATTATTCTCGGATATGCAATCGAAAGACAATTAGCGAAAAGTCACGGAGGCTGGAAATCCAATAATGTCGCAGAAGGTTATGTTCTGTTACTATAACAATTAGCGTTAATTGTAAATAATATTCAAATAAATTCAATTTGTCATCTCGTTTTTCAATTCTAAATCAATTTCCAGGTTATATCAAGACTAATCTTCATGTTATTCTCTAGATTATATCAAGGTCAATGACATTCGTGCCTCGAAAAAAATCAATACTTTCGAGTCTGCGCACATCTCACAATTCAGATCAGTTCCGCTCCTCACTTGCATAACCATAACATGAATACTTTAATTTCAAGTTAGAAACATGGTCAAGCATAAAAAGTCGTATGAAACTTGCCTATAATGGTAATTAAGACGCTCGTATGAACATTATGAAACTCGCTTGCGCTCGTTTCATAAACAAACATACTCGCGTCTTCATTACTACCATTATAGGCTCGTTGCATAATGTACTATTAATGTATCATGAAATACAGAATCACAGTGGCCTCCCATAGAGCAAAATTATCACGACTCTTTTACTGGCCGTATTTACATTTTTCAAGTGGGGGGGGGGGGAGAAACGCCTGAACCAAATACTGTATCAAGAATAAGGATAGTTTCCATATGCTACGCGCTCGTCATGAAAATTCTTGAAGTCATGTTGCATCCGTTGTTTCTTTAGCGCGTTTTGGCAAAACGAGAATAGATTTTCATTACACGATGCATTTAAAAAATCGACAGAAAAATACAGTGAAGTTGTGAAAAGAAACAGATATGTAATGTCCCGTTTAATAAGTGCAGTGTGTTAATTGGCTCAGCTAGAACTTTCGTTTAGGAGGAGGGATGAGTCCGATAGCTCTGTCAACAGGGGCAATTATGTGCAACTTTTACAACTCCTTGCTCAAACTGATAATGACAAATTAACTACCATCTTCAGACTGCTACTGTGTTTTCTGGGACATCAAACGGCATTCAAAATGACTCAATTGAATGTGTTTTTCGCGTTCTGATTAATGAAATTAAAAGGGGAATTAGTGAAACAAGTTTTATTGCTGTTGTCATGGATGAATCAACAGACATGTCCAAAACTCAGTTTTATTTTTCGCTATGTCCCATGTGATGGAAATGTTGAAGAAAGATTTATAGATTTTTATGGCGGAAGTAGTGACAGCAAGGCAGTTAGCTTGTCCAAGGTTTTATTCTTTTACATGGAGGAATTTAAATGTGGTGATAAATTTGTGGCACAAACTTATGATGAGGCCGCCGTGATGGCTGGTGAGCACTACGGTATAGAAACAAAAGTTCGAAAAAAAAAATACAAACAGGCCGTGTTGTTCACTGTCACGCTCACAAGCTCAATTTAGTTTTGCAACAATCAACCAGTCATATTCATTTCATTTAGTGTTCTGCCCAAGGCCACGTCTTTCACTGCAAATCCAGCTTTCTCCAATCTTTCCTACTTTCTGCCTTCTTGTTTGTCTCCTCATATGATCCATAGACTATATCTTAATGTCGTCTATCATCTGATATTTTCTTCTACCCCGAACTCTTCTCCCGTTCACAATTCCTTCTAGTGCATCCTTCAGTAGGCAGTTTCTTCTATCAGTGACCCAACCAATTCCTTTTCCTCTTCCTGATCAGTTTCAGCATCATTCTTTCTTCACCCACTCTTTCTAACACAGCTCCATTTCTTATTTTGTCTGTCCACTTCACACATTCCATTTTCCTCCATATCCACATTTCAAATGCTTCTATTCGCTTCTCTTCACTTCGTCGTAATGTCTATGTTTCTGCCCCATACAATGCCACACTCCATACAAAGCACTTCACTAGTCTTTTCCTTAGTTCTTTTTCTACAGGTCCACAGAAAATGCTCCTTTTTCTATTAAAAGCTTCCTTGGCCACTGCTATCCTCTTCCTGACTTCTTGCAGCAGCTCATGTTACTACTTATAGTACATCCCAAGTATTTGAAACTGTCCACTTAAACGGTGAAAAATATTTTTTTTCATACAGTTACAGGATCGTCTTTTTTTTTTTTTTTTTTTTCAAAATCACCAAAAAGAACGAAAGCTCTAGATGATGAGGTAAAAGTATGCGCAACACAACTTCTGGCGGATCTTCAAATATAGTACTTTCAGGTAATTGGTTCGGGAACTTCAGAAACACCCATCATTTGAAGACTCTGTTACTGAAGTGTTCTTGGAAAAGGATCGACGAATTGAAGTGCAAGTATGCGCAACACAAATTCTGGCGGATCTTCTTTCAGGTAATTTTTTCCAGCTTTATTATTACTATTCTTATAATTCTACTATTCTTTGTATAATTCTATACATTGCATATTGTTTTGGAAGAAAGATACTTTTTTCGTAAAATGTTATTAGAACCCTAGATCATATATGTAACAGATAGGTCGGCCTTATAGGTTTTGACGTTAACTTTTGTCAGGTTTACTACGCTGCCATCTAGTTTTAACATAAGGAGTCACGTCATAATTCCCATCTGAATTGCATTAGCGACTGTACTGCCATCTCGTGTTCGTTTACGGCGGACGGGTGGCGATTTTGGAGGTTTTTCTCTTCAAAGTGCTGCCGATTTTTACATAGCGATGAGTTATTTGTTACATATATGATCTAGGGTAGAACGCTCGAAAGAAATTCATCCTCTCCTCGCCTGTGGTATCATTTTCGGGCGGCAACACACGAGAAATTCCCACGCCACGGCACTGATATAGATCATATGGGGAGACAAAGAGGGAGACTGAATGTAGGAAAAATTGGAGAACGCTGGGTTTGCAATGAAAGACCTCCCCTTAGGCAGAACAATGAATCAATGAATGACCTATACTGGTTAGCGCGGACTAATAGTAACGATAGCAACTGCTACAGTTTTAACTGACGCTGCGGACTCTCGCTCCTCAACTGTTAAGAACAGCTGATAAACAAATGTGAGTTCAGAGCTTAAAATCTGTGTCAATAATGAGGTAGATTGTTGAAAGATATGAAAATTGGGAAGTAACTCGGATGACAGGTACGCATATTAATGGTTCTTAGTGGGGCGACAGTCCGCGCGCGACCAGTGGACCGTTAATACAATTTATTTTATTACATTTCAGTTACAACAAAGCAAAGTGCAATACAGTGAAACTTCCCAATAACGGACACTGCCGGGGAAAAATTAAATGTCCGTTATTGAGAAGTGTCCGCTATTTATAAAATCGTTAGTATGTACTGTATACAGCACATTAAAATTTCTCATACATATTCAACACTATATTTTACAGTACAGTACATTAGACAGTGAGATTGTTTACAGTATTCATCCAGAGAGAAATCCCAGATAAAGGCATCTTATTTGCTCTAGCACGACAGAAATATTCATGTTAAATTGTCAATGGCAAGCTCCTCAGTTTTAGGAAAAACTCTTTTTGTGTTCTCATTTGCATTCTCAGTGTATGATTTTAAAATAACATCCTTCTTTTTCAAAATTTCACTAACCTGAGTATTTCCCACATTAAACTTTGTGGGCAGCTCACGAACACTTAGGCCCAATTGTATAAAACTCCCTGACTAAAGATCAACTTTGATCGAAGATGGAAAAGTGAACCGAGTTCAGACACTTCTTCTATTGTATAAAACTTTTCTGCGATCAAATTACCTTGGTTCAAGTGCAATCTAAGTTCACATGAAAAGGATTTGGCAACATCGCTTAAACAGGTGAAATACGTGATGCGCGGACCATGTTATACAGGTTTGTTCAGTGTTGCCAATCTAGCGATTTTAACTCTTTTTCAACAACAATTTCTTTTAACTTTTATATTGCTTAAATAGGGAATTAGTGACGTTTTTAGCACCCCATAGTGACAAAATTTAATCTTTCTTTGTTGATAATGAGAAATCTAGCGACTTTACAACTACTTTTTGGCGACTTTCCGTACACTCTGTTGGAGACACTGGTTTTTTGTGCAATGTAAATAATGGCGGACAATAAGAAGAAGGTTGACTGTTCTCCGAGTTATCATGTTAAGGTGTTTGATACTGCTAAACATAATAAAGCTTTATAAAACGACAATTTTCGTTTAGTAATACAGTTAATTGAAAATTTATGAATGTACCTATCATATCCATTAATAATTAATGGTTGTTATAAACATAATATAATTATAGGTTATGTTATTTGATACTGCTGAACACGATAGAGCCTTATAAAATATAAGATTGTTTGTGTATTAAGGCAAGAAATTGAAAGAAATATATATATATGTACCTAACATATCTATTAATATTAATAATAATGGATATTTTATTTGCACAATCTGTCACTCGTATATTTCAAACAGAAAAGAAATAACTGAACTTGGATCATCTAACTTAATCGGAGAAATTTCTTCAGTCAAAGTTGACTTTAGTTTGAGACAAATTATCTCAGATTAGACTTTATACAACACAAAATTCCAAGTTCAGCTGAAACAAGGATCAATTTAACCTCTGATCTAAGATTTAATGGTTTATACAATCGGGCCTTCATTTCTCATTCTCACTAAGCTTTACAATATCCACTTTCTCTTTTAATGACAAACGTTTACATTTTTGTGACACTTTTTAATGTGACTGTACTTCCGAACACTCAACTTGACAAACTAAGAAAGTACGGACTGCTCACGTACAGTATCACAACTAACAACTGTGCTGCTTACCTTCAATAAAGTACAAGAACGTTCAAATGCACGATAATGATTGTTGCAAAGAATTCCGTTTAATTTACAACCGTCTTTTTCTTTTTTCTTTTTTTCTTTCACTCTGTCCGTTATTTGGAAGTTTTAATTGTTGTTGGGAGATACAATTCACTGTCCGCGTCCGTTATTGAGAATGTCCGCTATTTGGATGAATTTTATCATAAGGGCCAATGTTATTTTGCAGGGGAATTTTTAAATGTCCGCTATTGAGAGGAGTCCGCTATTGGAAAGTGTCCGTCAAGGGAAGTTTCACTGTATAGAGAAAGATCGGTACTGACCATTCATGGTACTGGTAGTTGAAGTCTTGGCCGCTACTATGCTACCACAACCTCCATGAAGAGATATTTGCCGTCAGGTGACTCAACTCGAAATTTGTTCATGTATTCTTTTTTTGGTTTCTCACCTAAGGTCTTCCTGTTTAACAATATTAAAAATTTCGGAAACTTCGTTATTTTCTTTCCAGGATGAAGTCGCCTTTACCTAGAAGTATGCCCATACGCTCGAAATGTTTACATTTTTTTTGTGGCAAAAAAATTAGAAACAGTCTCATAAGACTGTCGTCGTTCACGACTCTGACGTTCTTATATCTTGTTC
Source organism: Periplaneta americana (assembly GCF_040183065.1). NCBI lineage: Eukaryota > Metazoa > Arthropoda > Insecta > Blattodea > Blattidae > Periplaneta > Periplaneta americana. The sequence continues at coordinate 153,147,556 of NC_091131.1, read as the reverse complement.
AATCAGAAAACATGATATACTCATTTTCATGCGAGCATTTGGATTTTTCGGGCAATAAATTTGACGGACACCCCTAGCTTCATCCCATACACTCTATGGGACGAAAATGCTTTCTTCATCACTATCATTCCTAAAGTGGAACATGTTTTATAACGAAACTTCATGAAACTTGATATATTGATAATGATGAATAAAAATTATAGCAGCAATGTAAGAAAATTCGTATCAACGACTTTACTCGTTTTTAATACGGTAATAGAATCGACTTCGTTTGCAGGAAAATATTAGTGCGTCAATTACCAACATTTTAAATTTTAAGGAAAGATTCTGGTTTCTTTATCGATGTCTGAAAAAAAAACAATAGACTCTAAGTCTTGCTAATCCGGCTCCTCCTGCTGTACTTCCTACCACTTTTACTTTATATAGGCCAGGCGTGCACAAGGTTGCGCTCTCCGAGCCGGCTCACAGCTCATGAGCGGAATGCAGATATTAGCTGCGCTCTGTATAAGGGTGGACTGGAAGAAGGGCGGATCTCGTACAAAATATACACAAAAAAAAGTACTAGTGCGAGTGTTCATGGAATGAATTCCCGTCCAGTCTTCGCAAAAGTATCTTGGACTATTATTAATGAATAAAGAAATATTTATTTTACAGAAATAATAGAAATTCTATAGCTACTTAAATGTACAATATCATTTTGTTATATTTTTATTTATCAGTACATGAAAACGAGGTTTTATGCTGTTGGCAGCTGAAAGGAACAGTAGCCTACTGATCGTTATGAAACATCAGTTACAGATGTTCGATGCCTGCCTTTATTGAAGTTGATTATATAAAACAGTTGCTCACAAATATAAATGTTGAACCAAACATAACAGTCATTTTACAGCCAGCCTGTATAGTCGGGGATATTATTGCTAATGTTTAGTCTTGTAAAACTCAACCAGGCTAGTAGCATTATCCAAACGATCTTTAGCTCTTAGGTCACAATGAAGATCAATAAGTTCGAGCTGTAAATCGTAAAATGTTAAATGTTATGTTTTATTTAACGACGCTCGCAACTGCCGAGGTTATATCAGCGTCACCCGTGTGCCGGAATTTTGTCCCGGAGGAGTTCTTTTACATACCAGTAAATGTACTAGCATGAGCCTGTCGCATTTAAGCACACTTAAATGTAATCGACCTTGTCCGAAATCGAACCCGCAACCTCGGGCATAGAAGTAATTGAGAAAGTACCTCTGATGTATTTCAAATTCATAAAAAATAAATACCGACTGTACCTATCTCGGTTAATAATGCAGCTTTAAACTCCTGAACCTTTTCACTGCGATCTTCAGCAACAAAATCGTAAGTAACTTTATGTCTGGACTCGTAATGACGCATTATGTTATGTTTCTTTCTACCTTTCAAAATGTTGTGGTAGATAAGGCACTGAGTATTTAGTCCAGCAGCTATGAAAAATAAGCATTTTTCCATGCGGAACTGAAAGAATTTGCCTGATGATCACTTTTCCGTCTTTTAGATTCCTCCATACTGTACTGTAGCAGTAGGTAAGCAACGTGAAACAGTTACTGAAAATACACACTGCACTCCACTAGATAGCTGAGTGATCGTTTCCCTCTCCTCTACCTATATCAAGTCTATGTCATTCTGACGCTATCTTCCTCTCCGTTTCGGCGAGCGGTAAACACAGCTCTCCCGCTCCGAAGGAGCGCGCGCGCTCGTTGAGCGCTGTTTGTGCAGGTATGATATAGGCCTACCGGTAGTTTTCTGAGGAATCTGCACCGGTGCATGGCCAGGATTCGTACGCAAATGCATAATTTTACTGGTCAGCTGTAATTCATACAAAATAGTATATTATGCAACGAGCCTATAATGATAGTAATTAAGAAGCGAGTATGGATGTTTATGAAACAAGCGCAAGCGAGTTTCATAATTTTCATACGAGCTTCTTAATTACCATTATAGGAGAGTTTCATACGACTTTTTATGCTCGACCATATTTCTAACTTGAAATTATTCAGATGTATACTTTTTATTTGTATCTGACAAGATCGGAAGTGACCTTGTTCTAGGTCGTGAATTGTGAGATGTGCGCAGACGCGAAAGTATTGATTTTTTCCGAGGAACAATAATGTCATTGACCTTGATGTAATCCCGTTAAACTTGATATAACCTTGATTATTGAATTCGACATTGAAAAACGAGATGACAAATTGAATTTATTTGAATATTATTTACAATTAACGCTAATTATTATAGTAACAGAACATAACCTTCTGCGACAGTATTGGATTTCCAGCCTCCGTGACTTTTCGCTAATTCACTTTCGATTGCATATCCGAGAATAATCGATACTTGCGGTTTTATAACGGTACAAAGCTGACTTGTCATTGGCTGAACACCTGTAAGCTGAGTTGTCATTAGCTGAAAACACCTGTACTTTAATGAGTAGCTGTACTTTAATGACATGCATTAAAGGACTGCTACCAGGTGTATAATTACCACATTTCGGCATGGTCGAGCATAAACATTTTTATACATCCTTTGAAAGTCTGTGGTGAGAACTATGAAAAGTTTATCCTGCATATTTTTTTCCATATTTCTGACGTTTTCGCATATAACAGAGCAGCTGCATATATTGTAGCACATTTTCAAGATTTTATTACAGGCTATTAACCTCTAAATCTGGACATTGTTTCGTTGCCAGGAATATATAATTATAGAGGTTAACTGTTTTCGACGGCTGGTAATTCCTTGCATATGAAGAATATGCTGTAGAAAAACCAAAAGAACCACTTCCTGCTTTTGTTTCACTTGTCCTTGAATCGGGAATGGAGGATACTGTACTAATGCACAACAAATAGCGTCCCCAAATATCCCTACTTATCTAACACCCCATATCAACCTTTTATCCATTTTTAACTTATTCTCAGTTGGCACTCCAGCAATCCAAGTGTCAAATACGTGATTTTGTTGTATTTTATGTGGTCATTCGTGATGCCTCCTGCAAATTATTGCAAGTAATAGAATCCCAAACAGAACACATTTATCACGCAGAAGGGTCCAATGGTGGGGTTGTCAAGATAAAACCAGACATTGTGCTATACCCTGGTTACAGCAATGTTCTCAAGGTGATAAAAGTCTTGTGTCAAGAAAGTGCCATCTGCTTGTTTACAAACCCACAATTTGTAAACTAAAATTTTGTACCGCAACCTCGTGTGGCGTTCAATGATCATTTTCAGCATTAAAAATATCCTTGCAAATAACAAAGTATGACATCAGAAAGCCTTGAAAATTTGTTAGTTCTGTTTTGCAACTAGAAAAGGTAAGATAAATAAAGAAATAAATGTGTACATATTGAACCTTAATGTCAAATGGAAAACATACATACTTACCTGGACATATTATTCACATTTCGTTTTGTAGAAAATATTAACCTTACAAAAATTGTTAAAACCCTAATAAAAATGGGATTTTGCATGGTTTTGCATATTTCTTGTTTTATTATGCATATTTCAGATTTAGTTCGTGCATACAAATCCTTATAACTAGACTTCGTGGAATTGCCACGAGATTCGCGAGGTTTACTACGCACGCGGTATAGACTGTATGAGAAGAGGGCGTGCAATGGATGGAGTATGCCTCTGATGTAAACACTGAGCAGTATACTGCGGTTACAATAAAAACCTGTATCCTGCATTCAAGAAATATAATGAATGATCATTGAAGTAGGAAATGTCTAAACATGTAAATACACAATTACTTTGTAGTGAGATATATTAACTCTTGAAATTTAATGTAATATACTCACATCCTTGAATATGTGCATTGCAGTGAAGAGTTACGTACATTTTGTGCGACTGCAAAGTGAATCTCCTACGATGGTCACTCAAACAGTTTTTATATTGGGAAAATGTACGTTCAACATCACACGATGTAATAGGTGCATATTTGAAGAACGGGAAGTCATTACTTTTTAGTACACCAACTTCAGGCTTCTTGTCGTGACCTGATAGTACATGTATAATACGAAGTTGTGAATAGGCAGAATTTTTAGCAATAATGATTCTCAACTTACATTTCACTTTTTCTGAAATTAGTGAATTGTTATTTTGGATAACGGGTTTGTGATACTTTATCCACTATATTAAGGGCGTCTGAGAGTTGTAGTTTAGACGATTCTAACAGGGCGATGCTTTTGGATACGATTTTAAAATTAGAATCAATGAACACAATATTTTCCAATAGCTGTTCAGAAGGCAATGATTTTACAGCTGCAACAGTGGAACTGTCTGTGCTATCCAATGCATCAATTACCTCCATTATTTTGCCGTAATATTCTGCATAATAATTAACAGCATCCAACCACGTTCCCCAACGGGTCAAGACTGGCTGCGGGGGTAAGGGTATTCCAGGGGCAATTATTTGGAACAGTAGCACTCTCATTGTTGTATGTTTGATTGAATTCTTGTCTGCACTGAACAAATGTTAAGCTTTGACTATTCCAACCACAGTAATGTAAAAACAAGTGCTTACATAGGTATACATTAGCTGTAGCTGCTCTATCTATTTGGACCGGTCACAACTCTTAACATGAACTGCTTATACTACGAGACCGGGCGGTCGCTCACCTCCTCTACACTGCCGTACATCGGCAACCTGATTGCATGCCGTGTGTGGCAATTCAACGAAGTCTGCTTATAACATACGAAAAAAAAAATAATAATAATTTTTGTCTGCTGCTGAACTGCAAATGACCACGAGGATCATGAATACAAATGAATTGTGCAGCAATTATTCAGTTTAAACAATGAATTTAACAATTATAATAATAAATTAAGATATATAAAACTTCCAATTTCTGAAGAAGAAAAAAAAAAGATATACCATATATAATATTATCAAATGATAAGTTAACAAGAGTAGGAGCTGATTTAACACAGGAGATCGCAGCATTAATCAAAAGCATACCTAAAAATTTGGAAGACGTGATTACTGCAAGAGGTAGTAATGTACGGTACACTTCAGAATGAAAGAAAAGTGTAAGTGAAGTAGTATAGGCCCACACCAAGCAAGAATGTTAGAGTTAATTAAACATTAATGGTGTAAGTATCAATTGTGCTATTTGTATCATCCTTACACAATTCAACTAAAATATTATAAAAACTGATTTTTTTCATATAAGGGTTATAAAACATTTAAATCTTAATACTGCAACATAAAATATGTAACTCATCACGTTACAATAACACATAAGAAACTGCACTTCTTCCCGTGATTATATATATTTTTCACATATACTGCCGCCCAGTACCTACAGTAATGGCTGGTTCACAATAAACAGGAAACGAGAATCGGAACGAAAACGAAAACGGTAAAATTGTTAAAATGTACACATTTAAATATGAGGATTCACAATTAACGAAAAGCTTGCCGGAGCCCGAGATCGAGAACAGAGAGTTGGCCAAGTTTCAACTTTGGCGTTCACGTTTCCGATCACAGCCCACTAGATTCAGTCTATTGCCATCTAAAAGCTATTTTGTCGTCGTATATTTTGTAGCAAGAAGACCGTGACATAACCTATGCATTCTGTACTGTGCATCATGGAGCAAGTTTTATTTGATGAGATTCTAATATTGAGTGTTGAGGAAAATCCTCACGTTTACGATAAGCGGCGCGCCTCGTATAAAGATGAGAAAATGAAGGAGAATACGTGGCTTTCAATAGCTGCATCGTTGAACACCGATCGTAAGTGAATCATATTTTATTACTGTACTGGTTGTATTACACATTACATATTCACGCTTCAATTCAATAATTACTGTTGTGTTCAGTTTTGTTCTAGTACAAATGTTCCTTCTCTAATTATTTTACGTTATGGTAGACTTAAAATAGGTTGTGATAATAAAGATGCATGGGCATATTTATAGTACCGTACCTAATGATATGTTTCAGTTGAAATTTCGAAGTTGGTTAACCTATGTCTATGTCGGCTGCCTTGTACTCATGAGAGAACGCTATTGGTCAATTATACACAAATAACATCGGGATACGTAATATCGACTTTACATATCGTTATTGACATACTTGTCGATATGCATAGTCGTCTACGTTCTCGGTTTATTGTGAATCAAAAATTTTCATATTCACGTCCTCTGCTTCTCGTTTTCATTCTGGTTCTCGTTCCCGGTTTATTGTGAACCAGCCTTAAGATTTCGTCGCGAATACGGTAATCCAGTTCTTCACATTCCAAATGCAACAAACCCTTCCAAAAGAAAAGTTTCTAGAACTAAGAAATTTATGCTACGATTCCCTATGGACATTAGAAACCATGTTCATAGAAAAAGCGTATCTTCGTCTCAGTCATTGCCATCCCCCTGTTACTTCAGTCAAGGTAGCTTCGCGGGTAAGGCGTAGCGCTGCAAAGCTGAAAAGTCGCGGGTTTAATTCCCAATGGAGTCATGGATTTTCTTCATTGGTCTAATCCTTTCGGCCGCACTATCTCCCTGGTGTTATTCAGTCTCTAACAAAAATTACTACCAAGGGCATTTCCTTGGGGGCAAAGGCGGCGGGCACGTAGGACTCGCATCCTACTGCAATAGGGATATCCTGAACTAGCACCAACAGATAGCGCGCGTGTACTTTGGGGAATGCGCTTTGCGTGTGCATTTGTTTTCCGGTATATAAACATTGAGGATTTACATAGTGTATTAGTACATTAAATACTCTTAAAAACAACTCAAAATGCCCAATTTTTGTTGTGTTCCTATATGTAAAAACCAGAGAAAGTCTTTTGTCGTCATTCAAGTCCCGAAATATTCTGAATATATGGTTTCAACCTTAAAAATTTTAACTAATTAAATTGCGCCTCGAAAGTACTAGCTATTAAACAAAAATAACTACTTCAAGTAAGGAATTGCTGGCTACAGTTTCATTTTGGGAGAGGGAAAAGAAAAATTAATAAAATCATATGCAACTTCGACAGCAAGCTGTGTTCGCTTAGATTATATTCGGTACTTCTAGGGGTTTCCGAAGTTTACGCCTGCAGTAAACTCTCGATTAACTAGGATGTTTATTATCCAGGACGATCCATAGTGAAATACAGTCCACACCTGTGGAGTAACCGTCAGCGCGTCTGGCCGCGAAACCAGGTGGCCCGGGTTCGAATCCCGGTCGGGGCAAGTTACCTGGTTGAGGTTTTTTCCGGGGTTTTTCCTCAACCCAATACGAGCAAATGCTGGGTAACTTTCGGTGCTGGACCCCGGACTCATTTCACCGGCATTATCACCTTCATTTCATTCAGACGCGAAATAACCTGAGTTGTTGATAAAGCGTCGTAAAATAACCTAATAAAATAAAATAAAAATAGTGAAATACATTTCGTGAATAATGTTTATAATGTGCTGTAGACTAATGATTAAAAAATGTTTTTGCTTCAAATTTTCAAAATCATCCTATATAGTATTCAAAACTGCAAAACACAGGAATAATCGTGATACTATTGCGATCATATTATATGATCTTGTTAAACATTGAATTTGGTCTTTCTGAAACTAGAGAAAATCTCTAGTCCATTCTCTACAAAAACACACACACACAAACACACACACGTAGCTGCATATCCTGTTTTTGACTTACGATACTTACAATACTAATGAATAAAGAGGTAATATTCACCTTCGACAAAGTTCCTATTTTTTATTTACTTATTTTTATTCGTGCACCTCATTCTCAAAGTTCTCGTTTAGGTTCATGAAAATTCAATTTCCACGTATATATATTCTGCATACTGCAGACTTCCCCATCCATAATTCGAAATTTTCTCGGGCTTCCAGCCAGGTCATAGGTTGGTGATCCACGGACGTTTCGAGGATGTTCATCTTCCTCTGGCACTATAAATTAAGGAGCTGGGTACCCCTAGACATCATTTAACCCTGAAGATGAGGAAGATGAACATCCTCGAAACGTCGGTGGATCACCAACTTATGACCTGGCTGGAAGCCCGAGAAAATTTCGAATTATCACGTCGCCAGGAAAGCTTCAGTAGTTATTTCCCCATCCATCTCTTAAGGGGAATCGGTCAGTATTACACAAGTTTACACTATTATTTATTGTAAATTAAATTAAATTATCAGGTAAGAAAATATTGAATTATATTAAATTATACTAGGTTATACAAAATAATTATAAATATAACTTTAACACGCACAGAAAACCAACAACCGGGAGAAATGAACTGTAACATATGACATAATATAGTCCTACAACATGTTGTGCCGCATGGAACGCTCCTGCCATCTAACGGTAAAACTTCGCATAAGATATCCCTATTAATGAGGACTGTCTATACAGGTGGAAGTCATAACCTCCCACCACCTTCAGGACCGATTTGGCCTGTAATGAGGTTGGCTTTACGTTTTACAATCATAGTCACTTCGTTGTTTTCAGTCACTCCCTTGCAGGTGTTATCATCTTTCTTGGATAACATCGTTATAAGATACAGTACGCATTCTGACGTCACAATGTACAGTTGTAAGTTCACGACAGCTCTCACTTTTTACACATGACGTTTCCTTTACTTTCAAACGCTTTAACTGAAGTTTCTGTTAACACAATCTTCTTGAAACTTTACATACTAAGTTCATCAATGTTTACTTTCTCATTACAGATTACACCAAGACCATGTATTGTGACGATGCAAAAAAAAAAAAAAGTATTTCTACTTCCAGCCTAGGCGTGCTATATAGCTACTGCCCTTAATAATGAATATAGTACTACAAGATCTCTTTTCATTAACAAATTTGTTACGCGAGAGTGATTTCATACGTGTATTTTGTATAAATGTATAAAATTTAGTGACATATATATATATATATATATATATATATATATATATATATATATATATACTAAACAGTAGCTTATAAATAAGACAAATATCTTCGCTTTCTCCTCTATTTGTTACGTCTTTCCTTCTTCCATTTCTAATTAATTGTTTCCTTGTTGGAATTTTACATAAATAATTTTTTACAAGAACTTTTAAATATTTTAAAACTAAATCAACTATATCACTCAGAAATACGTTATCTTTTTAAGAATTCTTGGTTGCTTCGTGTTTCTATGGGCTGTGTGGTGTATCCGTGATCCATTTTTGTAATAGTATCGCCTCAAGTTCTGAGAACTGCTAGGCAGCATATCAGTGTTATTATATGAGAATAAATTAACATGGACAAGATGGAGAGATCTTGCAACACATAATTAGGAATGTTTATTGTTGCTGAATATGATTTCATTCCGCGCTTTGTTTGTGAAACACAACGAATAAGAGCTCGGGTATAAACATTATTTAATTTTAAAAAATCTCTCACCTCTCGTTCATGCCTATGAAGTGAAGAAATACATCTTGTGATTCCCCGTTATCGGACCATAAGCATAAGCTGCGTAGTGTAGACGTGGTGGCGCCGCTATAGGAAGCTTTTCTCCGACATTGTCAGTCAGTAGCTAGAAACATGTTTTTACATTAAGACGTGTGTTTATTTATTTATTTTATTGGGTTATTTTACGACGCTGTATCAACATCTGGGTTATTTAGCGTCTGAATGATATGAAGGTGATAATGCCGGTGAAATGAGTCCGGGGTCCAGCACCGAAAGTTACCCAGCATTTGCTCGTATTGGGTTGAGGAAAAACCCCGGAAAAAACCTCAACCTGGTAACTTGCCCCGACCGAGATTCGAACCCGGGCCACCTGGTTTCGCAGCCAGACACGCTGACCGTTACTGCCACAGGTGTGGACAAGACGTGTGTTTATTAGCATCTTAAGATGCCTAAAATCAAATCGAGTTTAAGATCGCGTCTGCAGCAATATGTAGATGAATTTAAAAACATTTTTACTACCGACGGAAAAGTGTTATTTTGCCAACAATGTGGTAAATCAGTAAGTGCAGATCAGAGCTCCCAGGTAACCCCACATTTGTCTGGAAACAAGCACATTGCCGCTGCTTCACGTGTGCATTCATGGCAAAACAGTGGATATAAAAAATGTGTAAAGTTGCTCAAGTATTGGAGAGTGTGCTTGTAGGTGAAATTGACGGTGTAGATGTTTGTGACATTCCTCTCTTTAAATATGCACGTCTGACGTCCTGTGATGTGGAAAGATCGTTTTCACAGTATAAGTCGTTGTTCAGAGATAATCGGCATGCATCTGTGATGGAGAATTTGGAAATGACCTTTGTTGTTCACTGCAATTCTCGGACAATTACTAGCAACTGATACTCAAGTGTGATTGAGTACCTAGTAACATTTGTTTTTCAAGCTAAGGAAGGTATTTTTGTCATATTTAAAAAAATATATATATTTTTTTTATTTTTAGCAAATATTTTCGTACTTTTTAGCACATAAAAAATGAATATATTTAAATTTTTAGCACATAAAAATCAGCTCCCTACTGATAACATAGAAACTAAATCGCTTCGGAATGCACAAAATATAGTATGAAGCATATCTTATTGGTCACTTAACTTTATCTTAGGAAGTTAGTAAACAAATAACTTGCCAACATGAAACGAAATAATCTGAGATTATGCTCTCAGGGACCATGGATATCGAAGAACCTACGCAATTATTTTTTCTTTAAACATTTCTTCCAACAACTTCAATAATCTCTATTACATGTAAGACAAGTTGGAACGGGGAAGTCATTTTATCGAATTTGGGGATTTATCACGTTTCTAGGCCGTCCATCTAAGTGGGATACGACTTTTTTAATTTCGTTAACTTGAATTTTGTTTATGTGACCAGCCTCATGGGCTGGTGGTCAGAGCTTCTGACTACAGTTCATGAGGTCCCGGGTTCTATAACGGAACTTCTCTTACTTCTCATCTAAACCGGGTACAATATTACTATTACTATAGTGTACTTCCATGATTTAGTTCCTACCTTAATTATGTTCTCGCAACTTCCCCGTCTGCAAAAAGTACTCCAACTCTCCGACAGGTGTTAGGGCCCTGGAACATGAATAAAAACATCAATATGGAGAAGTGTGTTGACACAGAATCACATACACATAAATATTATGAATATTGTGTACCTTACATAAACAAATAAAACCATTACAATTACTTTCACTGCTTATCTGAACGTATATCAGAGTTCGTATAGGTCAGTTTCTGTCAGATGCGTTTCCAATTCAATGTGGGCTAAAGCAGGGAGATGCACTGTCACCTCTACTTTTTAACTTCGCTCTAGAGTATGCCATTAGGAAAGTCCAGGATAACAGAGAGGGCTTGGAATTGAACGGGTTACATCAGCTGCTTGTCTATGCGGATGACGTGAATATGTTAGGAGAAAATCCACAAACGATTAGGAAAAACACGGGAATTTTACTGGAAGCAAGTAAAGTGATAGGTTTGGAAGTAAATCCCGAAAAGACAAAGTATATGATTATGTCTTGTGACCAGAATATTGTACGAAATGGAAATATAAAAATTGGAAATTTATCTTTTGAAGAGGTGGAGAAGTTCAAGTATCTGGGAGCAACAGTAACAAATATAAATGATACTCGGGAGGAAATTAAACACAGAATAAATATGGGAAATGCCTGTTATTATTCGGTTGAGAAACTTTTATCATCCAGTCTGCTGTCAAAAAATCTGAAAGTTAGAATTTATAAAATAGTTATATTACCGGTTGTTCTTTATGGTTGTGAAACTTGGACTCTCACTTTGAGAAAGGAACATAGGTTAAGGGTGTTTGAAAATAAGGTGCTTAGGAAAATATTTGGGGCAAAGAGGGATGAAGTTACAGGAGAATGGAGAAAGTTACACAACACAGAACTGCACGCATTTTATTCTTCACCTGACATAATTAGGAACATTAAATCCAGACGTTTGAGATGGGCAGGGCATGTAGCACGTATGGGCGAATCCAGAAATGCATATAGAGTGTTAGTTGGGAGGCCGGAGGGAAAAAGATCTTTAGGGAGACCGAGACGTAGGTGGGAGGATAATATCAAAATGGATTTGAGGGAGGTGGGATATGATGATAAAGAATGGATTAATCTTGCTCAGGATAGGGACCAATGGCGGGCTTATGTGAGGGCGGCAATGAACCTCCGGGTTCCTTAAAAGCCAGTAAGTAAGTAAGCAAGCAAGCTTATCTGAATTCGATACAAGAATTGATGTAGATGTATTTATTTTATTAACCTATCTTTCTTCGACATTTTTATGAAAAAAAAAAAGTGTCACAACGACAAACACAACACCAATCGAAATATATGTGTCAGATATTATTTTGGTTGCTTTATTTGACTGATCATGAAATAATATAGCATGAAAATGTTTCCATTTGTGTAAGATTTTCACGTTGACAATTTTATAAGTGAAATTCATCTTACTTTCCACGGTCGGGAAAAATACTGAACTTTGAGACAAAATGACACTAACAAAATATCTCGAAAAGAACTCGTGTAGCTACTAAAGCTCGAGAAATTTCATTTTACAAACCGTTAAGTATTTTTATATTTACATTTTTATATGTAACAAAATTAACAAAGTGTGAAAAGTGAGAGTGCGTACTTAAGACATTGCTTCTGTGGACACTCACCCACACCCAAAAAAGAAAAATTTACAACCAGGCATCGGAAATTTTTAAGAAGCAAGAAGAGTTTACCACTAATGGCTGAAATTATTTCTTCTCACGTCAGTTATATACACGGAAATTGATTTTCTTACTATCCTTGAGCAGTCACTAGCTGAAGGTAATATCCTAAAATCGAAACGCAAAGTTGTAAGTCTAATTAATGTTTATAAGAGTAATTACCATAAGGAATCGTTACTTGATTGATACTAATCAGCCCTTCCATTTTTTCACTTCATTGCACGTAATACAAAAACGACGAAGAAAGTCTTTGGATTTCTTTTGAACTAGATCACCACTGTTTTCTAATACCAAAGGACCTTTCAATTTTAATAAAAATATGTATGTATGTATGTATGTATGTATGTATGTATGTATGTAATGCTCAACCAGATTGATTCAACATCATTTGGTTTCTGGCAGACAAGTACAAAGTCGCCTTAGATGATTTAAAATTTACAAGTTTTTACAAACATTTAAATATTCCCAATCTATACTAGAATTTTCCTCATTACAAATGACACACTGAGGTGATGGTAAAATAACCAGTTTATATAAATATTCTGCCAGGCAGTCGTGTCCTATGGCAATCCTTATGCCAGCTACAGTCTCTTTACGGGGGTGATCAGGAAGTATCTCTGACTCGTCAACAAGACCAGCCCATTTCTTGCCATCACTCTTTATTTAAAGATCTGAGAGAAACTCATTCTTAAATGAGCGGTTAACTAATCGTTTCAAGTTGTGATACGAAAGTTGGAAGGTCGTCCGTAACAATATTTCAGTCCCTTTTTTTGCTAGACTGTCTGCGATCTCATTCCTGAAATACCAACATGCGAAGATATCCACTGGAGGACGACGACTTCTATGGTCTGTCCAAAACAACTTCCGACCTGACAAATGGCGCCTTTAGCATGTTACCATGGCAACCATTCAAATCAACCAATCACAAGAGACGCGTAACCATGGTAACGGCACGGTGTTGCCTTGTCTATGTTTACAAGTTGCATGTGAATACCAGGGCCTAGTGGTGAATACAGTGGCCGGAATGACTGAGTTGGCTGGTTAACGCGTGCTTTGTGTGAATTAAAAATATTATTTAGTTGTATTATTGTTTAAGTGTATCGATAATTATTGTGTTTAAATTATATTACACTATTATCTTCGTTGTCATTGGTGGAGTATGTGTTTTCTAGTTTCTGCTAGAGTTTTTAAACATATGTCTTGTGCAATGTCGGAAGGAAGGAAGGAAAGGCAGGCGGAGAACAAAGAATATTGGACAAGGTGTCCCGTTAAAGAGTCAAGCGCGAGAAATGGTGTGTTACGCAAGAGAGTATTTTGAGAGGAGAAATGATAATGGCGGTCCTCTTTTACTTTTGGCGCAAGTCGTAATGAGAACTGTTGCTTGCGTTAAAATTAAGAGCACTGTTACCAATATTTGAAAAGAAAAAGGCCGTGCAGATTTTTAATTATAAATATTTTTACAGTTTACAATTTTTTCAACGCCTTTCTAACAATATTACATTGAAGAATACCGACAATCATAAAAGTAGAGGCTTCGTATTAAATTAAAACTGTTTTTACAGTTTACAGTCCTTTCGGCGCTTTTCTAACGGTATTTACTACTACTACTACTACTACTACTACTACTACTACTACTACTACTACTACTACTACTACTACTACTACTACTACTACTACTACTACTACTACTACTACTACTACTACTACTACTACTACTACTACTACTACTACTACTACTACTACTACTACTACTACTACTACTACTACTACTACTACTACTACTACTACTACTACTACTACTACTACTACTACTACTACTACTACTACTACTACTACTACTACTACTACTACTACTACTACTACTACTACTACTACTACTACTACTACTACTACTACTACTACTACTACTACTACTACTACTACTACTACTACTACTACTACTACTACTACTACTACTACTACTACTACTACTACTACTACTACTACTACTACTACTACTACTACTACTACTACTACTACTACTACTACTACTACTACTACTACTACTACTACTACTACTACTACTACTACTACTACTACTACTACTACTACTACTACTACTACTACTACTACTACTACTACTACTACTACTACTACTACTACTACTACTACTACTACTACTACTACTACTACTACTACTACTACTACTACTACTACTACTACTACTACTACTACTACTACTACTACTACTACTACTACTACTACTACTACTACTACTACTACTACTACTACTACTACTACTACTACTACTACTACTACTACTACTACTACTACTACTACTACTACTACTACTACTACTACTACTACTACTACTACTACTACTACTACTACTACTACTACTACTACTACTACTACTACTACTACTACTACTACTACTACTACTACTACTACTACTACTACTACTACTACTACTACTACTACTACTACTACTACTACTACTACTACTACTACTACTACTACTACTACTACTACTACTACTACTACTACTACTACTACTACTACTACTACTACTACTACTACTACTACTACTACTACTACTACTACTACTACTACTACTACTACTACTACTACTACTACTACTACTACTACTACTACTACTACTACTACTACTACTACTACTACTACTACTACTACTACTACTACTACTACTACTACTACTACTACTACTACTACTACTACTACTACTACTACTACTACTACTACTACTACTACTACTACTACTACTACTACTACTACTACTACTACTACTACTACTACTACTACTACTACTACTACTACTACTACTACTACTACTACTACTACTACTACTACTACTACTACTACTACTACTACTACTACTACTACTACTACTACTACTACTACTACTACTACTACTACTACTACTACTACTACTACTACTACTACTACTACTACTACTACTACTACTACTACTACTACTACTACTACTACTACTACTACTACTACTACTACTACTACTACTACTACTACTACTACTACTACTACTACTACTACTACTACTACTACTACTACTACTACTACTACTACTACTACTACTACTACTACTACTACTACTACTACTACTACTACTACTACTACTACTACTACTACTACTACTACTACTACTACTACTACTACTACTACTACTACTACTACTACTACTACTACTACTACTACTACTACTACTACTACTACTACTACTACTACTACTACTACTACTACTACTACTACTACTACTACTACTACTACTACTACTACTACTACTACTACTACTACTACTACTACTACTACTACTACTACTACTACTACTACTACTACTACTACTACTACTACTACTACTACTACTACTACTACTACTACTACTACTACTACTACTACTACTACTACTACTACTACTACTACTACTACTACTACTACTACTACTACTACTACTACTACTACTACTACTACTACTACTACTACTACTACTACTACTACTACTACTACTACTACTACTACTACTACTACTACTACTACTACTACTACTACTACTACTACTACTACTACTACTACTACTACTACTACTACTACTACTACTACTACTACTACTACTACTACTACTACTACTACTACTACTACTACTACTACTACTACTACTACTACTACTACTACTACTACTACTACTACTACTACTACTACTACTACTACTACTACTACTACTACTACTACTACTACTACTACTACTACTACTACTACTACTACTACTACTACTACTACTACTACTACTACTACTACTACTACTACTACTACTACTACTACTACTACTACTACTACTACTACTACTACTACTACTACTACTACTACTACTACTACTACTACTACTACTACTACTACTACTACTACTACTACTACTACTACTACTACTACTACTACTACTACTACTACTACTACTACTACTACTACTACTACTACTACTACTACTACTACTACTACTACTACTACTACTACTACTACTACTACTACTACTACTACTACTACTACTACTACTACTACTACTACTACTACTACTACTACTACTACTACTACTACTACTACTACTACTACTACTACTACTACTACTACTACTACTACTACTACTACTACTACTACTACTACTACTACTACTACTACTACTACTACTACTACTACTACTACTACTACTACTACTACTACTACTACTACTACTACTACTACTACTACTACTACTACTACTACTACTACTACTACTACTACTACTACTACTACTACTACTACTACTACTACTACTACTACTACTACTACTACTACTACTACTACTACTACTACTACTACTACTACTACTACTACTACTACTACTACTACTACTACTACTACTACTACTACTACTACTACTACTACTACTACTACTACTACTACTACTACTACTACTACTACTACTACTACTACTACTACTACTACTACTACTACTACTACTACTACTACTACTACTACTACTACTACTACTACTACTACTACTACTACTACTACTACTACTACTACTACTACTACTACTACTACTACTACTACTACTACTACTACTACTACTACTACTACTACTACTACTACTACTACTACTACTACTACTACTACTACTACTACTACTACTACTACTACTACTACTACTACTACTACTACTACTACTACTACTACTACTACTACTACTACTACTACTACTACTACTACTACTACTACTACTACTACTACTACTACTACTACTACTACTACTACTACTACTACTACTACTACTACTACTACTACTACTACTACTACTACTACTACTACTACTACTACTACTACTACTACTACTACTACTACTACTACTACTACTACTACTACTACTACTACTACTACTACTACTACTACTACTACTACTACTACTACTACTACTACTACTACTACTACTACTACTACTACTACTACTACTACTACTACTACTACTACTACTACTACTACTACTACTACTACTACTACTACTACTACTACTACTACTACTACTACTACTACTACTACTACTACTACTACTACTACTACTACTACTACTACTACTACTACTACTACTACTACTACTACTACTACTACTACTACTACTACTACTACTACTACTACTACTACTACTACTACTACTACTACTACTACTACTACTACTACTACTACTACTACTACTACTACTACTACTACTACTACTACTACTACTACTACTACTACTACTACTACTACTACTACTACTACTACTACTACTACTACTACTACTACTACTACTACTACTACTACTACTACTACTACTACTACTACTACTACTACTACTACTACTACTACTACTACTACTACTACTACTACTACTACTACTACTACTACTACTACTACTACTACTACTACTACTACTACTACTACTACTACTACTACTACTACTACTACTACTACTACTACTACTACTACTACTACTACTACTACTACTACTACTACTACTACTACTACTACTACTACTACTACTACTACTACTACTACTACTACTACTACTACTACTACTACTACTACTACTACTACTACTACTACTACTACTACTACTACTACTACTACTACTACTACTACTACTACTACTACTACTACTACTACTACTACTACTACTACTACTACTACTACTACTACTACTACTACTACTACTACTACTACTACTACTACTACTACTACTACTACTACTACTACTACTACTACTACTACTACTACTACTACTACTACTACTACTACTACTACTACTACTACTACTACTACTACTACTACTACTACTACTACTACTACTACTACTACTACTACTACTACTACTACTACTACTACTACTACTACTACTACTACTACTACTACTACTACTACTACTACTACTACTACTACTACTACTACTACTACTACTACTACTACTACTACTACTACTACTACTACTACTACTACTACTACTACTACTACTACTACTACTACTACTACTACTACTACTACTACTACTACTACTACTACTACTACTACTACTACTACTACTACTACTACTACTACTACTACTACTACTACTACTACTACTACTACTACTACTACTACTACTACTACTACTACTACTACTACTACTACTACTACTACTACTACTACTACTACTACTACTACTACTACTACTACTACTACTACTACTACTACTACTACTACTACTACTACTACTACTACTACTACTACTACTACTACTACTACTACTACTACTACTACTACTACTACTACTACTACTACTACTACTACTACTACTACTACTACTACTACTACTACTACTACTACTACTACTACTACTACTACTACTACTACTACTACTACTACTACTACTACTACTACTACTACTACTACTACTACTACTACTACTACTACTACTACTACTACTACTACTACTACTACTACTACTACTACTACTACTACTACTACTACTACTACTACTACTACTACTACTACTACTACTACTACTACTACTACTACTACTACTACTACTACTACTACTACTAATAATAATAATAATAATAATAATAATATCGCTTACACGAAAGATGGGCAACATGACAACATTGCTCCCCCTTCTCTATAAGCTGTCAAGTCGGAAGTAGTTTTGGTCAAGGTATAACGCTCTGAGTGGGGCAAGGGATTTTCTGACCTCGGCAACTCTTGATGTTACAAGATGAGGAAGAGATGCCACTGCCAAAGTGGCAGATTGAGAGTCACAGAGAATGACAACATGACTGTGGCAAGTCGGTCTTCTAAGCAGTTGCTTTAAGGCAAGGTTTATGGCCTCCAATTCGCCATCGAAGTGCGACTGATACTGCCCTAAAAATATTGTATTCCGTGTGCATTATTACTGCATAACGGACTCGTAGGCAGTGAATATACACAAGATCCGACGCAAAAGTTGAGTAAAAACACGAGTAGCTTACAGGCTACATAGACAGCTTACTCAAACGACTGTTTCTGAAGAAATGTCCTCGAATATTTTCAGCGTTAAAGTATTTCTCCTTTATAAGAGTATTTCGTATGATAAAGTGAAAGCAGATAAAATTAAAAATGCTTTCAGTGGCAATTCAAAGTCGACAATGGGTTAAATTACATTAAACACAGGGGAACCTGTCCTAAAATGACATGCCAGAACAAGAAATTGCTATTGGACGTGTGTTTCTTTATAATAAGAATACTGTCTTACACCATGGATGACATTGATTCGCGAACCGGAAGTGCTTCGAAGCTTTTTTCCAACGCCGAGAGGTGGGGCTGTGATTTACAGTGCCATTCTCTTCATAAGAGTCGTTCTATACCGTACAAATCAAAACAATTGAAGGAGTCTGCACACAACAAGTGACGTCTATACTTCGTGCTACAATCTTTCGTTACTTACTAAACTCTCTCTCTCCCCCAAATTAGGCCTATAATGATTCTCTCGAAATCAAAAATGTTTGCTTAGCTCGTTTTACTGAAAGCTCAAATCAGAAAATAAATTCACCTTCGTTATGTTGCTTCAGCAACATTATATTCCAGAATAATGTACAGGAATATCTCATCCCGCAGATACCCTTCGAGTCCCGACATCAAAATGCTTTTTTTATTCGATTGTATTACAATACGCTAATTACATGTGACGTTACTGTATCTTAAAAACATACATTAACGTACTGCTATGCATTGTGTTATTCCAACTAAGGATATGCGATTTTATTACTATAGTATGCGCAACAACCCGCAAGCCTTGAAAGCAGCAATCCAAAATGGTAGGAGCGATAACTCCCGATACGATGTAAACAACTGGATACGCTAGAAGTGACATAGGCAGTTGTTCCAGCCAAGAAATTCATGGTTGTAACGCGTGTAGAAGCACCTCTGATACAGATATTGAAAAACAATGTTTGTGACAGCTGTGTAAGACTATACGGGCTATTCCATCTCAAATCGACCGAAATATAGAGAAAATTGACCTTGAAATTTTTAAATACAATGAAACTTTTTCTGTCCGTAGACAACTGTGATATAATGCTTTGTGCAAAGTTTGAGGCATCAGAACTTCATAGTGTGTAAATTAAAAATATTTAAATTTATCGTATTTTCATAAAATTAGCAACTTTAAACTGTTGTGGCTCCGAAACCCTTTCACCCAGTGATCAAAATCATGGTTCATTTTGATGCTGAGAAGTTAAAGTTTATATTGACATGTAAACAGTTTTTCTTACTTTTTATGGAAATGGAGAAATTTAGATTTTTCTTCATTAAGACGCCTTTGCCCACGACAAAATATTTTAAAAATATATGGTTAGATTCCGCATTGAAAGTACAAATAAACACATATTTTTACTGGTGCACCGTTGATAAGAAAGTATTGAAAATATCAAATAAAGAAAATAAATAGTACGCGCGTGAACTAACCAGCTAACTGTGAGGCGGGAGCTAGCCTAGGCAAGCAAGGCCAGAAGACATAAACACGTGATGTTTCGTCTAGTAGCGCATAGCTTTATCACAAGTTTTCATAAACACAGGAGTAAAATGACGCCCAATGCTCGCTTATCTTCATCTCTCGGCCAGTTCGTGCGGTACTGCGTCGTTCAAGTCTAGGCGTGTGAATATAATTTATTTAATACCCTCGAAACTTATTGCCGAGCCACTACGCAAACAATGCCGAATCCCTCTTAATAATGCAAGGTTTTTTCTCAATATTTTTTACATTTTTACAAATGGGCAAAAAGCCTAAAAGCAAGTGAAATCAGATTTTCTGTCTCTCTCTCTCTCTCTGTACAATAAAAATAAGGTTTACTTCTTAACATAATCTACCAAATGTCAGCTTCAAAATGTCAATGTTCTGCAGTAAATGATTCCAGAGTTCTGAGCGCTGAAAGAGGCTTGTTCTTCTAAAATACGCTAAATTTGTCGCTCAATAGTACGAAAACCGTTTGACTTTCGATAGTATATTTTTGAAAATGCACTCTCCTCAGCACCTTGTATAAATAGGGAAAAAATTAGAGTATTAAAAAATGCGAGGTTTTTTACTGATCGATTTCATATGGAATAGCCCATACAGAGCATTATTCCATTAAAAACTCGATTTTGAAAAATTGTAACTTAACCGTTATTCGCCCAACGCTTCTATTATTGAAAGTGTAAAGTTGGCCAACGAAGCTGTGTTGGAAAGAATGGATGAAGAAAGAATGATGCTGAAACTGATCAGAAAGAGGAAAAGGAACTGGCTGGGTTGAGAAGAAACTGCCTACTGAAGGTTGTACTGTAAGGAATGGTGAACGGGAGAAGAGTTCGGGGCAGAAGATGATGTCAGATCATAGACGACATTAAGATATGTGGATCATAAGAGGAGACAAAAAGGAAGGCACAAAATAGGAAAGACTGGAGAATGCTTGGTTTGCAGTGAAAGACCTGCCCTTAGGCAGAACACTATGAATGAATGAATGAATGAATGAATGAATGAATGGTCGGCAAATAAACAAATGCTAGGGAGCCGATAAAAATTGTAGAATAAGCAGCTACGATTGGCTGAAATACGTCGTTGCGTAGCCTACCATTTTATTGGTCAATAGTATGACGTAGTAAAAGTGTAATAGTCATATTAATACCTAAACGAGACGCATGTACTACTTTGGAGAACTTTAGACAGATCACTCTTTTCAACACTCATAAGGCATTCATGAAAAAACTGCTAATCGATTAGGGCTGTTAATGTGGAATTTATTTGGAGTGGGTCAAAATGCTGGTGTACCTAATAGAAATAATGTAAACAACTTACTGTTAGCGGTGGTACGGAACACAATTACAGTACGTTTCACAAAACAAAGGTTAATTCGAAAGCAGCTTTGCTCAGCCTTGATTTCCAGAACGCACTTAATAGGATAAATCCCCAGTATTTATCGGCTATCTTAAAGAAGTGCAGTTTGCGAGATGTCATAATAACAGCGATCCAGGTATTATACAGGGTGTAAAGGATATAAACTGCTCAAATTACATACATACATACATACATACATACATTACGTATCTGTCTACTGAACAAAATGTCTAGTGCAATTTAATTATTTCTTATAATTTCATTTTTAATTTCTGTGGGTGCTATTCATAGACATTTCGCTAGCCCGCGCTACGAGCGTGCTAAACAGGATTCATATCATATCGTATAGCTAATACTGGTTTATGAATACGAAAAACGTTAGTTCGCTGATCATCCACCGAAAGCCCGCGCTAAGAATGTCTATGAATACGGCCCTAAACTACCATGTTTTTAAGATTGGTAGAAGTCTAATACTTGTTTACATTTCAACTGAACGTGAATGTCACCGCCAATGACCTTGCGCACAACACATACCAATATACGTACAACAGAGTAACGAATGATTGCTTCAGTATATCAAGCACAGTAAATAAAGACTGTATTTTCATTTTCAAAAGAGTTAGACTCACTAAACACTTTTTCTGCATAAAAAATACTTTGACAGTTACAGATACACATTATTTGACTTGTTTCATTCAGTTATTTTAGCTCTATCATCATTTTGTTCACAGTTTATAGGTCTATCGTTTAAACCTACAGGGACATTTTATTTTTACTTCAATTTTTATTGTACCTGAGTTTTTTAATATACTTCACTCCTACCCCTTCTACTAATGAAGTTCCAACTGTCCTCCACACAGAATCAAGACCGCATATAGTAAACAGCACTGAGTTAGTGAGTATAGTACGTTCCAGAAATATGTTCGCGTTTCCCAGTGACGAAAGGGCTTTCAATATTGAATCATATTTTCGCACAGGTACTGTCCGTTTGCCTACGTCGCATCCCGATTTCCCCCACCTGCTTCTGCTCACCTCTCTGTAAAAGCTGGGCTGTCTTGGCTCTTTTCTGAAAACATTAATTTCTGTTAGGAATTGGACTTTTACGTAATATTATACAACTGTTTAAAATAACTTAAATAAAAGGGCCTCGTTAAGTAATTAACTGTCACGTGATTTCCCCCCTTTTTACGATCCTGCGGCATAACCACTTGGACGGACAGTAGATACATAGCATGTCTGAGTAATTTTATCTATGCGGGTCGGGCAGAAGTGAAGATTGAATTTACAGTTCGTAAGGTACTCTTTCATAGAGTAGGTACAGAATTATTTCAACATGAGTTACTAGTACGAAGGCCGAAACTGCTAATTGGAATTAGGTACAATATTCTATAGTGCGATAATATACACAAAAGAACTGAAGCCTGCCTGTATCGAAATGAACGGACACTATTTTCAAAAAGTGTTTAAATATCTATATTATGATTATTTTTTAATTGAACTTCGTTCTCTATATTGTTCACTAATGTGCTGTAGACAGTATAATATATATACGTCCGAATGGATAGTTCAATTCGTGAGTAAAAAGACTTATTGGTAATACAGTACTGTATTTTGATTAAACAAAAACCTACAATGAAAATTATCAAACTGAAAAACGCGATATTTCCTAGTTTACGTAAATGGATGAACTACTTTTCTTCCCTCCTATACCTAGTAAAGTGATTTGTTTGTATTTTACGCCAGTATCATTGAACTCCAGTCGTGGACAGGGGTAGCAAACGGTTTTTCCCTTACTCCAAAGGTATAGCCAGGTTAATATTGGAAATGTTAGTAAAAAATAAAGTGATGTCCCTGTATAAGAAAATGCAGAAAACGTTTCGTAGTAACAACCCCGACTTAGTACTGGCTATATTCCGACATAAAATCAGCTCGCAACAAATTTATAGAGATAGTATTGCCATATGGTTATGTGCATGCGGTAATACATTACAAATTGTTTACACCATTTAACAATTACAGGACCTTTTCAGGAACCATTTCCTTAACATCAATAAAATATTGATTGACTGGTGATGGATAGTGAACTATGCATACACTAGATTTATAATGGGTGTTCAGGGAACGACTGGGATCCTCAGACAAGTGCCATGTCCTTAAGTTTCTTGAAGAAATCTACTCCTCGAGGTAATCGATGCTGTGTCTTCCGTTATCTCCAGGTATTTCTTGCTTGTATGGTGATAACATGCGGATAATGCGAGATGCACAAAAAAAAAAAGTAAACTGTTTACATCAGTTCGTTAGATCGAACTGAATTGGAAACAGTGCTCAAGAGTCCA
Source organism: Periplaneta americana (assembly GCF_040183065.1). Classification (NCBI taxonomy): domain Eukaryota; kingdom Metazoa; phylum Arthropoda; class Insecta; order Blattodea; family Blattidae; genus Periplaneta; species Periplaneta americana. Next base: position 153,122,660 of record NC_091131.1, on the reverse strand, counting down.
TAATGTTTACTTGAGTAGGATACATTTCTTAGCCCAAGCACAAAATGTAAATTGTGTTTACGGTTGAGAACTGTTTACATCACTACATTTTCTAGTCGAACTGAAAATGGAAACAGTTTTCAAGGGTAAGTTCTGTTTAATCAGTTTATTACCTCGGGACTGAAAGTGTAAACTGTTTTCAAAGATGCTATCTATTTACACAATTTTATGTGTTAGCTTAAACTGAAAATGTGAACTCTATCACTAGTGCTTGATGTATATATCAGTCTGTTCATCTGAACTGAAATTTTAACCTGTTTCAAGCGTGCGTAATGTATTTATTACCGCTTTCGAAATGGGCTACGTCAGCAGTCGAAACTACAACAATTTCAGTAGATTATTCGCTATATTGTGAATGCGGACGTGGCATGCGCAGTGGCTCATTTCGGGGACTTTGATTATTCCGTCGGTCCGATTTTTTTTCCACTACTGTACCTAGATTATAATATATTTCGGCTCTGTTGTTTCAACTTCTGTTCATTTAGAAATGTTTGTAGGTTGTTTTTGTCTCCACATATTACCGTCTCTAATGCCAGATTACAGAAATTAATTACGAATAAGCCTACTTGTTTTACACGTGAACGTTGTAAGTGGACACAGCCTATGTAGCCTATGTATATACACATCTATAAATAAATACTTACTGGCTTTTAAGGAACTCTGAGGTTCATTGCCGCCCTCACATAAGCCCGCCATTGGTCCCTATCCTGAGCAAGATTAATTCATTCTCTATCATCATATCCCATCTCCCTCAAATCCATTTTAATATTATGTTCCCATTTACGTCTCGGCCTCCCTAAAGGTCTTTTTCCCTCCGGCCTCCCAACTAACACTCTATATGCATTTCTGGATTCCCCTATACGTGCTACATGCCCTGCCCATCTCAAACGTCTGGATTTAATGCTCCTAATTATGTCAGGTGAAGAATACAATGCGTGCAGTTCTGTGTTGTGTAACTTTCTCCATTCTCCTGTAACTTCATCCCTCTTAGCCCCAAATATTTTCCTAAGCACCTTATTCTCAAACACCCTTAACCTATGTTCCTCTCTGAAAGTGAGAGTCCAAGTTTCACAACCATAAAGAACAGCCGGTAATATAACTGTTTTATAAATTCTAACTTTCAGATTTTTTGACAGCAGACAGGATGATAAAAGCTTCTCAACCGAATAATAACATGCATTTCCCATATTTCTATTGTGTTTCATTTCCTCCCGAGTATCATTTATATTTGTTACTGTTGCTCCAAGATAAATAAATACATAAATAAATTATGGAAATTACAACAATACAACAAATTGCAATAAAAACAAAATTATTTACACCGACTTTACGAGCCATTACGAGTCACAGTACGAGTGACTGTAAACATTTTAAGTGTCTCAAAAGAAAACTTTTTCCTTTCTGATAAAATACGTTTTCTTCTTTCTTAATGAAGTGTTCGCTACAAGTTCTCCTATTGGAACACTCATGTCCAACCGTCTAGTTTTGTTTTGTTTTGTCATGTTCGCTGAACAGCAGACCTGAAATTTGTACGCCACGCTATACTCCGTACGTACCTACACTGCTGTGGGTTGCTTGACATTAGATAACCAAACGCAGTTCCAATTTTTAAACCAGAGCACGGCTACTGATTCCCCGCGACCGTGACTAGCCGAAAGATGAAACAAAGGCATTGCGTCCTAGATTGTCTATTGCGATGAGATCCGCAACATTCCAGAGTTTTCGAAGGGGTGCAAGATTAATTTATTCGAAGATGTAATTTCTGCAGGGATGTTGATGGTGGTCACATCGAAGAATTTTTGTAACCTATTGCGTTTTTTTTTTTCAAATGAAAAACAAGTAGAGCACTGCCTAAATCGCAATAAACCATTAGTGACTGCACACTAAAGGTACGGTCACACGTCGCTACTTTTGCTGCGCAACTTTTGTACTGCAGCTGCAAAAATTGCGTGTCGTGTTCGCACGTAAGCCAAAAGTAGCGCGCTGCACGCTACTTTTCGTGCTGCGCAACCCGAGTGCTGCAAAAGTTGCAACTGGAGGTTGCGAGTGTTCACACACAAGGCGCTACTTTTGCAGCCGCAGTCATGCTGCAGGTTTCCATCTCCGTGTTGACTTCTCAATATACATTTTGTGGTTATGTTCGCATTATTAATAAACTCATGCGAAAGCTTACTTATCTATTATTTGCTTTTCTGTCCTAACTAGTATTCAGAAATTGGCATTATTTTTACTATAAAGCTTTTAAAAACGCCTATATACTTAAATGATAACCAACAGCATATTCACGTAATCAATGTTGGCAACCCTCCTGTTTGAAACTACGCTACGGAAAATTAAAAAAATTAATTATATAGTTAGCAAATATGCTCAGACTGTATTGTGCATTTAGTAACTGTTAGCTATAAATAATTTATTTTCATCACATCTAACATTAAAATACATCCAAACAATAAAAGTATCATTGGCACATATGGGTGGCAACACTGGTCGCAACCGCAGCAAAAGTTTCAACAAAACCGATATCAAAAATGCTGCGGCTGCAACCCTGAGAACCCTGTTCACACGTCGCTACTTTTAAGCTGCGCGCAGCATGGAAAAGTAGCGGGCAGCAGGTTCGGCAGCCGCTACTTCTCGGGTTGCGCCGTTGTTCACACGTCGCAGTACGAGAGTTGCGCAGTTTTTTGTACTGCATCGCTGCAAAAGTAGCGACGTGTGACCGTACCTTAAGAGTCCCGAGTTTCCAGGTCGCCTGACATCCAGGAACACGTGCCCCCCCCTCCCCACATCGCCCGAGTTCAGTCTCCCTCACTTTGCGTAGGGGTTCTCGCAGCATAACAGTTTGGTGAGCGAGGAGTTACCAGTAGCGGCCGGTGATCAAAATCCTCGGTGAGTCCAGATGCAACTAGTTTAAGTGCCTCCGATAGGAAATGTTTGTTTATGATATTAATTATTATTGTTATTATATTATTAATATCATTATTACTGTATTATTATTATTATTACTATTATTAGTCTATTCTTATTATTATCAATGAAAAATAATAATTTCACTCACCAAATAAGCTGTTATGCTCTGAGTTTCAGTGATTATTTTGTATTTTGTATTGTATTATTTGTTGAAATTCCCCTTTCTTTCTTTTCTTTTTCTTTTTTTTTCCTTTGACAGCAACAAACAAGGCTAAGAGAAGTTTATTTTGCATCACATTACCACATAACCATTTATGTTGTCCATACCAGGATGCAATAGAAACTCGAGTTTTAAGATAACGTGTCAGAAAAATTATCAGCGATGTCGTAGGTATCTCGGTAGGCTCTCTCTTTATTTAAAACATCCTTTCTTTTAGTATTCTTTCTTCTCGAAAAAGGACACTCTAACAATGAATTAACTGCACCAGCATTATTTCTCTCACTTGTTTCTGTTTATATTTTCCCGAAATACATAACAACATTGGCCCAGATTCACTACTGTACTACGAAGTACAATAGTACAACACCCTCGCTTATGTCATAAACTGAGACGTAAGGGGAGAGAATCTCGAGTGGGTTTCTGCCTGCCAAAGAGCTGGAATTTTGTTATTTAATGGCCTAGTTAGGAAGACAAGTCACCACTGCTATTCCCACCCCACTCTACTCTTGAGGCCGGCCCATGGATGGGAGGAGTGAAACCTGACCAGGCCAGCAGAATTGTGCCTCAGCTACAACGTTTTAAGCGTAAACTCGAAGCCCGCGAAAGGACATGAAATGCATTAAGCCAAACCCGGCACGAACGATTCTGGCCTCAGGAACCAATTTTACTGCAAAACAGGTCTATATACATCACAAGCCAGACCCGGCACGAGCGATCCCGGCCTCAGGAACAAATTTTACTGCAAAACAGGTCTATATACATCAAAGTTTTCAAATACTTCTACAACGATATATGCTTCATTCAAATAACTAATACATTATATAAAAACACAAAATTTGATTTCAGTTAAGCCAAGTGACTGAGGCCCGGCCTCACTTGCCTCAGTCAATCAGCCGCCACTGGGAGTTACAATTGTCGATTACACACTTGGCTGTGAAGAGATATGAGGGGTTCACAACCAGAGTGGACCAAGTCCACCAGTGGTCTCTCTGTGAATTAATACAATCTCTGATGAAGAAAACTTAGATTTATTCATTGCCAGAACAAACCAAGTCCATTAACTCATTTGTTACTCCACAGAGGGCAGCATTTCCTATGGAAGGTGAAGGTTGCTAAGCATGAGCCAGAAACTTTAAGACTCAATATCTGAAAATTATTCCAGAAGAACTTGGTCCACTCTGGTTGTGAACCCCTCATCTCTCTTCACTGCCAACTGTGTAATCGACAATTGTTTACTCGTGGCGCACCAAAAATCCATTTTCAAATCTGACCATCGGTTTGACGAAAATCAGGAATTAAAAAAAAAACGATAAAAACAAAAGGAGCTTTTGTAAAATCATTAAATATTTAACATTCAACTTGATTATGATTCGAGTGCAGTAATTTTAAACAAAACTTCAATACGTTATAGATGTCGAGCAAAGAGAGAGGGTTATGTTATAGAAACTCTGCAATGAAATTCAAACCCGGGCGAACAGTCCGAAGCAACTAAACAATGTGGTTAGACAGATAAGTTAAATTTTTTGCAATTATTAACGACAGCAACTATCGAATTACATTTAATTTTGCAATTTAAAGCAGAGGATTCCAAACTTCCTAGTTTCAAAGTTACCTTTTGATCTTACTGTTATCGATTTTTTCACAGCATCCTACACCACAAGTAGTTGGATTCATTAACAGGTTAGGCACTTACAGCTTAAATAACCGTTTCTTAACGATACTTGTTACAGTAATACATTTGAAGTGAAAGAAAAAAAGATTATTTGCATTCAATTGTCGAAGTTACATGTGCATGTACTGTATTAAAAGATAAAACAATAGCTATCCCATTTTCTTTAAATAATAAAGGTAATAAACCAATTTCATCTATACTACAAATTAAAATGCATAATTCTGATTGTTCCGATATAAATTGCAATTGTTCAGTTATTAATGAAGTTAAGGTAAAATACTTAGGTATAATTATTGATAATCATTTAAAATGGAATAATCATATTCATTATATTTGTAATAAATTACGTAAAACATTATGTTACTTTGTTATTCTAAGAAATATTTTGTCAATTAACTGTTTACGTGTAATTTATTTAGCATTATTTCAATCTATATTTATATATGGTATTATAGGTTGGGGTGGAACTTATAAATCTAACCTTTATCCGTTAATTTTACTACAAAAGAAAAAAAGTATTACAAATTTGTTTAAGAAAGCAGAAACATTACCCAATTGAATCGTTGTTTAAACATTTCAAAGTTTTCAACAATAAATAAATGTATTATTTTATTTCATTAAAATATTTTCATAGAAATTTTAATAACTTTGAAAGGTATATACATAAATATGGAACTAAAAATATGAATTCTCTGCGTTTGTGTGAACCAAAATGTAAAACCAATGCAGCTTTTTATCATAGCATGAGTCAAGGTCCCAGATTATTAAACAAATTTTATTCCAATAATATTTCAAACACGAATCCTCTCCAAATTAATAAAAAAAAAATTGTATTGGATTTATAGTTTGGGTTTAAACATATTAAACACTCTCAATTTTAATTTTATTTTTGTCTGTATTGGAATCCCGTCCTGAGCACGAGTCTTACTCATTCAGGAGTGGGCTAGTTTATCTTTCATTGTATTTATTAATTTGTATTCATTTCAAACTTACTAGCAATAATAAATAAATAAATTTGTATAGTATATCATAAATCGTAAGCTATACCACGCAATTTGGAAAGCAATGAATTAAATGTTTTTGTGCGAGATCGTGCGTATCTGCTTGGTTTCCGCACAAAACCAATCCGCGGTAAGTCTAAAATTCCACATTCAGTATTCCCAACCTAACACACATAACAATTTCCCTCTTCTTACCGCTTAAGTGACATATTGATTTTACTGCTTTAGGCTTTTAACATTATTTTTAGAGACGTTCAATATAGTAATAATTATAAATTGGAAACTTACCACTGCAATTTCACCTAAATTGCACTGTTAATTACTGTTTTTAAATATTTTCAAAAATTAAGTAAACTCTACAACTCCCCTAAAGTTACTGCATTCGTGATGCATGTAACATTAAGGAAGCCGTTTGTTTTAAGTTCGCATTTATAGACTGGGGGGAAAAAAGACAGACGTATATCACGGCCTGCTGGAGTATAGTAAACACAGAAAACATTTTAAAGCAACAATGTTGAAGATAGATATTTTTGTTTTGCAAATTTGCCGTCAATGAACAGAAACCAAGATGGAGATTTCATTGCAACTAATTAGAAATTCCTCTTTCAGGTATGTAATAAACGATCTTCGCACAAAATAATGTACGATACACGAGCGGCATGTTTCCTTTCAACCTCGAACATGAAAACTTCAACATACCGCTCTATTGCTATTGTGTATAGTGGCCTCACGGAGAAAGAATAATATACTAACGTAAGAAGAATGCCATTAGGAAAGTTCAGGATAACAGGCAGGGTTTGGAATTGAACGGGTTACATCAGCTTTTTGTCTATGCGGATGACGTGAATATGTTAGGAGAAAATACACAAACGATTGGGAAAACACGGAAATTTTTACTTGAAGTAAAGCGATCGGTTTGGAAGTAAATCCCGAAAAGACAAAGTATATGATTATGTCTCGTGACCAGAATATTGTACGAAATGGAAATATAAAAATTGGAGACTTATCCTTCGAAGGGGTGGAAAAATTCAAATATCTTGGAGCAACAACAAATATAAATGACACTCGGGTGAAAATTAAACGCAGAATAAATATGGGAAATGCGTGTTATTATTCGGTTGAGAAGCTTTTGTCATCCAGTCTGCTGTCAAAAAATCTGAAAGTTAGAATTTATAAAACAGTTATATTACCGGTTGTTCTGTATGGTTGTGAAACTTGGACTCTCACTCTGAGAGAGGAACATAGGTTAAGGGTGTTTGAGAATAAGGTGCTTAGGAAAATATTTGGGGCTAAGAGGGATGAAGTTACAGGAGAATGGAGAAAGTTACACAACGCAGAATTGCACGCATTGTATTCTTCACCTGACATAATTAGGAACATTAAGTCCAGACGTTTGAGATGGGCAGGGCATGTAGCACGTATGGGCGAATCCAAAAATGCATATAGAGTGTTAGTTGGGAGGCCGGAGGGAAAAAGACCTTTGGGGAGGCCGAGACGTAGATGGGAGGATAATATTAAAATGGATTTGAGAGAGGTGGGATATGATGATAGAGACTGGATTAATCTTGCACAGGATAGGGACCGATGGCGGGCTTATGTGAGGGCGGCAATGAACCTTCGGGTTCCTTAAAAGCCATTTGTAAGTAAGAAGAATGCATGCAAACGTGTCTAACGTTTGACGGACTTCGGTACTTGAAACACTAACATACTGCTTGTGCGATTTCCATAATATACTATCATTATGAATAAATATTAGATGTGCTGAATTTCACAAAATACAGACTCCACGACTTGGTAACCGTACGCTACTTCAAGAAAACAAGATCATGTAACCGAGAGCTTTGTGTGGTTCGTGTCACCTGCCTATGATAATGTAGTCGCTGCTACCATCTGTCGCCCAGCCAGATTCCACTCTGAACCGGCATGAAACCTTGAAACTGAAACTCTTACTAGAGCAGTGTTTCTCGACCGCCAGGCCGCGGCACGGTACCGGGCCCTGACATCAATTACACCGGGTCGCGAGATATTATCCTGGAATTTGTCACGTTATTCTTCTAAGCATTTTTCGCGAATAAATATTCTACAGTGGAAATATTTTTAGGACAATAATTTTCATGACTGTGTCGAAAAGCGCAAGTTTAGATCGTTTCTAAACTTTACATTCTAAAATCTAACAATAAAAATTTGTGCAACAAATGCCAGTGGTCGGTCTAAAAGTTGCCTGCAAATCAATTACAACACTGAGTGGCGATTCCTCTGTTCTCAAAACTGAACGAAATAACATGTGTTGCAGATGTCAGTGTACCTGGGATGTATAAACAATTTTCTTTGCTTAAACTGAAGATTAAGACAGTCTGTATACGGTTCTCGACACTGAATAGTCATAGTGAATACACTGTCTCTTCGCAAGTTCGCTTTGCAATATACGTAAGTGCTTGTTTCAAAACCAGTGTTTTGTGATTTTTTTAAGTAATAGGCATGCCAATTTAAATAATAATAATAATAATAATAATAATAATAATAATAATAATAATAATAAAATACAAGGGACTTTCCTTAATTTTGGTATTAAGAAATTTCGTACTGAAGGTGTTTGTGACGCAACAATTACTGATACATCACCTCAAGTCCACAGAGGTCCAGAATAGGCAAAAGGAGGAAAAATGCCCTGACACTGACCAATTGACTTGACCGCAATGTGTTATTTGTGTCTACTGTTCTGGGAAATAAAGTATGAAGGCATCGCAAGTTTTTCGACATCTTAACACAAACATTCCGATTTATTCAACACCCATTGAATTCTTCATTCGTAAAAGATGTGCAATTAAAAAAAAAGTACTGATTTTTTTCCGAGGGACGAATGTCATTGACCTTGATATAATCTAGAGAATAACATGAACATTATTTCCCAAGTTTCAACCACTGGTACTCTTTAAGCCTTAAGATTATGTACGTCACAACTAGTAATACTTGTGTTAATTAAATTCATAAATTTTAAAAAATTGGAAAGGTATTTACGAATAAATTTGTTGGGACAGCACTCTCGTATTACAGAAAAAGAATTTACCGGGCCGCGGTCTCTGGAAGGTTGAGAACCACTGTACTAGAGGGCTGAAGCAATGCCTTCTCGATCTAGATCAGGCCGTAATGTAAGTTGTGTGACGTCACTCGAAGAGTCTGGCTTTTCTATTTGAGTGTACGGAGCTCAGTGAAATATATTACTTTATTGCGTGTCAGTGCACAACTTTATTTAGTTTAATATGTGCATAAGATCCGTTTACTTCTTATTGGATAATAGTTGCAGAATAGTACATTATGCAATGAGCCTATAATGGTAGTAATTAAGACGCGAGTATGTTTGTTTATGAAACGAGCGCAAGCGAGTTTCATAATTTTCATACGAGCGTCTTAATTACCGTTATAGGCAAGTTTCATACGACTTTTCGTGCTCGACCATATTTCTAACTTGAAATTATTCAAAAGTAGGTCATATTATGGTTATGTAAGTGAAGAGCGGAACTGATCTTCTAAATTGTGAGATGTGCGCAGACGCGGAACTATTGATTTTTTCCCCAGGGACGAATGTCATTGACCTTGACATAATCTAGAGAATAACATGAACATTAATATTGATATAACCTGGAAATTGCTTTAGAATTGAAAAACGAGATGACAAATTGAATTTATTTGAATATTATTTACAATTAACGCTAATTATTATAGTAACGGAACATAACCTTCTGGGACAGTATTAGATTTGCAGCCTCCGTGACGTTTCGCTAATTGTTTTTCGATTGCATATCCGAGAATAATCGATATCTGCAGTTTTATAATGGTACAATGGTGATTTCTCATTGGCTGAACAACTGAACTATAATGAATAGGTGCACTTTAATGAGGTGCATTAAAGGGCTATACCAGGTGTATAATTACATTTCGGCATGGTCGAGCATAAATAATTACAAAATTGTGTTATTTTAAAGTGGACAGTTTTTTACATGTTAACATAACCTGTTTGCATCAACATTTTAAGTTTGGAATGTAAGCTATTTTGAGGTTTACCAAAGAAGAATGTATATTGTGATTTTAATTTAGCACATCTACCTTTCTTAGTGGCGGCCGAGTAGCTCAGTTGGTAGAGCAGCTGGCTACGGACTGGAAGGTCCGGGGTTCGATCCCAAGTGGTGACGGAATTTTCTCGTTGCCAAACTTCCGTAACGACCGCGAGGTTCACTCAGCCTCCTATAAAATTGAGTACCGGGTCTTTCCCGGGGGTAAAAGGCGGTCGGAGCGTGGTGCCGACCACACCACCTCATTCTAGTGCCGAGGTCAAAGAAAGCATGGGGCTCTACCTCCATGCCTCCCAAGTGCCTTCATGGCGTGTGACGGGGATACCTTTACCTTTTTACCTCTCTTACTTGTAGATAGAAAATTCACCATAGTCCCCCCTATGAATTTAGTGTACGTACGGCTGTATGTTACTTTCTCTGATAGGTTAGATAAATTCAATAAAATCCAGCATAGTAAGAAACAAATAAATAGTACAATTAAAATTGTATTTAGTGTAGTGTGTGCACAAGTTTAACTTAACTTGTTGCATAATATATTGCAGGAATAATGTGAAGAAAATTCACCATATTAACATAAACTGTTTGAATCAATATTTTAAATTTAGAATGGAAGCTATTTTGAGATGTAACAAAGAAAAATTTAGGATAAACTTAAGAACGCGGTTACCTTCCTAATTTGTAGATAGAAAATTCACCACAGCCCCTCCTATGAAATAGGTTATTTTACTTTTCGTACGTAGTCGATAAATACAATTCAATGCAACCCAGTATAATAAGAAATAAATACAATTAAAATACAGGCAAATTGCATTTGTGGGGTATCATACATAACAATATGCTTAATTATAACGTATTGCGAATATAGCATTGCGATGGTGATTAATAATTGCGAGCGAGAGCTCTATTATGCCCGCTGCGCGCGCGCGGAGCTCTTTTACCTGTAAACATTGCTAAAGGATGTACAGATCTTAGAACACAGCGCATCATGACGGAACTGAAGCACTTAAAGCTTTCAAGGAAGAGTGGAAGATACAATATTTATGCTTCGAACATGGTGATGAAGTCCAGTGTTTGTTGTGTAAAAAAATATCATTTGCAAAAAAGGCAACATAAAACGGCATTATGAGACGCAACATTAATATATATGGGCATTATTTAGGAGAAGAGAGAAATAAATTCATTTCGGGATTGACATCGAAGGTAAATTAATTTACATTTGGGTCAGTAGATTGTATCTAGATTCCTTTTATTTCTTTATTTTAAATGTATTGTTGATGTTTTATTTCTTGCTTGTTTCTGGATATTTACTATTATTAGACTACGTGTTTCTTTAATTTAGGAATAATATTTTATCTTTGATTGCACTTTAACTTATACTATTACTAAGCTCAAAATGCTAATTCACTTTTATTCCAATAACTATTTTCAGGATTTTGAGCAAATATGAACTAAACATTTTGAAAACTTTGATGCAAGAAGCTTTTTTACTAACGTCAGTATAAAATATACTTAAAAATATAATTTCAAAACTATTAGACCTAATTGCACCAAATTTTGTATTATAGATCTGTTTATATAGTTTAAATTTCACAAATTTTGGCCGAAATTGTGGAAGTTTTAAAAGTCATACATATCCCCTTAAAAGATTGACCCCAAAATTACGATGGCTCTCAATATCTCCATTTAATCAATTTGTTTTTTCGTGTTACGTGCATCTCACAAATCACTCTAAGAAAACTCATTACATAATCACGGCTGGAGAGTAAGGACTACATTTTCACAATCACACAATCAATATACTCTATTTCAATCAATATTGCCATTATTATTTTTTCAATAAATACTCAAAAATACTTAGAGATCACACACGTCGAGCAGGTAGACTCTATTAGTTTCTCCTAACCGATGAAGTGAAGTATTTACATAATAAATAATTGTTTTTAACAATAAAATGGTTTACATACAATTAACTTTTCCTATTTCTTTTTTGGTTCCTAAAAAACCCTTCCCTTTGCGATTTTTTATATATATACAGCTGTCAAAAGAAAAAGTGGCCGCTCTCCTGAAACAAAGTTCCCTTCGGGTATCTTCGCTACAATTCGGAGACAGGCGATGTTACATGTTGTTGGAACACGTTGCCTGATATCTACAGTTATAATTGAAGTATACTGTGTGTTATTCGATAGCATAATGGTAGCGTTCAGGCCTCTTATTCATGAGGTCCTGCGTTCGACTACAACCTCGTGCTTTTTATGTCCTTTTTTGTTCTGTTTTTGAGAGAGACAAGCTAGACATAATGGCTCCTTTCTCTTTTATGATTATTTTAGTAATTAAAATCAGGTTCATTAATATATTATGCCATGACTTTATCATTATCATTATGATATTGTGGCTGCAAATAGAAAGAAAAAAAGATTTTATTCTCAATAAAATATCTTTCGTGGCATAAACATAACAAATTTACTGGCGTCGGCCTTAAAACATTCAAACAATTAAGCGTTCAAAAAACAAAACAAAAAGCCACAATTCAATATTTAGTCTATCTTCCTCTTATCTCGATCATCTTGCAGTCGAGTGGGCATGGAATTGACTAGTCTTCGCAAATAGCGACTGTTCTTAGACACGATATTCCAGGCATTCTGAACATACACACATAAATGTTCTGTCCATGGGCAGGTCTTTCATTGCAAACCCAGCAATCTCCAGTATTTCCTATTTTCTGCCTTCCTCTTAGTCTCCGCATATGATCCACATATCCTAATGTCGTCTATTATTCTTTTCAACCAGAGACCCAACCAATTCCTTTTTCTCTTTCTAATCAGTTTCAGCATCATTCTTTCTTCACTCACTTTTTCAAACACAATTTTATTTCTTATTCTGTCTGTCCACTTTACACGCACCGTTCTTCTCCACATCCACATTTCAAATGCTTCAATTCGTTTCTCTTCATTTCGTCGTAATGTCCATGTTCTTTCCCCATACAATGCCACACTCCACACGAAGCACTTCACTAGTCTCTTCCTTAGTTCTTTTTCCAGAGTCCGCAGAAGATCCTTCTTCTTCTATTAAAAGCTTCCTTTGTTCATGTTTGCAGTTTTCTTGGGAAGGATAGGCCTAAATGCGGTAACATCCCGTTGCTTTCCGCACACCACTATCTCTTTCGCATCTTATTAAATTCCAGGGGGCCCAAGCGTGGAGATGAGGAAACTGGATTTGACTAATTGGACCCTCCGGACTTCACCGAAAGTCACGGAAAGGGTTAAATATTAATTCTATCAGGATGTTTGACCCGATCAGAGACCGGGAACTCTCAATTAGCCTTTGCCCCCCGCATCCTGGACTAGCTTCTACGAATCATCAGAAAATCTTAGAGTGTGATTGGGTCAATTTTTCCGAAAATGTTTCCACACTTTTGCTCTCGTAGCTCAGCGGACGGACGTCGGAATTTAGATGTCAACGTCTCAGGTTCAATTCCTCGTTACTCCTTTTCATTTTATTGTGGTTCAAGATAGTATAATGTAATAATACAAAAAGAAAAACTAATACCAGTATTATGCAACTGGATTTTTCCAAACCTAATATTAAATTTATGTTATTTATATCGCTAAAGAACGATTACAATATAAATAACTTGAATATTACTTATACAGTATCACTAAAGAACGATAACAGAATATAAATGATAAATATCGGTTTGTTTAATTAATATATTGCGAAAGAACAATAACAATATAAATAACTTGAATATTGTTTTATAATGCTAATGAAGGAAAACAGAATATAAATGATAACTTGAATATTATTTAAATCGCTAAAGAACGATAATATAAAAAACGTGAATATTATTCATATCGGAATTTCACAGATTTATTACAGATGTATTTAAGAAATTGTAGAAGAATAGTAATTAGTAACAGTGTCCTATTTATTCTTCTTGGAGCCAAATTTGTAACTTTTAAAAGTGTGGTTACTATGTTGAAGTGTATGTGTTGTAACGGATGCTTGATTTGTTATGTATGTGAGTCAGTTATGGGATGCTTGACGTCGTCGCAATGTCGTAATTATAGTTTGATTGTGTTTGTGTGACTATTGTGTATTAATTTATGATGTATGGTACGGAAAGCTGCATATTTGTGTTATAGAAGTGTTACGTATGTGTGTTGTTAATGTTTTTGTATGTTTCAAATTGATACCTGATATTTGTTTTGCAATCGCAATGCCTAATTTACGGATTGTTTATGTTTTGTTTACATCGCGTAAGCTAATTTAATTTTCTTTTCCATTTCTCTTCATGCTTATGTTTTTTGTGCCTAAAACTATAGCCCTAACATACATATGTAAAATAGGGCTAACCCCTATTGGAGATACAATAATACTTATTATTCATATCGTTATAATACGATAACAGAATACAAATGATGACCTGAATTTTATTCATATCTCTAAAGAACGATAACAAAATATAAATAACGTGATATTCATAAATAACGATAACTGGATATAAATGATAATTTGAATATCATTTACATCGCTAAAGAACGATTAAAAAATAGAATGAAAACTTGAAGAAGGCCCGAACCCACGACCTTTGAATCATTAAACAAGCACTCTACCGCTGGTCTACGAGGCGCAGATATGGAACACTTTCATAGTTCCGGAACTGCTTGTACAAGCACATGCATCGTGTAACATCGCCGCAACCCGAAGTGGACTTTGAAAATATTCGCTGTTCACGAGTGCGGCCACTCTTTTTTTGACAGCTGTACATGTATGTTAAATAACTTAGTAATTAGCCCTATTACATAGCCAGAAATTTAGTAACGCAAGTTATTGTAATAATTGCTGCCTTTATTCGCTGCATGTGCGTGTATACTCTTGGTTTCACAAGTAAAGAACCTTCGTTGCAGGGTTGGGTTCAGGAAGCCATAAATCTGACTGACACGCTCCCCCAATTAGTGAAACTGTGAACAAAGATACCGCCAGGAGACCGCCGAGAATGCTGTGTTGTGAATTTTCCATTTTTGAAAGAATCCAACCAGTTGCAAAAGAAAATACATTTAAAGAGTCCAGCCAAGAGCAAACGTGGCAACAGCTTCCCCTGACTGGCCTGTCAATCACTGTCATCTGTGCAGAAGGGGTGTGAGGCCAGGGTTCTTTACTTGTGGAGCCGAGAGTACTATACATCCCTGTTGTCTACGTTACGACGCTATCTAGTGGATGCGCTATGCGATCGTGATCAAGGTCGATCTCTTCTACCATGATTGGGAGCTAATATCGTCTCATCCCTGGAATATAGGATGGCCTATATACGGTAAATAGGCAGGGCATTGGAGAACATTAAAAGTAGACAGAAAGGGTTATATTATATAACTAATTCTTAAATTAAACTGAATACATTAAGCATTCTTGATCTTTTTCCGGAAATTTTATCAGTGTCTATATCTGATTTGTGTGAAGATTTCTCAAAACGTATGCTTACTTTCACTCTGAAATAATTATTCAGCAATATCCATATATTAATGCAGTGGTCTGCAATTTGAATAATTGTATTATCACATTCACATTCGACATGATAACATAACCTTGTAAATCCAGTTGCTCTAGTAATAGAGTTTTGGGGTTAGATTATTTCAGTACATTGCAGTACAGCTGTCGTTTAGTGAAATATCCGAAGGCCAATAAGGCGTCACTCATAAAGCAATTAAGCTAACATAATGGGGGTAGGGTGACCAGTTCCTTTCCCCCCTCCATTGCATACATCGTTGACAGTAACAGGTGAAACTAGCGCTGAGATAGTTCCTGTGATTTCGGAAGTGAAAATCGTTGAATTTATTAATTTTTTGTGGAGCTGCCAGAGTTGCCAGATGTGGCTACTTGTTGCCATTCTGGCGCCTTCCTTGTGGCGACGAAAATTTCCACTTGGCGACCTGGCTGCTTTTCTGGCGTCTTTAATGTTAAAACTATAAAAATAATTTAACTAAAACATTTCTTTTCACAAGACTGTGATGCATTGAAAGTAATATTCTTCAGAACGTAAATATTCGTCAGTTATTGTAGTTCCGTTCATTTTCAAAAGAGGGCAGAGTAACGTTCAAGGTTGCTAGAAAACTTTCCCAGGCTCTAGCACGGGGATCTACAACCTGTATGATCTGTGATTTACAATGATGTTTTAATAATAATAATAATAATAATAATAATAATAATAATAATAATAATAATAATAATGATTTATTTTAGCTGGCAGAGTTAAGGCCGTAAGGCCTTCTCTTCCACTCAACCAGCAAAAAGTGTATATATATATATATATATATATATATATATATATATATATGCATGAACTTACAAAGAATTCAACAATTTGATTTAGATGAGAGTTACATGTATACAAGAGTTATTTACAAATTAAACAACAAAATACTATGAACTATTAATTAAACACTGAAATAAACTGTGTAGCAGAATTAAACTAAAATACATAGAATGTTAATATATTTCAAATGATATTAGATAATAGAAAGAGATTATTATGAGACAATTTTGAAAATACAGCACAATCAGGATGATGTCTAAAGAAAAAAGTAACAGTGTAATCAGTGATAGTTAAAATCAGTATGATTGGAGTGAAATGCTAATAAGGTTATCTTTTAAGCTGTTCTTAAAGGTGTTTGTTGTCTTGCAGCCCCTAATACTTTGTGACAAGGAATTCCATTGACGCGAGGTGGATACTGTAAAAGATGAGGAATAACAAGATGTTCTATGAAGAGGTATATTTAGCGTGCCACAGATAAGTGATCTGGTATATACGTCGTGGTTAGAATATAGATAAGAGAAACGAGACGAAAGGTAATAACACAATTAAGTGGAAATAATGCATATAAATATATTACATTAATGGATTAAATAGGTGTATTTTATTATCAATTAAACTGTTAATTTAAAATAGGCTTACATGAAATTCATTTCTATGCTTTATTTCTAAACTTCGATAATTAATAGAAACAATGTGGAGCAGTAAGGCGTTAATTAATAATAGCGGGGATTCAGCGATTTACCGGGCCTATTAGCATTTAGCAGATTCTTTCACTTGGTACAAGGAGTGGGAGAACCGGACCTGGCTAAATATAATAATTGTAGTTTAATTAAAATTATATATTCAAGCCTCAAAATTCGATACCGGTATTTAATCATATTCAAAGTCACTACCAATTTACAAAAATGGACCATTAGAGTACAGACTCACCTAATGCAGAAAATTTAATTAATATTTTCAGGCTGTTTTCAAGAGGCTACAGATTTTAAGAAAAATTCGAATGAAGAATTTGTAAAGTTTGTAATATCCGTAAACAACAGAATACAGGTTGTACAAACAGCAAAATGCAAGTATCAAAGATACACATCATAGCTGAATAATGCCACTTAATGATCCTGTATCTTTGTATTAAATAATACTAACAATAAAATTATTACAAATTTATGAATGAATATAAATGGTTATGTTCATAATTACACTGTAAGTGTTTTTTTTTAAGTTTATAGCCCTTTCACTATCAACTTCAGAGAGAATTGGCTACTTTCTGGCGCCTTGTTGGTGTATAGTTGGCGACATTGGTCTGGAATCATCTGGCAACCCTGGGAGCTGCAGCTGATCGTCTACGCAAGGTGTACAAGAGGGCTAGTTTAGTCTTGTGGTGCTAGTAACATATTACACTTATCAGACTTCAGATTGCAGTACCATAAGAAACGAGTTAATACAATTGGAGTATAGACAAATTCTGTATTTGTTAGGCTTAATTATAATGTATAATTGCAAATATATAAATAAGCCAAGTATGATAAACATAACCCATAATTTCAACATATCTAAATATCCGTGCGATGCAACTGATAATTACTGAATGATGCATAAATGAATGTCCAAGAATTTTCGTAATGAAGAGTGCTTTATATAAATTAATTATAAGATGAGGTACTATAACGGTAACGAAAACTAATACGATACCATTTTGTAATTTTTCGTATACATTTCTATCTCTTTGTTTTTAGTTCAAACTGTTTATATTATCAAACATATTTATAATGTAGGTTATTGTCACATAAAGGGGACGCAATAATTTAAATTTAATAAAACAAATACGGGAAACAATAATGGTCTGATTACAGAAGAGTAACATCAGTAACGCTATAGGTAGGCATAATCACAACTTAATACACATGTCATTAATTGTGTCCACTGTCAAATGTGTAAATTATTACACACATTCACCAAAAATTCACTTAACCACATAAAAGAGCGCAACATATAATCGAAATAAAGGCAGGTATACAAATACGAATTTTTCAGGCATCAACGTAATTTTCACACCAAAAAATTATTATTATATCTTAAATCGCAAGCCAATTATGCCTGAAGTGTCTCATAATCATTTTTTTAAATTTCATTAATGCAATTACATTACATTTTTAGAGAAATACGTTAGTCTTTATGCGTTCCAACTGTTTCATATGGATGAAACGCCGCCCTTCGCGATCAGCTGTTAAGCGAGTCATGTGATCTGCCTTACGGCCTGTATTAGATCACGATGACAGTGGCTGAAGTATCCACCTTGCGACGTAGAGTGCAGCTGAACCTGCGTGTACCATCGGCGCTGATAGCAGCCACCAACTACACAACTGCTCATAGTAATCCTGAGTTGTAACATTCGGATCTACAGATAGATGTATGCATCATAAACACACCTCGTTCATGTAAAATGGGGATGAAAGTATATTAACTCTAGAATGCTATCGTCATTGTGTAGTACAGTACGATTATTTAGTCCTGACAGTCGCCGGAGATGTGCGCCTGGGACAGGCGAGTCCATTTAGTTACGCCAAGGGGTGTTTGGGTTATTCACTCGCTTGCCTTTACCGACTACTCGCCCTTACTGTCTTCCTCCGACGAGTTTAGCGCTGGGACCTGAGGTAGTCATGCCATCGGTGCGGGGGCGGAGGTTGCAGGTAGATTCTTTTGTTGCTACAGCCAAGCCGAAGCGAGCGGAGTGGGAAGTATTAATCGTCCAAAAATATGCAGTCTTCAGTCTTCTCCCTGATGTCAGCTATGTTAATATTATATGAATTACTCATTAAATATTTCACCGTTACAAGTCATTTTTAAGGAAACATGCTGTGGAAAATTTTTGGTTTTATTCTATTAGAATTTTAGAATATGTGTGATTGGTATCGTGAAAAACAGATTCTTATAATGTCATGCGAAAATCATTTGTTGGTGATATCTTAAAATACAAAATCAAGTAGTTATACTTCTCAAGTGAGTTCAGCAGTACAGTATATTTAAATTGATTACTTTACAAATTTAATTCAATTCTACTAATCACTAAATTTTATAGTATGATTCATCTTTTCATTTATATTATTGTAGTTGTATTATGATTTTTCTTTTTATTTATTTTATTGCATTTGTATTTCTGGTGGTGTGATGGCCTTAACTTCACCAAAATAAATAATAAATAAGTAGCAAATAAATGAATAATAAATAAATAAAATTTTCTACAATACTTTCCTTCTCTGAACACGTAAGCACGAATGGTTGTATATCTCGCCAAAAATACGTTAGAAAACTAATAGGCATACTGCTCTCGTAAATTGGGCGAATGTTTTCAATATAATTGTACTTCCAGATTGCCGCTGTCACTGTCCCCTCCCGCTCCAGTACCGCGCTAGACTAGTCGGAACCGCATACCTCTTAGCACTAAACTCCTCAGAGGATGACAGTATCTCTACTCCGGAACTCTCCCCACTCCTCCGATTACTTCCCCTCTTTCGCGTCGCTGAGCTGTCAGGACTAAATAATCGGTCTGTACTGTATTGTTATTCATATGTAAAAATGGCGCCATAGTCGAAAAAAGGGTTTTTTGAACTCTATTTGTTTCGAAATCCAGTCCAAGGCTGTGGTAACCAAGCCCTTCGGCGAAGTGGGTCAGTGAACTACCGAGAGACAGGGGTCCTGGAAGAGCTGAGATTAGGTCTTCTGGGATGATGTGAATTGGCAGCAGGGTTCACATTGGGGTGGATGGCGGAGGAGCCTTTCATAGGCCAACGGCAGCACCCGAGGCCCGGTTAGGTGGACTACTGCGAAAGGGCAGGAGGATCTCTTTAGCCAAGGCGACGGCAACCTCCTAGGAGTCGGGTCTCCGAAATCAAGTTTCCCTGGTCCTCCAGGCTGGGGGTTGAGCGTGAGACTGACAATCTCACCTCGTAAAACTTTTATTGTTGAGAATCCTAACGAAAGATGCCGAATTCATTGAAACAGCTGGGAGTAAGAAGGTGGAGAAACAAGGCTTTGGCTCGAGACATACGGGCATCTATCACAAAGGAAGCCGAGGCTATAGGATGATGATGGTTTGTTTCGAAATACAATTGTTTATTTTTTTTAGTATTATCTGTATGGTTTGTTTTTTATTTCTAATTTTTACTTACATACAAATAAATTTGTAGAAAACGCAAAATCATATAGATATAACTGCACGAAAATATTTCAGAAAATGTTTACTTTTTTTATTTGGTTTATTCTTGTTTCTAATTTTATTTACATGAAAATCAACAGATTGTTATGATTATGAACCTTGGTACTAGCGGCAGTCCTAAAAGACAACCACCTACGTATCTGCTGAGCGATCGAGAAGTCTCTCCGCAGTCTTGTGTAGCCGAGAATCCACTGGGCAGAGAATTCAAGTGTATTTGGTAGAGGATTCAAGTGACAGCACTGGCCGCTAAGCATATGATGGACTGGGGTGTGAGGTTGTCAAACCGGAGTGCCAACTTTATACAGAGTTGTATTCTAGGGTTACTAGAACCGGTATGGCATAGTTGCGCTCCGCGGTCAATTGGGAGACCTAGGCATGGCACCCCGAAGAAATCAGGAAGCAGAATGGACATGGCATAGTTGTGCCCCGATGAGCATAGTACACACGAAAGTGATTGTCATAAAATAAATAATTAAAAGAATTATAGTGGTAGCTGCATTGAAATCAGGTGGCATAATGAAGAGGGCATAGTACACTCGGAAGTGATTGTTATAAAATAAATAAATTACTTAAAAATGTTATAGTGGTAGCCGGATTTTTTAAGAACATGTATCTGTCTATTTTACCTCTTCTGAATTCCTCGATCACGTGGTTTAAAAAACGGAGTCTTTCACGGTATGTCTTATTATTGCAGTTATTTTTAATTTAAGCTGTTCAAAGTTATATATCTCTTAAAACAGTTAAAAATACTGGAAGGTTGGGATGTTCTTGGTAGAATGATTTATGAATGATTCACATGCATTTGTCGTCAGTTCATTTGATGCTGAGTGACAAGCCCACATTTCAGGAGAAAATGTGGCTTCTGGTGTAATGTATATTTCCTACAAATAATCGCTGTAGGCATCTCTTTGTTCATCCACTGGCTTATCACTCATCAAGTCTTCAGTAAAGCAACTTTCCACTTCATGTGCAAACAGGAAACGAGTCAAAGCCAGGATAGGAGAAGAAATGTCAGAAGGAAGTGAAATAGGAAGAGAAATACGTCAAGGATGCCCTTTATCACCTACCCTGTTCAACATCTACTTGAAGGATTTAGTCGAGAACTGTTTTCAGAACATGGGTGGAGTGATAGTGGGAGGAGGAAGAAGAATAAAGTGCATAAGATTTGCTGCTGATATGGCGTTGTTAGCAGAAGAGGAGATGCTACTATTAGTACCCATTTTGATTTTTTGGAGATTAAAATGACACATTTCATTAAAATCATTGCAAATAAAGTACAATTTACGGAACGTATGCTGGCTAGACATATGGACATTACAAATATTAGTACATTGCATTCCACAAGCTTGTCTGACGTAGGGAACCGGTTGTTACCATCGATCACGAAAAGAGGTCGCTGCAGTTATTATTCACATTGTGCATGCGGGTAGGTGGTAGGGCAATCGTTTAGTGACGCCGTGAAACAAAGGGATGGATAATGCAGACTACCCTCTAAAGATAAATTCTGACCTCGGTCTATACAATAAAAATCATCGTTCTACTTTTAGTGTGTGACTGCAGCTGAGTACTTGTATATAGTCCGGGTCAGCTTACTTCATACCCTAATGGCGAAGTGCATCAACATTGATTAAAAACGCAGTAATCATAGATTACGAAACGACGGTTAAAGAGTAGCCGTGGTTAAAATGTAATTTATGTGCACCATTCATAATCACCGATTACTAAAACATGGCTAGCTGACACCTCATTTAACCAGAGTAAAGTCTATGATGGTACAATGTTTCTACAAAATGACTAAAGGAAAGGATCAACACCGCTGCAAAGATAATAGTCAACGTCTAAAAACGACTGCGCTCAGTATGTTCTACATCGAAATGAACGTATCCTACATTTTCGCGTTGCATTTGTTTGCCATTGGGCGTTGTTATATCTGTGAGTTCCATTTCTTTATTTTTCAGTACTGTTAGGTTAAAATCGTACAAAACGGAAAATTGAATCCAAAAATGATTATGTATATCCCAATGTTAGGTTTAAGTATCGATAGACTTAATTAGCCTACTAGATTTAAATGTAATTGTATAAAAAAAGATGGAATATCCATAAAGGAAAAGATGCAGAAGAATAGTAGAAATGTGTGTACGATCTTGGACTCCATTTACACCAGGAAATTGTGCATTATCCTAAGATCCATCCATAACCTCTCTTTGTTCAGCCAGTGACATAGAGAAAGAGATGCCGGTATTCGAGTATTCCCTCTTAAAATACAGAAAATAACAGTTACATAGAATCTTAATATAAGCAGCCGATCCGTAGGCGAAATATGATTGTTCTTGTGTTATTTCAAGTGTTCCATTTGTAGATTTTGATAAACGAAATCCCCCCTGAAATTTTCTGTCACATAATTCCTCGTAAGAATTCTCTCTTTCCACTAAAGAACCTTCACGCTCACGCTCTATCCAAATAATTCAAGTACTGTACAATAATAATCGTCTTCGAAATAATCACCTGTGGTTCTGGCCGCCATTTTGCTTTACTTGCTTTACTAATCGCTGGTTATCTCCTTTAACCGTTCATATTTGGCCGGTTAGAGATTACTGTGGTTAACCTCCTATTTAAGTCGTAACCGAGGTCGATCCACCGTAAAAATGCTTAATCAGGGATTAGGTGACAATTTTAACCGATGGTTACACTAACCGACGTTGATGCACGTGGGCATAAGAGTGAAACCTAACCATTTTCCCCCCCCCATTACTACATATGCTAATGGATTGTGGTGATTTTATAGTTTTCAGGTTGAATTTTCTTTTGCCAACTTCGTTTCAAATTTCGATACTGACAAATGCTACAAATGATAGTGATTTTGTAACTAGTATGTTGGCAGCTGAGGCAAATATAGACAATATTTGTCGGTACTGGAGTTCCATGAAATTGAAATTGTACTAGATTTCTGAGTCTGTTACTGGAAGCTAGTGAAATTTAATATTAATACATATTAGTTATTTTATGTGTTGCGTTGTGGTTATAATTCAAGACTATAGTCAGGTAAGTTTTCGAAGTTAGTACTAATAATTTCATGTGGTCAAACAAAACACATTTTCAGGTTAGGACTCGTGAGTCAGTTGTTTAGTCAAACCAATGAATTTCGTAATGCCAGACAAAATACTTGACATGTTAATCCCTTTCTCGTATAGTTTGCCTACGAAAATATGTTACAAATTATTGAATTATTTAGAATAACCTTCCAACATAAAGTACGGTAAGTAAATAAGTCATTTAGTACGAAGGATCGTGGGATATCTGGTAACAGTTGGCAACACTAACAAGACGTCAATATTTGCTGTTTAGGAACTGTTCTTATGTGACCCTCACTATATTCATGTACAAAAACTGAAAATGTACAAGGAAAAGTTCTCTAAAAAACCGCCCACTCATACAACAGTGATCGATCCAGCATGCTCACTTGTAATTTTTTGTCAATATTCTAATAAGCAGATATTTTAATTTCCCTGGTCAATTAATGCGCCTCCGATTGAGGTTCTGGCTGATATGTACAGCTATTATCAGGCAGTACATCTCACTCGACGATGTGTGTCAGAGGAAGAACATTGTTTGCATGCATAATATGAAGTCTGGCTAGTGTAATATGTAGCTAATCGGCAATGTATGTAATGGAGGGGGAAAGGAAATGGCTACCCTACCCCAGTTGCCTCACAGGTGGGGCGGAGGTAAACTACACACACTTTTCAGGTATATTTTTTCCTATACCTTTGCTGTACATTTGTGGCATGTAATCTGCACACACAACAAAACCTAGGTGGGTAAGGGTCGTATGTAAACTGCACACACAGCATGACTCGGATTATTTTTTTAATAAATAACATATAAATCGATCGCAATGTCAACCAATATTACAAGCGATAAACACAATTGACAACTGTAATGAAAGGAGAGAGGTACTGTATGAATTAGACTGACTCAGATGGATAGTTACACAGCAGTTCAACACAAAGTATTGGTCCTTGAACACAGTTATTTATAAGTGATATCTATGTTGCAATAAGTGTTGTATTCCACCTAAGTCAAACTTGGCTTCGTCATATTAAAAAAAATATGGTTTAATAAACAAATATAAAAGTGATTCTGAAATCGGCATGTGGTTAAAATTTGTATTCGCTCTACCATTTTTAGATATACATGAAGATGGCGACTGTTTTGTATCTGATTTAGTGGTCATTAAGCCACAAGATGAAAAGCTAGATAACTTTTGTGAGTATTTATTTATTTTAGTAGACACCTACGTAGACGATGACGCTACCTTTCCTCCTTCAATCTGGGCAGCTAAAACAGAAAGCTTGCAGCGTACAACTAATTAATGTCTGTGAGTATCTTCATATTAGATTCAACAAGACATTTTACTCTGCTCATCCTGATATTTATACTTTTACTAACAGGTTAATTGAAGTTCAAATGTACATATACGTGAAAATTCAGGGGATATCTACTGCAGCAAAAATTAAAAATAAGGCTCTTTAAAGAAGAAAGAATCTATTGAGAGAAATACAAAAGATTTTACTGAGAAGCATGTATCCCGATTGGAATTCATTAAGCGAACAAAGTACCACCTACCAATATAAATTATTGGTTAATACGTTAATATTGTAGTAGGAGTATGTTCAAAGGAAATACATGCCATTATAGCTGTGTGTGCAATTTACATTCTGTTTTTATTACCTGGGTTGTTTGAGTGTGCAAATTACATATCCAAAATCGGTGTGTGCAAATTACCTTCTTCTAGGTCATATATCTGAAACGTGTGTGCAGTTTACCGCCCCCGCACAGGTGGTGTCTTGTTGGTATCACTTGTGAGCTTCAGACCTGTCTTCGGAGAGTTGACTAAACAACAACAGTCAATTAATTTCAGAAACTTGATATAAATCAATTAGCATAGCCTTGAGAAAAAATCAGTATCTAGCAGCTATTAATAGCAGCGGTTATAAAGCTAAAGTACTCACAATAATACACAGCAGCAATTCTCTTCAGTCAAGGGGAGCACTTTAAACACGGATTTATGTTTTAGCCTTGGTAGCTGCAGATATTCCAATGAATGTGGTGCAGAATCCAACTTCAGAGTTAACAGCGTATCCTTTCAGATCTAACTTTAAGAAAGAATTTAGATTTCTCGTGCAACCATACAATACGATGAATTCCTCAACACACAGGGAAATCCTGAATTTGGTTATACAAACTTTATCGCAAACCTGATTGCTTGTAAAATTCATCCAGATGAACATTATTCTCATTTCCTTTGCTCAAAACAATTAGATGAAGTCTATAGCCAAAGTATTGCTTATTATTTAAAATAAAGTCTACAGCTTATACCGGGTGTTTCAAAAGGCTACATCTTTTACAGGCATGAACATAGAATCTTGCGGTAAATTTTAAAATACATATCTGAATTAGACTGTTTCAATTACGGTTTTCACAAATGTTCAATATGCCCTCCTCCAGACGACGCACGGCATACATCTACACGAAAGTCAAACTCGTTCAATATTTGAGCATGTCGGTGTTACTGCAGCCGCTGATGTTACTATGCGGCGTTGCAATTCGTCCATATTTGTTAGAAGGGGAGACACATAGACAGAGTCTTTCACAAACTACCACAAGAAAAAAATTAGACAGTGAAATCGGGCGACCTTGGTGGCCAGTGATGAAATTCCTAGTCCGTAGGGCCCTTTCGGCCGATCCATCGTTAAGGAAGCTGAAAATATTGGCGCCGACATCAAATGCTCTATCTAAGCAGTAGGAGTTGCAGCGCCGTACTGTCGACGAAAATCACACTGCGAAGTTGTAACGGACTCTACTTGTTGCAAAAGAGAACGCAGAATGCCATTTTAACGCATACTAAAGAGCAAGCGCTCGCTAATTTCTGCGGCCTTAGCAAATAGCGCGTTGTCGATAGTTGCACCATGTTCCAGAAATCCAACCAGCATCACACCACTACAGTCCCAAAAGATAGTGACCATGACTCTGCCAGCTAATGGCTGTGTCTTGAAACTTCTTGAGATGAGGGAAGATCCACTACCTGTACTCCATAGTCATGGCAAAGTCAGTGGCGATTCCTCCATGAAGGATATGAGGATGATCCTACAGTTTAATTTCGTGCCTCTGAGGATAGAAAACATTTTAATTCCATATTTTGATTTTCAATGCGTCCGGACGTATTAATTTCCTTTAAGCTTCCATTTTCTGTCGTGAGTTGTCACCACTGCACAGCTCAGAAATAATTTCCGAGGAACCATCCAAATCCAAATATCTTACAGCAAAAGGTATTTCTAACAGTGAAGTTAGTGGACAGGGGAGGGTGCGGAGAGCGAAGTATGGCTTGAGTTTAACCGTGTTTGAGGATATGACCGTTTATCCTAATACTACGACCCTTCTTTCTGGGCGATGGAGATCTGTTAGAGATTATAATAGGGATTTTCAAGTACCCTTATAGCCTCCTTAAATGCAGTTCATTGGTCATTTTAAAAGAAAAGAATAAACAAAATAATAAATAGTTTAAAAAGATAATATAAAAAAAATAAAATGAATAAAAAACAAAATTACATAAAAATAAATAAAATAAGCTATAATAAATACAAGAATTAACAGGACTTTAAATGACAGGACAGCCAAAAGAATATCTGAAGTTGTATTTTATCATTTAGAAGAATTTAACTGTAGCAAGAAATTAATTGCGCAAACGTATGGCGGAGCATCGGTAACTATCGAGCAGTACAATGGCTTAGGAGCCATCTTCACAACTAAAAAGGGGGGGGGGGGAGAATCGAATTTCACTACTAATAAATTGCCAGTTCCAGAATGGTGAGTCAAAGACTAACATAGGCCTACTTGTATTGAATTTGAATGCTCTATTATATTATATTATTATTATTATTATTATTATTATTATTATTATTATTATTATTATTATTATTATTATTATCTGTCTTGGTCATCTGTCGTCAATCTCATATCCTACACACAAAAAACATCACGAGCCGCCACTGGGCAATTAGTTAGTGTCATCTACAGGTGCAGAGGCATGCATAAACTAGTGCATCGAATACGGAAGTGCATCAATTCCGGTGGGGACTATGTCGAAAAATGATTTACTCCTCGAAAAGGGAAGCATTTAAGCTTTTTTTGAGTGTAACATCTTTCACTTTCATCAATTAATAAACTAGTTACAGCACAGGAGGCAAAACTCATTGAACTACCCTCGTAATTCATACAACCAGTTTAGCTCGTGCACTACACAAAACTGCTGAAGGAATCCTAAAGTTAACAGTCTTAACCAATGACTATGTCTTGCTATGAAATAGTAATATACGTTACAAGAGCGGTATGTTGACGTTTTCATGTTCGAGGAAAAGATTGAAAAAGCGAAACGTAGTTGAGCTTTTTTAATTTCCGAGAACATGAAAACAAACATACCGCTCATGTATCGTACACTATTTTGTGCGAAGATCGTTTATTACATACCTGAAAGACGAATTTCTAATTAGTTGCAATGAAATCTCCATGTTGGTTTCTGTTTAATGACGGCAACTTCGGAAAACCAAAATATCTTTCTTCAACATTGTTGCTATGAAATGTTTTCTGTGTTTACTATACTCCAGCAGGCCGTGATATACGTCTGTCTCCCCCCCCCCCAGTCTATAAATGCGAACTTAAAACGGTAAGGTTATGTAATGATTTATTTTTAATTTTAATATTTTAACAATATTATTTATATAACATACTGCAGTAATAACATCGGCATCTGGAATCTTGTTGATTTTTTCACGGCTTCTTTAATGTTACTTGTATCAAGAATGCAATAATTTTCGTGGAGTAGTAGACTTTACTTAATTTTTGCAAATATTTAAAAACAATAATCAACATTGCAATTTAGGTGAAATTGCAGTGGTAAGTTTCCAATTTATAATTATTACTATGTTAAACGTCTCTAAAAAATAATATGTTAAAAGCCTAAAGCAGTAAAATGAATGTCGCGCTTAAGCGGTAAGAAGAGGGAAATTGTTATGTGTGTTACGTTGGGAATACTGAATGTGGTATTTCACACTTACCGCGTATTGGTTCTGTGCGGAAAACAAGCAAATACGCACGATCTCGCACAAATAAGACATTTGTCAACTGTAAAACGTGATCTTATTTTGTTACCTCACAAGTTGACAAATTACTATATACAATGTTCTTCCAGGCAAGCATTCAAATAAAGAAGCAGAAACGTATAAGTGCAACAGAAATGCTGGAATAATGTGCCGAAATAAAATCCTCGCTTTGCATTATTCTATGCAGAGTAGCAGATGTTATGAATGAAGAGGATGTAGACCTTACCATAGGAAATAAGCATGTCAAATGTACCTAAATGTAAATTTGTACCCATCACTTCACTGCTTGTTGAGAGATCTCCAGCATACAAATTGATTCTCTCAGATAAACGACAAAGTATAAATCTTAATAATTTATTTTTAAAATATAGCCTATATTGTTATGTACTGCAATACAAAAGAATTGAAAAATATGACAGTCGTTTTCAGGGAAAAAAATGAAAATATGTAGCATCAATTAATGGAAAGTTTATTTTAGAGACAATAAACCAAGGTTTTACAAGTTATTAAATAAATTAACATTTGTTTCCTGAATCCATACTCTTCATGTTGTTAATGATAGTAATATTAGCTTATACTGCAATATTTTAACATGGAAACATCCCGACTTGCCACCACCAAAGACATTTCTACTTTTTTTTATTTGTAGGACGACTCTTTCAAACCAGCAAGGGGTTATCTGTTATCCAGTTTGAAAACGTGCAACTATTACTGGACAACTTATAGGGGGATGCTGGAGGACCACTAGTTGCCTGCAATTACAGAAAAATGACCAGAGTTACAAAAAAAAAAAGTTTATCCTCCACCAAGGCAGCACTAATTTTCGCCGAATTCCTCATTCAGCAGTGTGAAAACTATACCACATTCTCTTAATTTATCCATTTTCCTCTTCGTGTTTGACTATTTGACACACAAACTCGTAATTGAAGAAAGATAATTGCCATCGGAATCCAGTTTGTATTCTGCAATATGCCAATGTCTAGAACATAACCCTCTAGATTCCTAAAAACCTGCTATAAAAATAGATTTCATGATGACAGCTGTGAGTAGACAAACTTGGAAACTATGTAGAAATGTGAAATATGTATAAAATTATATTTAAGGAATTCACAAATGTTCTACAATTTCTATGTGTAACTTTTGGCATGCACCTTGTACGGACAATTCCACGGCATCTATAGTTCTGTCATTACTGTTTTCGCAATTCTCGTTTCAGCAGTAAAAAAGAGCGACAGAAAGAAAAACATGCGCGTGAAATCCATATGTGACGACAGCTGTTTCTAACTGAACAAGTATTCTCCATTGCTGCTCGACCAAGGAGGCGTTTAAATATATAATTTCATAAAAACAACGCTCCGGCAGATGTACGCAATGCCTCAACATAAGCCTTGCAAAAGTGGCAACAGAGCTCATAAAGCGCATTTTCGGGTAGATCCTGAAGCGTAGGCCTACATACATAACGTTTGTCTAAAACAGTTTCTAGCAATGTGAAATGAATGCAATTTCTCATAGTCTGTTTACATTTTTTTAATCATTACCCATGATGGCATCTTACTCATACATTTTACAAGTTCCACAATTGAGTGCTTTAACGTTATGAATGCCATTCATTAGGCCTACTATTTATACCGGTAGATAATTTTCATCATCATCGACGTGCAAGTATTGGGCCTCACTGTTACTGAGGTCCTTTACTGTCTCTAGCCATCTCCTTCTAGATCTTCCAGAAAGTTGACGACCTCTTGGTGTATAAGATTAATTCGGGAAATCTAATTGTAAGCTCAGTTCATTCCATCCGCATGACATTTCCACAGAGTACTGTAACTATGACTGTATTGCAAAAGTGGTTCAACTTACAGCTCCTGGAGAATTTCTTCATTTCTTCAGTGGTCTAAAAGAGTACATCCTAATGTCCGTTTCATGAAGCATATTTCAGCAGATTTTAACCATCCTTCATCTATTTTTCTAAGCGTCCATGCTTCACTACAGTAAACTTAGACTGACAAGCCAAAATTGTGTAGATATTAAAGCCTGGTATGTCGTTGAACTTGTGATGGTTTGAATTCTTGATTTATCACACCAGTCATTTTAATACATTTTGAAATCTTTAGTGATATGTCTCTCTCTCCTAGGTAAGATATTGTGTACTTGTGTAGTCCAAATAATTAAAAGTATTAACTTGTTCAATTATGATATTGTTAATGCAGATTTTACTTCTGATTGGTATGTTCCTTCGAAATGCCATAGTTTTTGTTTTAATAACTGGTGATATTTCCATGCCAAAATCTTCAAACGTTCGCAGCTGTCTGTAATTCATCTTCAGATCTCGCTATAATTACCTGGCCATCAGTAAGTCAATTATTCAGAGAGAATAAAATAAATTTTTGTGTACCAAAATATGAAAATGAACTTAGTTTCCTGCATCGTAAACAAATGTTTTTTATCATTTCATAAATAAATATATTACTTATTTTACGGTTCAAGTTGTTGTTTAGTCAACTGTCCGAAGACAGGTCTGAACCTCACAAGTGATACCAAGAAGGCACCACTTATGAGGCAATTAGGCCAGGCGATAATGGGGTACGGTAGCCAGTTCCTTTCCCCTTCCATTGCATACATCGTCGATTAGCTAAATATTACACTACTCAGTCTTCAGGTGCATACAAATATCATCAAGTGAGATGTACTGCCTGACAAGAGATGTACATATCAGCCAGAACCTCAACCAGAGGATACGGTTTAAGTATTATGTATTAATTTTGTGCACTTTTAAGGAGACACTCAACTATATTTTGGAACTTTTTTCCTATTTGACCAATCTTTTTCAAATTTGGAGAAAAAGTTTAATATACACATGGAAAGTAACATGAAAAATCTCAGCTCATTAGATCCAATACTTTTCAAAATAAAAAATATTTCAATTTTTAATCAATCATTAATTGAAATATCACTTTTAATTATCATTTTTTACTTTTTGGCTTTGTGCATTTGACTGTGATTTCTCGATGAATAGGGGAAGAATTCTGCGTGTTGATTTAGTTCTGTCACGTAAATAAGTGTAGAAATTTAACTTTTCATTTCTATGACACTTTTCCTGCAATTTTTAAGTTCAGTGTCCCCTTAATAAAAGTATTTTCATATTACAGCAGCTTCTAATATTATCCTGTTACCGACAAAATCGGGGCACGTGGTACTGGTGAAGGTGGAAGATGATGGATTCGATTTCCGATGGAGTCAGGCATTTTTGCAATTAACGTGATCCTGTCGGCTGTACCACGAACCTGGAGCGATTCAGCCTCCAATATGAATGACCTTGGGGTAAAGGCGGCAGGCACAGAGGACTAACATTTTTCCTGACACTAATGGCGACTGCCTATGAAAGAGAGTCATAACCTCCCGTTACCCTGTGGGCCTCCATGCTCTATAATAGAAGGAATTTAACCTTTTATCAACGTAAATTAAATTCAGTTCCGCAAGGATTCCGCGACGATTTGTGAAAAATTCATCATGAAACCGCCATGTCCGATAACGAAAATAACGAGGTTATTTAGCTTCTGAATGAAATGAAGGTGACAATGCCGGTGAAATGAGTCCAGGGTCCAGCAACGAAAGCTCCCGAGCATTTGCTCGTATTGGGTTGAGTGAAAACCCCGGAAAAAACTTCAACCAGGTAACTCAACCCAACCGGGATTCGAACCCGGGCCACCTGGTTTCCCGGCCATACGCGCTGACCGTTACTCCACAGGTGTGGACGATATACAGGTTATTCTTGAACGTTCAATAAGAACAAGAGCGAAAGCGGTTACAATAGAGAAAAGCATGTTTGATATAATCACTCCATGTGTGGTGAAACCACAGTCTAATATATAGTCACGAAGCTCAATACCTATGCATCCATAGGTAGTTGCTAACCACTAGGATCGCTAATATCGCCTCATTACAGACAATGAGAAATAGTACCGGCACCGTCTATTGTTCCTAGCACCCTCACAACTCAAGCTTCGTGACTGTATATACTAGACTGTGGTGAAACTGTGAAGCGCAGTCCATTCTAATGTTATGAATTTTTAAAGAAAGCGATGTATGTCGATGTTGATAAGTTACAGTTGTGGTCAGACCGTAATGTCCTTACAATTCATGTTTTGATTTTCAGTTAAGTCAGTTATTAGCACACCAATGTCATCAATCACAAAATAAGCTTAAAAAAAAAAACAAACAAAAGACGCAAATTTAATTCTATGCTCGACCATGCCGAAATGTAGTAATTATACACCTGGTAGCAGCCCTTTAATGGACCTCATTAAAGTACACCTATTCATTAAAGTTCAGGTGTTCCACCAATCAGAAAATACCATTGTAGCAACATGAAAGCGCAAGTATCGATTATTCTCGGATATGCAATCGAAAGACAACTAGCGCGAGATTAGACAATATTAAACTCAGTCGAAAAAAACAACACACAAATTAACATCAATTCACCGTCATCTTCCAGCCTTTCACAAAGCGCATTCCCGCAAATTCATTTCACCAATTGCCGGGAAAAAATCAATACGGTCGAGCATAAAAAGTCGTATGAAACTTGACTATAATGGTAATTAAGACGCTCGTATGAAAATTATGAAACTCGCTTGCGCTCGTTTCATAAACATACTCGCGTCTTAATTACTACCATTATAGGCTCGTTGCATCATGTACTATAATATTACGTAGAATCATTACACATCTCAACAGACACCACGACAATAATGTAATATTACGAATTATTTATGAATTATGACAATTAATATGAAATGAAGTTATAAATTACGTCAACAAATCTTTACATAAATTGAGCTATATATTACAAACACAGTATTATATATTTAAACACGTAGTTTGAAAACATATTTGAATTTAAAATTGCAACAATTTGAAATACACATGAAACTGAAACCACTGTAACATGAGTTTTATGCATTTCAATACTAAATAGAACATAATTAGTTATATAGGTAGATTTATTTATAACCTAAAAATTTTTCCAACAAGTAAAATACATAAAACTCGTGAGTCAATATTAGTTATTATTATAACACCAATTTCATGCTTGCCTGTAAGAGAAAACAAAATTTCACTATGTAATTTAGATATCGTAGAAGCAAACTATCTGACGATGCCGTAAAAGGCGAAAACGTTTATACATTATTTATATTTAACATGTATTAACAAATGTTAATATTAAATTGATAAGTCGTAAGATTGAACATGTTTAACATGATTTATTGTATCATATACGCTGATGTCCTTAGTTTCAGGAAGTACTCGAGGCACTCGCCTCTTACCTGCTATTGTACCAATGAACAAGAAGCAACCCTTTTTTCACACCTACCGCCCCATTGTAAAAATGACTGAGAAAGTTGAACTGCCGTCAGGCGGTGCCAATGTGACGAGGACGTTATGATCAGAGCCGGTTTTTTTATCAGCGCTAAACGCGAAATATAACGGAGAGATGCAGCAAGAAATATATTCACGATTCATCACAAACGTGACTAATTTATGGCTGTAATTTTGTCGCGAATTTTCGCGAAAATTGACCGTTTCTGCGAAAATATTCATTTTTAAGAAATATATTCCTTTTGAAGATGTTGACTGCAAAGGAATGAGAAATCATTTGGAAAGGTATATTAAACCGAAATTCTATTATTCTCTTTTCTGACCTGCAGGACCATCGAAGACTGGGTTTTCCTGATTATTTGCAACATTCCATTTAGAAATACTGTACATTCGTTTTTAAGTTATTATTAGCTGCGAGAGTAATTTAAGGCATGACCGCATCAACTTCTCTTGGGTTTCCCTTTCGCCTCCACGACCAGCGTCAGCCTTGGTTTTCCAGTTTCCTAATCCGCAGGTACGGTGACCCGAGGGCGACCATCAGCTCGGAAATGTTAACACAATTGGGATATCTTATGCGAAGTTTTACCGTTAGATGGCAGGAGCGTTCCATGCGGCACAGGGCTATATTATGTCATATGCTACAGTTGATTACGTTCTCCCGCTTGTTGGTTTTCTGTGCGTGTCAAAATTATATTTATAATTATTTTGTATAACCTAGTATAATTTAATATAATTCAGTATTTTCTTACCTCATAATTTAATTTAATTTACCGTAAATAATAGCTAAACTTTTATAATACTGAGCGATTTTCCTCCCTTAAGAGATGGGTGGGGAAGTCTGCAGTATGCAGAATATAGGTACGAGTAAATTGAATGTTCATGAACCTAAACGAGAACTTTGAGAACGAGGTGCACGAATAAAATAAATAAACAAAATAGGAATATTGTCGAAGGTGAATATTACCTCGTTGATCATTAGTATTGTAAGTACCATACGCTAAAAACAGGATATGGATCCACCAATGTATTTTTTTTTATAGGGAAGGGGCTATTGAGATTGAATTCCTCGCATTTTTTTCTCTAGTTGCAGAAAGATCAAATGCAATGTTTGATATGATATGATCGCAATAGTATCGCGATTATTCGTGCGTTTTGTAGGTTAAGGACATGCAGTTTTGAATACTGTGTAGGATGGTTTTGAAATTTTTAAGTAAAAACATGGTTTTAATAATTAGTCTACAGCACATTAAAAACATTATTCACGAAATCGATTTCACTATGGACCATCCTGGATAATAAACATCCCAGTTAATCGAGAGTTTACTGCAGGCGTAAAATGCTGGCGTAAAGTTCGGAGACTCCTAGAAGTACTGAATATAGCTAATCTAAGCTAACATAGCTCGCTGTCGAGGTTGCACATGATTGTATTAATTTTTCTTTTCCCTCTTCCAAATTTTTAAGGTTTAAAGCATGTCTTCAGAATATTTCGGGACCTGAATGAGGACAAGAGGCTTTCCCTGGTTTTCACAAATAGGAATACAACAAAAATTTGGCATTTTGAGTTGTTTTTAAGAGTATTTAATGCACCAATACACTACGTAAATCCTCAATGTTTATATACCGGAAAACAAATGCACACGCAAAGCGCATCCCTCAAAGTACACGTGCGCTATCTTTTGGTGCTAGTTCAGGACATCCCTATTCAGATGAGGTGGGGTAAAGCAAAAATAAATGTGTGACCCATTCGTCCATCTCGATCACTGAAGCGAAGGATGGCTGTCGTAGTTTAAACACCATAAAAGGGTTGTCTTTTGCAGCTTTAACTAGTCGTCTGCATTCTTTTGTGTGTTTTTCCTCTTCATCCGTAGGAGATTTTTATAGTTCCGTATGGCCTCTCCATATTGTCTTCTAACATGCGAGTCTTCCAATGTTCTTGCTTCGTGAAGGTGTCTCAGAACGGTTGTACGTTCCCGGTAACATTCTGAGTCATACCGAGGTTTAGCCTTCCGTGTGATGGTCTGCGTGTGTTGTGCTGCTGTTATTACATGGTGTATCCTTGTGAAAGTACCACGTCCTGCAGTGTACCGAGTGCCCGAAAACAGTGACCGAACTTATCACCGAAGACTAACCAACAACCTATACACACTTGTGCGCATTTCTTCTTTATTAAAAATAAATGTGAGATTAAATAAAATTTCCAAGAAAACACTAAATTTCTACATTTTTGAAAAGTTGAATAATACTTCAGGCAGTCCTACTTGATGGGAAATATCAGTTTGTTCCTGTCTTTCTGACCGAGATGGGAAGAAATCGTGAAGTTAAGGCTGGTTTACGATAAACCGGGAACGAGAACCAGAATGAAAACGAGAAGCAGAGGACGTGAATATGAAAATTGTTGATTCACAATAAACCGAGAACGTAGACGACTATGCATATCGATATGCATGTCAATAACGATATGTAAAGTCGATATTACGCATTCTGATGTTATTTGTGTATAACTGACCAATGACGTTCTCTCATGAGTACAAGGCAGCCAACATAAACACAGGTTAACCAACTTCGAAATTTCAACTGAAACATTTCATTAGGTACGGTACTATAAATATGCCCATGCATCTTTATTATCACAACCTATTTTAAGTCTACCATAACGTAAAATAATTATAGAAGAAACATTTGTAACAGAACAAAAGTGAACACAACAGTAGTTATTGAATTGAAGCATGAATATGTAGTGTGTAATACAACCAATACAGTAATAAAATATGATTCACTTACGATCGGTGTTCAAAGACGCAGCTATTGAAAGCCACGTATTCTCCTTCATTTTCTCATCTTTATACGAGGTGCGCCGCTTATCGTAAACATGAGGATTTTCCTCAACACTCAATATTAGAATCTCATCAAATAAAACTTGATCCATGATGCACAGCACAGAACAAAATAATGCATAGGTTATGTCACGGTCTTCTTGCTACAAAATATACGACGACAAAATAGCTTTTAGATGGCAATAGAATGAATCTAGTGGGCTGTGATCTGAAACGTGAACGCCAAAGTTGAAACTTGGCCAACTCTCCGTTCCCGATCTCGGGCTCCGGCAAGCTTTTCGTTAATTGTGAATGCTCACATTTAAATGTGTACATTTTAAAATTTTACCGTTTTCGTTTTCGTTCCAATTCTCGTTTCCGGTTTATTGTGAACCAGCCCTTTTCCTCCTCCTGCATTCATTGTATTGTACTCAGAGAAAATGTTACACCAGTTGCAGTATTGAGGTGATTTTGGTCCTGGCAAGTTCATGTGTGCAATCTTCAGTTACTGTATAATGTTTAACATAACTTTTAAGTTTAATTACGTTTCCAAGTGTACAAGTTTCACAGTCGGTTTAATATATATTACGTTTCTTTTTAGTTAAAAGTCACGTACGAGTGTTACAGTGAGTTTAGTTAGGTTAATTTAGTATAAATTAGTTATTAAAATAGTGACGAATTGTTGAATTGTTTAGTATATATATTATCGATATGTCTAAGTTAAGCGGGAGAAGACTACATGGGCAGACGAAAGAAGCAATATATAATTACTTCAATTTATGAGAGAGTAGGCTTCCAAGGGAATAAGTATTCCACTCGAAAAGGTTCAGGAGAGAGTGGCAAAATCGACAGGCATATCATTAAGAGCTGTTTAGAGAATAAAGTCTGAAGCAAAACTAATTGAAGCAGGTGGATCTCCAGCATTTCAGACCCCCGACAAGAAGAGGAAGCGACAGAAAATTGCACTAAATGTAGAAGAGTTCGACAAGACAGAGGCAAGAAGCATAGTGCACAAATTTTATGTGACCGAAAAACGTGCCCCAACCGTGAGTGAGTTGAGGAGAAAATTAGAAATATAAATAGGTTTTAAGGGTCGGAACACTAGTGTAAGAAAATTACTGAACAAACTAGGTTTTAGATAGACTAAAAGTCAAACCGATGTGCGCTCTAATAGAGAAGAGTGACATACGAGAGAAGAGAATTAACTACTCACAATGGAAGGGTTTCGGCTCGAACACGAATTTTTGGTTAAAAATTTGTACAGAAGCTTACCTCACAATGGTGATGAAGACCCTAAAAGCATTCATTTGTGTAACTCTCCGTTTGGTTGGTATTGGTCAATACACTTCTTTAAAAATGTACGTGAGGATTCTCTATAAAATGCCTGAAACAGCATGGCGCAGAGCAATAAGCACAACACGCAGAAGCAACACCTGAACAATCTTCTGAACCACACTCCAGTGCTGAAAAATCAAATGCCACCTGAATTACATTTTTGAAGTCCGAGACTTGTTCAGGATTCACGTAACCAGCTGACTGCCAGGAATACTGAAGCATGGGCGATATACTGTAGCAGACAACTGGTTATGAATAATAGAGTGCGGTTTCATTATAAACACTCGATTTCCCAAGTTAAGTTCTGGATTCTCAGCAAGAGTCCTTATGCAATCAGTTATCCTCCGAGCATATGTTTCGTGTTGTCTAAGGAAATAGATATTCAGAGGGTAGATTATATTTAGTTTTTTTTTAGGTAGAATGATCATACATTCCATGTCCTAGTCTTGGAATGATTCATTTATTAAGGTTGCGTCCTTGTGCGCATTCAATGACTCACACAACAGTATATACTTTTGATTAGCTGCAATATTTTCAGACAGAACGTTGGAGAAAAATGTTCTTAAATAGGCTTTAGACATTTTACCACTCGCACTAGCTTCCAGGTTAGGCTAGGCTTACGGGTAAGGTGTCCCATCCCCTTAACTTGTGCAGTGCTCTCCCCACCCCTCAACTTGTACAGTGTTCTAACAGACAAACCACACATTACACAAACGAATGCTTTTGGGAGCTTTACAGAGATGTAAAGATAGGCCTGTATACAAATTTTGGATACGAAATTCCTGTTCGAGCCGAAACTCTCCCCTTGTCAGAGAGATCGCTAGCTACAGGGGGAAACGAAGGGATATCGTATATGTTGATGAATCATATTTTATTATCGCATGTGCAGAAAAAGTCTTGGAGTGATAGTTCGTTAAATGGAGTATTGCAGCCAGTTTCGAAAGGGAAAAGTTTAATTATGATTCATGTTGGAGGTGAAGAGGGGTTTATTCCCAACGCTTTGGTCATGTGGAAGGCACATCAAACTACTGGTGATTACCACAAGCAAATGAATCAGAAAAATTATGAAAAATGGGTTCGCGAAAGGCTTATACCAAACCTCAAACCTAATTCTGTTGTCTTGTTAGATAATGCCCCGTATCATAATATCGCAGTAAACAGAGCTCCCAATACCAATGCAAGGAGAGACTGGCTCAGTAGACGTGGCATTCCATGGACATACGAGATGGCAAAACCTTCACTTTATTATAAAGTTGTGGAAGGAAGTTAATAAGTAAAGCCCGGATTTCTGAGCACAATCAAACAGTAAAATAAGCAAAAACGAATACACGGAAACAGTAAAATAAGCAAGAAAATGATGAAAATAAGCACCAAAATAAGCAAAAACGAATACACGAAGGTATGGCCTAATGATAAATTATTTGTTTCGTAGAACTCTTACTTTATTGAAGGCTGTTGCAGTATACAAGGAAGGTCATCCTGAGATTTTCCTGTGTGAAGTTCCTGCGTCTGTCAGTGAAGAATGATTTGTAAAGTGAAAATGTTCTTTTGACGTCGCATGACTTCACAGGTGCATGTGAAAAGCACCACAGTTCTTCTTCTGTGAATTCCTCTCCATTATCTGTTTCTTCACCAGAAACCTTTTTAGAAATTTGACACAGTGTTTTGGCGGGGAATCCCAAGGTTCTCTCCTAATTAAAACTACGCAGTATTATTTCACAACATTCTGGGTCAAAATTATAGTTTTGGGTAAAATATGCTGTTTTAATTAAAAATCGTAAAATATGTGAGTAAAAACGTCATCCTGCAAAATAAGCATTTATAAGCATCAACAAACAGTTAAAATTGCTTATCTAGGTATGTCTTACGAAGTATAACATTTCTATTTATCTTTAAAAGTGTGGAAAAGAATATGCATTTTGCTTAGAATCCGGGCTTTACTATAAGACTCTAAGAGTAATCTATTCGATGGATCAGATTTTGGAAGCAGGGCATATTTCAATGTGGCTTCCTCCTTACCACCCGGATCTGAGTCCCATTGAAAATATCTGGGCACAGTGAAGGGATGGGTAGCATCCAGAAACGTGGATCACGATATTGACACAGTGAGAATGCTTTGTGAAGAAAAATTTTCTTCAATCACGGCTGAGGACGAGTGTTTGCAGATGAGTGCAGAGAATTGAAAAGGATTACAGAGAACGAGAAATTCCCGTGGATAATGTAGTGGATAGCGTAATTATCAACTGTGGTGGTGTTGAAAGTGAAGACGTGAATCTGAAACTGAAGCTGAAGACATGCATGAGCCGCTGGGTATGAGATCTCTCTATGATAATGACGGTGAAGAAACCGACACTGCTAATGAAATGCAACTTTCGTGGAAACAAGTGAGTAAATGTTTTTACTTCGCTTAGTAATATCGCGGTAGCCACCCCCCCCCCCGCCCAAGTACAATCCCAATTAGTGGATCTCTCAGTGGCGTCTTAGCGTTGTTAGAGTTTGTTTATTCAGTAGTATTTTGTGAATAGTGAAGTAAGTGTGTGTCTTGTGTCAATTTAATATAATATAGGCTACAGTAATTCACAATTTAAACAAAATGTTTTCGGAATTGCATGGTTTCCCTATTACCTTAAACATTGTAATGACTAATGAGTGTTGTGCTCTTGTTTTTAATAATCGTGGTAGGCAATATGGGAAAACGCGGGAAAGCCTTGAAGTCGGACAGTATGAACATGGTTATTACTTACTTACTGGCTCTTAAGGAACCCGGAGGTTCATTGTCGCCCTCACATAAGCCCGCCATTGGTCCCTATCCTGAGCAAGATCCCATTCCGAGGCTTATTGTTAGGTTTCGTAACAAGCTGTTTTTTACGGTGATGGGTTGGTTAGCCCTTCGCCCAACCCCCAAGCTGGAGGACCACCCCTTATCGGCTGCCCACGACTGCTTATTCAATATATTCGCAGCTACCCTCCATATCTGGAGGCCGTCTCCTCTATCCGCAACCTGAGGACGCGCCATGCCGTGGTGATAGGGACCCACAATACATAATGTACACAAATTCTTTACTGATGAATATGAGGCACTGAATTGCGGAAAGCAAACAATATCTGTGTCGAGGGTTATTGAAAGAACTGCTGCAGCGACAGGTATATCGTCCCGTAGTGTTAGCAGGATTTTAAAAAAACCAAGGGAGGCGCTAGAAAGTGGAAGTGTTCTGCGAACTCCAGGAAAGAAACGTCCAAACAGGACCTCTCAGAAAACTGCAATTGACTCATTTTCTGCCGCCGCTATAAGACGAGTAATTTATTCTTTATATCGGACTGATTTTTTGCCTAGTTTGAAGGATATAAATGACGCATTAATGAAGGAAAGCTTTTTCACTGGAAGGATATGGAGTTTCTGAGAAATTCTTTAAAAAATGAAATTTAGGTATGTTAAAAATACTCAAGGCAGAAATTTTTTAATGGCTAGGTCAGATGTTATTTTAAAGAGATTTAAATTCTTAAGAAAAATGAAAGAATTACGCGCCACTGGACGCGCCGTTATTTATCTAGACGAAACTTAGGTTAATGTGAACCACACGAAAAGCAAAGTCTGGAAAAGCGATGATCACGAAATTGACTTCCCACTTCAAACCCCAATAGGAAAAGGTCAGCGATTTATTATTTTACACGCCGGATGTTCAACAGGTTTCATTCCCAACGCGCTTCTAACTTTTAAATCTAAGTCAACTAAGGACTACCACGAGGAGATGGACAGCACTGTATTTAAGAACTGGTTCATTAATCAATTGTTACCAAACATTCCTCTCAATAGTATCATTGTTATGGACAATGCCTCCTATCTTTCAACAGAACTCAATAAGGCACTGATTTCATCAACACCGAAATCTGAACTGCAGTCCTGGCTTCGTAGCAGTAACGTTGAATTTGATTTACGATCCACGAAATCTGTATTGTATGAACTTGTAAAAACTAAAAAAGACAATTTCAAAATATACGAAATCGACCAAACTGCGACAATGCACTCCCATACTGTAGTGAGACAGCCACCATACCATTGTGATTTAAACGCGATCGAATTAATATGGGCACAGGTTAAAAATAACGTTGCGAAGCGTAATATTTCGTTTAAAAGTAAAGATGTGAAATATTGTTGTTTCAGAGCGCTCTTGCAAAGTGACGGAAGATAATTGGAGAAAGGCCTGTGAACACGTAGAAAAAATTGAACAATTTTATTGGGAGAAGGACGGACTAGTAGATGAAATTAGTGATTGGTTCGTAATAAATTTGAACGACATGGACACCGACACGGACGAAGAACTTCCTGGCGGAGAGGAGTCAGAATTTGAAGAGAAGAGAGTGCCGTCGCTGCTAACTCGTGGTCGTTGGAAGGAGTGTCGACCGTACCGCTGTCACCATAAATGAGGGTAGAGAGATGGTGAGTATTCTTTCTTTTTCTAAAAGGGACTAGACAAGTAAATCCTCATGGACTGTAATACAACAGGTGAGTGGAAAAAACACTATTCATGTGAAAAACATTCACGGTCTTACTAATAAAAACTCTATATACAGACGTTTAACTGT
The DNA here is from genome assembly GCF_040183065.1 of Periplaneta americana. Taxonomy (NCBI): domain Eukaryota; kingdom Metazoa; phylum Arthropoda; class Insecta; order Blattodea; family Blattidae; genus Periplaneta; species Periplaneta americana. Next base: position 153,079,964 of record NC_091131.1, on the reverse strand, counting down.
CTTATACATATATAATGAGTAGCTCGTTTATACTGCGTGTGTAAATTCCTGACTAATAATCACTACATACGTCGTGTATAACTGTATAACTGTTACACAGCTACGTCATAGTTTCGTCATTACTTCGTTACGAAAGATAATAGAATATCTGAGGTTCTCTGTTGCATCCGGTAGAGCGCTCTAGTGTGGCGTGTAAAGTATCGATAGTACAACTGGCTCTAATCGATTACCATACTATATTTTGGTCAAAGAGTACAAGCTACAGTAATATTATTCTTATTATTCTGTGCTCTTTGGTTTGTTCTTCTATGGTTACTAGGCAACCATCATAAAATGACAGTCGATACGAACAGCTGTTAGAAAGGCGGCCATTTTTTCTCTATATACAACGCTTAAACAAGAGGTTTCGTGTATATAACTACTGCAAAGCAATTTCCATTGTATAGTTACAGGCTGTTTATACGTCCATCACTTCTGCATGGTTTATTAGTAACGTTTTCTGTCTCAACTCTGCATAAGTCTCGTATAAAAACTATAAACGTTTTATTAGTAAGACTGTAAAAATAAAAGGCATTTAAATCGTATTCAGCTAACGGATGCACAAGATTCTGCTCCGAGAAGACAGTGCAATATTGTAGAAAATCTTCAAACACAGAAAAAAATTGAAGAAAAATACGAGTTCGTAATAAATACAACGAAAGTGTTTCTAAAGATAAGCTTAATTTTGTTATTTGCACACTATGCTATGTAATAAAGGCCAGTTTAAAATACGGCAATTCAAAGGAAATGCAGATGGAAATAATAAAAAATTATTATTATTATTATTATTATTATTATTATTATTATTTTAGGCAAATATCCCCCTAGAAAAAGTGAGCCATCCTGCAGTAAGGGCGTGGATGAGGAAGTATCTTCAGGGGTCTGGAGATCTTCCTACTGCAAGCTGGATGAGGTGGGAATGTGTACCAAAATGTAAACGCGAAAACTAGGACCAATATTATTGAAGATCTTACAGACAAACCGTTTTGTCATAATATTTTGTGATGAAACGACCGAATCTAATGGCGACTGTGTATTTGCGATCCTTACTGCAACCATAGAAATAAAATCAGTTCAGAAACTTTATCTTGCTTCGAGTTCATTTCTAGAAGCAGCAAATGCTACCACAACAAGCCAAGCGGTAGTAAAAACAATTAACGATTTAAACATTAATTATTCAATTGTAAAAGCAATTTGTACCGACAGTGCTGCATACATGTTGAAAAGTGTTAAAACTCGAAAAGTACTAAAAGGAGATCATTTCATTGGTTTCACATGTTGGTGTCATAAATTTAATCTGGTAGGAGAAATATGGCAGAAAAATATTAAAGATCTTAATAATTGTGTTATTTCTGGTCTAAAAAAATGTTTTTAGAAACGCAGGAAAATCAAATTACATTATAAAAGATTTGTTGCAGATAACTACCCTGACCTCACACCAAAATTCTTTCCTATTCCTGTTATGACAAGATGGTCAAGTTGGTTTAATTCTGTGGAATATCTGTTTCAGTATTTTAAAGCAATTGTAGAATTTTTCAATCAGTACAATTATCACCTCAGGGTCAAAACTTAGTTGAGGAATATTTTTGTAATCCATAAAAATGTATAATTCTGAAAATACAAGCTTCCTTCGTTGCTTTGAATTGCAAACTTGATTACACAATCTATATTAGAATTTCAAACACGTAAGGAACTTTTATCACTCTTATTAATGTCAAGGACTGAATCTCTGAAAAGCAAATGTGAACTAATACAGTGTGGTCAATTTGCTGATAAAATTAATAAATTAATTGAAGATGTTGATTCTAAGACTGGAGCGCTAGTCCAGAATTCACTACAAATATGTGATGAATTAACACTTACAAACTAGAAACTATGCTGTTAAATGATTAACGTAATAATGAAATATTTCAACATTAGATCATATTTTTGTGATTTGTTTTTAGGTTATGAAAAGTTATATAAAATAGCTCAGTGTGTATTCAATGATAAATCTGGGCTCAATGTAATTGACGTATTTGAAGCATTAAAAGCAAGAGGTGATACGTTTAAAGAATTTGCTGATAAATGTATGCAGCCATTATGGTTACCAGTTTCAAACGCAGATAGTGAACGGGTTTTTTTTTTTTTTTCACAGTACAATCTTCTTGTGTCAGAAATGAAAAGAAGTAGGCCTATGAAGAAGCAAAATGTTGTCACTTGTTGTATGCTGATGTTTGACGAATGAAAATAAATGAGAGACAGGTTGTTCTGTATACGACTTTGTTTTACACTTCACTTTTTCTAATATACAGAGTGTTAAAAAAAGTATCCAATATTTTAGGAGGTGATAGTATGCATCAAAACAAGAAAAAATGTTCAATAAACATGGGTCCTACAACACACACTTTCTAAGATCTGAACACTTGTTCATAGGAGGTGCTCAATGTGACGTCAATTTATGGCAATGCATTTTTCTGCTCTACAATACAGCAGGCTACCAGATAATCATACCGTAGTTGAAACCCCTGACATGGCATACTGATACGTCGCAAGGAATACTGAAAAGAAAAGTTTGGTTGCGGGTATAAGCAGGGTTCAGCAAAGATGGTGTTGTGAATTTTCGTAATCAGCATGTATGGGCTGATCAAAATTCCCATGCACTTGAAGAAACAAGGCATCAGCACCGATTCTCAATCAACGTATGGGCAGATGTTCTTGGCGATAGATTAAGGGCCATATGTGCTACCACAGAGATTAACTGGGGCTCGTTATCAGGACTTTCTTATTAATGTACTGCCTCCTTGCTGGAGTATGTGCCATGTCAGCAAAGACTACAGATGTGGTTCATGCATGGTGACACACCAGCACATTTTTTCCGCAATGAGCGTGAACACCTGACGCTGACATTTCAGGACCGCTGGATTGATTGGGGAGGCCCCACACCTTGGCCTCAAACTTAAATCCCCTAGACTTTTGGTTATCAAGAACAACCAGGTTAATGTCAAAGAGTGCGTGATTCCTTACGCCGAAGGGGAGAAGTATGCGCTGCCATGAATGGACGTCACACTGAGCACCTCCTATGAAAAAGTGTTCAGATCTCAGAGAGTATGTGTTGTAGGACTCATGTTTATTACACTTTATCTCTTGTTTGAGCCAAACTAGCACCTCCTAAAATATTGGATACTTTTTTTTTAACCCCTGTATAACCAAGTAAGGCTGATTTTCAGAAGGTAGAATTTGTTTACTAGTATAAATAAGTGCACAATATTAAAAATTATCAAGAAATTTTAATGAAGTTACTGCCATATTTTAACCACAAACACGATATTTTGTATATTTTTCATGGAGTGTTTTTAAAAGTAACACCAAAAAAACCCAGCTCTGGTTATGATTCGTCTCGAACTATATTTTAGAACTGGTTGTCCCAACGAGCACAGAATACATAGACACTAGCATTTTAATACCATTGGAAGGAGTGAAGCCGCTTTGATGACCTGACGCCATCTTATTGCTATCAAAACATTGCAAAATAGCTATTACGTTATAGGAGATCTTATGATAATAAGAATTTCATATTGAAATTAGTTCATTTATTAATTAAAACAACGATGCAACATCACAATCAACTGCCCATGTGCTAACCGGGAGCCCAATGTTTTGGTAGCATCATAATGGCGACTGTCCACAAAAGCGGCTTTACTTTCAAGTTGTTCTTGTCTACTCTATACATTCTGTGCTCGTTGGGTTGTCCGACAAAGATATTTATTCAAATATGGTGAATACATTGAGGGATCCATTTCTCTCTCATACCGAATTTTGCACACCTCTACTCCCTCTTACTTATCTGTCCGATTCCACAGTCTTTCTCGGTATCATAACTTAAATACTCGGTCACAATATGATAACACGCTAGAAATACCACTCCACACATCATCTCTTTATTCTTCATCTTTCACTGTTGCTACTTCTCGTCACTGGAATTCTCTGCCGCCTGAAGTCAAGGGCTGCCGAACTTTCATTTCCTTTAAATGTAAATTAGAAAAATATCTTATGAGTTGCCAGACCTAACGCGTTGCAAATATTTAATGGAATGTGTTCCACTGTATTTATTTTTATTTTTTTTGTTTCTTATTTTTATTATGTAACCATGTAAATCGTGTTTATTTATCACTTAACGCCAATATGTATCCCACTGTGTTGTTTTTTTACTATTAATCTATTTTTTGTGTACATTTTATTCAATTTCTGGTTTAATTATGTGAATCCTACTTAATTGTAATCTAATACTAATATGTATACTAATATGTTTATTTTTATTTTTACTATGTACATTTTTTATTGAATTATCGGCTTCTGTTTTTATGTGATTCGTATTTGATTCTAACAACATTAATATGTATTCCACTATGTTTATTTTTATTTTATGAGGTAAATTTTTATGTAACTACCTCTTTTGATCCAGTTGTATGTACAACTATGTAAGCAAGTTTTAATCCTAGTTGAGTGTAAGAAAAGGCCTTACGGCCTTAACTCTGCCAGGTTAAATAAAGCCATTATCATTATCATAGTTCGCACGCCAACAAAAAGGAGCAGCGGAACCAACGGTTCCAGTATACATATAATGACATAAAACATTTGTTAAATTAATTTAAGGTAATATTTATCAAGGTCAGTCATGATATGATAGAAGTTTTCAGGCTTTTACGGGTACTGATCAGAATTATGTCCTGGAATTTCGACATTTCCAATATTTCGGCATTACATACAGGTTCCATCATCAGGGCAGATAAGTAAGACAGAGGGTTCGCCTACTCTGTTGGAATCGTTACACCTGGCTAATCCGGAAGTCTAGCCACATTGTTCTCTACATAGGATGATGCAACACTCAAGGTACAGTATTTTTGTTGACAAGCTGCAAGAGTCCTTGTTTGTACCATTACATGCCTGTAATTTACAGACTATTTGCCCAATCTAGAATCTGGTTTCTCACGTATTTTGTACACTTCATACCCAGGTGCTTCTCTACATTTAATTGCAAGCGTTTAGACATGCAATTGTTTCCACGCTGTAATTATATATTACGTGACAATGTTTAGGTTAATTGTTATAAAACTTTACGTCATATAAAGTGAACAATTTTAAAAGTATTTTGTGATCATGCTGCATATTATGTTTTATTACCGGTACCCTTTCCTTACCGTAAACCTCGTTTGTCACGCTTATTAATAAGCACTTTAACATCTATGGTCATATCGCGTGTGCAGGATCTTGGGAGTATGTCAATAAGTATGTTGACTATTGTTGAGTTTCTGTTTCTATTGCTTGAGCTCATGTATGTGATTTAAATTTTATTTTTTAAATACATATTTAAGATATTGGTGATTAAGGCCATGAATCATATGTGAATCTCCAATCCAATATTTGCCTTTATGAATAAGAGAAACCATGAAAAACCCCAGCCAGATTGGCCGGCCACGGGGTTTGAACCCGGGACCTCCTGAATGCGAGCTTCAAACGTTACCGTCTGGGCCACCTCGCTCGGTCATCGTTAAAATCAACAGTTTAGCTCATACCTGCACAAACAGCGCTCAACGAGCGGTGTTTACCGCTCGCCGAAACGTCAGAATGACATAGACTTGCTATAGGTAGAGGAAAGGGAAACGACCACTAGACTAGACGGCATTTCGGAAGGCGGTTAGCTTCTATATGCGCCAAAGCATTTCTGGTATGTGACGTCACAAGCTTGTACAGTAGAACCAATCAGAATCAGTCTATAACAAGCACTTCCCGAGTTCGTTTGTTCACGTGCGAGTGTTTCAATACATTGAATAAGTAAAACTAACATTTACTGTGTGTATGTAAGGTAAATAAATGGAAGAAGAGACTGTAAAAAGACAAGTATTACACAAGCAGGCGTGAAAAATAGTATTTAAGGTGTATAATTATTTTAAAAATGTTAACGAACAGAACGCTGCCGGCCATCTTGATGCTGGCAGCAACGTTGCCAACATGCAAGAAATGACTCCAGAAGCATGTAGTGTGGGATTGAGAACCGTGCAAAGAATATTGTTAGTGAAGGAAAGAGGGTTTTTCGGTGTCATGCTTACAGTAATCAACGGCTAAGGTCATTATTGTCTTTTGATAATTTAAATTCTCTTCTGCGCTATTTGTATCGCACGTGCGCATGAAGTACGATGTGGCAATGTTGTACGCTGCCTTGCTCTCTCTATCTCTCTCTCTCAACGCAAATGCTAGCAGACAACCCGCCTTCCGAATTGCCGTCGACTCTAGTTATCTAGTGGAGTGCAGTGTGTTGGCCTATTCTCAGTAACTGTTTCACGTTGCTTACCTACTGCTGCAGTACAGTATGGAGGAATCTAAAAGACGGAACATAACATTTAACGATTTACAGCTCCAACTTACTGATCTTCAATGTGACCAAGAGCTAAAGATCGTTTGAATAATACTACTAGCCTGGTTGAGTTTTACAAGACTAAACATTAGCAATAATATCCACGACTACACAGTCTGGCTGTGAAAATGATTGCTATGTTTGGCTCAACATTTATATTTATGAGCAACTGTTTTCTATAATCAACTTTAATAAAAGCAGACATTGAACATCTGTAACTGATGTTTCATTACGATCAGTAGGCTACTGTTCCTTTCAGCTGCCAACAGCATAAAACCTCGTTTTGATATACTGATAAATAAAAATATAACAAAATGATATTGTATATTTAAGTAGCTATAGAATTTCTATTATTTCTGTAAAATAAATATTTATTTATTAATTAATAATTGTCCAAGATAGTTTTGCAAACACTGAACGGGAATTCATTTCATAAACACTCGTAATAGTACTTCCTTTTGTGTATATTTTGTACGAGATCACCCCTTCTTCCAGTCCACCCTTCTACAGAGCGCAGCTAATATCTGCATTCCTCTCATGAGCTGTGAGCCGGCTCGGAGAGCTCAAACCTTGTGCAGGCCTGGTTTAGCTAATCGTTTTCTGCGAGGTGGCCACGTATCCGCTAATGAGTAAATGACAGCTGAAGTAGATACAGCGCTGAATCTTACTCTTACATTACGATTACGTAATTTTTATCGAATCACCCTTCAGCATAGACGTCCGTCTTTTAGAGTTTCATTCACTGAAGTGGGGGGACTGACGCGTCGGAAGGTCTGCGTGTTTGTGAAATTGTTCGACATTTGCGATGAATCGATGGTTCAAGACTTTAAACTTAAATCACCCAACAGCGGAAGTTTCGGAGACAGAGCTTGGACTTCAAATTCAGACAAAAGAACTCGTGATTGTATCATTAAGAAAAACAGGTCTAAATACAAAGAAAGTTTCCTTTCTTTTGATTTGTAGATACTGTATTAAACCATTCTCAATGTGTTTTGTGCCATAGAACGTTTCCAAATAGTTCCACGTTTCCAGCTATCATAAATATTAAAGACTGAAAAATGTAGATCACACTAAAAACGAAAAGACGAAAATTTGGCCAAAAATAACCCGCTTCTCCTCTCAATTAATGATATAGTTAGTGTTTTGCCGGATTAAAGATCTAGCAGACTCAACTACAGCGATTTTGTTCTCCAAATGAACTAATCTACCGACGTGACAGGACTAGTGGTACTTCTCGTTTTTATGCGATGTGAACTTCAACATTTACTAGGGGAGGACATGCTTTTGTGTGAACCATTGCCATCCAAAGGCACGGGAATTACAATATGTACACATTAAATAGATTGCTTACCGTACGGACCAGTGTATTCACATATGCAAGATGACACGACAGCAATGGTTTGGAAATATGCCGGTGCTGCTTCACGAATAACATTTATGGCCTAAAACTCCGACACAAATGCATTCATTACCGGCATGCACTTGTTACGAAAAACACGATTATGCTGTAAAAAGAATCAGTTTTATAAAATTGCCACCGCTGAATGCACGGTTATTTCAGATTTACTACGAAAATTATTTGATATTCCACTCAGACGTGCGTTGGTTGCTTTGAGGGGAGGAAAAGTGTGTCTGTTTGAACTCAAGAGTCGAAATGCGCGCTATTCTCATTGATCACCTTTTCAGCTTGGAATGTGTTGTTCAGACTTGCATATTTAGCAAACATTCACAAAAAAATCAATTAAGTTAATTCTAGGTCTCCAAGAAAGAATAGCGGTACCACTGTTTTCAAGCCCTCTGAGAAAATTCGTGCCTTCAGGAGAAAGGTACAGTTCTGGACCGCATGTCTTCAAAACAATGAGCTTTGATAGCCTCTAACATTTAATAATTTCATGACCAAACTCCAACAAAAACATATGTATATGTAACGAGGGTTTTAAAGAATTGACAGCACCTTCAAGAAATAAGTTAAGTCCTCTAACAGTACTTAAAAAATTCAATGCACGATAATTTGGAAAATAGCTTGAGTAAAAAATCGGTTTGCAGTTAGCACAAGCCTCGCAGCCCAAGGTTGGGAAAAAACAGTTTTATTTAAAAAATGAAAAACATGTTTTTATGTTTTAAGCTTTTTTAAACAATGCCATGAAATAGGCATTTTTAAAATGTGTTGCCGACGTTGTCGTTGGCTAATGCTGAGTTCTTGATCATAAAGCCATTAATTACCACGCGCACGCACACACAAACAGTGTGGTATAGAGGAAAGGGATGGACATATGATTCTGATCCATTTCTTTCTGAAGACTGCATAATGGACAAAGTGGTGAAGAAAAAATTCCAATTTTGTTCAAGAGTTTTGACAAATAGTCATACTCTGTGAGTAATCAAAAGAATGCAACTGCACTTCTTTGGATACTCAGAAATTAAATTTTGTACACTGAGACTCTCCCATCTTCTATAAATTGATATTTTGAGTTGATTAATCTTTTAACTGTTGAAAATGATAAAGTTATTTTTTTAATATGAAACATGTTTTATACATAGAGTTGCCAGATGGATATTGTAAAAATTAGCAAAGTTTCAGATTTTTAAGAAAAATTCGGAAAAGCAGCATTTTAAACATTTTAAATTTATCGCGCTGTTTATTAAATTAAATAAGGTTATTTATTCATAAAATTAATATTAATTAAATTTAATGGTGAATTTCATAAGAATATAGTATTTTCAAATTTACCTCAGTTTGATTGCTTACAATTCTCTGAAAATCTATCATCTATAACATCTATCTTCTTTTTTTACAACATTATAAAAAAGCTTGACAGTCCAATTTTGAATTGGTACAAAGTTATAATTCTGATTTCTAAAACAATGAGGCATCTGTTCCTGCTGTTTGACCATTTGTGGTTCATTGTGAGCTTAAGAGGGATTATTCCACGTGGTCACAAGCTAATTGTACACATCTTTCCACTCTTTAAATAAACACTTTTTTTTATCATCATCAGAATTTCGCTTCTCTAAATATGAGTTTTTAGACGCCCATTACTTTGGGTCTACCATTTAGTAGACTACACAACAGAAACACAAAGACACATTTCCAATCAAACTGAATATCCGGATTTCTACTTTCATGCCACTGTTGAGTGTCGATTAGTGAGCAAGTGATCATGATTGGATGGTTACGTGTACCACAGAGCAAGCTGCCAAACTTGCATGTCTTCTCAACAATCAAAACATTTCATGAAGTAGAAGTGATGTTCGGTGGTTTAATGACTTAGCGGTACAATAGAAAAATTGGTACCCTGTGGTGTACTTTCAATATGTTATCAGTTTTTCATTTTGAAATTTAAAGCTAAGTTTGCAGAAAAAAAAAAGAAGACTAGAATATTTTATAATTTAAGCATCAGTCAAGAGCACCACTGTAAATTCATAACTGTACATTTTATAAAGACCTGAATAGAAGGCAAACATGATTTTATTATTTAGTGTAAGCAAGTAGGATAAAATAAAACAACCTGAAAATGATATAAATAACGTGTATGGAGAAAAAAAAGTGACATGATTTGATTACATAGTTTTTAAACACTGTTTATTATTAACAGAGAAATAAATAATAAACATAACAGAAAATTCTGTTGGCTTAAAAATTAATATATCATATAGTTTTAAACATTATATTTAAAACACTTTAATCTACGGGTATGTATGTATGTATGTATGTATGTATGTATGTATGTATGTATGTATGTATTTAATGCTCAACCAGATTGATTCAACATCATTGGTTTCTGGCAGACCAGTACAAAGTCCCCATAGAGGATTTAAAATTTACAACGGATATTGTTTTAAACAATTTTGAACACTTTGTTTAAAACGTTTTGTTTTAAACATGCCAAGCCTTTCGTAGCCTGACTGCAAATCAATATAGTCTTATCGATCTGGCAAATGACACTTCTGAAAAAGTAGCGTTTGATAAACAACTGGTGGGATCTTGGTGTAACTTTAAGAGACAAAATCCAAATTTACCACAGAAAGTGGTTAAAATACTCCTTTTATTTGTCATACGTATCCGTGCGAGACTTGCTTCTCAACTTCAGCTTCCACGAAATTTAGGTATTACAATAGACTGGCTGCAGAGCGGGACATGCGATTAACCGGACGTGGAAGAACTTAACGGAATCCCGATCCGAATATTGCGACAAAAACAGAAAGCAAATAAATGACGAGCTAGGCATGCATACAAAATGAGAAAGAACAGAGTTTATAGTTACCAAAACAACTTGAAAGGGAGAAAAAGCACAGCAGAAATTTTGAAACATATTCTTGCGACAATTAAGTGTGTAGAAGCAGAGGAAACCAGGAAATGTTGCAGTCCCTATGGACTTAACTACGAGTAAATATGTATTTAATATGTTTTCAATCCCAGGAACGTTAGAAATGATGGTACTGATAACTAGGCCCCGGGAAAAGTATTGCTATCAGCTTAGTATGCAGAATTGCATACCTGCTTTGAGAGGGATGGGGTAAATAACGCTAGACAGCGTGACGCTGGCAGTAGTGCAGTTTGGTTCATGAGAAATGAAGTAATACAGTACATGAAAGTCTCATTATTTGTGCGTCCTTTTGACCAATTTCCAGTGATTAGCTATGAAGCTTACAAAGTGCAATTCTAATTTTTTCTCATTAAGAGACCTAAATATTCCATTGCACTCGACATACTGGTAATAATATTATTTACGTATTGATGCGTTGCAATGAACTATGATATGCATGTGCAAGACATGTGACGTGTATCATATTCGGATAACGTGTTTCAAGAAACTTAGCAGATTTCTTCATATAACTGGCAGCATAGTAACACAATTTGAATTGCAACTCCATAGCACTAACAAAAAATTCACATATGGTGGAATAATTAACCCTCTCCAACACTTCACTCATTAAGAGATAGGGTCTACAGCAACATTCCGCACTAAGGGCAGCCACAACCACATTTGCAACATGACGTCCAACGGAGTCCATGCTTTCATCTATAGAAACCCATAGCTTCTTATTTTGTAATTTACACTTCACTTCACGCAGACATTTCTCATATGCATGTTGCACATACTTCTTCCGCAGTGTTGCTTCTTTAGGAATTTGTTTTCCAGTGTACTTTTCTGAAAAGCCACGGAGTTTCGCGTTTTCTAATTTGTTTAATGGAATATTTGAAGCAATAAACGCGTCACACATATCATCGTAAAATGATCGTTCAAGTAATTGTGAAGGAGATTCATGCTGCACCTTGCTTAAATTCTGTTGTCTGTTACATGCGCGTTTATGCTTATTGCTATTTATATGCTTCTTAACGTTGCATGCCATGTCGGCTGCCAATTTCACGTGACACAATTCACAAAACAGTTCATTACCATGGATGGAAAACACACTTTATTGACGAACGTATTTCCTTAGTGCTTCTATCTTGCGTACTTTTGGTCTCGGCATTCTGAAGACCCGTTTCGATTGCTTTTGACTGAGTTGTACTAAGCTACGCCGGCACTACTCCTACCTGCACAGTGATGCGTGCAAGAGTCCTCGGTTCAAAAACATTAGCTATACTACATCGCGCGTTTCCCTGTAAGCAATACTTTCTCCGGGGTCTGCTGATAACCTAACGAACGAGATGTCCGCTAGGAAGAGTTACAAACTTACAACGAATGTTAGGAAGAGGCACCAAAATCGGAAATCATGCTGCCCACATGATTTTCCGACGAACTTTTAATTCAGGATTCCGTACTTGCGATTATTTAGTACTTCTATAACAACTCTGTACTTCCAAACGACTGAAAATCAGCCACCGTAGTAACCACCTCATAAAGGGAGGAATAAAAGGGACGTGAATAACTATCGGCCAGTGAATTTAACTTCAGCTGTCTGTAAGATAATAAAATTTATTGGAAGAGAGTGGGTGTTTTTTTAGAGGTCAAAATACATTTAGGGAGATATTTACATGTGGATCTGATTGTTTCGTTGTTTCACGATTTGTTTGAGGAGATTGTAAACGTGGGAGGGTCGATGCAATTGTTATAGACTTTAAAAAGGCCTTCGACGTAGTGCTACATGATATTTTGACAAAATTAGTTGCAACTGGATTAGATAGAAGGGTAATTCTCTGAATTCGTGAATTTTTAGATGGGCGTCCTTATAAAGTTGAAGTTGTCAATGCACTGTCGGGAAAGAGGTTAGGCCTACGTAACATCGAAGTTACCTTACGTGTCGGTGATCGGGCCTTTACTAAAAGATTTACCTCTTCTATTATGGCTCAAGTTAGGCTGTTGGCGGATGACTACATCACATACAGAATTATTAGAGATCATTCAGACATATTGACATCACAGATGAATCTTGATGAGGTGAGTTAAGTGGAGTGGAATAAACAAAATTAAAATTAATAAGAATAAGAGTAGATCGGTAGCCTTCGGTAAAACGAGAGAAATGATTGGCCTTAACTACAACATTGATGCTGAAATGGTCCTGCAAGAGAGACATTTCAAATAGGAGTTTATCGTAGCGATAACCTTAGTGGAAGGATCAAAGCAACTATGTAGCTGGGAAAGCATGGATAGTCTTACACTTTATAATGCGAACACTCAAGAAGGGAAGCGCTAGATCCAAGGACTTAGCATACGGATCTCTGGTTCGCCTCTAATGGAATATGAAGCGATTATGTTGGGATATTATAGAGCAAAACAAATAGATTGACTCGAAAGGCTACAAAAACAAATGGCAAAATTCATAAAAGGTGGCAGAGGCCATACGTGAGAAGAAGTCCATGAACTGGGTTGGGACGCTCTAGTGACTAGGTGGAAAAAATGGCGACTCTGTGCACTATTTAAGGGGCATACAGGGCAGAGAGCGTGGAGGACAAAGGGATCGAATTGAAAAACCTACTTATCACTCAAGGGCAGGTAACAATCACAGAATTAAAAGTAGGAAACAGAGAACCAATATAGAAAAGTTTTCGTTTTTAAATAGGGCCATAATAGACTGGAAACAGTTATATGCAGCGGTTTTAAGAGCTCTCCTCTAAGGCTCAATGGGCCGTATTCATAGACATTTTTAGCGCGGGCTTTCGGTGGCTGATCAGCGTTTTTCGTATTCATAAACCAGTGTTAGCGATAGGATATGGTTTGAATTCTGTACAAGTAACCAGTGGATAGCCGGGGCTAGCTTAGTACGCTCGTAGCGCGTGCTGCGAAATGTCTATGAATAGCACCCTAAAAAATTAAAACATAGCTTATAATAATACTAGTATTATAAATAATTTATTACCGGTATACAAAACGCATTTGACAACCTTACTCAAACGCAAGCAATGCCTTCGTGAACGAATTAACTGTACCAAAAAGAAAGGATTTTGAAAATATTAAATTATTTCGCTTCTTGAATGCTGATTAATATTTCATACATCTGTATTCCTCCCTTATGTCCATTCATTCATAGTTTCCTGCCCAATGGCAGGTCTTTCACTGCAAATCCAGCATTCTCCAATCTTCTCTATTTCCTGCATTCCTCTTAGTCTCCGCGCATATGACCCATATTATATCTTAATGCTGTTTGTCATCTGACATCTTCTGCCCCGAACCTTTCTCTGTTTAGTAGGAAGAAAATGTTCATGTTTATTTCGAATAATTATACTGTATACTAGTGGCTTGTGCAGCAAATGCTGCAAACTAAGTTCATTAGACGTTCAAATAAACATTTTTCAGATTTATTTTCAATGAAGAATACCAGACATTCGGAAAGTTATTTGCGTCCATAATAATGAAAGATACTCTCTTTCTCGCCAATACTGAAGAGAACCACGCATATAAATATCTACACCACACCGCCATTAAATATATGAAAAAGACCCAACCCCACCTGATTAATAATTACAAAAATATTTGATTTTTAATAATATTATTATCTTACGTAAGTTTTATAGCTTTCAGTAACATATACTATATATACTATATAGCCACCACTCAGTGAAATATAGAAATCAAAATATAATTTGTTATTCTCTACATGTACTTATATAAACCCAAAAGGTTTCACTTTCATATCATCAATATAGCAGTAATATGTATAATTAATGAAAAATAGTAACATCATGGCATTAACTACAATAATATTTCATTTCTAATGGTAATAATGTCATCAAACCACCTCAAGTTTTGTAGTTTTTAATATCCAATAGACAGCTGTACCCAGAAAATTACACACCACAGAATCGAACCTGTAAATTATTTTTAGTAAGTTACGTTTTTAAAAACCAATTTAATTTGAGCTCTAAATATGTCAGCATTCTTGCAGATCATGGCCTTCGTGTAATATTGTTTACTGTAGTATGTGTTTTGTTTTATTCTGAAATGCAACACGGCCGACTTGATGCTCGCTTCGCTTCTCCTTTACAAAAAAGCGAAGGGAATATCAAGTCGGCCGTGAATGCTATTAGCTAGTTCTCAAAACTGACGACAGATGGATTTTGGAAAATAGGAAAATTATGTTTAAAAATTGACATTTCACTGAAAACTACTATTTTTCCGAAAAACTTTGAGTTCCAAGCTTCAAAATGAGGGGTCATTTATTAAAATCCGTCCAGCCGTTTTCCCGTAATTTCCATTACCAGTTCAAATTATATATATATATATATATATATATATATATATATATATATATATATATATTTTCAATGCCATTTCCCCAGAGACAAAGTCACATCCAAGGCAATGTCTACCAATACTGAGCCAAAGTGGTCGAGTATTTCACGAGTACATGGCACACATCATCCCACATCTCATCCCCCTCCCCCAACTATCTTCTACTGACTGACCGATCGTCCATCTGAAATAGTGTGGGGAACAATGTGGAAGATGACATTAACCCATTGATTCACTGCGTCCTCTACAGACGACGGCAACTTCAATGCGCTTCATGACAATGAGTTAGTTGTTGAGAGCGAGTCAAATTCACGCTGTCCCACAGTATAGAGAACATACAGTAGGGACATATAAGCTGTTTCGTGGGAACAAATTCTGAGTGCGCATGTCACAAAACCGGGTGTATTATCTGAAACCTCCACCAGATGGATCTGCATGTACGACAGTGCTGGCATAATTTAATATTAACTGAAAACATTACATTACTCATCTTTTAACAATTTGAAAGACATAAGGCAAAGGAATGGCAATATAACCATAATAATAATAATTACTTCCGTATGCAATCATCATGAAAATATTCACTAATTGACGCTAACGTTCAAGTCACTGTTTGAGGCTTATGTTGGTAGAATTGATCCAAGTACAACGTAGTACATCATGGCGTCCGTTGCGGTGAAGTGCGAACATGAACGTCAACAATAAGTATTTTGACTTCCTAGCGACATAATATTAATGATAGATAATGATAATGGCTAAGAGCACAAAGATTGTATGTACAAAAAGAATGTAAAAAAGTGTGTGTTATTGGTACTGCCTGATTTGTCTTGGTGTAACTTACTCTTCATCGCAAACTGAAACCGTTAAATTCGGAGTTGCGCTTGGGCGTGGGTTCGATCCCCGCTTGGACTGATTACCTTGTTGGGTTTTTTCTGAGGTTTCCGTACTGCAACGCGAATTCAGGTAATAAATGGCGAATTTTTGTCTTCGTCTTGTCAAATGCCACCTCGCTATCACCAATCCCATCGATGCTAAAAAAACCTAGTAGTTGAAACAGCGTCGTTAAATAACTTCAAAAACACTCTTCATAAAAACTACAGAGCATTGTGACAAGATAAAACCCATTTCGCCACTTCACAACATTTGTTTTTCATTGACATACAACCTTTGTATTCTTACTCACTGCTGTCTAATAATGAAACGAAATTAACCTAAGCTACATTATTTCCCGATTATCTCTGATCACAGGTATTAAGTGGCAGCAATCTCAAAGAAAATGGATACTCAGAAAACAACAACACGAGGTGGTATTTGCGCTGTGAAATTTTGTTGCAATAATAAAAGGAACCTAAGTCAAAATATAAGCTTATTTCGTTTTCCAAAAGACAGAGATAGGTAAGTACAATGAGATGATCACATATCTTAAAAAAATTACGAACTTCTTCTTCACTCAAAAAAAAAAAAAAAAAAAAAAAATTCTGATACATACTCAGTTTAATTTCAGATGTAAAATATGGGTTCAAGCATGTGGCTGTGAACACTTATTCCGGATTATGAGGGATCTTAATGGCTCAATGTATAGGGTATGCAGTTTACATTTTCCACAAGAAATGATTACAAAAAAAGGCACTTCCAAAGTATCCCGATTAACTGCAGATGCTGTTCCAGTGCTAAACATACCTGAATTTCGAAATAATTCAGTACAACATGCACGTTCAGGTTAGTATTAATTTTTGGCAATTGTGAAAGTTTTAACAAAGATGCCAGTGAAAACAATTCCATTTCTGTGAGTTAACCTAAATAACAATTAATTCATCTCTTATTTCTAGATGGAGGACCGCATACTGGCCCATTCCACATTGTACCAGAATTTCAAGAGAGTGCAGTACAACCTACACGTTCTGGTTAGTATAAATTTTTGGCAATTGTGAAAGTTTTTACAAAGATGCCGGTGAAAACAATTCCATTTCTGTGAGTTAACCTAAATAACAATTAATTCATCTCTTATTTCTAGATGGAGGACCGCATACTGGCCCATTCCACATTGTACCAGAATTTCAAGAGAGTGCAGTACAACCTACACGTTCTGGTCAGTATATATTTTTGGCAATTGTGAAAGTTTTAACAAAGATGCCAGTGAAAACAATTCCATTTCTGTGAGTTAACCTAAATAACAATTAATTCATCTCTTATTTCTAGATGGAGGACCGCATACTGGCCCATTCCGCATTGTACCAGAATTTCAAGAGAGTGCAGTACAACCTACACGTTCTGGTCAGTATAAATTTTTGGCAATTGTGAAAGTTTTTACAAAGATGCCGGTGAAAACAATTCCATTTCTGTGAGTTAACCTAAATAACAATTAATTCATCTCTTATTTCTAGATGGAGGACCGCATACTGGCCCATTCCGCATTGTACCAGAATTTCAAGAGAGTGCAGTACAACCTACACGTTCTGGTCAGTATATATTTTTGGCAATTGTGAAAGTTTTTACAAAGATGCCGGTGAAAACAATTCCATTTCTGTGAGTTAACCTAAATAACAATTAATTCATCTCTTATTTCTAGATGGAGGACCGCATACTGGCCCATTCCGCATTGTACCAGAATTTCAAGAGAGTGCAGTACAACCTACACGTTCTGGTCAGTATATATTTTTGGCAATTGTGAAAGTTTTTACAAAGATGCCGGTGAAAACAATTCCATTTCTGTGAGTTAACCTAAATAACAATTAATTCATCTCTTATTTCTAGATGGAGGACCGCATACTGGCCCATTCCGCATTGTACCAGAATTTCAAGAGAGTGCAGTACAACCTACACGTTCCGGTTAGTATAAATTTTTGGCAATTGTGAAAGTTTTTACAAACTTGTCGGTGAAAACAATTCCATTTCTGTGAGTTAACCTAAATAACAATTCATCTCTTATTTCTAGATGTAGATCTACCTGGACCTTCGAATGTATACAACAAAGGGAGTAGATCTGAAGAATGTTCATTATCAGTGACAAATGTAAACACACAAACACCAACTGTGCTCAGTTCCAATACCCCTAGAAAGCGAAAACTAAAACGTAGCATCTGTACTTTAAAGAGAAAAAATAGGAAAATGGAAAAACAAATTGAAACCAATAACGAGAAATCTGTATTGTCAGATGTTACATGTGAAGACTTTAAAGTGTTATGCGAGAAATTCCTCCCTAAAAAATGTATTGATTTTGTTAAACAGCAGGCCGATCTTCATAACAAGACACCCCATCAAAGAAGATACTCCGAAGAATTTTTGAACACTTGTTTGAAAATATATTTTATGGGTCCTAAAGCTTACAGAGGTATGTCCAAAATATTTACATTGCCAACGAAAAGAACCTTGAACAGGATCACAGAAAGTATAGATTTTAAAGCTGGCTTAAACAATTTCATCTTTGAAGCTCTCAAAGAAAAGATTCTTACATTTTGTGACGCTGATAGAAATTGTTGCCTTTGTTTAGATGAAATGTCCATAAAATCTAATTTGTTTTATTGCATAGGGAAAGATGAGGTGGTGGGATTTGAAGATTTGGGGGAAGGAAAAAGTTTTAGGCCAGCTTTAAATGTTTTGGTGTTCATGCTGAAAGGTATATATTACAACTGGCATCAGCCTCTTGCCTATTTCTTTGTTCATAATACATGTTCAGCCTCAAAACTGAAAGATTTGCTGTACACGGTTATTTCAAAAGTGAATGCTATTGGTTTGAAAGTTAGAATAGTTATTAGTGACATGGGAGCCTCAAACATTAAGCTAGCTAATACCTTATTCAAGGATGAACCAGTATTTCTAGTTCAGAATGAAGAAATAATTTATATGTTTGACACTCCACATCTTATGAAGGCGACAAGAAATAATCTTCTAACCAACACTTTTCACTTCAGAGGGGAGACGACCTCTTGGCAATATATTGTGGAATTTTTTAACAAAGACCAAGCATTGCCAAACAGATTGGCTCCTAAATTAACGGATTCACATATGCATCCCACAAATCCAGAAAAAAATGAAAGTGAAATTAGCAGTTCAGGTTTTAAGTTCGACAGTTGTAGCTGCAATGTCGATGAAAATTTCTCTTAGAGGTAGTGTTACAGAAGATTATAAATATGGTGATAAAAAAACAAATCATTCACTGTCACAAAACACCTTAACAGGATTAGCAAGCAAAGCAGTATTATGAGAGAATCAGTACATGTATCAAAACCTAAAAGAGATTTAACTGAAATGTATAATAAAATTATTATTAGTATTTATCTTGTATGTAGAGAAGTTTCCATGGTGTGTTTTCTGGCCTGTATGCAATATTACATTATAATTTTTGAAAGAAGATGCAGTCTTGTGTGTATTTATATTTTCATATGTTAGCGCGATGTATTTTTTTTGTGTTCTTGTGTGGTGTTTGTTTCTTGTGGTCATAGTATTAATAGTGGTAATGTTTCGTCTTTTTTTTTTATGATGTAGTCTGTTATGTTGAAGTGTATCCATTCTCTTATGCTGTGAATTTGATAATGTAAATTTCCTCATTGTTGGGTCATTTGTATGTTGATTAATTTGTATACCATGGACCAAAATGCTGCACGTTTGTGTTCTATTGGATAATTAGATGTGTTGTGGATTCCCTATAAAACTGTCAGCACTTGTTTAATGAAGTATTTCATTTCAATGATGAACATTGAAACTGTCGTATGTATTTTGGTATTAGTACTGTAATTGTGTTTTGGATACATAGTTATGTGTTATAATAGTTGAAGTAAATAATTACTATCATACATCAACCCCTATCAACATCTATGGATTGTAACATATACCTGAAAATTCACTTCCTTCACTCCCATCTTGACTTTTTCCCCGAGAATTATGACGATTTCAGTGATGAGCATGATGAGCGCTTTCATCAAGAAATTTCAACTACGGAGAAAAAGAAAATACCAAGGACAGTGGAGTACCAATATGCTAGCAGACTATTGTTGAACTTTATCTCGTGATTTACTTCATGTCCAGTATAAAAGAAAATGCAGAAAAAGAAAGCTGTAATCTTCTAAACAGTGAATATTTAACCTTTATTATTATATAAAGCAGTATTTTGAATAGATATAAATTCTAAAATTTCTCAAAAACCGTAAGCAACAACGGTTTTTGTCATTTTCGTATTCAGGAGGCTCAAATTATATAAAAAAAAACATGTATCACATGATCAGCGCAGAAAAAAAAAGTTAAAATTTGTTCGCAGTGTTATTAGGCCCACTTTGTACAACCAGGTAGTTAGGCCTACAATTCTGCAATGCTTGGGGAAAGTGGCATTAGTTTCCACAAACATTTTGTAATAATTTATTGACAATTTACGGAACATCTGCTCGCTTGGGAAAAGAGACACAAGTATTTCTCCCATTACAATAATTCATACAGAATAAAATCAAATCGACATAAACCAGTGTAAAGACAGTTTCCCTGGTGTATGTGTTTTGCAACATATGATCCAAGACGAAATGCAATGGATATGAAGATACAGAATAAAACATAAGCACTTAGCTAAAAGTTTATTTCATTTCGTTGATGAACACTGAAATTGTCGTGTGTATTTTGGTATTATTACTGTAAATTGTGTTTTGGACTAAATATTATGTAGTTACATATAATAGTTAAGGTAGATAATTATTAGGCCCACTTTGTATATCTAGGTACGTAGTTTGGCCTACAATCAGGTACTGGTATACAGTGAACATACATTTTTAATTGCTACAAGCTACCCGAATTCTTGTTTATTTATTGAATGTTTCCCTGGTGTATGTATTTTACAACATAGTGTGATCCAAGACAAAATGCGATGGATATTGTGATACAGAATAAAACAGCACGCACTTCGCTAATAGTATATTATTTTATTTCAATCATGAACACTGGAATTTTATATGTAACTTGAAAAGAAAAAGTAAATTTTCATTAGACGTACATTATAAAACAAATATCGCTATATAACGAAGGAGTACAACAGTTATTACATATGAAAGTTTAACCACAATAGTTTAACATGTCTAAATGTGATCTGAACAGCTGAACGTTAGCTCAGCTGTCAGCTCTGCCGATACTAGCGACATAGTTGGATTCATTGAGAACTAGACCTTCTGAGCTCGATTTTAGTACCAACAACATCAAAGGTGCCGACAAGAATTGTCCCTACTGTATGTTCTCTATACTGTGGCTGTCCTCTCCAGAGACATAGTTCTCTGATTATCCACAAGATGTCACCAACGGATGGTTTCAAACTCGCGCGATTTTTCAAACGTAACCGAAACTGTAATACTGTGTGCGCGCCAGCTCTTAAACCGTGAGGTATGAGGAAGTGGGGAAAGGGGGCATATGACTCAGCAAGACCAACTAAGGAGTGTGCATGAATGTTCCCTCCGTAGTACAAACATTAAGGCCCAATTGTATAAAACTCCCTGACTAAAGATCAACTTTGATCGAAGATCGAAAAGTGAACCGAGTTCAGACACTTCTTCTATTGTATAAAAATTTTCTGCGATCAAATTACCTTGGTTCAAATGCAATCTAAGTTCACGTGAAAAGGATTTGGCAACATCGCATAAACAGGTGAAATGCGTGATGCGCGGACCATGTTATACAGGTTTGTTCAGTGTTGCCAATCTAGCGATTTTAACTCTTTTTCAACAACAATTTCTTTTAACTTTTATATTGCTTAAATAGGGATTTAGTGACCTTTTTAGCACCCCATAGTGACAAAATTTAATCTTTCTTTGTTGATAATGAGACATCTAGCGACTTTACAAGTACTTTTTCGCGACTTTCCGTATTACACTCTGTTGGAGACACTGGTTTTTTTTTTGCAATGTAAATAATGGCGGACAATAAGAAGAAGGTTGACTGTTCTCCAAGTTGTTATCATGTTATGGTGTTTGATACTGCTAAACATAAAGCTTTATAAAACGACAATTTTCGTTTAGTAATACAGTTAATTGAACATTTATGAATGTACCTATCATATCCATTAATAATTAATGGTTGTTATAAACATAATATAATTATAGGTTATGTTATTTGATACTGCTGAACACGATAGAGCCTTATAAAATATAAGAATGTGCGTGTATTAAGGCAAGAAATTGAAAGAAATATATGTAAATGTACCTAACATATCTATTAATATTAATAATAATGGATATTTTATTTGCACAATCTGTCACTCGTATATTTCAAATGGAAAAGAAATAAATGAACTTGGATCATCTAACTTAATCGGAGAAATTTCTTCAGTCAAAGTTGACTTTAGTTTGAGACAAATTAATCTCAGATTAGACTTTATACAACACAAAATTCCAAGTTCAACTGAAACAAGGATCAATATAACCTCTGATCTAAGATTAAATGGTTTATACAATCGGGCCTAACTCTCTCGCTTATCGGTTTCACGCCGCGCCGCGTTATATATATTTAGTCTAGTATAGTACAGTCTTACGTCATCAGCCCGCTTATCGCTTCCACGCTGCATTCCTGCCACAGTTTAAGAGCTGGCGCGCAGACAGTAGTAGGGTTTAAAAAGGGTGCGTCAGCTACTATTGCGCCCTTATCTAAAATTCTTAATAAAACAAAGACATAAATAATATAATAATCAGAGTGCTGAAAGAGCTAAAAAGCGTTGTCACGGTAAAATGAGGTACACAAATGCAGTATACACAAGGTGATTTGTACAGAATCATAGAAGTGAGCAATTCTACGACTCCTCTAGGTGATATTCAAAACGAACAAATAAAATAATAAAACTAAGGCCACCAGAGATAAATTGTGTATCACATTTCAAAAACAATAAAATTTTATAAAATATTCGGATGTATAAAGTCCGAAATGTCAACAATGTAAAATCAAATATAAAACAACAAATGTAACCTCCGGATGTAAAGAGTCCGAAGGATAAGTAAAACGGGTCAGTAAAAAATTAAATCACCTTATCCAATCCTGTAGTCGATAAAAATTTTAGAATTGCATTTGTACAATTAAAATCATTTCCAAGAGCGTCACGTAGTGTCGGCCGAATTCCATATTGCCGGCGAACACGGTCATATTTTCTGCAATACAATGAAAATTGTTCCACGGTCAGTGGAACAAGGCACATATCACACTCCGGCTGAGGCTCGCCACGTAGGAGATGGCCATGTGTCAGATGACAGTGGCCAATCCTCAACCGGGTGAGTAAAACCTCGTGTCGTGACGCTCTTGTGGACGAATCCCAAACTCGAACAGTATTCTTTATATTTCGTAATTTGTTTCCCTCTTGTGCAGACCATTCTCCTTCCCATTGCCACCATATTTTATATTTCAAGTAGTTTCTAATGTCCTGCCACCTCTCGCGCCAATATACCAGAGAGCCATTCAGTGCACCAGCCCTGGCTGCAGCATCCGCGGCCTCATTTCCTGGAATTCCTACATGACCAGGAAACCGAATCTGTGCATAGCGATTCTGAAGGGCATAAAATCCCTTCAGTCACGAATTATGTATTTTCTTTAGAAAAGTCTAATTGTTTGTTCTCGAGTCCTTTTAAGTTTTTGTGAATTTTCCAGTCTCATTTTTACATAATGCCTGGATTTCCAGATATGAACTGTCCACTTGAGAGGACAAGATGACTAAAAGGACCTCATCATGTCAGCGCTGGGACAAAAAGAAAAAGGAATTTGTCAAATAAATTTGTGTATAACAGAAAAAAACAAGCGTTTTCAGTCATTTCACACAAAATAAAAAATTTGCTATTTCATTTCAAATAAAATTTATAATTTCAATGAAATTATTCAAAATTTTTGCTCTTCATGACATCTTTCAAAATGGATTATGTTAAGAATATATAATTTCAGTGAAAAATATTCAAAATGGTTGCTATTTAGCCTATAACATTTTTTTGTGTTGTAGTCTCTTCAATAATAAATTTAGCTAAATAAATTAGAGTCGACGGCAATTCGGAAGGCGGTAGTCTGCTAGCGTTTGCGTCGAGACAGATAGAGGGCAAGGCAGAGTACAACATTGCCACATCGTCCTTCACGCGCACGTGCGATGCAAATAGTGCAGGAGAGAATTTAAATTATCAAAAGACAATAATGACCTTAGCCGTTGATTACTGTAAGCATGACACCAAACAAACTCTGTTTCCTTCACTAACAATATTCTCTGCACGGCTCTCAATCCCACAGCACATGCTTCTGCAGTCGTTTTTTGCACGTTGGCAACGTTGCAGCCAGCATCAAGCTGGCCGGCAGCGTTGTGCTCGTCAACGTTTTTAAAATAATTATACACCTTAAACAATATTTTCCGCACCTGCCTGTGCAATACTTGTCTTTTTACAGTCTCTTCTTCTATTTATTTATCTTACATACACACACACAGTAAATGTTAGTTTCACTTATTCAATGTATTGAAACATTCACACGTGAATAAACGAACTCGAGAAGTACTTGTTACAAACTGATTCCGATTGGTTCTGCTGTACAAGCTTGTGACGTCACATGCCAGAAGTGCTACGGCGCATATAGCAGCCGACCGCCTTCCGAACTGCCCTCTAGTCTAATGAGGTCCTTTTAGTCACCTTGTCCTCTCAAGTGGATAGTTCATATCTACAAACCCAAGCATCATGTTGTAAAAATGAGACTGTGGACAATTCACAAAAACTTAAAAGGAGTCAAGAACAAGTAATTAGACTTTTCTAAACAAAAAACATAATTCGTGACTGAAGGGGTTCCAGCCCTGTCGCCACCTGGGATCCCTGATTCCTTAATAAGCAGACACATTCAAGTAGCCTCCTCCTAGCGTTATTCAGACTATCATCAATTCCAGTGGACATATTCCTCCAGCAATAATTTTCAACGATTTTGTTGTAGGCAAGCGGAAGTGCGTGCACAGCTTCACATCGATGCGGTATCAGATCGAGAATAACAAGAGGAATTACGCTTTGTACACTCATTGTCGGTCGGAAGTTGTTGGAATTTGTTTTATAAATAAATTTATCCGCATTCAGTATTTACAACCAGAGCCCTTTACCAGCCAATTGTATTGTTCGTCTTGCTCGAAATATAGCCTAGGATAAAATATTTGCTCGTCATGACCAAAATGCGGCTGCCTGAAAGCCACGATCGTGGTTTGAATCTCGCATCGAGTATGCTTATTGTCGCTGTAATGCAGCGGTGACCAAAGCGGGTGTCGTGATTACATCGTGTAATCACAGACATTCAAACGGGTACGAGGAGTTTCCTGTACATTGCTGTGTGTTTCATTCATGTATTGAAGGCAAGCAATGGCGGTATCATGTCGCTCTACAAACTTTGTCTCTACAAGCAGTAAGAGGTGGTTTCGTAAAGAATGAGAGGGAGAACTTTTTTGTTGTTCTATCGGACAAAATGCAATATGTTTACTTTGCTCAACGGTTCAATTAGGAGTATACAGAAATATTAATTGCCACGCTGAATAATAATAATAATAATAATAATAATAATAATAATAATAATAATAATAATAATAATAATTATTATTATTATTATTATTATTATTATTATTATTATTATTATTACTGATCACTAAGTATGTGTTTCTATAATTCTTCTGTACGTGCATGAATATTGATATTTTTAGATCTTTTCCCTAGAAGGGTAAAATTATTAGGTTTTATCTTCAGTTTTAATCTTCTTAATCTTTAGATGAGGTTAACTATTTATTAATTATTCATTTAATAATAATAATATTATTGTAGAAAAACAGATTCAATATTTTGTGCCAATGAACTGTTAAACTTCAGGAATTGACATGTCTTAAATCATAGCCAGGAAGAGAAAGATGAGATAAATAAATGTAAGGAAGTCAGCTACCTAATGGGGTTTGAAATATCTCGTGCTTTAAAGCCTTTTAATAGAACAGAATTTCTCAAAACAGTACTTACTTACTGGCTTTTAAAGAACCCGGAGGTTCATTGCCGCCCTCACATAAGCCCGCCATTGGTCCCTATCCTGAGCAAGATTAATCCATTCTCTATCATCATATCCCATCTCCCTCAAATCCATTTTAATATTATCTTCCCATCTACGTCCCGGCCTCCCTAAAGGTCTTTTTCCCTCCGGCCTCCTAACTAACACTCTATATGCATTTCTGGATTCGTCCATACGTGCTACATGCCCTGCCCATCTCAAACGTCTAGATTTTATGTTCCTAATTATGTCAGGTGAAGAATACAATGCGTGCAGTTCTGTGTTGTGTAACTTTCTCCATTCTCCTGCAACTTCATCCCTCTTAGCCCCCAAATATTTTCCTAAGCACCTTATTCTCAAACACCCTTAACCTATGTTCCTCTTTCAAAGTGAGAGTCCAAGTTTCACAACCATAAAGAACGACCGGTAATATAACTGTTTTATAAATTCTAACTTTCAGATTTTTTGACAGCAGACTGGACGATAAAAGCTTCTCAAAAGAGTAACGATTAAAATAGCTTAAATAACTTGTCCATAAGTTTTTAATTTTGAAGAACTACGAATTTCTCGACCAAGTATCGAGAGAAGAATTTAGAAAATTTCTGATTATATTCAAGAGGAAGGTTAAAAAAAGAAGCAGGAAAAATCGTATTTTATTCACTGGCTCTTGATGACAGCAGTGACATTACTTATAAAGCAAAGCTTGAGATTTTTGTTAGCGGGATTGATCAAGATGTTAGTACAGGAACCACCACTGGTTGTAGTTTTCATGCCAAGTACCTTTCCTCCGTCTCCTTACTTCACAGACTGTCTGTCGCATGTAGGCTAATCACTGCAGCTCGAGTTTTGGTCACCGCTGTTGCAATGTCATTGTGTCTCCATCTAACTCGAAATATAGACTGAGGATGTATTTGCTCATGTCATTACGTAGCAGCAGTGGTGCGGAAGGCAGTTGCCATCCAGTCAATTTTGATTTATTGCTCTACAGCGGTGCTTACCAAACTTCTTAACCGAAAGATCCACAAAACGTGGAAAAAAATTTAAATACTTCGCGACTCTACTGTAAAAACTCAACGGTAACAACAACTTACAGGAGCAATTGTTTAACTGCCTTAAGAAGTGTTTGAATCAATATGTTTGTACGCGTCGATATGTGCGAGTTTCAGCACGCCGCGTACACCCCTGCAGTTCAGTTTAGTTATGCAAAATATGTTACAAAATTAAAGTGTTCATTTATCACAAAATAGCCTAGAGTAAAATACAAATAGCATATACTGTACCTAATAAATCTATAGAAATATAGCAACTACGCAAAGTACACGTGTATTAAACTTCAAATTTAATTTACGTGAACTGAAAATTCAGTTATCAAATTATTTATAGGCCCAGTATGGTAATGATAGTGTTTACCCAAGGATTATGATAAGCAATCATAACTTTGTTATGACCATAAGCAATATATTTTCACTTCATTTGAAAGTAATGAAATCGTACTTATTAAAATATTCACTTGAAGACATGCCTTTGACATACGACAGAAATCGCTTCCTGTTTCGATAGATTACCGTACAGTTTACAGACGTCAGCAGAAGCTGAAAGTCCAGTCCTTGAACAAGGCAGGAATGCGTACGCTTGTATTTTAGCAGTCTTTAGCAACAGCTGACATATAACGAAAGATACATACCGTATTGGCCCGAGTATAAGCCGCACCCTTAATTTTAGGGGGAAAGGGGGGGGGGGAAAGAAAAATTGAGTGCAGAATGAGAAAAAAAGGAAAATTGAGTGCAGTGAAATTTACCTGTCACATTATACAGTTACAAAACTGTTTACACTATTTAAACACTTTTTCTTCAATTACGGTATTACGTGGGTAAATCACCAAAAATACCGGTACAACTAATCACCGTCTTCTCCAATGTCACTGCTGACTTCACTACTACCGGTACCGGTATTTGTTTCATCACTGTCACTTTGTTCATCACTCTCCGCCCAAAGTACGTCGTCCTCACTGCCATCCAGAGCATTAGACACGCAGCATTTCTTGAAGCTTTGATGATTGAATCTGGTGATATCGTGTGCTATGAAGAGAGAATCCACTCACACATAAGGCTGACAGATGGCTTCTTGATCTTCCTAGATGGAGTGAATGCATGACCCCCTTCTAGAAGCCAATCCGAATACTGTTTTCGGAGATGGTCTTTAAAAGGCTTGTTCACGACGACATCAAGCACCTGCAATTTTGATGTCATACCTCCAGGTATGACGACTAGGTCTGTCTGTCTGCAGTAATTTTCTTCTTTACTTCTGGCGTGAGGTGACCTTTAAAGGCATCCAATATTAACATAGCCCTCTTACAGAGCAGCGCACCTGGTCTGCGATTCCAAACCGTAGCTAGCCAGTCCACCATTAGTTCGGTTGTCATCCATCCTTTCTCTTGGCAACGAATCACTAATCCCTTAGGTAAATTCTCCTTGGGCATAGTTTTACGCTTCAGAATAACGTACGGAGGCAGTTTTCCTCCATCTGCCGTAACCGCCAGCATCACAGTCATTCTTTGTTTTTCATTTCCAGTTGTTCTCAATGATATGCTTTTCGCCCCTTTATTGTCAACTGTCATATTGCTCGGCATGTCCCAAAATACGGGCATCTCGTCGGCATTGCCGATCTGGTGTAATGGGTAAGAGTGGCGCTGACGCAATTCAATGACGTGCCTCTGGAAGTTGACGAGTTTCTCAGTAAAATCCTCTGGCAGTCTCTGTGCTAATGAAGTGCTTCGTCGGAGAACAAGGCCACTTCTACACATAAACCTGCGGCACCAACCTATACTCCCATGGAATTCTGTCTGTGGAATGTTCAGGGTCTTCGCTATTTCCAACGATTTTACCTGGATTACTTGTCGAGAGATAGGCATCCCTTCTTTCCTTTTGTCTTGTACAAAGGAAAGGACCCTACGTTCTAGTTCAGGGTATTTCCCAGCCTTGGGTCCTCTGAAAGATTTTCTGGTTGTATTGGCATTTTTCAGTTTATCCTCCGAGGCGATCCAGCGCCGCACATTAGACTCATCCACACTAAACTTTTTGCCGGCTTCTCTATTAGACGTACTCTTAGCATGACGAATAACTGCAAGTTTGAAACTAGCGTCATAACTGCGCCGAATTCCCAACCTTGTTGAAGCTTTTCTTTCTACGTTTCCGCTCATGGCTGAACCCGTGGCTACGTACAAACTGTTTTAATCTGTCCTATCATACAAAAGAGTACGATCACTGTAATATGAAGACTGGTACATTGTTGCGTCATATACCATACGACTGCTGACAATTTCAAACACAAGCGCGTTGCATTGTTGCTCCATTTCAGAATGATAAAATTACCGGTAGCAACATGCGCCACATTTCAAGTTTAAATTTATCGGCCGCGCAAATAAGCCGCACCCTAACTTTTCGAGTTTGAAATTTGAATAAAAAGTGCGGCTTATATTCGGACCAATACGGTATATTGTGCAGCGTCTCTCGCGAGACATTTTAATTGGCGATGGTTCCGAACTCTGGATTTCCATTGGTCAAGTCAAAAACAGAGATTCAGTCGTGAGAGTTCCTTAAATCTGTATTGTTCTAAGTGACGATCGGAAATGCCGATTTGAAATAATGGTTAAGAATCAGAATCGTGGTGTTTAGTGAATACAATACCGTCTTTTTAGAAGATTCGCGGGTAAAATAGCGTCACTCTGTTACGTCACAAAGAACTAGGTTCCAGAACTTATAAACGGACATGAAACGCCCAAAACGCGGTCATTAGTTATTGGTCAAGACAGCGGTCATGCAGTGGCGGTCGTAACTTCCCGACGTCCAGGAAGAAATTCAGAAAATGGCATCATATTTGAACAACACCAGAGTTCGCCCTACTATCTACTGTTAGTAAAATCATCAGTTCAATCTTTAGACTTTACATTTAACTAGTTCATTTTGGTACTAACAGAAATTTTAATACTTTCTACATCGTTCAATCTCAATACTCAATATTCTATCTGTAGTAAATTGATATCTTGTTAATAAACTTAGTATTAGTGAATTTCTACACTTGTGATTATTTCGAAAGCCTGAGATCAAATTCTAAGTAGAAATCTCTCCTATCCCTACAGTTTATAAATCATATTACAGAGTTAGGAAGTATAACGCAGTGTCTGATTCGTTTGTGTTGTCTTGATAGTAGAATAACTCGCGATTATCTCAAAGATAAGCCATCTGCCCTTGTCGTGGCAAGTGACACGACAAAATACTGGTGTCAGAATTGGTACAATAAATTTTGGTGTCAGATATAGCATAACAAAAATTGGTGTCAGAAATGGGTACAACAATAGGGAGCGCATTTCTATGACCTAAAAAACCGGGATATATGCATGCATTTATGACCTGAAAAACTTAAAAATATGATCAATAAAATTCGAAATATGACTATCAGTAACACATGTACGTTCGATTTTTTTAATTCTAGGCATTAATCATTGATTAAAATACAATGTCTAACCAGTTGGATGTTATATTTAAGCAAATTACGTACTTCAAATGTCCTCTGTCTTTATAACAGGTACACAACATAGCATTCACAGTTTCTCCAACAGGATTGTTCAAATAGCACGGATCAACATTTCAACCTCGCAGACATTTAAGAATTAATTTACATTAAGCATACGAAAGTATTGAAAAAAATCATACCTCAGTCTGCATTCCCAGCTGAATTGTTGCAAATGATAACAACACGCATTTTAAAGTTGTCAAATGAAAACCTTATCCTGTTGTCACTGAGTATTGTCTTATAGGCAGAGAAATTTCTTTCCACGTCAACTTTCATAGTATTACATTTCTCCGAAAATATAGGTATTTTTGGGCTATACTGAAAAATTTTCATAGGATTACATTTTACCACAACTAGCTAGTTATGGTTTGAATGAATGCATTAAATATGAGAAATGCACAAAATATAACATTACGACGCGAATTTTTAATAAATATCCCATTAATGCCCATGGCAGGTTTTCCTACCAAGCAAGTTTTAAATTTTTTAACAATGTATAAATAATTTTTTGTTATGAATAGGCTACTGCAACAATGGGTTCTAAAATATGCTCCGCACGGTATTTTCGAATTTTTTAACGACATAAGTGAACTGACTGCATCAGTACATGGGTTCGAAGTTACGATTCAACTTCTCCTCAAAAGATGGCTTGCAGCCAGATAGAAAGTGAATAAGTAGTACACATTTTAAAAGTAATAAATACTACCTGATTATGAAAATACATAGTCAATAAACCATACTAGTTGAATAACTTGTGTCTGACATAATTTCATAACTTATTATGTGCTTTATTATAGCCTAAACTTTGATGGCAGGTATTCCTACCACTGGGATATAACTTAGTCATTTAAGTATACCTATAGTGATATGAGTATTTTTTTCAGTTCACGGCTGGACACTGTCAATGAAATATGTGATATGATGCAAATACGGAGTAATGAGAATCGCAGACGATTGAATGTTGCCATTCTTCCTCCACGAGAGCAACCTGAGGCCGAAATAGAAGAAGACTCTGTAAAGAGTGATGATAAAGTGGAAAATGATCCTGTTCAGAGAGTGACGCCCAATATGATTCTGATTACGAAAGTAATGCACTACTAGCATCTCCATCATCGCCGCCGACGCCACCACCACCAATATATTTTTTTCCAGAATTGGGGAAAATATTTCGGCACTCAAAATTTCATACCATTCCAACCAAATGGATTATTTCAAAGAAACGCTACGGTGCATTCCAGGTAATGTATCTGACAGAGTTCATAGACTTGATTGTGGACCAATGTAGGACCTACTGCATTCAAAAAATCTATCTACTAACTCTACAACAAAAGACAATATTTTAGTTTTTCTTGGCATTCTTTTGATTTCTGGCTAAAATAAACTCCCACACAGGCGACTTTATTGGGGTACATTACCAGATTTACATAACATTTGGATTTCTGATTCAATGAGGTGGAATACTTTTGACGATATTATGAGACGACTGCATTTTGCTGATAATATGGCAATTTCTAATAATCGCTATTACAAGGTTAGGCCAATTTTCGATATACTAAATAACAAATAACTCATTCAAAATCTGTGACATTCCAGAACACCTGAGTACTGGTGAAACAATTGTCCCTTAATATGGCAGACATTGAACTAAACAGTTCAATCGAGCGAAACCAATAAGGTTTGTATATATTATTTTAATGTACCGAAGTACATATGATATTTCCATGCAGATATTCTGCGTCATCATACGATGAAAGAGTAATGGAACGGAGAAAAATTCTCTCCGGCGCCGGGATTTGAACCCGGGTTTTCAGCTCTACGTGCTGATGCTTTATCCACCAAGCCACACCGGATACCACCCCGGCGTCGGACAGAAATGTCTCTGATTAAGTTCCAACTCTTGGATACCCTCTAGTGGCCGCCCTCTGCACTACGTCATAGTTGTCTATGAACGTAGGACCGAAGTCCACACATGTGCTGAGGTGCACTCGATATGAGTGACTAGTTGGCCGGGATCCGACGGAATAAGCGCCGTCTTAAATCACGAAGTGATTTACACATATATATATTATTTTAATGTACCGAAGTACATATATTTCTCCGTTCCATTACTCTTTCATCGTATGATGACGCAGAATATCTGCATGGAAATATCATATGTACTTCGGTACATTAAAATAATATATATAATATGCGTAAATCACTTCGTGATTTAAGACGGCGCTTATTCCGTCGGATCCCGGCCAACTAGTCACTCATAACGAGTGCACCTCAGCACATGTGTGGACTTCGGTTCTATGTACATAGACATCTATGACGTAGTGCAGAGGGCGGCCACTAGAGGGTTGGAACTTAATCAGAGACAATTCTGTCCGACGCCGGGGGGGTATCCGGTGTGGCTTGGTGGATAAAACATCAGCACGTAGAGCTGAAAACCCGGGTTCAAATCCCGGCGCCGGAGAGAATTTTTCTCCGTTCCATTACTCTTTCATCGCAATAAGGTTTGGTTTCAAGCTCTGGTCTCTTTGTACTGCAGATGGCTATATGCTGCATGCGGAGTCATATTGTGGCTATAGTATACGAACTTACCACCTTCAGGGAAAGGACAGGGGTTTGATGTTGTTTTTGGACTTCTAAAGAAGACTGATATCCAAAAGGGCAGTCATATATTTTTGATAACTATTTCACGTCCATTGATCTTCTGCATGAGCTAGGTGCTGAGGGCATTGGAGCAACAGGAACAATTCGCAACAACAGGGTTTATACAAACAAACTAAAAATGCAAAAAAAGAGAGAGGAGCTATGGAGTCTGTTGTTGCAGATGATGTAATTTTATTGCGATGGAATGACAACTGTAGTTACAGT
The DNA here is from genome assembly GCF_040183065.1 of Periplaneta americana. Taxonomy (NCBI): domain Eukaryota; kingdom Metazoa; phylum Arthropoda; class Insecta; order Blattodea; family Blattidae; genus Periplaneta; species Periplaneta americana. The sequence continues at coordinate 153,046,439 of NC_091131.1, read as the reverse complement.
CGCCAGCAATGTTGCTAAAATGACTCCTATTAGAAAAGCTAAACGTTGGAGTTCCAAGACAAAGAGGACGATTCAAATAAGCCAACCACACTCAGTTGCACTATATAATAGATACATGGGTGGTGTGGATTCCCATGATCAATATGTAGCAACCTACAGAATAAGAATAAGATCCAAGAAATGGTGGTCGCCCTTGTTTGCATGGGGTCTAAATGCTGCCGTCGTAAATGCGTGAAGGCTTTATCGCACCGTGGGACATGATATCTTACTACTAACTTTCCAACAGAAATGCACTTCGCAACTCTTAGTCTAGTACAGGAAACCTAGAAATTCTCCTCGCTCAGCACTTCAAAATCGAGAAGGAGCTAATGATAATGTACGTTTTGACAGGATTGATCACTGGATCATCCGTAGTGAACATCCTAATGCACGATGCAAGTAGTGTGGACGTCGTGCAACATTCGCATGTGAAAAACGTACAGGGTGCGGCATTTAACGTTTCCTATTTTCAAACCCCCATAACTTATTTAGTATACAAGTAAATTACAAGAAATTAATCAGTTTACAACCATTATAATCTTGGAATTACAGTACATCTTACGTTTTGAAAATAATGTCTTTAAGATGTCCTCCATTGGCGTCAATGCATTGTTGCAATCTTCCCTGCACACCGGCCATTACTCGCCGCAATGTTTCAGGTGTAACATCAGCAATTTCTTCACGAATCGCGGTTTTAAGGTCTTCGATGTCATGAAGGATACGACCGTAGACCTTACTCTTAAGATACCCCCACAAAAAGAAGTCTGGTGCAGTGAGATCAGGGGAAACACAGGGCCACTGAATGTCACCTAATCTGGAGATAAGTCGGCCAGGGAAAGCAGCACGAAGTGTGTTCATTGAAACATGTGCTGTATGGGATGTGGCTCCATCCTGTTGAAACCACAGGCGCTGAATGTTCCAGTTACGCCGCACGGAACGATACGGACTTCTCTGCAGAGCCGTTCTCACACGTTCGACATTACCAGGAGTCCGCGCCGTTTTCTGACGAACTGGAGCTTTGTTTTGAACCGACCCCTTTTCACACCACTGACGCACCCACACACTGATTATTTTTCGTGATGGTGCAACTCCACGTTGATTATCACCAAAATTCCGTCTAAACTCGCGCTGGACAGCAACAATTGACTTGGTTGAAACAAACTGTTCCTGTTCAATACAGAAAATGCGCTGTTGCACCGGCCAACGTTCCATGGTTAACTAAAGGCTTTGCTACACCGAATCCCTGTGTTGGGATGTGGCTAACTAAATCCGAGGCTTTGCTACACCGAATCCCTGTGTTTGCAAACATGTTTTACCAACAATGTGAACAGAATCGCCAACTTAAAATGGGAAACGTTAAATGCCGCACTCTGTACTATACCACTGCATCCAGAATGCCAGAAAATCTATCATACTGAAAATTCAGCAGCACATTGTAAAATTATTCTTCTTTTTTCATTTATTTTCCCCAAGTAAATAATTATTTCAAATATCCGTAGCGTTTGTGCGATGTATATCTTACGTCAATGAAATGAAAAGTCCATAACATGTATGCTCTGCAAACATATAGCGAAGTTTTGAATATAATAACTTAATCAGTATATTTTTTATGTCTTTATTTCCCAGTGGCAGGAAATCCTGCCACTTCAATAATAGGCCTATAATATCCTAATAATGTCCGGATTATCTGGAAAAATATTCAGATCTCATTCCATATCATTGTGATGGTAGAATATGAATATTAGTTCTAAAACCCACAAAAATGTTCTGGGCATTAATGGGTTAAAAAAAAGCCTAATAACACAGTAATTCACAAAATACAAGGACATCATTTTATTTTTACTAACATTTTTAATATTAACTTGCCTATACTTCTGGATCAACGCCGTTTGCTACCCCGTTCCACGACTGGAGTTCGATGATACTGGCGTAATATACAAACAAATCACTTTGCTAGGTATAGGAGGGAAGAAAAGTAGTTCATCCATTTACGTAAACTAGGAAATATTGCGCTCATGAGTTTGATCATTTTCATTAGGTTTTTGTTTAATCAAAATACAGTACAGTAGTAACAGTAAGTGTTTTTACTCACGAATTGAGCTGTCCATGTGGACGTATTGATTATGCAGTATATATTATACTGTCTACAGCACATTAGCGTACAATATTGAGAATGAAGTTAAATTTAAAAATAAATAGGCTAAATATGGATATTTAAACACATTTTTTAAAATGGTGGCCGTTCATTTAGATACAGGCTTCAGTTCTAATGTGCATGTTACCGCACTATAGACTATTGTAATCCCAATTACCAGTTTCGTTCTTCGTACCAGTAACTCATGTTGAAATAATTCCGTACCTATTCTATAAAAGAGACCTTACGTACTCTAAATTAAATCTTCACTTCTGCCCAATCCGAAAAGATAAAATTACTCAGACATACTATCTACTGTAACAAGGCCCTTTTATTTAAGTTATTTTAAACAGTTGTATAATATTACGTAGACGTCCAATTCCTAACAGAAATTAATGTTCTGAGAAAGGAGCTAAGACAGCCCAGCCACTAGCTGGCGTATAAAAGCTGGTGGGAGAAACCGGGATACGACGTAGGCAATGGACGACAGTACCTGTGCGAAAATGATTCAATATTGAAAGCTCTTTCGTCACTGAAAAACGCGAACATATTTTTGGAACGCACTGTTCACTATGACCGTAAGGCTACTATGACTGTATATGCGGTCTTAGATCTGTGTGGAGGATGATTGAACTTCATTAGTAGAAGGGGTGGGAGTGAAGTACATTAAAAAACTCAGGTACAATAAAAATTGAAGTAAAAATAAAATGATGTCCCTGTATAACGTTAATATACAGTTTCGTAACAAATATGCTACAAAATTAAAAACTGTCCAAATATGCATTTATATGTCCAATAAAAACCTGTCCATTTTCTTCAGAATGCTTGGAATCAAGTTTAAATCAGTCTGAAAACCGAAACAATCCCATAGGAAAAAATACGCCATGTCATGGAAATCCTCCCCTTAAGTAATGACGATTTCTCGAAATAGGTGCTCAATCCGTTCCATGAAAACGTTGCAGCTGCAACTAGCTGAGGTCCACAACGAACTCATCGAACCAGTAGCAGCTGATGAAACATTACTACAACGTTATTACGCTGGAAGATTCAGGTGTCTTGGCTTGCCCGTAGAAATGAATATGGAAATTTAGTTACAAAAGCCTTGAAAATATTAATCAACTTCACTTACGTAAAGCGAAAAGGGTTTTTCGTCTATAGAAGCATTTAAACTAAATGCAGGAATCGTCTGTTATTGCCTGCAAACAACTGACTTTCATGTCTTTCTAATGTAGGTCCATGTACAGACGCAGAAACAAAATTTGGCCCATATGAATTTTCCAAGTTTCAGTTATAACATAAGGCGCATGGTCACTGTTCTGCACGTACTACTCGGCAAGGCGAACTTCTGACTTGGCCTTGTAGGTCACGGCACTCCAGTCGACCAGAGGTCTGTATGTCACGATATGTGTCACAGCGTTGTTGCACGTATTTCCGCGTAGAAAATTTGCTCTTCTTGTTAGTACAGGGACATCGTTTTGTTTTTACTAACATTTCTAATATTAATCTGACTATACCTTTGGATTAACGGTTGAGAACCGGAAACATTGTTTATTACCCCTTCCACAATCGGAGTTTGATGATACTGGTGTAAAACGCAAACAAATCATTTTACTAAGTGTAGGAGGAAAGGAAAGCAGTGCATCCAACTTGGAAATATTACGTTTTTGAGAGTGATAATTTGGTTTTTATTTAGTAAAAATACAATACAGTATTAACAATACGCGTTTTTACTCACGAACTGAGCTATCCATGCGGATGTATTCATTATGCAGTGTATATTATACTGTCTTGTAGCACATTAGCATACCTTATAGAGAGTGCATTAAAATTTAAAAATATATTTACAAAAATTGTTGAAAATGGTGGCTGTTCATTTCTATGGAGGCTTCAGTTCTTTTGTGCATATTATCGCATATATAAGGCACTGAAAAACTGGAGAGCAGGGATCTACTCTTCCTTGACAGTAGTTATGATGCAGAGGAGAGGTTGAAAGGAGCATAGAGAAATTAATCAGTTTGGCAGAAAAATAGTGGTCTAAGTAATTTGTAGAAAGTGACATTTGTGTATAAGGGGTAGATTAAAGAAGAGATCTTACAAGGGTCCCTCTTTTTAAGTTTGCCCCAGTTACATCCTGCAATGTTGAACGTTCATTTTCAGCATACAAGTTTGTATTATCAGAAAAAGGTGACCCTTCACAAAATCTGGGAAAACCCCTGTAGTTTATTGTCATTTAAACTACGGCAAAAACAGTTGCATTGACACACGTGACATTATTTGGTATTTGTTATCAGAAATTTTTAAACAGTACAGTTACGCGTTATGTGAATCTGTCATTAGAAGTGCAATAAAGAATTCTCAGTTTATTATTTTTTTTTTTTTAATTTCAGTGCATAGTTACATGCATATTTAGGCAGTTTTTATTGCATATAAATCCTCGGTCTGCTTATAACTAGAACAGGCAGCGGAAGCGAATTTGACACACACGTAAGCAAGCACGTTCCGTGTTTTGTATACGATTACTGCGTGTTATAAAGTCAAGACAATACAATCATTGTATATAAGGGTTAATATCGGAAAAGTCTAAAATGCTGGAGAGGTTGACAATAAATGTTGGAAATCATACTTAAATTGTCACAAATGTGATAAAACATAAGTCTGAAAATATGTTATATATATATATATATATATATATATATATATATATATATATATATATATAGTTTTTGCATTACAGTTTTAGAATGCCGAAAACTGTGTATGGCGTACAATTTTGCTTTCCCTATATTTAACTGTTACATTAATTCATTTATCACATCTATTCCGTACCTTACTTTTCTTGCATGTTGTTCGCCTGGTTTCGGTTCCTGCTGCAATGAACAACAACATTCATTTTCAAAGTTTCAAATGAAAATGACCGCCAATTTCTACATCAAGTTTATAACAATCGCACTTATCTGATAAAATTTTTGCAATTTTGCATAAAGAATTGAAACCACCGTTTTTTTTGTATTAGGCCTACTATGTGATGTAGAAATGAAATTGATAATATGAAATATTTTACATATGCGCCCTTGGTTTCAGCCGATGTTGAACGCAGTTTTTTTCGCATACAAGGTCATACTATCCGACACTCGGCGGTAATTTTTTTCATTTGAAACTGCAAAATGTCTTAACTCTGCTTGTTTGTGCTTGCTTTAAATCGAGTTGAGATAACGGGCTTCCTACCTTCTTTATTTTACACTTATCTTTCAAGATTAAAACAGAAAAAAATCTTTGTAAAAGATATTGAACATTATTTATTTTCTTTGGAAACGAATACTGGTAACACTCACAGATAAACATATTAAGACTAAAACACCAAGAAAGACAAATGAACATTTATAGGATTGTAAGAAACCACTAATAAATACAACAATCAATAACACACACGTACATGTGCTAAAAGCGATATCTCAGCTGCAGATTGGAGCTAACTGCCTTCCGGTCTGCATCAAGAAGTCATTCGCGTGTCTGCTGTCCCACGATCACGTGACTACAGCTGCGCTGGTCCAAACACCACCGCAACCACCCGTTTGTCATGCAGCATTTTCCCTTGCCTCATGCCCCGCACGCAAGTCCAGAAGCTAGCTTGGCGAGGTTCAGAGGAGAAATTGAACCTCGGAACCATTCGTAAGCATGTATTCGTATATGTGTGCGATCTCTGCGGTGCAAAGGTTTTCATAGGACAAAAATACATCAGAGCCGCAAGTAAACTTATTAAAGATGCGCAAGAAACAACGAATGATAGTGTAAATTATAAATAAATGTATTTAAACAATTAAATTGTATTTCCTGGGGGTTCTCTGAACCAATGAACGCATAGGACGCACCGCACTGGTTAGTGGGTAAAAAACTCGTGTTATGACGTACCATTATATACGAGCGTAATAAAAGAAGAAGTGTCTCATGTAACGATACTAACATATTTAAGCTACGTAATCTAATTGCCCAAGCTTTAAAAATGGGAAACCTTTCAAATAAATATGCGACACTCTGACCCAATTTTGAGCAAGTAAAATAGCTATTAAAATTTCTATGTAATTTATATGCAATTAATGTAAAGTAAAACATGTTTCCCCCGCCTGTGTGTCTGCCTTTCTGTAGCGGTGGGACTTGCGTGTGCCAATGATCCTGAGAGCTATGCTGAGGTATACAATTTTACCCAATTAATCAAATTATATTTGGTCAATAACAAGAACTGTACTTCTATTAACATGAAATGGTGCATGACCAGTAGAAGATCCTTATATTGTTATCAGACAAATTTGAACAGCATTATACTTCCTATAGGTCAGCGGTGGCGAAAATATAATCGTGCGCCGAGCCACTGTGTAACCTGCAACGTGCATAGCAACTATGGAGGGAGACGGACACCCGAAGGGGAAGTGAAGCAACTGTCTTACTTATTAACGGATTTTCATTTTCCTTACGTCAAGCACTTAAAATATAATTTTATACAGTACAAGGCTACAAACTAATGTTTAGTACGTGTAACGAAGAAATAAATGAACAATATCACAACCTAAAATTAACTGTCTTCAGAATGTCTCTGCGACAAAGTTTCAAAATCAGGAATTACGTCACTTACTGCCAGTCGTAGTTGATCACGAAGGTGTTTGTCTGTCAGTCGTGATCTAAATTTGGTTTTTACTATTTTAATTGTTAAAAATAATTTTTCACAAACGTAAGTTGTAGCGAACATGGCTTCAACAGAACAAGCGAAAGAACGAAGCTTCGCATATTTATTTTTTGGCAAAGATTTGAAATGCAAATCTAGTCTTTCAGGTGAAGCTCCCTGTAAAGCAGATTTGAATAATTTCAAGGGAAAAATTGTTCCGGGGCCGGGTATCGATCCCGGAACAATTTTTCCCTTGAAATTATTCAAAGATTTGAAAGTTCAACATTTGTCAAGTCCTTACATCTAGCTTTCATTTGACATCGCATAGTAAATCAGTGAGTTCAAATTGAAAAGCTAACCGCATTATTCGTAAATTTGCTGAAAAAGGGTCGACGTACAAAGATGATGATGATGATGATAATGACAATAACACTTAACCTTTTAATGTCTCATCAGTAACTTGTAGTATAATGCCGTTTTATGTTATACAACCGTTTTCCTCGTAATACTTGTGAACAAATCATACATTTAATATTCTCATTATATTGACAGCAAAAAAATGCGTCCTCCCATCCTACTTGGAACTTTCGTACATGGTTTCCAGAGAGATATATGCCACTCGCAAGTCAGAGACAAATACAAATGGAACGAAGTTTGACTCCAGTGAATGTGAGGGTGGGGGTTGGCGGAAGTTAGAAGCAAGCGAAATGCACAGCTATCACTGCGAGCCACAATGTCTCGCGAGTCACGTTCTCGCCATGGCTGCTATAGATGAATGGTGAGGTACCAGACAAAAAGAGACAACTGCTGGGAGGTTGGGCTTGATGCAGACAACTCCATATAGCAAAACGTTTTTACGAAATAAAAAAAAAGATCATGAAGAAAATGACAAGATTTAATTTAATGTAACTGAAAGAAAACTACCACAAATGTAAGTGAATAATGAATTATATGAACTGTTCAAGGAGCCAGGTAACACATTCACAAAAATTTGTCGTCCACAATTGGCTTGATACTCGACAAGAATGGAGGAATTAAGAACAGCAAAGAATGTATTTCTATCCATCACAGGGAGAAGTAGATCTAAAGGAAGACCAAGAACAAGATCAGAAGATAAAGACGCCAAAATTATTGCAGCACGTAATCAGATGTCTAAGGCAAAGTGGCAAAAGCTTCTACGGGAAGGGCCCCATACATGCAGAGCAGTGGCGTGTGGTGATAAATAATCCTGGTGGTGCACAAATATTTATTATGATTATGATTATCATATTATTATTATTATTATTATTATTATTATTATTATTATTATTATTATTATAGGTACTAACTACTACATAACTATTAACATATGTTACGTAGGTATATATTTACATAATTTTGTTAGTCAAGAAATTGCAGTTAATCAGTTTCCTATGTAGATCCAGTAATAGCAAAGTAAAGTGTTCAATTTCTATTGCAGCACACCGTAAATAATATTGTTTTCGCTATACTGCGTTTTATAACACAGTTCAGACGTTCACAAGCATTCGATACGTGTGTCGTCTCATCAGCCTTGACTCTAAAAAGTCAGCAGCTTTCTTTATTTCTTTGAAATCCCATCATGGCATACATCAAAATGGCTTGAAGGCCTTCGTTCTGTATAGTGTTTGATGTGCTCTTAAACACTATTCCTCTTTCCAAATGTTCCTTAAGAGTGCGTCTAATTCAGAACTGAAATTGATGAGGCCAAGAAAAATACTAGCGTTTAAAGATGAGTTTCCGTTTTCGTGACCTCTCAAAGCCAACTCAAAAGCTCCACAAAACCGCTCGCACATATCTGTTCTTGGTAACTTTATCATTGTGAAGTGCAACAAGCCAATTGAATCCAATTGTGTATGTATGTTTGTTTGACCCAACACTGCTAATTTAACATTATTGTTGATGTGTGCAGCTGAAGAATCGTGTTTTTTAATTCTTTCATTCATGTGCTTCAAATCAATCATACCTGCAGAACGATAATCTACATTATTTAGTTACTACGCACAGTCCTAAATTCAAACAGAACAATAAATAAAATTCATAAAACGTACTTATTTTTGTCAATAAATGTTCGCCATCGAACAATAGGCGAGGAAAACAAAATATAGCGTCTTTTATATTGCAGTCGCATATTGCATTTTTCGTAAGTCCGAATGTTTAATTTTTGTTGTCACTTCTGTATTACTGTTCTTCGTCACTTATAATTTTAATTCATGTGTAGGTCTACGTATCTTCTTTATTTTGGTCTTTTCGTGTAAAGGTCTTATAGAAAACTACACATTTAAAAGATTTTGCTCACTATTCATAGTAACATTTATGATGGAACGAGCTTGAGAACACATCTGAAAGTGCTCCTAACCCCTCCTACGCTCACAGTACTGCCTCCCTACCATGCTCCAAAGCCTGCCAGTGAAACAGTGCTACTGCGCATGCTCGAATGGAACAGTGTGCCGCACGTGTCGAGCGGTACACGTAAGTCCCAGGCGTCAACAAGAACAGTACACATAGGCCCGATTGTATAAATCATTTAATCTTAGATCAGAGGTTAAATGGATCCTTGTTCCAGCTGAACTTGGAATTTTGTGTTGTATAAAGTCAAATCTGAGATTAATTTGTCTCAAACTAAAGTCAACTTTGACTGAAGAAATTTCTCCGATTAAGTTAGATGATCCAAGTTCAGTTGTTTCTTTTCCGTTTGAAATATACGAGTGACAGATTGTGCAAATAAAATATCCATTATTTTTAATATTAATAGATATGATAGGTACATTTATATATTTCTTTCAATTTCTTGCCTTAATACACAAACATTCTTATATTTTATAAGGCTCTAACGTGTTCAGCAGTATCAAATAACATAACCTATAATTATATTATGTTTATAACAACCATTAATTATTAATGGATATGATAGGTACATTCATAAATTTTCAATTAACCGTATTACTAAACGAAAATTGTCGTTTTATAAAGCTTTATTATGTTTAGCAGTATCAAACACCATAACATGATAACTCGGAGAACAGTCAACCTTCTTCTTATTGTCCGCCATTATTTACATTGCACAAAAAACCAGTGTCTCCAACAGAGTGTACGGAAAGTCGCCAAAAAGTAGTTGTAAAGTCGCTAGATTTCTCTTTATCAACAAAGAAAGATTAAATTTTGTCACTATGGGGTGCTAAAAAGGTCACTAAATCCCTATTTAAGCAATATAAAAGTTAAAAGAAATTGTTGTTGAAAAAGAGATAGAGTCGCTAGATTGGCAACACTGAACAAACCTGTCCCCGCATCACGTATTTCACCTGTTTATGCGATGTTGCCAAATCCTTTTCACGTGAACTTAGATTGCATTTGAACCAAGGTAATTTGATCGCAGAAAAGTTTTATACAATAGAAGAAGTGTCTGAACTCGGTTCACTTTTCGATCTTCGATCAAAGTTGATCTTTAGTCAGGGAGTTTTATACAATTGGGCCATACAGTGTTATTTTTACATAGTATTATAATAAAGAATTATGTCGCTCACATAGTCTACTGCAGCTCATTGATATAAATTTAAGAACATGTGTTATTTGAAGAGGTGATGCAATGCTCCTGTGCTCCTTAAGAGAAATCGCCACTGATGCAGAGACTTCCCTGGATGTAAGTCTGTACAATTCTAAATCCACAGGCAAATCTCCTCGTGTATGGACAAAAAGTATTAATACTTATAGCCTTGAGATACGTCTCCAACGTTCTGCGGCTGCTTGAATACTTCCGATTGGAGCGCTCTCCAAATTAAGCGGGAGAACAAGTAAACGTAGGAACAAATGATACTGTGAGCATATGGTCGAAATGTCGTCCTTGTTTCGTTTTAAGCAGTTCTCAGTAGCGAAATGGCGGCAAGATATGAAAGTACAGATTTGAGAAACTATTCGCACGCATTTCTTTGAATTTACAACCATGAAAAATAGTATTTCTCAAGTGAATGCATTTCTCCACAGGAAATAATTGATTTCAACGATATCTGACAACTTCTTGGTGACCTACAAGTTTAGGAGATCTGAGCATGTATGGACAATCATTCAGATCTCTCGAAGGTAAATCTGTACAGATAGGTCTCCGATAAAGCCCATTCACAATGAAAATTAAACATAACCGCAACATAAACACAGAAGTTTGCGCCCAGACTACCAAATGGGATCATTCACAATGATTCACATAAGCATTGACATAAACATTACCGTAAGACGTTTACATGAAAGTTTGCAAACTCCAAACTTTCATGCTTATGCTTACGTGATTAGCAAACAGAACACAATCGTGAAGCGCTGGAGTATACGACAGAATATGATGAAATGGCGTCGTTGTTATGTTTTCATGGTTACCAAATTAAAGAATGTCACAAAATGATCCAACAACTTCAAAAACTACAGAAAAGAATTCAATTGCAATGGATACCTGCACATTGCGGAATTGCTGGAAATCAAACTGCTGACTTTCTTGCCAAAAAAGGATCCAATTTAATTCAGAATACAAATACAAGCCTATCTTTTACATCCATCAAAAGACTAATTAAAAATAAATATAAAATCAAGCAAAACCAAACACTATGTACCAAAGCCAAAGATAAAAAATGGAGCATTTTAATAAAAAAAAAACAGAAATTATTCCAGAAATCCCACGTAAATCTGCAGTAGCAAAATTCAGACTGGTTACAGAACACGATTATTTGGCCAAACACTTGAATAAAATAGGAATTTACACGAATCCAAATTGCCCTCTATGCAACAAAGAAGAAGAAATAACTGAAGATCATCTACAAACATGAGAAGTTCTACCTGAAGGATCCACCACAGAGAAATATTGGAGAGCAAGAACGCTAATGGCTTCGTTGCCAAAGCCCGGCATTAGATAACATCAACATGGTTACCAAGTATGTTTGCTGTTATGTTTATGTTCCCATCGTGAATGATGGTATGACTTCTTGATTTTACTGTAACGTTAAGTTAACGCTTAGGTTATGTTTAATTTTCATTGTGAATGAGCCTTAAGTCTTGGCGTGTATGGAGCCCTTTAAAGGACTGTTAGGCCGAAGATTACGGAAAACTCTTCTTACGCTAGTTTTTTCATTATTCTGTGTCATCAAGCTGTAACAAATTAAATAAAATTTAGTCCCTTGTTTAACAACGCTGTTATCAACAACCGTTCAATTTGGGCGGAAGAAATGCGACTACTCAGCATTCTGCGACGGAAGACGAGGAAAGCTTACTACTGAAGTAGGCAACCTGAATGTACGGACTGCAATAATTCCCAACACTATCACTAACTTAACATGTTTGCGTTTGAAATAGCAGCGAAGAGTGGGAGGAATGTCACGTGATACAACACTCATCCATTCATGTAAAGGCATGTCTTTCACTGCAAACCTAGTATCCACCAATCATCCCTACCGCCTTCCTTTTCGTCTTAGCATACGATCCATATATCTTAATGTTGTTTATCATCTAATACCTTCTGCCCCGAACTCGTCTCCCGTTTACCATTACTTCCAGTGCACGCTTCAGTAGGCAGTTTCTTCTTAGCCAGTGACCCAGCCAATTTTCTTTTCCCATCCTGATCAGCTTGAATATCATTCTTTCGTCATCCACTCGTTTTATGTTAAACTATTAGCCTTGTTGCCTCATACATTTATAGCTAAACACCAATCTATGTTTCTAAAAGAACGGAACGATCAATTGGCGTCAGGAGAATGTATTGTAATTGGTGACTTCGCTGAAAATTATGCGCTTGTGATACAGGATTCTGTTCAAGGGGTTCATTGGAATTACAGACAGGCCACGATCCACTCTTTTGTTGTATTTTGTTATTTATTTGTATTGGGTTATTTTACGACGCTGTATCAACATCTATAGTTATTTAGCGTCTGAATGATATGAAGGTGATAATGCCAGTGAAATGAGTCCGGGGTCCAGCACCGAAAGTTACCGAGCATTTGCTCGTATTGGGTTGAGGGAAAACCCCGGGAAAAACCTCAACCAGGTAACTCCCTTTTGTTTTATATTACTAAGAAAATAATCTTATAGAAAACAAGAACATTTTAGCAATAACAGAGTACCTACAGCATGACACAAACGCTGTCCATCTTTTTCAAACTGAATTAATGAAATTTGTGAAAAAGGAAATGGCAAACATTAATGAAATAATTTATTTTTCCGATAGAGCCAGCGCGCAATATAAAAATGTAAAAAATGTTGCAAATCTATGCTTCCATGAAGAAGATTTCGGTATTAGCGCTGAATGGCATTTTTTCGCGATATCTCATGGAAAGGGACCTTGTGATGGTATTGGGGGTGCCACTAAAAGACTTGCGGCGAAAGTCAGTCTCCAATTAAGTCAGGATCCCATCACAACGTCTGAAAAATTATTTATGCTCGACCATGCCGAAATGTAGTAATTATACACCTGGTAGCAGTCCTTTAATGCATGTCATTAAAGTTCAGGTTTTCGATTATTCTCGGATATGCAATCGAAAGACAACGAGGGAAACGTCACGGAGGCTGGAAATCCAATGCTGTCGCAGAAGGCTATGTTCTGTTACTATAATAATTAGCGTTAAATGTAAATAATATCCAAATAAATTCAATTTGTCATCTCGTTTTTCAATTCTGAATCAATTTCCAGGTTATATTAAAATTAGTTCATGTTATTCTCTAGATTACATCAAGGTCAATGACATTAATGCTCCTCGGAAAAAATCAATACTTTCGCGTCTGCGCACATCTCACAATTTACGACCTATGCACAAGGTCACTTCCGATCTTCAGTCAGATACGAATAAAATGAATACTTCTGAATAATTTCAAGTTAGAAATATAGTTGAGCATAAAAAGTCGTATGAAACTTGCCTATAATGGTAATTAAGATGCTCGTATGAAAATTACGAAACTCGCTTGCGCTCGTTTCATAAACAAACATACTCGCGTCTTAATTACTATCATTATAGGCTCGTTGCTTAATGTACTATTATCTGGGCTCAAAAAATATGAATAACATTTCCATATTTTTACTCGGGAACAACACATAAAACAATGAAATTCTGAACTCTAGATACGAGAAAACAAAACCAATATCTGGCATGTTGAAGTTGCATTCCTTTATCCCACTTTCAATAACAGAGCTCCTAACCAAACAGCGCTCTTCTGAAAATGAAGGGAAGCTTGTTCGCATTCATAATAGTACATTATGCAACGAGCCTATAATGGTAGTAATTAAGAAGCGAGTATGGATGTTTATGAAACGAGCGCAAGCGAGTTTCATAATTTTCACACGAGCTTCTTAATTACCATTATAGCCGAGTTTCATACGACTTTTTATGCTCGACCATATTTCTAACTTGAAATTATTCACATGTATACATTTTATTTGTATCTGACAAGATCGGAAGTGACCTTGTTCTAGATCGTGAATTGTGAGATGTGCGCAGACGCGAAAGTATTGATTTTTTTCGAGGAGCAATAATGTCACTGACCTTGGTGTAATCCCGTTAAACTTGGTATAACCTTGATTATTGAATTCGACATTGGAAAACGAGATGACAAATTGAATTTATTTGAATATTCTTTACAATTAACGCTAATTATTATAGTAACAGAACATAACCTGCGGCAGTATTGGATTTCCAGCCTCCGTGACTTTTCGCTAATTCTCTTTCGATTGCATATCCGAGAATAATCGATACTTGCGGTTTTATAACGGTACAAAGCTGACTTGTCATTGGCTGAACATCTGTAAGCTGAGTTGTCATTGGCTGAAAACACCTGTACTTTAATGACATGCATGATCGAGCATAAAGATTAATGTACATTACTGTGTTCTTCTGCACTAGATATATGTGATTTTTCTCTATATTATTATATAAATATGAAAAGTTTGGCTTGAATAATTTATTTCTTCTATTCGTGTAAAATAATGTAATTTAATTACAAGTGTTAACTGCTCATTATTATGAGATCGTCGCTTCAAGGACGTAGCCTGACCCAGTGATGTATCCCAGGTCCTGCTCACACCATCAACGCGGAGCATCCGACCTGGTAAGTAATTTAATTCTGATAGAACTATTTGGAATACCATCCTATAATTTTGTAGTGTTAGACAATGGATTTAATGATATTAAAATATATTTTTAAAATAATTTTAAAACATTGTCTACAGGTGAATATATAATATTATAAAAATAAAATGCATAAAACTGCCTCAAATTTTATTTTTAACTCTATAAAGTACATTCTATAAAAAGGGCTTCATTTTACCTTTAACCCTTCAGTACTCGCGTGGATTACAATAGTAATCCACTGATATTTAATCCTGTATTACGTCACCGCCTGCAGCACTGCGTAGCTGAGCGTCAATGCTATTTCTCGTCAGTCTAAGCGAGGCATCACTGGTGTTTAGACGTATTTGTCGCAACGCTTTGCAAAGTCATACGGCGTTTTATCAAGTTATACACAGTTTTTCCGAGTGGATTACCATTGTCAGTTTTTTGCTCAGGTAAGTGAAATAGTTTTTATATGGTTATGAGTGATGTAATGCAGTAACTTTATGAAAAAAAAATGTGTGATATCGTTCAATCCTCTTTTGTAGTTGGCTGCAATGGGTACGGAAAATACAAGCAATATTTGCGAGTGGCTAGATGAAGATCTGGATGACGGCATTGAAAATGAAAGTGATGACGAAAGCAACAGAGAAGATCTTTTGAATGAAGTTCACGATTCTAATTCAGAACAAGACAATGAGGATGATGATTATGGTGATGATGAAAGACTAATGTCTATAAATGATGGAAACTGCTATACGGGTAGAGACAACACGACAATTTGGCAGAAAGAACCAGTAGCTCAACGTGGGAGAAGAAGAGCACAAAATGTAGTGATTCATTTACCGGGCCCTAAAAGAGCTGCAAAAAATGCGCGGACACACACAGAGAGTTTTGACTGCTTTATTGATAAGACAATAATCAATGTAATTGTAAGGTGTACTAATATTTATATTGAAAAAGTGAAGCGTAATTACGGACGTGACAGAGATTGCAAATTGACAAATGACGTTGAAATTCGAGCACTCTTGGGTATTTTGTATCTCGCTGGCGCTTTGAAATCGGGTAGACTGAACGTAAGAGAACTATGGGATAAAAATGGCACAGGTATAGAGTCAATTTACCTGACTATGACCTACAATAGATTCCAATTTTTGTTACGATGTCTACGCTTTGATAACATTCATGACAGGCAGGAAAGAAAAGTAATTGATAAACTGGCTGCTGTACGTGAAGTGTTCGAGTTATTTGTTCAGAATTCACAAAGGTGCTACATTCCAAGCGAATATGTAACTATAGACGAGCAGTTGGTTGCTTTCAGAGGACGATGTCCCATGAAAGTGTGTATGCCTACTAAACCAACAAAATATGGGATCAAAATTTTTGCTATGGTGGATGTGAAAACATATTACACTCATAACTTGGAAATTTATGCTGGTATTCAACCAGATGGTCCATTTCACCAAAGTAACAGTGCACATGCAGTGGTGAAGAGGCTGGTTCATCCCATCAAAGGAACAGGAAGAAATGTGACCACCGATAACTGGTTCACGAGCATACCTCTGAGTTTAGATCTTCTAGAAAATGACAATATTACACTTGTAGGGACCTTGAAAAAAAACAAAAGAGAAATCCCTCGTCATTTCACAACTACTCAAGACAGGCAAGTTAACAGTACATTGTTTGGATTCAATGAAAGCTGCACAATTATTTCGTATGTACCAAAGAAAAACAAAACAGTGTTAGCATTATCAACCATGCATTATGATAAGGCAATGGATGAGGAAACGGGAGGAAGCCAGAAACCTGAAATAATATCATTCTATAATAGAACTAAATGTGCTGTGGATGTCCTGGACCAGTTATGCTCAGCCTATGATGTAAGCAGAAATTCACGCCGCTGGCCTCTGACTATTTTCTTTGACTTACTAAACATAGCAGGTGTCAATGCTCTTGTTGTTTATTCTGCAAACAATCAAAAAATGCTACGGAAAAACTTCCTAAAAACCCTTGCTCTGGACCTAATGAAGCCACTAATTTTCGAGCGTATCACCCGACAGACAATTCCAAGAGAAATAAAGAGAAGAGGAGAGCAACTGTTAGGCATTCCACAAACAAGTCAAGAAGAAGGAACACGGCCAGGAGGTATTGGCAGGTGCTACATGTGTGGTAGAACAAGAAACAAGAGCACAAGACAATCTTGTTTCCAGTGCTTGAAGAGAATTTGTCCTACTCATTCAGATGTAATTTGTTTGAACTGTGTAGAAGAAATGCGTAGGTCTACTCAGATAATTGAATCAGTTGTAGATTAGACTCACGTGTGTAAAGTGTGAACTGCAAACATAAAAATGAAAGTGCATCAATATCCTTCTTACAATACACAAAAACTTCAGTAAAATATTACAAGTGAAGTGAGAATGATTGTTACAGCCCTGAATTTTTTCATTGCTACACCCCTGAGTGAGGTATTTAGTTATCAAATATGACGTAAGAAAGGTCAGCAGCAGTGAACTTTCGTTTCCTGCGGGAGAGATTACATCAAGAGTTCAGGTGACCTTCAAACAGCGAGTGAGTAACAATGCTAGATATCCTACATAATTATGATGATAGTGAACTAACTCGTAACTATGGTGGTAACTTATGACTCAAAGACACGTCCAGTGTGGGAATATTATGCAAACATGTCACTTGAATGCAATTTGTGTACTATAATATATTTCATTATTAATAATTGTATTTAATACGTTCCTTTATGCGTAACATTTCCATTCTCAATACTTAATAACTGAAAACAATATATTTCTTAACCTTTAAATCTAATTGCAATGTTTAAACCTTGTCTGTAAACAAAAACAAATGTGAATTACCATTGTAACCCAGGTGAGTGCAGGGGCCTGTTTCTCAAAAATACTAGTTTAGTAGTTCACCAGTTACTAGTTACCAGAGAATATTTCACCAGCTCTAGTAGATTCTGTTTCTCAAACTATTTTACCAGTCTAGCAACTTGTGACAATCTTTCACTAGTCACATGATCTGCTTCAGTAGTCAGCTGATTGAGTTCATTTGTTTATAGTCATTGGTAAGTATTGTTATTTGATGTTAGAAGGCTAAGTTGTTTGTGTTTTGGTTTTGATTTCTCTTTTCGATTGAAATTCCATCAATTGGAAGCAAATTAACTATACTCAATAAGATTAACGAATGAAAGCATATATTGTTCGGTGCTTTTTCAAGCATATAAACAAAAAATGATAAAGTAAACCAATGGAAAAATAATTTTATAATGTGTGAGGCTGTGGAACCATTACCTCAGAACAAAGATTATGCAACTTTGATACGTACCAATTCAAGTTCACAGTATCATAATATGAACATATTATGTAGTTAATGAATATACTGCCGACATGAATGCCACTTATGACTTGATGAAAAATTCGCTATTTTGTTTTTCGGTTTTACATTTGATCTATTCAAAAATTAGTGTCGTTTTATATTTAATTTGTAGACTGAAGTTGACAATGTCAGAAGAACTGGCAGTGAAGGAGGAAAGCCAGCAAAAATTACTGCAGTTGATGAATTGGTATTAGAATATTAGGAAAAAATTCTGCAAGTGTTGCTGGTCTAGGACAGAGGCATTGGAAAATAATCAACATCCCGATTTGTAAAGCAATTTGTATTTGAAGCTTTGCTGATAATTCATGACTTCTATTTGTTTGTCTTGTTATGACAGAACAACTATCCAAGCTTTTCAGCACTTTACCTAAACTGTTCATTATATTTAAACAATGCTCCAATAAAGGAATAATATTTGTTCTCTCTATATAGTTTTAGCTCTTCTCACAACAACTTCAATCGGAATCACTAAATCACATAAGCTTAAAAAAATAATTACAACATTTTGTTTCGATTATCTGAGAAAGGTTGTCACTGGTAACTGATAATATAGACATCACCAGTCTTTAGAGTCTTGTAGGAATATTCCTGTTGAATACTAGTATAATCAACTAGATTAGTATTTTGAGAAACAGAATCACTTATGAACTGGTGAAATCGACCAATATTACTAGTCTGTGAACTGGTAACTACTACTTTACCCTTGTAGTTTCTAGAAACACAGACTTGTAAAATAAACTAATATTACTACTGTACATACTAGTAATACTAATCCACGAGTTTTGAGAAACAGGCCCCTGGTGTTACGAAATTTAACGCGAGTGACGAAGAAATTGACATATACGGCGATTCTCTATGATGAATATAACCGGAGATGAGCTTAGTTGTAAGTGAAGAGATGTGCAAAATTTTGATAAATTTGATCATAATTAATAATGACTTATATTTTATCCATTAGAATACACTGATAAGAGTTTGAGAAACATCGGAGACCCTAAGGTCAATAATCACCTGATTTTGTTCGATATGGCGTGGAATGACTCATGTACGGAGTATAGCGCAGGGAACACACGGCATGTCTGCTGCTGTTCAGTGAACCGTGTCAAAACAAAACAAGCTAGACGGTTGGAAATGAGTGTTCCAATAGCAGAATTTGTACCGAGCGCTTCATTGGAAAAAAAAAGAAACCTTATTTTATCAGAAAGAAGGTGAAAATTTTCTTTTGATTAAAATGATTAGTCACTCGTACTGTATAGATCAAACATGGGCATCGTGCCTCACTTGAGAATTTGTGCCTCAATGACCTTCACAGAGCTTATCGCTCTGAGTGACACCTTCACAGTCCCCGTTCCTCCCTCACGTAGCTCCTAGGCGTGGGCAGGTTCTATATCAGTTTCATAAGCAATATCAGTGGTGGCATAATGGCATTATCAAAGCTGTGTGTACGCATTAGAAAACGATTATTTCATAAGAAATGGCAGGAAGAGTTTTTTTTTGCTGTTTAGAAGGGGAGAACATACGATGTATGTTATGCTCGAAAATCCTATTAGGCATTAATAAATTTAATATACAACGACATTACTCCTTATGTCATAAAGAACATGCTGAATTAGAAGGTAAGACAAATTAAATGCTATTTTTTCGTGCTATTCCGAAGAAAATGTATGATCTTAACATTTCCATACTATACTAAATGCGACATTATACCACAGTCTACTATATACAGTCACGAAGCTTGAGTTTTGAGGGTGCTAGAAACAATAGACTGTGACGGTTCTATTTTGCATTGCCTGTAATGATGCGATATTAGCGATCCTAGTGGTGAGCAACTATCTAATGTTTGCATATTTACTACGTATTGAGCTTCGTGACTGTATATACTAGACTGTGATTATACCTTAAACACGCTGCATTAAAAGGTAGGCCTACGAGGAATTAAATGTTGTTTGTACGTATTATTTCCAAAAGAGATTTATAAAAAATATCAAATGTGCGTAGAAAACGAAATATGATTTTCTGAAATTATTTTAG
This sequence comes from Periplaneta americana, assembly GCF_040183065.1. NCBI lineage: Eukaryota > Metazoa > Arthropoda > Insecta > Blattodea > Blattidae > Periplaneta > Periplaneta americana. The sequence continues at coordinate 153,026,098 of NC_091131.1, read as the reverse complement.
GTCGAGAACGTGCAAATCTATTAAGTAATCTTGATAAACGTCAGAATATTCAAGAAAATTAACGTAGACAACGTGATGTAATATTATTGGCTAGTTACGCAATTTCTCGCCTGTGATATAAATAAATTCAATGATGGAGAAATAGTAAAGAGGTTTATGATTAAAGCTGCCGAATTAATTTGCCAAATTGAATAAAAAGTTCTCGATTCTCTCACGTTAACCAAGCGCTTTCCTAATAATTCGCCACTGACAGCCTTAGCGATTACGATAAGGTGACGCAGGTCACAGCAGTTTATATTTCCCATCCTACTCTGCAGTCTCCTCTCCTAGTAAACAAACTATTTCAAATCGAGTGCCTCACGTAACCGAAAATTGTGCCCATGTATGGTTTAGATACTCGTAAAGCAAGTATATACTGTCCGTTACTCAGGAGAAGACGAGCGGAAAGAATGTGACCTTCATGATTATCGCTGTTGATTGTTATAAACATCCCTCAGATAAGCATCCCAGTAGCCAGGTTATTACTCGTGCAGGAAATATGAGTAACAATGCGAATGGAAATTAAAGCTAAGTTGAACAGAAGGAGACCTAATGTTTCCGCTTACTGCAGTACAAATATTGGACGTGTTGTCTTAAGTTATCTGTTCACATCCCTTCCTCCTCAGTCCGCTCTCGTCTTCTCCTGAGTCACCGACAGTAGTCAATGTAAATAATATTGTTTTTATTGTGATTTATTGTATTATTGTAATTTCCACCACATGTAGGCCTATGTATGTATGTATGTATGTATGTATGTGGACAATAAGGTTCAAAAGGAATGGACCGGCGAAGTTCCACAACATAACAGTGCGTACGCCCGTCTCCTTAAAGCTCCAGTTCACAAGATGATACAATTAAACCATGTAATTGTGCTGTATTTTGTTCTAAAATATGTTATAAAATAAAACGAAGGGTTGATTCTAGCTGCATCAGGCCTTTGAGGAGTGAAATAGCAATAAAATTGATAAATATTATAACATAACTTCTAGCGACTTTATTCTTTACAGTTCAATTTGGCATCCTAATATACAGTCTTATAAAGTGTTTACAAGAGTGACGTGATTTGTAACAATTGTTGTGATAAATGCATAAGAAAAATGTAATTTTGTGGTTAAAAATTGAAAAAAAAAATTCTGTACCAAGCAACTATGGAATTCACAACATTTTTAGCTTCAGATTACTAGCCAATTAAAGAAATTATACTTATGAATAGTTCATTTTTCACTTGTAATACTCCTTTACCCTTAAAACTAAAGAAAAAAGGCATTTTACAAGTAACTTCAAATTAGTGTAACTCTGAAAATATTGAGAATAGGATCCATGTTTATATGGCGTTTTTTCCTCAAAATGTCTTCGGAAATATGTTCCATAAGTAGCAGTAACTCCTCGTGAATCACTCTGTATATTTTAAAAAGTGCAATTTAAACATTCAAAACTCTGTAAACAATCGAAAAATCAGCATTGGCTTTTACTTATTGGGTAAAAAATATACTGTGAAACAAAAAAGTAAGCCTATCTAGATTCGTTCTAGAAAATAATGTTCTGGTGTACATAAGATGGCTTTAAATAAAAGATGGATTCCATGCGTTACGTACTGGCATTCAGAATAATTTTTCTATAAAAAATCTTGTTTAAAATATGTTACATTTAATAAATTAAATTTGACCACATAGTTTAAAAAAAAAAAAAACTATTGGAGGTTATGTTTATTTAGAAAAATACATTTCAGAAACAAAATGTGTCCTATATTGAATGTGGTATATTTCGTTACGTACCGATATAAATGTAAACTCGTTTTACACTTGACCATGTTCTTTTCTCAATTTCTCTATATGTAAAAAAAATACAAATTCACTTACACTTAATATTAAATGAGTTATGGTGAAAAAAGTAGTGCATTACGTACTGACGTATTATCGTTACGTACTGACATTTCTGAATTTTATACTGGTGGTTATTATTATTTTGCTGTGTTTCTAAAGAAATAAAGTAACAGCTAAATGCAAATGCCTAGTATAATATACAAAATATATATGCAGTATGCTATTCATGAAATGGAACCCAGAAATTATTGTAAATTATAAATTTAATGTTATACATCTAATATCAGAAAATAACAGAATTTAAATTATAAATCATTGCTTGAACCAATGCATAGAAAATTTTGATGGTAATTGTGTCCATGGGAATCACACCTCTTCAATCTGTTGCGCTTCAGATCTTCTAACACTTATAACACGTCCAAGCTTATCAGTCACAGAAATGCACTCGGCAATCCTGCCTTGGCCTGTAGGTTAAGTATATGAAGCTACCAGTGTTGCCAATTCAGCGGTTTTCCCGTTAAATCTAGCTTTTTTGGATAACCATCTCGCGGGTAAAATTATATTATCCCGCTTAGCGGGAATACTAGCGGTTTTTAATCTTTAAAATTTCTGAAATGAAATTCATATTAGTATTATAAACGGCTTTCATAATTACGTTTAATTCGTTCAGTGTGTGTTCTATGAAATAATGGATGTGTTAATGTAGTGATAATTCCATATTATATGTTACCGTTAAAACCCGAAATCCGTCAAAACCAGTTTCAGCTAGTAAAAATTAGTTTAACCAAATAAAGATAGAAAGTGAGTTTTCGTATAATCTAGAATCAATGTCAGGTTAGGTTTGGTTTGTTCAGATTTTTGTTTGGTAAAAAAAAAACTATACAAACCAAACCTAACCTGTCATTGATTATAGATCTTACGAAAATTCGCTTTCTATCTATCTATCTATCTATCTATCTATCTATCTATCTATCTATCTATCTATCTATCTATCTATCTATCTATCTATCTATCTATCTATCTATCTATCTATCTATCTATCTATCTATCTATCTATCCATCTATCTATCCATCTATCCATCTATCCATCCATCCATCCATCCATCCATCCATCCATCCATCTATATTTTAAAATTACTTTTTGCTAGTTGAAACCGGTTTTGTCGGATTTTGGGTTTTAACGGTAACATATATAGTGCAATAAGAATTTAAATATGTTGTGTCTGTGATAAAAGTGTTCAAAATTGCTTTATAGCGCCACATTGGCAATGATAAAAGTGTGCAATATTCGTTGCATTGGCGGGTGGATGTCGTTACATTGATGGGTGGATGCTCTATCTTGACCATTATTATTATTATTATTATTATTATTATTATTATTATTATTATTATTAAATAATAAGTATACATTAAAATCTAGAGATATTTGCTAGAAAATCGCGGGATTATACGAACAACTGTTGGCAACACTGGAAGCTACATCTTGGCCTTCAGTCTATCTGTCACTGAGATACAACAACACACACACGTCCATTACACCATTATATACTGCAGAAAGCTCATCAAAAAAAAAATATATATATATATATATATATATGCCAATTTCACTCGTAATTTTAACGTTATACTGTTAAATTTGTGGACCTTTCTTCTTGACTCACCACATGAAAGGTCAGCATACACTATTGTGTTTAAACCTAACACTCTTAAAGAATGAACTTTCTGAGTTTTTGATAAGGTGAAATTTGTGCCCACCTTTCGTCTAGAAAATTTTTTGCAGCTTCTATAGCAGCTTGAAACACTTCCTGGATATTAATGTACAGGTTTGTCTTACTCACAACTTGGACAAATTCTTTATAATTTTGTATTGTATTTCCAGATTTTCCAGCCAACCACGCTATCCTTTTGCATGCCCTCCAATAGCATCTACTGCCCCTTTCCCATGGTAAGATTCAAAGAACTGTCATTCTATAGGAAATCCAAATATTTCGGACAAGTACGTCACATGGCTTAAGCTGCAGCGTGTCTCAAACTATGGTCCACAGACCACCTGTGGTCCTTCAAAAAAGACAGAAGAAAAAAATAAAATTCAAACAAATTGCGTATCACACTATAGCTGAAAATCTCAGAGTTTAGAAATGACACATGGCAATCGCCTTTCACTTTTTCTCCCAGTACTGACATTTTATGAAATTTATTACTCTACCCGTCTACCGACTTCCCCACTCTACTCTCAGCAACAAAAGAGGGATTTAAAGCACTATGAACGTGATGTTTTTCGCCATCTTTTCCCTGCACATCTAGCGCCGCAGCTGTAACCCAGACAGAGACCACCTGAATTCATAACAGAGGACCAAAGTACCGAACCTTTTCATGTATTTATGACCTTCTTAATAGTTTTGCCGAATCGCAGTCTGCACATTGAAAAGGTCACTACTGTATGTCTAACACCAATAATAGAACGTGCCAAATTGCACCTTTACTTGTTGAAAATCTGGCAAGTTTCTGCATTAATTTTTTTTTTATTTCTGTTTTTCCAGATGACGATATAAGAAATTTTAGACTCCGCCTATTTTAAAATCCGGGCGAATCATCCAGAAATTCAAATTACAACACTTTTCTAATTATATTTTTTGTAGCCTATCACAAGTAACTTATAACAAATTCTATGCATAGCTGATTCGTCGCTTGCCTGTTAGCAGTCAGCCGTTTGAAATCCTTCTTATGTGGTACAGGCTACTAGTTGTCTATGTCTGTGTTAAATAGTGCCCACTATACACATTGGAAAACTGGCTTCGATCCGGATCTTTGAAAAGAAAGGAATGTGATGGTACGCTTCATTTAGGCAGTGCTAACAATTCAGAAGATATTAATGTCGGTTATTTTAGTGCCATTAAAGAAATATGTAGTCCTAGTGGTAACTGCTCAAAGAAAAAATACTTTCGTAAATATGACAAGAATTACTTGGAACTTGGATTTACTTGGTGTGGCAATAAGAGTGAATCAAAACCTCCTCGGTGCGTTCTTTGTTACGAAGTGCTTTCAAACGAGTGTATGAAACCCGCCAAATTGAAACGGCACTTAGAGACGAAACACGCAAGTGTAAAAAGTAAACCTGTCGAATTATTTCAACGATATTTTGAGTAAGGTGGTCCGCGGAACTTAGTGTGGCCATAAGAGTGAATCAAGACCTCCACGGTGAGTTCTTTGTTACGAAGTGCTTTCAAACGTGTGTATGAAACCCGCGAAATTGAAACGGCACTTAGAGACGAAACACGCAAGTGTAAAAAGTAAACCTGTCGAATTATTTAAACGATATTTTGAGTAAGGTGGTCCGCGGAACTTAGTGTGGCCATAAGAGTGAATCAAGACCTCCACGGTGAGTTCTTTGTTACGAAGTGCTTTCAAACGTGTGTATGAAACCCGCGAAATTGAAACTGCACTTAGAGACGAAACACGCAAGTGTAAAAAGTAAACCTGTCGAATTATTTCAACGATATTTTGAGTAAGGTGGTCCGCGGAACTTAGTGTGGCCATAAGAGTGAATCAAGACCTCCACGGTGAGTTCTTTGTTACGAAGTGCTTTCAAACGTGTGTATGAAACCCGCGAAATTGAAACTGCACTTAGAGACGAAACACGCAAGTGTAAAAAGTAAACCTGTCGAATTATTTCAACGATATTTTGAGTAAGGTGGTCCGCGGAACTTAGTGTGGCCATAAGAGTGAATCAAGACCTCCACGGTGAGTTCTTTGTTACGAAGTGCTTTCAAACGTGTGTATGAAACCCGCGAAATTGAAACGGCACTTAGAGACGAAACACGCAAGTGTAAAAAGTAAACCTGTCGAATTATTTAAACGATATTTTGAGTAAGGTGGTCCGCGGAACTGTTCTGACTTAAAAAAGAGGTCCCCACTGCAAAAAAGTTTGACAAACGCTGGCTTAAGGTAAAAGTCTGCTTGAAATGCTTACAGTCCCATCAGAAAAAATTTTTACTTGTTTTAGGTTGGGAAGAATTTGAATAATTTCTGAAAAAGTTGTTCTTATGCAAATGTCAACAGCATGCTTATCACGTGCCGCATAATCAGAAACAAGAGCAAAGGACTGTTTTGAATCTCACCATCACACTCCCTTTTAAACCAAGCAACAGCTGTAAAAATTGAGATCTGGCGATTGTTCCAATGGGCAGCCTGAATCTCGTCTTGTTCCCTGCAGGTATAGTTTTTAGAAAAATCAATTTGTATAATGACTTCATTATTATCAATATTTTCTTGAGAACACTTCATGTTTGTGACTGTTGCCTTTTCACATACACGTGGTTCAGGAAATGGGGAATATGATCACCGCAACTGTTCTATGCAATCAATAACTTTCACCTTAATTTGGGCTCTTCCGTCCACTGATTCCACTTACATGATGGATTAGCCTGTTCGTCTATTTCACTTATCAGCGGACACTCCTCACAGTCCTGATCACACACAACTTGAGCTATAAACTTGAGAAGCTCAATCTCAACAGGTACATGCTTCTTGTGCAAGGCTTTGAGAAGAATGTTATGTTTTCGTGTATTATGCAGTACGTACATTGTGGGAAATGTCACTCTGTAGACGCACTTAAGCAGGACATAGATCTGCAAATTTAGAAAAACTCACGCCCATATTATCATAGTTCTCTAGACGTAGCGCATATGCTTATTTCACTGACACCAATAGGGATATCCTGAACTAGCACCAACAGATAGCGCACGTGTACTTTGAGGGATGCGCTTTGCGTGTACATTTGTTTTCCGGTATATAAACATTGAGGATTTACGTAGTGTATTAGTACATTAAATACTCTTAAAAACAACTCAAAATGTCAAATTTTTGTTGTGTTCCTATATGTAAGAACCAGGGAAAGCCTTTTATCTTCATTCAAGTCCCGAACTATTCTGAATATATGCTTTGAACCTTAAAAATGTAACTAATTAAATTGCGCTTCGAAAGTGCTAGCTATTAAAAAGTAACGACTTCAAATAAGGAATTGCTGGCTACAGTTTCATTTTGGAAGAGGGAAAAGAAAAATTAATGATAACATACGCAACCTCGACAGCAAGCTATGTTAGCTTAGATTATATTCAGTACTTCTTGGAGTCTCCGAAGTTTACGCCAACATTTTACGCCTGCAGTAAACTCTCGGTTAACTGGGATGTTTATTATCCAGGACGATCCATAGTGAAATCCATTTCGTGAATAAAGTTTTACTGTGCTGTAGACTAATTATTAAAACCATGTTTTTACTTCAAATTTTCAAAATCATCCTCCATAGTATTCAAAACTGCATGTTCTTAACCTACAAAACACAGGAATAATCGTGAGACTACTGCAATCATATATCTTATCAAACAATGCATTTGATCTTTCTGCAACTAGAGAAAAAAATACGAGGAATTCAATCTCGATAGTCCCTTCCCCATAAAAAAAAACACATTGGTGGCTGCAAATTCTGTTTTTAGCGTACGGTACTTACAATATTAATGATTAAAGAGGTAATATTCACCTTCGACAAAGTTCCTATGTTTATTTTTTTTTTTTATTCGTGCACATCGTTCTCTAAGTTCTCATTTAGGTTCATGAATATTCAATTTACTCGCATCTATATTCTGTATACTACAAATTTCCCCATTCGTCTCTTAAGGAGAATCGCCCACTATCATACAAGTTCACGCTATTATTTATTGTAAATTAAATTAAATTATGAGGTAAGAAAATACTGAATTACATTAAATTATACTAGGTTATACAAAATAATTATAAATATATTTTTGACACGCACAGAAATCCAACAAATGGGAGAATGTAATTAACTATAGCATATAGCCCTACAACATGTGCCGCATGGAACGCTCCTGCCATCTAACGGTAAAACTTCGCATAAGATATCCCTATAAATATCTAGTGCGGACTTCTTGGATTTCACCATTAATAAGAACCCTTTAGAAACCTTCTCTCCCAGGAGCTTGGTATGATATCGTATCATCCTCACAGAAATGGAGAATTGCTGTGTGAATGTGTCCGGCAGTTGGTTTTTCGACTTATGGTCCTCTGTTTTCTTGATTATTAAGCCTTCCTTCCGTGCCAAATTAGCAATGAGTTCTTTTCGTTTGGTTGAGCAGTGCTTCAACTCGTTTCCTGCATTTTCCATAACGCTGTCTGCTCTTAAATCCTTTTTTAGGCGTCGCAATGTCAGCAAGATCATCACCTTCCTCAGTTCTTCTCAATTTGTTTCTCAACCTCTGAGCTCGTTTATTCTCTCTACTTTTTTCTTTAAACTGTTCTCTTCCACTTTTAGTTTTTCTGAGTGCAGCTCTTTTCTTCTTAATTCTGACTTTCTCTTTTTCTTTCCATTCTTCATATCGGTCCATCGCACAGTGGTCTAAAATTCATATTTAGGAGGACAAATGTAGAAAATGACATGTAAAAAAAATGAAATTAAACCCTTACATTATTTCTCCTATATAACTGAGTAACACTCAATTGATTATCTTAATCAGCGGAGGTGGCTGCATAGCGATATAAGAAGCCGGTAACATGCCACATTTCGCCATCCAGCATTCTTACTCAGCAAGCGACGTGAGTCTGCAGTTTTCTTTGTGCTGTAACTCTGTTGTAAGTGGTCGATTTCATTCATATTTGGTACCAACATGTCAAGTAGTTCTTTGGCTATGTAACACTGTTTTTGTTACATTTAATGTTATTATAGCATGTCAAATTAGCATGAAGGACACGGGACAAAATATAAATATAACCATCGAGTGCAGACTTTGCTAAGGTAGAGAAGAAGAAAACCCCTTTGTTTCGTCCAAAACTGATTTTTTTTTTCACTTCCTCCAGTATTTACCTCTATTTTAAATCTAGTCTTAAGATGCACAGATTTGCGGAAGTAATAAATTATGAGCACTATTCTTTCGAGATGCAGTAGTGCAATTTTTCTCGGTTGCAGGTATTTCAATATCTGTGAACCGAATCTGCTTCCGCAGTATAATTCAGGAAGTCAAGATGACAGCTTGTTAATTATGTATCAAATAAGCTTTCCGAGTGCCCAAAAGGTGCAATAGTACCTAAAATGTTACATTTTCCCCCATAAGATAATTTATCGTTTGAGAGCAAGAGGATAAGAAATATGCGTTTTATAAATGAAATGGACATTGGCTTAGCGAACTACTTATTAAATTAGGTTCTCATCGTGATAGTAATGAAAATTTATAGAAAACTTACCCCTGGAAAAAATCGTGGCTGCCGAAGAAAGCTTTTCCATTACAGCAAGTATGAGGTCGAAACAAAGACAATCCAGAGAATTAGAGCTTGTATATAAAATAAGTTTACTACCTGTAACTACTGTATAAAGTTTTATAAAAATCTGTTAAGACAGAAGAAAAGTCACATTACAACAGTTTTCGAAACCGAATTTCACTACCTAGTGCAGATTCCTAAATTTATTACGATGCAGGACGGGCACCAGTCTCGTATTCTGGCCGAAATGTCGTTAAAAAATATCTCCCCCACGAGGACTAGGACCAACGCTCATTCCGTAACGCCACTCCAATGACGCCTTAGACCACGCATTGTAATAAAGTACAATTAACAAATAGAAAAATTAAACTTTCCTAAGGAAAGTTTGTTTCATCCCACAGGGCTAAACAGCTTCTGCAACCACTAACAATAGCGTTTGATTGAATGGCATTGTTACACATTGTTCACTGTCACCACACTTACTTCATAATATAACGTTAAAGAGTTCAGTGCACTGCATTTAAGGTTTAATAAACCACAAATCACGTGTGATGGAGAAAGTATAAATTTTGCGCGTTTATTTTGACTTTACACGGAATGTTTATTGATTAGATTGCTATATTCACAAATATAGCCTACCTATATATTTTCCTGTAGCGAAATTTTTGTTCGAATGTAACATCTATACATTTTGGGACTTACTCATTTCAAGAATTTCTGCCAACGAATACGACCTTCATATGAAATCTCGCATCTATAGTAATTGCTCACACGTTCCTGAATTAAACATATAATGACATCACGAAATAGAGCCCGGACGAGAAGTTATGGCACCGGCGCGAGGGACGCATTTTACTTCGTTTGCTTGGATTCGCCCTGACACTGAACTGGAGGGGTGTTGGGTTAGTTGGTTACTAGCATTCCGAGTGTTCAGATCGTTCTGCTACTACCGCTATTGCTAATACTAGTTCATAGTCAAGGACATGAAATAGCATACAATGTATGGAAATTCATGTCAGAATAGGTTGTAAATGGAATACCAATTCCATTGAAAAACGTGTGTGCAAGAGCACTGGCTGCCACTGATATTTCAAAGCGAACCTTGGCAAGAATCAGGAAAGAAGGGGAAAATATTGATGTAGGAACAGCAGATTCTTTCTCCAGTCCGGAAAAATCACAGCCGAAGAAGAAGATTGTTGCAGCTGTAGACAGTTTTGATGAGGAAATCCTAAGAAGACTCATCTATAATTTCTACGCTACGCATAAGCAGAGGCCGACTCTGTAATCTGATATCAGTGTATGATTATGTGAAGAAAGTAGAGAACAATTACATTGAAAGTGAGCACGTGATGGACAGTATTTTGGAGAACATTTCCATAAACTTAGGGACATCTGATTCCAGCACAGATCAGTCGTCTGATTCGGACGGAGAATAAGAATATAAAGATGGAATAGCGGGCTTCCATTAGGTACCTTCGGACTCTGAGTAGGAAAGTGGTGATACTAAGGTAAGACGAATGTTTTTAGAAAGAGAAGAAACGCATATGCCTGCCGCTCTGAGCTTGAGAACCGTAACCCAAACAACCCCCACTCCTCTACCCTGCTGGCCGGGAATTTAAAACTTCGCGCAGGCTGGTGCCATAACATCTCGTCTCAGCTCTAACACGAGTTGAACCAGATTTTATTTGATTTATAGGTGGTTGAAAAAGGATCTGTCAACACAAAGAATATTTTTTTATTCTAATGATTAGTACGGGCACTTTGCGTCATTCATCCAGTGGAATCTACGAGTATCGAGTCGAAGATGTGAAATTCAGTTTGCTGCCGTAGGAGTTGTGTTCATCATGTGAGGCAAACTACATAGTACAGCATTATAATTAATGGAGTAATGTTGAAATTCCGGTAGGGGAAACGGGCGTAATATGCGACCACAAAGAATTGCCACTAGGACAGCAGTCATCAGCACACTGCACTCTCGGGCTAGCGTCTCTTACCCGCAGGTCTCTTACAGCACCAGCGTGCATTCGTGGCTGCTGGCGGGTATGCTTCCTCCCGCGCGACGGTGCATATTGCGATGCATTGCTTACCCGTAACCCATTTCAGCGAGTGCTGACGACCACTGCACTAGGACCTGTCGGAATTCGAACCCGACGTAGAAAGCCGATGCTCTCACCGTTCAACTAACGGTACTCTACTGTACAAAGAATGCTGCACTTACGTTACACTTATTCACAAATAGTGGGCACTCACAAACTATATTTCCTACTGTTGGGATTTGTCAGGGGACGGGATATGGTATACCTTATTTTATTTCAAGGAGTGCAGTTCGGTGATTCCTTTGAACACCCATTTACAGATTTATGACTTTCTACACAACAGCTCTGACAATTCCATCCTGTTCCCTAATCCCAACATTGCACAGTTGTCACAATCCTGATGACCTTCGAAATTATGCAGTGAAACTGACGGGATTCTTGGAATTCGGAAACGATGCGGCAACTCTGCCTCCACGTGGATTTGAGGGGCACCTGTCAATTCTTCTGAACGAGGGTTGTGATTGGTTACTAACAAGAGAAGACAAGATTTCCGTCATAGTAAGGAAGACATTTATTTATGACAACCAATTAGTAGGGGGCAGTAGAAGGTCTGTCGGCAAAGTCCTTTCTATGAAACTGCACTCCATGAAAAAAATAAAGTTTTTATATGTCAAATAGTTACGGAAGCTAGTGAGATTTAAGCTGGGTCCACACTATATATAAAAAAACACGTTATATAACAAAGTTACATAACTTGTTGTAGAAACGGGAAGAAAATGTTATATAACATGAGTTTTTGTGTTATATAGCAAGTTATATGTTATCCATCGGGTGTCGGTAAAGATCAAAGGATGTTATAAAACATCGTTATACAGGGACATAATTTTATTTTTACTTCAATTTTTATTGTACCCGAGTTTTCGAATGTACTTCACTCCCTCCCCTTCTACTAGTAAACTTCCAACCGTTCACGACACAGAGCCGAGGGCGCGTAAGCAGTACTGAGTTAGTGAGTATAGTACGTTCCAGAAATATGTTCGCGTTTTCCAGTAACGAAAGGACTTTCAATATTGAATCATACTTTCGTACACGTACTGTCGTCCGTTTGCCTACGTTGCATCCCGGTTTTCCCCACCTGCTTCTGTTCGCCCCTCTGTTAAGTCTAGTAGCTGGGCTATCTTAGCTCTTTTCTGAAAACATTAATTTCTGTTAGGAATTGGACATTTACGTAATATTATACAACTGTTTAAAATGACTTAAATAAAAGGGCCTCGTTAAGTAATTAACTGTCACGTGATTTCCCCCCTTTCTACGATCCTGCGGCATAACCACTTGAATGGACAGTAGATGGCATGTCTGAGTAATTTTATCTGTGCGGGTCGAGCAGAAGTCAAGATTGAATTTACATTACGTAAGGTACTCTTTTGTAGAGTAGGTACAGAATTATTTCAACATGAGTTACTAGTACGAAGGACGAAACTGGTAATTAGAATTAAGTACAATAGTCTATAGTGCGATAATATGCACAAATGAACTGAAGGCTGTATCCAAATGAACGGCTACCATTTTCAAAAATATGTTTAAATATCCATATTATGATTATTTTTCAATTTAACTTCATTCTCTATATTGCACGCTAATGTGCTGTAGACAGTATAATATACACTGCATAAAGAATACGTTGGCATGGATAACTCAGTTCGTGAGTAAAAACACTTATTCTTAATAAAGTACTGCATTTTGATTAAACAATAACCTAATGAAAATTATCGAACTCAAAATTGCGATATTTCCTACTTTACATAAATGGATGAACTACTTTTCTTCCCTCCTATACCTAGTAAAGTGATTTGTATTTTACGCCAGTATCATCGAACTCCAGTCGTGCAAGGGGTAGCAAACGGCGTTTCCTGTTTCAATCGTTAATAGAAAGGTATAGCCAGGTTAATATTAAAAATGTTAGTAAAAATAAAATGATGTCCCTGTATAACATGTTTGCGCATCATGTAACTTGTTATAAAACACACCCGCTACATAAAACGATACGGGCTGAGTCTGGCTGGAATCATCACGTCATGTGTTTTGCATTATTGCGTAGTATCTTGTACGCATTCCCTGTGCGCTTGGCGTGATTATTCATCTGTGTTTTGAAGTCAACTTGACATAATGAAGTGGAACAAGATTGCAACTTGTGAGTTAATTGAGCAATTCGGGCATTATGGGATCCGACTGATACGGACTACAGGATTGTTTCCGATCTCTGATAACGAATTTGAATGACGTCATGTGCGTCAATAACCACACCGACAGCTGTATTGCGGCGAGAGGTGACAGACCAGTAGAGTGCACGGTGTATCACAGTAGCAATGCCCAAGAAAATCGAGCCTTTTGGAGAGGGGTACATAACAACTCTTTCTGAAGTCAAGTACAGTTACTTGAAGATCATAGAAGCCTGCAAAAAACCTGGTTCGTTATTTCCAAGAAAGGCATCTTTTGTGTACCTAATAAGATTGGCAAAGCTCGGAGGGGATTAATTCCAGAGTGGAAAAAGCAAGCAAATCCACCCCCCGTCACAAGTCGCCGCACCCCACGAGATGATACAAATTAATTCGATTCGAGCTTTACCAATCTTATTAAGTACATAGGAGATGCCTTTCTTAGAAATAACGAAACCTCGTTTATTCCAGGCTTCTTTTATTTTCACTTAACTGTACTTTGCATTGAAAAGGGTCGTAATGTACTCCTCCAAAAATGGCTCGATTTTCTTGGGAATTTCTGCTGTGAGTCGCCGTGCGCTCTGACTATGAGATCACTCATTACTGGTCTGTCACCTCGCGCCACAGTTCAGCTGTCGTGTGACTCCTGACGCACATGATGTCATTCAAATTCGTTAGCAGAGATCGGAAATAACCCTGTACAAAGACAGAAATAAAAAACAAAGTTTTTGAAACTTCCATCACATCGATGTTCCTCTTGCCAAGAAATGACCATCATCTCTCGTAAGATCTGCTTAAAGGTTATTCCACTGTATTGTTTTCTAGCTTGTAATGATGGTCGCACCCAATATTTTCGTTTACAAGGCCTACTACTTCCTGCCAGAATCACACAAGCAGCAAGAACTACACCTTCCGCACTCGACCCCATTTTCAAACGTGAAATTAATTTATCGAGTTATATAATTTGTTACAAAAATACGAGTATTATTTTGATACCAACACAAATATAATATATAGCAAGTTAAAGAAACATGTTGCGTATGAAGTTTGTTATATAACGTGTTTTGTTATATAGTGTGGACCTAGCTTTACAATACAGATGTACAGTTTGGCATGAAAATAAGTAAAATTTACAACCTGCTACTCCTATACTGATAATCTCTTGGATTAGGATTTATTGCCAGGTGAAGTTCCCTCCTGTCTGAACACTGTTTTCAAGGTCTTCAAACAGCCAGACAAGTAACACGAATTGTTGGGTAATAGCGTGTCTTACAGCGGATACATTGTGTTCACCACAATGTCATGTTCTTGAAGGAACCTTTTTGCCAGAAAAGTGGCAGCATACACGTTAAAAATGACGTAAGGAGTCTTGCAATATTTGTCTTTCGACAGGTATCTCACCCATTATATCACAGTAAGAAGCATATTGAGGAACAGATTAGGAATGTGAAGCAGTTTTTTTTAATTAGGATGAAGTAGAATTTACTAGTTTTCAAAAGACAATTTAAGAAAGTTCTAGTTTCTTGTGCACAATTGAAGTGTATTTTCAAACTGGTCTTATGTTCCCAATTAAAAAAATCTTGATGGCTCTAAAAACCGATACACATTTAAAAATCACTGCGACACCATAATTAATATTATAGTTCATATCAATCTTCTGTAATATTATCGATTAACATTCATTTTGGTTACCAGCTTTGAGTAAACTGAATTTTGAATATGTTCAGTTATCAGTTGGCTTCGAGACTTGGGACCCGATACAATTAGTTTACTGTGCTCGCTACAGGTAGTAAAAGGTAGAGATGTGTTGAGGTAACAACGTTGCTGTTTTAGAGTAGAGTATGGTAGTATGGGGAAACACACACATATGGACATTCTGAAAGTAAATATACATTACACAATGACAAAGAATGTGTAAAGCATTTATTCTCCTGTCTTTTATAAGCATTTGTGTTTAATTATACACAGTGATAATGGTGGAAATAAATATGTAGCAATTTTAATTTCTTCATTTATCCTATTGGTCGTCTTTAGGAAGTGCAGTTACAGTACCGAATTGAAATGTAGGCCTACTACAAGATACATTCTCAGTGTCTCAAACGTAAATCTTTTTCGGTTATCTGTCAAACAAAGTTTGTACTGTTGAAAGCTGCGCTCTACGTCACATGACGTGATAGGAGCAAAACGTAAAACCTAACATCATTGCAGTCTCTAAGAGACAGTCCTTTATTCTCGGGTGACTATGTTCATTAATTTGCTGTTTATATCACACAATGTTCCATATCCGTTAATTTTACATAAAATTGATTTCCACCTCTGTTTTACACGCTCAGTAACCGGTGTACTTGGTGTCTCATTAATTCTCTGTGTCATTTCCTCAACTAATTTGAGGGCTTCCGGCATCTCTTGCTCTGACTTTTCTAATCGTGTAATAGTTTCAGATAGTTTGAAAATGGGTTTGTATGAAAACCAAATTATTCGTCAGAACCATCAAATTCAGAGCTTTAATATTATTCTGATTGCAGAACACTCGTCACTCAATGTGTTGATTATTTGCACGATTGTACGGGAGTATTTGGCATAATAAATAGCTGCATTAAGCCATGCAACCCATCTAGTAATAATGGGCTCTGGAGGTAGAGGAAGAGTGTGTGCTAGTTTCTTGAATTTCTCAACTCTCTTTGCGTATTTGTTGGCATTCATTCTACAGCACCCCCACCCACTGTACGCCTTACCACTATACTATGCGGATTTCCCACTGAACTGCTCTATTAAGTCCGAAGTCTCGAAGCCTGGTGATCAGTATCAGTATTAGTGTTAGAGCCCGGACACTTTCTCTGTACGTTCGGAAACTGCTTGTGTGACAGACTGAGCATACGGAGAACAACACTTCTTCCATTCTATCGCATTTCTAGAAGTCCCAGTTGTTAAAATTAAAGAAGAAGAAAAAATACTTCCCGGTAATTACACAGAGTCCGGTAGAGGAACGGGCGATTATTGGTTTATTGACTCAAGAATTTATTTTTTCAAAACGATATAGACCTATATGAAATCATAAAGTTCATAGTCTGTCATTCATTTCTTGACAAGGGCTTCCTTTAAGTGACTACCATTCACGCTTACACACTCTCACATCTCCGATGTACGTAGTCCATAGAGAATAGCATAATTATCCTCTGGAACGTACGCAAAGTTCTTCTCGCTGGAGGCCCTTTCTGCAGTGCTGAAGCATTTTCCTTGAAGATGGTAACTCGTGTTTTAATCGCATGAACAGATGAGACGGGATCACGGTGCCTTAAATTAAAATAAGGAAATTCAGCCTACCAGCCTCAAAACTGTAGTTCTTGTAAAAGCTTTTAATTGTAAAATAAGTTTGAAACTACTTTTACTTTGTGTTGAGATGCTTTAGAAATATAGCCTATGTATTGACAAGGGAAGGGCAAGTCTAATGAATACTAGTCTGTATAGTTCTACTGATGAATTGTATATACTGTAAATTAAATGGTAGTCTGTATAGCTCAATTGATGAATTGTATATGCTGTAAATTGTATAGTAGTCTGTATAGCTCAACTGATGAATTGTTTATGATTATAAATTGAATTAATCAACTTGATATTAATTGCACAAATTTGTATAGCTTAATGAAAGTATGCTTGTAAATTAAATTAATCTCCTTACTTTGTATTGTATATGTTTGTATAGTTTTGGCCGATGAATTGTATATGCTTTAAATTGAATATTAATCTGTATTATTCTATTGATAAATTGTTTGTGCTTGTAATTTGAAGTAGTTTGCATGATATGTATTATCAATTTCTATATATCACAACTGATTGAATTGTTTATGCCTTAAATTTAATTAACATACTTGTTTTGTATTATACATATAGCTCAACTGATGAATGATCGTTTGCGTTTGTAAATTTAATAATCTGATTGGCTATGTATTGTATACTTTTAGTAGAGCCATCGAAGTCACTCAGTCGGCTGACTCGCTGGGCTGCTGATCCGGAGCTGCGGTCGGGCTTGGGTTGGTCCCCCTTTGGTCTCATTGAATGGTTTCTTCCGAGGTTTTCCCCAGCCGTGAAACTGAAGCCGAATGGTCTATGGCGAGTCCTCGGCATCAACCCCTTTGATTTGATTACCTGGTTGGGTTTTTCCGAGGTTTTCCCCAACCAAAAGGCAAATGCCGGGTAATCTTTTGGCGAATCCTCGGACCTCACCTCATCTCACTACATCTCGCCAAAATATTGTAAAAAATTGCACAAAATTGTAAAACTGTAAAAGTTTGTAAAAATTGTAATTGTAATATTGTAAAATTTTGACTTGTTCCACATCTTAAAGCTTCATTGCTCATGTAAGATCTATGGAATAAAATAAATAAATAAATAAATAAATAAATCTGTTGTAAACCGCCGCAATGTTTAATGAGCATTTTGCAAAACCAAGATAAAGATATGTGATATCAAAGTGCGAAATATGTACATAAACTGTAGTAAACATCGGGAAAAATATGTAATTAAATAAGTAATATTAATATTAAAATCACTTTTTATTAAAGCACTAAATTCACAAAAATGTCGTCACAATTTAACTGGTGGCAGGATGCAGGCTGCAAAGTAGATATGCCATTTGCACCCTATTGTACAGCTTGCAAATACAACTTGTCTCTGCCACAATCTATGCTTTTTCTTGTGCCTTAAGATTTCCTAGAAAAAAAAATTTATGTCGCACACATAATGGTATTTTGACTTATCTTACATCTGACGCAAACCCCTCGCTAATAGCCTACTTTCAATTTGCAACAAAGTTAAATGACCGGTGCACCTGACCATCCCAGATTCTGAGAAAGCATTAGTGTAGATACATAGAGTTGAGGCACTCCGAACTACTGTGTTCTATAATATACAAAGGGTTGGAATTCCCAGTTTTATGTTTATTTTTAAAAGAACTATTCTCTTAAGGTGCGTACATACTTAGGCCCAATTGTATAAAACTCCCTGACTAAAGATCAACTTTGATCGAAGATCGAAAAGTAAACCGAGTTCAGACACTTCTTCTATTGTATAAAACTTTTCTGCGATCAAATTACCTTGGTTCAAATGCAATCTAAGTTCACGTGAAAAAGATTTGGCAACATCGCATAAACAGGTGAAATACGTGATGCGCGGACCATGTTATACAGGTTTGTTCAGTGTTGCCAATCTAGCGATTTTAACTCTTTTTCAACAACAATTTCTTTTAACTTTTATATTGCTTAAATAGGGAATTAGTGACGTTTTTAGCACCCCATAGTGACAAAATTTAATCTTTCTTTGTTGATAATGAGAAATCTAGCGACTTTACAACTACTTTTTCGCGACTTTCCGTATTACACTCTGTTGGAGACACTGTTTTTTTTTTTTTTTGCAATGTAAATAATGGCGGACAATAAGAAGGTTGACTGTTCTCCAAGTTGTTATCATGTTATGGTGTTTGATACTGCTAAACATAATAAAGCTTTATAAAACAACAATTTTCGTTTAGTAATAAGTTAATTGAACATTTATGAATGTACCTATCATATCCATTAATAATTAATGATTGTTATAAACATAATATAATTATAGGTTATGTTATTTGATACTGCTGAACACGATAGAGCCTTATAAAATATAAGAATGTTTGTGTATTAAGGCAAGAAATTGAAAGAAATATATATAAATGTACCTAACATATCTATTAATATTAATAATAATGGATATTTTATTTGCACAATCTGTCACTCGTATATTTCAAACGGAAAAGAAATAACTGAACTTGGATCATCTAACTTAATCGGAGAAATTTCTTCAGTCAAAGTTGACTTGAGTTTGAGACAAATTAATCTCAGATTAGACTTTATACAACACAAAATTCCAAGTTCAGCTGAAACAAGGATCAATTTAACCTCTGATCTAAGATTAAATGGTTTATACAATCGGGCCTTAGCGAACAACGAACGAATGATGAAGCGAAACTTCGTTGTTCGTTCGCTGTTTGGAGCAACGTACAAATCATCAGCAAATGGTCAGAAAACATTCACGCTCGCGGATTATCCGCAATAATGGCAGACGTTGTTATTATAGGCAGTCTAACAAAAATTAGGTTAAAAAACAAAATGCGATAGTGGCAGACGTCACTCTACGAAAGTCGCAATCAATATAGAGGCACTGACTTGCTTCATGATTTATGTCGAATGGAATCGGGACAGTTTCAAATCTTCTGTCGCATTTCAGAAACAGACTTCGAAATATTACTGTGCAAAATAGGGCCAAACATTTCCGAGAAAGACACAGGCTGGCGAGAAGCAATACCTATTCAGGAAAGGCTAGCATTAACACTTCGACATCTCGCTACAGGAGATTCGTATACAAGTTCAATGTATTTATTCAAAGTGTCGAAACAGCTGATTACCAGGATTGTTCCAGAAGTATCTACAGCTATAATTGAGGAACTGGAAGATTTTATTAAGGTACGACTGCAAGACAGGGGAAAGTT
Organism: Periplaneta americana; assembly: GCF_040183065.1. Classification (NCBI taxonomy): domain Eukaryota; kingdom Metazoa; phylum Arthropoda; class Insecta; order Blattodea; family Blattidae; genus Periplaneta; species Periplaneta americana. Next base: position 153,006,195 of record NC_091131.1, on the reverse strand, counting down.
TCAGTACACGGATACCTCATTGACAATAATTATCTTAAAATACTAAAAAGAGAGATTTGTCTGTGTTTGTCGAATGCGCGTCATGCTTACGAAAAGGCACTTTTCAGTGCCAATAATTTATTTCGTGTGCACAAGGTTGGAACTTTGTTTTTTCTGGACGTGAATTTGTCCAAAAGGAACGACATATGTTTATACACGAACCAAGTTGATTCGTACACTTCATCACTCCTCATTCCAGATCTTTTTATGGACTTCTGTCTTTCCCTCCGGAATGATGTCAGTAGGGACTCAATTTTCTTTTTGACTTCTGCTCCCTACAATAAACAACAAATATACATCCCTGAAAATAAACAAAAATAATTTTCAAATTTTGAGGCGTGTTTGACTCTCCTACGTTGCAGCTGAACATCTTTCCAATAGCTTCCCAAACATCATGTTTTCTTACTTTATTGTGGTAAGTAGGATGCTTGAGATTCCATAAGTTTCCTGCTCCCTATATGCATTAATAAGATTTATAACAGCGTCCAGTTTCGACATCCTGTTAGTGAAATTGAACTAAGCGCTGCGTTCTGCTACGAACTACAAGCTAAGTGGCAAATCCCGTTCATAACGAATACCAACTTCCTTTGATGTACCGACAAGCGACGGCTCACTTCCGAAGGCAAACCAAACGATCGGTTTGCCTTTGCTGCGACGTACACACGTTCCGATTTCAGTCACCGAATGCATTCGTTTGTCGTTCGTTCGCTAAGTGTGTACGCACCTTTAAGCAAGCTTTAGAAAGTGAATTATTTCTATAATTGTGAACAGAACCTAATGACATCAGTTCCGGGCCCTCCCTCTTTACTAGCATCGATACTGTAGTGAGAACAAAAGGCGGCCCTCCAAGCAGTGTGATGGGACAGGGACGTTAAGATTTATCTCCAAGTACAGTAGCATATATAGGATTATAGGTCTATGAAAGAAAATTCAATACTTTACTCTGACAAATGAAACGAATTAAATAAAAAAAATAATAAAAAACTCAATAATTTCCTAGATATGTACAAACAAGTTACATCCTGTACATAATATGTAAAATAGCCTATGTAATATTCCTAACAATATGTAAAAATATGTAAAATGAAACAACTATAATCATATCAGAACTACAAATCGACATGTCATTTTCAGTAGTCTACAAGTAAAGGAATGCAATATGTAACTATCCGGGCCGTAATAACCACTGCGTCGGCTAACAATAAGACACTACTATCTTGCTTCAAAGAACAACAGCGCTAGACTAATTCATCACATCAAAAATGTCTTGACGAACGTTTCATCCAGAACAATATTTTAAAAGAAGCAATAACATTATTATTAGTTTATTTACATTTTAAGATAACATTTCTTCTCAGTGCAAAACAATATTCTGCTCTGGTGTTCCTATACCAGGCAAGGGACAGCCGGTAATAAGGTTTTGCTTGCCTCGTACATGACACACAATAGGTTTAGGGATTAGAGAACCCACCAAGTACAAACATTAAGAATTATGTTAAACTGCGTAAGTTATCAAGATTTTGTAATATTCATTCTACAAAATATAAATAGCAAAGCCTTAGTATTTATTTATTATTTTTTTTTCGTTGTTGGTAACTCTATAGCATCTATCAGTTGCTTTACGGTTGTGCTAACAGATGGAGTTACTTGTCAACAATGTGACGCTGAAACGTGTGTTCAGGTTACTGCCCAGCGACAGTACTGATGTATTTTTATATTGTGATGATTGATTAATTAATATTAACCCGGCACACTCACATTCGTACAAATTTCCAGACTCTAGACACCCAGGGAGTTGTTCTTCAAGAAAAATTCAGAGAGAGCCGAGCCCGAGAATCGAGCCCGGGACCTCCTGATCTGGAAGCAGTATGCTGACCAACAGACCACGGAGGCAGTCCTTAGTATTTACTGTACATGATATTAATTTTATCACAGTCGGAAATCGAATATAAATAAAAAAAACTGAGACTCGATGGAGTAATTTAAAGAATATACGGTACTCGGTTTCTTCGTTAAAAAAAAAGCCATTAGTATCTCTGAGATAAAAATGGTTTCCTCTAGTGATATTATACCACACAATATGGCGAGGCCAGCACTTTGGGACAAACTAGTGTTGTATACAAAGATAGAAATTAAACAAAAAGTGCTTGGAGAGAAGTTTCTCTACAACTGAAAACTTGTTTCGTTGTCTCTCAACTCCGCGAAAAGGTGTACATAACATGCCCCAAACTCTTTCCTTTTCATGTTTAATGAGTGAATCCACTGAATTGTATGAAAGACTGTGTTCCTCTTTTTTAATGCACCTGTACAATATCATTACTGTAACGCGCCTACCATCCATGTGGGCAGCAACACACTAGATCACTAGAGTAACCGGCTCCGGTAACTCGAATGTGTCCGGTCCATTTCTTCTACGACAAATACTGCTGCTGGGTGGCCAGACGTAGCGACACTAATAGGTGGCTATACGTGTCGCTACAAATGTAGCTGCGATGTGTATTTGACTTCTCTGCCTTTGGTTTTCTACGCATAATTGTTGCATCCGAACACGGCACAATTTGGCATTTTGTAGTCTTTAAATCACACGTAGGAAAACCTGTATAAACTTTTTATATAAATTTCTTAATTTTACAATAATAATAATAATAATAATAATAATAATAATAATAATAATAATAATAGTAGTAGTAGTAGTAGTAGTAGTAGTAGCAACCAATGACCAGCGATAAAACCATTAATAAAGTGATACTCGTGTATCTCTTTATTCAACGAAAAACTCAAGTTGCTTAAATACGCTGTAAAGTTATTCTACAAACATCCCCTCTCAGCAGACTACCCTAAGTAATAATAACTTAATCCTTTATTAGGGAAAATGAATTTTAGAAACGAGGAATAATAGTAGTAGTAGTAGTAGTAGTAGTAGTAGTAGTAGTAGTAGTAGTAGTAGTAGTAGTAGTAGTAGTAGCAACCAATGACCAGCGATAAAACCATTAATAAAGTGATACTCGTGTATCTCTTTATTCAACGAAAATCTCAAGTTACTTAAATACGCTGTAAAGTTATTCTACAAACATCCCCTCTCAGTAGACTACCCTAAGTAATAATAACTTAATCCTTTATTAGGGAAAATGAATTTTAGAAACGAGGAATAATAATAATTAATAATAATAATAATAATAATAATAATAATAATAATAATAGTAGTAGTAGTAGTAGTAGTAGTAGCAACCAATGACCAGCGATAAAACCATTAATAGAGTGATACTCGTGTATCTCTTTATTCAACGAAAAACTCAAGTTACTTAAATACGCTGTAAAGTTATTCTACAAACATCCCCTCTCAGTAGACTACCCTAAGTAATAATAACTTAATCCTTTATTAGGGAAAATGAATTTTAGAAACGAATAATAATAATAATAATAATAATAATAATAATAATAGTAGCAACCAATGACCAGCGATAAAACCATTAATAAAGTGATACTCGTGTATCTCTTTATTCAACGAAAAACTCAAGTTGCTTAAATACGCTGTAAAGTTATTCTACAAACATCCCCTCTCAGTAGACTACCCTAAGTAATAATAACTTAATCCTTTATTAGGGAAAACGAATTTTAGAAACGAGAAATAATAATAATAATAATAATAATAATAATAATAATAATAATAATAATAATAATGTCCCGCGCCGTGCCGTCATGGTCTAGGGCATCCCGCCTAGGACTCGTGTTACGGAATGCGCGCTGGTTCGAGTCCTCATGGGAAAAGAAATATTCTCATGAAATTTCGGCCAGTGTATGGGACCGGTGCTCACCCAGCATCGTGATGCACTTGGGGAGCTACAATAGGTAGCGAAATCCGGTTGCGAAAGCCAGCTATAACGGCTGGGGGGGGATCATCGTGCTAACCACACGATACCTCCATTCTGGTTGGATGATCGTCCACCTCTGTTTCGGCATGTGGGCGTGAGGCCAGCAGCCGGCTGGTCGGTCTGGGCCCTTCATGGGCTGTAGAGTCACGGATTATTATTATTATTATTATTATTATTATTATTATTATTATTATTATTATTATATAATAAAACTTCGGGGCAAGCATCTGACATGTTAGGTCTATTCGTGTCCAATTAATTTTCCTTCTATTGTTAGTTGCTGGGAATTCCTTATTATGAAATCAATATTTTTAAACCTGTACACGAGCCTGGCTCTTACGGTAATGCCTAGAAACATTTTTGTTTTATAAATTTAATTTGTACTCACTTTGCTAGCTAAATAAAACAAATAAATAAACAAATAAAATAAACTTTAAATTTATATTAATATATTTATTTCCGCTTTAGTAGATCTCAAAGGAGACTCAGAGTCAAGGAACATACAAGTGGAAAGACATTTATCCCCTGACCGACAATAAATGAAGAATACATATCATGCAAAAAAAAATTGTAATAAAAGTACAAACAATCATGTAAAATGAATGGCCATGCTTTAATTTTTTAGCAATGAAATAGAAAGCGTAAATCAAATGTTATGTAAAGGACACACAGATTAAGACTTTAAAAACAGTGAAATAACAAATGAAAATTATTCATTTTACAGCAGAGAATTACAATAATTTAGTGCAATGTAAATTTACAAATGCGTATGGATACACGAGTAAGCTAATTTTAAATACTATTTCTTAACCTTACTCCTGTTTTTGTTACTTCACCAGAAGGAAAAGTAAATATCGCCACTAAGTTCCTTTCTGGTAATTGAATTTGCAGCCAGGCATACAACACCTTGGCATTTTATTTAGGCCTAATGTATTCAAAAATAAAATAAGTGACATTGATGAGTGCAGTGAAATTTCTTTCTCGAATTAGTTATAAGATATCGCAATTTGTACCATCCCGCCTATCTTATAGTGTTAGAATATCTTTCGTTTCTCAAAAACTTTATCAGACACTGAAACTGTAACATACCCTAAGATTTACCTTTCAATTTCTCCCTCCCCCGAAATTTAATAATCTGAGAAACGTGATCTATAAAGTTTAAGAGAACGTAAACTCTGTTTTCTATTGGATAAGATGTACAATGGGAGAAAGGCATTCTCAAATTTGAAGGAAAACTTGTTCTTTTAAATGGTTAAAATTCTCAGTATATATAACTTATATGTTGTCATAACAACAGAATCAACTTGTGTTTATGAGGAAGTGAAGTAGAGAGGGAGATTGACGTTTAGATGGGAAATTATTATCATGACAGATTTATAAGAATAGGTAAAAGGTAAAAAAGGTAAAAGTATCCCCGTAACATGCCATGAAGGCAATTGGGGGGGGGGGGGGAGCATGGAGGTAGAGCCCCGTGCTTTCCATGACCTCGGCACTAGAATGAGGTGGTGTGGTCGGCACCACCCTCTGACCGCCTTTTACCCCCGGGAAAGACCCGGTGCTCAATTTTATAGGAGGCTGAGTGAACCTCGAGGCAAAGTTTGGCAACGAGAAAAAATCCTATCACCACCTGGGATCGAACCCCGGACCTTTCAGTTCGTAGCCAGCTACTCTACCAACTGAGCTACCCGGCCTTATAAGAATAGGATGCCAATAATAGGGTACAAATAAATAGTTCTTCGCTTATGTATAGTCCAGGCTAAGTTGCTCCATGTTTTAACTCTCTTCAAAAATCTTTCTTTAAAAGTACATACAACATTTTTATTCTTTCAATTTCGATCTAAAAAATTCTTCAATAATAAAATGTATACAAAAGCGTTCTAGCAAACCCTTCACAGCGATTTCGTTTGGTTAAAAAAAGGTACGATTCTTTTGCAGGGCAGACCTCACAAACCAGTAGGCCTATTGTTTATAAATATTATTGCGTTATAAATACACTTCCACTCTGAGTTGTATTTTGGGATATAAGGGTCAAGTTTAAATTGCCGCAACGTCCAATAAGAATTCTGCACAACCAAGAAAAAGAGAACTTTATAATAGATGTGTTTACTTGTACTCTCTTCAAAATATCGTTCTTTGAGAGTACACATTTTTTCTTTTTTTCATCTTCAACCAAAGGCATCCTTCAATAATAAAATAATAATAAAACAGCGTTCCAGTAAATCCTTCACAGCGACTTTATTTCGTAAAAAAAGACAATTCTTTTAAAAGACAGATCTCTCAAATATGTTACAAACACATTTCCTCTTTGAGTTGTGTTTTAGGGAATAAGGGTCATGTTTAAAACTCATTTTTATTTAATGTTGAGATGGTTTAGAAATTCATGTATTGACAAGGGAAGAGCATGTCTAATTTGTTGTAAACCCCCATGACCCTTCTACGGAACCATGAGAAATTAGGTCTTTATAATAGACATGGTGGTTACAGCCTTTCACCAAACCCTTCACCCGCACCGTACTTTCGATTGTTACTGACGAATAATATTGCCTTTTGAAAAACCGTCACAGGAATAAAAGTTAAATAAATAAATTTTCAGGGGTGCCCTTTGGGCGGACGCCGTGTAAGGTGTGAAACGGGCCTAAGATAAATCTTTAAAACAGACTATCCGGAATTAATACTGTCACGGTAGGCAACATTACGAAAGCAATTTGACAGTGAGAAGTAATGGATAATTCGTGTACTTAAATGCAGAGTAATGTAATGGGTAACAAATGCTGAGGAATGTAACGGGTAACAAACACATAGTAATTGCCTCTGCCGATTTCGCAGCAGCTATGCTAGCTTTATCGGTTCGGTTAGATATCATTCCTGTTTTTTAACAATTTGTTTTTGAGACTTGCGCACTATCGTATTTATTTGCTTTATTTCCCTCCTTTTATCTCAAAATTCGGAGGTGAACAGGTCGGTGGGGAAATTACGCGATAACTACAAAATATCGGGAATGAACTGTCATAAATAACATTCAACAATTCATATACTAAACACGTACGATCTTACTAATAAACCGTGTATAGTTTTTTATACGAGACTTATGCAGAGTTGAGGCAGAAAATGTTACTAATAAACCATGCATAAGCGATGGATGTATAACAGAGCCTTCTTTAGTTACAAGCCGGGGCCATACGTCGGCAACACTAATTATCTGTCACCCGGAGGCTGACCGTACAGTACACGTGTTTGTGCTAATGCCGATTTCCAATGTAAATTAATGTTACAATATAAGTGTGTGTCGATGGAATTATATTTGCGGTCGTACCAAACGTTAATTGTTGACGTATTATAAACTAAATGCGTGTTGGTGATAAAAAAAACAAGACAATAAATGAAAATAAAATGGTTGCAGTCTTTGGGAATTTTTACGGCTATGGATGACAAAGTAATTGACTATTCTATTAAATATTGTATAACCACATTTTTATATTCTTATTTGTGATTTGTGTGTATCAGAATTCTAGTCAAATTTTTGGGTATCGCCTGCTATATCAATAAAGTTACGCCGTTGGTTTTCAAAGTCATTGTAAACAGCTGTTTTGTGATCCCATAAATGTTGCAGTTTTGTTGAAGATTCGGAATGCCTGCTATACGTCAGAACTATCTATAATTTGTACATGCATATAATCACTTTGTTGGTTTGGTCAATGTTACTTATGTCCCGCCCACTATAGAGACATAGGCCAATTTTACACATATTTAGTATAACTTGTTGCTTCTTTGACAGGTTAGGTTTGGTTAGTTTAGGTTTTTGTTATAGCTTACCTTGCATATACGATTATAGCGCAACATTGGCAGTGATAAAAGTGAAATATTCGTTCAGTGGGCGTTGGATACTCTACATTCACCGTTGCGTTTTGTTACGTATTATGTTGAAGGGATGTTTTCATTTTTTCATAGATTGTTTTACTTGGCTTAACTGTATTTACATCCTCATACTTTTATTATAATAGGAATGTCAATAGTTTCTTCTGTTTAAATTTTATTTTAGGCCTATTTGCATAATTCACATTCTTAGCTTGTTTTCTGTAGTTATATTTATTTAAAATTATATTTTAAAAAGTTTATAACAAGTAATTTAGGATAACAAATTTGTTATGGTGACTGGCCAGGTTCAAACTAAAACTGGCTTCCTGGACATCTGAAATATTTATAGAAAAGCACGACATAATCACATGAAATTAAAATGCAAATGATATCCTACACCTTTCATGGCAGAGGTGAAACAACATTAAGCGGCAAAACATTGTCAATTTACTAGCCACATAATGGTTAATTGATTGGAATAGGGTATTGCGAAAGTATGTCATTATTTTATTTATTTTTGGTACAAGTAACATTTCTTTAAGTATTTATTTATTTTCCCTTGTACCACCAATAAAAAAACAAGTATGTTTTTTTTTTTTAATTATAAGTGTAGTTGCTACGACACATAGGCACACAGCACTTTCTAGGCATCTGAAATATTTGTAGAAAAACACGATAGATATTCGCAGAAGATAATATTAAAATATATCCTAAACCTTTCACAGATGAAACAACATTAAGTCGCAAAACATTGTCAATTTGCTAGCCACAAATTTGTTAACTGAATGGAACTTAAGAATACTGCGTAGGAACTTACGTCTTTATTGCATTATTGATTTTATTATTTTCGGTGCAAGGAATATCTTTTTTATTTATTTATTTACCTTCGTACTATCAATAAAAACATGTTTTTTTGTAATTATTTTAAGTGGCAGCCTTTGTATGTAAGTAGCCAACTTACGCCGTATTCTGAAGTATAGCTAATTGATTGCAATAAAACACTATTTTCGAACCCGTAATAATTTACATCACTACTCTGAATTTTGATCTTACCTTTGTGCATGAAGTAATATTGAAAAAATACGCGTTACGTATAACGAAAGCAATGAGCAAATACAATAGCACTCTAAAATCTCCCGCCTCCACTCTGCGTTGCCAAACCTACCCATGCCCCGGCTTGTAACTAAAGAAGGCTCTGATGTATAAACAGTCTGTAACTACACAATGGGAATTGCTTTGCAGTACTTATATACACGAAACCCCTTGTTTAAGCGTTGTATATAGAGAAAAAAATGGCAGTCCCTCTAACAGCTGTTCGTATCGACTGTCATTTTATGATGATGGCTGCCTTGTAACCACAGAAAAACAAACCAAAGAGCACAGAATAATTAGAATAATATTGCTGTAGCTTGTACTCTTTGTCCAAAATATAGTGTGGTAATCGATCAGAGCCAGTTGTACTATCGATACTTAACACGGCACACTAGAGCGCTCTACCGGATGCAATAGAGAACCTAAGATATTTTATTACCTTTCGTAATGAAGTAATGACGAAACTATGACGTAGCTGTGCAACAGTTTTACTGTTATACACGAAGTATGTAGTGATCATTAGTAAGGAATTTACACACGACTTATGAACGAGCTACTCATTGTATAAGTATAAGACAGTTAAACGCCTGCATATAGAGTTTTTATTAGTAAGACCAGTATAATATAATTACACATACACACACAATGTTAGTAATTATGGGGGTTTTGCTGCCTTTCTTTGTACTGCTGTGTGTCAGTTCTAATACCGGGCTGACCCTGACGCGTAAAATATTCGTATCAAAGTGAACCTTTAATTACGCAAAGAAAATAAACGTAGGCTATGTACAGTGTACATCTCATACATCAAAATTCAAAATATATCAATAAAAATAAATTAATTATGTTTGATGAGTAAAACACGAACATAGTGACATGAATAAAAGTCTGAATGAGATGAAGGCGATAATGCCCCGATGAAATGAGTCCGGAGTTCAGCACCGAAAGTTAAGGTACGGTCACACGTCGCTACTTTTGCTGCGCAACTTTTGTACTGCAGCTGCAAAAGTTGCGTGTCTTGTTCACACGTAAGCCAAAAGCTACTTTTCGTGCTGCGCAACCTGAGTGCAGCAAAAGTTGCAACTGGAGGTTGCGAGTCTGTTCACACACAAGGCGCTACTTTTGCAGCTGCAGTCATGCTGCAGGTTTCCATCTCCGTGTTGACTTCTCAATATACATTTTGTGGTTATGTTCGCATTATTAAGAAACTCATGCGAAAGCTTACTTATCTATTATTTGCTTTTCTGTCTTAACTACTATTCAGAAATTGGCATTATTTTTACTATAAAGCTTTTAAAAACGCCTATATACTTAAATGATAACCAACAGCATATTCACGTAATCAATGTTGGCAACCCTGTTTGAAACTACGCTACGGAAAATTAAAAAAAATTAATTATATAGTCAGCAAATATGCTCAGACTGTGTTGTGTATTTAGTAACTGTTACAAATAATTTATTTTTATCACATCTAACATTAAAATACGAGTATATCCAAACAATAAAAGTATCATTGGCACATTTGGGTGGTAACACTGGTCGCAACCCTGAGAACCCTGTTCACACGTCGCTACTTTTAAGCTGCGCGCAGCATGGAAAAGTAGCGAGCAGCAGGTTCGGCAGCCGCTACTTTTCGGGTTGCACCGTTGTTCACAAGTCGCAGTAAGACAATTGCGCAGATTTTTGTACTGCATCGCTGCAAAAGTAGCGACGTGTGACCGTACCCTTTACCCAGCTTTTCCTCATACTGAGTTGAGGGAAAACGCCGGAAAAAAACCTAAACCAAGTAATTGTCCCGACCGGGAATCGAACCCGGGTCACCTGGTTTCGCGGCCAGACACACTAACCGTTACTCCACAAGTGAATTTACATACACCTGTTACTTATATAAAAATGTAAAACTACATATTCCGTGAAATTCATGTAACACTTACTCCACGGAGAGGGGGTACGCTTAAATGCATAGTAAACAAGCATGCAGTACGCACAGGGTTGTCTTTCAGTGGCGGTCACTTGCTGTTAGTCTTTCATTCAGAATTGTGTACAGTGGAGCGCCGTAAGGAACTCAGTTCCGATTTAAAGAAAGTTATTGTTCGCCTGGCTCTGAAAGGCTATTCCTATAGGAAAATAGGTAAGTATAGGTCGCGCCAGGGATTTTGGCAGATTGATTTTCTTAATGTGTACTGGAGAGCGAGTTCCTCACCGCTGCAAGATCGGCTGTTATCTCTGTCGCAGTGGAATGGGTAGGACATAATAGTAAACATGCACGCCCGAGTATTTGTGCACTCTGGACAGTCACCTCCAAAAACTAAACAAATATTACAGTAGCCTATATGTGTCTTTGGTATTCCCAAGAAACTTGTTCGATTAATTAAAATGTGTCTCAATGAAACTTACAGCAGAATCCGTATAGGCCAGTTTCTATCTGATGCTTTTCCAATTCACTGCGGGCTAAAGCAAGGAGATGCACTATCACCTTTACTTTTTAACTTCGCTCTAGAATATGCCATTAGAAAAGTTCAGGATAACAGAGAGGGTTTGGAATTGAACGGGTTACATCAGCTTCTTGTCTATGCGGATGACGTGAATATGTTAGGCAAAACTCCACGAACGATTAGGGAAAACGCGGAAATTTTACTTGAAGCAAATAAAGCGATAGGTTTGGTAGTAGATCCCGAAAAGACAAAGTATATGATTATGTCTCGTGACCAGAATATTGTACGAAATGAAAATAAAATCTGTTATATATATATATATATATATATATATATATATATATATATATATATGTATATGGAAATATGTTAATCCTTAGTCAATAGAGAAGACTGAGTTTTACGAAATACGAACATTAAGGGATGGAAAATGGGAGGCAGTAATGATCATAATAATTATACCGATTTATTTTTTTTAACCAGCAGACCTTTAAATTTAAAAGAAAGATTCACTCATAAAATTGGGTTAGACTATTCATCTCATCTCTCAGAATTGTTTCTAAAATGTATAAGGAAAAAAAAATTCAATTTCATGTAGGCTACTCCCTTGAAATAACTTCAGTAATAAGGTATTATTTAGTTCGACTTTGTCCCTAAAGTGGTGGAGTGGGACCAAAATGGGTGAAAAATGAAATTAGATATCTTAGGGGTTTTCGAGACGAAAATTACGAATAATACAATTTGTGAGAATTCAATATGGCAGTTTCAGTACTATGAATTATATTTCAAAAAATTAAACATCGGATATCGCACAGGTAACACATGTACAGTATTTAAGGGGGTATGTAACACCTTTTGATAGTAGGCCTATACATTTAGTAAAATCCAAAGTGTAATTTCTACATATTCTGAATGCATGTTGTTCTGGAATTTAGTATAGTCATCAGCCAGTACCTCTAGATTAATAAACAACTTTTTAGAATCCATAAAATACAGTATTTATTGTGAATGGTAATTATATTTTTCAATTGGTGCAATTTGTGCAGGGAAAATTGGTTTCTCCGATATTTTGTACGATTTCGAATATTTTAAAATGCTTTCTTCTCTGTTCTATTCACAATGTGCGTGTGAAGAAATTATTGCCCTTGTAATATCCATTGCAATCCTATTTATTATACCTTTATATAAATCTAACTTCCGCAGTATGCAATTTTATCCTATTAACCGAATTATATTTTGATTAATAAGAAGAATAGTAATTTTATTAATTTGAATTGTCGCAACACCAGTAGAAGATCCCTAGATTATTGCTGGACAAATCTTGTATATTTATCTGGTAAGGGTAGCATTATATATATATATATATATATATATATATATATATATATACATACATACATATGAAGATTCCACTGCAAGAATAATGGATGTCACTTTCTTGTCGAAAATGAACCAAGACTGTCAATGCATAGCTTAAGACATATACATAGAATGTACATACAGAGGGCATTAACACTGATAATCATTGTCCAGTAATGATCGGAAAATCTCTAAGTTTTCAGCTCTAAACATTTCAAACTTTCAATTGCTTCTCCTGCAAAATGTATTCCAAATGACATCCATCATTCTTGCAGTGGACTCTTCATATATGCGCAATGCAATGCTTTTTCCTTTTAATTTAGAAAATGTACGAGACGTATTGTAAAATCATTACGAACGAAAGTCATTTACATGTATTTAAGGTATTCTTTGAGTCGGACTGTACCGTGGTGTGTTTATTAATTAATAATAACGATACGAGAGGCGAGTGTGAACATATAAACAGCGACAGACAGCCTTATCGCCATTCATTCTCGCAGTTCTCACAAAACATTGGCTCGCCTACTTGAAATGTCATTGAGGTCATCTGCCAAAATCCGTGCCTCCGACTATACTGTTAACTTCACTTCATTCTGAAGTTGTCTAGGACCCTAAACCAGGATATAACTATTGATTTACCTGCTTCTGTAATAGGGTATTCAGCCTGTACATCCACATTTGACCGATTAGGTTGTTTGAATATATCTCTCATAGTTGATCTCGATCGAGGAGAAAATAAATATTCCCATTATTTAACATACCTCCTTGTGGACAAGTATTTCGCATTTGTGTAGTAGCACCACATATAAAACAATGTTGTTCCTGACCAAGATATGTTATATAAGCTTCATAATGAGCTATAGACACCGTTAATGGTATTGATTTTTAATGACATTTTAACTATTCTAACACCAGTATCAACTCGATATCTGTACCTATTTGACCATTTTTCATTCTTCATCTGTTGCATTACCCCATAATTTTGATAAACATTAATTATTCTCTCGTTGCAAATTTCTGGAGGTATGTTCATAACACGAACCGTTGCGATCTCCTCACTTCCAGGCAGTGTGTTCAAGCCACTGATCCACCATTCACAAGCATCATTGTAGACATTCCCACAAATGAATTCATATACTTGTTGTAACTGTTGCCATTGTGCATATTTAAGTATGCAGCGTTTTGTTTAACTACAGTTCTTCGTCACGTACTTGCAGAACATCTTCAATCAACTGATGTATTTCAAAAACCGTTGGACATTGTTGATCTTTGTTGAAAATAATCTTGATTGTATTTTGTCTCGAAACCTTTGTTGCCATTCTACCCTATGACTACACAAATGTAATAAAATAACTCCTTCTGCGCCGAGAAGATCGTAACTCGGGCTGACAGCGTACTATAGGCCGACTACTCGGAACGAACTTGCTCGTACAGCTGCTCGAGCGAGACTCCATTATTCGTACTCTTATTCAATCGACTCAGTTGCGTATGTCACCAAAGCAGCAGCAGTGTGTGTGGCATTATTAATTGGTTCATATATGTAAACATTGCTATATTCTCAATGTTAAGTACTGTAGGGCCGCGTTTAGTAGTGAGCTAGATTCCCAAGTCCCGATTATGACGTACTCGCGATAAGCAAGATGTATTGACAACATTCTACAATGATTAGTACTAATTAGCGTACAAAAACATTTTTGTTCTACAGGGACATCATTTTATTTTTACTTCAATTTTTATTGTACCTGAGTTTTTGAATGTACTTCACTCCCACCCCTTCTACTAATGAAGTTCCAACTCTCCTCCACACAGAATCAAGGCTGCATATAGTAAACAGCACTTAATTAGTGAGTACAGTACGTTCCAGAAATATGTTCGCGTTTTCCAGTGACGAAAGATTTTTCAATATTGAATCATATTTTCGCACAGGTAGTGTTCGTTTGCCTACGTCCCATCCCGATTTCCCCCACCTGCTTCTGCACGCCCATCTGTAAAAGCAGGGATGTCTTAGCTCTTTTCTGAAAAGATTAATTTCTGTTAGGAATTGGACATTTACGTAATATTATACAACTGTTTAAAATGACTTAAATAAAAGGGCCTCGTTAAGTAATTAACTGTCACGTGATTTCCCCCCTTTCTACGATCCTGCGGCATAACCACTTGAATGGACAGTAGATGGCATGTCTGAGTAATTTTATCTGTGCGGGTCGAGCAGAAGTGAAGATTGAATTTACATTACGTAAGGTACTCTTTTGTAGAGTAGGTACAGAATTATTTCAACATGAGTTACTAGTACGAAGGACGAAACTGGTAATTAGAATTAAGTACAATAGTCTATAGTGCGATAATATGCACAAATGAACTGAAGGCTGTATCCAAATGAACGGCTACCATTTTCAAAAATATGTTTAAATATCCATATTATGATTATTTTTCAATTTAACTTCATTCTCTATATTGCACGCTAATGTGCTGTAGACAGTATAATATACACTGCATAATGAATACGTTCGCATGGATAACTCAGTTCGTGAGTAAAAACACTTATTCTTAATAAAGTACTGCATTTTGATTAAACAATAACCTAATGAAAATTATCGAACTCAAAATTGCGATATTTCCTAGTTTACGTAAATGGATGAACTACTTTTCTTCCCTCCTATACCTAGTACAGTCATGTGTTTGTGTTTTACGCCAGTATCATCGAACTCCAGTCGTGGAAGGAGGTAGCGAACGGTGTTTCCGGTTCTCTAAAGGTATAGACAGGTTAATATTAAAAATATTAGTAAAAATAAAATGCTGTCCCTGTATATCCACAGCACAGGTATATTGGAATTACGATAAGGAAAATAAGACTACGCTCTATGGATGTAGTGCCAAGTGTTTATTTATGATTATAAGCTCATTGCGTATATATATTATATATAAATGTTATTACACACACTTAAAAAAGTGTGTTTTTCACTCCAAAGGCATAGCTAAGACAGAGTTATCACTAGCACTAGCATTTTCATTCCACTACCACCAGAGCCATCATCACTACTGTTCTTCAACCAGGAGATTAACCGCGAAAGGAATGGGCTTCTATTGCGTCATATATTGGAGCGAAGTAGATATATAATATTACCATTATAACGTCAGTTTAAAAAAAATGCGCTCTCCTGCATATGTTATTTCCTGTATGGAGGGATTAAAAGACCAGGAGGTTAACCGTGATATAATTTTGTAACTAGGGTAGTATAAATATGTGTGTATCAGTGTTATCGTAATGGAGATGCGTGTACCCACGTGTGTGACCTTATGAGATCAATATTCATTCACAGCATTACCCCGCTGCGTCTCATTCCCCTGAGACTTTCTCTTGGTTGGAGTACAGTACCATTCCCATCATCTCCACTCAATCGAATATTTCGTCCATAGTACTGTACTCCAACCACGAGAAAGTCTTTGGGGACTGAGACGAAGCGGGGTAATGCTGTGAATGAATGTTGATGTCATAAGGTCACACACGTGGGTACTCGTATCTGTATTGGCTAGCTCCCACAGCACAAACAATAACATTGATACACACACATATTGATACTACCCTAGTTACAAAATTAGATCACTGTTAATCTCCTGGTCTTTTAATCTCTCCATACAGGAAATAACATATGCAGGACAGCGCATGGTTTTTAAACTGACGTTATAACGGTAATATTATCTATCTACTTCGCTCCAATAGACGACGCAATAGTAAGCACATTCCTTTCACGGTTGATCTCCTGGTTGGAGAACAGTAGACGCGCACTGTTACAGAGGCAGGTGGCAAGTTCGGAGTTACTGGCTCCCTCAGCCATTTCTCGCGGATGGTGGAGTTCATTTCTTGGTGGTAGTCATCATAAAATGAGAAGATCACTATCAAGAAATTCAGTTTCGGAACCTATATCTACTGTTGTTTTCTTCTAACATCTTTTCCTTTCTGCCACCAATTGTGGAAAGTCAAATCGGTGACTATCGAAGACTCACAGAGATAAAATATTTGTCTTTGCTCTGCCCTAAAGCGTTTAACTTTTGTGATATTCCTGCAACGCCGATCATTAATGTTCGGTCATTCTCGAATGAGTCTTCGATCCTGTAATCTCTTCCGCAGAAATCTCATGTTTTTAGCATAGTATTTAAAAGCATTACAACATTTTGCTATTTCTTTTCCCTGTAAATGCAAACTGTGACGTTACGCAGAGGCAGAGATGTAATAAAGGATCAGTACAGGCTATGGAGCGGTAATGTTTTTGAACCGATGATATTGAATGTTATCTCAGGTCGGCATACTGCACGCATAGGTCGCGAGGTTACCTTCTCCTAGCCCCACTTCTCCGCTCTCACAACTAGCTACTAAACGTGGCCTATCAATAAGAGAGGTCCTTCATGAGTTATTCTTGCGCCAAGGTTTCAAATTTCGAATATCTTGGAGCAACAGTAACAAATATGAATGATACTCAGGAGGAAATTAAACGCAGAATAAATATGGGAAATGCGTGTTATTATTCGGTTGAGAAGCTTTTGTCATCTAGTCTGCTGTCAAAATATCTGAAAGTTAGAATTTATAAAACAGTTATATTACCGGTTGTTTTGTATGGTTGTAAAACTTGGACTCTCACTTTGAGAGAGGAACAGAGATTAAGGGTGTTTGAGAATAAGGTTCTTAGGAAAATATATGGGGCTAAGACGGATGAAGTTACAGGAGAATGGAGAACGTTACACAATTCAGAACTGCACGCATTGTATTCTTCAGCTGATATAATTAGGAACATTAAATCCAGAAGTTTGAGATGGGCAAGGCATATAGCACGTATGGGCGAATCCAGAAATGTATATAGCGTGTTGGTTGGGAGACAGAAGGGAAATAGACGTAGATGGGGAAAAATATTAAAATGGATTTGAGGAAGATGGGATATGATGGTAGAGACTGGATTAATCTTGCTCAGGATAGAGACCAATGGCGGGCTTATGCGAGGGCGGTAATGAACGTTGGGGTCCCTTAAAAGCCATTTGTTTGTAAGTAAATATATAAATGGATGAGCAAATATATAAATGGATAAGTAAATACATAAATGGACGATGAAATATATAAATGGATGAGTCAGTACATAAATGGACGATTACATATATAAACGGATGAGTAAAAACCTAAATGGACGATTAAATATATAAATGGATGAGTAAATACATAAATGGACGATTAAATATATAAATGCATGAGTAAATAAATAAATGCACGATTAAATATATAAATGGATGAGTAAGTACATAAATGGACGATTAAATATATAAATGGGTAAGTAATTATGTAAATGGATGAGTAAGCATACATTTCATTAATAAATTTTTAAATTGCTTATTAAGTATATAAATTGCTGAATAAATGTTTAAATGGATTAATAAATATATAAATGGATGAGTAAATGTTTAAATGGGTGAGAAAATATATAAATGGATGGGTAATTATATAAATGGATGAGTAAATATATAAATAGATGAGTAAATATTGAATGGATAAATAAATATATGAATTCATTAATAAATATATAAATTCATTAATAAATATATAAATTGTTTATTGAACATATAAACTGCTGAATATATGTATAAATGGATGAATAGATATATAAATGAATGAACAAATATACAAATGGGTGAGGAAATAATAAATGGATGAATAAATATATGAATTCATTAATAAATATATGAATTCATTAATAAATATATAAATTGTTTATTAAACATATAAATTGCTGAATATATGTATAAATGGATGAATAGATATATAAATGAACAAATATACAAATGAGTGAGGAAATAATAAATGGATGAATAAATATATGAATTCACTAGCCGTACCCGTGCGCTCCTCTGCACCCGTTAGAAATAAATATAAAGTAATTACATAATTAAAACAGGACATTTGATCCAGGGAACATTCGTGTTTGATAGAAGGATAAATCGTTTAAAATGTTACTTAATTTAAATTGCATCCAAATAATTAAAATGCGATCATTTTGGTCCAGAGACACTCATTTGGTGCAATGACAATTCCTTTAACATGTTTCTTAATTTTTATTACATGCAACCATAGTTTAATGAAGATTGACATCATTTAGATTTAATTTGTATATTTTATTTTACTTATTATAGGTTTCCATTGAATTATGGTAATAACTTAATTTTAACCCTTGTTTTCTACCTATTCAGTAAATGGCGCTTGGCCCACTATGGTTCTGAACCCTTCAAATACCTTAAATTATATTATATTATATTATATCAGAAGTTACTGTAATAACATTATAGCATTATGTCCATCTAGAGAAACTACACTTTCCAGTGGTGAAATAATAATTAATTATACAAATCGGTTAATTTAGCTTCCGATATTACTTCATACAAACACAGAAACATTCTCTGTAGGCTATCTTTCATAGCTTTCGATTGTTTCTGTCCAAGGCCCCTTATAGACGAAGTCATTTGTTTTTAAATTCATTACACGGCCTTAGATGGCTGTTATTTCAATTTTAAAACTCATTTATCTCATTAAATATCAGTCCTATCAAAATTTTTCAAGGTATAAAACTTATCGAAAATTATTTTTAAAGAAACGTTTGTTATGTAACATTTTTCACAAAAATCAATAATAAGCGAGATATTTCGATTTAATTCAGGCCCCCTTATAACCCACCCTTTTAAATAATGTATTTTGAATGCCATATAGCCTAAAATCTAAGTTACAACAAACTTCATTTACATTCCAATTTTCATCGAAATCCGTTCAGCCATTATCGCGTGAAAAAGTAACAAACATACAGACAGACATACAAACAAAATTTTCAAAAAATCGATTTTCTGTTTCAGGGTGGTTAATTATATATGTTAGGACCAATTATTTTTGGAAAATCGAAAATTACCAGAAAAATTTCGGCTACAGAATTATTATTAGTATAGATTAATAAATAAATAAATTGCTTATTAAACATATAAATGGGTAAGTAAATATACAAATGGATAAGGAAGTATATAAATGGATGAATAAATATTTAAATGGATGAATAAATATATACATATGAATAAATACATAAATGGTTGAATAAACATATAAAGGGCTGCCGAACTTTAATTTCCTTTAAATGTAAATTAGAAAAATATCTTATGAGTTGCCAGACCTAACGCATTGCAAATATTTAATGGAATGTGTTCCACTGTATTTATTTTTTTTCTTATTTTTATTATCTAAATCGTGTTTATTTATCACTTAACGCCAATATGTATCCCACTGTGCTGTTGTTTTTTTATGATTAATCTATTTTTTGTGTACATTTTATTGAATTGTCGGTTTCTGGTTTAATTATATAAATCCTATTTAATTTTAATCTAATACTAATATATATACTGTGTTTATTTTTATTTTTACTGTGTACATTTTTTTTTATTGAATTATCGGCTTCTGTTTTTATGTGATTCGTATTTGATTCTAACAAAATTAATATGTATTTCACTATGTTTATTTTTATTTTATGAGGTAAATTTTATGTAACTACCTCTTTTAATCTTATTATGTACCTAAATTGTGTCAGTATGTAATTCCGATCCAGTTTTATGTTCAACTGTGTAAGCTAGTTTTAATCCTGGTTGAGTGTAAGAGAAGGTCTTACGGCCTTAACTCTGCCAGATTAAATAAAGCCATTATTATTATTATTATTATTATTATTATTATTATTATTATTATAAGTAGTAGTAGTAGTAGTACTAGTAATCATCATCATCATCATCTTGTAACAGAAAAGTAACATTCTACTGGTGTTTATATGACTACTCCCAATCTCTAGCTGTTGGAAATGTGAAGAAAGATCTAGTATATTTTGCTAGGCATATTTTTACAAAACACAGAACAAACATTTCCACATTTAACTGACATTGTGTAGGCTACAACAACTATAATGAGAATAATCCTTAGGACATCTTGTGTTTGTCGAAGAACAAAGCTCATAAATACAGTTCAACGCGCTATTTGTCACATCATCCTCGCTGCCTACAATCCCTGCCGCTAGATAGCACTGGCGAGTCATTCGCCACTTTTACCGTGAACTTTCCGGTATTATCACTGTAAAGTATTTGACGATACTTAGCGAAACAACAACTGCAGTCTCTATGGAGACGATGCATGACAACAATAGCAATGCCGTTGCTGTGTTACATACATTCTCAGTGGGCCAAGATGTTCAGATCAGCTCTGAAATTCGTTACCCAAAACGCAAGAATTCGAGAATTAGTAAAGCCAGAGAGGCTGGTAAACACCGCCATAACGACGATAGGTGTAGGATCTCTACTGGGCACAGGCTACGGGATTTATTGCATCGTGACCGGGGACAAAGGCAGGGTGCCTCTGGGGGTCCACCCGAAAGAGGTGATCCTGAAGGACAGGCATAGGCGGCCCCGTCTGCAGGAGGAGGACCTCAATTCCCCCTCCGAAAAGGAAATCAAGGTGACCGATTACAACAAGTACAAGCCTCGACCACCAGAGCCAGGACCAGAGCCAGACTACAACGCCCTTGCTGGCCAGGACGGGGAATTGGCAGCGGAAGAGACGCCTGTGCCGAGGATCTTCGTGCCCCACGAAAACAGGAACACCGGGCGCTTCACGGTGGTGGAGGGGGGGAAGTTGAGGAGGGTCTATACAGAGGATGAAATTCCAGAACATCAGGACCAAGATGAGAAGGGGGAAGACCAACCGTCCTCGCCCCCTCCTCCGCCCCCCCAACAGTAAGGTATGAGCTTACACATTCAACTTACTGGGGATATATATATATATATATATATATATATATTAATGTCAACATTTATATACTTATCTTAGAGGAATTGTTTATTCAATGGCATTTTAGTAGCAGTGTGCAGAACACGTTACGAAATTTAAAATTAAATATTGCTTATAAATAGGAATTATTCACTCAATTACAACTCATGAAATCTTAACAACATTCATTCTTTCACAGAACAATTGCATTTCAATCTAACACAAAGTGCTTCTTAATTTTATTATAAATTAACTATTTATTCAATATTTATATCGCAGAACCATTACTTTACCTTCCCGTGATTTATATAAATGTAACTTAATGGCAATTATTTATTTCCACTGCAAGTACCTACATATAAAAATTATGCATTGCGATATTTTAAATCTTGTTTTACTTGATCATATCAATAAGTTAAGCACCGAAAATATCATATTACTATATTGTTTCATAATTAATGTTAACATATTATATTAAAAAAAGTAATACCAAATATGCTAACATGAAATATTTAATATAAACCTGGTGATAATTTTAATGTGTTCTCACCATGGTGTTAACAGTATCCGTTATGTCAAAAGACTTCAAGCCTGAGCAATAATATCGCAATTGAACGTACTTAATTATTTTCCAGATCCTCATCCTCGCCGCCCACCTGGTGCTGGTCAGTACCACCACGACCAGAGTGGCACCGCCGCCCCCTTCTGAACATCCTACAGCGTGCATTCCATCTGCCACGCCCTCGCCGCCCACCTGGTGCTAGTCAGTACCACCACGACCGGAGTGGCACCGTCGCCCCCTTCTGAACATCCTACAGCGTGCATTCCATCTGCCACGCCCTCGCCGCCCACCTGGTGCTGGTCAGTACCACCACGACCAGAGTGGCACCGTCGCCCCCTTCTGAACATCCTACAGCGTGCACTCCATCAGCCACGCCTTCGCCGCCCACCTGGTGCTGGTCAGTACCACCACGACCAGAGTGGCACCGCCGCCCCCTTCTGAACATCCTACAGCGTGCACTCCATCAGCCACGCCCTCGCCGCCCACCTGGTGCTGGTCAGTACCACCACGACCAGAGTGGCACCGTCGCCCCCTTCTGAACATCCTACAGCGTGCATTCCATCTGCCACGCCCTCGCCGCCCACCTGGTGCTGGTCAGTACCACCACGACCGGAGTGGCACCGTCGCCCCCTTCTGAACATCCTACAGCGTGCACTCCATCAGCCACGCCTTCGCCGCCCACCTGGTGCTGGTCAGTACCACCACGACTGGAGTGGCACCGTCGCCCCCTTCTGAACATCCTACAGCGTGCACTCCATCAGCCACGCCCTCGCCGCCCATCTGGTGCTGGTCAGTACCACCACGACCAGAGTGGCACCGTCGCCCCCTTCTGAACATCCTACAGCGTGCATTCCATCTGCCACGCCCTCGCCGCCCACCTGGTGCTGGTCAGTACCACCACGACCAGAGTGGCACCACCGCCCCCTTCTGAAGATCCTACAGCGTGCACTCCATCAGCCACGCCTTCGCCGCCCACCTGGTGCTGGTCAGTACCACCACGACCAGAGTGGCACCGCCGCCCCCTTCTGAACATCCTACAGCGTGCACTCCATCAGCCACGCCTTCGCCGCCCACCTGGTGCTGGTCAGTACCAACACGACCAGAGTGGCACCGCCGCCCCCTTCTGAACATCCTATAGCGTGCACTCCATCAGCCACGCCATCGCCGCCCACCTGGTGCTGGTCAGTATCACCACGACCAGAGTGGCACCGTCGCCCCCTTCTGAACATCCTACAGTGTGCACTCCATCAGCCACGCCCTTCTGAACATCCTACAGAGTGCACTCCATCAGCCACGCCCTTGTGAATATCCTATAGCGTGCACTCCATCAGCCACGCCCTTCTGAACATCCTACAGCGTGCACTCCATCAGCCACGCCCTCGCCGCCCCTGTTGCCGCCCCCCTTGGTTGCCGCCGCTCCAGCCATCTACGCTCCTCATGCTGCCGCCCCTACATCTGTTAGAAAAGCACGCCACACGGTGTGGCTATGCAAGGGCAATACCAGGACGAGAGTCGAGGCAGTCTGTCTCGTGGGTTTTCTGTCCTTACACAATCTTATGATCTTCAAATTTTTACCAGAGCATGAAAGTGCAATGTTAATACAAAACACCAAATTGCATTGCTGTATAATGTAGCATTTCTGACATATTAATTCATAATTACATTTTTAATCGCTAAGTTTATATTTCATCATTATGCACCATACAATGAACGGTTTCAAATTTCTATAAATATTAAATTTAATAAATTTAATGTAATATTTCCCTCACAAAAACAATATAAACAAACTGTTGTTACTTAATTAAAGATATGCTAACTAAAAAAAAAATCTTTTATTTACAAGTTTAATTTTAAGGTCATCTTGTAAGATTTTATTTTAGGCCTATAATTGATAATCAACGGTGCTTAATTGTTACATTACATTACATTATAGTACATTCTACAGTACAACACAATGTAGAAAAATTTCGAAATCATGGAACTTTGAATAACTTGGCAAGAAAAACCAAGCAAAAATTGCTAAATGCACGTGATGAGAGATTCATAGTTAATCAAGTTGTCAAAATTCCAAGAATAAGCGTTCCACAAATTCGAGTCATGATTAAAGAGTCTTCAAACACGATCAGTAACCAAACTATTCGGTGTGTGTTGTGGAAAAATGATTACCATGGCAGAAGAGCACGTACATTAGTGAGACAAACCGAGCTCGAAGATTGCACTTCGCTAAAGAACATGTTGGTAAGGATGAGGAATTTTGGAACAGGGTAATTTGGTCAGATAGACGACGATAGATCTTTATGGTTCCGATGGCATTCATAGGATGTGGAGAAAGCCCAACAGAGATAAGGACAGAAAACACATTACGTGCAGTGAAACAAGGGGGATGCATACTATTATGGGGATGTATGTCTGCAAATGGTGTGGGGAATATTGACTTCAAAGATGGGATTATGGATAAGTATGTGTACAATAACATTTTAAGGTCAAATATTAGGCAGAGTACACAAAAAATGGGGATGCCACCTGTGTACATGTTCCAACAAGACAATGACAATAGACGTACTGCTTAAATCAATAAGGACTGGCTCATATGGAACACAGCCCAGTAACTGCGAACACCTCCTCAATCACCAGACTTAAATTCTATCGAACATTTGTGGCGAATTTTGAAAAGGAGTGTGAGAAATAGAAGTGTACAACAATAGAGGAACTGAAACATGTAGGCCTAATGAGAGAAAAAAGGGCTAAAATCAAACCAGAACAGTGTAACAACTTGGTAAAATCAATGAGGAGATGCCAAGCAGTAATAAAGTCGAAAGGTTATGCTACAAGATATTAATAATTGTTTTCACAATTATGTAAATAATCAAGCTGTACGAACAAGACTGTTACACAGAAATTGGACATGTTTTTGTTTAATGTACTATTCAGAAGTTTATAATTTATTTTTTGACTTTAATTAACTCCATATGTAGATGAAATTATTGGGGATCGCCAGTGTGGTTTTAGGCGTAATAGATCAACTATTGATCAGATATTTTGTATTCGACAGATAATGGAGAAAAAATGGGAGTATAAGGGTACAGTGCATCAGTTATTCATAGATTTCAAAAAGGCATATGACTCTGTTAAGAGAGAAGTGTTATATGATATTCTTATTGAATTTGGTATTGCCAAGAAACTAGTTCGATTAATTAAAATGTGTCTCAGTGAAACGTACAGCAGAGTCCGTACAGGTCAGTTTCTGTCACATGCGTTTCCAATTCACTGTGGGCTAAAGCACTTTTTAACTTTGCTCTAGACTAGTATGCCATTAGGAAAGTCCAGGATAACAGAGAGGGTTTGGAATTGAACGGGTTACATCAGCTGCTTGTCTATGCGGATGCTGTGAATATGTTAGGAGAAAATCCACAAACGATTAGGGAAAATACGGAAATTTTACTTCAAGCAAGTAAAGAAATAGGTTTGGAAGTAAATCCCGAAAAGACAAAGTATATGATTAAACATAGAATAAAATATTGGAAATGCCTGTTATTATTCGGTTGAGAAGCTTTTATCATCCAGTCCGTTGTCAAAAAATCTGAAAGTTAGAATTTATAAAACAGTTATATTACCGGTTGTTCTGTATGGTTGTGAAACTTGGACTCTCACTTTGAGAGCGGAACATAGCTAGGTTAAGGGTGTTTGAGAATAAGGTGCCTAGGAAAATATTTGGGGCTAAGAGGGATGAAGTTACAGGAGAATGGAGAAAGTTACACAACACAGAACTGCACGCATTGTATTCTTTACCTGACATAATTAGGAACATTAAATCCAGACGTTTGAGATGGGCAAGGCATGTAGCACGTATGGGCGAATCCAGAAATGCATATAGAGTGTTAGTTGGGAGGCCGGAGGGAAAAAGACCTTTGGGGAGGCCGAGACGTAGATGGGAAGATAATATTAAAATGGACTTGAGGGAGGTGGAATATGATGATAGAGACTGGATTAATCTTGCTCAGGATAGGGACCAATGGCGGGCTTATGTGAGGTCGGCAATGAACCTTCGGGTTCCTTAAAAGTCAGTAAGTAAGTAAGTAGTAATGTATTCCGAAGTCCATTGAGTTCTCTCATATGAAAAGAAATTAAATTACATATTTTCATAAGATAAATTATCGTTTTATTTGGAAACAACCTGTTATATACTGTATATTTTACATTTCACTACTTTAATCAGAGAACAAATCCAGATTATCTTTTCTGTCGTCCTTCAGAGGAATCATCTCCATTTTTCACGTAGAAGGGATGATATGTAAACCGTTAAGTACAAATATCGACGAAAAATACATTTTTATTATTTTGGTCCACGTTAATTTTTATTCCTCATTCTTGGATACACTTTTTTTTAGCATTTGTATAATCACTTAATAATAAAGAATTGCTTTACTGTGTTATCGGACAATAACGGATACCACATCGAAACTAGTCAGCCAGGTAATTTAACTTCCCATAATACTAATACAGTAAAGCAGTTATAACTTATTCAATGGTTAATTTTTACTTCGTTTGCATTGTATTTTTTAGTTGGTTATTTAACGACGCTGTATCAACTACTAGGTTATTTCGCGTCGATGATAGCGAGATGATATTTGGCGATATGATGCCGAGAATTCGCCATAGATTACCTTGCATTCACATTACGGTTGGGGAAAACCTCGGAAAAAACGCAACCAGGTAATCAGCCCAAGCTGGGATCGAACCCGCGCCCGGACGCAACTTCAGACCGGCAGGCAAGCGCCTTAACCGACTGAGCCACGCCAGTGGCTGTATTGTATTTTTGGTCCAGGGAAAAATACTAATCTATTATGAAAAATACTATCGTGACTCACTCACCCGTAACGAACTTTTTCTTTACATAAAAGGGAGAAAGGTAAGAGTACCGAAAGTATAGTGAACCATGTACCAGTAGTGAGTCACAAAATGTTGAGAGTGAAAAACAAGCTTCAAGGTCAAGCTTGCAATACAAGAGAACAATAGGTGGTTACCTGATCAGTAATTGTTGGTCTTGCAGCTGTAACGAAGTTTGTCTGAAGTGGTGTTACACTTGCAATTGGTTGACTGATTCTTATAGAATTCATTAAGAGGTAATTCTTCAAAATTTCAGTATTTTCCTTGCATTATGCATGTATTATTTTATCCACAATGATAAAAAAAAATAAGCTGGGTACAGTTTTTGAAGGATCATGATTTTCCTTTTTGCTCCTATAATAATAGGCATAGGTGGTCCAGTACTAGAACATCTGGATACTTTATTTAGAGATAATATGACTGGAATCAGTAGTGGGCCACCATGGGTCTCTACTGGTGCAGTCCTACTATTAGAGCAGCACACATTTGCCTTTTAACATACTGTATTTATTTCACTTCACTCTAGGGCAGCCGTGGCGAAAATGTCATCGTGCGCCGAGCCACTGTGTAACCTGCAACGTGCATAGCACCTACGCAGGGTGGCGGACACCCGAAGGAGAAGTGAAGCAACTGTCTGAATTATTAACGGATTTCATTTTCCTTAGTGAAACACTTAAATATAATTTTATACAGTATAAGGTTACAAACTAATGCTTAGTACGTGTAACGAAGAAAGAAATGAACAAAAAAAAAAACATAGGACACATTATCACATTGCGGCAGAGTTTCAAAATCAGGAATTATGTCACTTACTGCCGGTCGTAGCTGATCACGAAGGTATTTTCTATCAGTTATGATCTAAATTTGGTTTTTACTGTTTTCGTTGTTGAAAATAATTTTTCACAAACGTAAGTTGTATCGAACATGGCTTCAACAGAACAAGCGAAAAAACAAAGCTTCGGATATTTATTTTTTGGCAAAGATTTGAAAAGTTCAACATTTGTCAAGTCCTTACATACAGCTTTCATTTAACATCGCATTGTAAATCTGCGAGTTTAAATTGAAGATCTAATGGCATTATTCGTACATCTGCTGAAAAAGGATCGACGTACAGAGATAATAATAAAATAATAATACTAATAATAATAATAATAATAATAATAATAATAATAATAATAATAATAATAATAATTCACCTTTTAATGTTTCATGAGTGACATGTATAATGCTGTTTTATGTTATACAACCGTTTTCCTCGTAATACTTGTGAACAAATCATACATTTAATATTCTCATCATATTGGCAACAAAAAATGCGTCCTCCCATCCTCCTTGGAACTTTCGTTTTGTAGAGGTACATTGGTTTCGAAAGAGACACTGGACGATATGCCACTCGCAGCTGAGAGACAAATAAGCAAATGGAACGAATTTTGATTCCAGTGAGTGAGAGGGTGGGGGTTGGGGAAGGCAGGAAGTAAGAGGAATGCACAGCTATCATTGCGAGCCACAATGTGCTCGTGAGTCACATTTTCGACACGGCTGCTCTAGGACAACGACAGGAAGAAGAGAGCAAAATTATACACAAGAGCAGATTCGGAAAGCAATAGCTGAAGTTGAGACATAGCAGTGTTCGTAAAGTCGCTCAAATGCATTGCATTCCAAGAGCAACTTTACAGGGAAGCTGGAAGAGGGAGTAAAATTGGCTACACAATTAGAGAAAACTCCTGAGCCTACAAGGTATTTACCGTCGACTGTGCAACAGAAGACTTTTAGCCCTACTGCTGCATCATCTAATGTGCATGGGTCGTCAAACACTGTGAAAACAGAAGACTTTTAGCCCTACTGCTGGATCATCTAACACAGAAGACTTTTAGCCCTACTACTGGATCATCTAATGTCCATGGGCCGTCAAACATTGTGCAACAGAAGACTTTTAGCCCTACTGCTGGATCATCTAACACAGAAGACTTTTAGCCCTACTACTGGATCATCTAATGTGCATGGGCCGTTAAAT
Organism: Periplaneta americana; assembly: GCF_040183065.1. Lineage (NCBI taxonomy): Eukaryota > Metazoa > Arthropoda > Insecta > Blattodea > Blattidae > Periplaneta > Periplaneta americana. The sequence goes on along the minus strand of NC_091131.1, from coordinate 152,977,262 downwards.
GTACCCTTCCTTCAAGAGAGTCCTTTTCTGGTCAGAAGAAGACCGAGATTAGACGGAGAACAGAGATTAGACGAAGAGAAGGAGACGAGAGAAGTCCGTGCAGTTGTAACTTCTCCAGCTGTGATAAAATATTATCAAAAGCAGGAACAGATGAAAAAGAAAAAGGCTATTGAAACTGAAAGAAGTAGAAAGAGAACAGAAGAAAAAAAGAATCAGAAAAAAGGACAAAAAAATCATCGTCTGAAGCCTCTGCCCCAGAAATGAACGATTCTCGAGACTCGCATTGGAAAGAAAGTGAAAACACGAAATCAAGAAAGAGAACCTGTCACAGAAGACACCGATATTCAAGATGGAAAATTTGTACTTGTGTCATTCTTTGGTGGGAAAAGAAATTCCATAAAATGTGTATTTATGTGTGATTCAAGTAGTGAAAGGGAAGATTATACGTGTCGAAGCTCTCAGGTCAGCCGGAAGTAAAAAGGACTTTGTTAAAATTGGAAATGATGTGTCAGATATAGGCCTATCCGTATCTGAAATTATTGCAGTGGTACCTCAACCACAACTCAAAATGCAAGATCGTCTACACTTTTACTAAAAACTGGCTGTAACAGAAAAGTTGTAATTAGGGCCTAGTTAATTCACAAGCTCTCTGTGATCCTTTTGTAATTTTCATTTTAGCATTATGTTATAGAGTTTATTACATTTTTATTAATCTATTTTGCCACATTTTAATCCATGGTATTAATAGCTATACTTCGCGGTCAAATTTCTGTATTTGATTGGCCCAGTATAAGGTGCCCATTATAGGTACATACAAAATTTAGGATGCCCAGCAATGGCTCAATGCTGAAGTTTAGGTTTTTAATTTTTTATACAAATATAAGTAATTTATGTTACGCTGTTTAATGTGTTCATAGTAGTAAATAAGTGTTCAATTAACTACAGAAATTATCTTTATTTTTTATACAAATATGTGTAACTTATGTTAAGCTGTTTAATGTGTTCACAGTAGTAAGTGTTCAATTAATTATAGAAATTATCTTTATTTCTTTGTTCTCTTATGTTTCACTTGTAACTCACTATGTGTGCTTAAGTGGCCCACTACTGGTACTTTTACCTAAATCAGGCCACTCTAGGAAAATTAAATTCTGAAAAGATGAAGTTCTAAAAATCTGGGGGAGAGACTTGCACGAAGGGGAGGAGAAATGCGCAAGTGCATACGGTGTATGGAAATTTAGGAATTTCTTTAAAGTACCGGTATGTAATAGTAAGTAAATAAACCATCTACCTAAAAGTTAGGTTTCACAATCTTAAAATATCCTAAATTACTAATTACAAGACTGTAAAAATGCATGAAATTACGGTTGTATCTTTTTGTGCAACTCTGCAGTTTTAATATTGGAAAAGTTTATTCTTCCATGCGTTCACATATAAGTCCCGGGTCCCCCTTAAAATGTGGAGCAAATACGTATTGCTAGACATCGCTCGCCCTAAAAACCACCCCACCCGACACGGTCGTCTGAGAAGGGGGAACTGTCCGACCGGTCTGACTCACCATCACTTCCGGTGTTGCTATACTTCCCCCTACTGTCACGAGTACTGCTGCAACCAGTTATCTCGTCAAACAAAAGGAAGAAGCAAGAGCCATTGAGCGGCTCAACAGAGTGCATGTAAAAATGAAATAACATATCCTTTGTACGTTCAACTTTGTACAAAAATATCTACAATTGTTAAACACAAATTTATGGCAACATTTAAAGTAAATAATATATGCAAGATCAAAATAAACAACAATTCTTCCCTTCACGTTTCCAATTTGGGAAAACTTGCAACACTGCACTACAGCCAACACCCAAACTATCCCCCCAGCTGGTCGACAGGAGTGCTTCCAGATGGCGACAGCTATTAACACTACTGTCTCAACCACAATATGACAGACCTCCAACAGAGTATATATATATATATACGCGATTATTCCACTCCTTAATTTTATTTTGTGGCATGCAATAGCCTCAGTACTACTTCAAGAAACGCATATAAAAATTCAATATCCTCTGCCACATATTCCAGTGAAGTATTTAATTATGTAATAATTACTGTGTTATTTTCTAGTAAAGCAGTACGATGTTTGCACTAAATTTAATTGTCTTGAACACAACAGTACACCTTGACGATAACACTAAGCCAAGATTATAATCAAGGCGGTAAAATCTGAACAAATTCAACACAAATGCACATACAGTAAAATAAGTTTCATACTCACGTTTCGAAGGAAATAGCCAACCGCTGTCCAATCTCCACGTACGTGATTATTACAAACTAGTTTTAGAATATCAGACCTAAACAAGAGAATTAAAATTATTGTTAGAAACCGCCAAAGACAGACGCAACAACACAGATCAACGAACAAGCTTCCCTCCACGCAATAATGTAACTATTGGCAGAAGCGGCACCACACACGCAAGTCACAATTCATAACATAAATGGACAACAATAAAACTTATAAATTATCCGAAAATATTCTGTACCTATGAAGTATTCTTCTTTCTGTAGCTCAATGACTTCTATTCACTTAACACAGATCTCTACAAACCCACTCCACACAACACTATGATCACTATGCCGACTAAGCCGGTTATCAAAGACTATTTGAAAGTGCTGTCAAGATTAATGTCCTTCCGACATGTAACACACTCCTGTGGTAGATGATGAAAATATAAAAGTTACAGCACATACAAATAGATGTCACTATTTACCTTATCGATACCTCTTCGATTGAGCGTAGGTTTGTGCTTCCACCTATACCAAAATAATATTGCGCTTGGCTTATATCTATCTAAGTCATATTTGTATAAATATTTATTTTTATAACTCCGAACATAAACACACAAATACTATAAAATATATGTCCTGTAGCTTAGGCATCTAAAATATCTGGCCGTCTTGGAGTATTTAGTTACTCATTTAATCACAAGATGGCTGCTGCAAACAATACACAGAACGTTTACATAAATCACTACAAACTGTCAAAAGTGTCAAAGTCAAATACGAGATAGAATACATTTGTACTGCCAAACTAGACGATGTAAGATTGCAATATACGTGATAACTTGGAATCGAACCATAATGAAAAACAATAAAAATATACTATAAAAGCTTATATAAAACGCAGAGGAAAACGAAGTTTTAAAACTGAGTTCACTTTATTTATTTATTTGTTTGCTTATTTATTTACTTACCGGTTCTTATTTATTTATTTACTTAATTACATGTAGGCCTACTTATCTATTTGCTCACTTGGTTATTTATTTACCTACTCATTTAACATTTATTTATTCATTTATTAATTAATTTATTTATTTTGTTATTAAGTATAATAGTATGGTACTACTTACATACAATACCGTAATTTGTCCGCGGACATCTTAAAAAGAATGATTTATTAATTATACTGATATAATTTGGAACTTCAAACTTGACTAGACTAATTAACTGATTGCAATTTGTTTTTATTGGGTTATTCTACGACGCTGTATTAACATCTCAGGTTTTTTAGCATCTGAATGAAATGAAGGTGATAATACTGGTGAAATGAGTCCGTGATCCAGCACCGAAAGTTACCCAGCATTTGCTTCTATTGGGTTGAGGAAAAACCCTGGGAAAAACCTCAACCAGATAACTTGCCACGACCGGGATTCGAACCTGGCCAACTGGTTTCGCGGTCAGACGCGCTAACCGTTACTCCACAGGTGTGGACTACTGATTGTAATTAAATTAATTAATAATTTAATGAAGGAATATAATACCATAAATAATTATTCCTACGTAATTTCAAAGTATTTTAATTTGTAAATATGCATAAGTGGACGGCATTATGCATCAACAGGCTGTGCGACATTATTAGTTTTGAGAAAAAAGCGCTAGAAGATTTTGAAACATTTTAAATTCTAGAGACATATATTTCATTCTTGCGGATTTGATAACCACATATATAATAATGTCTCATGTACTTATTCACACTATATGCATAAAAATAAGTTATAGCACTTTTATGGACGATATTTAAATATTGACCTTAGTCGAAATAGACATGATCGCATTATAGTTACACATCAATCGGTTAAGTGCCGAGATATAGCACTTACATTGTTGATGCATATTACTGGGCAAATTTTGATACCCATCAGTCATTTAAGCTCCGAGATAGGGCGTGTATATGGTTGATGTATTATACTTAGACATATACACAATAAATTAATTAATTGTCCAAATACGCTTTAATAAACATTATATACAGTAACTGGAACAATAGTATCTGTAGGATTTATTGTGAAGAATTTTATAGAATCAAACTTTTGATATAAGTGAAATATTTTACTATATATTTTCCACAACTTCCACACTAACTTTTAATGAACTATACTCTATTTTTCTTCATTCTCACTAAACAAAACAATGTAATCGTAATGGAAGGTATTACTACCAGTTTTAAATAACACGAATTCCTACATCAATGGTCGACAAAATCCAATTCACTCATCCGGGCACGGGCATTGGTGTGTCATTTGAGGAATGGTTTCACACTGACCTCGACAGTGCTTATCGCACTATGCGACATCAACTTCTTACTCCCCTTTCCTTAACTCTATCTCCATAGCAACTCTTATAAAACAAGTCCGGGCAGGTTATAATATTCAGTATCAGTGGTGACATTTGACTTAGCAAAGCAGCTGTACAGTTACCCTGAAAAAGAATGAGACGATTCTTGGTCGTCGGAAGTTAAAGTTCTACAGCGCGGTTCACTCGATATCGACGTAGGGATACATAACATGACAGATAGTACAAGAATTGTTACAAGGACCACAACAAGGACAAGGACCAGAATAAGGATCACGAATAACACTGCCATTTAAGGCCAGGATTTCACAACATAGCTCGAGTCCCAAAATATCATTGCTTCACTGTACCGAATGGCAAATGCCTGCTAAGGGATCTACATTCTGGACTGCTGCTATCACTATCTTGTCTCGGTAGCTCATATAGTGGCGTGCCGGTTTCATTGTATAACCGAAACGTCTCGTGTTCGATCCCAGGCAAAACTTTTTTTTTATTGAGGTGTAATTAATTTGTTCAGAGATCCTCGACTGTCTAATTTGTCGAAAAATATGGAATAATTTATGCCCAATTTCTGGGTCTTACAAGTGGGCTGAACCTCGTCAAAAAAAATAAATCTTACTTGGAAGTTAAAAGTATCCTTCCTCAAACAAAAATCATAAGAAACAAAAAGAGACCTGTTAACTTAAAATCTTGTCCACATGCCATCAGCTTCTATTACAGCTCTAAGTCGATCCGGCATGGATGTCACGAGATTGTGGAATAAGTTCTGATCCCCGGCGAGATCTTCCCAGGTGTCAACAACTTGATCCCACAATTCGTCTCGATTTCGAGGGCGTCGGTGGGCATAGGTGGCTATCCTTCTCTTTTTCAATTCCGCCCATAAATTTTCGATGACATTCAAATCAGGTGACTTCGGAGGCCAATTAATGATTTCGATCTCGGGTCTCCTTTGAAACCATCTTTGAATGCTTGCAGCATAGTGCACGGGATGGTTATCCTGCTGGAACAGCAATGTTCCTTCGGGAAAACGTTCTCGGGCGGAGGGAAGGAATATATTTTCCAGAATGTGCTCGTAAGTTTCCGCATTAAACCGGCCATCGATGCGTTCTATAACGCCAGGTCCATCGTAAGACATCCACCCCCAACACGATATGCTAAAGCGCACCGATCTTTCACATCGGTGCACATAGCGCTGATCATGTCGGAGACCATCCTCACTATAGACACGGACAGGACCTTCGTAATCACTCGAGATGGTTGTTTCTTCGGAGAAAATTACATTTCTCCAATCGAAATCCACTCGATTGGTAGCGAAGGCAAGACGGTCGACAGCTTGTGCTTCCCCCAATATTTCCATTTGCGCAGCCCTCCGGCTCCTAATACCGCGGTTCCTCAACCTACTGATCACAGTCTGTGAAGAGCCGGGAAAGTTAGATGCTGCTCTTATTTCGTTAGCAGTCAGAAAGGGGTCCTGTCGAACTGTCTCGAATAAAAGAGCATCCTCTTCCAATGAAGAAATCCGCGGACGCCCAGGAATAGGGCGATTTTCGACCTCCCCAAAATTTTGGTAACGATGAACCCATCTCGCGGCTGTACTTCCAGGAACACCGACCAAACGGCCAGCAGATCTAGCGCCATATCCAGCCTCAACTAGAGCTGTAACTCGCTGTCTCATGTCACGTCGGTTCGCCATTACGATGAGAAATGAGAGATGACGATAATACTTTAGTGTAGACAATGACTATTTAACATGATATAGAATTATTGAAATAAGAGGCATCTTGCATAGTAAGAGTTAATAAATCAACCCTAAATTAAATATCTAAATAACAGGATATAACAGGAAGTCCAATTGTTGCGAAACTAATCAAATTAAATCTAATTACATTAAATAAACAAACCCCAAGTTATGACACCACATTGCTACAGCTAAATTGTATGTTATTAACATAAGCATTGAATAGGTCCGTGGTTGTGCGTTGGACGACAAAACCAAACATCGAAAGTTCGAATCTTGCCGAGTAATGTAACTTCTTGCTTTTTATAATGTAAATCAGACTCATAACTACAATCATTCATATTTCTTACATTATTTATTAATATTTATAGCCAACATTGAATTTGTAAAGAAAAGACTTTAGAAATCTCATATGGAATTTGTGATCTGTAGTGACATAAACATAGATTATCTCTCGGAACTTTTCCGTAAAAGTAAATTAAATTCACTCCTTGAAACTGGAAACCTTATTCGTAGGGTCATTTTCCCATAGCATACAAGCTGAAGTAACACAGCCATTGATAAACGTTTTGTACACAGAATTAGACTGAATTACTATTCGACAGAACCTATAATCAATGGCTTGTCTGACCATGATAAACAAATCCTATGTGTTTCCAATGTCACTGAACAATTTCAAAATATTAATTTAAAAACTAAGAAAGGATCGTAATTGCTGTATCTAGTGATTATTTACATTTATGTCTACAAAATGAATCTTGGAAAAACATATATGATGCTGGTACTACTGATATTAAGAGTAAATATATTGAATTTTTCATTTAATTTCATAATCACTTCAGTGGATGTTCTCCACTCAATGTTGTGAAAAAATTCAAAAGTTAAAACATGTAGATAACGCAGGGACTTCAAAATCTCATGTATTAAAAAGAAGAATCTATATGTAATGAGTTGCAATATAATGATCTTCATGTTCTTAAATACTGCAAGAAGTACAGTGTAATTTATCAAAAATTATGAAAGAGGGAAATAGAATATATTTGAGTAGAAAAGTACAAAATTCAGATAATGCAATTAAACCTATTCGTAATATTATTAAATTTAAACTTGTAGATATCCTAAGAAAGAAAATATTTTTTTCATTAAAACCAATGATTATAAAGTAGAGGATCCCAAATCTATTGCAAATTCTTTTAACGTATTATAGTATATAGTACAGAAATATTATTGACAACTTAAATATTCAAGATTTTGCAAAAGATACTGCAATTGGTTACTTAACAGATGTATTTAATAATTATTATTAATATATGTAATTAGTCAATAACTGCCACAGTGCTTATACATTCAATCATAACATGAATAAAATTGAATGCAAACATTTAGATAAAATAGTTAAAATTAACTGCAGGGGTGAGAATGACATAATCCAAAGCCACACTTTTAACAAAAATTGTTTTGTGCGAGTGCATTTCTTACACATATGGGAAAGCTATTAATAAATTATTGTAATAATTACTCAACAAATGACATAGCCTAAGGACTCTAAACCTTTGTAAAAGTTTGTCTATTATTATATATTTTTTTAATTTCATTTTAATTGTTAGTTTTTAATATATATGCATTTACATTGTATATATGTGTGTGTGTATAAATGCATTCATTAGATTAAGGTTTATAATATTATAACTTGTAATTTTGTATTGTTTGCGATCATTAACACTTAATCTCAGGACTTTGTAAACTATATTTCAACGTGACTTAGCTATTTCAACGTTATTTAGACAAAAAAAATTGTTGTGTAGACTAAGAATCGAACTCGCACTCTTCTACACAACACGCAGAAGTCTTACCGTCTGAGCTATGGAAACGACATGAAAGCTTTCCTTTCTGTGCGGAGTGTCGATCTAGTCATGAAGGTCCATTGTCGATTTAACTACACGATTTATGTATATATTTATGTTTTATTTACGTAATATTATCATATTTTTGCAGTTTTTTAATTGAATTTCGGAACGATACTAGTAACAAACCAAATAGCCTGAATTTAAGTAACTCAATATTCGTTATCTTGTGTATCGGTGTTCTGGTCTCCGATCATGCGCAGTGTCTTACATCTGAGACTTAGGAATATTCAATCGTCTCATCCTTTTCCAGGGAAACTGTACATAAGAGCTAAAAACAACTAGGCTATATAATGTGGAATGAGAGGAAGAGTTCTTTTGCTGTTTAGAGGCGGAGAACACACATTATACGTTATGCTCGAAAGTCCTTTTGAACACTAATAAATTTAATCATATACAACTACATGTCTTATGGCATAAAGAACATTTCGAGTTGAAAGATATGAGAAATTAAATGTTATTTGTATGTACCATTTTCGAAGAAAATGTATAAACATAAAATTTGTCATTGTACGATGCAGAATATCTGCATTGAAAATTCATATGTACTTCGGTACATTAAAATAATATATATAAAATTTGTGCAGAACACTAAATATTACCGGTACTAGAACAATACGAAATATACAAACACACTAAAACACACCCTGATCAAATTCTCAACACACAGATCAATTTCAGTACACACACATTATTTGACTCCACTTTTCAATACTTTTCAACATCAAACGCACCCACACAACAGGCAGAGAAGTTTCGAGATGACGCCGAGATCTAGTAGGCTCTGAAGATGGTGTGATGAAGCACCGAAACAGCTGTAAGCCGCACAGACTTACATAATTAACACAAGTAAGTCCGCTAGTTAATCAATTACTTACAAGCATCTGTTGTTTCTCCGACACTGAACTGTTTCATTACTAGCTAATAATAGTCCATCATATCTGTATTTATTCTCTTGAATACCGAATAGTCTAAAGATTACTTAATATATTTATACGTTCTGGAACTAAACATAGTAAAGTTACAAAAAAAATACCGGTATGTTGAGTTTTTGGTTCTTGGGTTGTATGTGTAGGATTTCCATGTCCGCATTTATGTTATTGTATATATAGTTAGCATTGGTTATGTGATCGGCATATGTAGATGCATTGTGTCATCTGGTTATTGCTTTAATGTGTTCTTTGTAGCGTGTTTGGAATGATCTGCCTGTCTGTCCAATGTAGAACTTGTCACAACTATTACATGTGAGTTTGTATACACCTGTGTGGTCGTATTTATTTGTTTGTGTTTTTTGTGTGTTGAGATGTCTTTGTAGTGTGTTTTCTGTTCTCTATTGGACAGACAGGCAGATCATTCCAAACATGCTACAAAGAACACATTAAAGCAATAACCAGAGGACACAATACATCTACATACGCCGATCACATAACCAATGCTAACCATACATACAATAACATAAATGCGGACATGGAAATCCTACACATACAACCCAAGAACCAAAAACTCAACACACTAGAACAATATGAAATATACAAACACACTAAAACACACCCTGATCAAATTCTCAACACACAGATCAATTTCAGTACACACACGCTATTTGACTCCACTTTTCAACACTTTTCAACAATCAAACGCACCCACACAACAGGCAGAGAAGTTTCGAGATGACGCCGAGATCTAGTAGGCTCTGAGGATGGTGTGATGAAGCACCGAAACAGCTGTAAGCCACACAGACTTACATAATTAACACGAGTAAGTCCGCTAGTTAATCAATTACTTATATTCAAGTGTTAAAAGTAGTGTACACAAGATTCAAAATGGAACAGATGCTTGATTAAAGCTGCCAAATTAATATGTCGAAGTGAAATAAACATTTCTAGAGTAGGAATTACGTTATCCTGGTGTGCTCCTAACAATACACCACTGATCGCATTAACGATTACGATAAGATGGTGCAGGTCGCAGTTGATATTTCCCATTCTACTCTGTCCTCCTAGTATACAAAGTAGGGCCATTGCATATTCCGGCCCTCACACAGCGGAAAATTGTGTCATTTTATACGTAATAATTGCCCTGTTACATACTTGTAATGAGCAGGAAGATACCTCTTCAGTTTCAGAGCGGTTCTTAATTGAAGGGTTCAGAGCCATAATGGCCCAAGCGCCATTTATTAAAAACGGAGAAAGCAAGGGTTAAAGTTAAGTGAATGCCATAGTTTAATACAGATTGACATATCATTTAGTTTGGATGTATATACTTTATACACTGCTCAAAACAATTAGAGGAACACTATGAATTATTTAAATATTTTTTAATTGATGAAAGAGTGATGGAACGGAGAAAAATTCTCTCCGGCGCCGGGATTTGAACCCGGGTTTTCAGCTCTACGTGCTGATGCTTTAGCCACTAAGCCACGCCGGATACAACCCCGACGCCTGTTAGAATCATCTCAGATTAAGCTCCATCTCTTGGGTTCCCTCTAGTGGCCGCCCTCTGCACTACGTCATAGATGTCTATGAACGCAGGACCGAAGTCCATACATGTGTTGAGGTGCACTCGAATGAGTGACTGGTTGGCCGGGATCCGACGGTATAGGCGCCGTCTTAAATCACAAAGTGATTTATTACGCATATCATATATATTTTGATGTACCGAAGTACATATGATATTTCCATGCAGATATTCTGCGTCATCATATGATGGAAGAGTGATGGAACGGAGAAAAATTCTCTCCGGCGCCGGGATTTGAACCCGTAGTGTAGAGGCGGCCACTAGAGGGAACCCAAGAGATGGAGCTTAACCTGAGACGATTCTAACCGGCGTCGGGGTTGTATCCGGCGTGGCTTAGTGGATAAAGCATCAGCACGTAGAGCTGAAAACCCAGGTTCAAATCCTGGCGCCAGAGAGAATTTTTCTCCGTTCCATCACTCTTTCATCATATGATGACGCAGAATATCTGCATGGAAATATCATATGTACTTCGGTACATCAAAATATATATGATATGCGTAATAAATTACTTTGTGATTTAAGACGGCGCCTATACCGTCGGATCCCGGCCAACCAGTCACTCATTCGAGTGCACCTCAACATATGTATGGACTTCGGTCCTGCGTTCATAGACATCTATGAGGTAGATAGATAGATAGATAGATATTTATTAGCCTTAGGAAATACAATGATTTCATGGCATCGTCAGAGTGAATACATAATAAATATGCGGTTACATACATGTTTTTCCGACATACAAGATGTCTACAATAATATACAAATAATATACAATCAATACATTCAGTAATGAAGTCAATTCTCCACAGTTTTCTTCAGACCATTACTTATACAAGGTTCTTGGTTTCCTTATCTTCTTGGGCATTCTCACCCCAGACATGAATCAGATAGAAAAGAAGAGCAGTAAACACAAAAGGAGATACTAACTACTGTAAGCTAAATTTGGAGTGCTAAACTAAGATACTCATTGACAGTAAAAGGCATGTGGAAAAGTAAAATATGTTTCACTGACTTTTTAAATCTAGCATAGCTAAGGGCTTTAGTTTCAACAGGGAGTTTGTTGTAAAGTCTTATCCCTGTATGTGATAAGCTATTGAGACTTTTGGATAACCTATGATGATTAAAATGTAAATTATTGCATGTTCTTGTGCTGTAGTTGTGATAATCAGAGTTTATTTTAAAACTATCATAATTTTGGTGGATGAAACAGACTGTTTCAAGAATGTAAATACAAGGTAGGGGCAAAATATCAAACTCTTTGAATATTTTTTTACTATCCGAGCGAATAGGTACTTTCTTTATAATTTTCAATATTCTGTTTTGCAGTCTAAACACTTGTGCAAGTTTTGATGATGACCCCCAGATAATTATCCCATATGATAATACAGAGTGAACATAGCCAAAGTAAACCGCTCTAAGTAGTTCCTTGGGAGTTATATTGGTTAGGACACGGAAAGCATAACACAAACGACTTAGTTTATCAGTTAAGAATTGAATATGACTTTCCCACGTGAGGTTGGAATCAATCCATATCCCTAAAAATTTTGTACAATCGACGTCCTTTATTCCAGTATTATTAAGTAGTATTTCAATGGAGTCATGTAGTTGTTTCTGACTGAAATACATACAAACGGTTTTACTGACATTCAGTTTTAGTCTATTGCTAGCTAACCACTGTTCTAGTTGTCTTGAGGTTTCATTTATTTTCTCCTGTAAATTATTTTTATCAAGAGCATTGAAAACAATATTGGTGTCATCTGCAAAGAGAACGGTTTTAGCTTGTGTTATCCTTGAGGGAAGGTCGTTTATATACAGGAGAAATAGAATTGGGCCAAGTATGGAACCCTGGGGCACCCCGCTTTTCATGATAGTGGGATATGATTTCATTGAGCCTATTTCAACAAATTGTTGCCTTGCACTTAGGTAAGAAACAAACCAACTTTTAGCTAACCCCCTTATGCCAAACCATTGTAGTTTCTGGATCAGTATCATGTGGTCAACTGTGTCAAATGCTTTGCTCAGGTCCAGGAATAGCCCAACTGTTTGATTCTTGTTGTCTTTTGAATTTAGAATAAATTCCGTGAAAGTGAATATGGCGTTATTAATTCCTTTGCCTTTTTGAAATCCAAATTGAGCATTAGATAGTGCACCATTGCAATCTAAAAACCGAACTAATCTATTATACATAACTTTTTCAAGGATTTTGGAGAATGTAGATAATAGAGATATCGGCCTATAGTTGTTAATATTTTGTTTATCTCCCTTCTTAAATATAGGACATACTTTTGCGAGTTTGAATTGTTCGGGAAATTTACCACTAATTAAAGATGAATTGCAGATGTTTACTAGTGGAGCTATTAGTAGTACGGCACATTTCTTTACAATACCATCCGGAATGTCATCAGGTCCACAGGAAAGATTATTTTTTAGTTGTTTTATTATATCGAGAATTTCATCTGCAGTTACGGGAGATAGAAATATGGTGTTTACATTTCCTGTTCCATGTAATGTTGTTTCCTGACTACCTGTTACCTGGTTATTAGGATTGTCTGCTACATTTGCAAAAAATTTATTAAAAATTTCAGCTATTTCGAAGGAATTTTGAATTGTTTGACCATTATGTATTATTGAAAAGTCTTGATTTGAGACTTTGGTATTTTTACAAGTTTCTTTCTTTACAACTTCCCATATAACTTTACCTCTGTTCTGTGCTTTCATAATGAATTCTCCATTGAATTTCAGTTTAGCTGCATGTATAACTTTCTTTAATATGCTGGTATATCGTTTATAATGTAATTTAAGATCTAGGCTATTTGTAATTTGGCACAATTTATATAACTCCTTTTTCCTCCTACAAGAAGTTACAATCCCCTTCGTTATCCAATTTTTTGAATTGTTGAACTGCTTATTTGTAAGTGTACATTTTTTTAGTGGAAAAGCAACATCAAAATAATGAGTTATTGAGTTTATAAATTCGTTTGTTTTCGCATCCACATCTGTTAAGTTGGTTACTTCAATCCAATTTTCTTTGCTTAGCAAACGTTTAAAATATTCAACGTTTTCATCATTAGTGCAGAGGGCGGCCACTAGAGGGAACCCAAGAGGTGGAGCTTAAACTGAGACGATTCTAACCAGCGTCAGGGTTGTATCCGGCGTGGCTTAGTGGATAAAGCATCAGCACGTAGAGCTGAAAACCCGGGTTCAAATCCCGGCGTCGGAGAGAATTTTTCTCCGTTCCATCACTCTTTCATCATATGATGACGCAGAATATCTGCATGGAAATATCATATGTACTTCGATACATCAAAATATATAAAATATATATTTTTTAATTGGATAAAGGTACAGACATGAAATTAATAAAGTATATTATTGATGGTTATTTATGGCCACATTCATCTCCATGTCAATAAAAACAAATGAATAATGTCAACAAACAACTTTTTAAAACATTGCACTATATAAGAAATTGAATCTTGTCCTTACTTATCAAACTTAAACACCCTTTATAAAGGTCTAGTATCGTGTATGGCCTCCATGACATTCGATGACAGCTTGGCACCTTCGTGGCATGCTCCCTATGAGATTCTGTATTTCCTCTTGGGGGATATTCTCTCATTCCTCCTTTAGAGAATCTCCAAGTTCCTGCAGGGTTTGTACAGCTTGATGTCGGTTCCTGACTTTCCTATCCAAAAGACTCCACAAGTGTTCAATAGGGTTGAGATCTGGGCTGATTGCTGGCCACTCCATTACCTCAATTTCATTCTCCCCTAGGAAATCCCTGGCATGTGCCCTGGCATTATCCTGAACAAGCAGAAATCCAGAGCCTACTCCAATGGCAGCAGGTACTAGATGCTCTTCTAGAACGTCCTCGATATACTGGACAGCATTTAGACGCTGGGGAACAATTATGAGGTCCATACGATTGTTGTACATTATTCCGGCCCATATCATTGTGGAACCTCCACCGAATCTATCAATTTCCTGTACAGCTCCTACAGCAAATCTTTCTCCTGGCTGTCCCCACACTCTTAAATGACCATCACAACGTGTAAGACGATACCTGGATTCGTCCGAGAAGAGCACAGACTGCCACTGGTTCGGGTTCCAATCTGCATGGTTTTCAGTCTTGCTGCCTTATGCTCATTTGTCAAAGGCTGTTTTTAACAGTTCTTTTTGGAGGAATATTCTCTTTCCTTAATCTGCTCCTTACCGTTTGATCTGAAACCTGGATTCCGGAAGCCATATAGAGGTCATTCTGCAGGTATCCTGCAGTTTTTGTATGCTGTCGAAGAGCAGATAGGACAATGTATCTGTCGTCCTGGGGGCTTGTTTTACACTTACGGCCCTGGCCAGGTCTTCTACAATACTGACCTGTCTCTGCCTGTTGCGTAACCTGGACACCACGGAAGGAGAAACCTCAAGCTCTCTAGCCACTTGTCTCAGTGATTGACCTTGTCGTAAAAGAAGTAGAGCATGATACACTTCAAACTCATTTAAATGCCTAATTTTGTCAGAAACTTTAATGAACAAGGCAATAGTCAGCATTTGTCACTATAGCAATGCCAGAAAGCTTACCAATTAGAAGTTGTCAGTGCCTTCCATAATCAAAGATTTCTCCATATTTGTTAGTTCAGTTAATTACTCCGTATTTAGGCCATATATCTTTAAAATTTGTATCCATAGATTAAATTAATGTTTCAATTTACATATTGTCCAATTTTGAGCGTCACAGCTTCAAAAAATACTAACTTATTCAATTTATTACAAGTGTTCCTCTAATTATTTTGAGCAGTGTATTACTTGCTATATGTTTCCATTGAATTATGGTAATAACTTAATTTTAACTCCTGTTTTCTACAGTTTTAGTAAATAGCGCTTGGCCCACTATGACTCTGAACCCTTCAATTAACATGTCTATAATTTTTTGTTCTCTGCTTGTCATTATTAGTTTAGATTTGTACTTGAGTGACTGCACTTCAATACTTATAACATTAATGAATTGACGATCTTCTACACGATCTTATCCAAGTGACGAAAACCACAATGCTGGATATTGAAAGTATGTCGGATATGCATCAACAATGCAAGGACCAGGAACATACCGCTTACCTGCTTGATACAGAACTACATTTAGCATTTATAAATATTCCATATAAAGCAACCTAAGGAATTTCTTTGGAATATTTTCAACTAATTTAGTATATTTAATAGTATTAGGAGATCAAATAATTGATGCATACTTTAATTTAGATCTAACAAATCTTCAATATATACATGTTAATGCCTTGACATTTTTAAAGCCTATTGTGTTTGTAATAATAAAACTTAATATATGAAATTATTCTGACTTCATTTATTTATTTCATTTTTTGATAGTCCAAATTAATTATTTAAATATAATTTTTTATGTACGCACAATTAAAGAGAAAAGTCGGCAATATATTTTATGGCATTAACTCAGTAAGCCACAATTCTTCACCATCCAGTATTTGGAAAAGGATAAAAGACACACTAGTGACATTACGGAGTAATCCACCATTTGAAAGTTGTTACTGAAAAAATGATACTCTGATGGGGTTTTAGCTGATATGTACATTTATTATCAGGCAGTACATCTCACTTGATATGTTAGAGGAAGAACAATTGTTTATACAAATGAAGTCTGATTAGTGTAATATGTAGCTAATCGACGATATATGCAGTGGAGGGGGAAAGGAACTGGCCATCCTACCCCATTATCTCCTGGCCTAGATGCCTCATAAGTGGTGCCTTTTAGTATCACTTGTGGGGTTCAGATTTGTCTTCGGATAGCTGACTAAACAACAACTGAAAAAATTACCGCCAATGAACTGGGGAAAAGTAAACATTTTTAAAAGTCATTAGGTCCTATGCAAATAGAGCCAAAAATGATTCATTAAGGACAAAACTTCTAACAAAAGAGGAACAATTCCACTCAACTAATCTGCACATCTTATTTTCCAACAAAGATCCAGCAGCCACCCTTTTCACGAAAACTTAACTATCTTTAGCTATAAAAAGAACTCAAGTTACTCCTCAACTGGAGAAGACCTAACATATATGCTATGCTTCAGAATGCCTTCCATTCATTACATAATGAAATTCTCTAACTACATACTGGTAATATTTAAATTATTAGTACAGTACAAATACAAATAACTGGGAGCAACAGTAACAAATATAAATGATACTCGGGAGGAAATTAAACACAGAATAAATATGGGAAATCCTGTTATTATTCGGTTGAGAAGCTTTTATCATCCAGTCTGCTGTCAAAAAATCTTAAAGAATTTATAAAACAGTTATATTACCGGTTGTTCCTTATGGTTGTGAAACTTGGACTCTCACTTTGAACGCAGGCACATAGGTTAAGGGTGTTTGAGAATAAGGTGCTTAGGAAAATATCTGGGGCTAAGAGAGATGAAGTTACAGGAGAATGGAGAAAGTTACACAACACAGAACTGCACACATTGTATTCTTCACCTGACATAATTAGGAACATTAAATCCAGACGTTTGAGATGGACAGGGCATGTAGCATATATGGCTGAATCCAGAAATGCATATAGAGTGTTAGTTGGGAGGCCGGAGGGAAAAAGACCTTTGGGGAGGCCGAGACGCAGATGGGAAGGTAATATTAAAATGGATTTGAGGGAGGTGAGATATGATGGTAGAGACTGGATTAATCTTGCTCAGGATAGGGACCAGTGGCGGGCTTATGTGAGGGCGGCAATGAACCTCCAGGTTCCTTAAAAGCCAGTAAGTAAGTACAGTACAGTACATACGAGGTTCATCCAGAAACTAAGTTCCAATCGCGTCCAGAGATGGCATGACTAGTTGGACGGGAATGCACATGCATAGCAGTAGAGAGGGGATATGTGGGAATAATGCAGTGCAGTTTGTCTTGTGACAGCCGTAGTTATTGCACAGAACTAGGAGAAAATGGCTGCATGGATATTGTCTACACCCAACTGCGAGATTCGTGCAGTTATCTGATATCTGTATGCTCAGAAGCAATCTCCAGCAGAGATCCACCACCAATTGTGGCTGACCGTCCCTGGTGACGCCAGAACTGATGGATTAATAGATTATGTTTTATTTAATGACGCTCGCAACTGCAGAGGTTATATCAGCGTCGCCGGATGTACCGGAATTTTGTCCCGCAGGAGTTCTTTTACATGCCAGTAAATCTACTGACATGAGCCTGTCACATTTAAGCACACTTAAATGCCATCGACCTGGCCCGGGATCGAACCCGCAACCTTGGGCATAGAAGGCCAGCGCTATACCAACTTGCCAACCAGGTCGACGAACTGATGGAAAGTGTGAAGCAAGCAGTTTTGCATAACTGGTGCTTCACAATTTCGGAACTCTCTGGTCAATTCCCCCAGATGTCTCCCTCACTGCTGCACGAAATCATCTTGGTTTTCGGAAAGTGTGTGCAAGATGGGTGCCAAAGCAGCTGACAGATGAACACAAAACGAAACGTCTGGCCGCAGCATTGACATTCCTCCAGCAGTACGCAGACAAAGGTGACTAGTTTCCTGATAATATTGTCACTGGGGATGAATCATAGGTGTCGCATGCCACACCAGAAACAAAACAACAATCCCTGCATTGTTGGTATAGTGTTTCACCTATGAGGACCAAATTCAAGTAGACAATCTCTGTCAAAAAAAATCATGTGCTCTTCTGGGATTGATGTTAAGTCGTCATGTGCGAGGTTTTGCCGCATACAAAAAGTACAAAATAAGTTAAAATAAGCGTAGTAAAGGATACTGAATGAAGTGTTGGATGCACAAGAGAGAAATAGAAAATTAAACTTAGTAGATGCAATGGTGAATTAGTTTTTAATAGGAACTGGTAACGAAAGTGGACCAGGTAATAAAGGCAAAGATGAGCAGGTAGAGGTGCAATGGAATAAGAGAGAGATGGAATTCAAGTATCTAGTAGGATCTATAAAATAAGGGGATAGTCATTAGACAAATGAATAGTAAATTTTTTTAAAACCATGTTTTATTTTACCACACTTGCAACTGCTGAGGTTATATCAGCATCACTGGTGTGCTGAAATTTTGTCCTGCAGGAGTTCTTTTACATGCCAATAAATCTACTGACATAAACCTGTTGCATTCATTTTTTAAGAGGCATATTGGTCCGACAAGTTAGCATATAAATGAAATAAGTATAATAAATCCTTCAATAACTGTCCTTTTTTAATCTAATGAGTAATACAAGAAATCATATTAGGTCATTATATAATAAAATATGACTAGCACTTCCGCCAATTAAATGGCATTTTCAGGTCTAATTAGCATATGGTAATGCTTTAAGCATAAATACGTAAGTAAAAAGCAACATAATAAAATATGATAAAATACAGGCTGTGAGATAATTACAACATTATATGAATGACTGCACAAACAGAAAGCACCGTGATAATAATAACTTGAAAAAGGCGTAGTGGTTGTAGTAATTAAACCTCATATAGAGTCTAGATGTTAAAATACAGAATATTTGGGATCATTTAAACCATTTTGCTGCTTGCTTCATATTATATTTTTATAAAGTGTGGGCTTGTCCAAGCATACAGTATATTATGTTAGTACTATTTGGAGGAGAATTAACTTTTATTTGAGAGAGATTGTGGAGGAACTGTTACATAAAATTCTGTTGGAAGTATTTTTAATAGACAATAAATTATACATAAATATGTTAACGGTATCTCAATTCTAACTTCATTTATTGCCAAACTGACAGAGGAAAAAGAAAATAATTATGCATAATAATGCCACTTATATGAATTAAATCTGGTGACTTAACTAGTTTTATAGAAACTGAAATTCTAACATGTCATATGAAAAATTTCAATGGTTGTCTAGAAACATACTCCAGAGTTACGAGATATGTGTACAAGTAGATGCTCGAGATATCTAGCATTTCCTTTAAGTACTACTAGTTTATAGACTTTAGCTTTTAATTGTAAAAGCAGGGTACAATGCAGTAGCACATGGTCGGCAAGAGGCAGCGGTAAGTGGAGTTTGTAAAGAATTTACCTGTATTGGCTATCATTGCAAAGCAAACTCGCGCCAATGGTTAATTTTAAATCCTATACCTTAGGTATACCCTCATAATCTCGTTACAAAATGTTACAAGAAAGACAACATCACATGTTACAACTATGTACAAAAAAAAAAAAATTAGTTTACGAGCCTTTTTCATTCAGCAAGGGGTCGTAGAGATGTGTATGACTAATTTTCTATACAGTTGGCAGTGGCGGATGGTGGATTTGAAAGTTGGGGAGGCCAAGACGTGACTGATGACAGGTTGCATTTTATGTATTAAAAATATAGAGCCTATCATGTATCTCATTACTACAGTGAAACCTGCCTTTGCGGTCACTTCATTTAAACGGCCACCTGGCCAAAAGGCCAATTTTCTCTGGAACCAATTGGATTTTCCATAAGATCAATACAAATTCTCTCTTTATTTAGCGGCCACCTCATGCTTCGGCCAGCGGCTGGGGTCTCTTTGGATTGGAACCTGACTATAACAGTCACTGTCCAACAAAAATTTTTTTTACGGATACTGTTTGACCTATTTTTTCGACGGTTAGAGGACAGAAAGCAATATCACGAGGACAACAGCTAAGTGTACATCAGTACACCGTCCATATCTTGGGGTTAGTTGGTTAGTTTTATGACTCTTTTGTCACTTTCCACTCCGACCCTGCACAGCTATAAATTCTTACTCGTTTTTAAAGGATTGAAACACGGACGTTTTCTATCGAAAATGTCACAGTATGTTTTAGGTCAGTAGTTAACCATTCGAAATTTTTTTATTTATTTTTTCTCCTCTTTCCATCTTTTTCTATTTGGACCAGCTTTTACGAATTTTTCTTCTCTTCATTCAGTTGATTCAGAGGAACTGTGACGTTAGTGAGTCTAACAATAAATCTAGAGTGGTATTAAGTTTAGAGGTGAGACGAAAAATGATTGAAGAAAGCGAGAAGGGAACATCTGCGAGAAAAATTGCAGAAATATTCAAATGTGGAAGGACACAAATACACGGTATAATTAAGATGAAATATTAAAACAATGGGAGGAAAATATGCATGGTGGCTAAAAAAAGAAGAGAGAATCTGTGCTTAGTAATGTGAATGATTTCATTTACGAATGGTTCAAGTGTGAGAGGGCGAAGAAATTGAGTTTTGAAAAGGCTAGTTGCAAGAATGGAAGAGGCTGACAATAATATGCACGATTCTTGTACGCGCACAGTCCTAAAAAGTCAATGAAATTCAGTACTTTCATGCTGATTCATAAAAAACCGCAACCTTAATCAAGCGGCCACCTGATAAAACGGCCATTTTACAAGGTAACTTCAGATGGCCGCTTTAGACAGGTTTCACTGTATTACATACTTGTACAGCAAATTCACTCGATGATCTTCGTCCTTTGCAAACCGATCAATTACTGCTAGAAGAAACTAAAAAAAAAGTCTGCATTTATTTATAAACTATGAATATATTTAATATACCAGTACTGTACAAATAAATATATCTCGTAAGTTCGTAACACAAAAGAGAAAATATGAGCAATACCTGCAAACAAGAGAAAAAAATCTACCAACAAAACAAAACTTTTTACACACGAGCGCAGGGAGATATTTGGAATTAGAATTTAGAAATCTTCTCACTATTCGTGAGCTGCCACAAGGGACAAAGAGTACTTAACCATTTAAAATTTACAAGTTCAGGGAACCATTAATTTTGTTTTGACAATGAATCTCCTACCAGTACATAGCTGCAAATACATTTTTGTGATTGGTGGAAATATACCTAGTTTTAGAGAGGTAGATAAGTGTTACAAAAATGTAAAGAATGTTAATGAACTTTGTTTCATTTCGAATATGTTGTTGTTGTTGTTTTCTAATGCCAGGCGTTTGACAATAAAGTCATTTGACCTCTTGCACTCCAATATTTTTCAAAGATATTATCATGACCAGCCAATGAAGCACAGATTTTGAGGTGTTCCAAATCCATTATTATTATCTGAGAGTATATTGGCTAGTTCAGTCTTCTTGGCTGATGTTATACCACCAGCATTCCACTGTAAGATGTTTAGTTGATTCTGTACCAATAAAGTAGTCCCCGCCCGG
The DNA here is from genome assembly GCF_040183065.1 of Periplaneta americana. NCBI lineage: Eukaryota > Metazoa > Arthropoda > Insecta > Blattodea > Blattidae > Periplaneta > Periplaneta americana. Next base: position 152,955,315 of record NC_091131.1, on the reverse strand, counting down.
AGATCCGATTGGGGGACTATTGGAGTGGTTAAATGGAAAGTTGTAGCCGATTTAAGTGAACACCATATTTTAACGTTTTGGTGGCTACTTCATTCACACACAACCCCCAGAATGTCTAGAGGACCACACCTGCTGTTGGTCGATGGGTCCATTGGGCCTAGCTGGGAGATCTTGTTGATCACCAGCTTTCCCTCCTTAAGCCACTGGAGGACGATTTTAGTGCCATAGCAGGTCAGCACTAGGAACAGAAAAGTAGAAAGAGGAGGAAGGAAAGGGAAATGAACCCCTAGGCCTCGAATGCTCTAATGCCGTCGGGGTCGAAGAAAGTAAGAGTTCAGTCAGAGGACTGGATAGGAAAGGGTAAAGAGGGAATTAGGTATTGGATAGAGGAAAATTATACCAAATTCAGTCATTAACTCATCAAGTTGACCAGTGCTAATGGATGAGTAGCCCCTTCCTTTAGTTCAGCTCGTAAAATTATGCTTACTAACAGCTGCACCACGGGAAGGTAGGGATGGGACATTGGGTATTTGTCCAGGTTGGTTCCTTAAAGCCTTCAATGGGAAGGATTAATGGCTCTCCCCCCTGTATCCGACAGATACCCTTTTGCAGCCTCATTTCGAATATAGGTGATGCTTCAGGAGAGCAATTGATCCTTTCAATGCAGCTAAAGTTACAATCGGAAAAATAGATGCAGGTATTCCAAACCTCTTAAACACATCTTTCATGAAGAGAGTAGCGGTACCTCTTGCTCCAAGCAGAAGTCCGATTACTTCAAGCTCTTCTAGCTGGTACTTTTGGAGATAATATGGAATGGTGGGATTGTAGATATTCTTTTTTTTTCCTTATCCACTTCTGCTGGCTGTTCCTCATTCGTTTCGAAACGCACAGTGGGATCAATTATGTATCCAGATCTTGTAGATTCCTTGAAAGCTATTATAGCTATGTGCCATGTACTGCCAGTGATGAAGAGACCATGTACTTCTTCAAAGGTTTTGTAATCGGCATCTTTAAGGGCAGTGGCTATAATTGATCATACTTGGTGCTGTCTAGCATTTCGCAGAGCTTCGCCATGCGGACAGGATCCCAGGACGTGTGCAAGAGTTTCAACCTCGTTGTGGTAATGCCTACAATAGAAAGAGAGAGGGGGAGGGAGGGAGAGAGCGAGAGAGAGAGCACGTGCTTGCCAATATAGCCGATCATAGTCAAAAAAAGCTGAAAGTAGTGCTACACTTGTCAGCAGCTAGCCACAATTGAGTATTGAGTAGGTTTTTTCCAAATGTGCCTCCTCTCGCAGGTTCTAGTTAGAGTTACTCTCTGCTAACCAGCCATCTTATTGACTGAACTGCTGTTGTCATAATTACTGGGGAGGAGAGTCATACAGTTGCGGCTACTGTCCTGCTCTTGCATAGACACTGCAAGCTGCACGATGTTGATCTGTTTTTAGTGGTACAAATTATTTGTACAATGCATACCAAGCGGGCATCACCAACTGGATGTGGTTGGCTTGACGTAACTTACATCTTACTTGTACTGAATAGTAAGATTAGTATAAAAAGAAAAATGTCCGTCATTTGTTACAACTTGTCTATGATCTTAATTCAGCTGAAATGAATACTCTCATATTATATCCTGGTAAAATATTAGAGGTGCATGGCCTCCCTTGGAAAATCTGGTGCTGACAGTTGATAACATTAATATGTACTTGTTACTTCAAAATGAAAAATAAAATCTTACAAGAGCTAAATGATTATCATGCAGTAGCGGCTCGCCGTAAAAAAAAATAGGTGAAGTGCTGTTCGCATACACAAATGCATGAACAGTTTTACCAATATAATGAGTAGGCCTACTATTCGTAAACTACGTGCAATTTTAATAGTTCTACAACACATGCAAACAAGAAAATTAATTTGTTTCAGGACTCAGTTTCTTTCTTACCAAGTCAATCCTCTATCTTTTAAAGCAGCAAACCTGTCGATGATGTCTTCATAAAATGTCTGACTTTAACTGAGAGTGGGCAGTATATCTCTACGCAAAGTCTCTCCTGTGATGTAGCATTCCGAGTGAAATTTTCAATCTCTTCAAACAGAAAAGCTTCTTTCATCGAAATAATTTTTTAAAGTTACTTTATACAACTTCTCTATTTTCTTAGCACTTTTTAAAACAAAGAATAAATGGAACTGTAGTTCGTCCAGAATTTAAAACATCTTTTTTATCCTCATATTTAAGTCTACAAAACGGTATTTCTAATAAATTACAAACCGTGTCATTTTCAGGATACATATTTCGCACTTATTTATCAATATTTTCTATGTACTGGTACATAAGTGTTTGTATAATAGCACTATAGTGATTAAACATATAATATACACTATGATGTAGGATTAATACACTATATACACTTATCACTAATATACTCAAAATACATTAAATAATAAGTTAATATATACGTACACAGTACTAAACTACATTACGTGTACATTTATGCGCGTGTTAAACTTTCAAATATGAACTGGAACAAAACTGGCAAGGTCATGAGCCCATGAGAAGAAATAATCCACGCCTCGGAAAACAACTTTTAAACTTTGTGAATATGTGGGGTGTATTCCTGATAAAATAACATACAGCCAGCTAATTTACCGCTGCAGGGGTGGCTGCTTGGACACAAGGAATGAGGATACTATTCTCCAGTCAGGTAGTACATACTCAAAAATTTCACAGCCCTTAAACAATAGCCCCCAGCCTTGGAGACCAGCTTCAACCCTTCCCTACTGTTAGATCTGCAAACTGGTTACTCCACCTACAACAAGTCCGTAACTGAAAGACTCAGAAATGCACTTCACTCATACAATCTTTCTCTAGTGCGTGACGTCACGTTACCATGGAAACCAAGTGCTGTATGAGAATGGGAGCCCAAATAATTTCACCTCTACAGTATTGTAAGTTCTAATAGACACCGCTCGGTGCTCGTAACAGTTGACATTATTCTATTCAGCGGACGGTTACAGGTACAATTTATACAACTAAACATTATTCATAATGACTGAAAATAAAACTTTTTTTTTTTTTTTTTTTTTTTTAGAAATATGGTACCGGTAGTAACTAGAATTAATTATTAATACGAGATAAAATTGTGTTTTACGCGTAAATAGGTGAAGTCGTACTTCATCTACTTCACGTGAATAGCCGCCCCTGTTTGATGATGATGATGATGATGAAGAATTAAATGTATGAAGTTCAATGAACTGCAGCATTGGTGGATGATAAAAACCTTTAGCATAAAATAAAGATACTTCAATAAAAAGCAATAATTAACATTTATTTGGAATACATTGCTTGTTTCCAGTAATAATAAAACATAATACAATGATGTGTTCAATTTATCACAATTGCACTACTATGATTCATGTTTTAATTGCTCATCAGATATTTAAAATGTGCACACTACTTGTGACACACTACATATTTATTCATTCTCACATATTCCAAACAAGCCACCCTGATTGTCCTGGACACTGAAACGAACTTAAATTAATTACTGGAAGAGTACAAAAAATATAGGGTTTTCAAAATTGCGAATATTTTTCTGTAAAAGTTTTGCCACAATAATTTGCGGACAATAAATTACAACTTCAGAAAAAAAAAAAACAATACGAGGATGATACAGGAAGACTGATGAACTTACGTAAACAAATAATATTAACCAGTCTTTATAATAATTAACTGTATAAAAATGTTACAAGTGAAGAGCTCAAATTATAAACTTACAAAATATATTCTGTACAAATATCCTATATACACAATGCTTATGCTACAGAAACTTAAATAATAATACGTACAAATTCACATGACATTGAATGGAAGAACTATTTATATTGATATTTTCGACAAGGCTTCACAATAATTTTATAATTTATGTACAGTATACTTATAAGGAAGAGGTCAATGAGCTAAACAACATTTACATTTTTCGAATATTAATGAATACAAATACAGAAATTCCCCTCTTATGTCATTACAGTAATTGAATGAATGGCTGGAAGAATGTGGGATGTCGCTTTCCGTAAGTTTAGAGGAAGAGCGTTTGTTCTCGGTCATAATGAATAGCAGCAGAGCTGCACTAAAGTAACTACATATCACATTATTCCACTCAACATTATTAATACCTTCTTAAATATGGGAAGAGGTATTTATCAGTAAGAATCACATTGTCACATAAAATGACTGACAACCCTTTTCTTCTTATTTAATCTCCCCTGATTGCTGGCAGTAACGTTTAAATGATTCATGCTGCGCCACACAAGGTAACTGATCAATAAGGAGCGGATTCCTATGTAATTAAATATTTTTCTTGCGTGTGATAAAACAAAATTAACAAAGTTAAAAATTCCGAATGTCAAGTTTCAAGTTTAAAACCCGAATTTTATTTCACATAAAACACATATTTTCACAAAAAATTTATGTAAATACATATTTCCAGGAAATCTATTATAAACACACAAATCTTGGAGTTTTTTTACTTAAATAATTTTTTTACAAGAACTTTTAAATATTTTAAAACTAAATCAATTGTATCACTCAGAAATACGTTATCTTTTTAAGAATTCTTGGTTGCTTCGTGTTTCTATGGGCTGTGTGGTGTATCCGTGATCCATTTTTGTAATAGTATCGCCTCAAGTTCTGAGAACTGCTAGGCAGCATATGAATGTTATTATATGAGAATAAATTAACATGGACAAGAAGGAGAGATCTTGCAATACATAATTAGGAATGTTTATTGTTGCTGAAGATGATTTCATTCCATGCTTTGTTTATGAAACACAACAGATAAGAGCTCAGGTATGGACATTATTTAATTTAAACAAATCTCTTGCCTCTCGCTCATGTCTATCAAGTAAGGCAATATATCTTGTTGTGATTCCCTGTTATCGGGCTTCGTCAATCGATATCCTTCAAGATATACTGAAAGATGGTTGTTTAAAACACGATTTGGTTTTCCTATTAGCAAATTTAAGCTTTTTGTGCGACACCATAAAAAAACTCGAAACATCCAAAAACCTGTTGTCTGAAACAGGGAGGTGAGTGCCGTGGAAATTAAACTAGACTTGCTACCAGGTTCAGAAGCACAATTATTACTAAGGGACAAATTCCAGAATGTGTTTGGGAAAAACTGTGGATATAAAAAAATGTGTACAGTTGCTCAAGTATTGGAGGATGTGCCTGTAGTGAAATTGATGGTGTATGTGTTTGTGACATTCCTCTCTTTAAATATGCACGTCTGACGTCCTATGATGTGGAAAGATCGTTTTCACAGTATAAGTCGTTGTTCAGAGAAAATCGGCATGCATTTGTGATGGAGAATTTGAAGATTACCTTTGTAGTTCACTGCAATTCTTGGCCAACTACTAGCACTCAAGTGTGGTTGGTGAGTACCTAGTAACATTTGTTTTCAAGCTAAGTAAGGAATTTTTATCATAGGCCTATTTAAAAAAATATATATATTTTTTTATTTTTAGCAAATATTTTCGTACCTTTTAGCACATAAAAATAAATAAATCTAAATTTTTTAGTACATAAAAATCCGCTCCCTACTGATCAAATTGCTAAATACTGGCTGATGTAATACCAGAGCTTGGCAACATACCATGTTCTTCCAATATGTCAGCGCCACAATTATATAGACATACTGAAAGCATCATACCTACCTGTTTCACGCAAAAACCCAGTTTTGAGAAAATGTAACGTACTACATTCTTCGAGCCATCCATTCAATTTATCATAGTATCATAGTACTTTTGTAATTTTTAAGAATACGTTTAATACAGATGTAGATGTAAAAGAACAAAGTTCGTATAATTTCAGTGAAAGCTATTTTTTTAAGTGTGCAAGTTAAAATGGCTTCTTATATTACAATTATGGAGAGTGAAAGATTGCATGTGAAGCTTAAATGACAGTAGTGAGAGAACAGAAACAGAATAACGTTTTTCTTAGTCTTTTAATTAATAACGTATTCATTTAGAACAGCAGTTCTCAACTTATGGTATACATACTACTGGTGGTACATAAGCCACTGCTGGATGGTGCTGAAAGTGTAAAATAAAAATATAAATTATCATAAAAAATAAACATACATAGCTGTTTTCTGTATATTTTATGGAACACTCGATTCAATAAATTCAAATAATAACTGTAATTGATTAAATAAAGCAATCAATTATTGGTATTGCAGCACAGAAACGTTTATTATGACTCTGGGAGCGACACTTGAAGATTTGTCATTATAAATTTGGTTAGTGGTACATCTGATGTCCTAGATTAAAAATAGTGGTATGTTATTAAAAAAGGTTGAGAACCGCTGATTTATAAGTTTATAAACTGATTTTAATCCGTAAATTAATTATTATTATTACTGCACTAAAACTAACACAATCATTTATGTGTGGTATATATTAAATAAGAATAATTACAACTATATTATGGTGGCAAAAAATCTATAATAGCACATAATCATCATTTGATTATGTTTCATTTATAATACTTACTAATAGGGCTCGGAAGTTGAAGACCTAAAAGTAGTATTGCAACGTAATAATTAGTTGTGTGTTAGAATATGTAAGGTAAGTGTTTGGTTTACACTTCTTCGGAATTCAAAGAGTCTTTGCTCAACACATTGTATTTCAAATGAAAAGAATTAATTAATTATATTCAAGTGTTAAAAGTGGTGTACGCAAGATTAAAAAATGGATGAAAAGAATTGTTTCTTGTGTAAATCACGCTACAGATTTTGTTACCTATGCGGAGGGAACTGTAATCTTCCTTTTGTTTACGTTTATTGTCGAAAAATTGTGACTAGATTTCAGAGTCAATGTTCACCAGGTGCAACAAAGTACCTAGTGATAATGAGGATTCTACCTGAGATAGAGGGAATGTTTTCTTAACTTGAACTATACTACGTTGCAATACTAACTTTATGCTCGACCAAGCCGAAATGTAGTAATTATACACCTGGTAGTAGCCCTTTAATGCACCTCATTAAAGTACACCTATTCATTAAAGTTTAGGTGTTCAGCCAATGACAAATCACCTTTGTACCATTATAAAACCGCAAGTATCGATTATTCTCGGATATGCAATCGAAAGACAATTAGCGAAAAGTCACAGAGGCTGGAAATCCAATACTGTCGCAGAAGGTTATGTTCTGTTACTATAATAATTAGCGTTAATTGTAAATAATATTCAAATAAATTCAATTTGTCATCTCGTTTTTCAATTCTAAATCAATTTCCAGGTTATATCAAGACTAATGTTCATCTTATTCTCTACGTTATATCAAGGTCGATGACATTCGGTCTCGGAAAAAATCAATACTTTCGCGTCTGCGCACATCTCACAATTCAGGTCAGTTCGCTACTCACTTACATAACCATAATATGACCTACTTTTGAATAATTTCAAGTTAGAAATATGGTCGAGCATAAAAAGTCGTATGAAACTTGCCTATAATGGTAATTAAGACGCTTGTATGAAAATTATGAAACTCGCTTGCGCTCGTTTCATAAACATACTGCATCTTAACTACTACCATTATAGGCTCGTTGCATAATGTACTATTTAGGTCTTCAACTTCTGAGCCCTACTTATTAATGTAAAATATTAAAAAACTTTCAAGTGTTAAAATAGTTAAAAAGGTAATATACCTTAAATATCAATAGTGTTGAACAGCTACCTCGCATGTCAATATATTCAATTTTGCAGGAGAGCAAAAAAACACTTTAATATCTTGATAATGAACAAATAAATCTGACATAAGAGAGCACTTAAATATCTTCTTGTAAAGTCTGTACCCATGCCTTGTTTGCAGAAGACTCGGAAAGACTTTTTTGATAGGGATAAAGTGAAATCTTATTTTATTCATTTTTTTAACGTAAGAGGTTGCTGTTTAACATCATCAGCAGTCTTATTTATACTTTTGGTATTATATTTTCGGTAAGACTGTCTTCTGTAGGTGGGGATATATGGACATGGTGGAGTGATGGTATTACTGTATATCAAAGAGTGTGTGTGAATTGAAATTTAATTGTGTATTAAGTACCATATGTGTTGTTTGTATGTTTATACTTAATACACAATTAAATTTCAAATCACACACATTCTGATGCAAACTTTACTGATGCCCCACTTCGATTATTGCGATTCTCTATTCACGAATCTAAATACTGATCTTGTCCATAGACTACAGCGTGTTCACAATATCTGCGTTCGTTTCGTTTGTAACATTAGAAAATTCGATCGTGTAACACCGTCACTAGAATTGTTGTCTTGGAGTCCACTTAAAGAAAGAAGATTCTTCAATTCTCTCTTATTACTATTTAAAATCATCCACACCTCCACACCCTCTTACCTAGCATCTCGTTTTGTTTACCTTTCACTACCTCGAACCCGGAACATGTACTTCTCTCTATTCCTCTGCACAGAACATCGTTCTACTCATCGTCTTTCAGCATATCTATTCCACGCCTCTGGAACTCTCTCCCTGACCATGTCAGAGACTGTCGGACAATATCAAAATTCAAATTTAAATTAAAAAATCACATTCTAGTTCATGGAATTGCTTTTTGAACACCTGTCAGGTTGCGCAACTTCGGCTTAACCCATGACATATAGTAAATATTGTAACTATGCTGTTGTAAAATTGACAATTAATATGTAATGTATTTATTATTATTATTATTATTATTATTATTATTATTATTATTATTATCAGTTATCATTATCATCATTGCTATCTCTGTTTTCTTTCTTTTCGTTGTATTAGCTCGATGAGAGCTCTATAGTGTTCTTTTGACTCTGTTGACCCTCTACAGGGCTTTAACTTAATTTGTATTATTTTCATCAGTGTTTGTATTTATTTTTTGTATTTATATGTGCTATCTGGTAGGATGGAAGAGAAGGCCTTATGGCCTTAATCCTGTCAGATTAAATAAATTAATTATTTTTATTCTTTGATATAAAAATAAACAACAAATGGCTTCCCTACCACCATATCCATATATCTCCCCACTCATAGAAGATAATGTTACCGAAGATACACGATCATAAGCATCAGTAATACTCTGACGACCCAACAACTTGAAAACAGGTGTTCAGCATATTCAATTTCAGGTGGCTAGACTACATCTTTTTGTTTGAACTATTTTAACACTTAGAAATTTTAAAGTTTTACCATATTTTAACACAAAATCGTGAATTCAACAGTAACAATGAAACAATACACACTATTTCTTCAATAATAATAATAATAATAATAATAATAATAATAATAATAATAATAATAATAATAATAATAATGATTATGAGTATGATAAAAAAAGTACCAACATATTTACAACTTTTATAAAAACACAGATAATCTTCAGTTAGTACAATAATTTATAAGTTGATTTAGCTCAGTCAGGAGAGCATTGGTACGTTTAGCCAAAGGTCCCAGGTTCGATACCCAGCCTGAACAGTTTTTGCCTTGAAATTATTCAAATCAGTTTCACAAGGAGCTATACCTGAAAGCTAGATTTGCAGGTTGATTTATAGTTTAAATTTAAGCATCACTGACTGACAGCAATAAAAGATGAAACGACAAGAATACAGTCCTCAGTGTTTCAGCTGTCATGAAGTGAGAGCATAGCCAACTAAAACAGTTTATTCAACATCTTATTATTTAGAATATATTTTACTTTTAATGATGCTCGTACAAATAAGACATTACTAGGACAGAAAAAATAATGATTAAAGAAAATAAGCTTTTCTTTATTTCAATATAATTTTCAATTCGTATTGTATGTACCAAATTTTTTAATGTTTATGTACAAATTTAATTACCACATAGTTAAATATCAGTATAATTAGTCGTATGTAAGTTAACAGCTATCATTTTTAAAAAGATAAAAATACGTAAAACTAAAAATTGATATCATTATCAATACTTGCAACCATGATGTGTTCACAATATTTTATTGTTCACGCAAGTCTTAAATACTGTAGTCAATTTTCAAAAGACCTTCTAACCCTTCGTCTGTCCTCCAAGATTCTCAATTCAGCTGTTCATAAATATGAAGTCTTATTATTAGGGACCAGATTTTTATGTAATATCCAGGTGTGAAATATGTAAGAAAAATAAGTTGAATATGTACCAAAATATGTAAAATCATGAAAATATTTAATATCAATATCTGGCAGGTATAGGATAGCAAAGACTCTCCAGTTGTGATTTCATAGAGCACCCGACTTTTTTACCGCAAACTTGACACATTACTATTTTTCCATCTGTAGTGAAAGCTTCGTCCATCGCAATCCATGATTTTATTTTTGTTGTTAGGGTTGAAGATACAGGGGTCATTTTACTTAGTTAAAAGCAGTAGATAAACTCACTTGCACTTTATATTGTAATTATTAAAACTAGAGAACTGAGTGAAATGAATGACATAACAGAACTGGAAGCACTGTTTCGTTTTACTGGGTTAGAAGAAAATAGGAGATGAGGGACACATGCATTTTAGCTGCTCCCTGTAAGAAACAAAGTACCTACTTAAACCTCAAATTACAGACATTTACAAACTGTTGTTTGAAAAGTGACACTCCTGTCTCATTCAGAAGGGTAGGATTATTCCAACCAAGAACCATACTTCCTAATTGCTCGGAAAATCCCATTTTCATATAGGTCTACCAAATTTAAAGTAAAGAGGTCAAGCATAACCTGAAAAGCTATTTATTTTAATCTTTCAACATCTTTCCAGTTTGTACCTTTACTCCAGCTTCTTTTCAAAAGTCGGCTACTTTATTGCGGCTCATGTCAGACTTGACACGGCTTTTCCATGGAAGGATTAGGAAGAGGGTGGGTAAAGTTGTAAATTGCATGGGAACGGCTTGTTAAGACGTGTGTAAAACAATTATTATAATTCGAGACAAATCATGTCGTCCTTGTCCCACTCCACCGCATGAAGGCAACGCTACTTTCTGAGTGATTTTTACAATACAAAGTAGTTGTATGAGAAAGGTTGCCTTTTGTTCACTCATATTTACAGTGGGCGGTATGGGGTGAGCGCCTCTATTATTTTCTGGAACTAAGGACGTTATGTTTTGTCCCGAAATATATCTTTCTTGGGTAGGTAAAAAGGCTTTTTAAATCTGTGTATTTCAAATTGTAAACTTACACAGCAGAAGTCTTTTTTGCCCCCCTTTAAGAAAGGTAAAAATGAATAAAACCACTAAATGTAGGTTTATGTAATACCAAGCCATAATATTATGTAATTTGGGGTAAATATGTACAAATATGTAGTATCAAATTTTAATATATTAATGGTAATTACAAGATTCGCAAAGATTTGTTATTTATATACGTTTAGGTTGAAAGGAATATAATATGTAATTACATAAAAATCCGGTCCCTACTTATTATGAAGCCTTTTTGATATCAAATATTTTGCTTAATTTGGAGTGAATTATATCTAAAGTGGAATACACTCGTTCACATCAGCAAAGAGTGCCTTTACTTATAAGCATTTTAGCTACATCAGTAACAGTATTACAGACAGTGGTTTTCCGAAATTCCCACAACTTGTAATGCATATAAAAGTAAAATAGCTTGCATAAAAGGATATGGTTTTTTAAAGTATTTGTAAAAAAGTAGATCAGAATAATATTTCACTGTTAACACTTTGAGCCTAGTGAAATGCATATTCATGGTCTACAAGTTACGTATGTTCATATGCTGGGTACACTTTAAAACATGAACTTTTACTGGAATGTAGTAGTAGTGATGATGATGATGATGACGATGATGATGGTGGTGGTGGTGGTGATGGTGGTAGTAGTAGTAGTAGTAGTAGTAGTAGTAGTAGTAGTAGTAGTAGTAGTAGTAGTAGTAGTAGTAGTAGCAGCAGCAGCAGTAGCAATAATAGTTATACTCGTCATGGTGGTAGTGGGAGTTTGTCAACCAGGAACTTGACTGAACTCCATTCAGGGGTGTAGTCGTAAATATAATAGTACCAGGGTGCTTTGTGAAAAGTTTATTATTATGAATATTATTATTATTATTATTATTATTATTATTATTATTATTATTATTATTATTATTGCTATTACTGTAAAACGTAGACAAAAGACTTTTCAAAGAATCGCGTGTAAACCGCATATTTGCAGCAACTGTGTATTATGTGGGTTTTCTAATTTTGACTTATATACAGTATCTTTTATCATATTCTTATTGAATTACATCTTTCATGGACAGCAGTACAATATTATCCCATTATATAACACCGGTACATCAAAAATATGTACAGTACTCATATGTACTTAATTCTTTTGAAGAAAAAGTCTTTTATAGTTGTACTCCTGGTATGTGAAACCTAACAATGAATAACTACATTTTCAAGACGATTTCAATATCAATTTACACTCAATGACATATCATGAGAACAAGAGCTTTGCGAAACTTCAATACACCAAAGGAAAAAAAAACTGACCAGCAAAGTTATTCCAGACCTATGGCTGATTGAGGAAAGTTGTTTGAAAAAGAAGCTGTAGGGAATTGTACGGTATTGTAAACATATGTAGGTTTTTTTAGTTGGTTATTTAACGATGCTGTATCAACTACGAGGTTATTTAGCATCGATGAGATTGGTGATAGCGAGATGGTATTTGGCGAGATGAAGCAGAGAATTCGCCATAGATTACCTGGCATTCACCTTACAGTTGGGGAAAACCTCGGAAAAACCCAACCAGATAATCAGCCCAAGCGGGGATCGAACCCGCGCCCGAGTGAAACTTCATACCGGCACGCAAGTGCCTTGACCGGCTGAGCCACGCTGGTGGCTATATGTAGGTTTAAGTTCGCAAGTAAATACTTTATTATTATTATTATTATTATTATTATTATTATTATTATTACATGATTTATTGCTTATTAGTAATTCCGCTGCATTATACATAGGCCTACTACAAATCCATACTTGTTATAAAAATACAAAATTAAGTAAGATGCAAATACGACGATTATTATTTTAAAAAGTAAGAATGAAAAGAATGCTCCCAGGTGGCAGAAAGAAGTACCAGGGTGGTGCGCTGGCACAACTACACCCTTGACTCCATTCTCCTTACACTGGAATGTAGGACAATTGAAATTACAGAAGTGAAATTGTCAAAGCTTAATTGTACCACTTCTAAAGAATTTTTGTTCTATAGTTTTGTTTACTTTCAGCCTTCCCAATCATTTTTATTATTATTTTTTCAAGCCAATACTACTTTTTCAATCATTTTTTGGCATGTTTTAAGAGTAAGTAGTTTTACCACGTTCAAGAAATCTTCCAATTACGTTTAATGTGCAGATATTTAATGTTCATTCTGATTATTTCAATTTTCTTCACATATCTTCATGAATGTAAACCAGTTTTCAACATGGGCAACAAGGCAATCTACAAAGTAAGGAACTTACTTCATTTCATAACTTTGAACTGTTCACTTTCATTACTAAATTTAGTATTTTCAAAATTGTTATTCGTGAAATTTCAAACTTTTGTAACATGTTCTTTTATTGCTGACACACACATTAAGAGATCCTGGAAAGGAAGTTCAAAATATGGACAGAACAGTGGCATATACTGTCAGCTATTGAGGCTATCACCGAAGCCCATGTCCAAATGAAGAGCAAGGGAAAACCAAAATTATTTATAATTTATAACTTTAAATACACTTTTCATCTACAACTACAGTGAAACCTGTTCAAATTGGAACCTGAATAATTCGGAATCCTGTCTATTTCGGAACAATTTATTGGTCCCGGCGAAATCTGTACGTATTATGTGTAATTTTTCCTGAATAAAACGGAAACTGTCTGCTACTGTTCAAAACGGAAACAATATTTTGGACACACACTATATTTTGTAACTATATTTTGAAACAGCGTGTAATTTCAAGGAATATACGAAATATGTAGGTCACTAAGATAAAAACAAGTTTTCCTTGCAAAATTCTAGAGGGTACGAGGGTGTGTTGGCCTGTCGGTCATAAATTTTATTACCCTGTTGACTAGGCAGACGAGTCCCTTCAAAGATTTTCAATGCTTCACACCCGTATACTGTCGTAGCTAAACAGAGCGCAAGTGTAGTGATTTCCAGGTAAAAAAAAAAAAAGTTGCATAAAATGTGACATTAACATTAAGTGATGAAGTAAAAGTTATCGAGATAAAGGAAAATTAGAAACAAAGTCTATGTGAAATAATATTGAAGTAAAGTTGTGGAAAACTCAGGTGTGACACTTTAAGAAATAAAGATCATAATGAGTGAGTGGCTTGCGGCCGATATTGGTGACACAAAAGGAACCAGAAAGCAACTGTTTATGTGGAAATAAATGAACTCTTGTGGGAGTGGGTTCTTCATGACCTTTCAAAGAACAAGCCAATTTCTGGATCTGTTCTGCAAAGCAAGCCATTGAACTGGGAAAGAAATTAAATAAACCAGAATTCAAGGCTTCTAATAGATGGCTCCTAGTCCAATTAATTAATAATGTGCAGTGATATGCGGTACAGTATTAGAGTATAGTGTTAGATATTAAATAGAATGAGATTAGTAAACTTTAGTAATGTTTAATGACTAATGAGTGAGTTACGATAATATTTATACAGAAAATGAGATTTTAATCAAGATGATTCACCAACGTAATAAGCGACACAAAGCTGATTTAATGCAATGAGTGTTAAATGTAATATTTTGTACTTCTTGCAGTTTGCGGCATGCCATTTTGTTTTTCATGTATATGAATGACAAAATATTCCATTTTAATGTCACACCTGAATAATACAGAAACCTGTCCACAACGGAAAAAAAAAATTAGGACCATGTCACTTCCGTCTTGAACAGGTTTCACTGTACTTTATAAATTTCGCATGTAATACAAAATGCAGGTCATGTTCACTTCCAAGAAGGCTTTGGCTGGTTGTACAGTGGGGGTGGAGAGGGCAGGGAACACGTCAAGGCTTCAGTTTCTCAAATCATGACCTCAACCTGACTGCCTCTGAACTGCTTCCAACATATGGAATGACTGAGGACACTGACACACTACAAAGAGATCTGAAATATGTTAAAGATATTTATGCTCGACCATGCCGAAATGTAGTAATTATACATGTGGTAGCAGCCCTTTAATTGACCTTATTAAAGTACACCTATTCATTAAAGTTCAGGTGTTCCACCAATCAGAAAACACCATTGTAGCAATATGAAAGCGCAAGTATCGATTATTCTTGGATATGCAATCGAAAGACAATTAGCGAAACGTCACAGAGGCTGGAAATCCAATACTGTCGCAGAAGGTTATGTTCTGTTACTGTAATAATTAGCGTTAATTGTAAATAATATTCAAATAAATTCAATTTGTCATCTCGTTTTTCAATGTCTAAATCAATTTCAAGATTATATCAAGATTAATCTTTATTTTAGTTTCTAGATTATATCAAGGTCAATGACATTTGTTTCTAGGAAAAAATCAATACTTTCGCGTCTGCGGACATCTCACAATTTACGAGACATTGCACAAGGTCAGTTCTGCTCTCCAGTCAGATAATAATAACATGAATACTTATGAATAATTTCAAGTTAAATATGGTCGAGCATAAAAAGTCGTATGGAACTTGCCTATAATGGTAATTAAGATGCTTGCGCTCGTTTCATAAACATACTCGTGTCTTAATTACTACCATTATAGGCTCGTTGCATAAAGTACTATTTTCAAATTTTTACAAAAGTACACAATGAAGAATTAATAATAATGTATTTTAAAAATTCAGTAGCCAAGCTATCTGACATAGTATGTGGATGTGTATTTAAACATAATGATGTTGATATTCACATAATTCATTTATTCTGTAGGGATAACCAGCCTGAAGATGAGCAGAAACTACGGACCACACGTTATTGCTGTGATACAAATGTGAAGGAGTAAATCCTACTATTGCAGGCATTGAAGTGTGTGTAGTAGTGTTCTTTTTTATTAATGTTTATTATAGTGGCAATCCCGCAATGTATTTATTTAATGTTTTTTTTAATAGTGTGCTGCTATTTTCTTCTTAGATATGTCAATCATGCACAGTTACAGGATAATCTATTCGTCCAACTCAAATAAAAGACACACTTGCAATCGTAAATAATGGAAGGCTTATTCCAAATCTTCAACAACAAAGTGAACAGAAGGAAAAAAATAAGAATCCCCCACAAAAGTTAATTTAATGCAATCACTTATGAAAAATATTTATGGTTGTCAAGATCAAGTGAGCTTAATAAATAAACTCTTCTGTTGGGCTTGCCTATTATTTTTGAATGACAAAACACCATGGAATACAACAAGTTTCTCAAATCTAAATTATCCATTCACAGAGCAAGAAACGCTTCCTCACGTCTTGGGTTCCTGCCATCATGGAGAATTGCTCCGAATCAACAGACATAATACGGTTCGTTCTCTCATCGCATCTTCAATCCATCAGAATGCTTCCTATGAGGTTTATGAGGAAGTTGGTTGCATCTCTTCTGATGGCTTTACTAGACGTGCTGATATCATCATAATTGATTGGCAGAAGGATAAGGGTGTCATTCTTGATCCCACAATCCGTTTCAAGATCCATGAGCAACAGCCACAAGAGGTGTGTCGTGAAAAACAAGTCATCTATGAGCCTTGTTGTCAGCATCTTGGAGCACAATACCACATTGGACAGTTTTTGGGCTCATGTTCGGTGCCCTTGGCACAATCCCACGAGAAACTTTAAATCAACTTAAACAATTTAAAATTTCTGATGCAACGATTGATGCCATAGGATCTCACGTGTTAAAATCATCCTTAGCTATAATTAGTAATCATTTGTACCCAACAACTTTTATTGTAAATGATTTCCTATGTTTTCATATCATTTATCTTAATGTTTTTTTTTTTCTTTCAAAGTGTCACAAAATTGTTTTTTAATTATTATTCTTTAATAATTGATTAGTAGGCTGATCTATCGAACCCTTATTTATGGCGGCTTTTGTTTATACAAATTATCAGAGTTCAGCCAGTTATATTAGAATTTTTACCATGAACGGTATTGAATATGTTTGATCTGACAGAATAGAGCACGATACAAACATACTCAAAAGGCTTATCGAAGCAGTAAAGCAAGAGTCTCGTTTTAGAGGATATGATGAGTGTGAAGGGTCTCTAAATAAAGGAAATTACAGTAAAACCTCAATTTTGTGTGACTCAGAATTAACATAAAACTGTATTTCATGTAAGGAAGTTAAGTCCACAAAATGATTCCATAAGAGCAATGTATATTCATATTTACTTTAATGTAATTCGCTTTAGAATAAAATCTGCATTTAGCATTAAACAATTTAGTAACTTCCTAATTTTGATTCCTCACTTTAATGTTTTCGAAACATAAGAAATTGTTTAAGCTTATTATAGATATATTAATTTGTCCTACAAAATTTATCTGTAATATTAACACTTAGTACTTTAGGAGAAAAATTCGCTCTGGCACCGGGAATCGAACCCGGGTCCTTGGTTCTACATACAAGTGCTCTGACCACTGAGCTATGCCGAATTCAATCCACAGCACTGGACCGAATTCTCCTCCTTCGATGTTTCCGTTTGTGGCCTGACTCCAACATATATATGCCTAACTTGGAGTCAGGCCATAAAGGGAAACATCGAAGGAGGAGGGTTCGGTCTGGTACTGTGGATTGAATTCGGCGTAGCTCAGTGGTCAGAGCACTTGGTAAGTAGAACCAAGGACCCAGGTTCGATCCCCGGCACCGGAGCGAATTTTTCTCCTAAAATATTAAGTTGTTTAAGCTTGTCATCTTGCAGTATCCAGAAGTTTCAGCATGGATGTACCTGAGCAGAAATGAAGTAAGACAATGTATCACGTGGTTTATGTCCGAAGACCACTTGGTCTTTGGTCTTTATAACTTTCTGTAATGCACTTGGCATCAGCTATGGTGGAATATTACTATGATGTACCGAAGTACATATGGAATTTCAGTGCAGTAATTCTGCATTTCCATATGGAGAAGAATCGGTAGAATGGAGAAAAATTCTCTCTGTCACCGAGACTCAAACCCAGGTTTCCAGCTTTACGTGGAAGTTTCAACTTTGTCTTCATGTCAACTTGATTGATTTCACGAGGGCTGGATCCGAAATGGATCCTTTTACTTAGGTTGTTACAGCCCACTGTACTTCCTATATTCAAGAAATGGATTCGGAACATCTCAAAATCTGTGCTTCAGTGGCTAGTCATGATAATATCTTTGAAAAATATTGGAGTGCAAGAGGTCAAATGACTTTATTGTCAAATGCCTGGCATTAGAAAACAACAACAACAACTTCCTATATGCAATGACTGTCTGAGTCTGCAGATGGCCTGGGTAGCATTTGTGAATCTGATGCTGACAAGGCTGAAGAACTGTGATGGAACAGTAGTGTACAGCGATCAAGGCAAAGCAGATATTATTGCCAGAGATTTACAATGAAGGTTTCAAACGAACAGTCTTGCAAAATGTAATGATAATTTCACTTGTGATGTAGAATTCATACTCCAAAATTATTTCAGTAAACGTCCAGAAAGTTCGCCAGAAATTATTTGTCCTTCAGAAGTAAGAAACATAATAAAAGATCTAAACCCTACGAAATCACCTGGTCCTGATCATGTTCATAATCAATTATTACAAAATCTTCCTTTACCAGCTGTAACACATCTCACAAAGATTTTAAACTCTTGTCTTCGATTAAATTATTTTCCCTATGGATGGAAGAAAGGAGTTGTTATTGCACTTCAAAACCAGGAAAGAGCCCATTATATCCGGAAAATTTAAGACCAATTGAGGACCGTTTTTGCAAAACTTGCTAACTGCAAAATTTGCCAAATTGAGATTTTGGTGGATTCGTTAACATAAAGCAGGCCTCTACAAGATGTTAAAGTTATCTTGGTAAAATTGAATTATTTCTCTTCATTATAGTGTGTCAAAGTGTGATGGTTGCACCTATAACCTACTTGTCTCCATTCAGTTTTTTGTCTCTCCTGTAAAATTTAGTTTTTTCAGTTAGCAAGTTTTGCAAAAATGGTCCTCAATTACTTTATTAAATACTATGAGTAAAATCCTGGCTAGAATCATCTTAAAACTTATTTCACAACAAAAATGTTACATGCCTAATGAACAGTTTGGATTCAGAGAACACCACAGTACAACACATCAACTCTATCGTTTATGTAATCACATAAATTCCACTATAATTAGTGGTCAACACACAGTTTGTGTCTTCCTAGATGTTGAAAAAGTATTCGATACTGTATGGCCTCATGGTTTGCTTATAAAACTGATAACGTCTGACCTACCTGATACCTATGTTCATATCATTAACAGCTTCCTAACAAAAAGAACCTTCAAAGTGAAAATCAATAACACATTCTCTTCCGAAAAAACAATAAATGCAGGTGTTCCTCAAGGTGCAGTTTTATCACCTACACTTTTTAATATCTATACAGCGATCCACACCTGTGGAGTAATGGTCAGCACGTCTGGCCGCGAAACCAGGTGGCTCGGGTTCGAATCCCGGTCGGGGCAAGTTACCTTTATCTAGGTTTTTTCCGGGGTTTTCCCTCAACCTAATACGAGCAAATGCTGGGTAACTTTCGGCACTGGACCCCAGACTCATTTCACCAGCATTATCACCTTCATATCATTCAGATGCTAAATAACCTAGATGTTGATACAGCGTCGTAAAATAACCCAAGAAAATAAAAAATAAATCTATACAGCGGATTTCCCTCACCATAAAAACTGTTGCTTCGCCCAATATGCCTCTAAGAGTTCCGTAGTAATTTTCACTATAAGAAGACCGCAAGAAACATTTGAACTGAAACTTTTTGATGTAGTAATTTCAAATCAAAAAGAAACAGCTTATTTGGGAATACTTTTGGACCATAGACTTTCTTTTAAGCCTCACATGAATAAAAATGCTGCCAAAGGATATGCTATGTTTCAACGTTTCTATCCTTTATTCAAGTCGCCATCGCTGAGTTTGTGTACTAAGAAAACTTTCTATATAACAATAATCAGAGCTAGCCTCCTATATGCATATCCAGCTTGGTCATCTGTCAATGGGTCTCTACTGAGAAGACTGCGTGGTGTACAAAGAACAGTTCTGCGCACAACATCCAATAAATTTTTACATAAAGTTTTGGACATAGCATCAATTGAAGTTTTTTCGGAAAATTTAAAGCTCAAATTTATACAAACATTGAAAAATCATCCAAATCCTCTGCTACAGAAGTTTAATCATCAAACATAAAGAATAAAACCCAAGTTATACCAGCCACATATTTTATAAATTATTCATCATGGATTAACATCAAGGACTGAAGAACTGGGCTGAACAATTTCAAAGTGTTATAAATTAAAGGAGGAGTCAAAAGCAAGTCAACTTGATCTCCGTTCATACAGACTTTCAGTGCAACAAGACAGGTCATCCTTCCTGGCTCTGCAGGCAAGGTTTTGTCGGCTACTGAGCTCCCAGCCCTTAGAACCTAGATCAGCATCGAAACCTGTACTATCTGCAGACATCACCTCAGCCTATTTTTACTGTTATAGATTATGGACGAAGTGAGGGGAAAGTGGAGAGCATTAGTGGAATAAAACGAAAGTATCCCAAGGAAAACCCTCTGCAATGTCTGTTTTGTCCACCACAAATTCCACCCAGACCTAACTGGGGATCGAACCTGGGCAGTCTGGATGGAAGGCCAGCATGCTACTAGCACTGTAACCACAGATGCAGTGGCTCATCAACTTGGTATAGCAAATTATTCTTTAGTGGGAATTTTGAAAAACAAAGTAGCAATTCTCAGCCAGAAAGTGCAATGTGGACTGAAAGCAAGGGAGAGAAGGAACATGAAAAAATGGAAAGCATGCTGATGAAATGGTTTAGTGGAGCTGAAAACATACCAAATGACAAAAATGAAAGCATCAGTGATCTCGGCGAAACTTGCTCTCACAGACTTTAAAGCATCAAATGGATGGGTTTAAGAAATGGCACAGAATCACTAGTTGGACATGGTGTGGAGAAAGTGTTGCATTACTGACAAAACAGTTGAAAACTGGAAAGAAGAACTGCTACTGCCACTCTTGGAAGACTTTGAACCTTGAGACATATAAAATGTGAATGAAACTGGGCTTATTTTATCAACTGATGCCCTGTAAAACATTACACGTGAAAGGTGAAGCATGCCATAGAGGAAAATTGAGTGAGCAGAGAATTACCATTCTCCTTGGCACTAATGCTGATAGCAGCAATAAAATGAAAGCAATAGTGACTGATGAATTCCAGAAATTTCTATGCTTCAAGAGCAATACAACACTACCATGTAAGTATTTCAGCGGCTAAAATTCTTGAATGACCTCTGAATTATTCACCAAGTTTTTGCAAAGTTTTGAAGCACAGATGAGAACAAAACAAAGGAAAGCTCTTCTCTTCATGGATATGTGTCCAGCTCATCCACCAGCCTTACCATTGTGCTTTCTATTCCCATTTGTAAGAGTAAGCTTCAGCCCCTGGACCTAGGAATCATTCACAGCTTCAAAAGGAAATATCGCAAAATGCTTGTTCTTAAGGCACTTCCTTCTGTTGATTGGAAGGCGATGTTGAAATTAAATAGCTTACAGGTAGTGCATGTTCTCACAGTAGCTTGGAAAGCAGTAACTGCTGGAACTGAACAATTGGAAACTGATTCCATAAGGCTGGCTTTAATAAACAAGTAAATGAAGAGTGAGAAAGAGTGGACTTCCACAAAAGGTTGTAACATACCATTTTTTCTAAAAGTAATTTTTCCATGTAGAAAGATATCATCATGTAGCTTCCAAGAAGTTGGGCCACAGATTGGCCCGTTCTGGTCTCATATTAGAGGTCGAGAAGTTTCTTCAGTAGTCTTCTAGGGTAGAAAGATAATGTGCACCATGGAAATTGTGCATACTGAGTTGATGTTGACAAACCTGATATTTTGCTAGTCATACTTCAGTTGTCAATAACTGTGTGGGAACAGAATGATTGTAATTAGTCTGTAGCTCAGTTCTTGGTCTATCATACAATGTTAGTAACTAGTAACCTATTTGCACGGGAAAACACATTGTTTTGTTCGTTTTAGAAAATGAAGCACTTTTCATGTTTTTCTTTTCAGTTCAAAATATTGTTATATACTTGCCTCGAAAACATGACGGCCTCTCTTCTTGGAATTGGTAATCTCTCATAAACCCCCATCCTCTACTCAACCACTAGACACGTGGCAGAAATACAATAGATCCCAGCATTGCCGAATATAGCAGTCATTGCCTCTATCTGTTGGGTTTCACCCGTTGTCAGTGTCCTTTTAGACATTTGTCGATGTGTTGTTTTATACCGTTGTGCGCTTCAATATGTCTAATTTATTCCGGCCATGATTAATAAGTGTTGGAGCAGATGATCCGCAGCCAGGCCTTCTGATTCACCTGAAGATCACGACAAGAACAAACAACACCGTTGAAGAAAACAGAATATCTTATTTGTAGAGGAGCGTGGCTAAGGAAACAAAGTGTTAAAATTATTCTAACGTTAGAAACTCTATCCATAGAGTAATCGAAAGTTGAGGCAGTTTGATAAGTACAAATCTTAATCACTTAACATCGGACGCAACCGGCGGAGTTGGTAAAAAAAATTATATATGGGGCATAGAAATTAAGAATTACGATTCGCCAACTGAAGAGAAAATAAACTAAAGCAGAATTCGGAAGATAGACGATTTTATGCGTGACTTACTTCGTGGAACAGTATGTGAACAGTACGCGAAAGAGATATCACCAACAGCAAATAAACTTACGGAAATATTCTGGCCTGATTTGTACATTATGTTTAAAAAAAATTCATTCGGTTCTATCCAGCACTTTCGGAATTACCAGGAAAAGGGTTTTTAAGGAATATAGTTTGCGAAGAAGAAAAAAAAGCTCATGCCATTTTCCACTTAACAGCTATTATAGCCAATGCCGCACTTTACATTAAAAATCATAATTTCAGAACTAATACAGACCCATGGGCGTAGCTCAGTTGGCTGAGTTGATTGCCGATCCGAAGTTGCACTTGGGTGTGGGTTCAGTTCCTGCTTTGACTGATTTATCTGATTGGGGTTTTTTCGAGGTTTTTCTCAACAGTAAGCCGAATGTCAGGTAATCTATAGCGAATCCTCGGCCTCATCTCGCCAAATACCATTTTGCTATCACCAATCCCATCGACACTAAATAACTTAGTAATTGATGCAGTGTCGTTAAATAACTAAAAAAAGAAAACTAATACAGGCTCAATGAACTTCAATAGTTGTAGAAATTTAAATTTTATATTACGCCTATATTTTACATAACAGAATTTTAAGGTACAGTATAAGAAGTGTACATGCCCCCTTAATTAATTCAATCATATTTCATATCTTATAACGTTCCTTAGGCTTACAGAAAATTTGCATCGAATCAGCAACTAAATTGGCAGAGAAACAAATATATTCTTTTTTGTGCTTTAATATGATGTTACGAAAAAATTATGTAAAAGGGATGACTGGTCTTTATTTCACCGTCCTTAGCAACCTAAATAATGACATTATTCACAGCAGTGCTTAAAAGTTTTCTAACTTACAGCAGTGAATTAAATGTTTTTAAATCACTCTCTACATGACAACCAACATATTAGCATTAATTAAAATGAATATATACGAACTTCTTCGCCAACAACACATTACAAAGAAAAGACCTACAATTTAAAATTAAATTTACATACCAGTAATGAAAAAAATATTGTATAGCACACTAGAGTAAACATTTTAATTGCTTGTGGAAATTATCACCCAAGGCGAAGCGGGTAAAATCTAATTTTACTCTCTTGTACTATAAATTGCTATTCAATGATCACAGTTTCCGAAAATTTTACCAGCGCAACATTCTTAATTAAGTATAAAATTCTGGAACTTCAATAACATGAGAATTTAACACTTATTATATAATTCTGCATTTCTTTGTTTATTTAGGCAAAACATGTTAGTGAAAATATAAATATAAAGTGTTTTAAAAATAAGTTTGTTCATTTTTATACCAATTTTGTTTTAGTAATTTATAAATGAAGGTATATTTACAAAGAATAATATAGTCTCGCTGAAAATTGCAGTTTCACGGAACACAGTTTAAAAAACATTCGCAAATCACAATGACTTCAAGAACTGGCAACTTGGCTAAGGGTTTATCCCTTGCGCGTGCCTCCAGTTAACTGGTGAAGGGTATGAGGGAAGGTCGTCATGTTTTCGTGTGAAGTATACATGTACTATGGAATGCAAAATGAAACATTTTCAAATAAAATTCTACCAGCTAGCAGAAATTGAAGTTTTTCTTTTCCTGTAAAATTTATAATTTACATGTTAAAACATTTTTGCTCCATTTATGTGCTTGTTTATGGAATTTTTAACACATCTTTAAGTTTATTCCTACAGTTTTTATGCTTATCTTTTCCTGAAACTTTTGAAAACATCTGGAAATAATTTTATATCATTTAAACTGACAGATTATATTTAGTTCAAAATTTAATTAGATTAGCCTACAGTTCTACATGTCGAAGTAGTCGTAATGTCTTACAGCTACAGCATTCAGTAAAGATGGCCAAACTTTTTCGAGGAAGAACAAGGGTAACACTTGCACCAGTGCTGTAAGTTTAAACTATCTACTGTATCTATATGATAAGGAACAGGATCTTATTACTGTGTGCAAATACATTCCACAAAATTTGAGAACAGATTAGATGATTTTTGTCGTGTTGAAATGCATAAAATAACGAGAGATACTATTTTTACTGTTCAGAAGTAATTAATTAATTTTGATAATTATAGTACTATTTCGTAACGGTTTCTTTGGAGTACTATGTAGCAAGAAAAACTAGGTCCACATAAAATGGTCAAAAGTTGTAACTTACAATGTAAGCAACTATTACAACCTTTTTACAAGAGAAAACATAGTTTTGTTGATTTTAAAAAATGAAGCAATTTTTCATGTTTATTTTCAGTTCAACATATTGTTGTCATGTGTTATGGAATGAAAAGAAAAAAATATATATATAAAACTTTTTCAAATAAAATTCTAGCAGAAATTGAAAATTTTCCTCTCCTGTAAAATGCTGAATTTGCATGTTAAAACATTTTTGTCTTCAGGAATTCAAATATGGAGTGATGTACCCATTACATTTGATGAGTTTGTGACTTGTGATGATAATGTAATCACAACAGGTATCTGTGATGTTCAGAAAATCTATGATGATCGAAGTCAGTGGTGGTGGTGATTATTATTATTATTAAGAAGAAGAAGAAGAAGAAGAAGAAGAAGAAGAAGAAGAAGAAGACGACGAAATAGTATTTTCATATTAATTTACTACACTGAGTCCGAATGTACTGTCAGTGACTCAGGAGAAGAAGAAAGCGGACTGAGGAGGAAGGGATGTGAACAGATTACGTACGACAACACGTCAATATTTGTACTGCAGTAAGCGGAAACATTAGGTCTCCTTCTGTTCAACTTAGCTTTAATTTCCATACGCATTGTTACTCATGTTTCCTGCACGAGTAATAACCTGGCTACTGGGATGCTTATCTGAGCGATGTTTATAATAATCAGCAGCGATAGTCAAGAAGGTCACATTCTTTCCGCTCGTCTTCTCCTGAGTAACGGACAGTATATCAACATCCAATAATGAGCTGATCAGATGTTGTTGGTATAGACGAATCCAAAGCTGCGTATTTAGTTTGTTTCTGTATCTAGACTTTTATATGCGAAATTGACTGTTAAGTTATAATTTTATTTCTTAGTGCTAGTTTTATTGTCACATGTATCTGTAGACTAATAAGATTCATCACCCATGTAAGTAGAATTAAAATTGTTCTTGAAAAACATTACTGCCTGCATCAAGAATGCTGTGGTTACAACAGTTGCATTCTGTAAGATAAGCTCAGAGGATAGATGTTTAGTTTAAAATCTCGACATGCTTTGTTGACTGTTAGTTCTAGTGAATTCAAACTATAAGCTTCAGTACCCTATGCCATCTGAAGAAGTATTTGTATTCTACTGAGAGACTAGATTAATTATGTAGCATTTTGTTATATACAAGTTTTATTTAGCTAGTCGTAACAGGAAGGTGTTGCGATTTTAATAAATTATAAAAAAAAATATGTTTGATACTGAACTTTGAGAGATGTGGACTATAAACTTTGTGCCTGATGAAATTGAAGATTGTCTGTCATAAAATGCCGATGAGATAATGCTTCTACATATTAACATAACAGCATATTTTTACATACACTATGTGACATCCTATTTAGGATGTGCCACTCAATAGTTAATAGCTAACGATGGCAGTGCATAGTCGTGTAAATATACATGTCATTAAATAAGCATAAAAAATATACCTTTTAATATTATACACACAAAAACATAATAACAAAAATAAAACAGAGTAATTCCAGACATCATTATCACGCAATTGAACTCTTTAAACATGAAAGTATTAACATCAATAATCATCCTTAAGGTACGGTCACACGTCGCTACTTTTGCAGCGCTGCAGTACAAAAAACTGCGCAACTCTTGTACTGCGACGTGTGAACAACGGTGCAACCCGAAAAGTAGTGGCTGCCAAACCTGCTGCTCGCTACTTTTCCATGCTGCGCGCAGCTTAAAAGTAGCGACATGGGAACAGGGTTCTCAGGGTTGCAGCCGCAGCATTTTTGATATCGATTTTGTTGAAACTTTTGCTGCAGTTGCGACCAGTGTTGCCACCCAAATGTGCCAATGATACTTTTATTGTTTGGATGTATTTTAATGTTAGATTGATGAAAATAAATTATTTGTAACAGTTATTAAATGCACAACACAGTCTGAGCATATTTGCTGACAATATAATTCACTTTTTTAATTTTCTGTAGCGTAGCTTCAAATACGAGGGTTGTCAACATTGATTACGTGAATATGCTGTTGGTTATCATTTAAGTATATAGGCGTTTTTAAAAGCTTTATAGCAAAAATAATGCCAATTTCTGAATACTAGTTAGGACAGAAAAGCAAATAATAGATAAGTAAGCTTTCGTATGAGTTTATTAATAATGCGAACATAACCACAAAATGTATATTGAGAAGTCAACACGGAGATGGAAACCTGCAGCATGACTGCGGCTGCAAAAGTAGCGCCTTGTGTGTGAACAGACTCGCAACCTCCAGTTGCAACTTTTGCAGCACTCGGGTTGCGCAGCACGAAAAGTAGCGTGCAGCGCGCTACTTTTGGCTTACATGAGAACACGACACGCAACTTTTGCAGCTGCAGTACAAAAGTTGCGCAGCAAAAGTAGCGACGTGTGACCGTACCTTTAACCTGCCATATTATATGACTGGTTAATACACATATGCTCATAATATGCGATTGCAACATCCATATTGGTACACTGCACCAATTTGCAAGAAATAATAATAGTAATAATAATAATAATAATAATGATAATAATAATTAATGCTGACCTGAGGTGAAGTGCATCAGATATACATATTTATATTCATAAAACTTCAAGAAACTTAGATGTCGGGTAAGTACACACCAATAGAAATAATAGCAAAATATGATAATAGAAATGGGAAGTGTGATAGAAAATAGAACACTTTAATCTGCAAATAAGTGTATTACAGAAGTAATCTAAAAAAGTGAACTCAGTTAAGAAGGTTGTGCAGTGCATTTTGAAATATCATGAACAAAAACAAGCAATTTATTTGATCAGAGTTCATTTATGCATAAATATTAAATTCCTGATAAAAAGTCCTGCAAGAAAATATCAAGATATTACAATGACTCTAGTAAATCAGGCATTGGTCTGTAAAATGTGTACATATCTTCAAAGCTTAGACATATGTATACCGTGTTGAACATTTTACTAACACAGAAACAAATAAAGATGGGAAATGTCAATTTTAATTCTCCTCCAATGAACATGTTGTTGTTATGTTAGTCCAGTGTCTAGGCACTTGACAATAAAGTCATTCGAAATTTTGCACTTCAGTATTTTTGTACAATGTTATTTTCTTGTAGAAATGCTATGCATCTCTTGATGTGTTCCAGTTCATCTCTTCATTTGCATCACACAATACAAGGGAGGATGTATGGGAAATTTCTATCCTGTGAAGGTGGTTTGCCAAACAATCATAATTGCAACAGCAGATTTACATGGCCCTTGGAGTTAGTGAATAAAATTTCCCAGGTTTTATCTTTTGCTCCATACGAATTTTATTGTTTTTGGGCAATTATGAATTTACTTTCATTAGTTGTTTTGTACAATAAATTGGAAGTCCGTTAATAGATGGTTGTAAAATTTCAGTGACCTTTTAGTCAAAATGTCTGGTGTATCATTTCCCTTCATATCACAATGGGAAGTAATCAACTTGTAAACTCATTTTTTTTTACTGTAGATAATATAAAATTTTCTTACAATCCGGAATTTCAGCTTCTTTTATAGACTGTTGTGATGATATAGCTTGTATGGATATCCTTGAATCTGATAATATGAGTCTTAAACATATCTTCCTAGAAAGTTACTATTATTTCGCTTTCATGAACATAATGTTTTGTTGTTGTTGTACTCAGTGAAGAAGATCATCTAGGGATATCTGATAAAGCGAAAAATTGTATGATTAATATAAATATCGTTATTAATCTAAGATTATGTAGCTTTACCTATTTAAATAAAGTCAGAGAAGTGCAAAATTCTCCTTATGATCATTATCAGAAATCATCATCAGATTTATGTGGATTAAAAGTAAAGAATTGCAACATGTGTACTAGAGTGGGTGTGATGCTTGTTAGCAGGGCCGGGCCACATTTCAAATGCTTCTAGTCGTTTCTCTTTGTTTCGTCGTAATGTCCATGTTTCTGCCTCATAATGCCATACTCCACACAAAGCACTTTGCTAGTCTCTTTCTTAGTTCTTTTTCCAGAGGTTCGCAGAAGGTGTTCCTTATTTTAGTACAAGCTTCCTTTGCAATGCTACTCTTCTTTTGACTTCCTAGCAGCAGCTCATGTTACATTAATTTCTAGTTTTCAAACAGAACTTAGATAATACAAAGTGTGTTACTGATATGTTATTAACATACTTTAAATGTAGAAAAAGTGCTATTTATCCAAGTTTTCTGAGGTAAAGAATGTTAATGTTAAATCTTTAACTTCATTAACCTCACAATGGTACAGATAAGACTAGAAACAATCTGTCAACATTCAATATTGGTCATAAATGAATAAAGTTTATAAATATGTATCAAGATATTCCCAATTTAGAGTGTTCAAAGATTTATCCATATCCACACACAACCTTCTTACTTGTAAAATTATCACCATTTTCAGTAATATAATTAATAATATAAACTATGTGTTTTAAAAAAGATGCAAAAGCAAACAAAAATAATTTCTTTCAAAATTATGTATAAAATGAAGCATGTATTCATTTAACTTAAATTTCAGTGTAGAATGTGGGTCGTTCTATACCTATAAGTCTGAAGACATTTGGCAACAGATACAATGTATTAAAGCCCAGGAGAGCGTAAGTGATGAATTTATAACTTAGTTCTACAGTGATTTTCTGCCGGTTTTCAATGCTGTTCTGCGATTTACGTAGTTCCAGAGAGTTGAGGCGTAGTAGTGTACACACTGTTGCATAGGAAGCTGACTTGCAGAGTGCACGGGTTGCGACAATGCAGCAGAACCCTATCACTGTCCTCAATGCGCTGAGTCCTAACATTTCATATGACGGCCAAATGATGGCATATGGTGGGCTGTCTGGAGACTCACTCAGCACACCCAGCTGATAGTTCGTCCACGCACCAATGTGGACACCCACACACACACTCACCACCATTGTAGTGTCACCGCTGAAACATTGCAACCATATACAATTATTATTATTATTATGACTATTACACTCTTACTACGTCATACTACTTTTGACCAATAAAACGGTACGAAAGG
Source organism: Periplaneta americana (assembly GCF_040183065.1). NCBI lineage: Eukaryota > Metazoa > Arthropoda > Insecta > Blattodea > Blattidae > Periplaneta > Periplaneta americana. The sequence goes on along the minus strand of NC_091131.1, from coordinate 152,925,198 downwards.
ACGTATTTCAACCAATCATGGCTGGTTATCGCACAATTTTATCGCGTCCCTAGCATTTGTTTAATTTTATCGCGTCCCTAGCATTTGTTTAATTTTATCGCGTCCCTAGCATTTGTTTCTTTGTTTGCCAACATTTGAAACTGCGCTGGTCTGGACGTCAAAAATACATATAAAATTACAAACCACTCCAGTCGATGCACAGCAGTTTCAAATATGACTCGCATTGGCATTCAAGAACAAGAATTAATAAAAATCACTGATCATACCTATGCATCTTCTGAAATCCGATTTACAAATAAATGAAGAGCACCATTCGGAAATCCTGAATAAGTTGAATGCACCATGTAGGCCTAAATCAACGAGTTCCACTTCTATTATGCACACGTCCAATATAACATCAATTGAACCACCAACCACATTCAAATTTGAAAATTGTACATTCAATAATTATTCCTTTTAAAACTATTCATTCGGCAATTCTGAATAAGTTGAATACACCATGTAGGCCTAAATCAACGAGTTCCACTTCTATTATGCACACGTCCAATATAACATTAATTGAACCACCAACCACATTCAAATTTGAAAATTGTACATTCAATAATTATTCATTTTAAAATTATTCATGTTTATTTTTTATGTCATCGTCGTTAATTAAAACTTTTCTAACACTTGTGTATATTAGTTAGGTTATGTTATAGCTTCTGCTCTGAGAGGATAAAAAGAACTTCTGCTATATGATATTATGGATAGTCACATATCAGAGATTGTTTCATATTAAGATTTATTGAATAGTAACATTACAATGTCTGTATAAAGACACTACTGCCATCTAGCATGCATCTTGCGTAATATTTGTAATGTTGAGATGGTACAATAATACATTTGAAGACAGTTGTATTTTCGTAGGTCAATTAATATTTTATTGTATTGGAGTACTTCGTTACTTCTAATCTTTATATACTTTCTTCTAATCGTGTAATAGTCAATTAAATCCCACTCGAGTTTTGATTTTCTCTAGATAAATCAAAACGTCTAGTGAGATTACTGTTGAAAAATATATTAAGACTAATGGCTTGTGCAGCAAATGCTGCAAACTAAGTTCATTAGACGTTCAAATAACAATTTTTCAGATTTATTTTCAATGAAGAACAACAACCAAATGAAATTGTAAGTTAAAACATAAGAAGTGATTTAGCCAACTCAAGCACAAAACTTCCATCAAAGTGTACGTTACGAATATTCTAAATTTCAAGTGCTCCAATATTATGTGTGTTTATCATCGAACAAACAATGAAAAGAATCTTCAAGATTTATTTATACTCAACAATACAGTGCAATTAATCCACATCAAATAGGTAACGACAGTTGCCCAACTAACAGTCACGATAAACATTCATAAAATTCACAGTGTTAAGTATTTAGATAACGTCATAGAACAATGACCACATGTTGTTAATTGATTGTTTTAACAACCGATAGTATATAAGTGTTTTATGGTCCATGTAACCACTGTAAACATGTATGGGTATAATATGTATATTCACACACACACACACACTATCCAAGTCCACAACATATGTACCTATTGGCCAGGTTTTAAATTTAAATTTAGTATCCTAAATACATCTGAAGATGGTACACTGAGGTACTGAAAACGTTAATGTAAGACATCAATAAATTATAATTGTAATACAGATAAGCAAAGACGGTCTAATTGAATTTTCATTACTTATTAGTCAGCTTATCGGAACAATCAACACAAGATGAAACTATTCAGTTTTTTAGTTTGAATGAGAAAACGCAAGTAACAATGTCAGGACGATCGGTTGGTTTTTCATGTGGGAGTAAAGCAGTATAAAAAATAGCTATTTCAGGTCATTGCGGATTGTAGGTGAAAGTTAAAAAAAAAATGTCAGTTTTGCTATGCTTTCGAACAATAGACATAGCATCTTGGTATAGCTGCTGCATGTTTCGTAAACTACCTTGAAATGTAGAGGGTAAAATCATTTTATCCTGCTAAGAGATCTTGCTGAAATGATCTGGAGACTACAAAATCTTGTAGGCCTATTATTTTATCAGTAAGTAATACCTTTTGGTCTTTCCTTAGGAACTCTAATTTTTGCACTCTCTCGAGCCAATACTGAAGAGAATCACGAGTATAAATATCTATACCACACCGCCATTAAATATATGAAAAAGACCCAACCCCACTTGATTAATAACTATAAAAATATTTGATTTTTAATAACAATATTATTATCTTACGTAAATTTTTTAGTTTTCACTAACATATACTATATATACTATATAGCCGCCACTCAGTAAATTATGGAAATCAAGATCTAAATTAAGATATTCTATACATCTACTTATACAACCCCAAACGTTTCACTTTCATATCATCAATATAGCATTAATATGTATAATTAATAAAAAATAGTCACATCAAGGGATTAACTATAATAATATTTCATTTCTAATAGTAATCATGTTATCAAACTACCTCAAGTTTTGTAGTTTTTAATATCCAATCTGAGTACAGAGCTATACTCAGAAAATTACACACCACAGAATCAGACCTGTAAATTATTTTTAGTAAGTCTTGAAGTTTTTAATAACCAATTTAATTTGAGCTCTAATATGTGAGCATTCTTGCAGATCATGGCCTTCGTGTAATATTATTTACTGTAGTGTGTGTTTTGTTTTATTCTGAAATGCAATTAGTAGTGACGACAGATGGATTTTAGAAAATAGGGAAATAATGTTGAAAAATTGACATTTCACTGAAAACTACTATTTTTCTGAAAAACTTTGGGTTCCAAGCTTCAAAATGAGGGGTCATTTATTAAAATCCGTTCAGCCGTTTTCCCATAATTTCCATTACCAGTTCAAATTATATATATATATATATATATATATATATAGATTTCATTATTAAATTTTCCGTAATTTCAAATTAACTTTCTTGTATTAAAAAGTAGAATCTTTTATTCGAAAAAAAAAAAAAAAACTATGGTTAATGTCAGATAATCAGGTTGTGAATTTTCGGCTTCATCTCACCAAATATCAATTCGCTATCACCAAATATTTTAAATCTTGGGAAATATGAAACGTCACTTATACATTTTAAATCAATTTTACTTGAAATTAGGTTTGTTGTGTCAGAACGCAAAAATATATGTTCATTGTGAAGATGCGATTTGCTCTGATATTCTTGGAAAAACGAAGCTGTTCATGGTTGCTTCCAATGATTTTGTGTAATTTAATGGCACTGTTACTGTTTTAGAAACAGTGACACATTTTGCAACACACCATGATGTAACTGAACGAATTATGAAACAGATATCACAATGTGAGGGCATGGTTTATTTCTTAGGACCAAGCAATTCAAAATAACAGACTTCTTGTAAAATAATCACATATTAATAAATTTAATGCTATCTCAGATGTTGTTAAATTACATTTTAGTTGTGTTTTTCTTACATAAACGTTTTTTCTCCAGATCCCCATAAAAAAGTATAAATAAAGTTTTACTGTATTTTACATGTTAAAGTGTGTGTGTGTATAATAGGACATTGGATAAGTAATGGCAACAATGCTGTAAATCAGTGCTCCTAGCAGTGACCATTGAAATCTTGTACTACGTAATAGAGCAGCAATTGTTTCATAAATTTGCAATATTGAAAGTTTCGAAGTAGCCATATTTTGTAAATACAGTGGCTGTTTCTGATTTGCAGTAAACAATACAGCCCTGAAGGTACGAACAAAGATGCTTAATAAAAATCCAAGTTGCAAGAGAGAACCATGCAACCCAGTGCTTTACAGCATTTCAAGAAGCCTATGGGAGAGAAGTCCTACCATACTGAACTACTGCAAGTTGGGTGGAAGTGAGGCATTCACTTTCAATCAAGAGCTGACATCCGAAGAGCTTTAGATTGATCAGTGAGAAATATATCCAGAAATGCTGCCATCTTTCAAGAATTTGGCAATGTATTATTGACATGGCAGGAGACTATATCTGAAGTATGTAATGTCAAAAGTAACCTAAATAAATTCAGTGAAATGAAATACTAGCGGAAACAGAACAGATGCATATAAAAAATTATATACAGGGTGTTTCAAAAATACGGGGCATAATTTCAGGTATGTATTTCCCACATGTAGACAATCGAAATAGTTCATTACAACATGTGTCCGGAAATGCTTTATTTCCGAGTTATGACCTTCACAACATTAAAATTCACCGGAACGTTTTTCTTTCCGCAGGTCGTTGCCGTCAAAGGAGACATTAAGAGGGCACTCTGACAGTTCATTCCGAGGCGAAGGTTACATTCAGTGTTGTGTAGGCGTTAGACTGTGCGACATGTATTCAAATCAAGAGCTGGCAGAGATACACTTCATGTACATACGATAAGGCGGACGGCAATGCTCCGCTGGCTCGTCGTTTGTACCAGGAGAGGTACCCACAGCGACAATGTCCAGATCGGAAGACATTTGTACGTCTCCATTACCGTCTGTGCGAGTATGGAAAATTTAACTGTCCTGGTTTGGGAAGGGGACGACCAAGATCTACAACTCCAGAAGTACAGGAGGAGATTCTGGAGACTGTGAACATGACTCCTTCTATCAGCACACGAAGGGTAGTGTTGCAAGTCAATGTTCCTCATACGACTGTCTGGAGACTGTTGAAAGAGTATCAATTGTACCCTTATCATTTGCAACGTGTACAGGCCCTGTCACCAGCAGATTACCCTGCACGAGTTAGGTTCTGTCAGTGGTTCTTGCAGCAGTGTGGTGTAAATCCGAACTTTCCTGCTGTGGGTACCTCTCCTGGTACAAACGACGAGCCAGCGCAGCACTGCCGTCCACCTTACCGTACATGAAGTGTATCTCTGCCAGGTCTTGATTTGAATACATGTCGTACAGTCTAACGCCTACACAACACTGAATGTAACCTTCACCTCGGAATGAACTGTCAGAGTGCCCTCTTAATGTCTCCTTTGACGGCAACGACCTGCGGAAAGAAAAACGTTCCGGTGAATTTCAATGTTGTGAAGCCCATAACTCGGAAATAAAGCATTTCCGGACACACGTTGTAATGAACTATTCTGATTGTCTACATGTGGGAAATACATACCTGAAATTATGCCCCGTATTTTTGAAACACCCTGTATATATATGTACGTATAGAGGGCAGTGACCTTACGATTAAGATAGAAGTGGAACAGTGAAGTGTTGAACAGTAAAAATGGAAATATCACTGAATTAATTAGAGAAGAGTGGAACATATTAGCACAGTCTACTATATACAGTCACGAAGCTTGAGTTTTGAGGGTGCTAGAAACAATAGACTGTGACGGTACTATTTTGCATTGCCTGTAATGAGGCGATATTAGCGATCCTAGTGGTGAGCAACTATCTAATGTTTGCATATTTACTATGTATTGAGCTTCGCGACTGTATATACTAGACTGTAATATTAGCTCAAGAAATAAACTCCTCAGAACAAAAGATACAAGTTTTACAAAAGTTACAGAGCCTACACAAGCTACAAGAAGAAAATCAACAATTGATAACTTAAACACTGAAGAAAATAGAAAGAAGATTGAGGTACAACTACAGGAAAACGCGAAAATGAATACAATAAAATATTATGAAGAGAATCAAAAGAAAAAGAAGATGATAATTTTCAGCGTAAACGAAGTAGGACATCAATGTGGAATAGAGATGTATGAGGCAGTGTGCAATGTATGTTGAGAATTATTTAATTTTGACGTAAGTGAAGGACACATTGAAGAAACATACAGATTAACTAATGCCCACGTGCATCAACGTCGGTTAGTGTAACCACCAGTTAAAATTGTCACCTAACCTCTGGTTAAGCATTTTTACAGTGGATCAACCTCGGTTACGACTTAAATAGGAGGTTAACCACAGTAATCTATAACCAGCCATTTTCGAGCGGTTAAAGGAGATAACCAGTGATTAGTAGAGCAAGTAAAGCAAAATGGCGGCCAGAGCCACAGATGTTTACTTCGAAGATGATTATTATTGTACAGTACTTGAATTACTTGGATAGAGCGTGGGCGTGAAGTTCTTTAGTGGAAAGAGAGAATCTTTACGAGGAATTAGGTGACAGAAAATTTCAGGAGGGATTTTGTTTATCAAAATCTACAAATGACTCACTTCCAATAACTCAAAAACAGTCATATTTCTTCTGTTGATCAGCTCCTTATGTTAAGATTCTATGTAACTGTTATTTTCTGTATTTTAAGAGGGAATACTTGAATGTCTCTTTCTCTGTCACTGGCTGAACAAAGAGAGGCTATGGATGGATCTTAGGATAATGAACAGTAACCTGGTGTAAATGGGATCTTGGGTCGTACACACATTTTTACTAATCTTCTGCATCCTTTTCCTTTATGTATATTCCTTCTTTATTATATAATATATTTAAATCTATTTAGTAAGTCTATCGATACTTAACCTCACATTGGGATATAATCATTTTTGCATTCAATTCTCTATTTTGTACGATTTTAACCTGACAGCAATGAAAGACAAAGAAATGCAACTCGCAAATATAACAGCGCCCAAAGGCAAACAAATGCAACGCGAAAATGTAAGACATGTTCACTTCAATGTAGAACGGAGTGAGCGCAGTCGTTTTTAGATGTTGACTATTATCTTTGCTGTGGTATGAATGCTTTCCTTTAGTCATTGTGTAGAAACAGTGTACCATCATAGACTTTGCTCTGGTTAAATGAAGTGTCAGCTAACTATGTTTAAGTAATCGATGATTATGAATGGTGCACAGAAATTACATTTTAACCACGGTTACTGTTTAACTGTCGTTTCGTAATCTATGATTACTGCGTTTTTAACCGATGTTGATGCACTTCGCCATAAGGGTAGAAACAGATCAATTTTCGTTACATTTACAAATATGAGAATGAAAGGATGAATTATGATGAAATGAAGGAATTTGAAAAGAACAAAAATTAGATTGGAATATGATTTTGACTACGAAACAAGAAACAGAAGAAGACTATTGCTTCCATTCTTGAAGGCAGCAAGGAAGAAACGGCATTTTGTTAGAATGTATAAGAACAAGCTGAAAGTGAAAGGGAAATTTTACGATCTGGATTTCTGTCGAGAAAACATAAATCATACGGAGTTTAGGTTGAATGACAATGCAAAGGGAAGTGAAGACTCGGTGAAGAAAGCAAATAAGATAGGCAAACAAGTGAAGATAGGAGTAGAAAGGGACAGAAGATGAGAGGTTATCATCCAAGACAGACCAGGAAGCGGTAAAAACAGACACCGGTGAATAACAAAAAGCAGGAAGTGTGACGGGTCTTCAGCTACACCAATATTTAAATAATGAACTTGGAAAAACAGAATGAATTCAGAAAAAGAAAAAGAAATTCCAAAAATTACAATACCTCCCTTTATTATAATTATCTCTTTAAAAAAGATTTAACAGAAAACCTTCAACATTCAACAACAAGAATATTCTCTTTAATTATGATCTCTATCTTAAAAGGGAATTAACAAGAAACTTCCAACCATCAGTAACAACAACATCTCCATACATTATAATGTCTCTTAATATAGAATCACAACAAACCTTTAGGGAAAAGAACAAAAATAACCAAAAGTATTTCATTGAACAGCAACCCCCTTTTTGCATATCTTTTAAAAAAAAACTCCTAAACCACTCATGTCCTATCTCACAGCCACAGCCTCTAGTTCCCGGTGTATACTTATCAGATAGGATCGTCAATTTTAAGTTGTTGTTTTCTAATGCCAGGCGTTTGACAATAAAGTCATTTGACCTCTTGCACTCCAATATTTTTCAAAGATATTATCATGACCAGCCACTGAAGCACAGATTTTGAGGTGTTCCGAATCCATTTCTTGGTTTGAGTTGCACAATGGGCAGATAGGGGACTGATATATTCCAATTCTATCCAGGTGTTTGGCCAAACAATCATGGCCTGTTGCCAATCTAAATGCAGCTACAGACGATTTTCGTGGTAAATCGGGAATTAACTGTGGATTTTGATGCAGAGAGTTCCATTTTTTCCCTTGGGATTGTGTTATCAAATTTTGTTTGTTGAAGTCTAAGTATGTAGATTTAATAAATCTTTTTACAGAGTAATACGTAGATTTAGTAACAGGTCTGTAAGTAGCAGTGCTGCCCTTCTTTGCTAAAGCATCCGCATTCTCATTTCCCAGGATTCCACAATGGGATGGTATTCATTGGAATACAATTCTTTTAAATTGCCTGATCCCTCCAGCTGAGCTAATTCTGCATTCTTAATCGTCCGTCTCAGAGCCAGTCGAGCACTGACCATGCATTCCAACCACGATCACTACTCTATCCCCCTCCCCTCGAACATTCAAGTAGGAGGTGAAGGTGGAGCGACGCATGCACATCAAAATAGCTAAAGTTTTTGATACCCGGGAACGATGTTACAAAATATATATATAAAGGAAACGATAGCTGAATTAAATTCTGTCAGATAACAATATAAAAAGGCAAGCATACCGTAACAGAAGTGAGAACAAATGAAAGTATTCATAGGTGGACAAAACAAACCCAGTTGACATCAGAAGAAAATGCAGACCTTGGCACAATGGTCAAGAATAATGCAGAAATCAGAATATAAACAACAGATAATGAAAGAATCAAATGGAATCATTGACCTACCCAAACTACTCAGCAAGATATAGTGAAAGATGATCCGAAAACTTATAACTTGAGATCAAGTAGCACACGTGAAAATAAGGCAAGGGCTAGGAATGGAAGTGAAAGTGATCCTACGAGTGGTAAGGGGTCAGATGAAGAGACGAAACAATAATGCGAAGATATAGCAGGAACAGAGAAAGGATAAGATTCAAATCCAGCGACTGTTAAGGATTTTGAGAATTTTACAAATATAATGAAAAAAAGATCCGAGAAGTTATGTAAAATGTTGTGAGTCGATAGGGATGAGTAAAGGAGGAGGAATGTATGGGGAGGGAGACGAGTTAAGATAGCAAATCACAGTACAAGGAAGAAGACTGAGTGAACTGCAAACAAAGAAGAGTGAAAATTAGTGGTCTGTGAACACATGGAAATATCAGAACTAATAACGACCTGTTTTTAGATGGTGAAACACTAATGATAAATATTATTAGTAAGCAAAGAGAGACAGATGGAATAAAAGTATGGAAGGGGCGACAAACTAGGTTAGCAAAACACAGAATAAACTAAACACGTGAGATGAAGGAGAGAAAAAAATGAATGAGTGAAATTAGGGATCAGTGGATTAATGTAAGAAATATATCTAACACTGAACCTATTTTTATAGGAATAAAGCAATTATTAATAATAATAATAATAATAATAATAATAATAATAATAATAATAATAATAATAATAATTGGAATACCTTTTGTAAATCAATTAGAAACTGATATAATTCGTTCAAACCCAAAAACTTACAAAATAAAAAAATAAATAAATAAATAAATAAATCAAGAAGTGAAAGAATAGGTCACTATAGATACAACTGATAAAAATATTTGGTTAAATTATTTTACGAAGCTATGGACACAGAAAGAAACACTCACAACATGTTCAATATCAAATAATGATTACATGGAATGTTTTACAATGGAAGAATTAAATCATGTCTTATCAAACAGCATGAACAATAATGCTCCAGGAGAAGATTTGTTAAATACAGAACTATTCAAATATGTGTCTAAACAATTTAAATTACGTTTACTGATATCTATATCTGTACTAATAATAAATCTGTAGCCAAAATTTTTCTGGTAATTTTCGATTTTCCAAAAATAATTGGTGTTAACATGTATAATTAATCATCCTGAAACCGAAAATCGCTTTTTTGAAATTTTTGTTTGTATGTCTGTCTGGATGTTTGTTACCTTTTCACGCGATAATGGCTGAACCGATTTATATGAAAATTGGAATATAAATTAAGTTCGTTGTAACTTAGATTTTAGGCTATATGGCATCCAAAATACGTTATTTAAAAGGGGGGTTATAAGGGGGCCTGAATTAAATAAATCGAAATATCTCGCTATTATTGATTTTCATGAAAAATATTATATAACAAAAGTTTCTTTAAAAATAATTTCCGATAAGTTTTATTCTATACAAAATTTTGATAGGACTGATATTTAATGAGATAAATGAGTTTTAAAATTACAATAACAACGCCATCTAAGGTGCTGTACTGAAATAAAAACAAATGACTTCGTCTATAAGGGGCCTTGGACAATAACAATCGAAAGCTATTAAACATAGCCCAAGAGCATGTTTCTGTGTTTGTATGAAGTAATATCGGAAGCTAATTAATTGTTTAATTATTATTTCACCATTGGAAAGTGTAGTTTCTCTAGATGGACATAATTCTACAATGTTAGTACAGTAACTTCTGAAACATATAGCAAGTAATATAAAGTGTACACATTAAAACTAAATGATATGTCAATCTTCATTAAACTATGGTCGCATATAATAACAATTAAGAAACATGTTAAAGGAATTGTCATTGCATCAAATGATTGCTCTCTGGACCAAAATGACCGCATTTTAATTATTTCAATACAATTTAAATTAAGTAACATATTAAACGACTTATCCTTCTATCAAACACGAATGTTCCCTGGATCAAACGTCCTATTTTAATTGTGCAATTACTTCATATTTATTTCTAACAGGTGCAGCAGAGCGCACGGGTACGGCTAATTTTATAATAATTGGAAAACATCCACCAGAAAGTTGGAATAGAGCATTGTGATTCCAATTTACAAAAATGGAGCTCGAAAGAATTATGAAAATTATATCTCTTAAATGCAGTTTATAAAATCTATGCAAAACTCTTACAACATAAATTGTGTAATTTCTATAGTGATATATTAACTGAAGAACAAAATTAATTTTGGCAGGGCAGATCTTGTGCCGACAGCTATTTCACACTAAAATTACTTATTGAAAAGAACAGAGAATTCCAAATAGAAACTCATCTATCATTTGTTGATTTCCATAAAACCTTTAACACCATAAATAGGATTAATTAATAGAAGCTGACAAAAATAATGTTCCCAATCAATTAATAACAGTAATATATAATATTTATAAAGAAAACTACATTACAATACAAATAAGAGATAAACTTTCCAACTGAAATGTCATAAATCAAGGAGTACGTCAAGAATGTTGCTTCTTATTATTTATAATATATATTAATACTTTAGTAAGAGAATGGAAACAAAAACCACATGATGGCATTTATATCAATAGACATTCAAATTTAGATATATTACTATTTGCAGATGACATAATACTTTTAGCAATCTCAGAAAATGGACTACAACATTCAATATATCAACTTCAACTCCTTGCTGAAAAATATAATATGACAATTTCAACATCAAAAACCAAAGTTATGGCGTTTAAGGGAAGAATTCCTGTTCGTACCAAGATATGGGTTTATAATAAACCTATTGAACAAGTTTCTTCATTTAAATATTTACGATATCATGTCAGTTATGAAAATGAAATAGACATATGTGCTAAAATTTTTAATTATAACCGAGCAATGGCAGTCATCAATAAAGTGTTTAAACCCTCACTAGTTCAGAAACATAGGAGGATTAAAGTTAAAAAACATTGGCAAGACCGGTACTAACTTATGGTTGTGAGGTCTGGACTTTGAGGGAAAAAGATAAAACCCGAATAGTAGCCAACGAGATGAAATTCCTGTGAAGAACAGCTGGCATTAGATCAGACCGCAAGAGGAACGAAGATATTCTTCAAGAGCTTGAAATATCTTCTATTTTGGATTACATCTATAGTTGCAGAACTAACTGGCAGCAACATGTTCACTGCATGGAAAGGACTCACATTCCTCGTCACATTTCTACCTACTGTCCAAGAAGGAAGAGAACACTAGGAACATCTTTAAAAAGATGGCTTGAGACCATAATGGGCCATATACTTGTTAGGACGATGTTGATAATGATGATGATGATAATAATAATAATCTTGGCACCACAGCCCTTGAAGAGCCTTTGACCAGCCAGCCACATGATGAAGTAGATGTGGACGATCATTCAACCAGAATGGAGGTGTCGTGTGGTTAGCATGATGATCCCCCTCAGCCGTCATAGCTGGCTTTCACAACCGGATTTCGCTACCTATCGTAACTCCCCAAGTGCATCACAATGCACAATGCTGGGTGGGCACTGGCCGAAATTTCATGAGAAAATTTCTTCCCCCATGAGGACTCGAACCAGCGTGCATTCCATAACGTGAGTTTTAAGACAGGATGCCTTAGACGATGATGCCATGGCGCGGGACTAGTGATTAGTGATGTGATAAGATTAGTAGTAAGTAAAATGGGATCGAGATCAGTAAATTGGTAAAAAAGGATAAAGAAAAGAATAGTGAAAGTGACAATTTTGAATAGGTTAAATTAAGTCATTCGGTTTTTAATGAAAGTGTGGGTAGAAGAAATTAGTTGGGGGTGGATAGAAGAGGTTTCAGAAAATAGTGAAGAGAAAAACGAAGCTGTTATAATGCAAAGCAACAACTAGCGATGCCAATTATAGGGAAAGATAGTATGAGATTAGTTGAAAACGGAAGGAAAAAGTAGAGAAATGAATACACTGTATAGTAAAACAAATAGATTAATGTTACTACATGATAATGAAATTTAGAACTGGAAAATAAATATTACTTAGGAGGAGACAAATCTGAGATTATAGTGAATAGGGAAGCAGGTACTAAAATATATATGTATATATGTCACTATAGTCACGACGCTGTTATTCCCTGCGTGACTCCTCTTTGCTTACGTCTTAGGAAGTGAATGCTCTATAAAGTCTAGGTAGGTAGTATCATTCGTCATTTTTGTTCTTTCGTTGCCGAGCTACCAGACGAGGGCTCTATTTGCCACACCGTTTTAAACATTATCATGTTGTAGCTCCTATGATAATAAATCAAACGCACTGTAATTTAGCAAATAATTGAGCGCGAACGCAAATGAAAGAGCCAAAATGGCGGGCGATTATATTAAGTATTTATCGAGCCTTAGAAAATACATAACTTCTTCATTAGCGAATCACAAGATGCACACGTTTAAATGTAGCCAACCTGTAACGTGATTGGCTGCCGGAAATTAGAGTGACGGGACTATAGGTATAAAAACTACATGTCAAGGACAGGAGGGTAGGCATAAATGTGATGTTTGGGTAATAAGAGAAAATAAAGTAGCAGGTATGAAATTTAGGTATAATAGAGCATTTCGCAAGAATGTGTGTATGCAATAAATGTAATTGCGACAGTGTATGCAAAATTGTCAGGTCCACATTACATGAATGTAATCCAGCACCCAAATAACCAGCAATACCAAAACAACGGCTCTTTTGGCTGGGGGGGGGGGGAAGCAGCTCACACTGAAGCAAAAGCTTGAATTACTTGAGAAAATGGAGAGAGTTGTTAGTAGATCCAAATTAAAGGACGAATATAAAGTTGGAAGTTCAACTTTATACGATATAAAGAAAGATGGCAGTCAACTCCGGAAATTCATAAGTAACACTGAATCTACGAAAGTTGCAGAAAATTGGAAAACTATATCAGTCCCACTGGGTGAAGAATTAGATCGTGTTCTAGACGAATGTTTCGCGATTAAAGATCTGAGGGAATGTACACTTCTACAAGAAGCACAAGAAAAAGCAAGGAATTGCACCAGAAAATGAAACTGCAAGGTAAGTGTGGATTTTCCGTGGCTTAACAGATTCAAAGAGAGATATGGAATCCGAAAACTAGACATGTCTGGTGAACAAAGGAGTGGATTAGATTATTAATCAGTTTCAGAAAACTGTGTCTCAGAGTAATGTTAGTGTGGAACAAATATATAACGCCAACGAGATTGGTTTATTATGGAGATGTCTTCATACAACAACACTGGCTTATACAACGGAAACCTCACCTAAACTCTTCAAACAAAATACAGATGGTATGTGGAAATGCTGCAGGTGCACATAAAGTGACATTGATAGTGGTAGGAAAATAATGACACATCCAAGGTGCTTCAAAAGCATAAAGAATCTCCCTGTCCACTACTAGGCACAAAAGAACGCATGGATGGATTGTGAGATATTCAAGGAATGGTTTTACAGCATATTCATGCCTAGTGTGAAGAACATTTAAAGGAGAAGTGTTTAGTGTCGGACAGTAAGGTGTTACTTTTGCTGAACAACTGTCCCCTGCTGAGGACTTAAATGTGGACAATATTTGTGTCCAGTTCCTACGTCCCAATGTAATAAGCCTGAGCCAAGCAATGGACCAGGGAGTCATACAAAACTTAAAGATGAACTATCACCCCCTTTTTATATGCCACTGTGTGAACTAGGAAGGCAGCATCCGTAAATATAAGCAACAGTTCTCACTGAAAGATGCCTTATTTCTTGTCTCTTTTGCGTGCAAGGAAGTAAAATAAAGAATAGAATATTTAAATTTAAATATACAGAATAAAGAATATAATTACAAACAAGAGAAATAGAAATAAAATAATACAATCAATATAAAAAGGAGATACAGTAGTATTAACAAAATTTGAGACCGAATGAGCAGCGCTTGTGTTCGGTCGCAGTTCAGATATATTATTAATAGGCCTATAAGAGAATATAAAATAAAATAAAATAGGAACTAAAATTAAAATTACAGTTACAGAAATTATATAATACAATATTAATATAAGAGAAATACAGAAAATAATAATAAAAAAAATAAATAAATAAAATAAAATAGGAACTAAAATTTAAATTACAGCGGCAATGGAATTATATAATATTAACACTAGAGAAGAATAATATCGCACGTGAAAAGTAGGACAATTTATATATATATATATATATATGTTTTAAATTATAGAATACAAATATAATATACGTTGATTAATTCATATATATATATATATATATATATATATATATAGGCTATAAATTTATTTAATCAAATTGAAGATATTAACACGTTTCTAATTTTCTTGTTATATGTTAGTGGATTACATGTTAGAAGTTCTGGGTGTAATTTAGTTAAAGCACTGTATAACCGAGGGCCAAAATTAATGCTATGCTTTAGACCAGCAGATGTGAGACATTTAGGTTCTACTAATGTTGAATTAATATTTCGTCTTGTGTCATAATTGTGTGTCTGTAATACAAACTTATTACGATTTTTATGATAAAATTTTAACAGCGTATACTTATAAATTTGTCCAATATTAAATACATTAAATTCAGAATAAATTAATTTTGTTGGATAATCGAAACGTTTCTTCAAACAAATTTTAATTATTCGTTTTTGTAGTAAATTTAACGGACTAAGATTAATTTTTGTACTTCCACCCCAAACAATTATACCATATTGAATGATAGATTGAATAATGAATAAAATCTGTTACCTTATATTGCTCTTGGTGTAAATTGTTGACAATGATAATGTTGGAGGATGACGAGACAAGTGACGAAGATTTTCGCGGATTCACATCATGACCTGTGTCTGATATAATGGATTTAGTTCATCATTCAGGCAAAGTTAGGGTTAGTGAATAAGAAATACAAGTGTGGGTGAATGTAGACATTTCCATTCCTGTTTGAAATGACGCTTCCAGGCTAAGATGCCATGGTCTGCTGGTGTAGATATTCCCAGACATTCCGTCTACTACTGCGGCAGAGATATCTTCAGTGTTAGGTATCCTTCGACCTAGGATACCTAACCAATGAAGATGTCTGCCACAGTAGTAGACGAAAAGTCTGGGAATATCTACACCAGTAGACCATCGCATCTTAGCCCGGAAGTGCCATTTCAACTAGACACCGGCCATGAAAGCCTACATGCTAAGATTTCCATTCCTGCCACCCTCTCTTTAAATAACGACGAAATAATTGAACATGTACTGAGGAAACAGGAAGATGAGCAGGTAGAGGAGGATGATAGAGACGTCGAAACGCAAATTACAAAAGTCACATGAAGGTTTGCAGACTTTTATAACACTTGCCAAGCAATGTTCATCTATCTTAGCCCACGACGTTGTGAAACGTCACTGCATACACAGTGAATTTTTGAAGTTATGCTGACAAGTTTGTAAGCAGACAGACATTCAGAAGATGTTTAAATCTGCCACGTTGTCACAGCCTGGATAGTCAGTGTTGCTACATTAGGAAGTTTGTAGTGAATATTCAAACTGAAAATTAGTGTATTTTGTGTTAAGTGATGTGTTTTAATAAAGAAAATCTATAATTTTATGTTATGTAGTTATGATCAAATATTCAAAAAAGGACACAAATCTAAATGCGAAAACTATAGAGGAATATCTCTACTAAATGCAATTTAGTCCAAAATAATAACAGAAAGGCTAAAACCTATAAGTGAAGCGATAATAATGGAAGAACAAACAGGCTTTCGGAAAGGAAGAAGCTGTATAGATAACATATTTGTATTACAACAAGTAATAGAAAAACATAAAGAATTTAATAGAAAAACACATTTAACATTTATTGATTATATCAAGGTGTTTGATAGAATAAACAGAAATGAATTATGGAAAATATTATATAATAGAGGTATTCCATTGCATCTAGTTGAAGTGACTAGAAACATATAATAATTCTAAAATACAAATAGCTGGTGATACACAGATAAGAGTAGAGGAAGTTAACTTAGGTTTGAGACAAGGCTGCAGTATGTCGCCGATTCTATTCAATATATATATGGACGAAATATTAAGAAAATGGTAAATAAAAATAAAGAACTATACACGGAATTTTAATGAAGATAATTTCATAATGACAATGCTATTCGCTGACTATCAGGTAGTAATAGCAAATAATGAAAATAATCTACAGAGAGCAGTATATGAGTTATGGAAAATAAATAAGAACTATAATATGGAGATATCTGTACATAAGACTAAAACTATGGCATTTTGTGGCAAATCTCCTGTAAGATCTAAAATAGTAATAAGAAAGAGTATCATAGAACAGGTAAATAAATTTAAATTTTTGGGCGTTACCTTATCTTATAAAGGAGACTATGATCAAAAAGAAAAAATAGAAAAATTTAATTACATAAATGGAACAATAAGAAGAACCCTGAAATCAAAAGCTAGAAAAGACATATTGTTAAAATTTTATAAGGTGATGTCAGTGTCCAGTTTACTATATAGAAGCGAAACATGGGTTATGAAAAAGAAAGATGCCTCTAGATTACAAACAAATGAGGTGAAATTTTTGAGAAGCGTAGCAGGTTACAGGAAAATAGAACATAAAAGAAACGAAGAAATAAGAGAAGAACTTGAGATATATGAATTAAACAACAAAATAGAAGAATAGAGAAATACATGGATGTCTCACATTTCAAGGATTCAGGAGGACAGGATACCATATAAGTTTTGGAAATATAAACCTTGGGGAAGAAGATATATTGGAAGACCAGCTAAAAGATGGATGGACCAATTTCAGTAGCTGCTACAGGAATCAATTTCCTAATGCATGAAGGATGATGATGATGAGTTATGATCAAGTGACTAAGAAATAAACTTCAAATGGCTGCAATTTCAAAAGGTTGGCATCATAAAATACGAACAGGTAATTTTTAAAATACTTATTCCATTATCTGACAAAATCTCGCGTCCAAAACCTGCTTGGTCCCATTGGTGTGTTCAGAGGATATTTATTTCATTTATTTATTTACTCTGTGGAGTTAAGGCCATCAGGCCTTCTCTTCCACACCACCAGAAATGCAATACAACTACAAGAAAAATTATACATTATGATGCAATTAATCTACTGTAATAACAACAACAGAATAAATGGCATAAAAAAAACAACTGAACATACAAGTAGAAATTGAAGATAATAAAAATTAGTCTAACATATTAAATGATTCAAAAAAAAAAAAACATATACAACAAATAGAGACAAAATAACGGTGACACTCAGCATCATTGTTATTAACTAAGAGACAATAAGCTGTTCTAGTATCCTGACACAAAGACAAGAGAAAGGATTAATCTAGCAAAACAAAATTATTACCACAATACTAAAAATAAAACTTCGCATAAATTTAGCAACTTCTAAACGGATTTCATGAGATAAAACATATTTTTCTAGCTTACTTTTAAACTGTGACAGTGTCCGGCAATCCCTGGTGTTGTCATGTCATTGGTGCCAGTTAAGAGTGGTTATACCAGTCAATAGGGATTATAAAGAATGGACACTTCGCGTCGGTACCTTTGATGTAGCCGGACTGATTTCAATGACCTTCAAGCCAGCTAGAGCGTGAGATACTGCTTTCTCCCTAGAGGTGGCGCTGAAATCACATCAGCTAGCAGTCGACACAGCGGAAATATAACACATATAATTAATACATCTAGGTACATCATGTACTCAAATAAAATAAATTGGATCCATAAAATAATAAATCCGTCATTAACTGTAATGTCTAGACTCTAGAGATTCTTTATAATGAGAGTTGAGACGATGACCCCAACAACAATTAAAATATGTAATGATTTGATAGCGCTGAAAATGGAAAAACAAAACTCTTATGAGAAGTAAAACCATATTACCTATATTATATTATATACAAATATTGAACGAATTTGATACATAATTTTATAATGTACTATATTATTTTATTATATAATTTATTATAACTGAAATATAAAAAATTATTATTACAACTAGTTCGTCACTAAGAAATAAGGAAAAGCTGTTAACTTGAATTTATTTGAAGCAAAGCGTTACTGAATTATGCAATAAGGTAGGCGATGTTTGAATCCTGTGTCTCAACTCTATTCTCAATTATTATCTTAGCCTATGCTCGATTACACTAACCTCTAGCGCTTGAAAGTAGAACTAAATGCTGGCGCACAGAGAAACAAAACACAGGAAAATTCGCTTTGTGTCCATTCTTTATAATCCCTGTTCGCTGGTTATACTATGTGTGTATATATTTTGGGCTGCTCTGCATCTTACTATCAATTTTTCTTACCGAGTGGGAGTCCAGCGGTCACTGCTTGGGTAGAATACCACAAGACATATGGCGACAGTGAGTAAAATGATTGGAGACCATCGGTTTGTAAGAAGATAGTGATCTAATGCATCAACTACTGGTACAACTGGAATCATTAAAATCAAAGCAAGAGCCACGCCTGCAACTATATCCTGGAAGAAAGAAAAGTACATCTGATCATCTTATGTTCTCACAGTACATACAGATATAAATCACAGGCAATACCTAATGCAAGCACTAAGGAGACATAATCTGATGATATCCAATTTAAGTCAGATTATGTTAAAACAAGTTCACACTTTTACTCCAATCATATTAATATTATATATGGTATAAAACTTCTCTCTTAACTGAGTCATATGCCTTTTTCAAATCTATGACTAATTGATGTACTGTGCCTTCATACTCCCATTTTTCTCCAATATCTGTAGAATATAAAAAAAATCTGATCAATAGTCGATCTATTACACCTAAAATCATATAATTTCATCTACATATGGAGTTAATCTTCTCAAAAGAATATTGGATAAAATTTTGTATGACATCAGAGAGGGTTTGGAATTGAACGGATTACATCAGCTGCTTGTCTATGCGGATGACGTGAATATGTTGGGAGAAAATCCACAAACGATTAGGGAAAACACGGGAATTTTACTGGAAGCAAGTTAAGAGATAGGTTTGGAAATAATCCCGAAAAAACAAAGTATATGATTATGTCGTGACGAGAATATTGTACGAAATGGAAGTATAAAAATAGGAAATTTATCTTCTTTTGAACAGGTGAGAAAGTTCAAATATCTTGGAGCAACAGTAACAAATATAAATGATACTCGGGAGGAAATTAAACACAGAATAAATATGGGAAATGGCTGTTATTATTCGGTTGAGAAGCTTTTATCATCCAGTCTGCTGTCAAAAAATGTGAAAGTTAGAATTTATAAAACAGTTATATTACCGGTTGTTCTTTATGGTTGTGAAACTTGGACTCTCATTTTGAGAGAGGAACATAGGTTAAGGGTGTTTGAGAATAAGGTTCTTAGGAAAATATTTGGGGCTAAGACGGATGAAGTTACAGGAGAATGGAGAAAGTTACACAACACAGAACTGCACGCATTGTATTCTTCACCTGACATAATTAGGAACTTTAAATCCAGATGTTTGAGATGGGCAGGGCATGTAGCACATATGGGCGAATCCAGAAATGCATATAGTGTGTTGGTTGGGAGGCCAGAGGGAAAAAGACCTTTAGGGAGGTCGAGACATAGATGGGAAGATAATATTAAAATGGATTTGAGGGAGGTGGGATATGATGATAGAGAATGGATTAATCTTGCTCAGGATAAGGACCAATGGCGGGCTTATGTGAGGGCGGCAATGAATCTCCGGGTTCCTTAAAAGCCAGTAAGTAAGCATGACGTCAATAAAAGTGACATTCCTCGAAAGTTACTACAGTTAATCTTTTTCCCCTTCTTAAAGATAGGTACAATATTATGGACTTTTAAATTCCTCTGGTACAATTTCCTATTTCTAAATAGCAAGTACATGCTTATAAATTTCACTAGATAATGTGTTTCCACCCTCTTTTATTAATTCTGCTGCTATTGCAATTTAGACTTCAGAAAGTGTGGGTTCGGGTATAAATGGCTCAGCAGTTTGTATTTGAATATCATCCCTATCATTTCTATTTGGACTATGTATATTTAATAATTGCCCAAAATAGTTTTTCCATCTGTTCAAGATGGAATGAAAGTCTGCAAACAAGTCACCATACTCATCCTTGATTACATTTACCCTTGCCTGATATCCTTTCTTAAATTTCTTTATGCCTTTACATGGAGTGTTAAAAAAGTATGGAATATTATTCACAACTTCTTACATTTTAATTTCACAGAAAAAAAAGTGTTATACAAAAGCTGTTGGAGATAAACCAATATGATACCAGTGTTCGAAAAATGTTATTCAAGCACATAGGACGTGACAGTAAACATTACTTTTTAAATGACACCCTATATTAAAATTTACATATTCTGAATCTCTATTACATTTTACGTATGAATGTGTAGAAATTTTACCCATTCACCTGTTTCATGTCTTTTAAATATTTATTAAATTTCGTAATATATACTGTATTTCTTTCAATTGTTAAGATTAGGTACGTTCTTGTTGACTAGTTTCAACCTGTTGTAGGTTATCTTCAGAACTGAGTGTTCCTGGTTTTCACGCCTTCTGATTGTGCTTCCTGTGGGGGTGTGTTCATATAGTGTAAAGTGGAATCAAATAGTGTGTGTGTTCTGAAACTGAGTTGTGTATTAAGGCTGGTATTCATAGTCGACACTTTCGATTAAAGTGTCCTTTGGAAGACGCAAAGTATCACTTTTCCGTTGCACAGTCGACACTTTGGTGCAAACGAACACTTTGGATGAAAGTGTAGTTCCGACCACACTTTGAGCCGAAAGTGGCACTTTGTATAAAAATGGCGGACGTCTTGGAAGTTGTCGAATTATTAGAATGTGCGGAAGAGATGCCACAATTAGTGGACAATGTACAAATTAGAGATAGGCCTAAAGACAATCCCGTGGAATTTTATAATGATATAGAATTAAAAAAAAAAACCGTTCCGATTTGATAAAGAAACTTATTGAGATTGCTTATATTTTCGATGACTGGTTGACAAAAACGAATAATAGACGTTTGCCAGTGCCACCAATAATACAGTTATTGACTGCATTAAAATTCTATGCTACAGATAGCCTACGTACCATACATTAATATATATATATATATATATATATATATATATATATATATATATATATATATATAATATTATAGTTCAGGTATTTCTGTAGTAACATTCGTATAGCCTATTTATAACCTCAATTCAATGAAGTGATATGTAGGTAGATATGCCTATATAACCTATTTTTTATTACTGAAACGAATTTGTTAACTTAAATAATATTAAACTAACTTCAATCTAATGTAAGCATAATTATCTTAAATTAGCATTGAGAGACCTCACGTGCCTGCCTTCTAAGCAGATTCCATAATTATATTGGGTTTAAAATGATTTTAATTTGTGTTGACTACCTGTATTTTGAGATAAGATTTATCTTGATGTTGATATAATCATTACTGTTTTGATACCGGTAATATATATTTTCACGCCGGTAAGCAATACATCTACTGTCTCTAGTTCATGTGCAGTCATAACCTCACCATGAAAAGAGATCTCATACTATTAGGCCTATTTTGTTTTGCATTGTAGAAACATTTGGCATTCAAAATATTCCTGAAGAGCAGGCAATAATGGAAACGAGAGAGAGAAAATAGTAATAATAGTAATAATAGTAATAATAATAATAATAATAATAATAATAATAATAATAATAATAATAATAATAATAGCAGTAGTAATGTGTTTATCTCATTCTTTTTTTACTTCTATTCACGAAAAAGACAAAAATGAAAATAACGGAAATAACACGATATATCAATGAAGCAGATACATATAAAACCTAACCTAACGATATAAATTTAATGATTATATACACCGTGTTCCGCTTATAAGTATAATAAAAGAAATAGTTATAATTTCATAACAATGCATGCAAATGGGTTAAGATTGGTACCATTGTAAAGAGGAAATTGGGAAGTTTTAATCCATTGTTGTTACTTATTTTTAGAAGACTCACGCATGCGCAGATCATTAAATAAGAGAATTCGTATCGTATCTTAGTCAGTCAGCATGTGGACGCCACAGCAGAAAGCCTTTTGTGTGCTGTCATTAGCAGAACATAGATCCATAATTCGTGTACAGCGCTTGTTTCGCCGTCAGTACAATCTTAGACCGAGGGAAGCTGTACCGACGTACGTCTCAATAATGAAATGGGATAGGCAGCTCAGAGAAACAGGAAGTTAGTTGTCTAATGCAGGTAAACATTCCAAGCGTAAAGTGTCTGACGAAAATGTCGAACGCATTCGCGAGGCATTTCAGAGAAGCCCGCGGAAATCCATTCGACAGGCTAGTGTGCAGTTGAACATCCCACCAACAACAGTGCATACAGTGCTCCATAAAAGATTGCGTTTGCGAGCGTACAAGCTGCAACTTCATCAGATGATTACGCCGAATGATAAACTGGAACGAAAACGCTTTGCAGAAACAATGTTGGATAAAGTGGACGATGACGACACATTTCTAACTCGAGTCTGTTTCTCAGATGAGGCAACCTTCCACGTCAGTGGAAAAGTAAACCGACACAATTGTCGCATCTGGGGGTCGGAAAATCCAAGTGTCGTAATTGAACACCAACGGGATTCCCCTAAATGGAATGTTTGGTGTGGGATCATGCGTGACAGAATCATTGGTCCCTATTTCTTTGCTGAAAAGACAGTCACTGCAAACACGTACCTGGATATGTTGCAACTGTATGCTGTGCCACAACTCCCAGATGGAGCAATTTTCCAGCAAGATGGGGCTCCACCACACTTTGCCAACATGGTTCGCACATTCTTAGACGAACAATTCCCTGCAAGATGGATCGGAAGAGGATCACCGTACATCACATGGCCTGCCAGATCACCAGATCTAACACCACCTGATTTTTTCCTGTGGGGGTTTGTTAAGGACCAGGTCTACAGGACGCCAGTACGTGATTTGGCAGACTTACAAGAAAGAATTTATGCTGCTGTCAACAATGTTACACCACAGATGCTTCATAACACTTGGGTCGAGGTTGAATACCGGTTGGATATTTCCCGTGCCACCAATGGAAGCCATGTTGAGGTTTATGGAACATAAGGTAACAAAAATTCCCAGTTTTCATTCTTTGTAGCAGTTGGTTTCAACTATATACTTGTATTAATTCAGAAGTTATAGCTATTTCTTTTGTTATACTTATAAGCGGAACACTCTGTATATATATATATATATATATATATATATATATATATACACACACACACACACACACAAAACTTAACCTACTCAGTCCAACTTAACCTAACTATATAAACTAATAGAAGTTATGTAGACTACAAAATCTAACCGAACTGTATAAATCAGTGGAACGGATACATACAAAATCTAACTTAGCGACATAAATCAATGAAAAAGATATGTACAGAACCTAATCTAACTATATAAATTAATGGATCAGTTATGTACTGTACAAAACCTAACCTAATTTCACCAGCAGTATCACTAACTATTTAATAAAATGCTATATATCTGAACTGACTGAAATAATCTAAACTATCGGGAACAAAAAGTAGAAACTGAAATAAAACAACTTTAAATATATATTTTCTTCCTCCCGCAATCAATAGGCTCCCAATTCAAATCACAAGCATTGTAATTTGTAGGTTATATGTCATTAATTTGTTACTGTTTGTTCACTTGTTTTGAAAGGCATTGTGGGACTTCTATTACCAACCAAATTGTAACTCTACACTTTGCTGGCGTAAAGTGACACTTTGTGAAGTGCACTTCTTCAATTGTCTATGAATACCACTAATATGAAAGAGCCACTTTCGTCAAAAGTGTCACTTTGCAAAGTGGTGATATAAAGTGTCGACTATGAATACCAGCCTAAGAATATCATGAGGGTGTGTTTTTGTGTCTCTGTATATTTCGTATTGTTCTAGTATGTTTAGTTTCTGGTTTTTTGGTTGAATGTGTAGAATTTCCATGTCTGTATTTATGTTGCTGAAGGTTGTAACAGTCCCTCACTACACCAGTGTTTAAGTAAGGGAACTTTGAAAACCAAATAAATTCAGAAAAAAGAAAAATAAAAAAATTACAATATCTCCTTTTATTATAATTATCTCTTAAATAGAATTAGCAGCAAACTTTCAACAATTAATAACAAGAATATTCCCTTTAATTATAATCTTTCTCTTAAATAGAATTAACAGGAAACTTCCAACAATAAGTAACAAGAATATCTCCCTACATTATAATCTTTCTCTTAAATAGAATCAACAGCAAATTTTCAAAAAAATAAATAACAAGATTATTTCATTCAGCGGCAGCCCCTTTTTACATATCTGTTAAAATCTGCTAACCCACACATAATCCATCTCACAATCACAATCTCCAAGTTTCCGATGTATACTCATCACATACCACAGGTTAAGTTTTGGATGGCTGATCTCTCCAACTGAGCTGATTCTGCCCTCTTAACGACCCATATCAGGCCAAGTCTCCAACTGATGCCGCATTCCAACCGTCATCCCCACAACCATCCCCCTCCCTTCGAGCATTCAAGTAGGAGGTCGAAGGGGATCGAAGCATGCAGACCGAAATAGTTAAAGTTTGAGACACTGGAAACCATTTTATAAAGATACATATAGAGGAAAGATAGCCGAATTTTCATTCTGTCGGATTACAATATTAAAGATCCAAACATACCGTGACAAGGTGTGGTTAGTATTTGTTATGTGTTCTGCGTATGTGGAAGTGTTTTGTGATTTTGTTATGGCTGTGATGTGTTCTTTGTAACGTGTTTGAAATGATCTGCCTGTCTGTCCTATGTATAAGTTGTTGCATTTGAGTTTGTATATGCCTGTGTGGTTGTATTTGGTTGTTTGTGTACTTTTTATTCTGTATGCAATGTTGTAATTTAATTTCTTGAATGAGGTTGCAATTTTGTGTGTTTTTGTTTTTGTATGTTAGTGTGATGTATTTTTTTGTGTTCTTGTGTTTGTGTTGTATTACTATGTTTTTTGTAATTATGTTTTGTCTTTCGTATTATGTTGTCTATCATGTTAGGGTTGTATCCATTTTCTTGTGCTATGTATTTGATATACTGCAGGAACTCAACATGCAACCATTAGAAGAAAAAATTATAGAATATAGAAACAGATGGCTTGAACACATTTCTCGTATGGAAGCTGACACCCTAAGAAATGCTAAAATACCACCCTCAAGCACAACAACGACCTGGACATCCTTAGAAACGTCTATTGGATCCTGTATAGCTGGAACTGAAACAGGCCAACAATGGCCTAATTTCCTGCCTGGAATATGATGATGATGATGATGATGATGATGATGATGATGATGATGATGATGATGATGATGATGATGTATTTGTGTTTAACTCTTCTTTGTAGTCTTGTTGGTTCATTGGTATGTTGAGTAGTCTGTGTACCATTGTTTGGAATGCAGCTTGTTTGTGTTGTGTTGGGTAGTTGGATGTGTTGTGTATGTGTACTGTTGTTGGTTTCCTGTAGATTTTGAATGTGTGTTTGTTGCCAACTTTTGTTACTATGATGTCTAGGAAATTTATGGATTTGTTGCTTTCAGTTTCTAATGTGTTGTATAGCTTTGGGTGTACTTTGTTTATGTGTTGATGTCGGTTTTGCATCTGTTTTCTGTTTCCTTTGTACAATATTAGTATGTCGTCTACATATCTGTGCCAATATATGATGTTGCCTGCATATTTGTTGTCTTTGTTAGTATATATGTCTGTTCTATGTGGTGTGATGGGTGATCCCATGGATAAGTCTTCGGTGTGAGTGTAATATTTGTTATTGTATGTGAAGTAGTTTTGTTTTGTGATGGTGTCCATAATGTGGATGATTTCATCAATTTCAGAACACACACACTATTTGACTCCACGTTACACCACCCAAACAAACCCTCACAGGAAGAACAATCAGAAGGAGCGAAAACCAGGAAGACCCAGTTCTGAAGATAATCTACAACAGGTTGAAACCAGTCAACAACAACGTACTTAATTTTAACACGTGAAAGAAATACAGTATATATTCTGAAGTGATAGTGATAAAAGTTGTGTAATCAAGATGTATTCATTAAACTTGTTTGGTGGACTTAAAACTTGAAACAAATAAGTACTCGTATGTAAAATCATGTTGAGTAGACCATAAAGCTAAACAAAACACTATAATAACCAAACTTTACAACAGATGCTCAAAATGAGAACCATTCACTGCCAAACAATGTCCCAGACTATCACGAAAGTAGTCCATTATCCATTGTACACTGCTCTCAATTTACGAGAAAACTTCATATCATTTTGCTGCAGGCAGACTTCCTGTTCTCCGGACCAGAGCGTGGAAAGTCAGTCCTATAAAACATCCCAGCAGTTAGTTGCTTCTGAGAATTGCACCAGAACATGTGTGTGACTGTAGATTGTGTATTAAGTAATCAATTGGAAAATGAAGTATACAGTTGAACAGCAAATTTATTTGGTGGAATGTTGCATGTTGAAAGATAACTATAGAAGATGCATTCAGAGATTCTAATCATCATCATCATCATCTTCCATCCCAATGTTAGGCTACGTAGTCCGTTACGGTCTCATGCCATCTCTTAGCTGGGCATCCAATAGATCTTCCTCTAGGGTGATACCGCAAGATCTCCTTAGAGATTCTTCGTCTAACCATTCTGTTTACATGATCTTGCCAGTTATTCCTTAATCTTGTAATGTACTCCAGTACCGATTCTATCCTCACCTCTTCTAGAATATCTTTATTCTCTTTATGATTCCATTTTGTGTAGCTAATAGTGCGTCTCATAAGTCACATTTCTGCTGCTGTAATTCTAGAGGTGTCACATTTTCTGATAGTCCAAGCTTCGCTACCATAAGTCAAGATAGATTGGTAGAGTTTTGTGAATGTTGTTTCTGGATTAGAGTTGGTGTCATGACTGAGTTTACTGTGCCTGAAGCTTTTACAAATTTGTAATTTTGTCTGGAATGTCTGTCATTTGTGTAAATGAAGGAGTAACCAAGATAGTTAAATGAATTTACCTTTCTAATATTTTATTGTCAAGGCATATTATCTGGCTTGAGACTAGATCTTTTTCTCTGAAGGCTAGAACTTCGGATTTCTCAGTAGAAATTTCCATGACGTAATATTTTGCTGCTTTGTTAAGATTGTGTAGAAACAGTTGTAATCCATCCTCAGACTTTGCCAGTAATACTGGAGATTTTAATAATAATTTAAATTTGTGGGCATATTTGTTGTTGTTTCCTAATGTAATGTGTGCATATTACTGTGGAATCCCGGCCACCAAGAAACTCAAATGAGTGCGCTCCTTGTATAACGGCAATTGACTTAATAAAATGTCAACATACATGCCAAACTTGGAGTCAGGCCACAAAGGGAAAAACACTGGAAGATGGGGGTTCGATCTGGTGCTGTGGATTGGACTTCGGCATAGCTCAATGGTGAGAGCACTTGATACGTAAAATCAAGGACCCGGGTTCGATCCCCAGCACCAGAGCGAATTTTTCTCCTCTAATATTAATTGTTACCATAACAGATTTATTCTGTAGGACCAAAAAAAAAAATAATAATAAATAAATAATCTTTGGTATATTCTTCTAGCAACAGTGCATATTTCTGTACAGATTACTGTGGAATCCTGACCACCAAGCACTCAAATGAGTGCGCTCCTTGTATAATGGCAGTTAACTTAATAAAATGCCAACATACATGCCCCACTTGGAGTCAGGCCACAAAGGGAAAAACACTGGAGGAGGGGAGTTTGATCCGGTGCTGTGAATTGGACTTTGGCGTAGCTCAATGATGAGAGCGCTTGGTACGTAAAACCGAGGACCCGGGTTCGATCCCCGGCACCGGAGCGAATTTTTCTCTTCTAATATTAATTGTTAACATAACAGATATATTCTATAGGACCAAAAAAAAAAATAATAATAATAATCTTTAGTAGATTTCAAGATATCAAGAAAGTTATTTCATACCATGTTCATCCTCCTCCAGTCTTGACACTGAATTGCTAGCTATTGATGCTGCTCTTCAGTGTGTTACTCAAATTTCTGAAAAATCTATTTGCATACTTACCGACTCCAAGGGGACTATATTTAATATAATTAAATATGTACCAAACCTATACACACATAGAATTATTCAAATTTAGAAACAACTAAGCAAACTAAAAGAACTCCAAAAGGAAATAACATTTCAATGGATACCTAGTCATTGTGGTATACCTGGAAACGAGAAAGTCGATAATATTGCAAAATAGGGAACATATTTGCAACCAAGACCTCTTCAAGTGATATCTCTATCCAGTGCTTTGCTTCAGTAAAGTCTCATTTTACAAACCTATGGATCAACAATTGGCTCTCTTCTGACAAAGGAAAAATTTTACAGTCTGTGCAAAAGAAACTAAATGACCTGGAAATGTACAAAAACTTGCCCAGACATGTTCAAACATTTTTAACAAGAGCCAGAACAGGTCACATTGTCACACAATTGTACCTGCACCGATTTTACCTTTCTGATAATCCTACTTGTCTGTGGTGTAATAATCATGATGAAGATCTGGAACACATTCTTCTATACTGTCCATCCATAAACCACAAAAGAAGTAAATTAAAATCACCAGTACCAGTTGCAGAAGACACAGCCCTGCAGTACATATTGACTACACCCCAACTCTGGCTACTAGCAACAGGCATCTATAATGGACACCGATCAAAATACCCCTCATTTCTCGTGACAAATAACAACTGAATAGACTACAGTGGACTATAGTGGACTTTATGTTGTCAGCAAACACCTGGATAAATTACGAAGATAGATTTAGTAGATTTCCTCAAAAAGTTTAAGGAAAATATTTTTTCTGCTACACATCACAATTTTTATATTTGGCTATAATATATTTGACAATAATCTGAAAAAAAAAAAAAAAAAGTGAATAACAAGTTATGTTTCAGGGAATTTGAAAGATAAGTGGAGCAAATTTTACACAGAAGTTTTTAAATTTGTAGAAATAGTAGCAATTTTTCAAAATATCTAAAATTTAAATTTACAAAAATGTTAATAATTCAAATAATGTTGAACAAAATGAGATAATTTTGTACAAAGGATATTTATATGTAGCATGATATGCTATAAATTTTCAAATATCTACAGTACACAGTGGGACGGATTGCCGGAACAAAATCTAATATTGATAAATTCCTTTCGAATCGTTGAAAATAGCAAGATGAAGGTAAATTATTATGACATTTGATGAAATATTTGTATGAAAATTATTATTTTAGTATAGAACGCCTATTTGTTAAAAAATCATACAATAATAGAAACTGCATACAACTAATGCGAATAAAAAATTATAGTAAACAGAAATTATTTCACACGCTACTATGAAGAGAAAAGTAATTTATGTAGCAAATTTTATGACTCATGTTGAGAAATCTGAAGCGTCTGTTGTATCTCCAGAAGTGTTGGACCAGCTAGCGCTACTGTCGTCCTCATCTTGGGGTTGCAGTTCTGCACTCGCAGCTCGTACTTGTACTTTAATTACCTCAACTGACAGTTTTGATTTTCTTGAACTTGGATGTCGATTGATCTGGGATATAATGGGATCAGAAGTTACTAACAACATGTGTAGGACATCTAAGTTTCTCTCAAGAGAACACTTCCTAGCATGATCTAACCTGTATTTTCGTAAATCTTTGTGTCTTGCCTCTTGAGCATCTTCAGATAGCATCCCAATAGGAAGCATCACAGTTTATGCAATCTTTCCTCCATGTATCAGTATTTTATGCACTCCAGATGGCATGTAGTACCATGGATATAATTGTACATATAAATGGGTTGTATCATTGGTGTACTTCACAAATACCTCAGTAGATATTATATCCACATGAAATTGTGCATAAAATTACAGAAAATCTGTGAATGAAGTCTTACTAATGCCCGTAATATTGGCTGTAATTTGTTGGTTTTCAAAAAACCGACGTGCAGTATTGCCATCATTTGATGTCCCAGGTGCACCAGATTTTGGCTTGTTAATAAGAAGCCCTAATTGAGAGCGGAATCTAGAAATAATCTCCTCTTTTCTGGCTGCAGAAATATCTTTGTTGTTGCCTCTGACCTGCCAAGAACAATGTTTTTTAAGAAAATAATCCTTTTTACGGTGGCACTGTATTCAACGTCTGTTAAAATTACTTCGAATATTTTTCAAAATATTACGAATGCACTTCTCACCATTAGAATCACATGTTTCAATACATGATTTGTTCAAAACCTATCTATATACTTCATCTAAGTCACCACTTTTATTGGCAAGTATTGGAAATAGATCACGGCGCGAAATCACTCGTAGCGGTTCCGAGTTTGAAAAAAATTAACCACATGCAGGGCGGTCAGTAGGAGCAAATGAAACTAGGTTAGTCTTAAAGTGCATACTTAAACCTACATTCTGACACAAAAATAAATGTGACTCTGTGTGACTCTCCTATTATAAGTCAACGTTTACTTTGATAAATAGTTTTAAAAAATCGCATTTGCCGCCCTTAAGTTAATATGCCGTTTCTAAAAATTCAAAGTTATTATGAACATAAAATTTATATAATAATTATCTACCAACCTTGTTCTTCATTTTCCATTTCAGAGTCACAAAATGTTTCACTCCCAGATCACAGAAAACAAGCTTGCTTCTTACACTATTTCAGCGTGACAGAGCAATAAAACTGGTTACGGAGGGGAATCCTCGTCAAAATCATTGTGTGACGTCCGCATGTTTAGTGCCAAAGCTTCTCTCTCATAGATAAGCATTCTGTGATTCATTAGCAACAACTTGAGATGGGACACGCATAAAAATGAGAAAAAGTGAAAATTGATTTTGTTCCGGCTAGAATCGCAATCTGTCCCACTGTGCAGTAGCTCAAACGATTAAGGAAATTCAAATTTCACCTAAATGTATTCTGAAAATACTCAGAAATGCGTGCCAATACTGAAAAGAATAAGTTAATATTTGGATTAAGTACATCTAAAAATATATAACGATGTAGTTTCACGAAAATGAGTGTGGTTCTTCTAGTTTTTCAATTAAAATAGGTGTCTTCTGACCACTGTGTGATGTAAACATCCATCTCCAAAAGATATGGAAAAACTCTCAGTTCAGATTTACTACTCTTCACAGTAGTGGGGTTTGTCAACAATACGGTGATAATCAACAAAGACAAATATTCCATTAGTGAGCTAACTAATATACGAGTAGCAATTCAATATTTCTGGATATTGGTGTGTCAATCAATCCAAAGAAATGTGTAAGTCTTTTGTATTCATAAACGAAAGCTTAGCAATGGTAATATGATTCCTAATTTAATAAAATTCAAAATTTAATTTCTACATATCCTGAATTAATTTTGAGCAGGAATTTGGTACAGTGAGTAAACAATACTTCTAGCTTAATGAACAATTTTTAGAATCCAAGAAACTTTTATTGTTAAAGATAATTATATTTTTAAATTTGTGCAGGAAAAATCGGTTTTGCTGATATCTTATACAATTTTAAATATTTTATAATACTCTTTTTTTTACTAATGATAGGTACTCGACTGTTCGGCATAAGAAGCCAGTTATGTAGACCAACTGATGGAGTTGTTGCCAAGGATGTGCCATAGGAGGCTGATTTACTATACATCCACGATGAGAGGAGATAATGGAGATTTGTTGGGATGCCACAGAGGAAGTGGAACTCCCGGAGAAAACCCCTGTGTTACCTGGACCACGAGCTTGCTCAACACATATAAATCGGGGGTACACCAGGTATCAAACTCAGGAACACGGAATTATAAGTCCAGCACTCTAGCCACTAGATCACTGTAGCAGTTTATATTTTTTAATACTTTCTCCTCCATTTTATTCATAATGCGTGTGTTAATAAATCCTGACATTATTAGCGGAATAAATAAGTATTTTTTTAGTTTCATGCCATGAATTGTAAAATTTAATTATTTTTACATAAAAAATTATTAATGGAAAAAGAACTTGAAATGATAAAACAGTGTTAAAAAGTCAAAGATTTTTCTTCAGTATGAAATACATTAGCATGCAAAATTTCATGAATTTATCTAAATAATGCGGAAGTTATGAGAAATATGGATTTGGAAAATGTAAGTTACAGGAAATATGTGACAAACTTACCGAAGATGAAAAGTTTTGTCCATATTTAAATGGCAAGTGAAATGATACAGTCTCACGTTTTAGGCCATAACTTTAGAAGTATTAGAGATATTTAAATATTTTAAAGGCTCTGACCCCCTTAAACCAATGAAAGACAACTGCTTTAAAAATTTAGGACTTTGAGAGAGACAGACTAATATCTTTAATATTGGCTAACAGCTTGACTTTAGTAGCATCTCTTCTATTACCAAATATAATGAGGGGTTTAAATATGGTGACAAATCACTGTCACAAGTCGTGATCCCATGAACAGAACTGTGGAAAGATTGAAGAAACTCCTTCGTGTCTCCTGCATGTCTTGAGCTGAATACAGTACCTGTGCAACTGCAATTTACCTTCAGAGAATTTGAAGAGGATTAATAAAGTTTAAGCAAGTTTATTGTACTTGCTGCCTATTAAGTACTTGTACAGATGCAGTGCACAATGAGACTATGAACCAACTAATAGGCCTATGTTAAGTCGCCATGATGAAGAAATACAAATTAAACTATATGCTAGTATTAATAGTCAACTAAGGCTCTAATTCTATACGAAAAGCTATTGAGAATTCCAGGAGACCAATTCTGGGAATCTTATCATAATGTCGAAAGAAGGTTGAAAACACAGCACGGATTTATACAAAGAGTCATGGAATTGAGGGAAATATATCAGATTTGTAATACTCCAGAACCTCATCCGAAATTTTTAAATCCAATACTTTCTAACTCCATCTTATTCTCCGTAGATTTGGAAGATGATGTTTGTAAAAAAGAAACACCAATAGATATATTAAGATCCCTGGCTCTTGAAACAATTAACCTCAAGTATCCAGAAACTGAGTGGCTTCGTGTTTATACAGATGGATTCAAATCGGAGGATGATATTAATGTTGGTGCCGGTGTATACAGCGATATCTTTGCCTCCTATACAGCGGTAGGCACTCATAGGTCAGCTTATGATGGTGATATTGAAGCTATCAGGCTAGCCTTAGCTCAACTGATATGTCATCAAACTAAATTCAAGAATGTCGTCATCCTGTCAGACTCCAAAGGAGCCATAGAATCTGTAGGTTCCTCAGACCCTGAGTCTCCATCAATCCAAGACTGTCAAAATGCCTTACAACTATTACAAGCAAAACACAAAATCGTGGTACTACAGTGGGTCCCCGGGCACTGCAACTTATTTGGCAATGAGCAGGCCGATGCCTTGGCAAAAAAAAGTGCTAAAATTTTACAAACATCTCCTAAACCAACAACCCTTCCAGACAATAAAATTATACATCAAAGAAGTTGCCCACAACATCCACTCCCATGAGATTGCAGAAAGTATATTTGGCAAACACTGGAGAAGGGGCCTTCTATCAATACCTAACGGACCAAGAAGATTGGCAGTCGTGCGTTTCCGCCTTGCAACTGGTCATGATTGCTTGACGCAACATCTCCACCGTTTCGGTATTTATCAACATCCAACCTGTACCCTTTGTGACCTTCATGAAGCGATGAATAGGGATCATCTCCAATGCTGCCCAGCTCTAAAATCACTGACTGAATGTGCCAGATACTGGGAAGTGAGAAGCCTCATGCCTCTGTTTAGTTCTTTAAGGATTTTGTTTAGTTCCTTCATTAGATTTAATTTTAAGTTGTATTAAGTTAATTGTTTTAATCTCGAGGTTGTGTTTAGGTAAAAGATAAGTTATCTATGTATCTGTCATTCGAATAAATAAATAAATAAATAAATAGTCAACTGTTTTAATTAAATTTACTCACCAGAACAGAATGCATTCCGAGATAAAGACGACTCAAGCAAATTATTGAGCACCAACCAACTGCAAACAGGACTCCAAGGCTGACAGAATACTGGAAAACAGTATTTAGACATACGTAAATATATGTATAACTATCCACAAAGAATAGGCATGTTTCAGTGTCAAAAATAATCAAGCTAAGCACTCAATTTAGCAAAGGGATTTCATTTAGATGCGATAAAGGAGCATAGAGGCATGGCGTAGAGCTCCATGTTTTCGTGACCTGAGCACTAGAAAGAGATGGTGCAGTACAACCTACTACAGAGTAGTATATATATATATATATATATATATATATATATATATGTTGTTGTTTTCTAATGCCAGGTGTTTGACAATAAAGTCATTTGACCTCTTGCACTCCAATATTTTTCAAAGAGGTGTTCCGAATCCATTTCTTGGTTTGAGTTGCACAATGGACAGTTAGGGGACTGATATATTCCAATTCTATGCAGGTGTTTGGCAAAACAATCATGGCTTCTTGCCAATCTAAATCCAGCTACAGACGATTTTCGTGGTAAATCGGGAATTAACTGTGGATTTTGATGCAGAGAGTTCCATTTTTTCCCTTGGGAATGAGTTATCAAATTTTGTTTGTTGAAGTCTAAGTATGTAGATTTAATAAATCTTTTTACAGAGTAATAAGTAGATTTAGTAACAGGTCTGTAAGTAGCAGTGCTGCCCTTCTTTGCTAAAGCATCTGCATTCTCGTTTCACAGGATTCCACAATGGGATGGTATCCATTGGAATACAATTCTTTTATTGAGTGATATTAATTGAGAGAGCATTTTAGTTATTTCTGCTGTTTGAGATGAAGGTGTGTGTTCAGAGACTATTGATAGAATAGCTGCTTTGGAGTCTGACAATATAACTGCATTTTTAAATTTATTGATGTGGCATAGAAGATTCCTGAGACATTCACTTATTGCAATGATTTCACCATCAAAACTCGTTGTTCCATATCCAAGAGATCTATAAAGTGAGAAGAGACAGCACGTAACACCTGCACCGGCAAAGCAGCTATTCTATCAATAGTCTCTGAACACACACCTTCATCCGTCGGTGTATAAATGAAGCCAGTTTTGTCTCTAAAGACAATTGTTCCATTATTTCAGTGTTTACTTCTGATTTCAGTATTTCTTCTGTTAAATTTAGATTATACTCTATATTTAATAGAGTTAAAGGGTTTGGTTTAATTTGTAAGTTTTCTTTTAAATTCGGGATATTGATTTTCTGTTTTAATTCTTGAACAATGGATATGAAACTTTTTTGAGTTTTCAATCTACAGAGAGGACTGTATGAATGCCAATTGTTTCCTGGTAATCTGATAAGTTTTTCATATTGAATCAGTGCTTTTTCTTCTATTGTCATTTTGATGCTGTTAATATTAGTGAGGAATCTCATAGAATCTATTGGAGTTGTATGTGTGTATATATATATATATATATATATATATATATATATATATAAGCAAGTTATTAGTGGAATTAGCATGACTACTTATGAAAAAAGAAACAACATAATAAGAAAAAGTAGAATAAAATCGTTTTAGCCTCAAATTACCACAGTAGTGAACAAAGTTTGAATTGGACTGGAATGAAATGGAATATTGTTCTAGTTCATAAAAAAAGTGACTATTCCAGTTCTGTTTCAGTTCGTAAAAAATGGCAGCTTCCATTACAATTTATGAGAAGATGTAACTGAATTCTTGTTTATTAATAAACATACATTCTCCCCCCCCCACAACAACAATAATAATAATAATAATAATAATAATAATAATAATAATAATAATAATAATAATAATAATAATAATAATAATAATAAGAAGAAGATATTGTCACTTTGTAAGAAATGCAATTAAAAATAATTATCGAGACAGAAGTAAAACAATGAAGAGAAAATTAGGGGACACTCTAGTTTGGTGCTGCTTTGTTTTATTGGAAACCACTATAGGATATCTATGTTAAGACAGAGGCCTTAATGTCTAACATTAAAATTAAAATATTCTTAATTTGGGTGGGTCACTGACTGAGAAGAAACTGCCTACTGAAGGATGTACTTGGAAAGAATGGTGAATGGGAGAAGAGTTCGGGGCAAAAGAAGATATCAGATGATAGATGACGTTAAGATTTATGGATCATATGCGGAGATAAAGAGGAAGGCAGAAAATAGGAAGGATTGGCGAATGCTGAACTTGCAGTGAAAAACCTACCCTTGGACAGAAAACTATGAATGAATAAATGAGTACAGCAATTAGCAGAAAATTTACATTTCTGTTAAGTGCGTTCATGTCATGCTGAGGTAGCATATCTGTCACACCTGTTACATATGTATACTAAATTCAATGTATCTTTTGAAAAAGTTTAGAAAAAAAAAATCAAAATTAAATTAACAGAACAACAACAATTTTAGAATTCAGATATCCCACCTATTTCATATGGAATGATTTTTTACTAATTACATTTTTAGCTAATTGGAGGAAAACTCAATATCTGCTGTTCCTGTGTTATTTTACGAGGCGTCAAATGTGCAGTATCAGTGAATGACTATTGGGAAAATGGTAGCAGCAACAGATATTGAGTATTAACGAGTGCCTGTTCTGGAAACGTTCAACGTAGTACGTTACCATTTAATTCTGGAGCTGATCCCAAAAGCGAATAAGCATGCTAGATATGTTTAATCTTACCTGGTACCTATTCATTGTATACAGGATGACGGAGAGTGGAATTGAAACACCAACCATCGCATGTGTTGATGGCATTCCATATTCCAGAGCCCATTTCACTTGTAGGCGAACAACTGGAGGGCATGACGGACGAGGCCACCGCACGACATCTTTAATACCTTGACCTAAAATGACAAAACTATGTACGATTGGAATTATGTCACCTACATTACACGTAGGCCTGCGTGAGATATATAAAGCCCATTGACAGTTAATACATTAATGTCACATTATCTACCTATTATACCACCAAAGAAAATAGATATATAAATTAGTTACCTATATACATTATCACAGTCCATACAAGCACAACTCTTCTTCCAACTGCACCATCAATATTCCAGAACCAAAATGGTATAAAAGACGCATAGAAAATTTCATCCCCAAGTGCTGTACCAAGTACAAACAAATAGTACCACATCCAATTGGTGATGACATATCCCTTTGACTCTGGTTCAGATTCCGAGGAGAATGTTTCATCTTCATCAAGTTCACTCGATATATAACCATTACATTGATTTCTATTATTAATACTCTTCTTTGAATCACAGTTGATATTCAAATTGTGGGCATTACTTTCTTCTACCAACTTACTGTCTGAATGCTTTTTTAGTTTTATGATTCCTCTGTCGGATCTCTCTTTGTCCACAGAGTTTCTAACATTATTTCCAACGTTACAAGTTAAAGCCGTCGATTTCAACTTTGGAGGTTCCAATACTTCAATTCCATAATACCTTTGAATTCTTGCAACTAAATGAGGATCTTTGAGATAATCTATTATGTTTGACATCATTCTTAAATGTCAGAAATTAAATTATTTAATCTGACAATGATTATATATCTACCACCTAGTGTAAAATTTACGTGGTATGTCAATCAGAGGTGTAATTTTTAAAATAATTTGTCATTTTAGAATATACGTAATTAACATACTTCATTTGATGTATAGCTGGAACAAGTTAGTAGTCATAAACTGTCCAAATAAGAACAGTAGTCGCGTGTACGAATTCTCCGAATTTTACAGATGCTGTGGTTCTGTTTAACAAGGGATATTAAATTTCGCTATAATTAAAAAAAACAACAACAACTAAAGATCTCCCAAGCAAATACACTTCATTTTGTCTTCTGTTTGTAATACATTTATACATAGCTCCTCCTAATGCACCAGAATTCAGAAGCTGCCACAAGAGGACCAGAAGTCACGAGAGTAACGTCGTAGCGTTGCCAACACGAAAAATTAAAATATGCTAAAACAAATTGACAGATATGCACGAATAAGCGGCCGGAACTACTGTACAACAAAATTTGGTAACGTACGTGCAGGCTCACCAACGTTTGCGAAACAATGTATGAAAATTAGCGTTTTATAAAAAAAAAATACATAAAATGAGGAAAGATGTCAGTAATTATCCAATTTCCTTCATATCTGACATAAATTATGAACTGTAACACTAGAAATCAGATTTTAAAGGTCAAATAGAAGAGCGAATAAGTCTTCCTGTGTTCACATTGGCAACCCAACCCGTTAGTTCCAGCGTATTCCGATTCCGAATCTCACCGGACCGGTGGACATCAATTACGTCACGCTGCAACGAAATAGAAACATAACTGTTGCACAGCGCTCTTTGCGGTGCCACCGCGAAACACGGCAGATATAAACCCAACGAGTTAGTATCTAGCTCGTTGTATGAACCCCATACTTGTTTTTTTTTTTTTTTTTTAAGATGGGACATGACAGAACGTGACAGAAGCGTTGCGATCGGAAAAACAACTGAATGCCACATAGCGTCATAGACAAATAATAGCATAGCGTGGTAGGCCTGTTGCTATGGTAACAACATGGTGGAGGAATACTGGTGAGACGGTGCACAGGTATCGTCCCCTCTCACTTGCACAGATGACGTCACACTGAGATCAAGATCCAGCCTTGCCTTCAGTGATATAACGTAAAGCATTACATTGAGGCGGTTCTGATCAT
The DNA here is from genome assembly GCF_040183065.1 of Periplaneta americana. Classification (NCBI taxonomy): domain Eukaryota; kingdom Metazoa; phylum Arthropoda; class Insecta; order Blattodea; family Blattidae; genus Periplaneta; species Periplaneta americana. Next base: position 152,885,627 of record NC_091131.1, on the reverse strand, counting down.
AATTATGTTACTCGAAGGCATCGTTGATGAAAATAAATATTTGTTACGGGACATTATAATTATCAACAATGACAATATGCTGACGATACAGCAATAATTCTGTGCACTGAAGGTGAAAAATGAATTAATGAACAACCGCAAAAAAAAACAGTGACACAGTTAAGAAATTATTGGTATATTACGAACAAGTATTGAACTCTCTTTTAATTTTGATAATTATTATATTACAGCTGTGAATAGTGCCACGTTTCTTGGAATTTTTGTCGACAACACTTTAAAATGGTAGGCCTATGTTCATATTTATCTTACCTTTTATGGGGAAATGCTATTAATATTAGTAGAGCCTTTATTGCTTAGAAACAAGTTATTGGAACGATTTTATTATTAAAAGTACTGAATCTTGTGAATCTTCTTTTTTTTTCTTTCAAGGAATACAAAATATTGGAATGTTGTATACTTATATCTATAGCCTATGCTGTTTAAGCGTAATGAAACTGAATACATAATAAAATATTAGATTGTCATGATTCTAATGGGACACGTAATGCAGAACTATAATAACAGAACGTCACAGATTAAAGGAATATAAAACGTTTTCTAATTATTGTTTACTAAGTTAATTTCTAGGGAGTCTGCCATGGCAATAACGGTGAACTGAACTGATTTCGTATCGGTATACTGAATTATGTTCAATTAATAATCGACAGTGACTTCAGTTTTGTGTTAATATAGAGCAGAGGTTCCGAAACTTTTTTGACTGACGACACACTTTTTATACTGAACGCCTACGATATCGCGACACACGTATTTGTTTTTATTAATAATAATATAATAATAACAACCAGTACTTTTCTTCTGGAGAAAAAGGTGATGGAACTCTGTGTAGAATATTTTATAGCGGACAGGGAAATGATTACTGTTCACTGCACATGAATTTTGGAATTTTGTCCTTTTTAACCTCCTTTACGTTCAATTAAGACTGTCAAGGTCTAAGCGAAATTCAAAGAAAAATTATATTGAAAACATAGTTATTCAAACATATTTCGGTTCCATGATGAAAAATGTAACAAACATGTGCCCGAACGCCGTTCCAGCGCGTTCCGCCAGAGAAAAGCACTGAAAACAACTTCTATATAGTGTCGAACATCCAGTGTTGTAGATAGGTAGATGTTAATACGCAATAAAAATAATAAAAAAAAACAAGCAGCAACTTGAGTGGCATTGGAAAAAAACAAAGATATGTGTCAAAAATTTCAACCTATCTATGCTGGATGTCCGATAAAAGACTTTTATGAGCGTTTTTTGAAAACTCACCTATTTAAATTAATGTGAAGTCTGCGCTTGGTAGGTTGCAAAGTGTTTATACGTGGTCTTATGGTTGACAGGACAACACGTAAATAATCATCACGTAAGTCTGTTCCTTTGTCTATATTTCACTATTTTCATGGTAGAAAATGTTGATTCACACAATTATGACGTTGAAAACGGCATTTCTATGTGTATTTTTAGTTTATTCAGCACCGTCGACTGATTTGATAAAACATTTCCGCATATAAGGAACTTGGGATTTTGTTTATATTCATCTCCACGGTACGTAAAACCATATTGCAAGTATTAATCACTCTATTTACGAAATGCAGTACGGTACGTTTTTATAAACCCTGGAGGGAAATTTCGCTCACATTATTTGAATTAGCACTGCTGTCATCTAACCCAGAACTTGATTAAGATTGTCTTTTTCGCATTAAAAATTTGCCCATGATAAAATCTAAATAAAACGCTTTTGATAAAATAGTCGCACTATCACCCGCTCACACGTACTGTATAGCTATACTAAAAGTGACCAATATATTCTGACGATTATAAACTCTTGTTTTTATTAGTGGGAAGAGTAAACGAATTACTAAGGCGTTCACTTCCATTCGAATTATCGCCAGAGAGAAAAATTAAACTAAGCATTGTTGCAGGTGTTCACGTTTCATTGGTAAAGTCTGTCTCAAATAAAATTTACCATATCAAAGACTTCGTTATAAATAAAAAAAAATGCGTGGTAAAGACACTTTCTGGATGGCTCCGAGGATGGTGCGTGAAGCACTGAAACAGCTGTAAGCCCGACAAATCTTATATAATTAACACTAGTAAGATCACTTGTTAATCAATTAATTATAGGCATAAAATTTATTTTTCAATTCCAAAATTTCGCGACACACTCTATGGCTTTTAAGAAACACGGAGGTTCATTGCCGCCTTAACATAAGCCCTATCCTGCGCAAGAACCCCTTATATAGAGAGTTCAATTACTTTTCAGTGTTTGCGTGTGTTTAATTTTCAATAAATGGTTCATTATGGCGTACGTTTGGATATAGTACGGACATCATCAGTGCACACGCAAATAATTATTTTTACTTGTTAGAAACATTAATAGCGTGTGGGAAAATATCAGAGGTAGTATCAAAATTGCAGCTGAGCAGAGCATAGGTTATTATGAAACTAAGAAAAAGAAACCGTGGTTTGATGAAGATTGTTGCATGGTAGTAGAAAGAAGGAAACAGGCAAAATTGAAATTCTTACAGGATCCAGTAGAGGAGAAGAGAGATAATTATTTCAATGAAAGACGGGAAGCAACTCGTACATTTAGGAATAAAAAGAGAGGTTACTTGAAGGAAAAACTGAATGAGGTAGAAACAAATAGTAAGAATAAAAACATTCGAGATTTATATAAGGGTATAAAGGAATTTAAGAACGGATATCAGCCAAGGGTAAACGTGATCAAGGATGAGAATGGTGACTTGCTTGCAGACTCTCCATCAATTCTAAACAGATGGATTTTTTTATTTTATTTTAGTAGGTTATTTTACGACGCTTTATCAACAGCTTAGGTTATTTAGCGTCTGAATGAGATGAAGGTGATAATGCCGGTGAAATGAGTCCGGGATCCAGCACCGAAAGTTATCCAGCATTTGCTCATATTGGGTTGAGGGAAAACCCCGGAAAAAACCTCAACCAAGTAACTTGCCCCGACCGGGAATCGAACTCGGGCCACCTGGTTTCGCAGCCAGACGCGCTGACAGTTACTCCACAGGTGTGGACTAAACAGATGGAAAAACTATTTTGCGCAACTACTAAATGTACATACGCCAAATAGAAATGATCGGGACGAAATTGAGATACAAACTGCTGAGCCATTTATACCCGAATCCACGCTTTCAGAAGTCGAAATTGCGATAGAAAATCTGAAAAAGTACAGTCTCCAGGTATCGATCAAATTCCAGCAGAATTAATACAAGAGGGTGGAAGTGCATTATGTAGCGAAATTTATAAACTTGTACTTGCTATTTGGGAAAAGGAAATTGTACCAGAACAATGGAAGGAGTCCATAATTGTACCTATTTTTAAGAAGGGGGACAAAACCAACTGTGATAATTTTCGAGGAATATCATTTTTGTTGACGTCGTACACAATTTTGTCCATTATTCTTTTGAGAAGATTAACTCCGTACGTAGATGAAATTATTGGGGATCATCAGTGCGGTTTTAGGCGTAATAGATCGACTATTCATCAGATTTTTTGTATTCGACAGATAATGGAGAAAAATGGGAGTATAAGGGTACAGTACATCAGTTATTCATAGATTTTAAAAAGGCATATGACTCGGTTAAGAGGGATGTATTATATGATATTCTTATTGAATTTGTTAAATGTTATGTTTTATTTAACGACGCTCGCAACTGCAGACGTTATATCAGCGTCGCCGGATGTGCCGGAATTTTGTCCCGCAGGAGTTCTTTTACATGCCAGTAAATCTACTGACATGAGCCTGTCGCATTTAAGCACACTCGCCAACCAGGTCGACTATTGAATTTGGTATTCCCAAGAAACTAGTTCGATTAATTAAAATGTGTCTCAGTGAAACATACAGCAGAGTCCATATAGGTCAGTTTCTATCTGATGCTTTTCCATTTCACTGCGGGCTAAAGCAGGGAGATGCACTATCACCTTTACTTTTTAACTTCGCTTTAGAATATGCCATTAGGAAAATTCAGGATTTGGCCAGGGTTTGGAATTGAACGGGTTACATCAGCTTCTTGTCTATGCGGATGAAGTGAATATGTTAGGAGAAAATACACAAATGATTAGGGAAAACACGGAAATTTTACTTGAAGCAAGTAAAGCGATCGGTTTGGAAGTACATCCCGAAAAGACAAAGTATAATATGATTATGTCTCGTGACCAGAATATTGTACGAAATGGAAATATAAAAATCGGAGATTTATCCTTCGAAGAGGTGCAAAAATTCAAATATCTTGGAGCAACAGTAACAAATATAAATGACACTCGGGAGGAAATTAAACGCAGAATAAATATGGGAAATGCGTGTTATTATTCGGTTGAGAAGCTTTTATCATTCAGTCTGCTGTCAAAAAATCTGAAAGTTAGAATTTATAAAACAGTTATATTACCGGTTCTTCTATATGGTTGTGAAACTTGGACTCTCACTCTGAGAGAGGAACATAGGTTAAGGGTGTTTGAGAATAAGGTGCTTAGGAAAATATTTGGGGCTAAGCGGGATGAAGGTACAGGAGAATGGAGAAAGTTACACAACGCAGAACTGCACGCATTGTATTGTTCACCTGACATAATTAGGAACATTAAATCCAGACGTTTGAGATGGGCAGGGCATGCAGCACGTATGGGCGAATCCAGAAATGCATATAGAGTGTTAGTTGGGAGACCGGAGGGAAAAAGACCTTTAGGGAGGCCGAGACGTAGATGGGAGGATAATATTAAAATGGATTTGAGGGAGGTGGGATATGATAGAGACTGGATTAATCTTTCACAGAATAGGGACCGATGGCGGGCTTATGTGAGGGCGGCAATGAACCTCCGGGTTCCTTAAAAGCCATTTGTAAGTAAGTAAGAAACATTACATTATTGATATAAATTTTTGCATGACAATAAAGTTTTGCTTACATGATTATTCGTATTATTGGCAGTAATATTTTGTATATTGACAGTGATTTTGGTTTCAGAATATGAATGAACACAAATGTTAAAATTTCGGACCGTATTGGTTGAATAGTGTGTCTCTAAATAAATGAAATGAAACCAATTTGCAAAAGATAGTTAGCCAATGAGACATATTATAATATAAATGAATAATAATAATAATAATAATAATAATAATAATAATAATAATAATAATAATAATAATACATTTGTATTAACAAAAGCCGCCTAAATAAGGGTTCAATAGATCGGCATACTAATCAATTCACAAAGAACAATCATTATAAACAATTATGTGAAATTTGAAAGAAAAAAAACATTAAGATAAATGATAAGAAAACATAGGAAATCATTCTTAATTGTTGCATTCGAAAAGTCATTTTCTCTGGTTATTGCATAACCAACATAAATTTTGAAAAACTTATGGACCCAGAAATAATAAATAAAAATAGAAACATAATAAGTGTCAATAAAAATAGTGATATTAACGTAAATAATAATAATAATAATAATAATAATAATAATAATAATAATAATACTTACGACTTTTAAGGAACTCGGAGGTTTATTGCCGCCCTCGTGTAAACCCGCCATTGGTCCCTATCTTAAGCAATATTAATCCAGTGTGTACTATCAATTTCATTTTAATATTATCCTCCTATCTAAGTCTCGGCCTCCCTAAAGGTCTTTTTACCTCCGGCCTCCCAACTAACACTCTGATGCATTTCTGGAATAATAATAATAATAATAATAATAATAATAATAATAATAATGGTAATGGTGGTAGTAATAATATTAATAATTGTAATGGTAATAATAACTTAATAATAATAATAATAATAATAATAATAATAATAATAATAATAATAATAATAATAATAATAATAATAATAATTTCCACATCAATAATATGTAATATATTTGTAAATGCGTACATTCAAATGTTTCTACTGTCATGAGAAAGACTTTAGCAAGTATTTTACTTTTATGAAGTTATTGTAATGTTAGAATAAACATTCTTGTTTTAAAAATCGTAATTTAGCGTCTTATAAATTAAACTTGTCCGCCCTTCGACAAGCAGTGATCCAAGAGCTCGCTAGTTTGTCCTTCGGAAATCCGCAGTATCTTATGTTGGTTCATTTCGTTTTCGAGTGGCTGTTGGTGCCATACATAACACAGCCCGGCATTCTATTGCATATTTCTTTCGCATAGATTAAAAAAATTCGCGCAATCTTTGTCGCCATGACTAATTTTAAAGCGACTGTTGTGCTTGATTCCCAGCTCTGACGTCACATGCGCAGACCCGACGCATTTGTGTCAACGATCCGCCCGTTGCTTACGAGATTACACAAGCTGGCGCATAGAGCTTGAAAAACGAGTCTGAAGTGGTTCCCTCGTAATGCCAATTCCGCCGCTCGGAGCGCTGTTCTGCCCTATATATTCATAGCAGAACACTTAAAAGACATTGACATTTGGGACATTTAAAGAACTCACCATTGCTTATTAAATGCTTCGTACAATATTTTATGGACAATAGACGTAATTTCCAAACTTCTACTCCTCAATTATATTACAATAAAAGGCTGTCATTCTTGATATTAAAACATATTACATATAAACTGAGGGACTGTCTGCTCTGTACTTCAGTTCATACACCAAACATTTCCGGAAATAAATTAACTTGACATCTTACATATACGCACTATAGCCTACCCTTTTCACCTAATATTATTAATATTGTTATTAAATAAGATATTGCAACTAATTAAGGTACTGCATTATCTTTAATTTCCTTGAATTCATAATTAAGCATTTGCAAGAAGGCGTAACTTTCCCCTCTCTTTAAAAAAAAATATGAACGTCACAATAATTGAGAAGTATAATTATTACGCAATTTTTTCTTGCAGTGGTGAAAACATTTCTATAGGCCTACTGATTAATCTATTGAGCATAGTAATAGTAAACGCTGTAGTATTCTTTTCTGAAGCCAAGATTTTCGCAAGAACTGAAGTGCGACACATGTAAAGATGAGGAAATGTCCCTCTTTCTTTTGGGAAAACTTATGAAGCACTACTGGACAATATTGCCAAAGATATTTCCAGTCAATACGAAGTGATTAGGAAACTTAATCAGAAGCCCCTAAATAGAAAAGTGCTGAAAGTGCAATAAACTGGGCCATTTCTTAATTACATATAGAACACTGGAACTGACTATCTACAAGGACCCCGTGTTATAAATATTATGATTATTTCAGATTGTGATACAGTTATAAGCGTACATTCCTAAAATTTAAAAGTAACAATGAGGATGCCCTATGTTATAGGAAAGTTTTAAACGTGTACATTTAACTTTTTTATGAATGATTTCCTGATCAAGATTTTCATTAACTATGTGCCAAACTTTTGAAGTGAAGAGTGCAGTAAGAAACTGTTGGACATCTGATCAGTATTTTAATCATGTGCTGGTTACAGTACATTAGATGTCTTCTTGAATATACCTGATGAGGTATGTATATGAAGTTTGTATCGTCAGTATTCAAGTAGCCTACTTATGTATGTAATTTTTATTATCTGTACAGAAAAAATTTAGCTTATGTGATAGTATGAAGTAATCTCTCACGAAATAACAAGGAAGAGAAAGGTGCTTAAATTTAAATATTGAAAACAGGATGATAAGAAGAAAATAATTTTTACTTCCTTTCAATTATTAATGAAACCTGGCCACTCACCATTCGCAGTTGATTTCTATGGTTACAGGTCTATTCTTCATATTCTGTAGCTTTCAAATAATTTCTAAAATAAATATTACGCCTACTTAGCTCTTGGAAAACGAAATTTTCACTTTCACTTTCAACGGAACACTCACTTATATTCAGTTCTTGTATCTTGCAGTAAATTATCCATTTGTGATCATCTTTCTAATATAACCTCCCATTGAAACGACCACTTAAAATCATGAGCTAGAATTTATTATTTTAAAAATATTTCCACGTACATACTGTTATAATTGTTATGAACCACAATACAAAAGACAACACTGTGAAATTGGATTAATTTACCAAGATCAACATCAATACCGGTAGTATAAAATCACATATAGGCCTAGGCTATATTATTTCATTACTTTATGGTCTTAATTAGAAGAATTAATTTTGAAGAATTTACAAATATGCTGAAATAATTTATGACACCACTTATAGAAATGTAAAAATATGTATGTACATTTTGAAACAATGGGTATAGCACCACTTGAAAATGTTGAGCACTTTAACAGTAACTTGTAAATTGTTCCATCAGGTTGTCTATAGTGTTCATTTAATGTAGCACTTTTAGAATGAACGTGGTTCAAATACATAAGAAGAAATGGCGATGGAATGAGTCGAAGACATACACTTTTCTTTAATTTTTAGCAAATGATGAAGTTGAATATATACTGTTACTTCATATCCTAACATAAATAGAGTTGCCACCATAGATGTAACACCTCCGTAACACCTGAAATGAATATAAAATAAATTAATGTATTGGTAATGATACAAGAATAAAAAGAAATTAGGCTAGACATAACCTCACAAAATTACAAACACATGGTAAAAAAAAAAAAAAAAAAAACTTTACGTATCCGTATATAATAAAACTAGATATTCTAGATATAATTTGATTCACACGATAACCACCTCAGCCTATTTCGCAGCAGCCATTAGTTACCAGTTTGAGGTGCATTACCTAATCTCATACTAACCTTGTTAAGTTCTCTTACCTAATTCACTGATAATTACGTAACAATACACAGGTCTAAAATACAGACAAATACACATTAATTACCTAATAAGTACAGCATGAAGATAATTCATTACTTTTGTCGGTATTTTCTAAAAGAGAAAGGGAAAACAGTAACAACATTATCTTCAATGTTTACATCACGTCGTTCACATTTTCATTAGGCCTATATCAGTAATGCTTGGTAAGTGAAACAATGCATGAAATTGTTTTACATTTCGGGTCACATCATTCGAGAGTCGGAAAATGCAATTCGCCACTTTTAACATAGCATTGCTTGTTATATGAGAGAACTTTGACATTTACCTTAACCTATAAATATACGACCTGTTGGTACAGAGTTCTTCACATAGCAAAACACAGAAAATTTTCGAATATAACTTAGCTGAACAAACTTCAAATAACACTGTAATATGCTTGGCATATTTGTAATATTCGTACTCAATGAGTAATGCACAATTAATCGAACTATTTTCACGATGCACAATGCTTTGTAATGGTACTATTCATAATTTCATAGGGCAGAGAGGCGAACCTAGCGGCAGAAATTGTCATGACTCACAGAGACCTACTCTCGATCGTGCTATGCGCCAGCTTGTGTAATCACGTAAGCAACGGATCCGCCACACCACACCAGTATTCTTCCACCATGTGGTAACAACAGTTGAGTTGCCAAACGTACCGTTCCCACATGGCGAGTGCTTAATAGCTCTCATGGCAACATTTATTATGTGCATTCTCTGTCGATTTTTGTATTGTTTTCTTACCTTCGCGTCAATTGTCAGTGAATGTATTAACGTCAGCCATCTTACCAGCAATTGCTAGCTTCACGAGCCATTCAATGTACGTGAAAACCGGGGCAAATTGAACATTGCGCGTGCCGCCATGTTGTCGTAGAACAGACGCATAATAGCAGTACGTAAATCACGCAATTTAACGCTGCGATGATCTAAAACTGACAGATTTTTGGCCATTTTCGACGTTTAATTTAAAAGTAGGACGAAACAAACATATTCAAAGTTTCATTAATATGCGTCAGGGCATTAAAGAAAAGAAAATACGTACGGAGCAACTTATAGAAAACATGCTCATACAGCCATAAATATGCCTACACAATACACATTAAGGTCTATTCACACATCTCCGGACGTGACGGTGCTTTCAGTGTCCGTATCTCTCCTTTCCGACATGATTTTTTCACGTCTGTTCTCACATTTCCGTTCCGTGCAGTTGTAACTCGGCAGGATTTTTCAAAGGGTCCCCAGTTGGTCTCTTTTGTTGCTAGAAGAACTACGGTCCACTCCGGTCATTAAGGGACGCGTGCGCGCAGTTGTCACATTTTACATTGACTTCGCCCCACGTGGCGTGGGTATGAACAATCGTATATTTATTTCTAAGGCCCGCTCCCATTTAGCGGAATCGAATCGAACAGAATTTCTCTTCACAATGTATTTAAATGGAAGATAGAAAGAGGCGAGTCGAATCGATCAGAACAGAACTCATGAGCTAGAATATTTATTCCACTGCCGGAATAGAATTTCTTGTTTCGGGTATGATCGTATGCTCTCGTGAAGCCTTCGTGAAAAAACAAATAAGCCACATCCATTATTGGCGGCTTAATTTGTTTACTATTGAAAGTTATTGCTGAAATAGAACATATATAAATATCACAATGTAATAGGAACGAAGAAATATTAATAAATCTTGTGTAGAATTATTCTCTTTTGTATGACAAAACACAAAACATAAAAGTACTGTTCGGTTCGATTCCACTAGTTGTGAGCGGCAGCAGACTTTTCGTTTCGATTCGGCAGCTAAGTGGGAGCGGGCCTTTATACAACAAATTGTACTTTCATTCAATCAATCACGAATTAATGAATGGTTAATTTTGAGTTACTGTGTGTATAAAGATCCGTTATAGAACCATTTTACGGTCAATTTCTTCAAACTAATATAGTTTCATACTTATATCAATAATAATAATAATAATAATAATAATAATAATAATAATAATAATAATAATAAAAGTAACACCGAAAGAATATTGTCAGTTTGTGTTTCGTGTCTAAATCCGCAGCGAAATCTGAAATGGTATATAATAAAATATGACAACATTTTGCTTCTCTTACTTCTTTCTATTCGTCGTCACTCTCTCCTAAATGAACCACAAATCTCTCTTGGTTACTGTCCCTGTCATACTTCATATAATTCTGTTCAGTTTTAATTGCATGTTGAACACAGGAGGACCAATTATGAGGACCGATTGTTGCAGATCCATCACGCAGAAGTTAACACACTAGACTCAACTCGGAGTAATATTGTTTTACCCAACATAAGACTTTAGTTGATGCCAGATTATTTCCAAAGGTCGACCTGGTATAGCGCTGGCCTTCTATGCCCGAGGTTGCGGTTTCGATCCTGGGCGTTTGTGTGCTTAAATGCGACAGGCTCATGTCAGTAGATTTACTAGCATGTAAAAGAACTCCTGCGGGATAAAATTCCGGCACACTGGCGACGCTGATATAACTTCAGCAGTTGCGAGCGTCGTTAAATAAAACATAACATTTAACATTTCCAAAGGATTTAGAACACAGTGGTATGGAGGAAGTCGTAAAACTACGTGTCCATACGAGGCTGCGAGCAACTCCAATGCATGTTTCTTACTAATATTGGCTGATTTGATTTCCTGCAACATAACTCCCTTGATGGATAGGTATGGGGTTGGGCATGGTAATGTTATTGTGCCTTATAAAGTTAATTATATCTTTAACATTGCTGTTCATCTATCATTGCTATCTTGTAAAAAAAAAAAAAAAAAAAAAAAAACTAAGGAATTTACAAGACTTTCAAACAGCAAACAAAAACACTTGTGAATTGTTTGACCATGTTAAGAAAGACTGCAATTAGTGTTAGCATTCAGGGGAGAATTGGCAACATTTATGTTTGCCTCAGAAAGCGGAAACAGAGATTACCCCATCCCCGAGTGGACAGAAAAGGTTGGGAGGGGGGACCATAGACAAATAAATAAAGGGGGGACCGTCTTACTACAGTCTAATATATACAGTCGCGCAACTTCAACACTTTTTTTTGCCAATATTCACGACACTAGCGCTCAAGCGGCAGGCAAGGCACTGGTCATAGATTTGATACAGCCAGCACATGCTTTAAAGGTATGCGAGATGTTATAATAACGTTTTAATCATGCGTCGGAATAAAGGCAATGTGTGCAATGACGAAAATTGCAGTAAGAACAAGTTTAAATCTCCCGATTTGTCGTTCTTCAGATTCCCTAAAGACCAAGAGAAAATCATAACTCAGTCATAACCTATTATCCACGCTATAGGTAGGCCAAGAGGACTAATAATATATATATATATATATATATATATATATATATATATATATATATATATATATATATATATAGGCCTCTTGAGGTAGCCTACGTATTGTGTTCTATAAAACATTTATTAGTTATCAGTTACCTATTTGTATGTCAGGAAGGAGAGTTTAAATAAAAACAAAGTAAATACCTGTTACAGTAGATTATTGTTTTGCAGAGATCATGTGTAAATGTGTAACCATTCCGATTTTGGATAATGTATCTACAGTTTTTAATGCAAGTAATTCCACAATTTTTGTATGCGTGTTTTTTTCTTTATATTTTTCAAAAGTTGAGTGTTATATTGCATTCAAGTAGGAATTATGGTGTTAATTTTTCAAGAATTCATGGCGTATTATAATCCTTTTGCAAAATATTCTCTTCTTGAGTAAATCCAGACTATGTCGATAAATTTCTGATGTGTTGGTGTAGATTCATGTGGCAGACGTATTAGGTTCTCAAGAAATAAAAGAGCCTTTTTAAATTTAATATAAAAAGCAATCTCTTCTGTAATAATTTGCATGACTGTTATTGGTGTTGATTTTACATTACCAGTGATTATTTGAGCCGTTCAGAGCAGAAGTGGTATAAGTCAAAATTAGGTAATGAGGTTTAAAGTAAAAATTCTGTAAAATACAGTGCAAAGTAGCAATTAATATATCCTTCGTGCTATTCACTGACTACTAATAGTTTAAATAAATTCAATATTAACTGCTACTTTGCGCTGTATTTTACAGAATGTTTACTTTAACCCTCATTACCCATTTTTGACTTACACCACTTCTGCACTGAAAATAAAATTAGGCCTATATTTTCTGAGTCAATTGAAGTTAATTGTGTATTCATTTGTTCTCACCTACGTCATAATAACAGTAAGTGCATGTAAATTACGTATTATATAGGCACAGTAGGTTAAAATTAAGCTTATGTGTGAAAACTGGAAATGTAATGTAAAATGCGGTAAACTTTCCATAAAAATGTAAACCATAATATCAGCACTATTAGCGACTCAAAATAATAAAAAAAAAAGAAAAAATAATGAACTTCATAAATCATTGTCTGTCAAATTAAGGTTTAAATCTTCCCCTTTTTTATTTTTAAGTTTACCTCAGCGGCCGAGTTTACCCCAATTTGCAGTATGGGAAATAGTTAATTTCTCAGGAAATAGGGAGAGGAGTTCACCACGCGATGTACCCTACGAGATATGCCCTACAAATTTGACTCTTCTCACAGGAAATACAGAGTTCCAATGGTTCATAAATATATTTAGGAATGAATTGAATTAACCGTCCACGTACAAACAATTATATTATTTCAAACCATGATACGTGTTCAGGACCATGATTCAGTTGTAAGGAGCAGAAAGAATTACGTTTATTCCCAGGTTCTGAAACTTGTAGATTAACTGCGTGTGAAATTCTTCTAGGATTCTAAAGTAAAATTAATAAGAACCATATACACTTACTGTATAGCATAAACATATAAAGTAAATTACGCAAAACCCGTTTTCTGATGTGTTATCATATGTCGTGTGCATACTTTTAACTTGCCTGCCGCTAGAGGGCTACTGTCGCGCCAGCTGTCAAATGTTGGCATATTTTATACGTATGAGTTGCGCGACTGTATATATTAGACTGTCTTACTTCAAAAGGCATCCGCTCAGCGTGCGGTACCCTCTGTCTTTCACGTCCGTGAAAACAAAAAATATCGGTGGCGAGCGAAAACGTTTTGCCGGCACGGATCACGGAGAAGCACTGAACGTGTCGGCGAATGCCGTTGCCGGAGATGTAGGAACGCACCGCTTTGTCTGCAAGGCGACGATATTTTATTTTCTCGGAAGATGCCGCCACGTCACGTCCCGGAGATGTGTGAGTAGACCTTTATAGAATGTATCATTTTACGATAATCAGCATATTGTTAGGTTTCAGAGAATCTAAAATTATATTAACATATATTACTCTTAGATTACAAGACATAAATATATGCAAATTGATTATATTAGTTCTTATTATAATAAAATTCTTAAGTGAAATAAAATATGTGGTAATCAGTATAGACTTGTTGTTCAGTTTTAGAGAATCGAAAATTATATTACCGGTACTTCTAGACCACAGGACATAAGTAATCTGGCAAAATATAATGCGCAAAGGTAGCCAAATTACATTGAATTCATTCTTCAATTAATAAAGGGAATGCTATCAATTATAAAAAGTACCGGTACCTAATACATTGCAAACAATAGGTAACGTGAAGACCTAAAAACTAAACATAATCACTTTATGCAAAATAAAAAAGACATACTTTTTATGTGTGGATTTCTTTACATATTGTATTGTTATTTTAAATAAATAAAATAGATATTATCATTGCTTGCGGAGTGATGGTACATAATTTTTATGCACATATGTAATATCAATAAGATGCCATTCCTTGCTTTTTTAATAAGATATATCCGGTAAAATGTAAAAGAGCTATTTATAGGCGAACCCTGAATCATAAGTTCACAAAGAAGGCTTAGCTGTTATAGCTACGGTATTTATTTATTTCAGGGACGGCCCGTCCTTATGTGCTACAGTGCTACAGCACAATTATAATTTTTGCTCAAATAATGTATTTGCAATACCACCATAGTATCTGATCTGCCATTTGACAATTTTCCGTGGTTATGTTTATGACAAGTTATAGAGTATTTAGTCTTCGCTCTTAGCTCTTTGGTGCCTCAGGGGGTACAATGTGCTACTCAAAACTCTAAAATGAGAATGTAGACAATTATTGCGCATGTACGAAGCTGAAATCACTGCCCTGATTGGCTTCTTTTACGCGGGGAAGTGCTATAGTCAGCTTCAGCACAACAGCTTGGAGATTGCAAAAGTAAAGCGTAACGAGAGAACGCTTGTTTGTGGAAGAACTCGGAAGTATTTACAATGTAGGCCTATTTGGTAATTCAAGTGTCCGACTGCTGCTGCCGTCTACCTAGTTTTTGAGGTTCCTCCTGAATCAGCCAGCAAGCGACGGAGAATGGAATCCCAGAAAACTGAAGCCAAGGAAGTATGTGACCGTATAATTCAGAAAACTACTCGCCGTTTCCAGTCTTTAAGCTATCTAGATGCAACAAAATTGTTAAACAGCAAATTTTCTGGCAATTTTTGGATAGCCTAATTTTCCTGAACGCGAACTTGAAGTTGCTGTCAACAGCTATACTGTATTGAACAAAAGAGTATTAAAGACACAACTTTGAGTTCTATACGGAACATCTGCCTTCCGGAATATAGATGGAGCTGTTCAATTGTTACGATACATAGCCTCCAACAATTCACAGGATCCATTCTGTGAAGTAACACTGTCAATAGAAAAGAGTATGATATCCAAGATGAAGGGTTTAACACCAGGGTAATTGACAGGTTCTGCAGTAGGAAGGAACGTCGTATGGACTTCATATTTCGTCACTAGGCGAGTCTCAAATTAAGATAAATACATATAAGTGTATACAGTAGGCCAATATAGAAATTGTAGCACACTCATTATTTTGACCACCAGCCGCTACTGATTTATTTGTTTTTTATCTGTATATTTATTTATCCATATATGGATTTTGAATGAAAGTTTATTATCTTGCAGATAAATTTATTTACATAATAAAAACAAAAAGTTATCTTTCCACTAATGTATTAATATCTGATGTGTAAGTCTAAATAATTCACTCAGTGGGATTTCTCTAAGTATTCTTTATAGTCGTAAACTACTGATTGATCTTTAATGGTATTGATATTGCAACAACAGAGATAATAATATATAGTACATTTTGCAAATGGCTTGGAAAATTAAACAGGGATGGTATATCATCTTTCAAAATTCTATTGCCATTACTTTCCCAAAAATCTGTACCTTTAAAATGAGACGAACACAATTTTACATAATGTGAAGACACAAATTTGTCTCTTATTATAACAACAAGCTCGGGCTTCTTCAAAGTGAATCTGTAAAGACAGATTGTTGCCTAATTATAAACTTGTTCAACTACGGTATCTAAGATATAAATATTTACAGTTTCAATGTAGCCTCCAGAATTCAATTTTATTATTTTAAAGCGTTTGTACTTACTTGTGAAAAGATATTCCTGATCCTCTAAGCCACGTGTTATTGCACTTATACGCCGTACAGGAAATCACCATTTTTCACTATTTACAAAGCATATCACTTCATATCAACTATAATAATATTTACAAAACCAAAATTCATACTATTATTATCACATCAATTTACATTAGTTTCACACTATTCACTAAAAACACACGAGACAAAACAAAGGACAAGTATGACACTATCGTGTTCAGCGCTCTGTTTCTACCAGTAACATGGCGGAGTAAACATGTGCAGACTGCATTAAATTTTGTGGTAGCCATGTTTGAACTCGCACTGCGTGGACATGACGAAACACAAGAATCACAAAATCGCGGTATTTTTCTAGGTTTGGTGATTTTCATTTCGAAACTAGATAAAAATACATTGTTGAGCGACCATCTCAATAATGCCACAGTATTCAATGTTGACGGTAGAAAAAAATAATCTTTGCCACATTTCAACAAGGAAACTATTGATCGATTTGTGCAACTGAAAACCAGATGAATGAATTTCTTGTACAAATAAGTTGTAAGTGTAATTTAATGTAAATAGTGTAAATAATGTGACCTGTGAACATATTACCGGTATTAGTTATGTCGACAAGCAGGGGCGGATGCAAGGGGGGGGGGATTAAGGGGATATATCCCCTCCCGAAATTTTGAGAAAAATACGAAACAAGAAACAAAAATAATATTAATTTTAATTTGTGAATGTACATAGGAATTAGAGAGTTTTCCACGTAAATTCTCTTTGCTAAAATGTTAAATTCCAAGAACTGCAGGAAGACAAACAAGACAGAGAGTCATGAAGAGTATTTTAGGCTTTTAATTTTCCTTCTCTTCTTAGACTATTTCATTAGTCAGCTCAAGGACAGGTTTTTAAATCATAAGGGAATCCTAAAGTCCATACAAACTTTTCTGCCTAAAAACATAGTGCGAGCATCAGATGAAGATTTAGAAACTGCTGTTGAGGCTATAGTAAATCATTGGCCCACCAGATGCATCACCAGAGTCTTTCTTCAATGTATTGAAGATGTGGAGAAGAAATTTCGTTGATCAGTAAAATCTTCACCTAATACTTACTGATTTTATATCATCTTTGAACAGGTGCAATGAAATTGTTTTTCCCTGCACTCACAAGGCGCTGAAACTTTACTGCACATTGCCTGTAACTACAGCAACACCAGAACGGTCATTCTCAACTTTGCGGAATTTGAAGACTTACTTGAGGAGCACGATGGGAGCAGACAGATTAAATGGACTGGCCTTGATGTATATACATAAAAATGTAGAAGTAAGCTCATGAAGTACTGGATGAAATGTCTAAGAAGCCTCGTCGGCTTCTTCTGTAAATGTCATTCTGTCATTGTATTTGTATTGCAGTCATTGTAAATGTTAAAATTAAAAAATTATGGTTTATTTAACAACGCTCGCAATTGCCGAGGTTATATCAGCGTCGCCAGTGTGCCGCAATTTTTTCCCTCAGGACTTCTTTTACATGCCAGTAAATCGACTGATATGAGGCCTGTCGCATTTAAACACACTTAAATGCCATCGAGCTGGGTTGGGGTAGAACCCGCAACTTCGAGCATAGAAGGCTATACCGACTACGCTACTCAGGCCAACTTGTAAATGTTTGTGACTCGGAAACAAATTGTGAGTATATAAACTTATTTCTCATTCCTCCATTTTTACTATCTCCTCAAATCCCTCCCCGAAAAAAAATCCTGCGTCCGCCCCTGTGGACAAGTATCTCGTAAATTACAAGTTCAAGGAAGGAGAAATACAACGAAAGGAGAAACACATTTATTGTTTAAAATAGCATCGTAGCTAGTCCAGATTTATTTAACATAAATAATTTGTTGATCGTGACAGAATTTATGCATGTATAAATTTGTAATTAAGTACATAGGTCTAATATACACGTAAATTAGGCCTAATTATAAATCAATAATAATTTTGCATGAATATGAATGTGGACCTATTTATATTGCATGAAGAACGGAATTCAAAATAAATTATTGAGGTGCCCCACCAAAAAATATATGCACGAGCCGCCACTGCCTATGCTATAATAAAGTATATATTGACACAATTTTAAGTATAATATAGGCCTAAGCCTAAATCTAAATAGATATTATCTGTCCTCTTTAATAATTGAATCTGTTATTTCGAAATGTAATTTTAAAATGGATTTGAGGGAGGTGGGCTATGATGATAGAGACTGGATTAATCTTGCTCAGGATAGGGACCAATGGCGGGCTTATGTGAGGGCGGCAATGAACCTCCGGGTTCCTTAAAGCCAGTAAGTACGTAAGTTATTTCGAAAACCTAACATGGACTATTCTGCGCAAACTAAGTTACTTCAGTAGCATTTACATTAACCAAACTAAAAGTCCATTTCTATAGATGAAATGTGTGACTTATTTCATGATTTTTAACAACATTATGTTATGTTATATGTCTGGTTAAAAAAAGTAACATGCGCGAAAATTTCATATGTTACGTTTTGGAAAAAATCGATTCAATTATAGTTCCCTTGACTTTGATAAGTAGCCAACTGTAAAATCATTATTATTAAGTTTTTTATAATTATTTTGTAATAAAATAGATATTAATATACTTTTAAGTAGTATGATATAAGCCTAAATCTATACTGTAAATATTTTGTAATAAAATAGATACTGACGGAATTTAAACTACAGTAGGCCTATAATAAGCCTAAATCTAAATACATATTTTCTGTCCTCTTTTTTTCGAACAATGTCCTTTTTTTAAGCTTTATGTCCTCTTTTTAATCGATGTGAATCTGGTCACCCTACACTGGAAGATGTGTACACATTGTTAAACCAGTTGTCAGAATTCAGATAAAAGTTTTAAGACCGCATTGTACTTTCCTACCCAGCAGTTCTCGAGTTACGAAACACAGATAATTTCAGGGAACTGTATCGTCTTGAAGCGGCTTGAAAACATACACTATTTTTGCTACTCAGCCTGTAAAAGCAATAGTGCAAGAGGTGGCTCGGGCTATAATGACAACGTAAAGTAAGCCACGATTTTTTACTTCGTTTTTACATTCTCGTACTGAGATTCAATAGACTCAGTCGAATATCAACATGCAAAGATAATTTTCACAATCCTGTGGCATTCTCAATTTAATGCTGCAAGAATAAATAACGGCATCTGTGACGAGGATCAACACTTCCTCTATCGAAGACAACAGTGACATTAACACTGGATAACATCCCAAGCCCTAGGCGGGATTTGAAAGTTCGCGAATTCCATTGCATGCGTGTTAGGAACTCCGAGTCTTAGCTGTTGTGTACTTGTTTTTTTGAAAGATGGGACATGGCAATTAAGCGGCCGAGTTTGGAACTACAGTGCTATGTTTCCAATATGGACTACCACGCTACCAGCTGATGGAAGGTAGCAATCATAGACTTACTAAATAACCGCTAGACACTCACTGGCGCTAGTGTTATGCTCCCAAATTGAACAGCCGACGGGCGGCCATTTGCTTGGTTGAGATGAATAAGTACAGGTTTAGTTCGTGTGCTATTTTTAATTGCAGCAATGCACACAGATGTAAAGATAAAGAAGGAAGGAATGTTACATTTCACTGATTAGTTAATCTTTAATTTCTACAATATTTTTGGCCCGTATTATGTTACAGAAGACAAACTATTGTACTTATACGGCTGTTTGTGCTTCAGATTTCCTCTGAGTAAAGATTCCCTTAACCGAAAATGGATAGGTGCAATCCGCAGAGAGAATTTCTACCCTACAATGAATCATTCAGTGTTTCAACTCATTTCGAAGATAGTTGTTACCTCTCAAACTACGTTATTACCGTATACATTGTTATTGTCCTTCATCCACTCCATATCCTTCCCTTTCTTCAAACAGCTGTTGCTTCAGTGCATACATGAATAATAAAATTATTCGCCGAATTCGAAGATACAGAATTAATAATAATAATAATAATAATAATAATAATAATATAATAATAATAATAATAATAATAATAATAATAATAATAATAATCTGTGGCGCTACAGTCCGTGAAGGCCCCAGACCGACCAGCCGGCTGCTGGCCTCACGCCCACATGCCGAAGCAGAGGTGGACGATCATCCAACCAGAATAGAGGTATCGTGTGGTTAGCACGATGATCCCCCCAGCCTTTACAGCTGGCTTTCGCAACCGGATTTTGCTACTTATCGTAGCTCCCCTAGTGCATCACGATTCTGGATGGGCACCGGTCCCATACACTGGCCGAAATTTCATGACAATTTCTTCCCCATGAGGATTCGAACCAGCGCGCATTCCGTAACGCGAGTCCTAGGCGGTATGCCTTAGACCACCACGCCACGGCGCGGGACGGTAGAACTAGATCCTGTTTAAATATATATATATATATATATATATATATATATATGAACAAATTTCAGAGCCTAAAAGCTGAAACATGTTCATTAATACTGCATGTACTAACCACTCGTTAAGTAATGGCATAACACATTTCAATTTCATCTCCCAGAACAAGTATTAGGCCACATAGCCTGTTAGAGGAAGGAATTTTCACACCATCGTTCCTTTGGACAACTCAACAGAAACTGTATAAACTACAAAAAGTTAATTTTTTAATATCCCTGATTGAAAGTAACTCTTGTCTTAGTTACGGATTAATGAAACAGTTTTTTATACTACTGCTACTGCTGCTGCTCCTGCTATTTGCTGCTACTACTACTACTACTACTACTACTACTACTACTACTACTACTACTACTACTAATAATAATAATAATAATAATAATAATAATGCTTTTTGATTTTATACAACAGTTTAATCTACAAATTAAATTAAAAAGTAGACATTATTAACCTTGGTTATGAATATTCACATTCGGAGTTCCTATGGAAATGATGCAAGTCTGACAGCCTGGTTGAATCCCGATAAAGCGGATCGAGTTGATAAAAATCCCGATTTGAGGGATAATAGCCTAGAACGCAATTTAAACAAGTTAGTCTGCATTTCCTATTATCCGATATTTTTATTTATATATTGACTCAGATGGTTACATAGAGGTAACCCGCGGAAATTTAGTAAGTCTGTGAGGTAACTCAGCTGATTGCCGTAAGGTAACTCTACTCGCAAGTAATCAACATTGTGTATTTTAGGTGCGTTGAGTGCCAAAAAAAAAAAAAAAAAAAAGAGCGTTTTGATATTGTATTTTACACTAATAACAGACACATACAATTGCTGCGTTTTGTAGTGCAGTGAACTATGTTGAAACATGGACTCATCGTCGATGTACTGTTGCAGTACCGGTTCCGAAAAAGAAAAGTTGCAAAGTTAATTTAGTAGCGAATGGTTAAAACATATTCATGGTTAATAAAAGAAAAAACCGATTAGCCTGTAGTATTCACTGTAGCCTACTGTGTGTCTTTCGTATTTTAGTGTTTCACAGGGAGGCGAATATTAGGGCCTACATTAAAAGCACGCGAATACTACTTTGCAGAAAACGACTATAAATCTCTTTGATAAAATGATGATAAATATGTCACAAAGAACTTGCTAATTTCTTAGATACCAACCCTGAATTATGATAATAGGGGAACATAAATATATTGTAAGTTCACAGGGCTAACGGCTTCGAAGCTGGGTACCTGGTTCTAATGAAGTGCACTGGTAGCAATCTAAAACATGGGGGCATGAGATAGTTACTCTGCCTGCCATTAAAAATTCACTTCACTAAATCCCCAAGGTAAAAAAAAAAAAAAAAAAAAAAAAAAAAAAATTATAAATATGTCTTAAGTTAGCTTCTGATATCCCGATTTCCTTCGCAGAAAACCTAGCAACTCTGCTGACAGGAGACACACGTTATTAAAGATATATCGCAAAGGAAGTATTGTTCCTTTAAACAAAAACATTTAGCTTTCGGACACGCAATACAACACGTATTCAAATAGCGGTTTCGAAATCCCGCGCGTTTTCTACCTAACAAATGGCGGCTTTCTGCTGCTTCAATTTGGGAACATATTTCTCAGTTCTTCGCTACAGCGTGGTAGCAATTGACGTTAAGATGGCTGACGTTGAAACATTCATTGACAATTGACACGAAAGTAAGAAAACAATACAAAAATCGACAGAGAATCAAACATGAAACGTACCAATGCTAACATTGTGTGCACAATAAATGTCGCCAAGAGAGCTATTAAGCACTCGTCATATGGGAACGGTAAGTCTGGCAACTCAACCGTTGTTACCATAGCAACACGCCTACCACGCTATGTGACATTCAGTTTTTTATCCAATCGCAACGCTCCTGTCATGTCCCATCTTAAAAAAAAATAACGGAGGATAAAATAACTTAATTAAAATATATTATACTTTTTACTACAGATTTAGCCCTGTATTATATCCCCTACTGTCAATATTTTATTGAACAGTTATGTGGAAAAAGTAAATGATTTCCTAAGAAAGAAAGATGTTGCAAATTATAAAAGGGCCAATAAATTTTAATATTTTCTTACGTACTTTACATAGGTCACAATGAAGAACTATTTTTGTAACTTTCGGTAAAATTGTCTGTAACTGTAATGTCTATGCAATGTAATCTGTTGAAGATTTATGTAAAATAAATATATGTTATAAATTGAGGGAGTCAAAAGCAAAGAGATGAAAGTGACATTTATAATAATATGAATAAAGTGCATCCAGAGTACAGCTAAGGCACCTAAAATTTTAGTGGAAAATTACATCAGACATTAAAATTGAAATTAAAAATTTCACAGAATTTACGAAAGTTCAAATACTTTCAATCCCATTTTCTCAAAAGTAACAAATGCACTTACATTCCTTTGCTTCTGATCCCCTCAATTATAAGATGAATAATGAACATTAAATCAGTGCTAATTAATTGTTCCTGTTATTTTTATTATCTTCTACAAAGTTAAAGGGCGCAACTAACATCATCCAAGGCCAATAATCAATCTGCTTTAGGCTATTTACAATTTTTCATTTACATTACGAATTTATTGATTAAAACTACGATTTCTTTAACATTTCAAGTGGCAACTCTCCTGGGGAAATTTTTGTACTAAATAATTCAAGTTTCTGGTAGTGGAACTAGAAACAGGTCATTTTTCCGTTCTTCTAATTCTGAAATCAGTGCTTCTTCTATTTCTTCACTTTTTTTTTAAGGCTCTCTCTGATCTTTATATTCATTATAACTGGTTCTAACATTTTGTCTCTAACAAGTCCTAGGAGAGCATTTAAAGACATCTAATCTGAAATGTGAACCATATAATATATGCATTCATTCCCACAGATGCAGTTCTCTGAATAATATTCAGTACAATATATGAAAACATATACATGCTTGTGTTTCTTTGAAAAGCGAAATTCTGATATATTCCCAGCAGAAAAAACATGGTTTGAACATATTGCTTCATTTATAGCACGTAAAGAAAGAAAATTACCTTCCAATGTCAACATTGAAATCAAATCAAAATGTGAACTAATTATAGAACTAAGTCAAAGGATAGAATTCTCTGATAAATCCAGAAGCAAGATTTGTCTCTATTTAGACAAAATAATAGATTAAATGTGGGAGCAGTTTAATTTAACACAAGTGAAAACATATTGAGTAATCAAAACATAGATTAATCAAATAATCACTGCTAAAAAGAAAAATAAACATTCAGAAGACAAATAAGTACTTTAGTAAGATTCTTGGCATCTCTCAGTGCAGTCCCTACCCAGAGATCCGATTGAGGGACTATTTTACCTCCTGGGAATTTTACATTGAGGGACTCCATGTATCATAAGCAGTGAAAAATATAGTTGGACTGCGATGGTGTTAATGCAGCTTCTGTGGGTACCTCTTTGTTACTTGTTAGCTTAAATAACAAATTTAAGCCCCCTCACCACTCATCTACAAAAAAATTTCTGTTCTTCAAAATTCAACATATATGCCTAACTTGGAGTCAGGCCACAAAGGGAAACACTGAAGGAGGAAGGTTTGGTCTGGTGCTGTAGATTGAATTCGGCGTAGCTCAGTGGTCAGAGCACTTGATACATACAACCAAGGACCCGGGTTCGATCCCCGGCGCCGGAGCGAATTTTTCTCCTCAATATTAATTGTCAACATTACAAAGTTTATTCTGTAGGATTAATCTCTTAATACAATGTATAAACAAAGGTCTAAATTTGAAATATAAACAGTTGGTAATAAATAACAAACTGTCTTATAGAGAACATTTTGATAGTGCTGCCCAATATCAGTCACAGATGTTTGTAGAGCAGACTGCACGACAATGTTGAAGTTGAGAACTGTCCACGTTTTCTTGCATATTACAAAGAGGGCTGGCACTTCAACATTACCTACTAAAGTAGGCATACTATTTCACAAAGTTGCGTTATATGTGATGAAAACAGTAATTTTACATACTTGCACAGCTCTTCACTGCATGTGTGGCAGTATTATGCAGTAAAGTACATTCCCTTGCCGGTGAAATTCATGCGTGTTTTGCACTATATTATAACTTACCTCACTTTTCGAAGTGTTAATCCCAGGCACGAATTTTCGATGACAATTTAGCCAA
This sequence comes from Periplaneta americana, assembly GCF_040183065.1. Classification (NCBI taxonomy): domain Eukaryota; kingdom Metazoa; phylum Arthropoda; class Insecta; order Blattodea; family Blattidae; genus Periplaneta; species Periplaneta americana. The sequence goes on along the minus strand of NC_091131.1, from coordinate 152,860,730 downwards.
CACAAATACTTAGCAAATGTATTGTTTATAAATATTCTTTATTCAATTGTAAACAGCAGTCAAGGCAGACATTTATGGTCAGTGGTGGGATGATGATAATTCGCTGACACGATATTTCTTAGATCAGCATTTCTCAAACTTTTGAAGTGGGAACCACCTTTTTAAGTCAGAACAATTCCACGGACCACCTTACTCTTGTTCCCTTCTAAAGCAAATTTATCATTTTTGTAGCGTATTTTAATACCAGTATACCTATATTTTAAAATGGAATTCGTTAATTAAAATTAATTTATTTCAATTAATTTTATATTAGTATTAACTAATTTAAGTTAATGTTAATAGAAGAACATTTATTTTCGTTTTTTTAATAATTCAAGGCTGTTAGAGTTTAGATAATCTTTAACTTATTAATTAATAAAATAAATAAATGTTGGTACTCACATTAATAATTCTACAGGTTTACTTATTACACTTGCGTGTTTCGTATCCAAGTGCCGTTTCAATTTCGCGGGTTTCATACACTCGTTTGAGAGCACTTCGTAACAACACACCCAGGTTTTGGTTTACTCTTATTGCTACACCAAATCCAAGTTCCAAATAACTCTTGTAATATTTACGAAAGTATTTTTTCTTTGAACAGGACTAGATATTTCTTTAATGGCACTAGAATCACTGATATTAATATCTCCACACACAGCTTCTGAACTATTAGTACTGCCTAAATGATGCGTATAATCACGTTCCTTTCTTTTCAAAGATCTGGTTCGAAGCCAGTTTTCCATTATGTATAAATGGGCACTATATAACAGACATAGTGCAACTACTAGCGTGTACCACATAAGAAGGATTTCAAACAAATAACTGCTTTAAAGGCAAGCAACAAATCAACAATGCACAGAATTTGTTTCAAATTACTTGTGATTGGCTACAAAAAATATAATTAGAAAAGTATTGTAATTTGAATTTTTGGATCTGATTCGCCCAGATTTTAAAATAGGCGGAGTCTAAAATTTCTTATATCGTCATCTGGAATAGCAGAAATAAAAAGAATTAATGCAGGAACATGCCCGATTTTCAACAAGTAAATATGCAATTTGGCACGTTCTATTACTGGTGTACGACATACAGTACGTGACCATTTCAGTGTGCAGACTGGGTGTCGGCAAAACTATTAAGAAAGTCATCAATACATTAAAAGATTCGGCACTTTGGTCCTCTGTTATGAATTCGGGTGGTCCCTGGCTGGATTACAGACGCAGGATGTACAGGGAAAAGATAGCGAGAAACACCACGTTCATAGTGCTTTAAATCCGTCTTTGTTGCTGACAGTAGAGTGGGAATTCGGTAGACGAGTAGGGTAATAAATTTCATAAAATGTCAATACTGGGAGAAAAAGTGAAAGGCGATTGCCATGTGTCATTTCCATACTCTGAGATTTTCAGCTATAGTGTGATACGCAATTCGTTTGAATTTTATTTTTTCTTCTGTCTTTTTTGAAGGACCACAAGGACAGACCTCGAGGACCAAAGGTAGTCCGTGGACCATAGTTTGAGAAACGCTGTCTTAGACTCATACAGCTACAAAAAAGAACATGGTGTATAATTTGCTATATGAAATATACACAATATGGCATCTGAATAAAATTGGTGGTTTTAAATTAGAAACTAGAGTAGCCTTTCTCTCCTGATTAGTACCTAAAATTGAGCCAACCTAACAGCTATAAAATGACTATCGTGATACCTGTGACATACATGTATTCAAAGAAGTGTTGCCAGTAATGGCGTGAACTTAACAGATAGAAAATCACTAAATTAAAGCAGGTAATCAAGTAATGGGGGCAAAATGTTTTATTTTGGAATTTAGTCCTGAAGTTACATTGTACCGACTATATGTTCAGTCACCAGTTTATTTTCGAGTCATATTCTACAAGCACTGTTCAGCAAAGTGGATATAGCAGGAGCACTCCAGTTCTCAGTCACATCATGAAATTCAACTGACAAGCTACATACAGACAGATAAATACTGTAGCATTGATCAAGGATGATGAAAATATATGTTATGGTGAACATATCGAATTAATTTTTTGCAGTATTACATTTTCTCTTTACTTCATTTAGTAGTAAATTATTATAAAACAATATATAGTAGTTATTTAATACAGTATTTATTACTTTTAATTTTTGTACAAAAGAAAAACGCATTACACAGAACAATACAATTAATATATTAGAGCAGGAACAAAATTTGCGATAGTAGTATTAGCGTGTTGAAATTATAATTCTGGTTTCTCTGAAGATCGTTAGTCCTGAAACACACAATGGAATACGAGAATTATTCGACATCATGTAACTGTATTTCATTGCCAATGTAATGACAAAATTTTAGATTATGTTATCACACATTCGTTTTTTCATAAAAACAATCTTCCTTAAAGTGGTAATAAAAAATATTACCATTTACTAGATAAATCTGTGGTGTTCGGGTAAAGGGGTATAAATAATTTTTTTGTCCAGGTGGAATTTTGTTCCCCAGATGAACACAAAAGTTAAATTATACAAGTGGGTGTGCAAAAATCAAGAATACAAGCAGTTGATGTGTTTTATTTGTGTAGAAAATTATTTGTAATAAGGGTTCCAAGTTTAATTTTCATTTATCTCCGAACTCATTTTTATGACTTATCTCTCTATACCCGAACACCACAGAAATATTTTCCAAATCATAAACTGTCTTTATAGTACACTGGTGGCCATAATTCTGGAAACTTTTTTTTTTTAATTCAATTATTATAACATCTGTATTGATTCACAGATTTATACAATTGAAAATATTACTCGTGACTGATTCGTTAATTACGTGGTTATAATAAAGGTATTATATTAAATTCTGAATATTTTAACAATAAATAATCATTACTACGTGGGGAATTATGTTCTTGTCGTTTAAGATCTAAATATTAATTTCAGATTTCATTATAATTTCTCATTATTTTCTATAATAAAAACTGATCCATTGTTGATTTTAAGATTATCGTTGACCAGTAGAAGCATTGTTGAGCACTGTTAGCATAAAATATGGCCATTATTAGTGTGTTTCTATCATTAGCCTGACTTAAGATTTCGTTTGGTTAACACCTGATTGCTTTACAACAAACTTTATTGATCATTTTATCACAATGACTCCACGAAAGGACTGGACACCTTCTAGGGCAGTCACACTTCGAGAAGAAGGCTACAAAGTCAAGGAAATTGCAAGAAAACTTGGTAATGGTTCTACAGTGTCTGGTGTCCAGAAGGTATGGCAGAGGTACAAATCCACAAAATCTTGTAAAACAGCACCTAGGACTGGTAGAAAACCTAAAGTAAGTCCAAGAGATGTGAGGCAGATCTGTCGATTAGCATTGAAAGATCGAAGGAAATCTTCTAAAGAGATACAGGAAGTTCTACACAGCAGTGGACTTAGTATTTCTGCAAGGACTGTTCGAAGGAAGTTATTTGACAATGGACTGAAAGCAAGAGCATCAAGAAAAAAACCATTTCTCAACAAAAGGCAACGAGAAAATCGTGTAAATTGGCGCAAAAATCATCAATCATGGACCAATGATGATTGGGCGAAAGTGATATGGAGTGATGAAACAAGGATTTCTATATTTGGAAGTGATGGAGTCAAATACGTTCGTCGCCGAAATGGAGAAGCTTTGAATCCTGAGTGCCTCATCGCAACCATGAAACATCCTGTTGCTGTCATGATATGGGCATACATGTCCAGGAATGGAGTAGGAAGACCTTAGATTGTTCAAGGGAACTTGAACGCGGAAAAATACAAAAAAAGATATTCTGGAAGCGAAATTGATACCATCCATTGCTGACTTACACCCAAATTGTGATGACTTTGTATTTCAACAGGATGGTGCTCCATGCCATACTGCCAAGAGTGTTATGCAATGGTTTCAACAGAAAACATCAAGGTATTAAAGTGGCCTGGGAATAGTCCTGATCTTAATCCAATTGAAAACTTGTGGACAAGGTTAAAAAGTTTGGGGTCTAAAAAAAATCCCAGCAGCAAAACTCAACTGACTGGAGCATTACCAACAGCTGGTTTCGGATCATCAGCAAGGAAGAACTGCAACGTCTAGTGGACTCAATGCCCTGTAGAATTGATGCTGTCATTAAAAATAACGGTTATCCTACAAAGTACTAAATGTTTACAGAGTGAATGAAAAAATAAAACGAAATTGTTTCTAAGTGTTAATGAGTAAATACTGTATATGTTTTCTCATACACATCATGTTATGAAGTCATGTATTTTCCTTAAAAATAGAATAGACAATGTTTGTTTGATGCTTTCAGTCACGAGTAACATTTTAAATTGTATTAATGTGTGAATAAAAACAGATGTTATAATAATTCAGTACAAACACAAAAAGTTTTCAGAATTATGGCCACCAGTGTAGCTTAAAATTGCAAAGGTACTATAGACACACAAACAGATGAGCAAGCGAACATTTGGGTAGGGAGGGAGCTCGCACTCCAGTTTACTAAAAATGTTGGTTCGCTCACCTTCATTGCAAGGGGGTAAATTCAAAGAACTTTTTTATAACGAAGCTATCAATTAAAAAAAATTGATAGGAGATTTAAAGAAACCACAATAACTGACTGAAACGTCTATATACTACAAATTAAAGTAACAAAATGCAATAGCCTATGTACTTTCTTTACACTGTAATATACAGGGTGTTTAAAAATAAGTACCGAATTTTTAGGGATGACAGAATGAGTTTAGGCAATAATTTTAAGGACAGGAACATGGTGTCCCTGATGAGTCATTTTGGCAGTACATGACACTAAAGTTTCATTGCGTAACATGGAGGATATGCAGCCTGCTGTGATGTATGGAACTATGGTATGAAAGAGGGAATAATACAATTTAAAGCTGATGTTGAAGTAACATCAGGTTCTAAGCATAGGAAATAGAAGTGAAACATCAATTTTTATTCATATTTACTGGCGAGTACCTCACAATAAGTGTTCAAAGTGTCCCTCATTGCCTTGATTTCACAACTCAAATTGTTTTCGAAAGGCGTCATATCAGTGTAAACAAAGGAGAATAGACCTCTAAGTGCTCTACCAGTGCCTAACCTCCTGGTGGATAAACATTTTTTGGCACTGCACAGTGCTGAAATTATGTGTCGGAGATCCTAAGTTCTCTTACTTAAAATGATTGCCTAGACCTAACTAATAATCTCTCAAAAACTCTGTACTATTTCTGAAACAAGTATACTCATGTACATACAAAACCCACATAACCAACATTTCCACGACAACTGTGTGGAAACCTCGCAATGAAAGAGGGAAATGGAAGGATGAACAATTAAAATGTATGAGATTGCACGTCCAAGTACTCAGCGTAAAGATAATTATACAGTATGGGCACTTCGCGCCGGTATCTTTGATGTAGCAGGACTGATTTCAATGACCTTCAAACCAGTTTGAGCGTGAGATTCTGCTTTCTCCCAGGAGTTGGCACTGGCATCACACCAACTAACAGTCGACACAGCGGAAATATAACACATACAATTAATACATCTAAGTATATTATGTAGGCCTACTCAAATAAAATAAATTGGACCGATGAAATAATAAATCCGTCATTAACTGTAATGTCTGGACTCTAGAGTTCCTTTATAATGAGAGTTGAGACGTTGATCCCAACAATTAAAATATGTAATGATTTGATAGCGCTGAAAATGGGAAAACAAAACTCCTATGAGAAGTAAAACCATATACCTACATTATATTGTATACAAATATTAAACTAATTTGATACATAATTTTATAATGTGGTGTATTATTTTATAATATAATTATATATAAAATATAACAGTACATTCGGTTGAGAAGCTTTTATCATCTAGTCTGCTATCAAAAAATCTGAAAGTTAGAATTTATAAAACAGTTATATTACCGGTTGTTCTGTATGGTTGTGAAACTTGGACTCTCACTTTGAGAGAGGAACATAGGTTAAGGGTGTTTGAGAATAAGGTGCTTAGGAAAATATTTGGGGCTAAGCGGGATGAAGTTACAGGAGAATGGAGAAAGTTACACAACACAGAACTGCACGCATTGTATTCTTCACCCGACATAATTAGGAACATTAAATCCAGACGTTTGAGATGGGCAGGGCATGTAGCATGTATGAGCGAATCCAGAAATGCATATAGAGTGTTAGTTGGGAGACCGGAGGGAAAAAGACCTTTGGGGAGGCCGAGACGTAGATGGGAGGATAATATTAAAATGGATTTGACTGAGGTGGGATATGACGATAACGACTGGATTAATCTTGCACAGGATAGGGACCGATGGCGGGCTTATGTGAGGGCGGCAATGAACCTCCGGGTTCCTTGAAAGCCATTTGTAAGTAAGTAAGTAAGTAATAGTACATTATACAACGAGCCTATAATGGTAGTAATTAAGACGCGAGTATGTTTATGAAACGAGCACAAGCGAGCTTCATAATTTTCATACAAGCATCTTAATTACCATTATAGGCAAGTTTCATACGACTTTTTATGCTCGACCATATTTCTAACTTGAAATTATTCATAAGTATTCATGTTATTCTTATCTGACTGGGGAGTGGAACTGACCTTGTGCAATATCTCGTAAATTGTGAGATTTGCGCAGACGCGAAAGTTTCCGAGAAACAAATGTCATTGACCTTGATATAATCTAGAGAGTAAAATAAACATTAATCTTGATATAACCTTGAAATTGATTTAGACATTGAAAAACGAGATCAAAAATTGAATTTATTTGAATATTATTTACAATTAACGGCAATTATTATAGTAACAGAACATAACCTTCTGCGACAGTATTGGATTTCCAGCCTCCGTGACGTTTCGCTAGTTGTGCTACAATGGTGTTTTCTGATTGGTGGAACACCTGAACTTTAATGAATAGGTGTACTTTAATGAGGTCCATTAAAGGGCTGCTACCAGGTGTATAATTACTACATTTCGGCATGGTCGAGCATAAAAAAATATTATTACAACTAGTTTGTCACTGAGAAATAAGGAAAAGCTGTTAACTTGAATTTATTTGAAGCAAAGCAATTACTAGATTATGCAATAAGGTAAGCGATGTTTGGATCCTGTGTTTCAACTCTATACTCAATTATTATCTTAGCATGTGCTCGATTACACTAACCTCTAGCACTTGAAAGTGGAACTAAACGCCAACACATAGAGAAATAAAACAGCAAAATTCGCTCAGTGTCCATTCTATATAATCTCTATTCGCCGAAGTACTGTTTGACTGCTGCTAGTGCCACAATGGTTTGGCTATAGCCTACTTGTAACAAAATCAATCACAAACATATGGATCAGATTCGGAATTTCACTAAAACACATTGTGTATTAGTCAATCCATTCAAATGTATTCCTTAGAAGCAGGAATCATTACATTATTTTACAGTAGTTGTGCAAACTTTTGAAATCATTCCTTAAAAATGGGAAAGTAAAACTAGACGAGACCTCAATGTTACTTCGGCATAAACGTAATACGGCGAACGCCAGTAGGGGAAGTTATCCCCACCCGCGCCGCTCGGCACCTCGCTCGCATGCTCTCTCTCTCTACTATCTGTCCCGCTTCGATGGATCACTGCCTACCACAATGTAATACGTACAAACAGGGACGCATTAGACACCTACCACAATGTAATAAGTACAATCGATGGATCACTGCCTACCACAATGTAATAGGCATTAGACAACAGTCCACCACATGTACTAACACAACACAATACAACACACTCGTAATGACTAGCAAGAAGTCCATGCTCCTCAGCCCACCACATGTACTGACACAACACAAACAACAAAAGTGGGCATTAGACAACAGCATAAAAAAACCAAAGGGAAAAACGTAATACGACAACACAGCCCACCACATGTACTAACACAACACAAACAATGTAATGTGGTTTTTTCATTGAACAACACTCACCTGTTAACTTCCTACTGTCCAATGCACACCATCAGTTCGGCGCTAATTTCTTATTTTTCCCACAGGTTGGACACTCGTAATGACTAGCAAGTAGTCCATGCTCCTCACAGTACCTTACCGTATCCGCCTTCAAATTCTCCCTGGACAATTTGAGGAAGAAGTACACGTCTTCGGTACGGCTCATCACAACATGTGGTTCCATCTGTACATGAAGCTGGACACGGACACAATGGAGCTCTACCAGCGAGCGTTAACACTTATGCCACCCCCGCAATCAACCCCTACCAAGTTACATTCACAAGCCCGCCACTTCTACCCTCGGTCATTGTCCCCAGCGCCATTCTTCTGCAATACATTATGGCAGTTCCCTTTAACATAAATACATTCATTTTCCCTTCTATCCCCAACTCGCCTCGGTAGCCAGAGGTCTAAAGCGTGACCAAAAAGCGTGCGTTTAGTTACGAACTTACTTGGATCGAACCTTACCCTCTGCAAAGTCATAAGAAAAAAAAAAGAGAGAGAGACGAGAGGCTGGAGAGAGAAAGGGAGAGAGAGAGAGGGAGAGGGAGAGAGAGAGAGAGAGAGAGAGAGGCAGACAGGACGAAGTTCCTCTTTTGGTTCATAGATGTCGCATCTTTTTGTTCCACTTTCCTACACTAGATGTCACCCCATCCTAAACCCCTGTTTCCACTCTTTCCCGCTAGAGTGTGTGGTGAGCTTGTAGGGGAGAAGTGGAAAGGGGTCGTGGGCGGAGCTTAGCGTTCGCCGTATTACGTTTTTCCCGTTACTTCACAAGCCTTAGAGTTAGATTTTGTGCTCAGAAGATACTATCAAGTCAACTGAAGCTCTATCACTTACAAAACGAACATTTAAACCAATTTTTTTTGCGTATTTCATTGATTGGATTTTGTATAAAAATCGTACCACACGCACGCACGCACGCACACACACACACACAGAGTATATGTTCTTGTGATCTTGCAAGTTTCCAAATGATATTCTGATGTCAGTGTGATTCCTGACAGTTACTCTGCCAACGACAGCTATACAAATTTTGTTATACTGAATTTGCTTGCAGAATATTATTACTGTTACTTACCTTCCTTCCTTTCACTTCGCCACATTTGATGTCGAGAATACTCACTGCATAGTGTTAACCTGAAACAATTACAGAAACACACTGTATGTTCAACTTATAAATACACATCTCGTCACAAATTATGACAAGGAAAGTTTGCTCAGTTTCTTCATATCCATCATGTCATGGTTCTGAAGGTGTCCTAAGAATAATCATCATAGCAAACAAGGAATTGATTTACAGTCGAACCTACTTTACACTTCTCAGGGAACTGGAAGAGTTCTGAAATTGAGAGAAATTATACATACACATTGCAATGAAAACATATTAATAATAAGTAAGAGCTTCTGTAATTCATCTCAAAGTTTATTATAAATAAATTATATACAGGTACTCCCCATTATATGCAGTTTCGTTATCCTCATTTTCGTATATACGCGATTCATATTTAAATGCCAGTGGTGCCATCTACAGTAGCGTGCAAATTAATCCGAACACGACATATTTTTACATTTTCTGTCATTGTTGGCCTCACAGCTGCTCATACCGGTTTAATTGACATCTGTAGTACGTGTAATTCCATTGTTGAAGGTCTGTTGTTATTATTTTTTTTATAATATGTGACATTTTGCCTGTCTTTTTGTACTTACAAGCATTTTAGTTGTGTTGAAGACTTAATACTGCAATCCTGTGTACATTCTGTCGTCTTCACAAATGGATACAACTCCACGAAAACGGTCTAAAATTATAACATTAACAGAGCAATCTTCTATGACACAGAGGCAAATTGCTGCAGAATGTCACATCGGTTTGGCTACTGTTAATTCGATCATAAAATGATACAGGGAGACTGGGTCCATCACACCCCAGAAAAAGGAAACTGTGGCCGGAAAAGGAAGACTTCACCTGCAGATGATCGTTTAATTGTCAGGAAAAGTAAATTAAATCCTAGACTAACTGCTGTCGACTTAACCCGCGAGTTAATGGCTACCACTGGGGCGAATATTCACGTCACAACAGTGCAGCGTAGGCTTTTGGAAGCTGGACGAAGGGCTCGTAAGCCTATTAAGAAGCAACTGCTAACCCCTGTTATGTGCAAAAAAACGCTTAATGTGGGCAAAATTACATCAACACTGGACAGTGAATGACTGGAAGAATGTACTTTTTTCCGATGAGTCTCATTTCGAGGTCCATGGCCACCGTGCTTCTTACGTACGGAAAGGATCCGAAAAAGTAACAGCAGCTCATCTCCAACAAGCACCCAAATACCCCCCTAAAGTAATGTTTTGGACTTGTTTTACACATGAAGGGCCTGGAGCATTAATACCTATCAAGGGAATGATGAATTCTGACATATATTCACTTATTGGAAACCAGAATCGTACCCCAGCTGCAAAAATCATTTCCGGATGGCAGAGGTGTGTTCCAACAAGACCTGGCACCATGCCATATGTCTCGAAAAACTACAGAATTTTTCAACAAGAAGAATATTCAGGTACTCCCCTGGCCAGGCAACTCACCCGACATCAATCCCATTGAGAACTTGTGGTCAATTTGCAAAAGAAGAATGCAAAAAATGGATTGTTCTACAAAGGAGAAGATGATTTCTTCCCTCATTGGTGTATGGTTTCGCGATGAAGAAATGAAGAATATTTGTGGGAAATTAGTGGAATCCATGCCAAATGTCTCAGAGCTGTTATTAGGAACAAGGGAGGCCACATAGATTACTGAGGTATGTCTTTTATCCCGTTTGAGTGTTTTTGCATAAGTAATTACGTTGTTCGGATTAATTTGCACGCTACTGTAATTCTATGTGGAAGCAATAATACGTGATTCGTGTTATTCACTGTGCTCTGAGGCTTTGTGAATCAACTGTAATAACTATTTGTGACAATTGGAATCAATTCGAAAAATTGCTCAATCATCAACCAAGTTAAGTGTAACTACAGTAGAGTGATCAAATCTCACTCCAAGGTGATCGAAAGAATGCAGAAGATGCTAAGCCATTGGATTGAGCACCATGACTTGCTGGAGCTCTATTCCAGCTAAAAACTAAAGAATTTGTATGCATAAAGACAGAAGAGAGCACATGTCGGTTATACTGCCCACAGTTCAGAGTAGTTGTAAATTGGTGGAAACTTAAAATTTAGTTAGTGTATAGTGAGGGCTATAATTTGACGATGATAAAACAAAATTTTTGGAATTTTTTTTTTTTTATCCAATGCCACCAGGTTGTCTTTGTGACATTTCTGGTCTTCTCTCCTGGCCGTGGCTTAGTTTTAACCCACTTCTGAGGTTGGGGCGCCTGGAAAGCGGAGTTACATTACCCCGATGATGTGATAGGATGATTATGATAATGTGGTGCCAGGAGAGGTCTTAAATCTAAACTTAACCTAAATTCCAGACCATGGACGAACACAGGAATAATCCCCTTTAAGAAAAAATTGTGATATATTGTATATATGGTTTATTTAACGACACTTGCAACTGCCAATGCTGAGTAAATATTATTTCATAATGTTGTTGTTTTCTAATGCCAGGCGCTTGACAATAAAGTCATTTGACCTCTTGCACTCCAATATTTTTCAAAGATATTATCATGGCCAGCCACTGAAGCACAGATTTTGAGGTGTTCCGAATCCATTTCTTGGTTTGAGTTGCACAATGGACAGTTAGGGGACTGATATATTCCAATTCTATGCAGGTGTTTGGCCAAACAGTCATGGCCTGTTGCCAATCTAAATGCAGCTACAGACGATTTTTGTGATAAATCGGGAATTAACTGTGGATTTTGATGCAGAGAGTTCCATTTTTTCCCTTGGGATTCTGTTATCAAATTTTGTTTGTTGAAGTCTAAGTATGTAGATTTAATAAATCTTTTTACAGAGTAATACGTAGATTTAGTAACAGGTCTGTAAGTAGCAGTGCTGCCCTTCTTTGCTAAAGCATCCACATTCTCGTTTCCCAGGATTCCACAATGGGATGGTATCCATTGGAATACAATTCTTTTATTGAGTGATATTAATTGAGAGAGCATTTTAATTATTTCTGCTGTTTGAGATGAAGGTGTGTGTTTAGAGACTATTGATAGAATAGCTGCTTTGGAGTCTGACAATATAACTGCATTCCTAAATTTACTGATGTGGCATAGAAGATTCCTGAGACTTTCACTTATTGCAATGATTTCTCCATCAAAACTTGTTGTTCCATATCCAAGAGATCTATAAAGGGAGAAGAGACAGCACGTAACACCTGCACCGGCACCTTGTTCTCTGGAGATCAAGGATCCGTCAGTGTATAAATGAAGCCAGTTTTGTGGAGGGTATCTAATATTAATTGTCTCTAAAGACAATTGTTTTAGTATTTCAGTGTTTACTTCTGATTTCAGTATTTCTTCTGTTAAATTTAGATTATATTCCATATTTAATAGAGTTAAAGGGTTTGGTTTAATTTGTAGGTTTTCTTTTAAATTCGGGATATTGATTTTCTGTTTTAATTCTTGAACAATGGATATGAAACTTTTTTGAGTTTTCAATCTACAGAGAGGAGTGTATGAATGCCAATTGTTTCCTGGTAATCTAATAAGTTTTTCATATTGAATCAGTGCTTTTTCTTCTATTGTCATTTTGATGCTGTTAATATTAGTGAGGAATCTCATAGAATCTATTGGAGTTGTTTTGATTCCACCAGTAACGAGCCTGAGAGCTTGGTTTTGAACATATTCTATTTCGTTTATGAAAGGTGAAGTAATTAAAATTTCTCTGCAGTATGTCAGCACTGGCTGTATAAACATTTTGTATGTAGTGTTCAAAGTATTCCTAGAGCATCCCCATTTCTTTCCTGCTAGTCTTTTTAGAAGGGAGAATCTTTTACGAGCTTTTTCATAATGTGTAAGGTTTTATACTTATTTCTACTATACTCTCTTTCAGAAACACACATTTGGGCAAAATTTCATAAACCCTTAAAACAACAATAGCCTAACCCTAATATAACAATATAATTTTCCTAGTTTTCAGATAATTGTTGTATTGAGATTTCACTGTAATAACAACAATCCTCACTGTCATTGTTGTTACCACTGTTAATATCTTCATTGCCACTATACTTTTAAAATTTATTGAAATATTTTCGGATATAGATATAACTTAATTTGTTATTACATAAAGAATTTGACACATGACATTTTTGGAAATGTAAAAGTTTGGTTCGACTATAGTTTCTTTACAACCCCAAAACACACAATGTAAAACTCATTTGAAGGGTACACAGGAATAACGATCAAGGTCCATTTTAGAAAGATTCGAGAAAAACGAATTTTAAAGTTTAAGCACTTAATACTTTGTTTTGTGTGTAATTTAATAGAAATTGACGTAGTGGAATGTCAAGAACGATTATTTCTTATTACTAGCTAGACCACATGATAGTACTTCCTTTCCACTATAAGATAGCATTATTAACTCAATTTCGATTTTTGATGGACCTTGATCGTTTTTCCCGTGTACCCTTAATTTGTAATTCTAACATGGAATTACTCAAATTAAATAAAGGTGAACTTTCTAACAACTATTAATTCTATCATATTACATTTTAATATAACTTACGATATCATCAATCTTGAGGATACTGCGGACTGTTTCAGATGCCAAAGTAATTGCACTAGTTGAAACCAGAAGTGGCTGCACTACATTTTCTTCCAGGATATTCGTGATTGCTCCCTAAAATGATGGAAAACATGTAAGGACACTTTTATAGAGACTATTACACTTTTACTACATCACACTCTTTTGACCAATAAAACAGTACGAAAGGACGTCTTTCAACCAATCATGGCTGCTTATCGCGTCCCTAGTATTTGTTTAATTTTATCGCTACCCTAGCATTTGTTTCTTTGTTTGCCAACATTTCAAACTGCACTGGTCTGGACGTCAAAAAACAGAAAATTACAAACCACTCCAGTCGATGCACAGCACTTTCAAATATGACTCGCATTGGTATTCAAGAACAAGAATTAATAAAGATCACTGGTCACAGCTATGCAGCTTCCCTGAAACCCTATTTACAAATAAATGAAGAGCACCATTCGGAAATCCTGAATAAGTTGAGGGATACACCATGTAATCAACGAGTTCACTTCTTTTACGCACACGTCCAACGCTAAAACATTCAAATTTGAAAATTGTACTTTCAATAATTGTTTCTTTTAAAATTATTCATGTTTATTTTTTATTTCATCATTGTTAATTAAAATGTTTCTTGTTTATTTCATCATCCCTAATTAAAACTTTTCTAACACTCGTTTATATTATTTAGGTTATGTTATAGCTTCTGCTATATAATATTATGAATAGTCACGTATCAGAGATTGTTTAATACTAAGATTTATTGAAAATCATCTGTCAAGTGACGTTGATTACTGGGATCGGGATAATTGAAGTGGAATGCAACTGTTTTAATAAAAATGAAACTGAATCGACAAAGCCTTCTTGACCAGTAACCGTCCACAGAGTTCAATGAAGATTCCATAGTTGGCACAACTGATAACAAAACACACTACTGCCATCTACTAGCGTAATATTTATAATTTTGAGATGGTACAAATTTGAAGACAGTTTCGTATTTTAGTAAATCAAATAATATTTTATTGTATTGGAGTACTTCGTTACTTCTAATCTTTATATACTTTCTTCTAATCATGTAATAGTCAATTAAATCCCACTCGAGTTTTGATTTTCTCTAGATAAATCAAAACCTCTAGTGAGATTACTGTTGAAAAAATCTTAATGGATAATGAGTATTTAGAGCAGGGCTGTTCAACTTAGAAGTACCAAATTCATATCACATATGAAGGGTACAGGGAAAGAACGAGCTTTGTCTATTTTAGCTAATTGTTCAAGAGATCAATTTAAACTGTCTTTAGCATATTCTCTCCTTGTATGCCAAATCTAAAATCTGTCACAGCACTTAGACCTTTCACATTATCACAGTGTTTCATTCATAGGATTGAACTACATCAAGGAATCCTACTCCTCACAATATGCAACTCATTTGGGGGAGGGGAGGGGAGGGGAGGGGGAGGAAAGGAAGTCCACTGTTGCGGACTCAGTTTGCTCAGTTCCTTCATATTCATCATGTCATGGTTCTGAAGGTGTCCTAAGAATAATCATCATAGCAAACAAGGAATTGATTTACAGTTGAACCTACTTTACACTTCTCAGGGAAGTGAAAGAGTTCTGTAAATTGAGAGAAATGGTACATACACATTGCAGGCCTGGGTTCAAATCCTGGTTGGGACAGGTTACGTGGTTAAGGTTTTTCGAGGGTTTTCCCTCAACCCATTAAGAGCAAATGTTGGGTAACTCAGTGCTGGATACTCATTTTGCTAGTATTATCATCTTCACATCACTCAGATAAAGCATCGTAAAATAACCAATTAAAAAAAATGACAAAGCTTGTACTTTTCCTGTACCCATCATATATCGTACCATATTCTTATTTTCAATTGTATACATAAAATATGATTTATTATATTACAAAGAACTTCGATTTTAAAACACAAAATAGCGAACTGATTATGATAAATTATACAAATGAGATGCAGAAATTATTTTCTTTGGTAACAATAATTGTTGGGGGGGGGGGGGGAAGGAAACATATTACCTGAAAATTTATTTTATGTAGGTACCCCACAAAGTGCATATAGCAGCTGGAAAGTAAATTTAAGACAGAACTCAAATACCAAACTCTTCAATATGTGTTGCTAACAAGGATTTAAACAACTTCTCCACTGCTTCCAAGTCCTCATTGTTCACAAAACACTGAATTTGTTCAGAGAAACTGATTGAGATGTAATAAGAGATAGTGCCGTGTAGGACCAGTATAATGAAATCCTAGGGACTCTGAAATTACTTTCTTACAGTGAAATTACGTTATATCGTAATAGACTTACATTATTTTTTCTAAAGAAAAAAACATGTTGTGTCATTTCATGTCAAATCAAACAAATCTACACACATTTTCCACCAAACCATCTCCAATATGAAAAAATATTTTTGCTGGATGTAAATATTACTAAAGTAACAGCAATGGCAAAAGATTAGTCCAGTAATGTCAACAGATTCTCAGATGTGATGCAAGAAAGTACATTTAATTTTTTAAGTTTTAAATAATCTATTTCATAGTAATTTGTCATAATTCCATTATTTTGTTAGGCTGGACCAGGAAATTTGACACATAAGTTGTATTTATTTCTATAAAGACATAAATATGTAAACTGTTAAATATTCAAAAATATTTATGCAGATAGGCCTTTTTGGTCATTCTCCGGAAAAAAAAAAAAAAAAAAAAAATTAAAAATCAGCATGTGGCACTGTTTCTACTGCGTGTTCAGTTCAAAGTGTGTCGTGGCTCACTGTATGCCATCATGTGTCTAGTCGTTGAGCCTAGAGAATTCAATTTTCCTACACTTCCACAGAGGTGTATTACTTATGTGTCAGAGAAGTTGCCTAGCAAGTATGGCATTCATTCTGAAGAGTATTTACTGATACGTACGGTAACACCTGTAGTGGCAGGAATGTGAACTGTTTGGAAACACGTACTGAGGTGAGTTTTTTTCTTATTGTTGGGATATATGGAGAGGGTTAAGACGATTACTTACGTATTTGTTGACATTAACTTGGAAGGTCAACATGGACACGGAGCATTTGATTTGTGTTGTGAAATGTTGCCATACACAACCGATGATAACAAATACCCTGCGTACGACTTGCCCACGCAAAACACAGTTCGAAAGAGGTTATGTTAGCACACAGACCGTACAGGCCGCCACCTGTTGCTACGACATTCAAGTTATACCGTACACGTTCTCAAGTTCAGATTGAACGCCTTGTATAATAGGCAACTTCTCTGACATAAAAGTTGAAACTCGCTTCAAATTGCTGACTCACAACAGTGACATCATGACACACTTTGAAATGAACACCCAGTATAATGATGAAAATGTGACATATTACAGTTAATAAGTCACAGATGTACATAAAAAATTTAAAAAGAGGACTCTCATCAAATAGATGGAGGGAGGGGGGAAATGAAATTGGCATCCCAGTTCGTTTTTGGAAGATAATAATCCTTAAATATTGATGTAACCATTTAAACTTGAAAGAAATGTTTCACATACAGTGCCTTAAACTCTTATTTCATCAGTATTAAAATGTAGAAATTTCTTGTTTACTAACTGAATCAGTGAAGATGTGAACCTATATTATCGTCCACTACTGCAATAAACTGACGGGACTGGTACTTCACAAAGAACATAATGAAAGGGAATATGGTATCTGCTTCTGTTTGTGGCCATGTCACCTTTCCTAACCATGAAGTTGACAAGAACGTCTGCTTCTTCACGTGACAGAATGTATCCAATATACTGGTACCATTGTTTATCGGACATTACTGCAACATACTTTCAAACTTTTAAAGTATTAGCATTTACTGAAATTGCAGTTTCACCTGTCACTCTTGATACACTTCCCTCATCATCTGGAGACAATAAATACATCCTTAGTTCCATTGTGTTTATTGGAACAAATCAGTGATGACTTCTCGTACCAGGAACTGTTTTAGCATGCTCGAGCCTATTACCATATTTCTGAGCATGGATCTGGATCTCTTTATCACTTTTGTAAAAGAAAGTAATGCTCAAAACATTGTCTTTAGCCCAGTTATACAGATCTTCTGGGGTTAAAATGTAATCAGTCACTGTGGCTTGCAGGCTAGCATAAATTGTAAGTCATTTTACTGTGCCTCCAATACCAACCATCACATGGGTTCTTACTATATGAGGTTGCAAAAAAAGGTCCATTCTGCAGCAATTTGAAAATAAGTTTCATGGTAACATAAATTCAAAAAATGTTTACAATTATTATACTGTGAACTTGCATCATCACTGAAATAGTACACTTCTTTTCAGCTGGGGAATTATCACCAAATGTTCTAAAATAGTTTTCAAGAAGCAGTGAGCTGTAAGAGCTGTATGGTCAAGAGAGTTACTTATTATACAGAAACTTAAAGAATGGGTTTAGACTGATTATAATACACTACAAAGTGATGCAAAGTAGCCTGAAGAAGTGAAATCCTTGTATAGCATCTTGGCATACAAAGGAATAATTGTCTGCAAAGTCCAGCAATATAACAGCTTTATATTGTGGTAACAGCTTATTCTTCAGTATTCTACGATAAGAGGACTGAGATTTTGCTGTGTAATGAGGACCTCTTAGTTGATCTGTAGTTCTGCAGATTTTCTCAATAAAATCGCCTACAGTACTTGTTACAGAAGTGATCCTCACATGTCCACCATGAATCCACTGTTTGTATGTGATATTATCTTCCATGTCAAAATCATTTTGTCCATAGAGTTCTTCTAGAAAGTTCTGTAGGTGTTCTTGGTTAGGACAATTTAAGCAACTGTGGAGCATACAATTCCGAGAATTTATAGCATACACTGTATTTTCCAGGAGATATTTATAGTTCTTTTTCTCTGGCAGAGCTGCAACCATCGTTTCAAATTTTGGTGAGACATACATATACAGAATGTATACCTTTGAATTCTGCTGGTACACACCATTTCGGACACAGAGTTGGATCGCGTGTTTTGAATTCCAAATATAACTGCTTAAGATTTACAAGTAGTAATCTATTCTGTCTTGTATTCTTCCTGAATTACGAGTTTTAACTAAAATATACTCTTTCTTCCCAGGGAACATTCCAGAAAATTCATCATCTTCAAAAACTGATGTAGGTTCAAGCACAGTATGTTCTGGAAGGTACTACTTGCCCAGATGTTTTGCAGACTTAGCAAGAATTCCATTTCCACCCCCCCCCCCCCCCCAGTGATTGAGCTTTGTTTGCTATGTATTTTGAAACAGAAAATTCTGCAGCAGTTTTCTCAATTGTCCAATTTTTGAGTGCTAAAATCAATAACTTTAATTTTTCTTGTTTTGTTGAAGATGAACTTTTCTCCTTTATTTCTTCTATTAGGACAGTCAGATCTTAGCAACTTGTACAAGCTGGTTTACTTTTATCATCCATACCTTCAGTAAATGAAGACTTTGAATATCAAGAACTTCGGCTATTTCTGAGGTTACAGCATCCTTTATTTCTTTTTTATCAACTCATTTTGAACAGATATGTAGGCGCGAAATGTCACGAAATGGTCCTATTGGCGCGAAATGAGAATTTAAGGAGTAATATCGCGAAATAAGATTTATGAGAATAACGAAACAAATTCCCCCATATTAATTTAAAATGACACAAGAAAGGAGTATTATTCAACATAGTTTAACTTGCAATGTCACCGTGTCATGCTTGATTGTTTAAAATTGTGTTCTATGGTTATACTGAAGATCCAGTGTAATGAAGTTATTAAGTAATGATAAAAGTAGCAGAAATTTAAGTGTACAGAAAATTAATTCGTATATTGTACACAGAATTATGAAGCAATTTTATTAAGGAAATTGAATCTTATGTGAGTAATACAAATTCAAGTTCTGACTTCAAGTAAGTCTCTACTTACATGTAAATGTTTTTGGAGAGGTGGGGGTGGAGGTGGGGGAAGGGGAAGTTTCGTGACTTTTTCTTATGATTAAATAAAGTAATAATAAAGCTCAAATTTACACATGGTAATTATTTTATTTTTCAGATTTTTAGTTACTCTATTAGTATTTAATTCAATGCAGATTAAATATTTTCGTGAAATGTGAAATAATCATCACTCTGCAGCCTTTTATAGTAATGCACCATTATACAGACGACCAATTCATTTTACTATAAAAATCATAAGGAGATGATTGAACTGCAACTGAAAACAAGCACTGTTCATTCGGTCAACTTTATTAATATTATTATTGTTGTTTACTCAACTGTCCGAAGACAGGTCTGAACCTCACAAGTGATACCAACGAGGGTGCATGTTGCCATGCACTACTTACCTGTAACCCATTTCATCAAGTAATGCCGACTACTGATTTAGAGTGTTATGTGCCATTTTTATAGATGCTAAACTAAAAGAAGGCATATCTGTCGGTCCACAAATTTGAAAACTTTTGAAGGACAGCATTTTTCAGAAAAGACTTAACCCCAAGGAATTACCAGCATGGAAATCTTTTGCATATGTCGTCAAAGGGTTTTTAGGAAATCATAAAACAGAAAATTATCGCCAATTAATAGAGACGTTACTAAGAAACTACAAAAATGGCCTGCAGTATGTCACTGAAGATCCACTTCTTACATTCACATTTGGACTTCTTTCCTGAGAACTTGGGGACTGTATCTTCCTCTATTTTATTGCACGAAGAATGGTTTTTATAAGCCTTAATAGTTGGTCAGTTATTAATGTATCAGTTTTACCATATCTAAGCTGCCCTTGGGAATTTTCACACAAAAAATGAGAACAAAGTAATTTTTAATAGGTCAAAAATCCTGATTTTTCAATGTATCAAGTAAGTATCTATAACACAAAACGTGACGTGTTACGAACCTTTCATTGTCATTTTTGTGTTCAGCACATGCAAATTAGTTAAGATCAGCCTATTTTATTAATGTTATGGAAAAAAAGTTCAAATTTGTTGAGTAGTGTAATCATATTCCCTGTAGCACAAATTGCAAATTAATTATTGCCAATTATTTAACTGTCAACATATTTACTGAATGTTACTTAGGGAATAGAGTGCAAAGCAGCAGGGATTAATAAAATAATTAACACAGCATATTAATATGAAACCCCCTAATTGTCGTCTTTAGTATTACTTCCATCTAGCGTCAAAAGTTTCTATTAACACGAAAAAATAATAAAGTGAAAAGTATTCTAAAAATAAAAAAGAAATGACAAAAACCTGTTATATTTTCAGTGATGCATTAAGTTTAATAACGCCACGAAGATTTGAACTTGCAACCTCACGAACTGTTAGCTATCGCTCTACAAACTACGCTAAGAGTTTTATTGCAGTTAGAATGGCATTATAACGAGCAATGGTCATACTCCACTTGAGAACCTGTTATACAGTATATAGTGTTTGTGTTACAATATTCACTATTTAAACACTCTGAACGATCTGTCTATTTTAAATCTCGTATATGAATTATTTTCTCGGAAAATTTTAGTGATTAATAGTTGTGTTCCCCATTGTAACTACTAGAAGAATATACGCATTCTTTTGAACAAAGCCTGGCTGTCCCGAGCACTCACGGAAATACCCGATTCAGACTTAGTCTCTCAGACGCCGGGCATTTTCACTTTGACCAAGTGTACACTGTTTACACTCTAACAGACAACTGAACACTCCAAAAGATAACCTCCTACTGCAGCTATACTATTCACACAACTAAAGTACTTGTTAATGCAGGTACAATATGCCACCATTGAATGGCGCTAGCAGACAACAGCTGAGTTTTGCATGGGAATGACTCATACCGTACCACTGTTTTTGGGATGAGTGATTTATACTCTAAGCACATTTTTATATGGATCTGAGGTCACGCACATCCCTTGTTAGCAAGAAGCTCCCTTACAGTATGATGGAGCATACCATGCTAGCAGGATCACAAGATGTGAGATTATTTTAGTTGTAGGTTTATTCCAACAAAGTCTCTAAACATCATGTTTGGAATAATATTTGGAAGAATTATCTGCATATGCCTCTGACATGCCAAGCTTTTGGCACCATTTTAATGCGACAGTCTACTATATGATGTGACAATTGCAAAGAGTGCTGATAAGGCACCAATTACCATCTTCATTTGCAGATGAACAGTTTCTTTTCTTTTTGTTAGGATCAAAATCAGAATGACGTCAGTACAGAAAAAGGAACTCAATAATGTATTCGGAACATCCTATGAAGTAAATGTTGCGTAAGCAGAAGAAACCAATCAGTTAAATACACTGAAATGCCTTTAGAGCAAATGCAGCTATACTTCATCACTGGTTAAACATGTTCAAAATGTCGACTTACCTTCCTCACATTGATGCCTGCAGTGATATCTCCCTGAGCATGCCGGTTACGCAACTCTGTCACTGTTGCTATGGGATTGAGGCCAGCATTCTCAGCCAATGTGGATGGTATCACCTCCAGCGCATTAGCAAAAGCTCTGTAGGAAAGAAAGAGCAAACATTTAATTTTATTTAGTCCGAATTTCAAAGCTGATTTTTACAGCTAGTGGACATTATGGGTAATAATTTCAACATTAAATGAAATTACTTTAATTAATTTTTAAGTTCAGCATTTAAGAATAAAGTAGCTTTGTTTATATATGTTTATGAGGTTATAAAATTATGTAAATTCAAAGTGTCACTAACATTACTTACTTGGATCTGAAGTTCGTAGGCATAATTTAAATCTCAAATGCAGTAGGTATGTATTTAGTTATTACCAGGGAAAGGATTTATATGTAAATACATATTTACTTATAAAGCTAATATAATTTATATTTTGCATTATCTTTATGTTTCACAATGTGTAGGGTTGAAAAATCCTACTTTTATTTTCCATATTTTAGAGTTTAGTACATATTTTCGTTAATTTCCATATATTTTCCATATTTCATATAAAACAGTCCATATTATATTAGGTTTAACAATAAAACAAAACAAAATTCCATTAACTTTTAAAAATACATTTCAACAATAGAGATTTAAACACATGTTCAGTAATCCCTTTAACATCAGAGTTATTTGAAAATTAGCAGTCCTATCAACAATGGGAAAGTAAGTTACAAAACTGTATTAATTTAATTTAAAATTTTTAACAGACTTCAGTTGTGCAGCTCAACAGTTAAATGCCAGTCAGAGTACACATAGGTTCAGTTTTGTAAATCATACTATAAAGACGGTAAATATGCCAAAAGTACGTCATTCAGTCAATTTAAAATCAAAACTAACAAGTTACATTTCAGAATTTAAAGAAGATGGTTTATCAACTGACAATAAAATATTATTTTGTAATTTGTGTCAGTGTGCAGTATCATCTACACAAAAGTTCCTGGTGCAACAACACATTACAACTAGTAAACATCAGGCCAACAAACAACTAAATTCCAAGCAGAGACAATTGTTTTTAACACAACCAACAACATCGAATGTAAGATCTGAGTTTAACATCGACCTGTGCCGTTCTCTCATCTCTGCTGATATTCCTCTCTACAAACTTTTTAAAAATATACTCAACATACAATCCCGGATGAGTCAACACTTAGGAAGACGTATGCTCCATCCATCTACGATGAGACAATACAGAAGATAAGAGATGAAATTAAAGATAGTTCAATTTGGGTTTCCATTGATGAGACTCCCGACAAAGAAGGTAGACTTGTTGGTAATGTAGTTATCGGTTTGTTAAGTGAACAATATTCTGAACGAATTCTTTTACATTGTGATGTTCTAGAAAAGTGCAATAACAAAACTATAGTTAAACTGTTCAACGAAGCTATGGGTATCCTGTGGCCAAAGGGTATTATGTACGATAATGTGTTATTCTTTATTAGCGATGCTGCCCCTTATATGGTCAAAGCTGGACAAGCATTATCTGTTGTATATCCTAAATTGACTCATTTTACTTGTGTGGCGCATGCATTTCATCGTGTGGCAGAAGTGGTCAGAGACAATTTCCCTAAAGTAGATTTGTTGATTTCATCAGTGAAAAAAGTATTTCTCAAAGCTCCCAGTAGAGTTAACGTGTTGAAAGAAATGTACCCTGAAATTCCATTGCCACCAAAGCCAATTTTAACTAGATGGGGTACATGGCTAGAAGCAGTTGAATATTATGCCGAACATATAGACTCTATTAACAATGTTCTCCTTGCATTGGACTCTGAAGATGCAGTCTCAATTGATACTGCGAAAACAGTTACCTGTGACATAAGTGTGAAGAATGACTTAGCTCACATTCAGCATACATTTTCATGCATCATAAAAACGCTCAAAAGTCTCCAAAATAGGCACCTTTCACTATCTGAAAGTTTTGAAATTATAAATAGTACTGTGGAACAACTGAATCGTGGTAGAGGTAAAGTTGCAGATGCAGTAAGAGCTAAGGTGGACACTGTACTTTCAAAAAACCCTGGATATGAAGAACTACAAAAGGTTGTTGCTGTGATGAGTGGTGAATCAACAGTGAAGATTAACTTGGACTTATCCCCAGCAGACATTGTGAAATTGAATTATGTACCAGTTACTTCTTGTGACGTCGAACGCTCTTTTAGTCAGTATAAATCTATCCTCAGAGACAATAGAAGAAGATTCACTTTTCAGCACTTGAAAGAAATGTTTGTAACCTATTGTTATGGTAACAGACAATAAAAATTGTGTTTTGTTGAAACTACATTGGAAGATAAGGTACGTCCATTATATTTTTTGTTTAGTTTGATTAAAATGTACCAATATTTAACGTACATAGTCATTTTTTTATAATTTTAAGTCCATATTTAATTCCATATTTTGGTAAAAATCCATATTTAATTCCATATTTTGGTAAAAATAACTACATATATATTTACATATTTCATATATTTTTAGTCCATATAAATCCGTTCCCTGGTTATTACTGCCTAGACTTATTTTAACATCCAATTTTAAGATCTACTTTAAAGGACTTAAATTTCATGTTCAGAACAACTAGTCTATATGGAGACATACTGGGCAACTATTCCTATAAAATTAAGGTCCCACAACTGAAACTAACATTGCATATGTAAATCTCTGCTTCACTGGCTGGTCATGATAATATCTTTGAAAAATATTGGAGTGCAAGAGGTCAAATGACTTTGTCAAACGCCTGGCATTAGAAAACAACAACAACAACAACAACAACATTGCATATGTTTCTAAAGACATTCTATAAAATGTTTTCCAATTAATAAAAAAAAATCTACTTTCAGTGTTCCCAATTTCATGTTTAATTCGCGTTTTTTTAAATGCAGCTTACCTCATATTTTGTCATATTCCATATTGTTGGAACAACTTTGAATTTAAACCAGGTGCATTTCTGTTCAAATCCTATCATTTTATTCAAAGCTTTCACTGTAATTTGTTTTTCATCGTTACACTCTTCTGAGGGTACAAGCTCTCAAATTCCTTTTCCAGTTTCTCTTATACCTTACTTACAAATATTGACCTTACTTATGCTATGTGTTTTTTTGTTGCCTTTCTTGAAAAGTTAGTATTTGTGGACAAATTACTTTCTGAAATGATGCTCCTTATGATTCGCAACATATGCAGGCCTAGTTCAATTTTCTTCTACATTTTTCTTTGTATGTATGTATGTATGCATGCATGTACCTATGTATGTATTTATTAACACTACAATTGGGTATACACTCGGTGGCAGTAATATATAAATTACAATAATATTACAATAATTATATTAATAAAATTTACAATAATTACAGCAATAAAAAATAAAATAAACGTAAATTTAATTCTAACTATAAATAAATAAATGCAATAAACCTAGGACTATAAATAAAAACTATGCTATAATAACGTCTATTATAAGCAAAAGTAAACCTAACTTGTAAGTACTTCTATTAAACCCAACTATTATCGACTTAATTAATTACATGACAACTTAAATAATTACACTGTGCCTACAATTAAACTTTCAGTCTAATATTCTCAACCTTTCCTTAAATGTATTAATTTTGAGAGGACCACCCTGAAAGATAAGCTGTTCCAGTCTACTATTGTGCAGTTAACAAAGGAAAATTTTGCCACGTCTGATCTTTATTTTCTGCATTTAAACTTCCTAATATGATCAGCCCTGCCTAAGTATGATGGTATCACCAATCTAGCATTGATGTCGGTCCATACTTTGTGTAGAAAATAGGAAAGACTGGAGAATGCTGGGTTTGCAGTGAAATACTTGTCCTTGGGCAGAACACAATGAATGAATGAATTTTTCTTTAAATAAAAACATGAAAACCTAAGCAACCTTTTCTAAGATGGAAACATTTTAAGAAAAGTTGTCATGTTTCACCATAAATGGGTTTAATTGTATAAATAATTTTACCAATATTCCTGATACGTTATTGAAATATGCAGCCAGAAAATAGTATGTTTACAGGTATTACTCATTATGACTTCTTTCTTTATAAATTAAATATCTGGTAACAATTTTGGCGAAAACGTAATACGGCGAATGCCAGTAGAAGAAGTTATGCCCACCCACATGAAATGTGCATTCGACACAACACTAGCCTATCACGTAGTGTGTGGTGTGAGCTAGTAGGGGAAAAGTGGAAAGGGGTCGTGGGCGGAGCTTAGCGTTCGCCATATTACGTTTTTACCTTTTGTTTCTTCTGTCACCATTTCTATGGTGCGTGGTAAAAAGGGCATAAGTCATAACTCAATACCACCAATTTCGGATTTACACCCTTTTTACCGCGCAACATAGATTTATCCTCTTCTGTTTTTGTTCCTGATATGATCAGGAACTGCCTCATATCTCTTACGAGTTCCAATTTGTGTAGGTCTGCCTCACATTTTTCATGCATTTTGCTCTGCTACTGGTTTTTCAAACCAATTGCTTCAATCTATATATGCTATTACTGTCTTGTAAAATCATTTTATTGTATCTATTTCATCACCATCATTTACCAAACATGAATTTAGGCCATAAGTGGACCTGTTTTGGTCTCAGTTACACAGGGTCTAAGAGTAGTTTTTGTGGACGGCCAGGTCATTTCTTGTGGATGGTAATGTAATACGGCATTAGGTATCCTAGTTGGTGGCATTCAATCGTGACACATGTTTCCCTATAATTTAGAAGTTTTTCTTCTAATGGCTGCACGTGGAATTCCTTTAAAATGTCCTCGTTTCTGTGATGGTCGAGCAGAGTATATTCAGCTGTTCAGTGTATATATCTCATTTCAGCAGCTCTTAATCTTCTGATGTCTTTCTTCTTCAGAACCCAAATTTCACTTCCATATAGAAGAGTCAGGAGGGCTAGTGTTTTATACAATTTTAAACTGGAATGTTGTTGTACCTACTAGATGTGGTTTTAGTGTATAATTTAGGAGTCTTAATATTTAAAAAAAAATTATGATTTTCTTGTTTATGTCAGTCCCACCTTCATAAGAGATATTGCATCCTAGATAGCAGAGGTTATTAACTTGTTCTAAAATATTATTTTCTATTACTATTTTGCTACATATTGGATCTGTGCCTCCGAATGCCATAACTTTAGTTTTACTTAGAGAATTTTTCAAACCATACTAATTTATAATATTATTTAATGTAAATAAACCTTTCTGTAAATTATTCTCACAAATAGTAATCACTATCTAGTCGTCAGCAAATAACATGGTGTTAATTTTTATACTGTTTGAAATTAATTCCTAGCTTGTATTCTTTATGCCAATGCCATCATCTATATATTAAAGTGTTGGTAACAAGAGACATCCTTGTCTTATTCCTTGGTTTATAGTTCTGTGTTCTGAAATAGCACTGTTGAATTTAATTTGTATGGTATTATTGTCATAAATATTACCTCATGTTCTGAAATAGAATGTTTGATATATTCCTGTTATGTAGAATTTAAAAAAAGTTTGGGGTCTCTTTACCATATTGAATGCTTTAGTGAAATCTACAAATGCTAAATGTGTTTCTAAGTTCATTCCTTTCGTTTTTCAAGCAGCAGTTTGACAGAGAATGCTGAATATCTATACAAGATCTACCTTGCCAAAACCTGTTCTGATATTCCAGAAGAAAATTTTCACTTTCAAGTTTTAATCTCTTATTTAAATTCTGGCAGGTATTTAATAGACTAATGCCGCTGGAGTATCTATTTTAGTTTATTATATTTATATTTTATATTGTTTGTAGTACATAGTTCTGGATGATTGGGAAAGAAGGCCTCTCTCCTTAAATCTACTAGAGGAATGAATGAATAATTCTGTGAATTTTACCTACAGAACAATATATAGATCGAAGTGTAATATCATCTTTGTAAGAATTTCTGTCTTCTTGATTTTTCACTGAGATTATCGACAATACAAGTGAACTCAGATTCTACACATTCTTCAGGGGGACTGAATAACTGATGTTAAGTGAAAAATCAATGCGAAAAAAAATGAAGAGACTGAAAAAAAAGTGTGTAAATGACAAGAAATGCCTAATTACAGAGTAAACACAGGATTTGGCTATATTTGGGAACCAATCTGACTATGCAATTACTGCAACTCTCTTTTTATTTTCCTCAATTTTGCTGGCCCAAAACATTTCATTACCATCATGGAATTTTGTTTTTCTCCAATTAGTTTTAGTTTACTTTTCGAACTTGTACCAAATACTGTTAAGTCCCTTTTAAATTGTTTGTAATTTATTTTTCCTTTATTATTTTACGAATTATTAAATCTTCCTATTCTCAGACATCTACTCTAATTTTTTTTAAGCAATATCAATTATATGTATTACTATGTAGCTTGCTAGGCTGATACAGCTTCGGCTTACTTCATTTAGCCATCACTTTCAGATTCTTGTTGAGCCTCTCTACAGTAGGGTGGATCGAAAATGGGCTAATTTTTTTTTAAATTCAAAGTTGGATAAGGGAAAAAAGTTTTATTATGTCCCAATACTTAAGCACAAAAAATTTCAATTTTCTAAAAATATTTTTAGCCGAAATGCAGTGATCTTGAATTTTTAGAATTTTGTAAAATTATTGCAATTTTTTAGTAAATAATTACAGTAAACACACAAATACTGCTCACTTATTTTTTCCGGAATTTAGTGAAGAAGAACTGGGGTGCACGCATTATTTGAAATATGGTTGGTACTGCTTAGCCTCAACACTGGATCCTCTATGGGAAGATGGCAATGGCAACAATGATTCTTCCGCTAGTGATGATGATGAATAGAGGTAAGAAGCATGTAATTATTGACTTTAATATTTTATTGCACATCTTAACATTAAATTGGTAAAAATTGTAATTTTTTTTTTTTTTTTTTTTTTTTGTAGATAGAGTCCTGGATGCTTCTACATCATGTGAAGATTATGACATGTTTCTTAAAACAAATGTTATTTTATTTAGTTTTGGAGTAGAATTGAATCGCTTATTTCGAGAAACCAGTCAAACGCCAAAACAAGAAAAAATGAGCTAAAGGCTATGCCTATGAAGATATACGTACTTTTTAGTGTTGAAAACATCAAATGCCATCCTCCTGTAATGGTCAGGCATTATGTTGAATTTCGTGTTTAGGACAGAAACCAGTCAAGCGACAGCTCTTGGCTGGTTTCTGCAGTAAACTGTGGGTACATTTTGTGTTCATAGTTTTGTGACCAAATGATTGAAAAAGTGTTTTGTGGTTAATGTAGTGGTTTTTTAATAATAATAATAGACCTAGACCGTAGTGAAATGTCTCAAAGTTCAGAAGATGAACCAGTACCTAAAAGGTAACAAGGAGCGGTAAACAAAAACGCTTATAAACATAATAGTATTCACAATGCAAGGATAAAAGGAGAAGGCTATGTTTCTTATTCTGGCAGGGAAGTACCTCAGAAAACCAAGCCCGACATTCTCACTTGTAAGTGCAATGCGAAATGTAATTTAAACATTGATGAGGAAGTGATAAATGAAACATGAAGGTATTTGCATTCTCTTGAAAATAAAAACTCTCAAAATAACTATATTCAGACTTTGGTTGAGGTTACTGAAGTTAAGCATATATGTGAAAAAAACAAGCTCCAGAGCCATAGTTGGCAATGAAAATGTTCATGAAGGCACTTTTAAAGGATCTCATTCTTACAATTATAATTTAAGGACTGAAACAAGTTTGCAAGAATGTGTTTATGAAAATTCATGGTATTTCAACAGATTAGGAAGAATTTGTCAGTTATTGCTTGAAAATACTACCCCTAATGACATTACACATTTTCTTTTAGAAATATGAGTTTTATAACACAATCCTAAACAATTCGAGAATTATGCCTTAAAAATACGTTTGCACCACTTTTTTATTGCAGAGACCAGTTAAGTGGAAAACTTTTTCGTGTTTTTTACAGCTAAGTTAAAATGCACAAAATAATTTTCCTTAGAAAAAAGTATTGAAATCTGTACTACTTCCAGCAAAAAATATTAAAACCACTACCAAACCATTTAGTCTGATGCTAGACAGTTTTTTTTATTTTCCCACAATTGTGTAACTTGGCACTTGACTGGTTTCTGAAATAAGCGATTCAATTAATTTCTTGTAAATAAAACACAAATTTTTTTTTTCCCCTTCTAACATTAGGGTGTGCGGATTACTCTATGGCATGGAATATTTGTGTATATAGTGACACCTCTCCTTACAGACACCTCCAAGATACGGACAGATTTTTATGTCCCAACTGAAATAATGAAAAATTTATCTCTCGTTTACAGACACTCTCAGACACGGACATGGACAGCTGTTTCACAGCCCTAAAGCTTTCTTTACCTCCTGACTGCGGACAGAACTTGGTTTTCAAGACCTAATGTGTTACAAAAATGGAAAATTTAGTTTTGAGAACTGTACAGAAATTCC
Organism: Periplaneta americana; assembly: GCF_040183065.1. NCBI lineage: Eukaryota > Metazoa > Arthropoda > Insecta > Blattodea > Blattidae > Periplaneta > Periplaneta americana. The sequence continues at coordinate 152,830,108 of NC_091131.1, read as the reverse complement.
TTAACATGAAACATAACATAAGGGCCTCGTAGGCTACCACTAGCCCAGCCGGCTACCCCTTGCTAGCTGGAAACGGGTGGATAAACAGACATAAAATTTAACCTGTCTGATGGGTCCAAGGTTTCCGCGATCGTGAAATTGTATTCAACACATGATCGGGTTAGTAGGGTTATTCTCTTCACTTCAATCAGTTGTTCTGTTTCCAGAGACATGGCACCTGAACGTAAAGGTTAAGTTGAAAACTGTAAATTACAGTGCTGCATAACTGTACAGTAGACCTAGAATAAAATTGCATGGCACAGTACTATATTTTCCTTTTTCGGTTTTATCTACTGTAGTTCAAAGTTGCAAAGAATTTACTGCAGTACAGTAGACTGTATTTAGAATTAAACTACAGTAATACATTTCATTTAAAGCGTGAAGGGATACATAATGCATATTATAAATTTACTGTTAGATTGGGGATCCTCCCTCCCAATAAAGGACACCTCCCAGATGCGGGCAGATTGTTACATCCCTTCAATGTCCGTAAATGAGATGTTTCACTGTATATGGTATTTGACAGCCTTCTGCTTGACTATCTACGTATAGACTGTAACCTGAAGTTGTTATGGCTCATTTAAAAGTGCAAGAATAGATCGTGATCATTACTATTATCCTTTGATACAGACCCAGGAACAAAATTGGGACCATTTGAATTTTTCAAGTTCCAGTTATAACATACTGTGCATGCTCAGTGTGCAAATTTTGTTTCCAGGTCTGTACCTAATTTGAAATTAATGTTAATATTTTTGTATTATTAATAAAAATCAGTTGTTAAATATATTCATTTTATTCATTAACTTACAAATCTTGTACTTTGGCATTATTTTTTACTCTTTCCAATCAAAATTTAGATATGGGGATCGAGGGGGGGGGGGGAGGGGGGAGAAATCTCCGAAAATTTTGAAAAATAATTCTAGTTTGAAATGGTTAAAAATTGAAGTATGGCTTCCGTGTTTAGACTACATCAACTCAGAAATCTCCTCATGGAGGTGGCTAGCAATGACATACACTAGAACCCCGATTATCCATCACCCTATTAACCAATCAGTGGATTATCCGACTGTCTTTCTGTCCTTTTTTATGCAGAACAAATATGAAGCTCTATACATTGTTAGTACATATTTCTTCTAAAAATGGATATTAGAAGCCTTTATGTATAAAAATGCTTCTGAGAGCTTCTGGCAATAGCAACAGTTACTTGTGGGAAGGGGTGTTTTTCTCAACTTGTAAAATAGTCACTATCTGCTTTCAAAGAAATGACACCAAGAACCTTTACACAGTTGCAAACCCATGCACCATCCTACAGTGTTGGAGTGGCCATATTGTTTAACTTCTATGCAAAATGTCTTTCACAAATGTCGAAAGAAAATGTGTGCTGTTTAGTAGCGGGGGGGGGGGGGGAGAGGAATGCAAGTAATTGACAGGTTTAAAAAAAAAAAAAAAAAAAAAAAAAAAAAAAAAAAAAAAAAAGGATAAAGTGTATATAGTACTAGAATGCTATGTACTACACGAGACATGTTAAACACAAGACCACGGAGAAAATTATGAAACTCTAGATCTATGTATTAGACCTACACCTATGCACTTAATTTATGAAAATCTTTCATGGTACGGATTATCTGAGTTTTTCGATTAACCGTTCAGTCCTCCCCCTTCATTACCGTGGATAATAGAGGTTCTATTGTACATCCCTCTCTTGCTCCCACTCACTCACTAACAAATAATATTTTTAATTACGCAGAAATACAATAGGCATATACACCATTGCAAAGGCCTCCCAAAAAAGATTCAAGTTCTTGAATCACCTCCTACATTTGTATTGTATTGTATTGTAGTGACTGATTAGATCCTATATTTGTATTAGCTACCAAATCTGAAAGGTCTATATTGTTTTCTTTTACTTCGCTGGAGAAGACACCAGCAATATTATTGGCTGTTGCTGACCCAATTAAAAATGCATGACCGAGATGTTACATTTGCTGCCCACTTCTATTCTAGGATAATATCTACTCTTCCATTTTCATATCCCTCTGACTTCCAAACATCATAAGCATTAGGTCTTTTTTTCCATCGAACTATATGGAATGGGGCTTTACTACATTTGCCATTTCTTTACTTCTTAAAACTTTCGATTCTAGCAATCTCTCTTTGTATTTGTTTACCTGTCAATTATTATGTTAGACATTTTATTTTGGCTCACTTTCTAGAACTTCAGTAGCAATAGCTGTAACTTTTCTTGATGTGATGTCAGCTCTGTCCTTCACTTTGCTAATGCTGGGAGAGATTTTCTCATTTGCAAGGTACATCTTCTCTTCAGTTGTATTTTGACGGTTCTAAGGATACTTCCAAAGCAAATTGGGATCTTTTTTCCACTGAAGAGTCTAACGAGTCGGTAGACATGGTGATGGTACTGGCAGAGGGGTGGTCGAAAGATTAGCCAGATATTGCTTCTTGCTTTTTGCTCATCTCAGTGATACAATTTATTTATTGTTGTAACAACGATTTTGGCAATCACCATTTTTCTATATATTCTTTTATGTGTTAAAAAATTTCTTTCCATTTGAGAAACTTCGTTGTTCTTGTCACAATGGCACATAGTGAAATCTGGACACTTACAAGTCGCAATATTAAACAATTTCCCATCATTCACTTTAAATTATAGAATCTTATTTGCCCTTCCACTTCCCCTATTACAATCAAATTCTAAAACATCTCTTACTTTTCTGTACAGACCAAGAAACAAAATTCAGATGGCCCAAATTTTGTTTCTGGGTCTGTACCAACTGTTGATGATCACAGATATTCGATGGATAGAAACTACGGGAATTGAAGCATTTTTCTAATTATCTTCTCATTTTTTCCTATCTCACTTGAAATCACATTCTCGGCTGGTTCTTTGTTTCCACTCCCCTTCAACTGTTGAGATCTTCTTTTGGAGTTCCTAAAATCTTGTCTGTTCTCGTAACACATTTCTCCCTAGTTGATTTAGCCACCATTTCTTCTGTTTTATAATGCAAAGACACAACAGCAGTAGAGCAAAACAAACTACTACACTGCGAGGCATTATCAAGACTGTACTGTTTGCCAGGCAAATTTCAGTACTGAGTCACCCTCTCAAAACCGGCCCCCCATCCCACAACTCTTACAATAGCACCATTTTCTGAACCCCTGTAAGCTATTAGAAGGTACAGTCAACAATAAATATTGACACTTAATATTTTAGGAGAAAAATTCGCTCCGGCGCCGGGGATCGAACCCGGGTCCTTGGTTCTACGTACCAAGCGCTCTGATCACTGAGCTACACCAAATTCAATCCACAGCACCAGATCGAATCTTCCTCCTTCGATGTTTCCCTTTGTGGCCTGGCTCCAAGTTAGGCATATATATGTTGACGTGTATCCAATGTCAACTGCCATTATACTAGGAGCGCACTCAGCTGAGTGACATGTTGGCCGGGAATCCGTAGGAGGAAGGTTCGATCCGGTGCTGTGGACTGAATTCGGCGTAGCTCAGTGGTCAGAATGCTTGGTATGTAGAACCAAGGACCCGGGTTCGATCCCTGGCACCGGAGCGAATTTTTCTCCTAAAATATTAAGTGTCAATATTACAGATAAATTCTGTAGGACAAATTAGTATATCTATAATAAATATTGAGTCAAAATTACGTCGAATAGAACCTAAAATTTCATTATTTTTATTTATATTATTCAAAATTATTTTTATTTATATTATTCAAACTTTATGTCTATTGTGCTTCAGTGACAATTTATTCTATGCGAAAAAGTTTTCGTGTGCTTCAATACAATGACATTTTGCAACTTTCTATCCCTATTCATAATAAATATTCGAAAAAAAATTTTCGATCCACCCACCCTACTAGTCGGCCTGGGTAGCGTAATTGGTATAGCACTGGCCTTCTGTGCTCAAGGTTGTGGGTTTGATACCAACCCAGGTCGATGGCATTTAAGTGTGTTTAAATGCGACAGGCTCATGTCAGTAGATTTACTGTCATGTAAAAGAACTCCTGTGGGACACTGGCAATACTGATATAACCTCTGCAGTTGTGAGCGTCATTAAATAAACCATAATTTAAATTTTCCATCCAACTCTACAGTTATCACCTACTTGATAATACCACACCTAGTGACAGTGACGTGGATTGAACACACTAAACCAGCAAATAAAGTGTAAAACATCCACACTTTTTTCACTAAGTGTTGTAAATAAAATCTATCAAAGAGACTGTCGAAGTAACAATATTGAACTGACCTGAAGCAATAAGCATCAACTCCAGTAATGGTCTGCGCATACTGTGCAAGCTTCAGACCCAGTTCTGTTTCTGGAGCACCACCTCCAGCAATAAGGGCCCTGGAACAAAATACATCATACCTGTAGTGTCCTGATATTTTTTGGAATGAAGGTAAATTACGTTTAAATTATACAGGAAACTGTAAGTGTTTTTCCTGTAATTCATTCATTCATCATTCCACAAGATCAGCAAGTTCCATTGAATGCTCCACATATACAATTTATTAAGGAAAACACTGGCTCAGAAAAGAATGTCAAATCATTTACACTCAGATGTGTTGTACAACATTCATACGGACATCACTGCCACAAACAAAAACTTATTAGGCCCTATTGCAAAAACAATAGCAAAAAACTCATCATGTTATTAGCACTTCCTCCCAAAAGAAGTTTCCAAAACTCGAATCCTAGTATCTCCTACAACTGGCAGTTTAGTCATAACACAATTTTAAGTTCCATCTGCAGCAATCAGAAGAGGATTAGCTTATTAAAAGATTAAAAAAAAAATATATATATTTTTATTTTTTCAGTTAATATTTATTATTTTTAAATAATCATAACTTAATTTACAATGCTAAAAGAATAGGGTGTATAAATAGTATATGTACCAGTATTCTTTTTAGAGAATCCGTAATGTTATTTTCATATTTCTTAAGTTTCCATGCTATCAAACTCAAGTTTTCGTGAGTTATAAATTCAATGCAGTGAAATGCATTACAATATAGAGTAGGCTAGAAAGACATCAACGAGAAATCAAGTATCATTGAAATCTTACACTGTACCGACATTTCAATGCAACAAAGTACATAATATAACACAGAAAATGAACTTTTATATAATTTTGCTACAGAATAAATACTACTTTTAAAATTCCTAATATACATGATTTCATTAAACACAGAATAAATATGGGAAATGCCTGTTATTATTCGGTTGAGAAGCTTTTGTCATCTAGTCTGCTGTCAAAAAATCTGAAAGTTAGAATTTATAAAACAGTTATATTACCGGTTGTTCTGTATGGCTGTGAAACTTGGACTCTCACTTTGAGAAACAGAGATTAAGGGTGTTTGAGAATAAGGTTCTTAGGAAAATATTTGGGGCTAAGAGGGATGAAGTTACAGGAGAATGGAGAAAGTTAAACAACGCAGAGCTGCATGCATTGTATACTTCACCTAACATAGTTAGGAACATAAAATCCAGACGTTTGAGATGGGCAGGGCATGTAGCACGTATGGGCGAATCCAGAAATGCATATAGTGTGTTAGTTGGGAGGCTGGAGGGAAAAAGACCTTTGGGGAGGCCGAGACGTAGATGGGAAGATAATATTAAAATGGATTTTAGGGAGGTGGGATATGATGGTAGAGACTGGATTAATCTTGCACAGGATAGGGACCAATGGTGGGCTTATGTGAGGGCGGCAATGAACCTCCGGGTTCCTTAAAAGCCAGTAAGTAAGTAATATACATGATTTCAATGTCACTGAAGCCATTTTGCAAAGCTATATAAAGTGAAAATTCCACCATTCCATTTGTATAATTTCACCGGATACACTGTTCAATTTGTATAGTCCAAGTAAAAGATTTACATGAACAATATTAAATTATGTCACATCAATTGTTCAGATTTTTTATTCTGAAGAGTGATCTTGAGAGAGAAAAAGTTTTCAAGAAAAGAAAATGCAGAAGTCTGACGAGGTTTTTGCACTGTACAGTATACTTCTCATCTGGCCAAACCTAGAAAGGTTTGACAGGATTTGATAAACTACACTTGTGGAAAAAAGAGAGATGCAATAGAGGAGGCAAGACCTGTCCTGTGATCGTATCATGTCATGGCTATATCACCAGTGGGTATGGAGGAAGGAGATGGGTTTTAGCCTGAGATTAAATTCCGTGTTGATAGATTCATAAGATATTTACTATCATGAAGCAAAATCACTTTCTGATAGCTCATTCTTTCCTCTTATGTGTCCACATGCCAGGTCTCGCGCCTCCCCATCAATACTTTATAATCATGGTTTGCAATGTGGAGTGTAGTATGACATTCACCTGTTATTAACAATATAAATTCTACCAGTACAATTCAAATATGTATAGTTGGCACAAGAATGATTGGGCACATGGTAGTTTATAGTATCTCAAGTACATGTGCACTTGCACAAAGACTTGACACAATGTTCACAACCTGCTTAATTAAAATAATTATTAGTTACTTAAATCCTCCCATTCCTAAGTTTGCTACATCATTCTTAAAAATAAAAGTGATTAAACTGCATTAATTCAGTATTCTGTTCATTTTCATCAATTAAAATGAGAACATTAAACATACCAAATCACATATATATTTAACATTCTAAGATTGGTTGACATATACTGTACATACAGCTGCTACAGTCTCACATTTGACTGGTGACTTGGTGGCTCCATATTAGAGATAGATTTATGATTTTTGAGATACTTAGCTTTCAAATGCTGGTATGAGAATACATTTTTAACGATTGATATACACTTCCCAGCTTTCCCTATACTTGCAGATATCTTTATCGTTAAATTTGTTCACAGATTTTATTTTTTCATATCCACTCTTAATCATCTCGTTTCTAGGTTTCTTGGGAACCCGGAGGTTCATAGCCGCCTCACATAAGAACAGCACTGGTCCCTATCCTGAGCAAGATTAATCCAGTCTCTATCATTAAATTCCACCTCCCTAGAATCCACTTTAATATTATCTTCCTATCTATGTCTTGGTCTCTCCAAAGGTCTTTTTTCCTCAGGTCTCTCGACTAACACACTATATGCATTTCTGGATTCACCTATAAGTGCTACATGCACTGCCTATCTCAAATGTCTGGATTTAATGTTCATAATTATGTTAGGCAAAGAATACAATGCGTGCAGTTCTGCGTTGTCTTTCTCCATTCTCCTGTAACTACATCCCTTTCACAACTATACAGAACAACCAGTAATATAACTGTTTGCAACCAACTAGGGACAGTGGCTTGAAAGTTACATTGCTGCCAGAAAAGTCACTGACAAGTGCTCAAAGACTTTACTGCCTCACATATGCAACAGAGATGTTGAATTTCACGTGAGAGGATGTAATCTTCTCTGACAAAGTCACATTCTCGACTGCAAATGAGCTGATTTGAGCATACTGTGCACCCAATAGCAGATTTGAATCTACATACAGAAATGACTGTTATTATTCACTGTTGGAATAAGATCACTTCCCACAATGCTAGGATGCTGCTGAGATTCCCCACAAGTTCTCAACGCCACGCTAGAGCTTCTGATCTGCATCTAATTCCAGCTCTATATATGAATGTTATCGTGTAGGACAGCATATTCGTTTCCAGCAGGTTCTTACTTTACTATCAGTTTAACAGGTCCACTTAGGAGCAAAAGATCGAGACAATACATTGGCTCCCGAATTTGTCTGACCTAAATCTCACTCAAAATGCTTGGGACATAATGAAGACTGTGGAAACGCCAACTTGTCAACAAGGAGGCATCTAGTCCATGATTCTGGACATTAAGAAAAACTCACACTCAGAGGATTATTTCGACACTTATCACGTATATGTCTGATCAATTCCGAGAAAACCTTTGAATAGGGACAGAATATTTTGCAATATTTTCTGACATTTTGTGCATCCGCACATGAACCCGGCTTCTATTAAACAGCTTCCTGATAAATGAATCGGTACAATCCATACAGTGAAAGCTGTGGTTGTGCATGTCAGTATGATAAACAAGGTTCCTTCCTCAGCTGCAAGTAGATATTTCATCTTATCTGTGACAACTGGCATGAAACAGGACATCATAGATTTGGATGATGATGGCAAACATGCATTTCTTTTTTTCATTTTGTTGATGTGATCATTAATGATTAATGTCATATCTCCTGCCATGCAATATTCAAAACACAGTCAGATGAAGTACACACTACTTTATAAGGACATTTTTTTTCATTGAATGTACACTTTTTCTTCGTCATTTCAATTCAATACTCAACAGTATGTCCACAATTCCATAAATATTAAACCTTTGTTACAATATAACTTTCGTTGTAGCTTTGAATCTGAACACGACTAACTGGATACTAGTGGGCTATCCAAAGTAGACAGGGTAGTACAGGGCTTATGACTTGTACTTCAATGTTCATGCATCCACGCACACGTAACTTAGTTTTTTTTTTTTTATTTTTATATTAAGTCCTATTTGATTCTTTCAGTCATAATTATATAAGCACTAGTGGCTTGTGCAGCAAATGCTGCTGCAAATTAAGTTCGTTAGACGTTCAAATAAAAAATTTTTCAGATTTATTTTCAATGAAGAATACTTGTCTTTTTGGTAGTTATTTGCTTCCATAATAATGAAACATACTCCCTCTGAATGGATTTTTTAGGCCAAATACTTTTTCTTGAACCTATCCAACTTCAGTTTTTGAGTTTCAATGCGAAAACGCAAGTATCAATGTCAGGACGATAGCAGTAGCTATTTCAGGTCATTGTAGATTGTAGGCAAAAGTTAAAAAAGTCAGGTTTGCTAAGCTTTCGAACAATAGCATTTTCGTATAGTTGCTGCATGTAGAACTTGAAATGTAGAGCGTAAAATCATTTTATCCTACTAAGAGATCTTGCTGAAATGATCTGGAGAATACAAAATTTTCTAGGCCTCTTATTTTATCAGTAAGTAATACCTTTTTAATTTTCTAGGCCTCTTATTTTATCAGTAAGTAATACCTTTTTATCTTTCCTTAGGAACTGTAATTTTTGCGCTCTCTCGAGCCAATACTGAAGACAATGACACATATCAATATCTACACTACACCGCCATTAAGTATATGAAAAACCCAACCCCACTGGGTTAATAAGTATAAAAATATTTGATTTTTAATAACAATATTATTGTCTTACTTAAGTTTTGTAGTTATATATAGCAGCCACTCAGTAAATTATAGAAATGAAGATCTAAATTAAGATATTCTCTACATTTACTTACATAACCTCAAAATGTTTCACTTTCATGTCATCAATATAGCATCATTATTATGTACAATTAATGAAAAATAGACGCATCATGATATTAACTATAATAATATTTAATTTCTAATGGTAATAATGTCATCAAACCACCTCAGGTTTCGTAGATTTGAATATACAATACACAGCTGTACTCAGAAAATTATACACTGTAGAATCAGTTTTTAATAACAAATTGAATTGAGTTCTAAATATGTCGGCAATCGTGTAATAGCCTATTGTTTATTGTAGTGTGTGTTTTGTTCTGAAATTCAATCAAGTCGGCCGTGATTCAATAAAATTAGTTCTCAAAACTGATAACAGATGGATTTTGGAAAATAGGAGAATTATGTAGGAAAATTGACATTTTACTGAAAACTACTATTTTTCCGAAAAACTTTGGATGGCCAGGCATGAAAGTGAGGGGTCACTCATTAAAATCCGTTCAGCTGTTTTCCCGTAATTTCCATTACCAGTTCAAATTTTTTTTATATATATATATATATATGCAGTAACAGAATCATACTGCCCATCATTTTGCGAGAAAATGAAACCGCTCTCAAAACATTTTCACCAGTGCAAGGAAACCAAGATATGCAAGGAAACAGAGACATTTTTGTGTCACGGAAAAAACTTATCAGGACACTAGAACTTCTGGTCACCCTGCTCATAACCAAAATGGAGATACTGTATTTACAATTTATTTTTCTGTTTTCTATGATTGTGAATGAAGAATGAAAGAAAAAAAAAGTTTTAGTAAAAGTTGTTTCGTTTTAAAAGTCCTATCCAAAGATACCTTACACAATCTACATTCTGTTTGAAAAGTTGACTCTAGTTACCTCTACTTCCAGTTCGTTAAAAAAAATGGAAGTATCACCAAACGACTCTTTATATACTGATTTTAGTAATTATATTTCTTTTTGCAAAAACCTAGAATCATGTAGTTTTCGAGAAAATGGAGTGATAAGGATACTTTGAAGCTCCCTGCATACAGTGGTGATATTTGGCCGGTTGTTAAATTAATTCTAGGTAATATCTGCAATTACCATGGACATATGAGGCGTTCAGAGCTAAAGTGGATCGTCACAAATTTTCATAAATTCAGTTTAATTAATTTTCTGATTATCTGAAGTTGGATCTTTTCCGAGCAGTAATGGATCAAGTCTTAATTCCAAGCATTCGCTGGTAGGTGGCACCAGTCACTTTTGACTCAGATTATTTGTTTACGATGTCCTGAGCCATAGTGGATCAAGTCACCAAAGTGTTGCGTAAATTAACATCACAATTGTTTATATTTTATAAATCTAGAATTTGAGAATGGTGAAATAAAATTATTGCTAGTCAAATTAGACAATCCACTAGAGCAAGTTAACTTTAAGTTCTATTATCTCAAAAGTACATCTCATGGACTTGATCCACTTTAGCTTTGAACGCCTCATATACCGTATATATTTAACATAAGTACTGTCTTCGCACTACGAGTTGGCGCGGGGAGCAGATAGGCGGGACGGGGGAACTTTATGCTATGCTCTGACCTGAAAACTTCGGTCCACTTACTTGGCTACAAGGGAACGAAGTCAGACATAAAAGATTCCGCATCTTCGGTATTGTTCTATGACTATCATAACATTTTTCGAAATTGTTACAGAATCATCTGTCCATGATAATAGTCTGTTTATGTTCCAGCCTTGTATATTAACTCGAATCTCTCAACAAAGCCATTAGCCCCACCGCCCCCACCCTGATGGACAATAATAAGTCTTCTGGTCACATTCATGGTAATCAAAACTCCTGTAACATTTTTATCCTGCCAGCACTTGGGAAAAGTTAAATTGGTAGGCCTATCTATTCGCATCTCGTCCAGGTACAAAATCGGGTTTTCCACTTCAATAAGGTTTCTTATTTGCTGTAGATATCTTCAAATATTCTAATTTACAGTGTCTTCCTCTTCAATTATTTTTTTTCTCGATGCACACTTTTTCCACCTGAAATCTTTTTCCTTCAGTATTCGTATTAATGTTGTCTTTCATTTCAAATCAATTCTCTCTTGTAGCAGGGGTAAAAGCTTGTTACTACTTTTTCTTTTTAGTTGGTTATTTAACGACACTGTAATAACTATGTACTAGCTTCTTCAGTGTCGATTGAATTGATGATGGCGAGATGGTAGCAGATCAGCAGGCAAACACGCTATCTCCTGAGCTACGCCGGTGGCCTTCATTCTTTTTTCAAGTAAAATTCTCAATATGTCAACCTCTGGTCAAAGTCATCTACATTTGCGTTTCGGTAGTCTGGACGTTTCCGTTTTTTTTTCTCCCTCAGGTGTCGACAACGCACTTTCTTCTGTGCAGTCTTTCATTTCATTCCTTACACGCTGTATTGTTCTTGTGGACAGATTAGAGTACTTTTCTGCCTTTGGTGTAGGTTTCGTAAGAGGAATGCAAAGGCACCGTTGTTCTTTTTCTTCATCACACAATTAATTTACACTTGCAATAATATTCCTTGCTTCGCTATAGATTGTCAATCCTTGTTTCCTCTTTGTCGACATATTTACAATAAACAAAAAACTGCTATAAACCTAAACTAACAGTATGCAATAACATAAATTCTATTAACTATATTATTATCAACACTATTAACACTAAAAGCAAACGATAACTAAAGCAGTACAAAGACTTGCGGTATACTGAAAACAATCGTCCTGTTGAAACTAATAAAACACTACAATAAAAACCCCACTATTATTTCACAAAGTCGCAAAGACTCTTAAGACATGTGTAGTAGATGTTTGTGAAACAGGAATACTGCAGTGAACAGCGCGGTGCGCATGCGCGACTGTTTCCCCTCCGCCCGTCTAAGTACTTCAGGCGACTTCTCCTGGCGTGACAACAGTACACAAGAGAGAACTGATTATTAAACTTTTTAAATATCACCACTGCCTGCATATATAGATTGTCCTCGCTAAACAATATCCACAGGAAAGTTTTATAACTCAACAACCAGCAAATTTATCCAAGTGCTGTTTGCTGCAAAAGACAGAGGAATTTGCTAAGTTTTTATGGTGATCAATAAATCACGAAGAATGGATTTATGGTACTGCCACCACAAAAACTTAGTGAGAAAAAATATTTTGGCTTAATGTTTTTTCTTCAGGTAGACACACTTAGCAGCTGCCTGCAGCTACTGAGAATGTGTTCTAAGCACAGCATTGGGACTTTGTTATTTGTGCTATGGAGAGACCAATCATTTTTGTGCTGACTGTACAACATAATTATTGTGACAGAGACTAACACAGCATATCTCCGCATCTGTGGCTCAAGCGGTAGTATACTGGTCTTTCATTCAGGAGGCTTGGGTTCAATTCCAGGCCAGGATGGAATTTGTGCTGGACAAGGAAATGTTGCAGTGTTTTTCTCAAGAGTACTATTTCCCTCTATTATTCCACCAGCACTCTTCACCTCCCCTCATTTCATCTATCATCTGCAATAGTTAAATATAGGGCAGGATGTAGCATGAGTTTCTTGTATTCATATACGAAGGGTTTGGGGCTCCTGGCCCTGGGGCTTATCGGGTTCTCATCAGGAGATGGAACCTAACTCTTACAAGACTGAGATAGGAAGGCATGTAAAGTGAAATTTCAATATGATTACCAATATAACAATAATAAATACCCTTTACTTACTTAATTACTGGGTTTTAAGGAACCCGGAGGTTCATTGCCGTCCTCACATAAGCCCGCCATTGGTCCCTATCCTGAGCAAGATTAATCCATTCTCTACCATATCCCACCTCCCTCAGATCCATTTTAATATTATCTTCCCATCTACGTCTCGACCTCCCTAAAGGTCTTTTTCCCTCTGGCCTCCCAACTAATACTCTATATGCATTTCTGGATTCGCCCATACGTGCTACATGCCCTGCCCATCTCAAACGTCTGGATTTAATGTTCCTAATTATGTCAGGTGAAGAATATAATGTGTGCAGTTCTGTGTTATGTAACTTTCTCCATTCTCCTGTAACTTCATCCCTCTCAGCCCCAAATATTTTCCTAAGCTCCTTATTCTCAAACACCCTTAACCTATGTTCCTCTCTCAAAGTGAGAGTCCAAGTATAACATTAAAATATTATAATACTGGCATTAATTTTATTAATGTAGTGTAAAATTCTCCTCGATTTTACGATACTCTTAATAATGATAAACCTCTCCATTATGATTACTTTTAGAGTCCCCATTACATACATTTCTCCTGATATGATGACAAAATAGGTCACAAAAGAGTAAATTATAAACTACAGTAGACCTACTCAGTCATTTAAAGAGTCGACTCAAACTCCTGGACCTTGAAAATCCTGCTACCACCATCAACTATAATTTTTGTCCCTGTCATCCCATTCAGAACAGCTCTGGAACTTAACAACCCTCTTGCCAAACAGGTGTACAGCACTGATGTATGAAGCTCCTCCTTCTGCCTCTTTGGCCGTGCACCGTCAGTGACCAGTGTTTTTCTTTGGTACCATAGTCTGTTGTGTTTTAAATTACGTACATATCAGGTGGTTGTTAAACAACAACTCTTTAGTACGATTCTTGGCATCTCTCCGTGCAGTCCCTACCCGGAGAAACTGAGGGACTCCATGAATCAGAAGCAGTGAAAAATATAGTGGGACTGCGTTGGTGTTAATGCAGCTTATGTGGGTACCTCTTTGTTACTTGTTAGCTTAAACAAGTTTAAGCCCCCTCACCACGACAAGGTGAGTACCCCTCATTTATCGTGAAAAACAACAACTGAATAGACTATAGTGGACTTTATGTTGTCAGCAAACAGCTGGATACATTAAGAAGATTGATTTAAACAACAACTCTGATTATGAGAAGGGAGTTGAAATGTTGTCAACTGCTTTAACGAATTATGGTGAATGGTTTGATGACATTGTTCCACCTGCAGAAGAATACTCTGCAAATTGAGACTGTTGTTTTTCCTGAATGAAAGAAAACATTGCAGAGGAAATTCAAAGCAAACATATGGTAGATGAGGCAGGGGAAGAAGAAGAATAAAATGTGAATCTACCGACCTCAACGCCATTATAAGCTACTGCTTCCTATGAAGCTAAGTTTCTTGCAAATATCCCTTGTGTTCCAGAAGGTCATTTAGTGACTGTCTACGCAAAAATAAGATCTTTGTATGTTCCCCTCTCCATAAGAAGAAATGTAAAACAGACTGTCACTAATGACTTCTTCAAAAGAGGACTAAGAACAAAATTTAGGACAATTTGTTATCTTTTCATGGTTTCTGTGACCAATGTGCAAAATGTGTTTTTTCAAAAAGAGCAAAAAGTGAGTGCACATAATGCATAGTAGGCCTACATTATTGTACTTAACAGTAAGATAAAAATTTCACGTGTTGAAATAAAACTCTAGTTTTTCTTTATATTTGAACGTAAAATAATGAGAAGAATTTATGGACCTGTTTTGGATAACGGCATGTGGAGAATTCGATATAATGAGGAAATCAACCAAGTTATTAAAGGAGAAGATATAGCAAGATTTATAAAATCACTAAGGCTGCAATGGCTTGATCACCTAGAATGGATGAATGAGAATAGAATACATCTAAAAGTGTTTAAAGCAAGATGTTATTCAACAAGAGAGAAAGACCGAGAATATGATGGATGGCTGGATGGAAGATCTGAAAATTATGAACGTGAGGAGCTGGAGAGAAAAGATTTGAAATAGAAGAGAATGGGCACTGATTATGAAGGAGGCCAAGGCTCACATACGGCTGTAGTGCCGAGTAGTAAGTATTTTTCTTTATAATTTTTGTTTTATGCTAAAAAACCCAGATCTCATATTGTAGAATATATAAGATAAGACAATCTCTAGGGAAAAAAATGAAACTCTCTGCATCTTAATCCACAGCTAATTCCCGATTTACCACGAAAATCGTCTGTGGTTGCATTTAGATTGGCAACAGGCCATGATTGTTTGGCCAGGCACCTGCATAGAATTGGAATATATCAGTCCCCTAACTGCCCATTGTGCAACTCAAACCAAGAAATGGATTCGGAACACCTCAAAATCTGTGCTTCAATGGCTGGCCATGATAATATCTTTGAAAAATATTGGAGTGCAAGAGGTCAAATGACTTTATTGTCAAACGCCTGGCATTAGAAAACAACAACATATTGTAGAATATGTTCAAAACCAACCTCTCAGGCTCATTACTGGTGGAATCAAAACAACTCAAATAGATTCTATGAGATTCCTCACTAATATTAACAGCATCAAAATGACAATAGAAGAAAAAGCACTGATTCAATATGAAAAACTTATCAGATTACCAGGAAACAATTGGCATTCATACAGTCCTCTCTGTAGATTAAAACTCAAAAAAGTTTCATATCCATGGTTCAAGAATTAAACAGAAAATCAATATCCCGAATTTAAAAGAAAACTTACAAATTAAACCAAACCCTTTAACTCTATTAAATATAGAGTATAATCTAAATTTAACAGAAGAAATACTAAAATCAGAATTAAACACTGAAATAATGAAACAATTGTCTTTAGAGACAATTAATATTAGGTACCCTCCACAAAGCTGGCTTCATTTATACACCGATGGATCCTTGATCTCCAGAGAACAAGGTGCCAGTGCAGGTGTTACATGCTGTCTCTTCTCACTTTATAGATCTTTTGGATATGGAACAACAAGTTTTGATGGAGAAATCATTGCAATAAGTGAAAGTCTCAGGAATCTTCTATGCCACATCAATAAACTTAAGAATGCAGTTATACTGTCAGACTCCAAAGCAGCTATTCTATCAATAGTCTCTAAAGACACACTTTCATCTCAAACAGCAGAAATAACTAAAATGCTCTCTCAATTAATGTCACTCAATAAAAGAATTGTATTCCAATGGATACCATCACATTGTGGAATCCTGGGAAACGAGATTGCGGATGCATTAGCAAAGAAGGGCAGCACTGCTAATTACAGACCTGTTACTAAATCTATGTATAACTCTGTGAAGAGATTTATTAAATCTACATACTTAGACTTCAACAAACAAAATTTGATAACAATCTCAAGAGAAAAAATGGAACTCTCTGCATCATAATTCACAGTTAATTCTCGATTTACCACGAAAATCGTCTGTAGCTGCATTTAGATTGGCAACAGGCCATGACTGTTTGGCCAAACACCTGCATAGAATTGGAAAATATCAGTCCCCTAACTGCCCATTGTGCAACTCAAACCAAGCAATGGATTCGGAACACCTCAAAATCTGTGCTTCATTGGCTGACCATGATAATATCTTTAAAAAATATTGGAGTGCAAGAGGTCAAATGACTTTACTGTCAAACGCCTGGCATTAGAAAACAACAACATATTGTAATTAAGCATTATGGATTCCTAAATTATACAGGAGTGGTTCCCTATAGAGTATATCTTCCAATTAGCATTTTTTTTTTTTTGTAAATTCTGAATGTAACAATAAATTCCTCTACATTATTTTTTTCTGGTCCACGTGGTATTGTGATTTCACTGTATAGCACGCACAGTGGGCCAATGTAAGCCTAAGTGCAAGGACCTTCCCAAGTATGTCCCTCAAAAAGCCATAGCAAGGAAAAGACTGCCTGCAGCCACCTATCACCGCATGACAACGACCAACTGAATCACAAAATTTTTTAACACCAAATCTTCAGTTGCCATTGTTCTGAGTACTGTTCGTTTTTTTACCTCACTTTGTTTGAGTTTCATCTCAAACATCCTGTTTGCATTATTCATATCAATATTACTACTGTTAGTATTTCCGCACATTATTATCACTACATTTCTGTTTGTTCGTCATCTGTGGAATTCAAAACATTGATAACTGCTATATGTAATGAACAGTTGTGATAGGCAACTTTGAGAGACAAAGATGACTAGCCTGAATCACTACCGAACTTTGATGAACCTTGTGCTGCAAGAGAAAATAAGAAGGCCTGAATAGGATTTTGAAAGTGCATTAGGGTGTTATTCCATTTAAAGGCCAAATGACATTCACTAGGGACTGCAATACAGAAAAGAAAGTGAAAACTAAAAATACTGTAATGACATGTCTTATGTTCAATGTTTTCTGAAACTAATTCTTTAACATTATTTTTGTTTTATTATGTTTTACGAATTTTCACAGCCCTGCAATATATACTGACTACACTCCAACTCTAGCTACTAGCAACAGGCATCTATAATGAACACCGATCAAAATACCCCTCATTACTGAATAGACTACAGTGGACTTTATGTTGTCAGCAAACAGCTAGATACATTAAGAAGATTGATTGATTGATTGATTGATTTTACGCATTTTAATGGGGTTGGGGACAACTCTCCACAGAAAATTGGCCACAGAGACAACTCGCCACATAATTGAAATTCATATCAAAGACTTAGTCCAGTCTTTCTGGAGACAGCTTCAGACCGAAGGATTGATACAGCAACATAATGTTGAAGAAAATTCAGAATAGAGGGCACAGTTCCACTCACTCTTCTCGCTAGCTTTTGTTCCAGTAGAGGATGTCCATGAAGCATTTGACCAAATTCAGGAAACAGGGGAAGGTGATCTGATTCGGGTATTTGATTTCATAGAAGATAACTACATTAAAAGGCGACATGGACGAGGCAGACAACAGCCACTCTTTGCACCTGATACTTGGAACTGCTACGATCATGTCATTGAAAATCTGCAAAGAACTACTAATACATTCGAAGCTTGGCACAGGAGGTTGAACCTATTAATGGGGAAAGCGCGTCCTTCCTTGTATCACATGCTGGAACAACTGCAGTTGGAAGTGGAAGAAGTGGACAGATGCATAGAGAGGTTGGAAGGTGGTCATTCTCCTACCAAAAAGAAGCAGAAGTACATCGACATGGACAGACGAATATCACATATAGTTGAAGAATACCTGCGGTACAAGGCAGAAGGCACCATCATCCGGTACTTGAGAGCTGTAGGCCACAACCTAGCAGGACATTTTTGAAGCCAAATTTACATGTAAATAGCAATTAACAAATTTAGTGGAATTTACAATAATTAATAATTATTATTAATCTCTGTATACATTTCCACAATATAGAGCTTCTGGAAGTCATGGATTTATCTTTCTACCTCAGTGTGGCAAATTGTCTATTTGTGGCAAATTTTCTATCTGTGGCGAAATGTCTATTTGTGGCGAATTGTCCCTATTACCAATTTTCGGTGGCCAATTGTCCCAGTTACCAATTTTCTGTGGCCAATTGTCTGGAACCGATTTTAATGTTGCCCTGCAACTACCATTTTCTGGCAAGCAGCTTTTCCTTCCCCACTGTATTCTATAAAATTAAACATCTACAAAACTGCTCAAGAGTACACTAGCCTTCTCCAAGAACTCTATAATTACTGTTAACAGTGCAGCAAACTGTCTTCTCTTTGGGCAAGTATAATAGTAATTGTTATAATTGAACATTTAACAATTTACGTTATTAATATCTGAAAAATTTCTAATTTCAAACACATCACTGAGCTACTCTCATATTTATTCTAAAAAAATCTTGCAAAAACACACTCCGATAGTCATGATACTCTAGAGTTCAATACCTTTGTTTGACAAGGCATCGTACTACACACAATGCATCATGGAGAGATCTGTCAGCCTCTTCTAACACCAGTTTGTTGCTGCCTCTAACGAGCACAGTCACTGTGCGCCCTGGATTCTGAATTCCAGTTATCTGAAAATTAACATTCATATGTCAAGAGGAAATAAACACACTCAGAGATCCAAAAAAAAAATAATGGTATATGTAGATGATATATTAATTTGGGAAGAAATGAAAGAGCTTTAGAAACTTCTTTAAACAATCATTTCTTTGAAGGGCTGTAATAATCTGGGTTATAATTGAAGACCCGAGAATGATAAGTGGATAAAGACCAAGACAGCAGCTTTGAGATAATCGAGAAAAACTATTTTCATTATTTTTTTTTTTTTTCAAATTCAATAAATGTTTTAATAAAAGGTAAAAGGTAAAGGTATCCCCGTAACATTCCATGAAGGCACTTGGGGGACATGGAGGTAGAGCCCCATGCTTTCCACGACCTCGGCACTAGAATGAGGTGGTGTGGTCGGCACCACGCTCTGACCGCCTTTTACCCCCGGGAAAGACCCGGTACTCAATTTTATAGAAGGCTGAGTGAACCTTGGGGCCGTTCTGAAAGTTTGGCAACGAGAAAAATAGTCACTAAAAAGTTTCGGACATCTTTTAACATTTTATACCATTAAAGTAAACATTAATTGAATCTCCTATGAACAATTAATAAAAAATTGACGATGGAGTTAGCCAGTTCTCACTCTCAATAAAAATTCTGAATTTCTTTCAATACAAAGTGACAAAAATGTGAACTTAAACACTAGCTACATGAACAACTTTACTTAAAATATGTTTTAACATTAAAAAATAATCATTTTATGCCATTATAGTAGAAATTAATTAATTCTCTTTATATTATTTTTAACAAATGTAAGAATAAACGTATCCAGTTCTCACACTCAAAGAAAGAATTTAAATTATTTCAAGACAAAATGTATATGTAAATGTAAATACTATTCGACAAAATAATAATGTCTGCAGTTAGTTAAAATAATAGGAAACATATCATACTAGTGGCTTGTGCAGCAAATACTGCAAACTAAGTCCATGAGAAGTTCAAATAAAAATTGTTCAGATTTATTTTCAACTAGCCGTACCCGTGCGCTCTGCTGCACCCGTTAGAAATAAATATAAAGTAATTACGTAATTAAAATAGGACATTTAATCCAGGGAACATTCGTGTTTGATAGAAGGATAAATCGTTTAATATGTTACTTAATTTAAATTGGATCCAAATAATTAAAATGCGATCATTTTGGTCCAGAGACACTCATTTGGTGCAATGACAATTCCTTTAACATGTTTCTTAATTTTTATTACATGCAACCATAGTTTAATGAAGATTGATGCCATTTAGATTTAATGTGTATATTTTATTTTACTTGTTATAGGTTTCCATTGAATTATGCTAATAACTTAATTTTAACCCTTGTTTTCTACGTATTCAGTAAATGGCGCTTGGGCCACTATGGTTCTGAACCCTTCAAATAACTTAAATTATATTATATAATATTACATAATATTATATTATATTATATCAGAAGTTACTGTAATAACAGTATAGCATTATGTCCATCTAGAGAAACTACACTTTCCAATGGTGAAATAATAATTAATTATACAAATCGGTTAATTTAGCTTCCAATATTACTTCATACAAACACAGAAACATTCTCTGTAGGCTGTCTTTAATAGTTTTCGAGTGTTGCTGTCCAAGGCCCCTTATAGACGAAGTCATTTGTTTTTTAATTCATTACACGGCCTTAGATGGCAGTTATTTTAATTTTAAAACTCATTTATCTCATTAAATATCAGTCCTATCAAAATTTTTCAAGGCATAAAACTTATCGAAAATTATTTTTAAAGAAACTTTTGTTATGTAACATTTTTCACAAAAATCAATAATAAGCGAGATATTTCGATTTATTTAATTCAGGCCCCCTTATAACCCCCCTTTTAAATAACGTATTTTGAATGCCATATAGCCTAAAATCTAAGTTACAACGAACTTAATTTATATTCCAATTTTCATCGAAATCCGTTCAGCCATTATCGCGTGAAAAGGTAACAAACATACAGACAGACAAACAAACAAAAATTTCAAAAAAGCGATTTTCGGTTTCAGGGTGGTTAATTATATATGGTAGGACCAATTATTTTTGGAAAATCGAAAATTACCAGAAAAATTTCGGCTACAGATTTATTATTAGTATAGATGAAGAATACCAGACATTTTGAAAGTTATTTGCTTCCATAATGTTTTTTTATATGCCAAATACTTTTCCTTGAACCTATCCGTCTTCAGTTCTTGAGTTTCAATGCGAAATCACAAGTAGTAATGTCGGGACGATCAGTGAGTTTTTCATGTGGGAGTAATGCAGTAGCTTACTTCAGGTCATTGTGGATTGTAGGTAAAAGTTAAGAAAATGTAATGTTTGTCATGCTTTGAACAAAAGACTTAGCATCTTGGTATAGCTGCTGCATGTTTCGTGAACTACCCTGAAATGTAGAGGGCAGAATCACTTTTTCCCCACTAAGAGATCTTGCTGAGGTGATCAAGAGACTACAAAATTTTGTAGGCCTCATTTTATCAATAAGTAATACCTTTTGGTATTTTCCCTACAACAAAATATGCTTGGCAGCGATCACAAATCTAATCAATTAAACCTAAGAAATTTAATATGAAATTAATTTTGATGTAGTTTAAAGACGCAGCTAAAATAGGAAGCGTGACTCAATTACTACCAAGGAAAATGAGAGAATCAGACATATAAATATCTATATCACACTGCCATTAAATATATGAAAAAGACCCATACTACTTGATTAATAACTATAAAAGTAGTTCATTTTTAATAACAATATTGTTACCTTGCGTAAGTTTTATAGTTTTCAGTAACATATATATAGCCGTTACTCAGTAAATTATAGAAATGAAGATCTAATATAAAATATTCTTTCTCTGTGTCTACTTACTTAAAGCTCCAAAAGGTTTCACTTTAATATCATCAGTATATCATTATGTGTTGCATTAACTATAATAATATTTCATTTTTAATGGTAATAATGACATCAAACATTATTAAGTTTTGTAGTTCTTAGTATCCAATACACAGCTGTACTCGGAAAACTACAGACCAGAGAATCAGACCTGTAAATTATTTTTTATAAGTTATCAAAAAATTACACAAATGAAGATCGACGTATTGGCATTATGATGTGAAAGAATCTGAGCCATCTGAACTCTATGTCAGCAATCCTGTAGGTCATGGCCTTCGTGTAATAATCTATTGTTTATTGTAGTGTGTGTTTTGTTTTGTTCTGAAATGCAATTAATTAGTTCTCAAAACTGACGAAAGATGGATTTTGGAAAATAGGAAAATTATTTAGGAAAATTGACATTTCACTGAAAACTACTATTTTTCTAAAAAACTTTGGGTTCCAAGCTTGAAAATGAGGGGTAATTTATTAAAATGTATATATAATTTGCCTCATAAGCGGTGTCATGTTGGTATCACTTGCGAGGTTCAGACCTGTCTTCGGACAGTTGACCAAACAACAACAATATAATATAAATTACCTTAACAAATTTGCTGCTTCCAGTCTGCACTTCTTCCACTAGTTCAGCAGTGGCAAGATGCTCTGGCACGAAGTGATCCAAACTTGCTATAGGCCGACAACCCAATGTCTGCAAAGTAAAGTTTTATAATGAAATTTCAATAATTTTATTAATCTTTGCAAAACTGTTAAATTTATTGCAAGTGCCAACTTACAAAATTCTTTCTTACAGCTTGTTCCATACATTCGATAAATGGCCTATTATTACATTAACATTACAAATTCTATTAATGATTTGCTAGTTAAACTCTCTTTTCAAATTATAAATCTATTATTTCAGTTAATATAAATTAAATTTCAAGTATTTTTAACGTATTTTTTTTAATACTTTACACAGTCACACCTAGCAGACTCCAGTAAGAATTTTACTTACTCCATCTGGAGATGTTACCAACTAACCAACATTTTATAAATAGCAATACCACAATAATATTTCAACTCTTTGCTATCTTCCTCAGTTTTCGTAATTTTTTAGGACATTTTCCAATTCACATATTTTTTTTTTGTGTCAACTATTACAATTACACAGAACCACGAAACAAGAGACGTCTTATTCAAGGACACCACATTAATGTAATATTTTTAAATATTAATGAAATATACATATGCATTTACTTTTTTGTAAATATTTTAAATGGAAAAAAGGGGGGGGCAGATTTAAGGTCAGTGTTCATAGTTTACAAGAGCCCATGTTAAAACAGAAGTAACAAATAATGCATATCTGGAATCAGCAATTTTATGAAATAATGTAGTTTGCTATTAAGGGTTAGCAACAACAGGCATTACACCTCAGGTTGGTGAGTCAATCTTTCAGATTTTAGCAAAATGACCTGCTTCTCTTATTTCTCTCCCCTTTTTCACATACAATAGAGAAGCACTAAACAACTAACTGGTGCTATTCAAACAGACTTGAATAAAATTTATAACTGGGCGTTAAAGCATAGGATGAAAATAAATGGTTCTAAAAGTAAATCTATACTATTTTGTAAAACCCGAGAGGAAACTAGTCTTAATTACGAATTCAGTGGTGTTGTAATTCCGCAAGAACAATGTTGTAAATACCTACGAGTGTATTTAAACTCCAAACTTTCTTGGGGAGAGCATGTTGATAATGTTACGGGTAAAGCATGGAGGGCACTTCACTTTATTATGAGAATTTTGAGAAAGGCTAGCCCCAAATTGAGGGAAATAGCATATCTAACGTTAGTGCGACCGTTAATGGAATACAGAACTACATGTTGGGATCCCTATAGAATATATCAGATAAATTCCTTAGAAAGAATCCAGTATAGGGCAGCAAAATTTGTTAAAGGTAAAAGAGAAAATGGAAACGATACGATAAAAGAACTTAAATGGAAAACTTTGGAAATCAGACGTAGGAAAACTAGAATAGCATCATTGTATAGAGCACATCTAGGTCAGAAAGCATGGGTAGACATAACGGCTCGGTTAGAAAAGCCAACGTACTATGGTAGGAACGATCATGATTTTAAAATCAAATGTAGGAAACAGAAAACGGATGTAGGTAAATTCTCATATTTAAATAGAACTATAAATGATTGGAATGACCTACCTGCAGCAGTCTTTGAGGGCTGTCCTTCCTTAAGGAGATTCAAGAATAATTTAAAAAGTTGTGTATAAAGTGCAAATTGAAATTAAGGTGACATTCAACATTTAATTTTTTAAGGTGACATGTATTTATCAAGCCTGACGAGTTTACTTCCTTGATTTGAATTGTAAATTATTTAAAAATAGCGTGTAAGAGGGCCTTAGACTAGAAATGTTTAGTTTAAATGTAGTTCTGTTTATAAGTATGCATAAGGATGTAATTATTTGACTTATTTGAACTGTTGTATCAGTGAAGCGAGGTGAGTCAGTGAAGTTATGGTTTTACAGTGCAGTGAACAGTTCCGATCAGTGATCATTTATAGCGTCAATGAAATGTGTTCTATGGTGTCAGTGAAATGTGTTACAGAGTGTCAGTGAAATGTGTGCTAAAGTGTCAGTGAAATGCGTCATAGTGCCACTACAGGGAATGAGATGAGAGTAAAGTGAAAGACTATTGAAACTTATGTAGGACCTATACATAATTATGTAGGTTGTGTTGTAAAATTAGGTATTTTATTTATGTTTTATTATTATTGTGTTAAATTGTATTGTGTATTCTTATTGTATTGTGTATAAAATTGTATATGTGTTGTAAAATTGTATTGTGTATTGTTAATATTGTATATACCACTGCCACTGGGTGCTTGCCCACTTGCAGTGTAAATAAATACATACATACATACAACTGTGTCTATCATACCAACTACAGAGGACAATGATCCACGTGTGTTGAGTACTCAGCTGATTTGCTTCCTGGTCTCTGGTACACCTCAGTTAACTGTCAGTTACTTAACTGCACTTATAAATTTGACTGCACTGATAACTTTCATGAGTTCCCGAAAAGTTAAATGTAGATTTATCAGATCTTGTAACTAACATTTGAGGTAACTTCAAGTTCAGTATCTCTTGTTGTCCATAGATGTCTCCACTAGTATTTTGTCAGTGATTTTTTAGTTATTTTTATTTGCAGAAGTTTTCAGTACTAATATGACAGTGAGCTCTGTACTAGTAGGAGCATGCTTTTTAATTAAGGAACCGTGTGATAAACAATAGTGTACATGTACACTTCCATCTCAGTCGTAATATGATTAAAAAGGCAATAATTGTTATTTGGTGTGATCATCGAGGTAAATAATACTAGTTAAGAGAGGGCTAGATGCAATTTCTGCTACAAAACTGCAACCGCAGTTACATTCGTCCATATGAATGCTTTCATGTGTTCAAATGGACTTTTCAGAGACTGAACTACCACTGGTATTGGTAGAACACCCAAAGAATAAAACATTCCTTGACTGACGACGTAGAATCTGAAGTTTATGAAGAAAATTAAGCCTAAGATATTCGAAATTGTTCGAAGTTGTCTCGGGCTTCCGGCCAGGTCATAAGTTGGTGATCCACCGACGTTTCGAGGATGTTCATCTTCCTCATCTTCAGGGTTAAATGATATCTGAGGGTACCCAGCTCCTTAATTTATAGTGCCAGAGGGAGGAGTCAGCCGAGGAGCTGTGCGCTGATTGGCTGTTATTAGTGCGGACCGCGGCCGATGTGTCGTCTTGCTTTGTGCTTTTCGGCTGAATGACCTTGGGTCTCACGGTGGGCTCGGCGGACGAGTTCTCATGTGTCCTCCGCTGATGACGGCCCGTCGTCCGGACGGTGAGAAATTTAATAGCCGGTGCCCATGCTGCGCTTAGTTGGAGACCCGAGTCCCGGTTCAGGTTACCGCGTTCTGCCGCTATGGCCAGGGTTTCTTTTACTCTTCTATCCCAATAGCCCGAACATTTAGCCAGGACCTCGGCGTTATTGAAATTAGCCCTATGGCTTTTTTCAATGCAATGTTCAGCCAATCCGGATTTTTCGGGCTGCATTAATCTGATGCTTCTTTGATGTTTCGAAAGACGCGTCGCTATTGTGCGTCCAGTCTGTCCAATGTAAACCACATCACATTCACACGGGATGCGGTAGATCCCTGGTACTCTGAGGCCTAGATCGTTTTTTACTGATCTGACCTTATTCCTGATTTTCGGCGGAGGTTTGTGGATTGTTTTTATTCCATGTTTGTGGAGCAGTCTGCTTATCTTTCCCGACAACTTCCCTGTGAATGGTAGACAGACTGTGGCTGGTTTTTCCGCTTCTAGTGAGTTCGTGATCACCAACTTATGACCTGGCTGGAAGCCCGAGAAAATTTCGAATTATCACGTCGCCAGGAAAGCTTCAGTAGTTATTTCGAAATTGTTTTTACAAACACACATTATTATCCTAATATGTCATAGAAAGTAGAACATTTACCATAAGTTACCTTATAATTTTTTTAATTATACCAATAATATAGCAAATTAATTAATTCCGGTTTATATTAATATTATTATTATTATTTAATATCAGTTATTATAGTTCACGAAACAGTAATGCAGTAGCACTGCATGTCGGTTTTTGTTCGAATCAGTACTAACAGCCAGGTAACTACAGGCTGAGGCACAGTTACCAGTTGAAGCACAGATAACTGTAGCTTCAGAAACTACTTTCAAACATATCAGTGCGTTAAATCTTAGATAACTCTGTATGTACAGGTAACTGTCTTTCCAGAAACAAAGTGTAAGTGATTTTGGAGCCGTAATGAAAATGCTGACCGTCTTTCAAAACAAGAGTAGCAGTGGAACCAATAGTTCCAGTATATACTTACTTACAAATGGCTTTTAAGGAACCTGCAGGTTCATTGCCGCCCTTACATAAGCTCACCATCGTCCCTATCCTGTGCAAGATTAATCCAGTCTCTACCATCATTTCCCACCTCCCTCAAATCCATTTTAATATTATCTTCCCACCTACGTCTCAGTCTCCCCAAAGGTCTCTTTCCCAACTAACACTCTACATGCATTTCTGGATTTGTCCAATGTGCTACATGCCCTGCCCATCTCAAACGTCTGAATTTAATGTTCCTAATTATGTTAGGTGAAGAATACAATGCGTGCAGTTCTGCATTGTGTAACTTTCTCCATTCTCCTGTAACTATAGTTCAGGTATTTACTGACATAAATACGTTTTTTGATAAGTTAATTTAAAGAAATAATTTATAATAATAATAATAATAATAATAATAATAATAATAATAATAATAATGATTTATCAAGGAGCCATGACAGTATCTCTACAAAGAATGATGCAACACTCAAGCTATTATCGGTAACAAGCTACAAGCACTTTTACTTTTTGTACAATTATAATAATACCAGTAATCTCCAAACTATATGTCCAACTCAGAACGAATTATTTGAAATGGCCACAGTTTCTCAGTATTTCGTACACTATTTGGACTGCACATACATTTTTTTGCTGTAATGAATACTCACCTTGGTAACAAATTCTATATCTTCTCTCTCGATATCCTTCACCACCATGACTTTGATCTTGTCCAGGAAATGGATTGCTAGATCACTCACAGCATCCCTGAAAATATGTTTCATCGTACACTTAAATAATTTATAAATATAAAGACTTTCACAGAATTCTCTATATCATCATCCATAACCCTATTTTCTCTTTCGTGTGCATGCATGTAACTTTTTATTAAAATAAAGACAAAATAATGTGATGCCATGAAAATCGATTTAGAGATTTCCACGAAAATACAAGTTCCTCAGCATTTGTGGCATACTTTTCATTTCACTGCTCTATGTACAGCTGTTTCTGGTAAATCATAATTCAATGGATTTTATTGATGCTTATTGTTGATGCCGTACAAAATTTTGTCGAATATCCTTTTGAGAAGATTAACTCCATAAGTATATGAAATTATTGGGGATCATCAGTGTGGTTTTAGGCGTAATAGATCGACTATTTATCAAATTTTTTGTATTCGACAGATATTGGAGAAAAAATGGGAGTATAAGGGTACAGTACATCAGTTATTCATAGATTTCAAAAAGGCGTATGACTCGGTTAAGAGAGAAGTTTTATATAATATTCTTATTGAATTTGTTATTCCCAAGAAACTAGTTCGATTAATTAAAATGTGTCTTAGTGAAACTTACAGCAGAGTCCGTATAGGCCAGTTTCTATCTGATGCTTTTCCAATTCACTGTGGGCTAAGGCAGGGAGATGCACTATCACCTTTACTTTTTAACTTCGCTTTAGAATATGCCATTAGGAAAGTTCAGGATAACTCAGAGGGTTTGGAATTGAACGGGTTACATTAGCTTCTTGTCTATGCGGTTGACGTGAATATGTTAGGAGAAAATTCACAAACAATTAGGGAAAACACGGAAATTCTAGTTGAAGCAAGTAAAGCGATAGGGTTGGAAGTAAATCCCGAAAAGACTAAGTATATGATTATGTCTCGTGACCAAGATATTGTACGAAATGGAACTATAAAAATTGGAGTTTATCCTTCGAAGAGGTGGAAAAATTCAAATATCTTGGAGCAACAGTAACAAATATAAATGACACTCGGGAGGAAATTAAACGCAGAATAAATATGGGAAATGCCTGTTATTATTCGGTTGAGAAGCTTTTGTCATCTAGTCTTCTGTCAAAAAATATGAAAGTTAGAATTTATAAAACAGTTATATTACCGGTTGTTCTGTATGGTTGTGAAACTTGGACTCTCACTTTGAGAGAGGAACAGAGATTAAGGGTGTTTGAGAATAAGGTTCTTAGGAAAATATTTGGGGCTAAGAGGGATGAAGTTACAGGAGAATGGAGAAAGTTACATAACGCAGAGCTGCATGCATTGTATACTTCACCTGACATAATTAGGAACATAAAATCCAGATGTTTGAGATGGGCAGGACATGTAGCATGTATGGGCGAATCCAGAAATGCATACAGTGTTAGTTGGGAGGCCGGAGGGAAAAAGACCTTTGGGGAGCTGAGACGTAGATGGGAAGATAATATTAAAATGGATTTGAGGGAGGTAGGATATGATGGTAGAGATTGGATTAATCTTGCTCAGGATAGGGACCAATGGCAGGCTTATGTGAGGGCGGCAATGAACCTACGGGTTCCTTAAAAGCCAGTAAGTAATAAGTATAATTACTTCACTACCAAAAAGGAGGGGGTAGAAAGAATCGTTATTATTCAATTATAGTGGAAAACAGTAATTTAGTCGATATCATCTACAGTGTAATCTCATTAGCAGACATCGGATTCTAGGGCAAATGCCTATTTTGTTTCTTTAGGAGAAAAGTAAAAATAATTATTTATATTTGTGTTTCATGGAAATTGAAAGGTAGTCAAAGAGTTTTATAGTGCCCTAAAATGCCCTAAAACGGTTATTAGAGCCTAATTTGTTAATATTCGCCTAAAAATGCCTAACTCACTGTAAAGTTTCGCATTTTACTCTTACTTTTTATAATTTATACATGCATTCACTGCGAAATTTAAGGCATTTAAAAAGTGGAAAGTTTGCTTCACACCGGCCATGAAACCATTGATAAAGGAAACAAAATGTTTTGAATCTCACGACACTCGCAATAGATTTCACCGAATTTAACATGTTTGGAGGCATAAATGCCGACAAAGAACCAACCTTAGTTTTGAAGCAGGCAACAATCACAACATGTGCTGCTACCGATTCAGAGATATATTATACTGTAAAAATTACTGTTTTCGGTCTGAAACCGATTAGCTGTACTGCCCTTCAGAGTGTCATAAAATCACAATTTTTGGAGAAAGAGTGTTTTTGAAATATTTATGAAAAGTCGTAAAACTGCGAATTAGTAGGGTAAACCGTTACAAAATATTTAAAAGAATGGCCCTCCTAGTGTTAACACTACCAGGAAATGCAACAATAAGTGGAACTTTGTATTTTTGTCCAATTGAATCTCAGTAACAACGGTTCATTTGAATGCTCGTTAACAGTTGCTCTTTCCCTCACCTTATTTGTGTTGAGAAGTTTTGAGCGGTAGGACGTTTTCCTGTGAAGTTTAACGCGATAATGCCGAAAAATATAAGTGCAAAATCTACATTGATCCGGCAATGGCTAACAGAATATTCAGAATTCACTTATGATGGAAAAATAATATTCTGCAAGATTTGTAGCAAACAGGTATGTAACAATAGTTGAAATATATAAATTCTATTAATTTTAATGAGTAGGCCTATAATATTTATACATTGACTGAGCTATCCTGAGGTATAATTCTTTTTAAGACTACTACACTTTAACCTTTTAAATTCCGATAGTTAAAGTATTTGCAGGTCATTAAAATTTTGATTGTTCGAACCCACTAACTTTGTGATAGAAATACGGCAATACAACAATTAGGATTTTATTTTAATTCAGTTTACTTTACATTTTTAGATTTCGCAAGAAAAGAAGTGCCACCTAAAGCAGCATGTGCAAGGAGCGGCTCATAAGGCTAAAGCTCAGCAGAAAAATCAACTGCAACAAACTTTACTAACACAGCCTACTTCATCCAATCTCAGCAGAAATAAGTATGATACCTTGATGTGCCTAAAATGCCTATTTTCATTAAAATAGAGCCTAATTTTACAAATTTTGAGCTTATTTTAGGCGCCTAAAACTGCAATTTTTAGTGCCTAAAAATCCGATGTCTACTCATTAGTCATTAGTACTTTCCTCACTACCACATTGTCCTGTATAGCAGTCTCTTTGTATTAGTACCAGTTCCACTAAATACGAACTAAAACTTTAGCATGCATTCCTGTTTATGATGTTAAGTCCTTCAGTCCCTAGAAAAAATTGTTAATAACATCCACTGTATCATGGGTTTTCCAAAAGATTTCTTCCTAAAGTGGTAAATGAAGCTCTAGGAAAATCCTTGTGTCGAAAAAAAAAAATTATTTTCATAATGACGCACTAAAATGGAAACTTACATGCACCAGTAACAGCAGTGGCAGTAGTAATAATAAAATTGCTTTTTAAAATTAACATAACTCTCAGCAGTAAAAAAAAAAAAAAACAGTTCTATGTGATGTGGCAAAGTCTGTGTTACACAATAAAATGTCGTGTGCAAAGAGAAAAACGAGAACTTTCTTTTATTGAATTGTGCAAGTAAATGATTACATTAAAGTATGCCTTTCTGAATGATATGTAAGCAGCATTGCCAGATTCTCTCATCAGAAATCCAGGACAGTTGATGATACTGCGTGCCTTAACCTGACTACACATTTGAATTAATTCAATTTGCACAACGGATTTTATTCCTTTTATGTATTTCAACTAATTATATAGGGCCTAAACTTTTAATTTTGTTACATTTTTGCTACATTATGAAATTTCCTTTAAATTATTGATAAAGTCTGAAAAATAATGTCATACTACAGTCTGATCTATACAGAAAAAATGCACAATAGTATTTAAAACAGATCAATGATAAAGCAACTTCCAAAGAGAGTAAAGAATAAAGACCTAATACCTGCTATAGTATTATCATTTTTATTCCAATACAACCTGACAAGAGGCACCAGGTAGCATTAATGACGATATTAAAGATATTTTTATTAATTTGTCCTACAGAATAATATCTGTAATATTGACAATTAATATTTGAGGAGAAAAATTTGCTCCGGTGCTGGGGATCGAACCCGGGTCCTTGGTTCTACGTACCAAGCGCTCTGACCACTGAGCTACACCGAATTCAATCCGCAGCACCGGACCAAACCCTCCTCCTTCGATCCCCGGTGCCAGAGCGAATTTTTCTCTTCAAATATTAATTAATGACGATGTTGAACATAAATAGGTCTTGATAAAAAATGAATAAAGAATTTTAAAAATAATTTTATAGAAATGAGAAAAAAATTTAATTTTCCCAATTTTTCTGGAACAAGTGTAACTTGACACAAGACACACCTTTAAAATCCAGAAAAATCCTGGGAAATCCAGGATGTCTGGCAATCCTGTATGTAAGGGAAAATTAAAACAACACTACATTATTAAGCACTGAACCTCTGTGCAACAGGTGATACATACGAGAAAACTAGTGTGACCTTCGTAACACCAACTTCTATCTTCACAAAGAAAAAATATATATATTAGGCTGTATCGAAAATAGGGAGTGAACGAATCCAAATCGATAACAGGGTTAAAAAGTTGCATTAGGAGCCAGTTACTGTGTGTACCAAATTTGGAGGTCCTAAACAAAAGTTTGACCAAAGTGCAATCGCTTGAAATTTTAACAATTTGAGTATTTATGGTCATTATTTTGCAGCTTTTTGCATGATATAGACTGTAACTCGGCTGCAAAAGGGTATCTGTCAGATACAGGGGGGAGAGCCACTAATCCTTCCCATTGAAGGCTTTAAGGAACCAACCTGGACAAATACCCAATGTCCCATCCCTACCTTCCCGTGGTGCAGCTGTTAGTAAGCATAATTTTACAAGCTGAACTAAAGGGAGGGGCTACTCATCAATTAGCACTGGTCAGCTTGATGAGTTAATGACTGAATTTGGTATAATTTTCCTCTATTCAATACCTAATTCCCTCTTTACCTTTCCTATCCAGTCCTCTGACTGAACTCTTACTTTCTTCGACCCTGACGGCATTAGAGCATTCGAGGCCTAGGGGTTCATTTCCCTTTCCTTCCTCCTCTTTCTACTTTTCTGTTCCTAGTGCTGACCTGCTATGGCACTAAAATCGACCTCCAGTGGCTTAAGGAGGGAAAGCTGGTGATCAACAAGATCTCCCAGCTAGGTCCAATGGACCCGTCGACCAACAGCAGGTGTGGTCCTCCAGACATTTTGGGGGTTGTGTGTGAATGAAGTAGCCACCAAAACATTAAAATATGGTGTTCACTTAAATCGGCTACAACTTGCCAGTAAAATTATCAGGAGGTAAAATAGTCCCCCAATCGGATCTCCGGGCGGGGACTACTTTAATGGTACAGAATCAACTAAACATCTTACAATGGAATGCTGGCGGTATAACGTCCCCTAACTGTCCATTGTGCAACTCAAACCAAGAAATGGATTCGGAACACCTCAAAATCTGTGCTTCAGTGGCTGGTCATGATAATATCTTTGAAAAATATTGGAGTGTAAGAGGTCAAATGACTTTATTGTCAAATGCCTGGCATTAGAAAACAATAACAACAACATAGACTGTAACTCTGTGGATTTGCTTAAACTGTGTAATTTAACTGACATTAGTTGGCAGAACATGTGTTAGAAGCTACATCAACCCAGAACTCAGTCAGCAGGTGGCTGCAATCAAGTTCCATCCTACTCACGCTCCATTAAACTTAATTCATTTATTCATTGAATCACTAATTCTCTGATTATTTTCTCTTTCTCAAATCGAAGTATTTACCTTTCTTTTCATATTTTGTAGAAAGTGTACATACAAGGTGTCAACTGCCATGGAAACGAGGGAATTTCTATGTCTGGGACATACTCGTTCTTTACGAATTCTTGCAATTGAAATGTTTTAATGTGACTTACAGCCGAAGGTTCTGTAATAGTATTCCGCTCCCAGTCAGTCATGTCCCCCCTCTCAAAAAGCTGTGATAAAGTTTAGTTGCTGCATATATAGAGTTTATCATTCGTGGTGAACTCTTCATACACGTTTAACCAAGGCACAAACAAAATGTAATGTACACAGTGGACATCATTTCAGTTCTGTGAAACAAGACCTTAACTTTATGATGGAATAATGGCACAAGACTATCAAGGGCTCCCATTTTTCCCTCGTCATTCTATCAACATTCTCTGAACTCCATTCATCATCTCCGTCTCCAAAAATAGGATACCACTTGTGTTTTTGTGATGTTGAATTGATTTGATTGTCCGTCATGGCAGGTGTACCATTACATTTTGTCAAAAGACTGATCGATGGTATTGGTGGTTGATTCCAGACGATTCATAGATATTCATGCATAAGACACACTGCAGCTCCCACAGGTTCATTTTTGCCTGATGGGGACACAACTTGTGTAGATCTGTGAGGTCCAGCAGACCACCGCCAAAGATATGATACATATGGGCTATTCAATATGAAATCGATCAGTAAAAAACCTCGCATTTTTTTATACTCTAATTTTTTCCCTATTTATACAATTTGCTGAGGAGAGTGCATTTTCAAAAATATACTATCGAAAGTCAAACGGTTTTCGTATTATTGAGCGACAAATTTAGCGTATTTTATAAAAAAACAAGCCTCTTTCAGCGCTCAGAAACCTGGAACCATTTACTGCAGAACATTGAACGAGAGCTTATTTTGAAGCTGACATTTGGTAGGTTATGTTAAGTAATCCTTATTTTTATTGTATACAGAGAAACAGATAATCTGATTTTACTTACTTTTAGGCTTTTTACTAATTTGTAAAAAAATATTGAGAAAAAACCTTGCATTATTAAGAGGGATTCGGCATTGTTTGGTTAGTGGTACGGCAATAAGTTTCAAGGGTATTAAATAAATTATTTTCACACGCCTAGACTTCAACGGCTTAGTACCGCATGCACTGGCTGAGAGCTGAAGATAAGCGACCATTGGGCATCATTTTACTCCTGTGTTTATGAAAACCTGTAATAAAGCTTGCACAGCCATGACTGCTAGACGACACATCACGTGTTTATGTCTCCTGGCCTTGCTTACCTTGGTTAGCTCCTGCCTCACAGTCAGCTGGTTAGTTCACACGCGTACTATTTATTTTCTTTATTTGATATTTTCAATACTTTCTTATCAACGTGCCATCAGTAAAAAATATGTGTTTATTTGTACTTTCAATGCGGAACCTAACTATATATTTTTAAAATATTTTTTCCTTGGCAAAGGCGTCTTTAATGAAGAAAAATCTAAATTTCTCCATTTCCATAAAAAGTAAGAAAATCTGTTTATATGTCAATATAAATTTTAATTTCTCAGCATCAAAATAAGCCATGATTTTGATCATTGGGTGAAAGGGTTTCGGAGCTAGAACAGTTTAAAGTTGCAAATTTTACGGAAATACAATAAATTTAAATATTTTTAATTTAAACACTATGAAGTTCTGATGCCTCAAACTTTGCACAAAGCATTGTAACACAGTTCTCTACATACAAAAAAAGTTTTATTGTATTTAGAAAGTATAAGGTCAAGTTTCTCTATATTTCGGTCGATTTGAGATGGAATAGCTCATATACGAATTTGAAGGCTGCCTAACTGTAGATGGCAATGGTGGTGAATTCTAGTGTAGGAAGACTCGTGGATCTAGATAAGAGGCACTGGAGCTCCCATCCCCTCCCAGATTCGTCTTTGCCTCACAAGGACATGGCTGATGTAGATGTGTGAGGTGCAGCAGACCATCACCCGAGGTATGGTATATGGATCTGAAGGCTGGAAAGGAATGTGTGGTGTGGGAGATAGAGCTGGCTTAGCCGGGAAACACAATCAATACACAGGACACAGGAGATGTGGCTAGTCTCTTGTCCTGCATGATAAGCACATCTTTATGTAATACAGCTCCACTGGCATGGCAAATGTGGATCCTGCTCAATGTACGAAAACTACGAGGCTAGCTTGAAACTTCACTGTTCTCCCATACATACCTGAGAATAGACTTTTGAACTAGCAATACATTGCAGCCTGATTTCTTGATCTGCTTCACTATATTAAGAATGTATGCTCGTTCTTCCTTCAGAACTCTATCCATAGCTGCATAGTCAGATACAATTACATTGTGGTCCATCTGGAAAATACAATTGGATTATGTTGAACATTACAGTAACATCGAAGCATACAGAGAGAAGGATTTCATTAAATCATCAGCCCTCATCTTTTTATTAATAAGTTAGTGGTTCTACATTTAATTCCGTACAATACAATAATTCATCATTACTTTGACAACAATCTTCAATGTGTTCAGTGGTTACACATTCATTCACAAAGTCACAAAACACGACTAGTACTAAAATAGTAAAATATTCTAAGGCAATACTTTGGTACAGTTGTTCCCAAAGTGTGCTTCGAGGATCCCTGGGGATCTGCCAACACTTCTCAGGGGATCTGCCATTGGTAATAATGTATATATTTTGAAATAAATAACACGTAATAGAGCCCGGACAAGAAGTTATGGCACCGGCGCGAGGGACGCATTTTAGTTCGTTTGCTTGGACTCGCCTCACACTCAACTGGAGGGTGTTGGGTTAGTTGGTTACTAGCATTCCGAGTGTTCAGATCGTTCTGCTACTACCGCTATTGCTAATACTGAAAACATTGTCCTTCTGAGCGCCCTCATTATGGCATTGTCTAAGGTGTGAAATCATAGAGTAGTTCATAGTCAAGGACATGAAATAGCATACATTGTGTGGAAATTCATATCAGAAGAGTTTGTAAATGGAATACCAATTCCATTGAAAAGCGTGTGTGCAAGAGTACTGGCTGCTACTGGTATTTCAAAGCCAACCTTGGCAAGAATCAGGAAAGAAGGGAAAAATATTGAGGCAGGAACAGCAGATCTTTCTCCAGTCCGGAAAAATCACAGCCGAAGAAGAAGATTGTTGCAGCTGTAGACAGTTTTGATGAGGAAGTCATAAGAAGACTCATCTATAATTTCTACGCTACGCATAAGCATAGGCCGACTCTGCAATCGCTTCTTCCAAGAATGGATATCGGTGTATGATTATGTGAAGAAAGTAGAGAACAATTACATTGAAAGTGAGCACGTGATGGACAGTATTTCGGAGAACATTTCCATAAACTTAGGGACATCTGATTCCAGCACAGATCAGTCGTCTGATTCAGACGAAGAATAAGAATATAAAGATGGAATAGCGGGCGTAATTTCATTAGGTACCTTCGGACTCTTGAGTAGGAAAGTGGTGATACTAAGATAAGACGAATGTTTTTGGAAAGAGATGAAACGCATATGCCTGCCGCTCTGAGCTTGAGAACCATAACCCAAAGAACCCCCACTCCTCTACCCTGCTGACTGGCAATTTGAATCTTCGCGCAGGTTGGTGCCATAACATCTTGTCTCAGCTCTACCATTTTTCTCGACGCAATTATACAGTACTGTACGTGACTGCACTTGTGAAAGTTGGTATATCGGCAAGAGTAGATGGACAGATCTCACCCTTGGGTGAGCTGGCCTTCCAGCTGTTGTAAAAAACACGACTTTCTTTTTTTCAGTTAAGGTAGTCAATTCTATTGAAAATTTTTGTCTGCTTAGCGAGTTATTAGTTCTTATCTGCTTGGTGTGTGTGAATGTTTGTAGTTCTTTCTCATGAGACCAACAGTGTAAGAATAAGTTTTTGTAAATGCGCTCACTGTCTTAATAGTAGATTCAAATAAATTTGATTGACAATGTTATTAGTCAGCAATAAATTTTGACAAGTATGGTGGGTCCCTGTCACCACAGCATGGCGCGTCCTCAGGTTGTGGATAGAGGAGACGGCCTCCAGATATGGAGGGTAGCTGCGAATATATTGAATAAGCAGTCGTGGACAGCCGATAAGGGGTGGTCCTCCAGCTTGGGGGTTGGGCGAAGGGCTAACAACCCATCACCGTAAAAAAACAGCTTGTTACGAATCCGTACAATAAG
This sequence comes from Periplaneta americana, assembly GCF_040183065.1. NCBI lineage: Eukaryota > Metazoa > Arthropoda > Insecta > Blattodea > Blattidae > Periplaneta > Periplaneta americana. The sequence goes on along the minus strand of NC_091131.1, from coordinate 152,792,368 downwards.
CCTCGGAATAATTTATCCTTCGAAGAGGTGGAAAAATTAAAATATCTTGGAGCAACAGTAACAAATATAAATGACACTCGGGAGGAATTTAAACGCAGAATAAATATGGGAAATGCCTGTTATTATTCGGTTGAGAAACTCTTATCATCCAGTCTGCTGTCCAAAAATCTGAAAGTTAGAATTTATAAAACAGTTATATTACCGGTTGTTCTGTATGGTTGTGAAACTTGGACTCTCACTCTGAGAGAGGAACATAGGTTAAGGATGTTTGAGAATAAGGTGCTTAGGAAAATATTTGGGGCTAAGCGGGATGAAGTTACAGGAGAATGGAGAAAGTTACACAACACAGAACTGCACGCATTGTATTCTTCATCTGACATAATTAGGAACATTAAATCCAGACGTTTGAGATGGGCAGGGCATGTAGCACGTATGGGCGAATCCAGAAATGCATATAGTGTTAGTTGGGAGACCGGAGGGGAAAAAGACCTTTAGGGAGGCCGAGACGTAGATGGGAGGATAATATTAAAATGGATTTGAGGGAGGTGGGGTATGATGATAGAGACTGGATTAATCTTGCACAGGATAGGGACCGATGGTGGGCTTATGTGAGGGTGGCAATGAACCTTCGAGTTCCTTAAAAGCCATTTGTAAGTAAGTATTTTAAAAAAGAAACTAATTTCGTCCATTGTTGTGCACGCGTTCTGCTTCTGCTACTTTAATTGTGAAGTCAGCTTTTATTCATTCCGTACAAGCAGGCTTATGTGAGGTGTTCCGTGTTAAAATATGTGTTAATAATCACATGTCTTTGATTCAGAACATAATAATATTAATTTAATATTACGAATAATTTTAATTTTCATATTATACAGTGTTATCTGAATGGATCGGTGGCTAGAAGTCAATAAAAATGACAGTTCTACAAATTCAGAAACCAGTCGATCACCTTGTCATATATCACACCTCAGTGCTGTTAATTTAAAAAATGGCTGAATCAACTGAAAAACGAAAATATGATTAATCATATTTAGCTCTTGGATTTACGTATACAGGCAATAAAATTGCTCTGGACGCCCTTTGCGTGTCATGTAACAAAATGCTAAGTAACAGTTCTTTATTGCCAGGAAAACAGCGGAGACATGTGGAAACAAACCAGTCTGAATGTAAGAACAAGCACATGCGTTTTATTTCAATGTAAACTTGAAGGGTTAAAACAGTGTCAGAATACGTTGGCGAAAAGTGCCAAAACTGGCAATGAAAATGACACAGAGGCACCATACCGGGTGAGTAGTGAGACGAGGAAACCACCACTCTTCATATTAGCAATTTGAAGGTAATTTTTTTTTATAATTGCATGTAATTACTGAAAAAAAGACACGTAGTTTATAAATACAGTGAACAAATCAGAACCTGAATAATTCGGAATCCTATTTCGGAACAATTTATTGGTCCCAGCGAAATTCGTATGTATTATTTGTAATTTTTCCTGAATAAATCGGAAACTGTCCAATGTGGAAACGGAAACTTCCTGCTACTGTTCAAAATAGAAATAATATTTTGGACACACTATATCTTGTAACTATATTTTGAAACAGCGTGTAATTTCAAGGAATATACGAAATATGTAGGTCACTAAGATAAAAGAAGTTTTCTTTGCAACATTTTAGAGGGTGTGTTGGCCTGTCGGTCATAAATTTTATTACCCTGTTGGCTAGGCAGACGAGTCCCTTCAAAGATTTTCAATGCTTCACACCCGTAAACTGTTGTAGCTAGACAGAGCGGAAGTGTAGTGATTTCCTGGTATAAAAAAAAAATTGCGTAAAATGTGGCATTAACAATAAGTGATGAAGTAAAAGTTATCGAGTTAAAGGAAAATTAGAAACGAAGTGCATGTGGAATAACGAAGTTCAGTTGTGGAAAACTCAGTGTGACACTTTAAAGATAAAGATCATAATGAGTAGTTTGCGGCCAATATTGGTGACATACTTTAAAAGAAACCAGAAAACAACTGTTCATGTGGAAATAAATGAATTGTTGTGGGAGTGGGTTCTTCATGACCTTTCAAAGAACATGCCAATTTCTGGATCTATTCTGCAAAGCAAGCCATTGAAATGGGAAAGAAATTAGATAAACCAGAATTCAAGGCTTCTAATGGATGGCTCCTAGTCCAATTAGTTAATAATGTGCAGTGATATACAGAACAGTATTATAGTGTAGTGTTAGATATTAAATTGAATGAGATTAGTAAACTTTAGCAGTGTTTAATGATTAATGAGTGAGTTAAAATATTATTTGTATAGAAAATGAAGTTTTAATGAAGATGATTCAACGGAATAAGCAAAAGAAAGCTGATTTAATGTGAGTAGTATTAAATGGAATATTTTGTACTCCTTGCAATTTGCAGCATGCCATTTTGTTTTTCATGTATACGAATGATAAAATATTCCATTTTAATGCAACACCTGAATAATACGGAAACCTGTCCACAACGGAAAAAAAATAGGACCATGTCACTTCCATCTTGAACAGGTTTCATTGTGCTACTGCATGTTTATTAAATCATGGCTATACATGGTAATTAATGTAATTGTAGACATATTGCCAATGTTGAATACGTACATAATATAAATAGATGCATATTAAATTTATATCTATATTAATCTAACGACTTAATTTAATTTCAGGATCCGTGATTTTTTTTTCAAGTCAAAAGAAGTCCGCGATCAAAAAAGTTTGGGAATCACTGCTTTAGTGTGACTACGATTTACGTAAAATAGATTACAAATCAATAATACATAGTATGAACTTATTGTAAAAGGCTAAAGCTTTCACTTAGACTGCGCACAATAAAAATCACCAGTGCTGTAGTAATTATTTACTTACATCCGTTTTCGGTGGAGATATGCAGAATTGGATCAGTCCTATCTTAGCCTTCTCAACTCTTCTGGGTCCATTAACATTGGCAGATTTTTGTGTGAAAACAAGACCATCAACAAGCTCTGTATCCTCCACGGTTCCACCAAGTTTCTTAATGACTCTGATGTCCTGTGTGATAAAAAACATGTCAGAGATCAATGTTGTTTGTTATAAAATTAGCTGATTTTTCTCATGCTACACAACAATTTGGTTCAGGAAAATGACAGACACATTAAAATCACCATATGAATTAATAGAATAAACACAGAATAAGAAACAATAACTCCTGCTTATTAAGGATGTAAGATTACTGATGATATCACAATTGCAACTTGCAACACACACACTACAAATGATAGCAATATTCGTCAAACAGATGGCATAGAAATGCGTTATATGGCAGTAAAAATTTTTAATAGCCTTCCTATGGATATAAAAAATCAAACTCAAAACATAAGATTATTTAGGACCAAATTAAAGAAGTAATTGATTTCTCATGTCTTCTATTCTGTAAGTGAATTTATGACATTCAACAACACTTCATGAATATTTCTGTCTTGTATGAAGTATTGTGTTGTACTAGTAGACTATATTGTAAAACTCTCCTGTATATATTTCAACTAGACTGTGACTATAATTAAGATTTTATAGTACAGTGGAGTCCCTCAGTTGGAAAACTTCTAATTTGGAAAGCTGGCTGACTCCGCCCACTACAGGAACACCACTCAATACGTTACAGATAAGGTGATCACTTTGCTCATACTAGACATTGACATCAAAAGATATAGTAAAGAAAAAGAAAGAAATGTATTTAAACTTATACATGAAAATATTATAAACTCAAATAAAATTTATTTAGCATCTAAATCAGTACACATACAAATATAAGAGTAAATGATTATAGTCTGGGTCAGCTTACTTCATACCCTAAGGGTGAAACCTAACCATTTTTCCCCCATTACTACATATGCTAGTGGATTGTGATGATTTTCTAGTTTGCAGGTTGAATTTTCTTTTGCCAACTTCGTTTCGAATTTCGATACTGACAAATACTACAAATGGTAGTGATTTTGTAACTAGTATGTTGGCAGATGAGACAAATATCGACAATATTTGTCGATACTGGAGTTCCATGAAATTGAAATTGTACTAGATTTCTGAGCTTGTTACTGGAAGCTAATGAAATTTGAACATACCAATAATTAATTAATATCAGTATTAATATTAATATATAATAGTTATTTTATGTGTTGCGTTGTTGTGGTTATAATTCAAGACTATAGTCAGGTAAGTTTTCGGAGTTAGTACTAATAATTTCATGTGGTCAAACAAAATACATTTTTAGGTTAGGTTTCATGAGTCAATTGTTTAGCCAAACCAATGAATTTCGTAATGCCAGACAAAATACTTGACATGTTGATCCCTTTCTCGTATAGTTTGCCTAAGAAAACATGTTACAAATTATTGAATTATTTAGAATAACCTTTCAACATAAAGTACGGTAAGTAAATAAGTCATTTAGTACAAAGGATCGTGTGATATCTGGTAACAGTTGGCAACACTGACAAGATGGCAATATTTGCTGTTTGGGAACTGTTCTTATGTGACCCTCACTATACCAGTGGTAACTCCTCTAAATTAATTTAATGATTTAACGTTAATGACAAAAATATTTTTAAGTAATTTAGATTGATACCCTTTCATAATACATTTACTCAGACAAAAAAATAAGTTGAAACTTGTAGGGAATCTGCTGTGTGGTGTCTCCAATGCTTAAAGACAAGTATGTACAGAGTTTGTACTCATCCTGCTGCTTACATCATGTTCTCTGTCTACCAGTCACTCAATTCATCGTTCGGTAGTGGTTGCGTCTAGGTAAGGGCGAGCACAGAAGACCAATAATGTAATACACAGTACGTACAAACGTACAAAATGATCTTTGATTGGCTAATAGTTTTACCCCATTTATAAACGAAGAGACTCCACTGTACTAATAAGATTTTTTTTTTACATGTTCCATATTCTAGCTGTGAAGTGATGTACGAACACCATGGAGTGTAAATAAATACAATACATAGCAATATCATAACACACAGAGCTCTGTAAAAAAAAGTAGAATAACTGTTTTGCCTGCCATTTGGCAACAAGGCAGTAGCACAGAACAACCTCAAAACACACGTTTCTGATTATTTTGAAGGCTATTTGTCACATTATATGCCCAATACTTAAAAAAAAAAAAAAAAAAAAATTGCCATCACACCACATACATGTTCTTGTCAAAACTAACACAAAGGAAAAATTTATTTCTTTATTCAAATGACAGGTACATAGCTAACTTATCTTTGACCTAAACACAACCTCAAGATTAAAACAATTAACTTGATACAACTTAAAATTAAATCTAATAAAGGAACTAAACAAAATCCTTAAAGAACTAAAAACTAAGAACTAAACAGAGGCATGAGGCTTCTCGCTTCCCAGTATCTGGCACATTCTGTCAAAGGAAAAATAATTTAGAAAAAAGCTTGTGATAGAGATATCACATTTAAGTTTACATAGATCAAGTGCCAAACATTTTACTACAAAGCAGTACTCCCAGAACTATTCTCAATGCCAGAACCTGTACATTAGAGCAAGAGAACTGACCAAAGAACACAGGCCACCCTAGGTCTCATATGCATTATTTACTTGATTTACATTAATTTCGGCAGGCCACATCATTACATTGGTATGCTTAGGTTTGGTATATTTAGGCTATTTTAGATTAGATAGCATAAGGTATGTTAAATTAAGTAGGTTACCTTACGTCAGGTAAGGTAATATAGCTTACGTAAATAGCTCAGATTACTTCAAAGAGGGATAGGTTATGTTAGATTAGATTAGATCAGCCGTGGCGAAAATATGATCGTGCATCGAGCCACTGTGTAACCTGCAACGTGCATAGCACCAATGGAGGGAGGTGGAATCCCGAAGAGGAAGTGGAGCAACTGTCTGACTCAGTAAAGGATTTTTCATTTTCCTTAAGTCAAGCACTTAAATATAATTTTATACAGTACAAGGCTACAAACTAATGTTTAGTATGTACAACGAAGAAAGAAATGTACAAGAAAACATAGGACACATTATCACAAAATAAAATTAACTGTCTTCAGAATGTCACTGCAACAGAGTTTCAAAATCAGGAATTATGTCATTTACTGCCAGTTGTAGTTGATCACGAAGGTGTTTATCTGTTAGTTGTGATCTATACTTGGTTTTCACTATTTACATTGTTGAAAATAATTGTTCACAAACTTAAGTTTTAGCGAACATGGCTTCAACAGAGCAAGTGAAAGAACAAAGCTTCAGATACTTATTTTTTGGCAAAGATTTGAAAAGTTCAACATCTGTCAAGTTTTAAAGATCCAAAACTAATTCCTGATCTACTTTGAAAATCTGCCGTGGCCATGTTTAGATTGATTACTGGTCATGATTGCCTCAGTAAACACCTCCATCGTATTGGAGTACTGAATTCACCTAAATACTTACTGTGCACCAGAGAAGAGGACATGGAGATGGAGCACCTGGCTAATTGTGAAACTCTTAGGACATTTGTGGACCTTCCATCAAAATATTGGGAAGCAAGAAGGCTGATGACTTCATTGTTAAATCCAGAGCATTAATTATAGAAGTGAAGCATTGATATTAAACTGAATGTATCCTTTTCATATTCCAAGGAAAAAAAAAATTGTATTCAAATTACATTAAAAGTTGCAAGGGTTCAACTTCACCTCAAAATATCTCAAAACTAACAAAAATGAGTTATAACCTTCTTGCACCAAGGTCTTCAATTTATTTTAACTACATAGATTTCTTGAAAAAGAGATGAACAGAACAGGTTATTTATTCCTCCAATCTTTACCTGCCAGTCACACAGAATTCAAAGTGTAAGTCGTTTTTTCTTGTGTTGTAATTTTAAGAAACTGTTTTATCTTCCACCCAAATATTTTTATGAACTGCACAGCTTGGCCAGTGATTCACGTGAACTTCGTGGGTAACATTACGCAAAGTGGCAATGTTGTACCTACTGCACCTCATATAAATCTATAAAAACAATCATTTGACTTACCTTTAAGTCCACATTTTTGTCCTTTAATGGATCAATGACTTTCAGAACAGCCTCAACAGCTAATGGTGCAAGTAAACTAGATTGCTGGGACACTACCTGCAGAATGTACCAAATACATTAGTAACAATCAAAATGTGAGTGTAAAATGTTTCTTAACTACTTCGTGTGCCACAAACCTATTCTCATCACATAATACTAGTACATGACGAAATGTTTATACACATTAATTAAATATTTTATTAATAACACAACAAAGCTAATACTAATAATAATAATAATAATAATAATAATAATAATAATAATAATAATAATAATGATTTATTTTAGCTGGCAGAGTTAAGGCCGTAAGGCCTTCTCTTCCACTCAACCAGCAAAAAGTATACATACATATGTATCAACTTACAAAGAATTCAACAATTTGATTTAGATAAGAGCTACATGTATACAAGAGTTATTTACGAATTAAACAACAAAATACTATGAACTATTAATTAAATACTGAAATACAAACTACGTAGCAGAATTAAGCTAAAATACATAAAATGTTAATATATTTCAAATAATGTTAGATAATAGAAAGAGATTATTATGAGACAATTTTGAAAATACAGCACTATCAGGATGCATGTCTAAAGGAAGGAGTAACAATGTAGATAGTGATAGTTTAAGTCAGTATGATTGGAGTGAAATGCTAAGAAGGTTATCTTTTAAGCTGTTTTAAAAGTGTTTATTGTCTTGCAGCCCCTAATACTTTGTGACAAGGAATTCCATTGTTGCGAGGTGGATACTGTAAAAGATGATGAATAACGAGATGTTCTATGAAGAGGTATACTTAACGCGCCACAGATAAGTGATCTGGTATTTAAGTCGTGGTTACAGTATAGATAAGAGAAATGAGATGAAAGGTAATTTGGTGTTGAAGTGTGCAGAATTCGAAAGAGCAATAACAAGGAGTGTAAAGTTCTATGTTCTTTAAGTCGGAGCCACGAAAGACTTGCGAAGGACGGTGATATGTGATCGTATCGTCAGATGTTGCATACATATCTGACGCACATATTCTGAACTCACTGTAACTTGACTGACAGTTCAGAACTTAGGTCAGTTAACAAAACGTCACAATAATCGAAATGCGGCATTACTAGATAATGGTATAAGTCAGCTATCATTTGATTCAAATAGCAGGCAGGCAAGTTCCTTGTGTTATGCTATCATAAGCAGATACTGATGAAAGAACAGAATGTTCATTACAATCAGCAACTAAGAAATTTTCTCACAATATTGCAATGTAAAAAATAAACATGTTTGAAATATTAGATCTAAGTTCAATAGTTTTGTTATGGAGATAAATATGCTTAAAGAATGAAGTGATGGACATCCATAAAAGACATTCTTAAGCTAAAGTCCACACCACTCATGCTCACACCCTGTAATCTTTTCGCTGTAAGAAAAATCCTAATGTAAACAATAGCACGTGACTGAAGTGAGGCTTCATTGGCCGCTGTTTGGCGCCACAGATTCTCAGTACGTGTTCCTGCGTACTGTTGTACATTCTGTTTCATGTTAAACATTTCCCGTTACTCGTCAAGTAGGCCTAACCTCACTGCTATGCATTCGTTTGCTTAGGAAACATTTACTTTATAATTACTGTAATTAAAACTCACTTAACTTATTATATACATTTAAGACTATTTGTTTTTCTCCGCTTTTGAGAGGGTTCCACTCTTATGTTTAATACCCACACACTCCGAGGATGCAGAAGCCATACTTCAGTGCCACGTGCTTACGTGAACAACTAACTACAATGAAAGAGTAATGGAACGGAGAAAAATTCTCTCCGGCGCCGGGATTTGAACCCGGGTTTTCAGCTCTACGTGCTGATGCTTTATCCACTAAGCCACACCGGATACCGGAGAGAATTTTTTTCCGTTCCATTACTCTTTCATCGTATGATAATGCAGAATATCTGCATGGAAATATCATATGTACTTCAGTACATTAAAATAATATATATGATATGCGTAAATCACTATGTGATTTAAGATCACTATGTGATTTAAGACGGCGCTTATTCTGTCGGATCCCGGCTAACTAGTCACTCATAACGAGTGCACCTCAGCACATGTGTGGACTTCGGTCCTATGTTCATAGACATCTATGACATAGTGCAGAGGGCGGCCACTAGAGGGAACCCAAGAGTTGGAACTTAATCAGAGACAATTCGTCCAATGCCGGGGTGGTATCCGGTGTGGCTTAGTGGATAAAGCATCAGCACGTAGAGCTGAAAACCCGGGTTCAAATCCCGGCGCCGGAGAGAATTTTTCTCCGTTCCATTACTCTTTCATCGTATGATAACGCACAATATCTGCATGGAAATATCATATGTACTTCGGTACATTAAAAAAATATATATATAACTAACTACGAGCTCAAGTGATGCTAGCTTGTTACAAGAACAGACTACCTTGGTATTACTGTTGGTATTCATCCGCGTTCATAGTACATAACAAAATATAAAAGTAGCTTTTCTTTTACATAGCGTTTTACGTATGAGTGAAGTTAAATGTTTCATTGTATTTAACAACTAGAATTCAATTTTTTATTTTCAAATAATACAAGATTGTGGTTTACAATACAAACTATATTTTCCTGTGTCATGTGAGTGTTCTGACTGGGAGCCAATCATGGGTATGACAGCAATGTGCTTATGTTTACATTAGGATTTTTCTTACAGCGAAAACAGTATAGGTGGCTTGTCAAGATATCAGGTCGAGCTTGTCTGGTCTACATCCATAGTGATTTCAGTTGCTCATAACGCTTTGGCTTGAAAGGATCCAATGATGAATTGTGACAAAGTTACAGAAACAAGCGCTAATTTTCTACTGATGCATATGTTGACAGATGAGAAATCACATAGGAAACCCCACCAAAAACGTATATGATGAACAGATTTCTAGGTACTAAAAAGGAGAGATTTAGTACTTTATAAAATCCAATTTACAGTCAAATTTGGTTATAGTGAACCTCTGCGGACCAGCATATTTCGTTCACTATATCCGAGGTTCACTAAAACCGAAGTGTCTGTTTTTATACTACTGACGTTGCTGTACATACAACATTAATGCCCGTTTGGATAAGACCACATTCAATATCAGTACTATCTTCCAACTTAAAACACTCTACGCTTCGACATCCTGATGTTCACAGTTCGAAACTTGAATCTAATCTGGCCATGTAGGTAGTAGGCATTGACCAACTTCGCACCTCTTCTCACTAGAGGTATGCTACTGTGTACTCAGCCTTGGAATTTCCCCGGATTCACTTTTACAAAGATGCGGGAGGAAGGAAACCCTAGTGGTATACTGTAATCCTTCTTGTATTTACCCTTTGGTCATCATTCTACTCCCTTTTACAAAAGAAAACTCTTTTTCTTCCTATTCTTCTAATAACCTCTTTTAAAGGGTTCAGAACTAATCAGTCCTTTATCCCTCACTGCGTACACTATTCTCTTTAACATGTTTCAAGCTGTCCAGGAAGCTGAACGAATCCTTTGTCTTTCAGTGCACTTAAGCAGTAGAAAGTTTGAGATTTTGTTCTGAACATATTCTTGGAAGTTTATAGGAGAAAGGGTTTCCTAAATTACCATTTCGGTCATTTTAAAATTATATTTTCTTGCGAAGTTATAGTTTTAGGTTCACTATAACCGAAGTGAGGGTTCACTATAAACAGAAATATTAGCACTTTTTAATGTATGTAGGTCGGGACCAACAATTTAGATTCACTATACCCGAATGTTCACTATAACCGAGTTCACTATATCCAAAGTTGACTGTATGTGAATTTATGTAAAATTAACAATTAATCATTTTAGGAATATGTATTATATGACTTTCTCGTGTTAAATTCTATCGCATCTGGTTTTCATGTTTCGACCTGTTATTGGTCTTCTTCAGAACTGGTCGTTGCTGGTCTTAGATAGATAGATTTATTCGTTCCATAATATTCTTACATTTGCTTTATAGCATAGAATAAAGAACATGTCCAATTCTTACGTTTAACAATAAGATGCAATACATATAAAACAGCCCTTTCTTTAACTTTTTCCTTTCATTAGATAATAATAATTTCCTGCATATCTCATTCCTACAACTTATTATTTTATGTCTGCGACAATTGGTGTGGCAAGCGATGTTGTCACGTTTATCTCTTGTTTTCATTACAGACTAAACGAACTTACTTTGACTCAAAATCAAATTGTGTCTAAACGGCCTTATTTACCCTACAATGACAAGGCTTTGTGTTTCTTTACTTTTGTCATACATGTTCAATATCTTAATTTCACATAATGTTGTCTAACCAAGTCAAGAACCATACTAGACCAAAACAGTATGGCAGCACTGGTCAGCTTGATGAGTTAATGACTGAATTTTGTATAATTTTCCTCTATCCAATACCTAATTCCCTCTTTACCCTTTCCTATCCAGTCCTCTGACTGAACTCTTACTTTCTTCGACCCCAACGGCTTTAGAGCATTCGAGGCCTAGGGGTTCATTTCCCTTTCCTTCCTCCCCTTTCTACTTTTCTGTTCCTAGTGCTGACCTGCTATGGCACTAAAATCGTCCTTCAGTGGCTTAAGGAGGGAAAGCTGGTGATCAACAAGATCTCCCAGCTAGGTCCAATGGACCCGTTGACCAACAGCAGGTGTGGTCCTCCAGACATTCTGGGGGTTGTGTGTAAATGAAGTAGCCACCACCAAAACGTTAAAATATGGTGTTCACTTAAATCGGCTACAACTTGCCATTTAACTCCAATATGAAACACCTCAAAATCTGTGCTTCAGTGGCTAGTCATGATAATATCTTTGAAAAATATTGGAGTGCAAGAGGTCAAATGACTTTATTGTCAAACGCCTGGCATTAGAAAACAACAACAACATATAAAACGCAAATATGAAATATGTACAGAATTAATACCTTAATAACAGTATTATTTTATACAATGTAGTATGTTTATCATTTAATAGTATTATAATATTTACACAGTACTGTGAAATGTCAAGAATTCATCTACAGAATAGAAAGTGTGAGATATTAAGTAATTTTTTAGTTTTACCTTAAATAATGCAGGATTTTGGCTATGATTCTTAATGTCTTCAGGAAGACTATTGAACATTTTTATCGCCATGTAACATACTCCCCTTTTAAAGCATGATAAATTTGATGATGGCGTATGAAAATCATTCCTTCTGTGGGTATTTATACTATGTATGGCTGAGTCAGTTGGAAAATTTTCTTTATTACTTAAGAGGAAATTTATTGTAGAGTATATGTATTGATTTGTTACAACCAGTTCTGAAGAAGACCAATAATAGGTCGAACATGTACACCAGATACGATAGAATTTAACACGAGAAAGTCATATAATACGTATTCCGAAGTGATACAGTGTTAAAAGTTGTGTAATCAAGATGTATAATAATTTTAATTTTATTGAATAGGCCTGTTCCATTTTAGGAGGAATTTATGTACAAAGAGCTGGTACTGCTGAACTAAAGATTCAAATTCTATTAGTGAAAGAGACTGACTGCTGATTGGTCAGTTTCATTTTGCATAACGGAGGTGCACTGACGCAAAAAACTAATTTGTAAGCTCTCACCTAACCTGAACAACTTACCACCCCTTTTATTCTAGGATTGACTTTTCCAAACGAATTTCGGTTCCAGGTAAAATCTTTTTTCCTCTCCTTCTGAGACAAATCGGCACATTTGCACAGTTATTTTTACGAAATGTAAGTGTAAAACAATAAAATTAAACCTAATTAAGTATGCAGTTAATATATACAAGAGTGCTGTATCTGAAACCCTATTCCTAGATTAATTTATAACATATCTGGATGTATATCTAGTGGTAATAAGTGTCGTAATGGATGTGACTTGCATGTAAGGAATAGTGTTGCATGTTGTTACAAGGTCTGATATTTCTGCAATTCTGGTTCATTTTATATAACAGTATTTTATATTTTACCTAGAGTCAGCTTAAAGTCCGAAAATAATGACGTTTGATTTATGGATCAATTTATTTTGAGTATTTCCTTGTTCGAGTTCTGGACGTGACTGATAAAGGTAACAAATGTAGCTTGAGCAACTGAAATCTTTTCAGATGTTATTTTTCCTTATATATACATTAAATAAAAGAATTTACAACTTAGGAAACATATTATGCAATTTATATATATCAAGAGTTAACAATGCACTTCAATAATAACTACTGTACTACCAAAATTCTGTGGCTTTGATCTAGAAAATCGAATGCTAGTGCAGTACTTATCACCTACTAGCTGAGGCATGAGAGTACGCTTCTCATGATTGCGTTAGTTAATGTGTTGCCACATCAGAGGCGTATACTGGTTAAAGGGTTTGGGCTACCGCTGACCCTATTATTACACAAAATATATCTAACAATTACTTTAATTACTATGGTAAAACTAATAATACAAAATTATTACATTATGTTATATTATAAACTTTTTCTTTTGTAATTTCCTTGGGCTACCGCCGGTAGCCCCGGTAGCCCACAAAATACGCCCCTGTGCCACATCTGATAAAATTATTGCCATCAACGTGTTTAACCATATTTAATCAATTACACTCAATATGAGGAACACAATGCATTATACATTGTAAAGAAATGATGACAGTGATGATAGCAGAATGGTCTAATCTTATCGTTCAACATACCTTAGAATTCAGAGCTGTGGAAGCAATCTTAATAAGACTCTCTTTGTCTCCCAACTCAATAGGTCGGGACATTCCAGCAAGAATCTCCACAGCCTTGGCAGCTGCACGCTGGAATGCATCTGAAATTATAGTAGGATGGATCCCTCGTTGAAGCAGCTTCTCTGCAGCCTCAAGGAGACTTCCAGCAACTACAACAACACTTGTAGTCCCATCACCGGCTTCTATGTCTTGAGCTTTAGAAAGTTCGACTAACTGCAAAAATTACACACATATTATTAAAGATCTTTAACAAAACTTAAAAATATTCGGGAAGGGTGAATTTTCACACAAGTGTCCCTATAATAGCATCTCAGAAGTACAGTCAAGTACTGTACTCCACGAGAAAGTCTCTGGGGAATGAGACGAAGCGGGGTAATGGATTGAATGAATGTTGATGTCATAAGACGTCATAAGGTCACACACGTGGCTATTGGCTAGTTCTCACAGCACAAACGACAATACTGATACAAACATATTTATACTACCCTAGTTACAAAATTAGATCGTTGTTAATCTCTGGGTCTTTTAATCTCTCCATACAGGAAATAACATATGCAGGAGAGTGCATGGTTTTTAAACTGACGTTATAACAGTAATATTATCTATCTACTTTGCTCCAATAGATGACGTAATAGTAAGCACATTCCTTTCATGGTTGATCTGGATGGAGAACAGTATTAGGGGATATGACACTGATCAATTTACCATTTACCATTATGCTCACCAATGTCCACACTATAAGCCTATGCTAGTGGTTCCTAAACTATGGTTCACAAAACGCTCGAAGGGGTTGCCCAAAATATTTCTGTAATGTAGGATTTTGAGGTGGTTGTAATCACTGACATAAACATAATTATAATAATTGTGCCACAGGAATCAGACTCACACTTAAGAGTTCACAAATTCTATTTTCCAATAATAGATATGTAAGAGGTATACGTACTGTACATGTGCAGTAATGCACTTTTTATTAATATTCTTTTGATGTCTTTCTCACCTGTTAAAAGGTTTGCAGACATCATGTCTCAACCTCACTTCCATTACAATAGCACATACAGGAACCAAAAAATTTGTTAAATTTAATTTTGAGCTAGATAGAAAATGTCTTTGCATCAATTTATTAACTTCGAACTTTTCCCATGGTCTGCTAACCTCAGACTTTTGATGAACTTGAAAATCAGACCCGTTAAGTCATAACCGTGTTCCTTCTGAGTTCTTGTGGAAGATCACAGAAAATATATCTGTCCTTTTAAGAAAATGAGCAGTAAATGCTGGAGCATACATTGATTTGTAACTTTAGGGAAGGTAATGGCAAACATAGACTATATGTGAGAAAAAATGTAAGGTTCTATTTTCAATGTTTTAGAAGAAACAAATGTTCGAAAATTGGGAGTGACCTTCTGCCCACCCCGTATATTATGTAATACATCCAATTGATTTTCACTTAGAAAATACAAGTTCTTATGTAACAAATTTTATACATTAAGAAATAATAATTCATTACATTACACATACCATTTTTGCTGCGGGATGTGTGACACTAATTTGTTTGAGAATTGTTGCGCCATCATTAGTAATTGTAACTTCTCCATTACCAGCTTGAATCTGCAGAAGATAAAAGCAAATTTCATTATTTTTATAACAAAAATACACCTGTGCTTAAATTCTACAGTGTACCTGATGTATTGTATGTCATCTTAAATATTTTAGATTTCCTACAGTGCCTTATAGATGTAAACCTTTGAAAACTAACTCAGTATCACTTATTTTAGTTATGATCAAAACTAAACCACTTTATGGCAACCAAAACATCAGGCATTCGCAATTAATTCAGACAATGCAAACATGGTTTGAGTGTCAGTGAACAAAACCAAGCTCACGAATCAACCTGAAATGCACGGAGTAGGCTATACATAAAAGAAAGTGTAAGCAGGATATATAAAAGACATTTCCAGCTCACTGGTTGAAAACATACCCATGACTTGAATATGAAAAATTAAAAGATTTAGTTTTCTGTCAAGTTTGCAAATCATCATTCAACGAAAAATGTATTACGTTCTCTTATAAATTAGAACTAAATTTCACTGAATCGGCTTCCGAAATTGAAAAAAAAAAAAAAAAAAGGCATTGAAAATTTCAAAAAGCATGATGCCACAGAGGAGTCATAAAATTGCGATCAATGAAGGCTAAGGTGAACGTTATTTTTGAGCTTTTCAAATGCTAAAAAAAATGGAGATGGAGGCCAGGTTGGTTTTGATGAAGAAATTTCTCGTCACCCAAGAACTTGCGATTCGTGGGCACACTCATGAATCAAGTAACTTTGTTCACCTTCTGAGACTGCAGTTTGAAGATTCCCCAATTTAAAGAAGGGGATGGACCGAGATTCGTTTAAATGTGCTCCCATGGAACTTGCAACGAGATACAGTAGAACCTCTATTATCAGTGGTAATGAAGGGGGTGAGCTGAACAGTTAATCGAAAAAAATCGGATAATCTGTACCACAGAAGAATTAAGTTTCGAAATTTTCTCCGTGGTTACGTGTTTTAACACATTAGGTAGTGTATCAGAGGTTTTTAAGTATAATAGCTCTGTTTGAAAGAGTGAGTGAAGAAAGAATAATGCTGAAACTGATCAGAAAGAGAAAAAGGAATTGGCTGGGTCACTGACTGAGAAGAAACTTCCTACTAAAGGATTCACTCGAAGGAATGGTGAATGGGAGAATACTTCAGGGCAGAAGAAGATATCAAATAATAGACGGCATTAAGATATATGGATCATATGCGAAGACTAAGAGGAAGGCAGAAAATAGGAAAAACTGGAGAATGCTGGGTTTGCAGTGACAGAACACTATGAATGAATGAATGTCAATGGCGGGTTTGTAAGGAAACTTCCAATATTGGATTTCTGTGGAAAGATAGGAAAACTAAAGGTCTCATGTTATAGATTTAATCAATTTATACACTTCATCCTTGTTTTTTATTAAATATCGCACAGTTGTAACACCAATCTCGTATTCCGATGTGAGATTAACCACAGTTCCTCTTTTACAAAACCACTCAATTATATGCACTTATCTTAGATACTTACTTAGCACAACATATTGTATTCTTTTGGCACTTCTGGAAGACGTTTTGCAGATAAATTAAACACGTCACTCGAACAGTAGATCATAATGTGTATTATAATATCACTCTCTATAAAAAAAAAAATAGGCCTATGTACTAATGTATTGTCCAGTACTCAGTATTTTTTCTGCAACAAAAAAGGAGAGAATGACGGATAATCCAACAATCGGTTAACAGGGTGACGGATAATGGGGGTTCTACTGTATTGGAAATCATGAGCCACCACATAACACGTTCTTTGGTTTCTCCGATCATTCAGAACAAACACTATGCAATTATGCTGGACGAAAATATGGATGTCCATCCAGGAGCAAGTGTCTCTCTGCTTCAGGATAGTCATGGATGATCTAAACATAAAAGAATTGTTCCTTGGGTTCTATTTGCTACAAATATAAAGTCTGAGATGTCCTTCACAGATTCAACTGACTGGTCACTAACTGCAGATACAGAGGTCAATGTTTTGGAGCTCAGAACACGGCAGGGACCATAAAGTGGCGTACACACTAGAATGAAGAGGGAAGAACCAAGAGCTGTCTTCGTTTATTGCATGGCTTCTTCTTTGAGTCTCACAGTCCAAGATTCGGTAAAGCAAATTAGTGAATGCCACAACGTACTAAGCCTGGTTCCAGAAATAATCAGTTTCGTCAGGGACTCTCCAAAAAGGTTTAGCATTTTTAAAAAGCTTCAAAGCGATGTTAGTGATGTTGGCCATGGATCATCCAAGAATTTGCATCTTTTTCATCCGACTCGATGGACAGTCCAGTTTCATTCTCTGTCAACGATCCTCTCCAATTACTAGGAACTCTAAATTTAATTGGGGAATTAACAGAATCAGAAAAGTCCAATGCTGGTGCCAAAGCCAATGGTTTTATCATATAAATGACAACTTTCGACTTTTTCTTCCATCTTTCTCTGGTTTGCTATGTTTTCGGCCCTGTGGATACAGTCAATACTGCACTTCGAGTACAATCACTTCACTTTCAGCAGGCCACAGAAATGACCTTTACGTTGCATCAACTTCTAAGAGATCTCAAAATGCAGTTTAAATCTTTCTGGGACAATGTCAATGACAAATCAGAGTGTCTGTGTGTTTCACAGCCGATTCTACCAAGATTAAGGAGGATTCCCCATCAAATAGATTATGCGAAAAACAGAATGCCTCAGAAGGCTCCTACTGCCAAATTTTCAATGAAACTGTTGATACAATCGTAGGGTACATTACAATCCAAATCAAGTCTAAGACTTATGACTTCATGGTAAACGCAGAACAATTTTTCAGTTGGTGCAAAAACTGAGGTGAACAATTTAAAATGATACTGATGAAGAGAGGGTAGTGTTATATTGAGACATGCTGAGTTTCTGGAGCTCGGTGAACAATTTAAAATGATGTTGATAAAGAGGGGGTAGTGTTATACTGAGACATGCTTTTAAATATCTTGAAAATGAGGAATGAAAGTGCTGTCAGTGTGGATAATGTTCTACAGAAAAATCCGCAAATGACGATCATGCTTCCAGAGTTGTTGAAGTTCGTTCGACTCCAACAAACGATCTCTATATCAACTTCTACAGAAGAAAGATAATTTTCGAGTCTGAGATCAACAATGAGTCAGAAGCGTCTAAACCATGTTGGAATCCTGAATGTTCATCATGAGGAGCCCAACTCCTTGGACATGGACTCTATAGCTAATGACTTTATTTCTAGGTGAGAGATGCACAAGCCAACTTTCACTACAAAAATATAGATTGGTTGGTTGGTTGTTTTTTGTTTGAAGACATCCTATTCAGAGATACCGGATTTTAAAGTCTGATTGATGAACTTCATTTTCATACTGATTTTATAGTAACTGAATTAAGAAGGATTTGAGTATATTATCTCCCAATTATATCTTCATCTTACATTTGTATAAGTATTTTTTTTTTTTTTTTAGCATTTTACAAATTTGATGTTCCATATTAGCCATAATGGTTTCAATACTCCAAGGGGAAAGGCCATGTCCATAATTTCATTCATGAAGAGACGAGCCTATACCTTATTATACCAACATAGACCTGCAGTGGTGCAACGTGTTAACAATACTAACAATTATTATCAAGCAACTGAAATAAATGGTAAAAAATGATTCATTGTCTATTTAATGTGTAATAGTTAAAAATGGAACATTTTAATAAAAAACCAGAAGTTCTAGGGCAAAAGAATCAGTGTGCCTGGACCCATTCTGCAACAGAAAGCTAGAGAGGTAGCAGATAAATTAGGAATAAATTACGTTCAGAAAACAATCCTCAATTATTTCCACAATTGAGTCGAGTAATTCTTTGCAAATAATGCATTCCTTGTGAAGACGCAAAACAGTGAAAAGCTAATTGATAAACTTTTCTTCTGTGAAGTTTAATAGAGTGTAATAAAGAGTGTTATAGTATAATATTTTATCATTATACACGTATGGTTCATCAAAACAATAGAACATCACACATTAAGTGCTCTACAGAATTCCAGTACACAATAGGTATGTAAAATGCGACTTATTTTGCCTTAACCTGTACTCAACGGAAACCTGTGGACAACGCAAAAAAAATATGATACCATGTGGTTCCATTATGGGCAGGTTTCACTATATTTTAAAAATTAATTTCTCTCAAAATAGACAAAACTTTCGTGTATGTTTCTCCTTTGTAAGATCTTCTACTCGAGGACAAAATAGTTAACTGTCCAATTTTGTAAACACAATAATAATATAGTTAACTAATCTGAATAGTAGTGTAGTTAAACTAAATTACCATTTTTGTAGATATGAGGTAGCACTTCTTTTTTAGCCATCAATATTGTTCATGTGTGAACTTGTGCCATAAGTGAAACTAAAACCTGAACATAACAGATGAGGTTTTATGTTAACAATATTAACATAAAATTTAAATTTTAAATTAAAAACTGTGCAAGTAAGAAAAAAACCATGATAATTCATTATTGAATAGTCATCACATATATTATAAAAAACTAAACACTTCATCACATAAAAATTCACCAGTGTTAAAAATGTGTTCAAATTTCAATGAAATATGTAAAACATGGGATCTAGATTTCTGCATTTCTTACATGGAATACAAACATTTTCTTATTAATATACTGAAGGTAGTTGATTTTATATAATATTGCTATTTGTTACTCTGTAATTTGCCAATTATAGCTACATTTTACATTTTTGGCTATGATATCTATATTTAACTATTTTTCATTTATTTTATTTTGTATTTTTCATTTATATCTATATCTGTATCTTTTATTTAGATAGTATCTATTTCTCGTTTTTTTTTTTTTTTTTTTTTTTTTTTTTTTAGCTTTTCTCATTTTCCATTTTAACTTGTATTTACACTTGTATCTGTTTCATCTCTTTTTTCATGTTATCTATGTTTTTTTTTTTTGTAAATGAATATCTTACTGTCTATTGTAATTGGGGCTTTGCCCTGTTATAGGTATAAATAAATAAATAAATAAATAAAAATAAAAAATAAATAAACAGAAATACGAGCAATTCTTATTTGTCAATACATATAGCTGACTGATACACCTATTATATTATCAAGCAGTATATCTCATTTGACGATATAATATGCCAGAGGAAGAATGATCGAGGACCTAACATTTTAAATGTGCTAAGTGCCAAAACCAACTTTCTGAGATAATGATGAAAAACACATTGTGAAATGCATGTTGAGATATCTACAACACCATTTTTTGGCACACGAATGAGTCACTTAGAGTTGAGCTACGACAAAGACAATATTTACAAGGATCACTCCAAAAGCAATGCATAACATCTTTTTAATTTTTTTTTAATTCTAAAGCTTTGCAATTTATAGAGGTCATAGATACATCCCTCCCGCTTGTATTCAAATTTAAGTTATTCCCGTGAGTGGTGCCATGATAGCACTCCTTCAAGATGGCTGCTGTACTTTATATTCATTAGAAGCAACATGCTGCAACGAGTTCCTGTACTGTGAGAACGAGACAATGGCAAACATTCACAAGAGGTTGAAAAAGGTGTCTGTAGATGCAGCTGTTGATCGCAGTATGGTTAGTCGGTGAGCAAGCAGATTATTTGGTCAAAGAGGGCATGACAATATTTGGGATACTCCTTGCAGCAACAGACCCTGCACTGCATGAAGTCCTGACAATGTGCAGCATGTTAACAACATGGTTGTGGCTGACAAACCGTAACAATGAAAGAATTGTCACTCCAAGTTGGAATACGAAAAGCAAGTGTATGCAGAATACTGAAACAGCTGGCGTTTAAAAAGGTTTGTGCCAGGTGGGTTCTGAGGATGTTGACAGAAGCCCACAAAGAAACTCCCCCAAAAAAAAACCAGTGTGCAGCAAACATTTGGACCAGTATGAGAATGGTGGAGATGACTTTCCTGCAAGAACTGTGACAGGCTTCACCATTTTGAACCGGAGACAAAGAGGCAGACAATGGAGTGACATCATGCAAACTCACAAAAGAAACAGAAATTCAAAACTGCACCTTCATCAGGAAAAGTTATGACTACTGTGTTTTTCGATTCAGAAGGACTCTTGCTTATGGACATCATGCCACACAGAACCACCATTATTTCTGACCCATATATGGCAACTCTCAAGAAATTTCAAGCTCGACCAAGTTGTGTTTGACCACATCAAAAGAAGCAGAATGTTCTGATATTGCACAACAACACATGGCCACATGTCAGTCACAAGACCACAGACCAGATCAGAAAACTTGGATGAACAACAAATAGACCCCAACGTCTTACAGTTCTGATTGGGCACCACGTGATTACCACAGTCCTGATTTGGCACCATGCGATTACCATCTCTTTGGTAAACGAAGGAATCCCTTTGCGGAACGAAGTTTGAAGATGACAATTTTCTCGTGCACGCTGCTAAGACATGTTGGTCCAGACTTTTACTGTGCAAGTATACAGGTCCTCGTTCCAAGGTGGCATAAGGCAGTTGAAAGGGACAGGGATTATGTGGAAAAGTGACATTTTGTTCCTAAAGAATGTATCTACATTCTGTGAAAATAGCAAAGCTGTAGGATAAAAATGTAATTTTTAAATAAATATTGTGCATTACTTTTGGGGTGACCCTCATAGTATGACATTCTCATATGGATGTTTGTCCCTTAGATTAAATAAAATGAAATTTGAAAAATTGGCACATAGCACATTTAAAATGTTGTTGTTTTCTAATGTCAGGCGTTTGACAATAAAATCATTTGACCTCTTGCACTCCAATATTTTTCAAAGATATTATCATGACCAGCCAATGAAGCATAGATTTTGAGGTGTTCCGAATCCATTTCTTGGTTTGAGTTGCACAATGGGCAGTTAGGGGACTGATATATTCCAATTCTATGCAGGTGTTTAGCCAAACAATCATGGCCTGTTGCCAATCTAAATGCAGCTACAGACGATTTTCGTGGTAAATCGGGAATTAACTGTGGATTTTGACGCAGAGAGTTGCATTTTTTCCCTTGGGATTGAGTTATCAAATTTTGTTTGTTGAAGTCTAAGTATGTAGATTTAATAAATCTCTTCACAGAGTAATATGTAGATTTAGTAACAGGTCTGTAAGTAGCAGTGTTGCCCTTCTTTGCTAAAGCATCCACATTCTCGTTTCCCAGGATTCCACACATTTAAAATGTAAGGGCTTCAATTGTTGCATACATCTCACTCTTCCTGAATACAGAAGAATGGCTAAAGATGAAAATACCCATCACTTCGAAGTCCACAGCCCTCATGATATGCCACAGTAAAACAAGAACATGCTTCCATCGCTTCAATATAATCAACAATCCTATTTGTGTTTGCAGAGAAGCAAACCAAACAGTGAATCATATAATATACGACAGCAAACTATTAAACAAGCACAGGAATAAACTAAAACAGTACCTCGCATATAAAGGTGGGCATTGACCTCTTCAAAACTACAAACTAACTGGAAAATATATACGACAATCTTCCAACTTTGTGAACTCGATTTACTTTACCAGGTTGTAAATACATATAAAAGAGCAGGAAGAACCAGGGTACAGTTAGATTATTGGTGTTTTTTTATGCTGTCTTTTGTTTAAATATGTCACTTAATTGTGACTTTGTTCTAAATGTAGGGCTAGATAATTTGCAATTATTGTATTTCATTGTGATTTTGTTCTGTAGGACTTGAATTTTGAATGTTTTTTATTGTGGTTTTGTTCTAATGTAGTGCTTGATAATTTGTAACTACTTTATTGTGATGTTGTTTTAAATGAGCTCTTGATAGTTTTGAATTGTAATTTACTTAGGCTGGTATTCATAGTCGACACTTTCGAGTAAAGTGTCCTTTGGAAGACGCAAAGTATCACTTTTCCGTTGCACAGTCGACACTTTGGTGCAAAGGAACACTTTGGATGAAAGTGTAGTTCCGACCACACTTTGAGCCGAAAGTGACACTTTGTAGAAAAATGGCGGACATCTTGGAAGTTGTACAAAAGCGCTACATTAGAGATAAGCCTAAAGACAATCCCGTGGAATTTTATAATGATATAGAATTTAAAAAACTGGTTCCAATCTGATAAAGAAACTTATTGAGATTGCTAATCTTTTCGATGACTGGTTGACAAAAACGAATAATAGAGGTTTGCCAGTGCCTCCAATAATGCAGTTATTGACTGCATTAAAATTCTATGCTATAGATATGTACCATACATTAATATATATAATATTATAGTTCAGATATTTCTGTAGTAACATTCGTATATTTATAACCTCAATTCGATGAAGTGATATGTAGGTAGATATGCCCATATAACCTATTTTTTATTACTGAAACGAATTTTTTAACTTAAATAATATTAAACTAACTTCAATCTAATGTAGGCACAACTATCTTAAATTAGCATTGAGAGACCTCACGTGCCTGCCTTCTAAGCAGATTCCATAATTATATTGGGTTTAAAATGATTTTGATTTTTGTTGACTACCTGTATTTTGAGATAAGATTTATCTTGATGTTGATATAATCATTACTGTTTTGATACCGGTAATATATATTTTCACGCCGGTAAGCAATACATCTACTGTCTCTAGTTCATGTGCAGTCATAACCTCACCATGAAAAGAGATTTCATACTATTAGGCCTAGGTCTATTTTGTTATGCATTGTAGAAACTTTTGGCATTCAAAATATTCCTGAAGAGCAGGCAATAATGGAAACGAGAGAGAGAAAATAATAATAATAATAATAATAATAATAATAACAGTAATAATAATAATAATAATAATAATAATAATAGCAGTAGTAATGTGTTCATTTCATTCTTATTTTACTTCTATTCACTATTCACGAACCAGACAAAAATGAAAATAAAGGAAATAACACGATATATCAATGAAGGAGAAACGTATAAAACCTAACTTAATGATATAAATTTAATTATATACATATATATATATATATATATATATATATATATATATATATATATGCACAAAACTTAACCTACTCAATCCAACTTAACCTAACTATATAAACTAATAGAAGATATGTACAAAATCTAACCAAACTATATAAATCAGTGGAACGGTTACATACAAAATTAAACTTAGTGGCATATATCAATGAAAAAGATATGTACAGAACCTAATCTAACTATATAAATTAATGGATTAGCTATGTACTGTACAAAACCTAACCTAATTTCACCAGCAGTATCACTATTTAATAAAATGTTATATATCTGAACTGACTGAAATAATCTAAACTATCGTCAACAAAAACTAGAAACTGAAATTAAACAACTTTAAATATATATTTTCTTTCTCGCGCGATCAATTAGGCTCCCAATTCAAATCACAAGCATTATAATTTGTAGGTTATACGTCATTAATTTGTTATTGTTTGTTCACTTGTTTTGAAAGACATTGCGGGACTTCTATTACCAACCAAATTGTAAGTCTACACTTTGCTGGCGCAAAGTGATACTTTGTAAAGTGCACTTCTTCAATCGTCTATGAATACCACTAGTATGAAAGAGCCACTTTCGTCAAAAGTGTCACTTTGCAAAGTGGTGATATAAAGTATCGACTGTGAATACCAGCCTTAGTGTGCTTTTGTTCTTATGTAGGTCTTGATAATATGTACATGTAATTTCATTTTACTCCTTTTTTGTTCTTGGATATCATATAAATTCTAAATTGGTCTGGGATTACCTACAAAACCTTATAAAACTGGAAAAACACAACAAAGTAACAATTGGATGAGTGCCAGGACATAGAGAATAACAGGCAACAAGAAAGCAGATACTATTGCAAGGAAAGGATCTGCTGAAACATTTACTGGACCAGAGTCAGCATTTGGCATTTGCACCATCATCACTGAATACATATGGAAGAAAATCACTACAATAAAAGAATGAAGAAGTTCACTTGATCACTTACTGTAGATCCCCTAAGATTAAATAGACCCCAACTGAGGACTGCAGTCTTAGGACTTCTAACAGTTCATTGTGTTCTAAGGAAACATCTGCACACAATGGGAATTCTCGAGGAAAACCCACTCTGCAAACTTTGTGGGAAAGAGAATGAAACAGTCTCTCACATAATTTTCAAATCTGAAATACCCATGTTGGAATATGATAGTTCCATAGAAAATTCTCCATCTTGGCAGTTTTCCTTCTTATAAAGTGGTGCTTAGATTTTCATAAGGAGTATGCAAAGACGGAGTAGTATGCAAAGATAACTTAAGCAACATATAAATATGAATTTTTATGGTTAATAGCAGGGTTGAGAAAAACCCGGGTATTTAAAAAAAGACCCAACCCAGTGGGTTTTACTGGGTTTCTTTGGGTTTTTATGGGTTTTTCTCTAATGGGTATTAAATAGTTCAATTTCGTGACTAAGTGATTCAGAACACCAACATATTCTAAGAACTACTTCATGAGCAAAAACTGGTAAATTAAATAAGCAAAGGTTGGTAAATTATTATTAAATATTCTTAAGTTGGCAGCCTGCCCTTCCACTACCTTGCTAATATGTTAGATCCAAGATTCAGAGGGGCAAGAATAACTGCAGATCAAGAGGAAAGTGCAGAAAATTGGCTCACAGAGATTCATCCAGAGTGGGTGACAAGTGTTATGTCTTATAGGATTGCTAATTCTGATTATTTTCCTGCTACTATGTTTTCTGAAGCAGTTGTACAACAGTTCAGTCCAAACAAATGGTGGAGAATAATGGAATTGAAAACAACAAAAAGGGGAACTTGCCAACAGGATTTATTAGCTTTGTGAAAAGTTTAATTTCTTGCCCTGCCAGCACTGCATCCATTGGGAGAATCTTCTCCACCTATGGGCTTGTTTGGTCAAAGTTAAGAAATAAGTTAGGAGAAGAAAAAGCTGAGAAATTAGTGAAGATCTACAGATTTCTGCATGTTAAGAAGGACTGAATTGTGATGTAGTTAATATTAATACCATTCTACAATAAAACACCGTGTTGATGAAAGTAATTTTTTCTTTATAATGAAACATTACCTAATTAATAACTTCTGCTGACAAATTGTTATAGTAAATAAATATGATGCACCTTTTTGTAATATTTTGTATGTTGATTAAATTACGAGAAATAAATATATGGGTTTTTTTGGGTTTTGTGTCGGGTTTTATTGAAGGGGTTTTTTTAAAAAAAAAACCCATATGGTTTTTTTGGGTCGGGTTAAATTACAACAACCCTGGTTAATAGGCCGCCTATTCAGAAGACTTAACAGAACTTATCTCATCCTGATACTTAACGTAACTTATTTTCACGACGTGAATGGGTCACCTTGTTTTTTTCTTGAAATAAAATTAATACACTGCACACTTAAAATTAACACCTACCTACACTTCTGTACACAATTAAAAAAAAAAAGCTTAATGACGTAATGACTATATGGGACAAAGCCTTCTCTGTAGATATGCCATTAACTTAAAAATAAATTCCCGTATTATTCATGCATTAACCAACCGATGGTTCTTTAAAAGCATTCTGTTTCCACGTTACAGAAGTTTCCGGCTTACAGAAGTCATTTTCATGTAAAAAATTGCTCTGTTCTCAGATTTTCTTTCCATATGGACAGGTTTCCTTATTATAGATAGATTTTAGTGTATTTGTCAAGAGAAGGTATGAATCCCAAGGGATTATTAACTCTGAGGAGATCTTCCTGAAAAGTATCTCGTGAATAGATTCCTGAGCTCTAAAACAAGGTAAAGATCTCTTCAACCAATACTTACTTACTTACTGGCTTTTAAGGAACTCAGAGGTTCATTGCCGCCCTCACATAAGCCTTCCATCGGTCCCTATCCTGAGCAAGATTAATCCAGCCTCTGCCATAATATCCCACCTCCTTCAAATCCATTTTAATATTATATTCCCATCTACGTCTCTGGCTCCCTAAAGGTCTTTTTCCCTCCGGCCTCCCAACTAACACTCTATATGCATTTCTGGATTCGCCCATATGTGCTACATGCCCTGCCCATCTCAAACGTCTGGATTTAATGTTCCTAATTATGTCAGGTGACTTACAATGCATGCAGCTCTGCGTTGTGTAACTTTCTCCATTCTCCTGTAACTTCATCCCTCTTAGCCCCAAATATTTTCCTAAGAACCTTATTCTCAAACACCCTCAATCTCTGTTCCTCTCTCTAAGTGAGAGTCCAAGTTTCACAGCCATACAGAATAACCGGTAATATAACTGTTTTATAAATTCTAACTTTCAGACTTTTTGACAGCAGACTGGATGACAAAAACTTCTCAACCGAATAATAACACGCATTTCCCATATTTATTCTGTGTTTAATTTCCTCCCGAGTGCCATTTATATTTGTTACTGTTGCTTCAACCAATAAAGATAGGAAATAATACAATAGATCTTCAAGGTTTCAGTGCTAGGAATATCACCTGAGCCTATCTTTAAACATAACTACTCTAATCTAATTCAATCTACAGTAAAAAATGCCTCATGTGAAAAAAAAAAGTGACTTACCATTTTATCCATTCCTCTAGGTCCGAGACTTGTACGAATTGCATCAGCAACAGCTGCAAAGAAAAAAAAATGATGACTATTAATGTAATTTACTAATTAATATTTTACAGTAAGTGACAGACAAAAAAAAAAAAGGCACACCTGGAAGACCAAACACAAACATCATGTATATAACATCAACAATCATAGCAGATAAATTATTTTTTTTATATAAAAATACTCTTTATATAGAGAATATCCATGCACCAATATTTTGGCTAATTCTCCAATTGTACCTGGGTATATGAAATACTATTCAGATATTTTGTTTTTTTGGGGGGAGGGGGGGGAGGATTTAACGAAGTGATTTTAATGGCAGGTATTATAGAAATGATTATTGTATGTAGTATGCGAGACAACTCTACAATTTGCAACAAACTTTTTACAACTCTTGCTGTGTGCAATAAGTTTGTCACTCTATCTGGAGCAAACCAATAAAAGATGACAAAGCCAAGCAATAACAGTAGCATCAACATGAGGAAAATAACTACCACCATCGTCACCAAACATCACTGTCACTGTCATCGTCACCCAATTATGGCCTGTCACTGCAATGGTCTTCTACTCCCAGGGTTAGGCCTATGCCCTTAGAACTGATGCTATATTAAATACATTCCATACTGGAATATAATATATAGTGTAATAATCTAACATGGTCCATCCACATGGTTGTTCTCATCTGCACAGCAATGGTAGGCACACATATTAGCCATGTGACACGAGTTGATAGTTGTGATATGGTATGTACTCATCAAATTTAACCATGAACATGCTGAAAATGCCCACAATCTTTTTACATACTTTTTGACACCTACTCGACATGTTTTTCATCACTCGAGTTCCCACAGACAATAGAGGCAATCTCATGATGGATATTATATTTGAGATTTTCTAGAGTGTGAGGGTTTGTCTTCTACACTTCAACTTTCAAATAATTCCAAAAATAAAAATCACAGGGGGATAAGATCGAAAGATCGAGGGTGCCACAGATTAACACTACTGTAATGATTCTTTCATTTTACTGCAGGGATGAGACGATATTAGCGCCCAATCACGGTAGAAGAGCTCGACCTTGATCACGGGCGCATAGCGCATCCACTGTAACGTAGACAACAGGGATGTACATGCACATGCAGTGAATAAAGGCAGCAATTATTACAATAACTTGCGTTACTAAATTTCAGGCTATGTAATAGGGCTAATTATTCAGTTATTTAATATACATGTACATACATAAACCGCAAAGGGAAGGGTGTTTTAGGAACAAAAAGAGAAATAGGAAAAGTTAATTGTATGTAAACCATTTTCTTGTTAAAAGCAATTATTTATTATGTAAATACTTCACTTCATTGGTTAGGAGAAACTAATAGGGTCTACCTGCTCGACGTGTGTGATCTCTAAGTCCTTTTGAGTATTTGTTGAAAAAATAATAACGACAATATTGATTGTATGATTGTGAAAATGTAGTCTTTACTCTCCAGTCGTGATTATGTAATGAGTTTTCTT
The DNA here is from genome assembly GCF_040183065.1 of Periplaneta americana. NCBI lineage: Eukaryota > Metazoa > Arthropoda > Insecta > Blattodea > Blattidae > Periplaneta > Periplaneta americana. Next base: position 152,762,873 of record NC_091131.1, on the reverse strand, counting down.
AGAGTGATTTGTGAGATGCATGTAACACAAAAAAACAAATTGATTAAAGCACGAATTTGAGAGCCATCGTAATTTTTGGGGTCAATCATTTAAGGGGATATGTATGACTTTTAAAACTTCCACAACTTTCAGCCAAAAATTTGTGAAATTTAAGCTATATAAACATATCTATAATAATATCTGTATAAAATTTGGTGCAATTAGGTCTAATAGTTTTGAAATTATATTTTTAAGTATATTTTATACTGACGTTACTAAAAAAAGCTCCTTGCATCAAAGTTTTCATAATGTTTAGTTCATATTTGCTCAAAATCTTGAAAATAGTTATTGGAATAAAAGTGAATTGGCTTTTTGAGCTTAGTAATAGTATAAGTTGAAGTGCAATCAAAGATAAAATATTATTTCTAAATTAAAGAAACACATAGTCTAATAAAAGTAAATATCCAGAAACAAGCAACAAATAAAACATCAACAATACATTTAAAATAAAGAAATAAAAGGAATTTAGATACAATCTACTAACCCAAATGTAAATTAATTTATCTTCGATGTCAATTCCGAAATCAATTTATTTCTCTTCTCCTGAATAATGCCTATATATTTTTTTTTAACGTTGCGTCTCATAATGCCGTTTCATGTTGCTTTTTTTGCAAATGATATTTTTTTACACAAACACTGGACTTCATCACCATGTTCGAAGCATAAATATTGTATCTTCCACTCTTCCTTGAAACTTTATCGTATGAGCACTTTTGTTCCGTCATGATGCGCTGTGTTCTAAGATCTGTACATCCTTTAGCAATGTTTACAGGAAAAGAGCTCCGCGCGCAGCGGGCATAAAATAGCTCTCGCTCTAAAGTACTACTGACTATCGCAAGACTGCTTTACTGCAAAGCACATCGAGACTGCAATGGTCTGCAGGCTGGTGATTCCCCAGCTCACCTGACAGTGAATAATTCTGTTCACTTCGTTGATCTAGTGACAAACATACCAGTATACAAAAATAAATAGACAGGCTACATACTGGCAAGCTCATTGGCATCACATAGTCCAGGGCATTGCGCAAATAGAATTGAGAACTGATTGAGGACATGCGACAAACATAATCCTTTATATATGGCATTTCAGTTAATGACTGTACTTTAAGATAATGACTTATGCCTAAGTTTAATGTGTATATTAGCTGGATTTGACTCAATACGTCCTAGAATCAGCACATGCACCCTAAGCATAACTCAGATATTTGTGCTATACTTTTCTACGGTAATGTGCAGTTACACCGTTTTACCACAAATTTGGTCAACAAAAAAATATTCTGAGAAAACTGTGCCTTCTTTGGTGGTTTTTCTGGAGAATTACTCCTTAACTTTTAATCCACTCGTCTTTCCTTTTTCTTTACTTGGTTATTTAACGACGCTGTACCAACTACATGGTTGTAGCCAAGCAAGTAGAACAAAAAGTTTGTATTAGAAGATTCAATATTCTGAAATTGAAGGTCGAAGAAACTAACAAGCAAACATTCTCATGGGGGGGGCAGATAAAAAAGTTAATCATTTTCCTTCCACCATGTTAATAATGTCAAACAAATGCTTATACAAATTTTGGCCACTCGAACGCAATTGCGAGGGCTGTATAAAAATGTTTCCCTGGGGCCGCTTATAGAAAATAAACACAATTTCAATTAAAAAATTAATTGGTACAGATACAGCAACTGTTGAGCTATTTTTCAACATATTCTCCATAGAAATTGAGACATCACTTCATAGCTCAGTTGTAAGGCATCTGACTACAAACTGATAGGTTGTTGAATTGAATCCTGGCAGCTACACATAATGAAACATATATACTTACATGTAAGATTAAAAGTTAGCGAGGAATAGGCCTAATATAAGCAAGATAAATGATAAAAGAATAAGAAAAAAAGAAGAGAGAGGTAGAAAAGAGAGAGATGAAAGAAACATAATAAAAATTTAGGGCCAATTTTAGATATTGCCCCACAATAAATACAGCACTAATGCCTGATTTAAGTTTCCTAAAAGTTAGATAGGTTACACTAACTGAGGGGACAGCTATGTGACATTAAGCTGAGATAATATCAGCATATTCCGAATCTCACCGGACCGGTGGGCATCAATGACGTCATGTTGCAGCGGAATAGGAACAAAACTGCTGGAATGTTCAATGGCTATCATAGCGACTGTACAAGTTGTTATTGTGCTACACTAGCAAGATTTTGCTACATTTCCATACTGTTATCTCACTCAAAGAAATGAGAGCACAAACCAGTAGTAATAACTGGTCCATTGACATGTTCGTTCATAAGCCATTAACGTATTTTTTTTATGTTGTGCATATTACTAACAATATAGCAGAAAACACAGCCATGACACAACAGTGCACAATGTCATTCGTCTGCTAATTCCCGCCCTATACAAGAACCAATCAGATTCACTGATGGCGACTGATGGATACTGCCACCACTTCTGCAAGGTGATGGAACCGGTGCGACACAGGTGGAACATCAGTGACATCATCGCTGAAATTCGGAACACCGTGATGCCATCAGACTGCTCAGCACTGAGATTCGGAATACGCTCTATGTGACAAGGTTAGTGGAAGTGAAACTAGCGCTGAGATAGTTCCGGTGATTTCGCACGTGAAAATCGTTGAATTTATAAATATAAACGGAAACGCACACAAGTTGTGCATATGACTATCAAGAGTTAATAGGCCTATTTCACTACTCGGTTACAATTTTACTTCACGTTGAATTTATAAAGAATTTTGGTTAAATGAGCGCTGAGGTAGTTCCCTTCCCATAGTGCTTCCACACCTTCAGCTGTCTCCTCTGTAATACCAACATAACTTTGGTGACATTACTAAAGTTTCACGCTAGCGAACACTCAGGCTATGCTTTGCATATACGAATATGTGAAAGGTTAGGTTAGTTTAGACTTTTGTTATGTCTTGTATGTACAAATCTGTGAAAGGGTTAGTATAGGTTTTAATTATGCCTTGCATATATGAATCTCTGCGGGATTTTTCAAAGCCTGGTGATTTTTGTTTTGTGATGTCAGCATAATGGCCGACGTGGTTACGATACAGGAATTTTGTGTCTATTTCATTATTATTTGTTGTATTTCGCTGTATTCCAGTGGTTATTGAATTAATACAAGTTTTACGTTCTCTACATTACATCGTATCGTGTTTTATGTCCCTACGTTCCTTTCCTTCGCTTGAAATCACAACGTTTCCACTTCCATTACCACACACCTAGCATTTCACACATAATTTACTACATTTCCGAACTATTTCCTTCAATTTAAATGTTTCCCTACTAAATCCTTAACTTTTGAAATACATCTCCGTAAAAGGTCCCTTACAAATTCGACCATTTTCACTTCCAAAATCACCAGATCTACCTCAACGTTTGCTTTTCTGGGATTTTTTTTTTTTTTTGTGGAGATTCAAGCTGATCGTATTGCAAGACATAATAAAAGCCTAAAACTAACTAAACCTGACCTCCCACTCATTCGTATATGCAAGCTGTATAAGCGGAGTACGAAGGGCAACAAACTTCGGTTTACGGTTTCCTTCTTTCCCCTATAGCCCCATCTTGTGCACACAACTTGCTGCCGTGAAAAGTACTTTTTTTGTAAGAGTGACGATGCGCAGGATAAACTCCAGAACACGGATTGCACTCTTTCCCTCTTACTTCAACAACATTCAACAAACACAGACAGATATGGATAAAAATGCCAAGGTAATCGGTACAAAACATTGATAGGAGACGCCTACTTTCTACACCCGTCGTTTTACGGGATAATTACTAAACTGAGGAAGTTCCATTCGGGGAAATTTCAGTATACGGTTACCTCGCTGCCAATTATCTTAGAATATTAAAATGAGCAGATTTGTTTGTCGAACGTGCACATCATGCTTACGAAAAGGCAGTAGGCCTAATTTATTGTGTGCACAAGGTTGAAATTTTGGAGGAAGAGAGAAAGGAAGGTAACCGTATTCTGAAATTTATCCCAGAATTTGGAATCTTCAGCTCAAGTAAATTTATATTGTAAAGTTAATTACCAATGGAATCCTTAAGTTTTAAAATGCATCTCCACAAAACATGCCATCAAATTCGCTTTGTAATTCGAACATTTTCTATTGCAAAATCGTCGGAATCCGCTCAATCCTCGTTTCACCAAGTTACATATTAATACCCCATAATTGTAATAAAAAATGTATCTAAATTACGATACCTTTTCCTGCATTGATATTACTGCTCCGTATATCAGCTGGTTTACTTTTGTCTTTGTAAGCGCCCGTTTGGGTTTTGCGACTATCTCCTGATCCAGTTTGAGCAGTCATTGTAATTATTTTTGCAGTCTTTTTGAAAATCTACTATATTTCTACCAGGATACTCGATGGAATCTGATTTTATTTACGAAAAGTCCGACACACGCATACTCGTACAGCCATATAATTCACTATCGAATGGAATTAATCGATTATGCTCCACTGCAGTGTTGCCAACAGTTGTTCATATAATCCCGCTAGATGGCTCTAGATTTTTATGCGTATTTATTACTATTAAAAGGTAAAGGTATCCCCGTAACTTCCCATGAAGGCATATGGGGGCATGGAGGTAGAGCCCCATGCTTTCCATGACCTCGGCACTAGAATGAGGTGGTGTGGTCGGCACCACGCTCTGACCGCATTTTACCCCGGGGAAGACCCGGTACTCAATTTTATAGGAGGCTGAGTGAACCTCGGGGCCGTTCTGAAAGTTTGGCAACGAGAAAAAATCCTGCCACCACCTGGGATCGAACCCCGGACCTTCCAGTCCGTAGCCAGCTGCACTACCAACTGAGCTACCCGGCCGCCATTTATTACTATTATTCATAATAATAATAATAATAATAATAATAATAATAATAATAATAATAATAATAATAACCATAGATCAAGGTAGAGCATCCACCCGCCAATGTAACGAATATTGCACACAAAGCAATTTTTAACACTTTTCACAGTCACAACACATTTCAATTCTTATTGTACTATAAGTTATACATATGGAATTATCACTACATCAACACATTCATTATTTTACAAAACACATCGAACGAACTAAATGTAATGAGTTCGATTCCCGTCGGGGCAAGTTACCTGGTTTTTTCCGGGGTTTTTCCTCAACCAAATACGTGCAAATGCTGGATAACTTTCGGTGCTGGACCCCGACTCATTTCACCGGCATTATCACCTTCATCTCATTCTGACGCTAAATAACCTAAGATGTTGATAAAGCGTCGTAAAATAACCTACTTAAAAATAAATGTAATGATGAAAGTTTCTCCCCGACATCACGATCCACTTCCACTAGGTGGCACCCAATACAGCATCTAGCAGGAATGGCAATATATCCAAACGGAATGTTACTACCGGTATGTAGTATTATGTGACAGGTTACGTTAGGTGTGTATTATGTGACAGATTAGGTTAGGTTAGGTGTGTAGTATTATATGAGAGGTTAGGTTAGATTAGAGTAGGTATGTAGTATTATTACTATTTTGGCGACACTGAAACCCCCTCCATTTTCTCCCTCAAATACGTCACATTCACGAAATATGGCCGTGTTCGTCATTCACGCACATCGATTTTATTATATAAGTAAGGTATGTATTTGGGGTGAGTTGAGTGGACATACAGCTCTCCCGGTAATCATATCTAATTTCCAATACTCGATACTAAAAATATCTATGTTATTTGCAAGATATTTTAGCAATGTCATATAATGCCAGGTACATAAGTAACGTTCACAATAATAATAATAATAATAATAATAATAATAATAATAATAATAATAATAATAATAATAATAATAATAATAATGTGTTAAAGCGCACAAGTTTAACTCTCGCAGAAGCTGGTCAATGAAGCTTTCGTTTCAGCACAATGTAAGACATTCAATTTTATACCCATGCAATTAGTAATGATAAGAAACATGTAATTTAAAAATCACTCACTCAAGTTAGCAACTCCCCCGGAGCATCTCCATCTGAATCTTCTTCTAATGCTGTGACTGTGAGGTGCCCGGGGTAATAAGTTATTTCTAGCCTGGACTTTTTCCTTTCTACTTAGCCAAGGTACGTAATATTTCCTCCAAAATATTTGGTGGTACCTGATAATTCTTGCAACACTTGTTGACATGACTCAGACCTGCCCCTATTGTCAGAATTGCATTCATTGTCTGCATCCGTTTTCGTAGACTTCACGACATTCATCATACTAAATATTGTCTCCACTTAAGTGACCTTTAAACCAAGAAAGCACAATAAGATCAACCAACTCTTGAAAAGGATTTATATCAGATGCATCCCTATTACTGGCTACTTCACTCCAGAATTCAATTGTGTTTGTCTTTAAGTTGCACTTCACGTAGCCACTCTTTACGAAATCGTTACTGATACCACAGTCTACTAGGTATATACAGTCACGAAGCTTGAGTTTTGAGGCTGCTAGAAACAATAGACTGTGCCGGTTCTATTTTGCATTGCCTGTAATGAGCCGATATTAGCGATCCTAGTGGTGAGCAACTATCTAATGTTTGCATATTTACTATGTATTGAGTTTCGTGACTGTATATACTAGACTGTGCTGATACTGAGGCCCCATATCTCAATTAATTACGGATAAATAACACAGAGAAAGGTTTAACTATATTGTACCGGTATATTTATAAAACGTGTAATAGTTAACACTGTCACGGTACACGTCTTACACAAATAATATTCTTTAAGCAATTGATTTTAATCTGTCTGTAACCTCTGTATATAAATATATACAGTATTACAGTCTTTGTTGATCATGTGAAGTAGTAGTGTACCGCGGCAGCAGATGTTTGATTTTTAGAATCACTTGCATCTGAGCATGACAACTGCCAATCTGCACATGCGCAGTAACATTTCCAGCATCGTGTAACATGTTCCAAAGGTAATTCGCAGACTAACGTAGCCACTGATTAATCGGCGTCTCTGAATCCCGTAAAAGTAACCTGGCTATAACTGAGGCTAGTTTAGAACGCTCGCAGCATGGGCTAACGTGATGTCTATGAATATGGCCCATTCTTTTTAAGTTTACTAAGTAGCTTGGTTCAACGTTTCTGTTGTGAGGAGGGGTGGTTTGTTACCTGCGGGGGGGACTACCTGCCGCCTACGCTACTGTACTAGAGTGAGTATAAATACCAACTTAAGAATGAGGAAAACTGTACTGTATATCGTACAAAAGTTTTGCGAACCAGTGTACCATATTTCTAAATGTATGAATACCTTCACCTCACATTTACTATCTTTTCTAAACAAATCGTCCTTGAAAGTCTGTCTCTCTCAGTGGTGTATTTCTAAACAAAAAAGTGCCCTGGTGCTGTGAATTTGGTAATACCAGTAGTAATTGTCTTCTTCGTCACCACCACCACTACGTCGTAATACTCCTACTGTGGACGCACGGGGAGAGCTGCAACAATCCAAATGTACCTACAGTATTGCTTTCTGTTTCCTGCAAGGACACATTTAGTAGGTATTAAAAGAGCATTTAATTTCAAGCAACTTGCCTACCTGCAGGGACTAGCACATTTACAATGACGTAGCTCTGAAAAAAAGCTTCGGCGGATATGTATTCCCTATTTCAAACTGCTCCAAATGTCCCACCTCAAAGATTTTTATAATATTTCTGAAACATCCTGTTTCTGGTTAAGCTGTGGATAATGAAAGTTAGTGTTAGTTTACTGGTTTTTACTCTCTGTTGTTAAGATTGATGATATGAAAGTTTATGACGAATTTGATATATGTATGTTAAGAATGAGTGAAGATAGGCCTACATTAAACAAATAGGACACACTCTCTCACCATAGTTGGTCAAGTTACTTTAGCAATTCTGTAAATTGTGAAGTTTTCTCATAAGTGCCTAACTAGTTCAATTCTTCTATGCTATTCCAACTCATAATGCGAATATTTAAAAGACATTGTCTTCAATACAGAGCCAGTAGACAAAAGAAAGGGATCGTCTCTCAGTTGACTCCATTAGCAATGTCATAGTGGTGTAATACAGTACTCAAAATATAAAGTATAATGGTTTTCATAAATATCTTCAAAGTATTGCTGATACCAGCATTTCTAGCACGTCTCCTTGAGTACAATGTACAGTCTGCGAGCATCTGTAGATAGTGTAGCTAAGAATGGTACCACCTCCTATACACGTCACGTCAGCAATCTGCCAACCACAGTCATTAGTCTTGCCGCCCAGACTGCGACAAAAATAAGATACTCGCACTTAACTTCCCCTACGCTAGCGTTCCTGCAGCGTGTCCTTGAGTACAGTGTCCAGTCACTGAATTTCTGTTGTCACTGCAGCTGAGAACGGTACCTCCTCCTAAATACACGTCACATCAACAATCTGCCCATCACAATTGTCAGCTTTATCGCCCACAGACTGCTACAAAGGTAGGACACTCGCACTTAATGTTCGCATTACTTATTTCACATGCCAAAATCGGTGGAGCGGGGAATTTGATTAGCAAGATAGATAGGCAAGTCAGAATAATATGTTATAGATTCAATATCGGTTTCACTTTACTATCACAGCTCAATTAACGATGTACATTATTATTTTCACTGTTACTACAAAATTTGTAACTATTAAAATGTTTATAATAATGCATCTGGACAATGTTGTAAGTTTGAAAATAAATATTTTTACACAGTATGATATAATTTTTGTTTAATCTTAGTGTCCTATATTTTTCTTAGATTTCAGCTTGAGGCGTAGGCCTACTTCAGTGGCGGCTCCTGCGTATTTCTTAAGAGGAGGAAAGAAGGTAACAGGACGAAATGACACCTTCTTGAATGAAACATGCTACAAATTAGCCAACATGCACACATGTAAGACCAGGTAGTGTTGGGGTTGGCCTTCCCTTTTGTATAGCAATAATCTGTTCTTGTAAACTGAGTTTCCTAAATTTTCCATAAAATATAATGTTTTCACTTCCATTCATTGTTGAATAATTGCACAAATTAACAATTACAAGGAAATTCACCTCGCAGCATTTTTCGAGCACACTACAGCATCACACGTGTTGGAAGAGATTATAGCAACTAACTCGTAATCGGAACCATGGAAATGGGAATGGGAAATAATCTGAGGAAAGCGAGAACATTGCACCCGCCCACGTGTCTGTGTTGCCATATGTACATTTTGCAAGTTCAGTATCACATGCTTTTGAAGAATATCAGTTCTTGTAAAGTCATACTACCATTATTGTTCAAAGTTGCCAGTGCCCAACTTTGTATGTTAAAAATAATGTAGTTTGGAGTACCTACTTACTTTCAATTTCAAATATATTTGTACAAAACTGACAACTTGGCTGTTGCCCTGTCTAGTACACAATGAATGGAAGTGAACTTCAGGGGCCAAAAAGATCTGCGATACTAATGTAGAACTACTTCCTCTTTGTTTTATATAAACACGACTTTAACTTTCAAATATCTTTGAAAGTTTCAAACCGTGAATAGTAGCCTATATAAAGTGTAATGAATAAAATTTTTTATTTATAATTTAAAAAAAAAGTTTATATGGTGTCTTTCATAGCGTTGCGTTAAAACTGTTTTATTGTGCCTCCTCCTAGATGTGTTATAGTCTGGTTGAATGCAAGATCGTTAGATGGCAGCGGTAGCAAGCTTGCTGCATGACCACTCGGTTTCTATTTCCCGCCCATGCAGTGATTCAGAGGAGGATCTCCTCCCTCTCTGTTCATTTACTCGCTTTAAAACTCTGCTTCTTTCTCTGGCCGGGTAGTGCGCTGTTGTCTATGTGTGTTAACTGCAGTAAAGGAGGAATGGATTGGCTTTCCTCCACACAAACAATCTCGCATCTTTCTCACAGTTTTCTAGCAGCACATGAGCGCGCATCGTTTAAAACTCGATCAACCGAGGTTTTCTTATAGCTGTGAACTTAAAAATGATCGAATCTTCTCAAATTTCAAGGCACATATTTTATTTGGTATTTACTTTCAAAAGAAGAAAAATGTGAGGAGGGCGTTCCTCCCTTCCCTCCCCCGAGGAACCGCCACTGGCCTACTTGGTCCAAGAAGTTTCATCTGGTAATCCTATTCTAATAAGGAAAACAACTTTTATTCATTGTAATCACGTACTGTACTTTATATCAATCCACATCTTTAAGTAAAGTATTAATCGTATTAATCAACCTCACATGCAAGCAATTAACATAAACATAAATGTTCTCTAACATTAGTCTGCATCACTACAATTTGTATTTCATACATTTATTATTATTTATTCCTCACAAGTGATGCCTTATTGGTATCACTTGTGAGGTTCAGACCTGTCGTCGGATAGGTGACTAAACAAACAAAAAAACATATCCTGTAACATGCGAGGATCTCATTGTTTACATCAGTCCAGTGATTTCAATTGTGAGACTTGAAAGTAAGTGAAAATTCTCCATGTGGGGTGTTGGCCAACACAGGAAGGAAGTCTAGTGATAGGCTGCTACCTTTAAGACTCTAGACAGGCTTGGAGAACAACACTTCCTCTTCTCTGGATGCTGCAGATGGATGGATAGAACACGCATTCTGAAACAAATTCTGCAGTATGCTCCTTTTGGAAGAAGATCCGTTGATAGTCAGACTAAGAGTTGAACTGATGTCAGACGGTAACAGATCACCTGGTGTAATACATGTTTTGGATGCTGCTGCTGCTGCTGATGACGATGATGATGAATGTTATTATTATTATTATTATTATTATTATTATTATTATTATTATTATTATTATTATTATTATTATTATTATTATTTCCTAACCATGATTCTCTGTGCGGACGCCCAAATTATATTTCCAGATTCAAAAGACAACCCAGTAAAACACTGTGTACATAAATTCTTGGTTGGTAATATAATACTATATTTTTACTAATATTAAATAGACAAACACGATATTACCACCATTTGAAAGAAGGTTATTTCAAGTTTTGTACTGCCATTGAGTTTCATTCCTTATTTAGCGGGAAACGTCTACATAATAATTGTTGGACAACATGGCTTCTCTACCAACAGACTGTAACTGGTGTGTGATCGAATATTCACATATCGTCGTTGTTCCTGCAATAACTCCTATGTGCAAACTATGACATTCATTCATTCATTCATTCATTCATTCATTTTATTCCATAGATCTTACATGAGCAATGAAGCTTTAAGATGTGGAACAAGTCAAAATTTTACAATATTGCAATTACAATTTTTACAAATTTTTATAGTTTTACAATTTAGTAATTTTCTACAAATTTTTACAATTTTTTACAATATTTTGACGAGATATAGTGAGATGAGGTGAGGTCCGAGGATTCGCCAAAATATTACCCGGTATTTGCCTTTAAGTTGGGAAAAACCTCGGAAAAACCCAACCAGGTAATCAAATCAAAGGGAGGTAATCAAATCAAAGGGGTTGATGCCGAGGACTCGCCATAGACCATGTGGCTTCAGTCCCATGGCTGTGGAAAACCTCGGAAGAAACCAAAGACCAAAGGGGGATCCAACCCAAGCCCGAACGCAGCTCCGGATCAGCAGTCCAGCGAGTCTGCCAACTGAGCTACATCGATGGCTCTACTAAAAGTATACAATACATAGCCAATCAGATTATTAAATTTACAAACGCAAACGATCATTCATAAGTTGAGCTATATGTATAATATAAAACAAGTAAGTTAATTAAATTTAAGACATAAACAATTCCATCAGTTGTGATATACAGAAATTGATAATATATATATCATGCAAACTACTTCAAATTACAAACACAAACAACTTATCAATAGAGCTATATAGATTACTATTCAATTTAAAGCATATACAATTCATCGGCCAAAACTATACAAATATATATTCAATACAAAGTAGCATACTTTCATTAAGATATACAAATTTGTACAATTAATATCAAGTAGATTAATTCAATTTATAATCATAAACAATGCATCATTTGAGCTATACAGACTACTATACAATTTACAGCATATACAATTCATCAATTGAGCTATACAGACTACCATTTTTCAGTAGGAAGGAAAAACATACTTATTCTTCTATGGCAGTAGTGCATAGGAGATTGTGAATTCTTACATTTTCGAAAGAAGGAAATATAATTACATATAAAGGATATTTTATTATTTGCTGTATCACTATTTAAGTTATTTAATAGAGCAAAAGTCTAAAAATCGATAAATATGTCACATGGGAGTTATTGCCGGAACAACGACGATATACTTTCGCGTATTTCTGAAACACTCTGCATTATTATACTAACTTATATTAAACTTTCATTACAATTAATTTATTTTAAGCTTCAACATTCTGTACGTGCATATTAAGAAGATTCTACAGCAGTCACATGAAATAATAATTACTCCCATCTGGTTACTAGATAATAACAGATAATCTGGATAAGAGAGTTTCTTAAGTCTATGTGGCCTTATAAAAGCCTGTCCCAACATTGGAACTGTCAGAGAAATCAACAGCGTTTAGATAAGAGGTCGCTTTAGAAGAAATGCTGCTGTATGCAGGAGTGCTTCTGTGGGCTGTCGATGTGTCTATGGGAAGTACGGATCTACAATGCTCATCAACGCAAGCCGATTTGCTCAATTTCTCCATCACCAGCAACAAGAATGAGACTGGACATTGGGTCGCTAAGGTATTATTGCACTTTCTGTTTTTTTTTTTTTTTTTTTTAAGTTTAGGCTACGTTAAATGATATTTAGCTACGATTTATTGATTTATCAATGATGTGGTAGTGGTAGCATTAGGAATAGTAATAACTGGAGCCCGGATTTTATATAATATGAAAATGAGACATATGTACATACATATGTAGCTAAAAATGGAAAAATATGTAAATTAGGCACTCAGAAGCAAAGTGATACAAGTGACATTTAATAAGTTTTGAGACAAATGTCTTTGAAGTTGAAAAGAAAATTTAAAAAATCTGTTATAGGACTATGTAGCTGTAAATTTACAGTTGTATATGTTGGTACCTGTTTTTTTTTAACTTCTAAATAGAAATTATCTATGCTAAAACAGTTTAGGTAAAATTGGGTCCTAAAGTCACTTGTATTATTTTTTATTTATTAACAGGGTTACAATGTAAACTACATCTTCCTGTATCCAAAGTGTTTAAATTCTTATCTTCTTCCTCCATTCTTCTCTTGCCTCCCAACCCCATTCTTCCAAGCCTCTTGCCCCGGGTATTTTATTTCCCCGGTATCCTCCATATCTGACGAGCATTCCCCTATCCGCCACCTGGGGAGGCACCCGATGGGAGACTAGCAACTCTACACTGGTTGTACTATTTTGCCACGGAAATATTTTTGTGGAGAAGTAATATAAGTGCAAGGATTTTCATTACTTGTATGTTATTTAAAAGAAGAACAAAAACATTGCTTACAACATTGAAACATTCCTGTCTTAACAGCATTTGAGCTTTCTTATTATCATATTATGACACAAAATGTGTCTATATAACCGAAAGAAGTGGGTCAAGAATATTTTTAATTTTCAATGAAATTCAGCCTTAGTCACTGTCCATTACGTCACTAGCCTCATCTGAATACGTCACAACTCTCTCTGCTGCAACATCTGTGTTTCTGCCATGAAGTGCATCTGTAGGCCTCCTACCGCGAATATTCCTTGAACTTCCTCTCCGATGCCCTCTTCCACGTCCACGTCCTGCAGTCCTTATTATAGGCCCTCCTCATGCTTCAGGCCATCAAAGAAAGAGTGGTGTATGGGTGGGATGAATTTCTTTAGCTCTTGCAAGTTGCTCCACTTAGCAGAAGTTATCCTTATTGGATCACTGTATAGTTGGTCCAGCTCAATGTGTGCAGGCCTTCCACGAAGATGTTTCGAAAAATCACCGCTGTAATATATTACCTCTCTCCATTATGGCAAATGAATTAGTCAAAAACAGAAGAAACGCAACAACGCAATGTAAACAACACACTTGTATTAGTGTGCCTCTGAGTCAAAACTCTGTATGCCAGGCCTGCACAAGGTTTGCGCTCTCCGAGCTGGCTCACAGCTCATGAGCGGAATGCAGATATTAGCTGCGCTCTGTATAAGGGTGGACTGGAAGAAGGGGTGATCTCATACAAAATATACACAAAGGAAGTACTATTACGAGTGTTTATGAAATGAATTCCCGTTCAATGTTTGCAAAACTATTTTGGACTATTATTAATTGATAAAGAAATATTTATCTTACAGAAATAATAAAAATTCTATATCTACTTAAATGTACAATATCATTTTGTTATATTTTTATTTATCAGTACATCAAAACGAGGTTTTATGCTGTTGGCAGCTGGAAGGAACAGTAGCCTACTGATCGTAATGAAACATCAGTTCGATGTCTGCCTTTATTAAAGTTGATTATAGAAAACAGTTGCTCACAAATATAAATGTTGAGCCAAACATAGCAATCATTTTCAAAGCCAGCCTGTGTACATAGTCATGGATATTATTGCTAATGTTTAGTCTTGTAAAACTCAACCAGGCTGGTAGTATTATTCAAAAGATCTTTAGCCCTTAGGTCACATATCAATAAGAAGATCAATAAGTTCGAGCTGTAAATCGTTAAATGTTAAATGTTATGTTCCGTCTTTTAGATTCCTCCGTACTATACTGTAGCAGTAGGTAAGCAACGTGAAACAGTTACTGAGAATAGGCCTACACACTGCACTCCTCTAGATAGCTGAGTGGTCGTTTCCCTATCCTCTACCTATAGCAAGTCTGTCATTCCTCTCCATTTCGGAGAGCGGTAAACATGGCTCACCCGCTCCGAAGGAGCGCGCGCGCTCGTTGAGCGCTGTTTGTGCAGGTATGCTGTATGCATGGTAATACAAGAGTTAAGCCAACAGGGAACAGCACTGACTGGAACTGCACTTATATTACTTTTTCTCTGAACAGAAGTGACATTAAAGATTTAGAATATACACTTATCTCAATATTTACAAAAATGTCACTTGCATCACTTTGCTTCTGAGTGCCTCAAATATGTAATAAATAAAAAAATATGTAATTTAAAATCTAGGCTTTATTAGATGTATTTTTGCACACTGATAAAAATTACAGGTTCACATGTGATTCAACCTCATTTAATTATTGTTTGGAGGCGCAATTAATAATTAAATATTTTTCCATATTTTCTGCTGTCATTGATCGTCTCGTCAATGGCAACCCATACGTAGGAATCATCAAGTTCAGCTCTAATCGTTTCCATTGTGTCAGTGTAGCAGGAGTTCAAATAATTTTTCCAGAGTGTTGATTCATGCCAAATATTCAAGTTGTAGTATTTACGTATGAATGCTTAAAACTTTGGAACTCCAAGTATATACCCTGGTATGTTTGCAGCAACCACTGCCCTACACAAATCTTTATTAAATTCACTAGTAGAAGACGAAGAATGTTTCAGCACCACTTGTGTAAGAATAACATGTTTCTTTTCGATGGAGCACGTTTTTTATTTCTCACATGAAGTCAATTTTTAAATGCTGTTCTAATTCTGACTTCATGGAGCACCCAATGCGTTTGTCACTCATTTTGCATAGTACGATTTTACCATCGTAGTAAAGGAATCGTTAATCGAAATCCAGTCTTTTAATTTGGATGCGAATGACAGTAGACTAGCTACTTGTAGCACTTGATGTCAAAATAAGCTTCTCAAGAAAACAGAAAAAAAAAAAAAAAAACTATCGTTTTCTTTTAGAGCAACTGATTGGGGGTGTTTGTGCGAAACGGTCATACCCACAGGGTAACTTTCAGTCTTTACTTCACCGCGTTAACAGTACAATTACCCACCCTTCTTACTTTACGTTACTTCTTAAGGGATATACAAACTATTAGCATTGCAAAGAGATGTCCATTTTTTGACAGAACACGTTATTATTTTAAACTATTAAATTATATTTATGCACTAGAGACGAAGGGATAAGCTTTATAATCAAATTTAAAACGTATAACTTAAGAATTAAGTAGAGGGAAAATTGGTGAAAAAAAATGTGTATTCTTTCAAAATATGCAATATCCTTCAAAATATGTAACTTAAAAATATGTAATATATGCCAAATATTCATTATGCACCAAAATATGTAAAAATATGTAACTTCGGAATAATGATCTCTTTGATATGATTCGCCGACATTTTAGCTTTCTTTATAGCTACATATATAGGAACAAAATATGTAATTACATAAAATCCGGGCTCTAGTGATAACAGTAGCTACTAATGGTATGCTTAGTACCTGTAATACGTAGTAGTAGTAGTAGTAGTAGTAGTAGTAGTAGTAGTAGACTAGTACTAGTAGTAGTAGTAGACTAGTACTAGTAGTAGTAGACTAGTACTAGTAGTAGTAGCAATAGTAGTAGTAGTAGTAGTAGTAGACTAGTACTAGTAGTAGTAGTGGTAGTAGACTAGTACTAGTAGTAGTAGACTAGTACTAGTAGTAGTAGTAGTAGTAGTAGACTAGTACTAGTAGTAGTAGACTAGTACTAGTAGTAGTAGTAGTAGTAGTAGTAGACTAGTACTAGTAGTAGTAGTAGTAGTAGACTAGTACTAGTAGTAGTAGACTAGTACTAGTAGTAGTAGACTAGTACTAGTAGTAGTAGTAGTAGTAGTAGACTAGTACTAGTAGTAGTAGTAGTTCATTTCTATTTATATTAGCCCTCTTGAGGGGAGGGACATGGGCTGAAAATTGCCCTTGCACGTAGGCTGCGTCGGTGGGTTCATTGTACCTTCTGGATGAAATGCTGTGCATAACCTAAGGCTCCTCGCGCTACTTATTCCCTAAGGGCCTCCTCCAAATTTCCCTTCAGCTTAAAAAATCCCTTTACCTTTCAGCGTAGGCATCATATCGGTCCCTCAATCCTAGGTACCACTAGCACTATGAGCCCCAGGGGAGAAGCCACGGTACACAGCACTACCACTAGCAACCAATGACCGCTCGTTCACGGTCAGACATGCTAACCGTTACTCCACAGCGGTATACTGTACTTATTTAACAACGTTTTCAACTTCGAAGGTCATTTATCGTCCAAGTTCAACATGGACGGGAAACAGTCGACAAATTTTGTCTGGATCCCTTTATAAGGGACGGAATTATTTCCCAATATTTGCTGATGTTGAGACATCATTTTATAAACTGAAAACTGTGCTCTCTAATATAAAGCGTATCATGACAGAAAGAGAAACTACAGAAGCGCTTGATTACAGAGTTGTTTCCGATCTCTGATAACGAATTTGAATGACATCATGTGCGTCAGGAGTCACACGACAGCTGAATTGTGGCGCGAGGTGACAGACCAATAGTGAGTGATCTCATAGTCAGAGTGCACGGCGACTCACAGCAGAAATTCCCAAGAAAATCGAGCCTTTTTGGGAGGGGTACATTACAACCCTTTCCAATGCCAAGTACAGTTAAGTGAAAATAAAAGAAGCCTGCAATAAACGAGATTTCGTTATTTCCAAGAAAGGCATCTTCTGTGTACTTAATAAGATTGGTAAAGCTCGACTGGAATTAATTTGTATCATCTTGTGGGGTGCGGCGACTTGTGACGGGGGGTGGATTTGCTTGCTTTTTCCGCTCTGGAATTAATCCTATCCGAGCTTTGCTAGTCTTATTAAGTACATGCAAGATGCCTTTCTTAAAAATAACGAAACCGCGTTTTTTGCAGGCTCCTATGATTTTCACGTAACTGTACTTGGCATCAGAAAGAGTTGTTATGTAGGCTCGATTTTCTTGGGCATTGCTACTGTGATACACCGTGCACTCTGATTATGAAATCACTCACTACTGGTCTGTCACCTCTCTCCGCAATTCAGCTGTCGGTGTAATTCCTGATGCACATGATGTCATTTAAATTCGTTATCAGAGATCGGAAACAACCCTGTATGTCGTGTAACCAGTTGCTTTATACTCGTAAGTAGAGCAACAACTTTGATAAAACATTTACTATATCCAGAATATTTTCTGCGATATTAATAATTGGTATAGAAATGTTCATATGTAAATAATATATTTAATAATATTTTTTTGCGTATTTCAACTGTTTGAAATGCCATTTTCCCTCCTTAATGTAAGACTTACTGACGCCTAAACTTTCTGTCTCTACACATAACAATAAATTAACTTCGAACTACATTATATCATTGCAGGTAAACCTCAAGCATGGAGACAATTATGGACTACCCTTGCATGTAAACGTTGACCACACTGCAGTCCTGTGTGAACGTTCTGATTCTGTCTATATAGTCGCTACTATTTCAGGTATAGATTTCACTTCAATCCTCAGTTGTAGTAAATTAACATTATTTTTAGAGTGCAAATTATTTCATTTCATATACAATACATAGTTCCTGGTCGAACGTTTCCTTCAGTACCAAGTATAAAAAAGATAGTACACAGACATATAGCGAAATGAAAGTAATTGTTTTCAAGGACCTCGCATTATTTTCTTTTAGTGCTGTTAATATTGAACTACATAAAATGCATGAATAAATTATGAGACATTCATTTTGATGGTCAGTGATCCCCCTTCATCTCCCATTATGTGTATATGACCAATAAATGTAGATTTAATGTATCATACTCATAAGTAAAGGGCGGAAAAATGTGCGTTATGCCTTAAGTTCAGTATCAACGGACTATACTGTTGTCATTCACTCACGTAAAGAGCGGCAAGAGAGTACAGTCTGGTAATGAGAACCTCATCACTCCATTCAATCGATCTATAAATACTGGAATGAAGTTGCAATATAGTTATGATGATTTAAAAACTTACCTCAAATGTTAACTGCCACCGCCTGGATGATTAAAGGATGCATTATACTGACCCACAACATACATGCGTAAATTATCGAAAGAGAAAGTTCGACGTCTCTCATTCAATAAGTTTATCAACATCGAAAGCTTCTTTCCGTGTCACAAGATGTTAGAGGTGCAAATGAAGAAAGCGTCGTAGTATGTCGTTTTTGCCTCCACTCAAAATGTTGCACATAACTGTATAACCGGTATTTTTTTTTTTTTTGCAGAATTTGTGGAATTTTTATTTCACCTCTTCACCTCTAAAATGTGGATTATTAAGTTTCTTGACCGGAATATTTGCAGAAGTCATTTTACATAAATCCACATTAAATTCAGATCGTGTATGCTTTTCATTATTTGATATCGAAGACCTTTGTACGTTTTTGGTATTTTTCTTGCTGTTACAATGCGGCTCTATGTAATATTTCCTACGTATTTTAATTTCACATTTTCGCAAGACACAGAAAATATGTTCCCCTTGCGGAATCAAAATTTCTCTTCCGTATTTGTTTCTTAGACTGTTTAATTCCAAATCCTTCGACTTAGATATTTTAAATTACTTTTATACAATACTACCACCTGCACAAAGGCAATAAACAATAATTTAAATACATAATATTTTAGGAGAAAAATTCGCTCCGGCACCGGGGATCGAACCCGGGTCCTTGGTTCAACGTACCAAGCGCTCTGACCACTGAGCTACGCCGAATTCAATCCTCCTTCGATGTTTCCCTTTGTGGCCTGACTCCAAGTTAGGCATATATATGTTGTGTGTCAACATATATTATATATGCCTAACTTGGAGTCAGGCCGCAAAGGGAAACATTGAAGGAGGAGAATTCGATCCGGTGCTGTGGATTGAATTCGGCGTAGCTCAGTAGTCAGAGCGCTTGGTACGTTGAACCAAGGACCCGGGTTCGATCCCCGGCGCCGCAGCAAATTTTTCTCCTAAAATATTAAGTGTCAATATTAGGCCTACAGATAAATTCTGTAGGATAAATTTATATATATATATATATATATATATATATACATATATACATAATATTCTCTTAGCTACCAGTGCATAATTGCGGATTCCCGGCCAACAAGTCGCTCAGCTGAGTGCGCTCCTAGTATAATGGCAGTTGACATTGGACATATACGTCAACATATATGCCTAACTTGGAGTCAGGCCACAAAGGGAAACATCGAAGGAGAAGAATTCGATCCGGTGCTGTGGATTGAATTCGGCGTAGCTCAGTGGTCAGAGCGCTTGGTACGTAGAACCAAGGACCCGGGTTCGATCCCCGGCGCATGGAGCGAATTTTTCTCCTAAAATATTAAGTATCAATATTACAGATAAATTCTGTAGGACAAATTAATATATATCTATAATATAATTTAAAAACCTGGCTTTCTTTCCCTTTCGACTAGAAGCTGACACTGAAGATCATTTGTTGGTTCCTACTTGTACTGTCGCCCTTTCGTAGTGTATTTATGTTATTGCGCTTGTACAGGGACATCATTTTATTTTTACTTCAATTTTTATTGTACCTGCGTTTCTAAATGTACTTGACTCCCACCCCTTTCACTGATGTCCTTGCTAACGTCAGCCACACAAACTTACGGCAGGTGTTGCTAGCAGTGAAGTAAATAGTACAGAGTACAGTGTGTCAGAAATATGTTGCGTTTTCTATAGAAGAAAGAGCTTATATTATTGAAGTTTATTTTCACACAGGTATGTGTAGCATAACTAAATTTATCTGTGTGGACTGAGCACAAGTGAAGATTAGAGTTACCGAAAGTACGGTACCCTATAATATGGTACGGTACTTAACAGCATTATTTAAACAAGAGTTTTGTTTTACTGTTTGTAAGTACGAAGGACGATGATGAAAACTGGAATATTACAATAGGCTATAACCGAATGTGAACAACAGTTTTTTCACAATTTCCTGATTACACCATTACGGAATATTTTCGTAGAAATGTAATTAATCTGGTAGATAAGTTTAGAAACAGAGTGCACAGAAAGGAAGAAAAGTGTAAGATGGCCAACAAAGGTGACAGAAGATGCTGTAGAAGATACTAGAGAAAGGATGCAGGGAAGTCCTAATAAGTCAGTCAAGAAGTTAGCTGTAGAAATTTGGGTTTCTTACGTTTCAGGAATAAATTAGGTTAGTATATGCTGAATAAAGTAGACATTACATAATGAATGTAATTGCCTGAAGAGTTGAGTTTATGAAAAAAATTGTTGCTATTCTACTGTTTTTTGATAAAATACCGTAAAAGTAATGATCAAACTGAAAATCATAATACTGTATTTCCCTGTAACATAAATGGATACACTACTTTTCTCTCCTCCTGTAGCTAGTAAAATGATTTGTTTATATATTGCACTAGCAACTCCAAACTCTTGTAATGGAAGGGGGGGGGTAACAGTGTTTCCAAGTATAGCCAGGTTAATGTTAAAAATGTTGGTAAAAATAAAGTGATGTCCCTGTACCTGTGACATCATCCATACTTCAGACCAAACTAGCCTGTATCGCGTGGTACCGCACATTTTTCCGTCCTCTACTTATAAGTATTTAAGTCTACCTTCAACTTCCACAAGCAATTTCAGAATGCGTGTTCTAAAAAAAATCACAAGAAATAAATGTTCACGTTAATGTTCAGGTTTATTTTAAGGTAAAAAAGCGCATCTTACACACACAAAAATAGGTATATCTTTCGATACGTTGCGAGTTTTTGTCAAATAATCGGCAATGTAAGTCCAAACTCAACTCTCCTGAAAATCCACCATTTTTCCCCCTCATTTAAAACTCTCATTTCATGTCCATAAGACTTAAAGATAGAATGCTGAAATAAGTCAGAAAGAACTACCGGGCCCTGTGCAATAAATTAATTATTCAAAACCATTGCTGAATGTTAATATCCAAACGAAAAATACATTAATATGTGCATGCTGAGTCTGAAAGTATGGATAATAAAAGTGACATAAAGAAGAAATGAACGAAACTTAGCTGGTAAAATTAATTAAAATTAACTCACAAGCAAACATTCTGATGGGGGCAGATAAAAAAGTTAATTTTTTTTCTTTCACCATGTTAATAATGTCAAAAGACGTTCTTATACAAATTTTGGCCACTTGACCGCAATTACGAGAGCCGTAAAAAAATAAGTTCGCCAGGGACCGTTAACAGAAAGAAAACACAATTTCATTGAAAAAATTTATTTGAACATATACAGTAATTGTTGAGCTATTTTTCAACATATTCTCCACCGAAATTGAGACATGTGTCACATCATGGGATCGACAGAGAGAATCACACTGCTGTCCAACGCTGGTTCCGATCCCAGGCGGCTGACTTCTACGACACAAGGATACAAAAATTGATCCCATGGTATGACAAATGTCTCAATTCCAGTGGGGGGTATGTTGACAAATAGCGCAAAAATTGCTGTATCTGTTTCAATAAATCTTTTCATGCAATTTTGCTTTTTTTTTTCCTGTAATCGGCCCCAAGAAAAATTACTTTCTGGATGGCCTCGTAATTGTGGTCGAGTGACCAAAATTTGTGTAAGCACTTTTTTTTTAACATTATTGACATGGTGGAAGAAAAAATTTTAACTTTTTTATCTGCCCCCATCAGAATGTTTGCTTGTCAGTTGATAAAAAATACTAGTAATTACGAAACAAGTCAAAGACAATTTTCTGTTTAATATTTCTTTGCGAGAATAATGTTTGCACAATCCTCTGTAGTTTTCTTCTTGTTCCTAAAGCACCTCCACGAAGTCCGAGCGCCGGCTACGAGTTGCTGCCAGGTCTGGGGTACTACAAGTTCCACACGGACTACAAGAACTGGTACGACGCTCGTAAGACGTGCATCCAGGAAGGAGCGCACCTAGCCGTCATCAACTCGGAGACCGAGAGCAAAGCCTTGCTTAAATTATGGTTACCCCATCCCAAAATGTTCAACGACTGGAGGAACGACTGGGCCCACATAGGCTTTCACGATCACTATACCGAGGGACAATTCGTCACTATTTTCGGTAAGTTTGAAGTTTGTGTAATTGGAGGCAGGTTGGCTACTGAGGCACGTTGGCACACCAATTTTATTTCAGTAGTTAAGCGACGGATTGCAGCACCACGCAGACGTTATGATCCCTGCTTTATAAAGCACGCTCCACGGAAGTTCAGTCCTTTGTGGGATGCTGTAGAAGAAGAAAGCCATAGTTGTTTTTGCAGCAATCTAAGTAAATTTTCACTATCTCGTGATTATTTTTACAGGGTACACATGTAATAGTGAAATTTAAATACATCGTTGGAAAGTACATTTAAATGGCTCTATTAATTTCATTTCGATAATTCATTATTCAAATTAGCAATTTTAAATCCAAATTAAATAACTAGACCAGTGGCAAGTTGGCACAGTTGTGAGGGGCAGATTGGCACGGTGTGTAACCTAACCCGCTGTATTACTTTAAATTACTACATAAATTATAAAGGGACATAATTTTATTTTTACTTCAATTTTTGTTGTACCTGAGTTTTTTAATGTACTTCACTCCCACTCCTTCTACTAGTAAACTTCCAATCGTCCTCCACACAGAACCAAGGCCGCGTATGCAGTCAATGTGCCTTACGGTGATACTAAACAGTACTGAGTTACTTAGTATAGTACGTTCTATGAATATATTCGCGTTTTTCAGTGACGAAAGAGTTTTCAATATTGAATCATATTTTCGTACAGGTGCTGTCGTCCGTTTGCCTACGTCGTATCCCGATTTTTCCCCACCTACTTCTGCACTCCTCTCTGTAAAGGCTAATGGCCGGGCTGTCTTAGCTCTTTTCTGAAAACATTAATTTCTGTTAGGAATTGGACGTCTACGTAATATTATACAACTGTTTAAAATAACTTAAATAAAAGGACCTCCTTCCTTTCTACGACCCTGCGATGTAACTACTTGGATGGAAAGTAGATAGCATGTCTAAGTAATTATATCTTTTCGGATCGGGCAGAAGTGAAGATTGAATTTACAGTATGTCAGGTAGTCTTTTATAGATTAGGTACAGAATTATTTCCACATGAGTTACTAGTACGAAGAACGAAACTGCTAATTGGAATTAGGTACAATAGTCTATAGTGCGATAATATGCACAAAAGAACTGAAGCCTGTATCAAAATGAATGGCCATCATTTTCAAAAATGTGTTTAAATATCCATATAATGATTATTTTTCAATTTAACTTAATTCTCTAAATTGTACGCTAATGTGCTGTAGACAGTATAATAAACACTGCATAATGAATACGTCCACATGGACAGCTCAGTTCGTGAGTAAAAACACTCATTGTTAATACAGTACTGTATTTTGATTAAACAAAAACCTAATGAAAGTTATCAAATTCAAAATCGCGATATTTCTTAGTTTACGTAAATGGATGAACTACTTTTCTTCTCTCCTATACCTAGTAAAGTGATTTGTTTGTATTTTACGCCAGTACCACCGAACTCCAGTCATGGAAGGGGGTAGCAAAGGTATAGCCAGGTTAATATTAGAAATGTTAGTAAAAATAAAATGATGTCTCTGTACAATACATAATTTACTTATTCATACAATTTGTGATTATATAAGTTCAATTTAATTGATTGTAAGTGTTAAAAATATATGTTAATTGCAGTGGATGAGAAAATGAGGACTTGTAAAAAAAATTGACAGAGTAAGTCCTTCTTCTGATATGATGCTATGAGCTGTCAGGGCTGTAAAATTAGAAAACAGAAGTGTGGCCAAGGATTTTAATATCCCATTCCGGACTCTCACTTGATATTGTATTTGTATTAGAGCTACGGATGAGGACACAAAGGGAAAATTGTCTATTGCGATACTTACTGACTCTCCAGGTAAGAGAGCATTAGAGGAGAGAAAATCGAAAAAGAATAATGAATTTGTTCAACAAAAAATACAAGAGGAGACTTTAGTAGTGAGAAAAGAAATCTTAAGACCAGACGAAAGACAAAGAATAATTCAAGAAGGGAAAGTAACGAGGAAGATAGAGAGACATATTGCATGTATTGTGTTAAATCCAGGGGCGGCTCGTCCATAAGAGCTGCGGAGCTGCAGCACTCCCTGCTTTGACAGGAAAATAATAATATTTGTTTTAATTTGTAGAAGAATTGTTACAGCTTTTATTGGTAAAATGCTTTATATTTCATCTGGCTGGGAATATGTACTATTATCTTATGCATAATCTTTTTGTGCGTCGACTGTATTGGAATTGACACTGCATTCAAAGTCGTCCTGGGATCTGCAGGGTGGGACATCTCGTAAGAGAGTGTGTCTTGCTTGGTCAGGGGGTAGAGAGGTGAAGGGAAGCAGAGGGAAACTGCCGCTGTTAAAACCCATATTTCGCTGCAGTGGCTTGCAGAGCCAGGCCACAAGGGAAGATCTTTCCTCCACCCCCACGTCGCTATTGTAATACTACGTCAAATGGATTCTCCATTCCCTTGAAACTTAATGACATTTTTATTTTCTTTTCACATACTTATTGTTGTAGAATCTTATCGAGTTAATATAACAAAATTAATATATTTTTTTGCCTTATTGTTACGTATATATCCAGTCTCCAGTAGAACCTTAGGATTTGCCTTAACTCAAAATGATTGCACGAGTAGAATCCTTTTGCTATAGCACGTAAAATACGAAAGAGACTTCTTTTCCAATTTGAGAACATTACTGACCATCATTATATCTGAGTGTTGCTTTGGTGTGACGTCTTAGTACCGTAACTTAACCAGTGCAAATGTGCAAGCATGAGAGTGTGTGAATTACAGAATATTAATTTTATTTTTCTCAACTTTCCCTCGCGGAGAAGATTGATGTAATGAAGTGAAATTACAGGGTCGTCCGTTACCCGACTTAAATCTTACTCAAGCTTCATCCAGCCAAAATAGTGCATATACAGTATGTAAGGAAGTATAACAATGAAATTTACGCTAAGCATTTGTGGTTACGTGGATGTGAACAAAAAAAACATTCTGTATTTTGTTTTCCTTGCCTCCTCTTCGGTGATGATACTGCACAGACTAGGAGTGGTGTGACAGATTTAGGACGTTTGCCCCTAAAAATTAAAAATCACGAAACTTCGCAGTCTCGTCTGAAAAATGTTGTTTCATTGGCTACGTTAGGAAAAACTAATATTGCTGCGCAATTAAGTGAAATGAACAGAACAAACATTCTCAAACATAATCAAGAAAAAATCGTGAAATTATTTAAAAAATATTGATTGTATCAAATTTTGTGGCCAATATGAACTTCCCCTTAGGGGATATGATGAAAAAACGATTCGAAGAACTCTGGTGTATTTCGTGAGTAATCTGAACGAGTCTCTCACAAATCATTTGGAACATGTCACTGTTTAAAGGTAATTCTAAAACAATTCAGGATGAACTGGTAGATTGCATGTTGAGTATCTGCCGATTTGAAATTCAGACTGAAATCGATGGTATCAGTTTTTTTTAGCGATTATGGCAAATGATGCCATAGACACCTCCCAACTAAGTCAGGAAGTTTTGATTTTTCGATATGTAGTGCATTTATTTTTGTCCTATACTTATTAGTAATGGTATCAAGAAGTGAAATTTGTATGTACGAAAATCTACTGCAGCTCCCCCAATCCACTAGTTCACGAGCCGCCACTGGTTAAATCTTATTCAGAATGTGCACCAGGTGAAGGGCGGATACAGTGTCTGGAGTGTAAATTATGTCACGTAAAAATGTTACAGATGGGAACAGAAACTTTGTTTGCATAAACTCCTCGGATATTTTTTATAAGACAATGTGATATATAGTCATTTACAAGTTGAAAATTAATTTTTCTACCTTGTTTTTCTAGGATTCAGTTCTTCTTTTATCAGAATGTTTAATGGTTATATATTTATGTGTGTCCGCCGAGTTAGCTCTGTGGTAGCGTGTCTGTCTCCAGACTAGCCGGCCCGGGTTCGATCCCCGGCGGGGTCAGAAATTTTCATGTAAAATTTCTACCTCGGGACGGACTAGGAGAGATGGCGGTGCACAACTTCTAATCACTAAATTGTTCACCAGATACAACCTGGGTTAAATCCCAAATCTCTCCGTAGTGCATATGAAGAGAAGACATATGTCACTGTTGATAGTGATTCGTCCGTCCGTCGGATGGGGACGTTAAGCCTGGCGGACCCCTTGGTGCTATTCGACAGGAGTAGGCTACGTGCCGGCACCGGGTTTCCCCTTCGCCCTTCTCCATCTTCATCGTCACCACTCATTCGATACACTACACTTACACATACATTCACCCTAGAATACACTCCACAGATTCACATCATGTACAGTGTGGCCCGCCGAAGTTGTGTGAAACTATAAAAATGGGTCACAGTCCTGCCATCTATCCGCAATATGCGGAACCCGAATCACGTAAAGTGAAGTGGGTAGGCATTGGGTACATACATATTTATGTGTTTATCATATTGAGTCATTTCCCTGTGTAAAGAAATAAATTCTAAATTTAAGAAAATTCAGTCTTATACAAATCGCGGTGAAATCTAAATTCAAATATGTTTCCACATAGCCAAAAAGCCATGTAGAACGACCAACTTGGAGGATTTCATAAAATGCTATACAAATTACAGAAAAAAAAATGAAACGTAAAATTTGAGTCAACCTGCTTCCCTCTCCACTATCATAAGAACCCTCAAAGACAAAGTTTTAGAGTTTTACAGTTCTCTTACAGTCCCCACATCACTTTATGATATGAATGCAGCTAAGTAGTAGTAGTAGTAGTAGTAGTAGTAGTAGTAGTAGTAGTAGTAGTAGTAGGCCTATTGTTATATTTATTGGCGTTATAAAGGTAGGTGGTTGTAATTGTAATTCTCACGAGCAATCAATATGCTTGACTTAGGGGCTATGAATACATTCCATCTTTGCTCAAGATAATGGCACTATTGTCGATGGCTTAAAGTTTATGTTTATGTTAAAAAATTCTAAAATATCCAGCTTATTAAAATAGAATCGAGAATCATAAATAACATCTATTTTTTTTTTCGTCGTTGGTAACTCTATAGCATCTATTAGATGCTTTATAGTTGTGCTAACAGATGGAGTTACTTGTCAACAATGTGACGCTGAAACGTGTGTTCAAGTTACTGCCCAGCGACAGTCTTGATGTATTTTTATATTTGAGATGATTGGTTAATTAATATTAACCCACTCACAATCACACTCACATTCATACAAATTTCCAGACTCTAGACACCCAGGAAATTCTTCTTCAAGAAAAATTCACTGATAGCCGAGCCCGGGAATCGAACCCGGGACCTCCTGATCTGGAAGTCAGCATGCTGACCAACAGACCACTTCTGTCATCATTATCATCATCATAAACACGACAGCCGTATGTGAACCTTCTTTTTCAAAAGTTCACTATTCTTCTCTATTCATGCCATAGACCTCCAGTCCTTAATTTCCAGACTCCCTATATCTCTTCTCACACAGTCGTCCCATCTCAGTTTTGTTCTCCAGCTTTCTTAGTCCGTTCTGGCGTTATATTGAATACATTCTTTATTATTTCATTATCATTGGTACCTAATAGATTTCCAGTCCATTCCAACCTTTTATTCTTTATGCCTCCAACAACATCTTGTTCATTAAAATAATTTGTAGATTCCAAAGTTGTATTTCCTTTTTCATACCCCATTTTCTTGCATTGGGCCAAAAATGTATCTCAAAATTCTTGTTTCAAATGTTCTTAGATTTCTTTAATGAGATTTTAAGAATGGTCAAGTCTCAGAGGCATATAACAGAACTGATCTCACTAAAATCTCATGCTTCATAATTTTAATGTTTCTAGATATTAACTGTAAGTTTAGATATTTTCTGAGATCATGAAAGTATAAATGTCCAGAGAATATCCGTTTCTATCACACTTCTGTTATCCATCACTAAGCTGCGGATTTTTAGGCACTAAAAACACTTGAAATGGGCAGGCAAAATAGGCATTCAAAATTCTAAAATAGGCATTTAAAAAAGGCACTAACAAATTTCTAATTCTCAACGGCTAACACGACAATAGCGTAGCATTATACACTACTTTCTATAGTAATGTCATTATGGCAGTGAATAATTAAATATTTGTCCAAATGTTGTAATGAGAACTGATGTCTATTGTCTGTAAGAATGTTCTTAAATTGGGAGAAACTCCCTTCCACTTCACATGAAGTGATGAGGCAATACTTCAGGGATCCAATCTCAGCTGGGGACCAAACCAGTGGAAATGCAGTAATGTCAATGTACTGTATTTTCCAATCAGTGCTTCTGATGACTTTTGCTTTGGCATAAATCTCCACGATATACCTCACGTATTACAGCAGAAAACTCAACTCCATACTCAATTCACAAACTCACAAAACGGATACACAGTTTAAAACAACTACCCTAGTCAACTACGGTTCCACAATGATTCATGTGGCTTTCGAAATACATTTTCTCTTATTGGTTGATTTTAAATTATTCGATTTCTCCGCGCTCTGCTGGCAGTAAAACGTAACACACAGAATTATCGATAGTTCTATATCACTTCCCTCTGCTAGATAAAAAAGAAACAAATTACAGATTCAAAAAATATCAATAGAATGGTCAGTAAATTCAAGTATAATATATAATACGGATATTTAGGCAACTTTGAGGCATTTATAAGCAAATAGGCATTTACTAGTGAAATAGGCAATTATAGGGACTATAGAATTCGCATATAATACTCACAATGTCTTAAAATGGATATGTAACCTAAAATCTTCCGCCTTCAGGTTAAGGATTAAAATAGGCATATAGACATAAATCCGCAGCTGATCCATCACAATATTACAACGTGTCGAAGCCAAGGACTCCATACATAAGTACTCTAATAGTTTAATATTTGTAAACAAGACTAATATATTCTAATTTTGAAATTGTGGAACTAAAAATATCACGATGACGACAGCAACTCTTGTTTCAGATACACCTCTGAATGAAGCAGGATTCAGCAAGTGGCAACCTCCTAATCCAGATGGCGGCGATAAGGATGATTGTGGTGTGTTTCGACGAAATTTTGGTACTCTGGGGGATATTCCGTGCAGCGCCAAATTGGCATTCATCTGCGAGCAGTAACTTTTTTCATATATACAGCAAAATATTTAGTCATGTAAAGAGATTCACGAAATGATGTCCGACACTTGAGATGTATTTCAGTAAAGAGTTCATACAAACATGGGTCCCATTCTCAATGAATAACATACAGAAAGAAATGAAATCGTTGAGAAGTATTTGTAGGCTTAATCATAATCTATGAAGAGAAGTTATACAGAATCAAAACAAAACTATTACAATGTCATACGAATATTTCTTTAAATTAACACAGGTATACAATATAATAGTAGTTTTTTAAGTTACGGTACAATGAATTTTTATAAATTGTAACTGGAAAGGAAGTGATACATTCACTTCACATAAAGGTAGTAGATATAAATCCTAAATATTAATTACAGATCTGCATAAGGTAGAATGTATTCTGCCAGCGAGCACGGGACAGTCAACGATAGCAAAAAATGTTCATGCCCTGTCTGATTAGACGCAGACAAACTCTATGTCAACTATTTTATTACCAATTTTTTTGTATGTTAGTAGCTGTACAGATCAAAGAGCTGCAGAACAGCGCGTAGAACCGGTTTGTATTCGACCGGTCGCAGAACAACTGGCGAGGTTGAGCATCCAGCCGAATATCCGACTTTCAAACGGTTGCGCCTGATGTCTTGCTGGCTAGGCAGAACCATAGATACACATTGAAAGACACTCTTTCAGTTTTCCCAATGACGGGACTGCCTCATTGGACAAAGCATAATAAACATATTGAGTGAAAACAAAACCAGACCACAAAAGAGAAAGGAGGAGAACGAACAAAAGGGAAAATTAAGTACAGGAAAGATAATAGCATGCATATAACAGGCCTAAACATAGCAAACAAACAGATTAGATATTCGAGCAAAATTCTCCCTTTTTAGGAAACTAAGTACAGATGGTATTTTAAAATGGCAAGTGATCCTCTGATAGCGGCAAGGGAAACATCACGAATGAAGTCGTTGTTCAGCTGGAACTTCTTGCAGAAACTGGCAAAGAGGCGAGGTATTGTGCCCCTAGCGCACTTCACCATACAGGAACTCTGATGACATTTTGTAACTACATAAATGGACTAACAATTGAAGGAAATTCATTTTTCCTAATTAAAAAAAGTGTTAGCTTGAAATAGGATTAGTAATTGATTGGACACTTTGGTACATTTATCTTCATAACTAATATATAAATCAACTATAGGACACCGGTAACAACAAAGGAAATAAGCCTAATGCATAGATGAAATCTGACATGTAAACAAATTCAAGAATAAAATAAATTACAATTACTTACAAAATAGAAGAACAAATAAATACACACTTACTATTGTAACGTTCATAATTTAAACTCAAAATGCATAGGTTACCTTTGAAAGAGTAGTTGTTAATAGGTATAGCCTTTGCCTTTTAATTATTCTAAGTGGATGTATTATTATTTCAGTAATAAATAATTTTTAAGGAGATAAAAAGTTATTAACAAAAGTAAAAGCACTTTCAAGCTCTAATGATTGTAGCTTCATGATGCGTGCTGTTGCAATACCTGAATGGATGAATGAATGAATGAATGAATGAATGAATGAATGAATGAATGAATGAATGGAGAGAGGAGGAAATAACAATTCAAAGGTACACGATGATAACCTTGTCCTTGCAACGGTTCTTGGGACCTGAATGGCTGAATAATATCTTTCATGACCCAGAGCCGTCACCCGAGGAAGACTCGGAGGTTCGTTAAACCGAACATTGGACCACTCCGCGAGACGGAAGAGCTCCGCATACTGACTATAGCGCCAGGCGTTCAGTAGCAATATATCATTTCTATTTTTCGTAACCGGTTGTGCACTACTCTAGTAGGCCTACAGATTGCTATTTCGGAACGAATTGAGGTGTATGAGGATTACGTATAACCCAGTCTAGTGTATACAGGCACGAAGCTCAATACGTAGTAAATATCCATCCATAGATAGTTGCTAACCACTAGGATCGTTACTATCGCCTCATTATAGACAATGCGAAATAGTATCTGCACAGTCTATTGTTTCTAGTACCCTCATAAACACAAGCTTCGTGACTGTATACTACACTGCGATTCACCCCTTGAGGTTACTGAAGAAAAGGAATAGCGTGCATTGCTGCAATATTTCGTCTCCAGATCCTTCTGTCTATGTGTTGGGTTTGGGATTATACCTGAAACTTAGCAACATTCATCCTACCACGTTGCAAAGTGTCACTCTTCCCTTGTCTCTTTCTAGTCAGTCGTATACCTTATTTTATTTCAAGGAGTGCAGTTCGGTGGCTCCTTTGAACACCCACTTACAGATTTATGACTTCCTACACAAACACCTCTGACAATTCCATCCTGTCCCCTAGTCCCAACATTGCACAGTCGTTACAATCCTGATGACCTTCGAAATTATGCAGTGAAACTGACGGGATTCTTGGAATTCGGAAAAGATGCGGCAACTCTGCATCCACGTGGATTTGACGGGCACCTGTCAATTCTTCTGAACGAGGGTTGTGATTGGTTACTAACAAGAGAAGACAAGATTTCCGTCACAGTAAGGAAGCCATTTATTTATGACAACCAATTAGTAGGGGGCAGTAGAAGGTCTGTCGGCAAAGTCCTTTCTATGAAACTGCACTCCATGAAAAAAAATAGAGTATACTCTGTCGTTGACCAAGTAAGCTACTGAGCTATCTGCTTCAAAAACATTGACCGCTGATATTATTGTGTGTGTAATCAGTGGCGGTTCCTCGAGGGAGGGAAGGGAGGAACGTCCTCCTCACATTTTTCTTCTTTTGAAAGTAAATACCAAATGAAATATGTGCCTTGAAATTCAAGGAAGATTCGATAATTTTTCAGTTCACAGCTATAAGAAAACCTCGGTTGATCGAGTTTTAAACAATGCGCGCTCATGTGCTGCTAGAAAACTGTGAGAAAGATGCGAGATTGTTTGTGTGGAGGAAAGGCACTCCATTCCTCCTTTACTGCAGTTAGCACACATAGACAACAGCGCACTAGTGGCCAGAGAAAGAAGCAGAGTTTTAAAGCGAGTAAATGAACGGAGAGGGAGGAGATCCTCCTCTGAATCAGCGCATGGGCGGGAAATAGAAACCGGCTGGTCGTGCAGCAAGCTCGCTACCGCTGCCATCTAACGATCTTGCATTCAACCAGACTATAACACATCTAGGAGGAGGCACAATAAAAACAGTTTTAACGCAACGCTATGAAAGACACCATATAAACTCTTTTTAAAATTATAAATAAAAAATATTATTCATTGCACTTTATATAAGCTACTATTCACGGTTTGAAACTTTCAAGGATATTTGAAAGTTAAAGTTGGGTTTATATAAAACAAAGAGGAAGTAGTTCTACGTTAGTATCGTAGATCTTTTTGGCCCCTGAAATTCACTTCCATTCATTGTGTACTAGAGGCAATAGCCAAGTTGTCAGTTTTGTACAAATATATTTGAAATTGAAAGTAGTACTCCAAACTACATTATTTTTAACATAAAAAATTAATTGGCCACTGGCAACTTTGAACAATAATGGTAGTATGACTTTACAAGAACTGATATTCTTCAAAAGCATGTAATACTGAACTTTTAAAATGTACATATGGCAACACAGACCACGTGGGTGGGTGAAGTGTTCTCGCTTTCCTCAGATTATTTCTCATTCCCATTTCCGCGGTTCCGATTACGTGTTAGTAGCTATAGTCTCTTCCAACACGTGTGATGCTGTAGTGTGCGCGAAAAATGCTGCGAGGTGAATTTCCTTGTGATTGTTAATTTGTGAAATTATTCAACAATAAATGGAAGTGAAAACATTATATATTTTGGAAAATTTAAGAAACTCAGTTTACAAGAACAGATTATTGCTATACAGAAGGGAAGACCAACCCCAACACTACCTGGCCTTACATGTGTGCATGTTGGCTAATTTGTAGCATGTTTCATTCAAGAAGGTGTCATTTCGTCCTGTTACCTTCTTTCCTCCTCTTAAGAAATACGCAGGAGCCGCCACTGTGTGTAATAGTGAGAGTGTAGCCTATATACATATATTATAGCGTTAAGGAAAACCATTGGAAGTGATTCGTTGTGGTTTAGTGAAATAGTGTATGTATATGTATATATATATATATATATATATATATATATATATATATATATATATATATATATATATAATTTATTTCAAGAAATAGTCTGCCCAGGCATCCTGGGTTGCCAAAAACACAGAATAACACACATATAAGAATAGTAATGATTACAGTAAGATAGATGAGCCAAATTTAAATGTGAACTAGGAGCTTAAGTTTAAGAAATAATAAATTTGTACATATATTTGTAACAATCACACACTAACGAATAGAAAAGGGGGGGGGGTATTATGATATTCCGTATAAATGATTTTTCAGAATTGCCACAGACCCTTTAATGGTTGAAGTAATTATTTTTGGAATGATGTCATGGATTCCAAATGTTTTGATAGTGTTTACAGTTGATCGTGGGATGGTGCCCCTCGCTCCGATCATTAAACCATGTACTTCCCAGGTGCCTTCCATCTGATATTTTTCTCGAAAATACGGAATAGTAGGCTCATAAATTTGTTGTTTTTCTTTGTTGACCTCGGATGGTTGGGTCTGGCTCATCTCAAATCTAACAGTTGGGTCCAGTATAAAGCCTTTACTATTAGTCTTGTCTAGAGCCACGATGTCCGCTCTTCTAATTCCGCCGCCTTCAGACGCAACGCAGTGCACCTCTTCATGGACCTCGAAGGATTTGTTTCTAAGGGCTTGTGCTATTAGTTTTCGGGTGTTATGATGGCGTGAATTTCTCAGGAGTTCTCCATGCTGACAGGATCCTAGGACGTGTGCTAAGGTTTCAATCTCGTTGCAGTATCTGCAACGGAAACCGTCCAAGGATCTCCCATGAAGACTTCTCACTGGTGCTACGTTAGCATTCATCTTAATTGCGTCCCGCCATTCAGAGGAAGATAGATCCTCCTTAGAAAAAATCCATTTATTTCCGGGAGTATATTCTTGAAATAAAATAACACCTTTTCCTTTATGTGGAAGCGCACACCATTTGTCGTACTCTTGTTTCCTAAGATTTTGTCGTAGTTTATGGACATTGATGTTACTTATATCCAGATCTTCAGGTGGAATTTTTAACTTCCTGGAACATACTTTCTTTTCTGCTGCTATGTTCCTTGTAGAAACGACAAGAGGATTCGAGGTTCTCAATAATGTGTTGCAAATATTGAGATGCTGTAAATATGCTTCCCATTGAGCTTTGAAAAGGCTGAGACCCTTATATTTACGTTCGGTGTACAACATCGCGTCGGGCGTGTCTCCTGGCAAACATAAAATTTCCTTCACCGAACTTTTAATTAACTTATCCACATCTTCGAGAAACCGGTCAGAAAGCTGGTGAAGGGGAGCATTTTGAAGAGGATAAACAAGTATAGGCCAAATATACATATTTAAAACATTGAGTTTTTGTTCTGGTTTCAGAAGATAAGTAGATGTTAAAGCTTGGATCTTATTATTTAAATTATTGATTACTTTGGCAATGTCAAACTTAATTTCATCAGAAAAATTAATCCCAAGGTATTTGATTCGTTCATCTCCATCAATACTATTAACAATTGATCCTCCAAGATTCAATGTCGTACTACTTAATTTTCCTTTCTCGATAACGATGGTTTGAGTTTTAGATTCATTTAGACTTAATCCGATCTGCTGTAATGACCGTTTTGTCATGGTAAATATTTCAGATGCAGCAATTGTACTTTTAGCAACAAGTGCAATATCATCCGCAAATCCTAATGTTACTACATTATTTAGATCCGATACAAGGTCATATCCAAATTCTTCAGCCACACTAGGCTCGGATAATTCATCAAAAATGTGGTCTATGCTGAGATTAAAAAGCATTGGGGAAAGAGGAGCGCCTTGCATAACCCCTTGTTTAAACGGTATGGGTTTTGTTTTATGGATTCCAACCTCTATCTGGGTTTCATTTCCACACTGTAAATTTATAATTAAATCCTGTAATTTTTGGGGAAGGGCAGAATTGTGAATGACAGATTCCAAATGCCGATGTCCAACAGTATCATAAGCTTTATGCACATCAAGAAACAAGACATAGACATAGACCTAATAATCTAGTGCAGTGTTTCAAAACATTCAATAGGTAGTTAACAACTTGTAAATATGGAGAAATTGCTTGAATGTTACAATAAGCTAAGTGTGAAAATAAGAGTGCTGAATTCCAAAGAGAGAGGAATAGTGCTGAATGTATATAAGTACTTTAGGAACTGTGGCTCAGGCTGCCAAGCAGACTGCAGATGCTACCGGATTTTCATACAAGCTAGTACTTGCGATAAAAAAAGAATTCCTTACAGCTGAAAAACTATCAACTCCAGTGAAGAAGACAAGCCCTGGAAATCAGAAGACTAGGCTGCAGTTATATGATTCACTGACTCAATCTGGTATTAGAAGGCAAGTTCATTGTTTCTATAGACAGAATAAGTTAGCCACTTTTAAAAAGTTAAAATCTGTTCTCGACGCTGATCCTGATCTTCCAAACATATCATTATCGACACTGAGACGGCTTTTAATTGACATGGGTTTTGAATTCGTGAAAAGAAAGAGAGACTCATTATTGATAGAGAGAGAGACGATATTATTGCTTGGCGACACAGCCAGGGGCTGCTCTACAATAAGAACTGCAGAGCTGCAGAACCGCCATTTAGATGGACTAGAAAAAATTAAAAATATAAAACGTGCTTTTATGTAATCTAGTTCATTGTTTCATTTATTTTTCCAATTCATTCTCCTTCGATTCGAGATTTTACTGTCTGTAGGAGCCTTGAACTGCTCGAGAATTTTAGCTGTAGTGTGCTTTTCGGATCTGTGCTCGGCAGTTCCTGAAGCTCAACGTAGGGTAGTCGGCAGCAGAAAATTGGTTTTCTTCACCGTCCCATAAGACTGCATTAGAGCTGCAACCGAAGCAGCTCTCTCCGAATATACAAAAGTACCGTCAACACCCTCATTTCTTTATGACCTGCGTTAGAACACATAGGCTTCTGGACTACTGTATATCATTACAGTTCCAGTGTTGCGTATTAGTCTGGTAGCGCGTCCACACTATGCCGCTCGGCAATATCAAATACATAGGTATGGACGTATCGTTCGGCCTGTGCCGACTGGCCGATTTGTGCCGAGCGGCTTGCCGAATTCAAACCGTCGAATGTCGGTCTCCATGAAAGGAAGTCGAGCCGAGTTGCATAGTCCCCACGACTACTAGACTCACATGGAGCGCTGATGTTAGGTCCAAAATTGAAACCAGTCCGCGCATGTTTACGCCGCCATGATACTGGTAGAAACAGCGGTAAACACGGTAGTTGCCTGCTTGTGCTGTGTTTTGTTTCGGGTGTTTTTTTGTGAACATTGTGAAAGTGATGTAAATTGTTGTGATAACAGTATGGAATTTTATGTCTTGTAAATATTATTATAGGGTCAATGTTACCGGTACTTATGTCCCGCCCACTATAGAGACATAGGCCAATTTTACACATATTTAGTATAACTTGTTGCTTCTTTGACAGGTTAGGTTTGGTTAGTTTACGTTTTTGTTATTATAGCGCAACATTGGCAGTGATAAAAGTGAAATATTCGTTCAGTGGGCGTTGGATAGTGTAAAATGGTAGTTTCCTGTGCAGCGTACAACTACAATACCACATGGATTACTAGGGTCAGGAATTTCTTTTCACAAGTAAGTACACAAGCTTTAAAATAATAAAATTGAATTCTGGAGGCTACATTGAAAGTGTAACATATGTATATCTTAGATACCGTAGTTGAAAAGGTTTATAATTAGGCAACAATCTGTCTTTACAGGTTCCCTTTGACGAAGCCCGAGCTACTTGCTAAGTGGCTTGTCGCTATTAAAAGAGATAAATTTGTGCCTTCACCTTTCGTAAAGATCTTATTTTAAAATTACTTTATATTTGTGAGTGGTCTACGCTGTCATTTGCACAGCAATTTTTGTTGTTGTTTTGTTTTTGCAGATATTCCTAATGCATTATTTTTCACTGGGGGTTATAAATGTATATAGTTCACATACAAATAACCCTTTTATATTTTGCCTGATATATATAATTAAAAAAGCAAGGAATGTCATCTTATTGATATTACATATTTGCATAAAATTAAGTACTATCACTCCGCAAGCAATGATATATATTTATTTATTTAAAATAACAATATATTATGTAAAGAAATCCACTCAAAAATAGTATGTTTTTTATTTTGCATAATGTGATTATGTTTAGTTTTTAGGTCTTCATGTTACCTATTATTTGCAATGTATTAGGTACCGGTAGGCTACGTTTTATAATTGATAGCATTCCCTTTATTAATCGAAGAATGACTTATAAATGCACTGTAATTTTGCTACCTTCGCGCATTATATTTTGCGTGGTTACTTATGTCCTGTGGCCTAAAAGTACCGGTAATATACTTTTCGATTCTCTAAAACTTAACAACAACAGGTCTATACTGATTATCAAATATTTCTTTCACTTAAGAATTTGATTACAATAAAAACTTGTATAATCAAGGTGCAGGCGCGGCTCCTTAAGGTTGTAGCAAGTTTGCGCTACACCTAAAAAAATTTACGGATATTTTGGTTTAAAATACAAGTTAAATTATTATGGTCTAACAAGTAAGTACACGATTAGTATGATCGGCTGTAGTAAGTTTCTCATCCAACTATAATCGTTTGTAGGAACCTCATCGTTGACTTTCCAAAGTAAACGACCGTACTTCTTATGGAGACTGGCTTGATCTTGGTTATCTCTTCGGGGCGAGGGGATGAGAGGGGTGTTGTCCAGCGTGGATTTTAAGTTGTTGATAAACGAACGGGAGAGCTTTGAAAATGGAAACAGATGGCAGTAGCTCACAGAGCTGTCAGAGACAGAACATGCCCGCCCTGCGACTGCAGTTAGGCGCGAAAACAAGTTTTTTTTTAGGGTAGAGGGTGAGTTTATATCTTATTGGTGTTTCCTTTTCACTGTAGTTTAGAGATGGGTCGGAGTCGTTCATTGATGCGAGCTAGCTCTTTGACTCCCGCTCCTTTTGAGGAGTCGTTCATTGAGAGTCGTTCAGAAGAGCGGAGCGGTATAGTGGCCTCCCTCTTTCTCAACCAGCTCGCTCCTAGTGATCACTCACCCCACGCTTCACCACCGCACCGCTCCGACTCTTCTACGATAACTGCAGAGCGGGTTGTTAACTGTATGACATAGTACACATGCTTCTCAATAGATGCCATTGCAATAGACATTCGAATCGGTTTGCATCGGTCTGTGAATGCGGAGAAAAGCTTCTTGTACACGTACAGTAAGGTAAGTTTCCATGTTATCCCAGAGGGAGAGAGCCAATTTACATTACTTACGCTATTTTACGAACCAGTAACAATCGTGAAGTATCGGTATGTAGTATAAACAGATCAATTAAAAACAGTTCTGAAAGTGTTGGTAAACAGGGACGTCGCTAGGGGGGTGCGAAAGGGTGCGCAAGCACCCCATAAAAATCGGAGCACCCCTTTCCACACTCCAAAGGGCAACTTATTAACAAAATACTAGGCATAAATTATTTTGAAGAACAAAAACAAACAAACAATTTCTTGCATGTGAAAAAACTGCGTCCCATAGTGTATCGTAATGGATTGAATAATAATAATAATAATAATAATAATAATAATAATAATAATAATAATAATAATAATAATCAGATGTATAGTATGCGCGCAAGTCATGAAAGAACATTTTGAATTTTTTATGTACCACATTTTTACAGCTCGCACCCCATTTTTAAATCTCGCACCCCATCCGCACCTCCCTTGCTCTGATCCTGGCGACGTTACTGTTGGTAAAGTAGTATAAATAGCAATTATGAAAGTGTACAATGGTACATAAAAACGGCTAATGTGCAAACATGATCTATTCAGCAATAAGGAGAACAGAAACATGACAATAGGCAACGTTTAAACGTGTCTGTATTGAAGTGTAATTTAAACATCGCACGTCTCACTCTTTGTCATTGCCCATGACCACACTGACAGACGTGCTGCGTATCGTTACAGCTGTAATGGAGCTGTGGAGCGCTTGCTGTTGTGGAGGGAGCGGATCGTTGGGAGTGAGCCAGAAGCAAGAGAGCGAGCTGAAGTTGCCTTGCTCTCCCAAGAGTAGGGAGCGAAATGCAATGAACGACTCGCTCTTTTGTAAGGAGGGAGCGGAGAGCCGCTCCAGAGCGGGAGTCGTTCATTCGAAACGACTCGCTCATGAGCGGCCCATCACTACTGTAGTTACTTGAGTTAAGTTGGTTGAGAGCACGTGGTGGCGCGTGAGAGGCTGTGTTAATAAATTGTGTTGTTTATGTTATTCTACTATATTAAATAGACCCTAGTTAAGATTAATACAATACTCAATCTTTAATAGAACATCCACTTTCATCGCGCAGCTTAGAAGAGAAGTGTGAGATTACTTGGTAGGTCGACTCCGAACATTGAAATTTCGCAGTGCGTGAAAACAAAAAACCAGGTCGTTCAACAGAAAATTAAATTCTGACGCGTACGAGAAGTTTCAGTGGTTATGTGGCTGTGAAATAAGAAAATCTTTGTCCTGTTTTCCTTGTGTCCTGTTCGGAGGAGAGCAGGAGAACATCTTTCAGCCTCTGAAGTCGTCATAGGGATTGTTAGTAAAATTTCTAGTAATTTTGTACACTCGCCGAAAGTTGAATATAAATCGTTTTCTCTGAAAAATTCCATTAGAGACACACAGCCTGAAATCTTTCTGAACTCGTGAGTGCCATAAATAACTGAAAGTTCAGTGCGAATATTCCTTTCATTTATGAACGGATACGCTCTAATGACACTACGAAGAGACTCTTCTGGGAAAACACTGTGGAAATAAATAGGTGAGTTTTGCAAATTTTTACGACTGTAGCATGATAGGCATGATACTGCTTTTGTAGTAAGAAAGTAAACGAACAAAATTTTGAAGCACCAGCCGCCACTGTCAAGGTGCATGTATTTACGTCTTGTGATCTAAGAGTAATGTATGTTAATATCATTTTCGATTCTCTGCAACCTAACAATTTGCTGATTATCGTAAAATTTTACGTTCTGTAATGTGCATTGTATAGGCCTATTTATGGATGTATGAGCATGTCTCCTATCAATTGCTACGTACGTATTTTCTTTCCTTTAATGCTCTGACCCATAGCAATGAAACTTTGAATATATTTATTTCGTCCTAATTTTATGTTAAACGTCGAAAATGGACATAATCTGTCAATTTTAGATCATCACAGCGTTAAATTGTGTGATTTACGTTCTGCTATTATGCGTCTGCTCTCCTACATCATGGCGGCAAGCGCCCCGGTTTCCTCGTTCCGCGCAGCCGAGACTGTAGGGGCTTGGTATGAATCAGTGAACTGTGAGCAGTGTTTGCGCTATGGGGTGGTGGAATGAACAAGTTACCAAGTTAATTGATCTATATCGCAGTCGTCCTGTTTTATGGGATTGTGAATATAAAGAGTGTATGAAGTTATTCAGACTTTCATACGAGTAATTTAAAGAGGGGCAGCACCTTCATCCATCCAAGGGTCCGTGTTCGATTCCTAGTTACGCATGATGAAATTGGTGGTGGATGTTAATGTTATGTTTTATTTAACGACGCTCGCAACTGCCGAG
Source organism: Periplaneta americana (assembly GCF_040183065.1). Taxonomy (NCBI): domain Eukaryota; kingdom Metazoa; phylum Arthropoda; class Insecta; order Blattodea; family Blattidae; genus Periplaneta; species Periplaneta americana. The sequence goes on along the minus strand of NC_091131.1, from coordinate 152,721,015 downwards.
GTTATATCAGTGTCGCCGGTGGTGTGCCGGAATTTTGTCCTGCAGGAGTTCTTTTATACGCCAGTAAATCTACTGACATGAGCCTGTCGCATTTAAGCACATTTAAATGTCAGCGACATGGCCCGGGATCGAACCCGCAACCTCGGACATAGAAGGCTATACCAACTGCGCCAACCAGGCCGACAATTAGTGTTGGACAAAACAGACGTTACAGAGGGGTTTTTCTCGAGTACTCCCGTTTCACTATCATTCCACCAACTCTTACCATCCCCACATGGAAACATGTTTCGCACACAGTTCATTGAACCATGAGCAGTGTGCGCTGATTACTTCCTAAGACAGGCATGCCAGTTAAATTTTACTAATATTGGCCTAACTTGTTCTGAATTTTGTATTTGCTTCTTTCCAACTCTAAATGCTTACGTACTTATCCATCGCTCACGTCCATACCAAAACACTCCCAACACACTCCTAATATCTTCTCATAGCCTATGTATCGATACTCTGTTCTCTATCTTTTTCTTCTATCCCGAAAAATAACAAGTTTTTTTTTTCCTACTTTCCTCCTCAGATTGATCCCATTTGCTTTTTAGAATTTCGTTTTCCAGTTGAATTTCTTCCATCTTCTTCCTTAGCTCTGCCATGCTCTCCTTCATTTCCATTAGGTCTTGTTTCACTGCACTGCCCTCCATTTCACTATTACGCACACTTATTCACCGGTTTAACCCGTGGCGGCTGATTGACTGAGGCAAGCGAGGCGGGGCCTCAGTCACTTGGCTTAACTGAAATGAAATTTTGTGTTTTTATATAATGTATTAGTTATTTGAATGAAGCAGATATTGCTGTAGAAACATTTGAAAACTTAGTGATGTATGTATATAGACCTGTTTTCCAGTAAAATTTGTTCCTGAGGCTAGGATCACTCCTGCCGGGTCTGGCTTGTGATGTATATAGACCTGTTTTGCAGTAAAATTTGTTCCTTAGGCCAGGATCGCTCTTGCCGGGTCTGCTTCTGGATTTCTTGTCTTTTCGCGGGCTTTGAGTTTGCGCTTAAAACGTTGTAGCTGAGGCACAATTCGTCCAGCCTCGTGGCCTGGTCAGGTTTCACCCCTCCCATCCATGGGCCGGCCTCAAGGGTAGAGTGGGGTGGGAATAGCAATGGTGACTTGTCTTCCTAAATAGGCCATAAATAACAAAAATTCCAGCTCTTTGGCAGGCAGAGACCCACACTATTCTCTCCCCTTATATCTTAGTTTATGACTTAAGCGAGGGTGTTGTACTATTGTACTTCTTAGTACATTAGTGAATCTGGGCCAATGTTATGTATTTTGGGAAAATATAAACAGAAACAAATGCAAGAAATAATGCTGGTGTAGTTAATTCATTGTTAGAGTGTCCTTTTTCGAAAAGAAATAATATTGAAAGAAAGGAGAGCCTACTGAGATACCTACGACATTGCTGACAATTTTTCTGGCAGATAATCTTAAAACGCGAGTTTCTATTGCATCATAAATGATTAAGTGGTAATGTGGTGAAAATAAACTTCTCTGTTGGCCTTGTTTGTTGCTGTCAAAGAAAAAATAAAAAGAAAAGAAAGAAAGGGGAATTTTCCACACATAATATGGGTTGCTTCATCACACTGAAGCAATTACTGAAACTCAAGCATAACAGCTTATTTGGTGAGTGAAATTATTATTTTTTATTAACAGTCATAATAATAGAATAATAATAATAATAATAATAATAATAATAATAATAATAATAATAATAATAATACAGTAATAATGGTATTAATAATGTAATAACAATAATAATATTAATATCATAAATAAACATTTCCTATCGGAGGCACTTAAACTAGTTGCATCTGGCCTCACCGAGGATTTCAATCACCGGCCGCTACTGGGTTTAACACAGGTCAACGCCTCTACTACACGTTACTAATTATCCCCTGACTTGCACAAAGCGAATCGACTTCCTCTGCAACTTGCTTAAAACTGAAATTTTAAAATGTAATTTAAAGGTTATGCATTCAGTATTAATGTTATAATAGTAATTAATAAACGTAAGACTTTTTGTTTGCAAAAAAATGAACAATTTGTGATATTCTAATTACAGAACATTAAATTTCGTATTACATCATTCAGGCAAGAAAGAACAACAGAATATCCCCGTACTCAGTTAATGAAAGAGGTTACACCTTTTTACCTTTGTTATAGGTGGAACTCTCGTCTGACAAGAGCAGAATAAGTTGTTATAGAGTCATGATGCTAAAGTTTTGGTATCTCAAATCGGCCAAATTTTGATCTCCATTACCTGTACTGGTGATAACCGTTGCACTAATATTTGTGTCAACACTTAAATATAGCTATTCAACGTGGAAATGCAATGAACGTTTTACGTACTCTTCCCAAATCCAGTCCTTTAGACGAACTTTTTCTTCTTTAAAATTTATTAAACACCGGTACTTCTGTAAATCTGAACAATGCAATTAAAAAAATATTATTTGTACTTTTTACTAGAAAGACCAGATTCATGCAATTTTCTAAGAAAACGCTGAACTTGCCTCAATTTTTCTTTAATTTTTCTTGGAATTCTAGCAAAAGAAAACCTAAATGAAAGAATAGACCGAATTAAAAACCAGGTATATTGTCAGTCCATATACAACACAAGTTTTGATGGAGATATCACTGCAATAAGTGAAAGTTTCAGGAATCTTCTCTGCCACATCAATAAATTAAAAAATGCAGTTATATTGTCAGACTCCAAAGCAGCTATTCTATCAATAGTCTCTAGACACATACCTTCGTCTCAAATAGCAGAAATAAATAAAATGCTATCTCAACTAATAACACTCAATAAATGAATTGTATTCCAATGGATACCATCCCATTGTGGAATCCTGGGAAACAAGAATGCGGATGCTTTAGCAAAGAAGGGCAGCACTGCTACTTACAGACCTGTTACTAAATCTACGTATTACTCTGTGAAAAGATTTATTAAATCTACATACCTACTTAGACTTCAACAAACAAAATTTGATAACACAATCTCAAGAGAAAAAATGGAGCTCTCTGCATCATAATCCACAGCTGATTCCCAATTTACCACGAAAATCGTCTGTAGCTGCATTTAGATTGGCAACAGGCCATGATTGTTTGGCCAAGCACCTATATAGAATTGGAATATACTGTATCAGTCTCCTAACTGTCCATTGTGCAACTCAAATCAAGAAATGGATTCAGAACATCTCAAAATCTGTGCATCAGTGGCTAACCATGACAATATCTTTGAAAAATATTGGAGTGCAAGAGGTCAAATGACTTTATTGTCTAATGCCTGGCATTAGAAAACAACAACATATTGCATTTTCTTGTTATTTTAGAAACTAACTTTTTCATTGAATGAAAATATATACCTATGTATTATGTATGTGATTAATGATGTCTTTCAAATTTATGAATTGAAAATTTATCATAATAATGGTTCAAAGCAAAATGACAGTAAAATGTTATTTAGCAATAAATAACAAAAAATAATTTTCTGAACACCGAATAAAATTTGTAATGTCAGTTCTCTGCACATTTAATACATTGTACCTTACAAATTGTCCTTAACTTGTAATGGTTCAGTAAAGACGGAGAAATATAACAAAGAACAGGGGCGCCCATAGGCATTATGGATCTTCACAAACATTTATCAGGGTCCTCTTCAGTCGCCAATATTTTAAAAATGTTGAAATTCTGTCATTTAAATACAGTACTAAGCTAGCAAGCTGAGGAAACTTTATTACATTGTACTCATAAAGTAGAAAGTAGTCCTTCAATACTAGCTTTCTTCTTAAAACTAAACTTGTTGAAAATGTAGCCTAATTACTGTTTCAGTAATCTGTAATGTAAGAACAGAATTCTTCTTTCATGTAGAATAAAGTTTTATGAAAATTTTGTATCCAATGGACCGAGACCATTAAAATGAGCACCAATGTTATTGCAGTTAGAGCTCTCTCCAGTAGAAGCCTTAGCAGTAACCATTGCAGGAGATGCAATGAGCATGAAACGTTACCCCAAGCGCTAGGTTTCTGCCCTCAGAGCGAATTAGTGCGAATTGATAGACATAACACAGTCCACTCGAAAATTGCTAACAGATTAAGGGAACATGGTGAATACGAAGTATATGAGGAAGTTCAGTGTCTTTCTATGGAAGGATCTACACGGCGTGCGACATCATAGTTGTTGGCCGAAATTTAAAAAACTGGTCTCATTCTTGATCCAACAATTAGGTTTGAAATTAATGAAGATCAACCAAAGCAGGTACATGAAGAGAAGCACACTATTTACCTTCCATGCTGTGATGATCTCACTCATAAAATATATAATATTCAAGATTGGAATGTCATTGGACTATGTTTGGTGTGCGAGGAACAATTCCCAAATTTACATTGGAGATTCTCAGAAACATAGACGAAGTTATGGGGAGGGCATGGAGGGACACTGCCCCCCCTCCCTCTCAAACTTGTCTTAACTCTTATTTTATTAACGTTAGAAAATATTGAATTCAGAAGTTCTTTTTTGCTTTTGTTTATGATTAAGTTTCTGTGCTTAAATTGATGAATTAATGTTTTCAGATCATATATCTGGACTGTAATGTTTATGTTAAATTTCTGAATGTATAAGAATTTCTACATCTCATTTGAGGAATGAAAGCATTGTTATGTTTCTTTTGTAACAGCCTGTACTCATGTGTTAGAAGTCTGCAGGTGTTCAGGCCGCCACTTGGAGAAATATGAATAACATACTGCACAACAATGCAGAAAAAAGAAAAGTGATCCTGGTATAATGTGTAAACATAAAAACGAAATTAAATAAAATAGGCTAATTAGAGTTTACATTTCATATGATATCTTCAGGAAAGCTTAATATAAAAAAGTTTCTGTTAGCACTGTTACGTAGTTTTATTGATGTATGGATGTGTTTCTGTATAGTACAAGACAGAAAAAAGAGATTGTTATAAATTATGCCCTATTATAATTTGTAGCAAAACGATCAATACTAGATAGTCCAGGGGCGGCTTTTGGGGTAGTGCCAGTGTGCCATGGCACCACCAATGAAAGAAACAAAAATAATATCCTAGAAAGCAGTTGTAATTGTTTATACATTTTATTTGTATTTCATTTGAACGAGCGCATGCACATATCCGGACGCACTCTTGCAGCGTTTTTCCGAACGTTGGAGCCACTTCGCTGAGGCACTACCTGCGTCCATGTAACACTGTACAAAAGGCTATTGCTTCTAGTTTATATGCGTTTCTTATGGCAGACTTTGAGCCGAATTCAGTTTGACTCAGTAGTTAATATTCCGCCCGCTAGAGCACAGTAATGCAGAAATTTCGCCAGATGGCAGGGTTGTTGGAGACGTTATTTGTCTATGAGTTAGAGTTCCGCGCGAAATGTTAATGTAATGTTGCCAATTCAAAACTAATGCACATAACTTGGATTTAAATGTGTAAATTATTATCCATTTAGCTATATTGAAAGCAGAGATAGTCATGGTTCTGTTTAGAAAGATAAATATTTTTTCATATTATGTAAAACTGTTTGTTAATGTTGTGTAATATTTGTTTTATTTTGCGGCAACTAAATATCGCTACAATGTTGCTATAGTATTGATGCTTCTGTTAACGATACATGAGATCTGTGCAGGACATGAACATGTGTTATTCAGGCCGCTGCCTTGGATTCATCGGCCTGTTAAATAAAGTGCTAACGTGTTTGTTTATTATCTATGCCATTGTTTATCTCGTGTGTTTTTGCCAGTAATTTTACTAGGTATAAAAGTTATTTGTATTTGACTAACAATACTGTGAAAGTTTTGATTATCTGTATCTGTAAATTTCGTTATTAGTTTCGGAAATGTTATTGTAACTGTTACTAGATACATTATTAACTGTACACCTGGTAAAATAGCTGGTTTAATTAATGTGTTTTATTTAATATAATGCAAACGTGAACTGCGATTATTAATTTCACTAGGGTAATTTGCGTACAACTTTTTTTCATTTTTGGCACCACCACCAGAATGTCTCACCGGCCGCCACTGCTAGATACCCTACAGAAGAATGGCTACACATATATACTGATGGATCAACCACAGAAAACCTTACTGGAGCTGGAGTTACATGTACACATTTTTCCTTTTATCATTCTGTTGGCAGAGACACAACAAATTATGATGGTGAAATAGAGGCTATGCACATTGCTCTCCGACAATTATTAAATCTTCCCTTAAATAAATATAACAAGACAGTAATTCTTTCAGATTCTAAAGCTGCAATTCAGGGAATATGTTCAAATGCTACAAAGAAGTCAACAAAAATAAGAGAATGCTACAAAATGCTAACACAACTCCAAAAAGTTAATAAGATTGTCCATCTCCAATGGATTCCAGCACACTGTGGAGTCATGGGGAATGAAACCGCAGACACACTTGCAAAGAAAGGCACAACAATAAAAAAAAAGTCTAAATTTAATTTCTCATATTCCTCAATAAAACGCTTGATCACTACAAAATTTTCTCATTCATACCTACAAGAAATAGCATCAAATGCTAAAGACAAAAAATGGATTACACTACTTTCCAACCCAGATATAATCCCCCAGAGACCAAGGAAAACAGCAGTTGCACCTTCAGACTATTGACAAATCATGACTGTCTAGCAAGTCATCTCTACAGAATAGGTATCTCAGCTTCACCCATATGTGTCCTGTGTAATGATCCAGCAGAAATGAATGAAGACCACTTGAAGACCTGTGAAGCATTAAGATCAGAAGAAACTACAGTTCAAAAGTATTGGAAAGCACGACTGCTAATGGCTTCATTGCCAAATGCAAGGCACTAGACAACAACAACAACAACATAATTTGTAGCAGATCTACAGTTCAAGCCCTATACAATTCGGTCCGCAGATAGGACTGTAACACTGTAAGAAACATGCCCCCCGAAAATACCTTTATTAAATGATCATATTCCGATATACTGTACTGTACCACGGTCAAGCTATAACGGGGGGAGGATGTAAATGATGTCCCACATAATCCCTTATATTGGGTTCCTATGAGTTTGCTTTGCCCCCCTGCCTATGCTCAGAAAATTAAAGGTTCTTGAAAAGACTCTTCAGACAATTGCATCAATCATTTTAAAATCTTCATTGAACATCGTCAATCACCATATCTATTCATCTTTATAATATATCACTGCATATTATTTATTTTTCTAAATTATAGACATCAGCTCAAAGAATTTGAATGACCATAAGGATCCTGAATACAATAAACATGTACAATATAATGTGATGTGATACATTAAAGAAAAAAGAAAGTTAATTGTTCAAGGCAAATATAAGTTGATTAATTGAAATAGAGATGATGATGTAATATTTGAAGAGAATCCTTGATAATATTTATAAGAATAGACATTACATAATCAAAAGGAATGTGAAGTTCCTTAAGATAATTCCATGTGAATTTTGTAATAGAACCTCTACTGCCAAACAGCAAACCAATGACAGACCATTGTTTAAGTGGGACGTTGTACTTTTGAGAAAGATACGGCAGACAAGGTTCATATATAGACTTCTTCTCAATATCAACTTCGGTGGCCTGATTTAGGTTTCTTTCGAAACAGATAGTAGAATCAAGAACAAGAGCCCGTTTCAAGCATCCGTTGATAGCAATAATGTCTGCCCGTCTAAAAGAACCATCTGATGATACACAATATACTTCCTCATGAATCTCCCAATTTAAAGTTTTTAACGATATCGCCAAAGCATGTCGTACACAATGATGTCTAGCATTGATCAGCAGCTCGCCTTTGGGGCATTGTCCAAGCACGTGTCCAAGTGTTTCAAGCTCGCTACAGTCTGGATGACGGCAACAGGTTGTGCTTAGAGTTCTGCCCGGTATTGCGCGAACTGCCGAAATATTGCTTGACATTTTTAAAGCATTGGTCCATTCTGAGGAAGATAGGCCCTTTCGATTGCTTACCCATGAGTTAGCCTTGGGGTGATCACTATAAACAATTTTTCAATAAATTATTATCGTATTGATACTACCACATCTTGTTGCAGAACATTCAATTTTTTTTATATTTTATTATGCATATTTCTAACATTAATTTACATTTTCTTTTTTTGTTCATTTGAATTGATTAGCATGTCAACATTTTAAATCCAAGATTTGTACGGCTATCAATATGATGATACTACACTGTCTAAAAAAATATCTAAAAATCCGGCTGGGCCCCCCCTGGCACCCAGATCCCCCATTCGAGTGGTGTCCCTCCCCCTTTATAGGTGGCCCTGCAAATAGGTTATAAATACTTGTAGTTACAATGTGCATTTCACATACATGCTACTTCATTTTGGATTTTATTGAGCAATAATCTATTGAGCTCCCCTGGCTACAGTTTCTGCCTCACTGTTGACAACTGCTTGATTCGTTTGCTGATTCTTTGCCTTGCGAATTTGCTGCACTATGTTCCTGAATTCATTAAATTCCATTTTTCCATCATTATTTTTGTCCATACATCTGGAAATTTTAAATAAAATTAAGTACCGGTAACAAGAAAATTATAGTCTGGTCTGGTCGTCATCCTGAGAAGATGTGTTTGTAGTTCTGCTCCATTCAGCTCCATGCTTACTAGTTGAAGATAGTCTGCTTACTGCTTAAAGTCTGTGCCTGCATCAGCTGTTATGCTCTTTTGTAAGCATTCTAAATTAAAGGTAGGTAGTGAGCACAGTGAAATGTAATGATGGTGATAATTATTTTCATTTAATTTGTGCGAAATTATCTAAATCAATGCATTTTATTTATGACGAGGCAATTAACTTTTGTAGTGGTGATAGTGAAAATGGCAGAGAAAAAAAGTTGTTTGATGCTTTGAGTGACATGACTAACAATGGCAAGAAAGTTCATATTGTTGGTTGGTTTCTAATGCTAGGCGTTTGACAATAAAGTCATTTGAACTCTTGCACTCCAATATTTTTCAAAGATATTATCATGGCCAGCCACTGAAGCACAGATTTTGAGGTGTTCCGAATCCATTTCTTGGTTTGAGTTGCACAATGGGCAGTTAGGGGACTGATATATTCCAATTCTATGCAGGTGTTTGGCCAAACAATCATGGCCTGTTGCCAATCTAAATGCAGCCACAGACAATTTTCGTGGTAAATCGGAAATTAACTGTGGATTATGATGCAGAGTTCCATTTTTTCCCTTGAGTTTGTGTTATCAAACTTTTTTTGTTGAAGTCTAAGTATGTAGATTTAATAAATCTTTTCACAGAGTAATACGTAGATTTAGTAACAGGTCTGTAAGTAGCAGTGCTGCCCTTCTTTGCTAAAGCATCCGCATTCTCGTTTCCCAGGATTCCACAATGGGATGGTATCCATTCGAATACGATTCTTATTATTGAGTGATATTAATTGAGAGAGCATTTTAGTTATTCCTGCTGTTTGAGATGAAGGTGTGTGTTTAGAGACTATTGATAGAATAGCCGCTTTGGAGTCTGACAATATAACTGCATTTTTTAATTTATTGATGTGGCATAGAAGATTCCTGAGACATTCACTTATTGCAATGATTTCACCATCAAAACTTGTTGTTCCATATCCAAGAGATCTATAAAGTGAGAAGAGACAGCACGTAACACCTGCACTGGCACCTTGTTCTCTGGAGATTAAGGATCCGTTGGTGCATAAATGAAGCCAGTTTTGTGGAGGGTACCTAATATTAATTGTCTCTAAAGATAATTGTTTCATTATTTCAGTGCTTACTTCTGATTTCAGTATTTCTTCTGTTAAATTTAGATTATATTCTATATTTAATAGAGTTAAAGGGTTTGGTTTAATTTGTAAGTTTTCTTCTAAATTCGGGATATTAATTTTCTGTTTTAATTCTTGAACCATGTTTTTTGAGTTTTCAATCTACAGAGAGGACTGTATGAATGCCAATTGTTTCCTGGTAATCTGATAAGTTTTTCATATTGAATCAGTGCTTTTTCTTCTATTGTCATTTTGATGCTGTTAATATTAGTGAGGAATCTCATAGAATCTATTGGAGTTGTTTTGACTCCACCAGTAATGAGTCTGAGAGCTTGGTTTTGAACATATTATAGTGAATCATTGTTTCTTGTTCACGTTAACACTTTGTTTAAAACTTAAAACTTACTTAGTTGAAACGTTAAAAGTGTTATAATTTTAAAGGTGTTATGTATGTACCTTATGACAGACGGGTCCCATTTTTTCTACACCGGTGTGGTGTCATCTTCAGTGTCTTTCGAACTACTGCTGCTCCAGAAGACACTGAAGATGACTCCACACCGGTGTCGAAACAGGACCTGTATGTCATAAGTAGGGCAAGGCATTTAATGACCTATAAATTGGTAAAAAATGCAAAATAAAAAATGCATATATGACCTAAAAAATACAAAAAATGACCTAAAAAAAAACAAAAAAATGACCAATAAAAAGTAAAGCATTGCCAATGAAAATACTTTTAATTACGTTAAGTACTCACTTGATTACTGAACTACATAAAATTAAAAAAATACATGTTACAGTACCTTGTATTGCAGAAAATTCATTTCAAGTGCACTTTTACAACAATTTTGAATTGCAGTTAACACTCAAAACTTGCGGAGATTTTCAAACAAAAATGATTGTCTATTGTCTGCTAGTACCGACTTATAAATGGAAAAGCTTCTCTCTACTTCAACGGAAACAATTGGAGCAAACTGAAAGCAAGCAATATCTCCTGGATTTAACTCACAGTCAAGAAGAGAAAAATTTTCACCAGACAAAGCTGTGCCAATTGAACACAATGTTGTGTACCCCCTGTTCTTGCTTAGACAGTTTTTCATTTTCATTGACACTGCATCACCCACTTTACCACATGCACGGCTCAAATCATTCACCACTTTATCCACTATTTGTAGCTGTTCCACTAATGTCACTTGGGATTTTGCCAGTGCAGTTATGACATCAGGAAGGAATCCAAAATTAGTATTTATGTAAGAAAGTTTACCACAATTTCTTTATCAGCTAACAGTTCTTGCGCCTTTTTTATTGACACTGACTCACCATTATCAAAAGAATCAAACACTTTCTTCACAACATCTAAATTCTTGCAATAATAACTGCAAGCTTGGAGCCATGTTCCCCATCTAGTCAAAACAGGTGAAAATGGCAATTGGATTTCTGGAGCTTCTGTTTTGAATGCTGAAATTCGAGAGGGGGCTTTCAAGAATACTTTCTTCACGCATCCAATTAATTTATCCACTTCAAGAAAATTTGCACATATTTCTTCCGCGACCCGGTGTAATGCATGCGCTAAACACGTCACATGTACCATTTTTGGGTACAGTGCACTTAAAGAAGCAGCTGCTTTCATCATGTAGGGTGCTGCATCTGTTATAAAAAGCAATACATTGGAATTTCGAATCCCATCAGGCCAAAGTATTCTCAATGCATGGTCAAATACTAAGCTGATCGTTGAGTAGTTGACTTTGTCCAGCTGCTCACAATGTAGTAGAAATTGTTCTCCAGGGCTGTGGGCTTCTAAAACTCCAACAATAACATTAGCTACATAACAGCCCATAGACTCTGTTGTCTCGTCAATGGATACGAATACATTTCTTTCTCCAAATATTTCTCTTATTTTTTTCAAAGTTTTGTCATAGCACCGAGCTATGTATGTTCTTCTCAATGTTCTGGGATCTGGAATTAATTATCCGGTCTTCTCTTCTAAGAAAGTTCGCAGCTTAGGATGATTCAGTTTGTGAAGTGAAATATCAGCCGATAGAAAAGCTTCGCATAGTTTCTCACAAAATGGCGAAAACGTTGAACACGTATCCCCCAAAAGCATTTGCTGTAAGTTTACTCTGGATTTATTTTCAAGTCTCTGCAGGCCACGTTTATGTTTCTCCCATGACATGTGTTGTTCTATCATAAACGTTTTTTCAGCAGCCACTCTCACATCGCAGATCTTGCAGAATAAAATACGACCGTCCGTTGAAAAAATATTTTCTCCATATTTTGAAACAAATGCCTTTAATTTAACACTAGCACTTTCCTTTACTTTAGGCATTTTGCTCTTGACCTGTTCACACAGACGACTAGAAACAACTGACCACCTCAATTAACAGCATAACAATGCCAGTTTACCTGGACAAAGGAATCTCTGTGGGAGTGTGGGTAAATTCCTAGAAGTGGGCAAGTTCATTATGCCTTGAAAAATAGGGGTACAAGCTAGCATACACTCTAAGAATTTGAATAAAATTCCTAGAAGTGGGCAAGTTCATTATGCACATACCTTGAAAAATAGGGGTAGAAGCTAGCAAACATCTACTTAATTCCAAGAAATTGTATTGACAAGGAAAATACTGAATTATAATAAAAATCTCAAATCAAATACAAATAATGTCACAACCTTCCTGAAAAGTGTAAAAAATGCTCAAAATGACGTAAAAATTGCTAAAAAATGTTAAGAAAGTTAAGAAAATGCGAAAAAATGCCCTAACGAATTGCTTTTATTTAACCCGGTTTTTAATGTCATACATTTCCATATATGCTAGCAATGTTTAAACTTTCATAAGAAAAAGGTACATAACCTCTTTAAAATTATAACACTTTTAACATTTCAACTAAGTAAATTTTAAGTTGTATAGTGAAATTGAAGAGCTTGGTGCAATAAGAGCAATAGCCTGTTAACTCTTTAGAATATGCCATTAGGAAAGTTCAGGATAACAGGCAGGGTTTGGAATTGAACGGGTTAAATCAGCTTCTTGTCTTTGCGGATGACGTGAATATGTTAGGAGAAAATCCACAAACAATTAGGGAAAACACGGAAATTTTTACTTGAAGCAAGTAAAGCGATCAGTTTGGAAGTAAATCCCGAAAAGACAAAGTATATGATTATGTCTCGTGACCAGAATATTGTACGAAATGGAAATATAAAAATTGGAGATTTATCCTTCAAAGGGGTGGAAAAATTCAAATATCTTGGAGCAACAGTAACAAATATAAATGACACTCAGGAGGAAATTAAACGCAGAATAAATATGGGAAATGCCTGTTATTATTCGGTTGAGAAGCTTTTATCATCTAGTCTGCTGTCAAAAAATCTGAAAGTTAGAATTTATAAAACAGTTATATTACCAGTTGTTCTGTATGGTTGTGAAACTTGGAGTCTCACTCTGAGAGAGGAATATAGGTTAAGGGTGTTTGAGAATAAGGTGCTTAGGAAAATATTTGGGGCTAAGCGGGATGAAGTTACAGGAGAATGGAGAAAGTTACACAACGCAGAACTGCACGCATTGTATTCTTCACCTGACATAATTAGGAACATTAAATCCAGACGTTTGAGATGGGCAGGGCATGTAGCACGTATGGGCGAATCCAGAAATGCATATAGAGTGTTAGTTGGGAGACCGGAGGGAAAAAGACCTTTGGGGAGGCCGAGACGTAGATGGGAGGATGGTATTAAAATGGATTTGAGGGAGGTGGGATATGATGATAGAGACTGGATAGGTCTTGCACAGGATAGGGACTGATGGCGGGCTTATGTGAGGGCGGCAATGAGCCTTCGGGTTCCTTAAAAGCCATTTGTAAGTAAGTAAGTAAGCCTGTTAACTCTGTTATTGCATAGATAGCTGTTATTTAACATTATACACCGTATCCCGCTTAAATGGATTGAGAAATAAATGTTCATCATTTAAAATCAGATGAAGATATCGTTGTGATTTACATCTGACAAGATGCAGAAACTATCCAAGTTCATGCACCAATGGTTTAAAGCAGTTGCATGTTCATGCGCATGCGCACTAACGTTTATTGTGGAAACAAGCCTGGCGCCATTCAGTAGAACATTCCGTCATTGGACCATTCTTCTTCTTCGAGGCAACAGTCACAGGGAATGTGTATCTGGACTTGTTGCAGAACTTTTGTTGTTGATCAACTCCTCCCAGAATCGGTTTTTCAGCGACATGAGGCTCCACCCCATTACTATGGAGCAGTGCATGGCTTCTTCCCGATAGGTTGATCGGAAGAGTAGAGCCCTTGGCTGGCCACAGGGGTCAACAACTGACTTGTCGCCCATTGATCTTCCTCTGGGGCTTTGTGACAAGTGACAACACTAGACAGAAGGTTGTGTACCTTTTGGATGTCTTCAGGGTAGCTGGAGGCGCACACATCGAGTTGCACTGACCATTCTCCGAAACTCGGGGAGTTTTTACATCAAGTTGTACAAAAAGTTATGTTATAAAACCATTATTTATACTTTAAATTAGCACTTATTTCTCGATTCCTCTAAGCCAGACACGGTGTACAGATGCCTCAAACTAGCAAGCTGTCTCGTTCGCGCAGGCGCATAGAGCACATCTCCCCTACCACTGTCCGCCTACTGCTGTGCACCGTGGACTAGAACGGTACAGCTCAGTTCTAATAACAGTTGAGAAGGCTGCATAGGGAGGGTACATCTTGAATACATTGTCAAGAGGTCAACTTTTCAGATAATATGACTATACCTGGGTATCGGAGCCTAGGTGGGCCCCCTCCGTTAGCTCTACTACTTCCCTTTTCCAGGCAGCTTCCTAGTTTGAGGCATCTGTACATTATAAAATCTCTAATCTATACTAATAATAAAAAAAAAAATGTTATGTTTTATTTAACGACGCTCGCAACTGCAGAGGTTATATCAGAGTCGCCGGATGTGCCGGAATTTTGTCCCGCAGGAGTTCTTTTACATGCCAGTAAATCTACTGACATGAGCCTGTCGCATTTAAGCACACTTAAATGCCATCGACCTGGCCCGGGATCGAACCCGCAACCTTGGGCATAGAAGGCCAGCGCTATACCAACTAATAATAAATCTGTAGCCGAAATTTTTCTGGTAATTTTCGATTTTCCAAAAATAATTGGTCCTAACATATATAATTATCCACCGTGAAACTGAAAATCTCATTTTTGAAATATTTGTTTGTATGTCTGTTTGTATGTTTGTTACCTTTTCACGCGATAATGGCTGAACCGATTTATATGAAAATTGGAATATAAATTAAGTTCGTTGTAACTTAGATTTTAGGCTATATGGCATTGAAAATACTTTATTTAAGGAGGCCGGAATTAAATAAATCGAAATATCTCGCTTATTATTGATTTTTGTGAAAAATGTTACATAACAAATGTTTCTTTAAACATTATTTCCGATAAATTGTATACTTTACAAAATTTTGATAGGACTGATATTTAATGAGATAAATGAGTTTTAAAATTAAAATAACGCCATCTAAGACGGTGCAATGAAATAACAAATGACTTCGTCTATAAGGGGCCTTGGACAACAACAATCGAAAAAGGGCCTGAATTAAATCGAACTATCTCGCTTATTATTGCTTTTTTTGTGAAAAATGTTACATAACAAAAGTTTCTTTAAAAATGATTTCCGATAAGTTTTATTCTATGCAAAATTTGGTAGGTCTGATAGACTTTTAAAATAACAATACAATACGTTTTCATCGCCGCCTCAGATTGTAGCGTTGTTGTTCCTGCAGTAATTCCCATGTGCAAAATATAAAATTTTTGAGTAGGAAGAAAAAACACATTTGTTCATTCCATGGCAATGGTACATAGGAGATCGTGAATTCTTACATTTTCGAAAGAAAGAAATATAATTACATATCACTGTTTATGCTGTATCACTATTTAAGTTATTTGAAGGTTTCAGAACCATAGTGGGCCAAGCGCCATTTACTGAAGACGTAGAAAACAAGGGTTAAAATTAAGTTATTATCATAATTCAATGGAACCATATAGCAAGTAATATAAAGTTTACACATTATAACTAAATGATATGTCAATCTTCATTAAACTATAGTTGCGTGTAATAACAAATAAGAAACATGTTAAAGGAATTGTCATTGCACCAAATGAGTGCTCTCTGGACCAAAATGATCGCAATTTAATTATTTAAATACAATTTAAATTAAGTAACATATTAAACGATTTATCCTTCTAACAAACACGAATGTTCCCTGGATCAAACGTCCTATTTTAATTATGTAATTACTTTATATTTATTTCTAACAGGTGCAGCGGAGCGCACTGGTACGGCTACTTTGATTAATATATAATCCCTTAACATAAGATTCCTTATTACTAAATGTGAAGATTTCGTACTTTACAATTTTAAAATTTCTATCAAATTTTTCTCAAAAGCAGTTTTTTTTTACATTAACGCTGTCATTGCACCCAGCTCCTCAGTTTTTATTATATCAAAGAGAACATGTCATTACAAAACTTAAAAAATTCAAATTTTATTGAAACATGTTGAATTTTTAACTAAAGTTAATCTATCGGCAGTAAACTCTAATGATATTGGAAATAAAGAGATAGTGCCCTTTACATCTGCTGATACATGTGTTTCAAACTTAAAGATTGGACAAAAAAGTAAGGTAGTATCACAGTTTAGTACAGTGATGTCAAAGCAAGCGCATTTTTCTGACCTTGACGTCGTGCACAAGCAGCAAACGCTAAGTATGGAAAGAGGAAGGGTTGTGTGTATGAATAAGCAACCTGTTGGATTAAGAAAACAGTGGTACACAAGCTTCAAACGGAACGTGAAATGTTATGTCGTTATTTTTATATGGCTTCTTTCTGTTTAATATTATCGATATTGTCTGTAAAACAAAAGTACTGACACTGATTTCTTAATATTGCACTTGTGTTTTAAATCTTAATAACATAATAGAGAGTTAAGAAGGAATATTCACTTGAATTCCATAGTAGTATAATATTATGCTGTATTAAGTGGATGAAACACATCATTCATAAAGAAAGTGATATTCCAAAGAAATAGCTTGAGTATGACATGATAAGTTGGAATTTATATTGATGGTATCTTTAGCCTTACAAAAGTAATCAATAAACTAATCAAAACAATATTACAGTACAAAGCAAAGTTACCTAGGTACTGTATCTGTTTTAAGTGTAACTAATATTACATAACAAAACTCTTATCACATTATGCTTTTAAGGTGATATTTGTGAGCAACTTCCTATCATCAGAATATTAAATTATTTTCTCGAAATCTGCTGAAGCTATAGAGCTGACATTTTTACAACACATGGGCACGTATCTTTTGCTTATGATGTAACAGTAGTTGCTTTATTAATTAATTTCCTTACAAACAATTTCCATGTGAATATTTTCAAAATTTTCAATACACTATCTTCAGTAATACGTATATACAGTATATTAGAGTTACGAAAACATTCTGTAAGGCTAGTAAATAAATAGGCCTATATCTGAAAATTTCACTTTTCTATACCAAAAGTTCAGAAAATATTTCTTTTGAATAAAAGAATCAAACTTGTGAAAAATGAGCATTAAAATTAAAGCTTACATTCTTATAATGCACTTATACTTCTCAGACAAATCTAAAAATTAACATGGATACAGTTTTAATAAGTTCTCTTCCCTTTATCTATTGAATCAGTGCTGGCCATCCCTGAATACAGCTCGACCAAGCGGCATATACCACCTCTTTCGTCTGTCTCTTTCCTTTCCGCTGTAAAGCGCTCAGGCTCTCCTGGGCTCCAAAGCGCGCGCTTGCTCCTGTGGGCATCAATTGACATGCTTGGTCTAGTATATACAGTCACGAAGCTCAATATGTAGGAAATATGCGTCCATAGATAGTTGCTAACCACTAGGATTGCTACTATTGGCTCATTACAGACAATGCGAAATAGTACCAGCACAGTCTATTGTTCGTAGTACTCTCAACAACTCAAGCTTCGTGACTGTATATATTAGACTGTGGTAGTACTGTAATCAGCGTTCTGGAAACATTTTGTAGAAAAGTCTATTTTGGATGATAAACAATAAGTTAAGTCTTGTAATCAGAATAATGATACAACCGGGACTGAAATGGTATAGTATAGTATAGTATTTATTAGCTGTCGTTATAGCAAAAGCTAATGACATTGTCAAATTACACGTGTGAAATTAAAATGAAAATTATTCTATTACAACACTAAACATAAAACAAAATGATCACAAATACTCCTTAGAGTTTACAATTGAGAGTCAAGATTATCAAAAATAGGCTAATATCTAGATGAAAATTGTAACACACTGATCACAAATATTATTTGATTTGATTAACAATTTATGAGAATTTCCTAATATATTACAAAATAATAATACAATTCAGAGAAAGAAACCTAAAATATATCAACAGCTTGATTTTCTGATTCAAAATATTCTTGTACAGAATAGAATGGGTTTCTAAGAAGCCACGTTTTCACTTTGACTTTGAATATGTCAAGTAACACTTCCTGTGCTTCCTGTGGTAACATGTTGAACATCCTACAGCCCAACATGTTAGGACTACTTTTAACTTTGGATAGTCTGCAAAATGGTATGTCCAGTTTTTCTTTATTCTGAGTATTATACTCATGTTTATCCATCCTACTGGTGAAGCCATAAAGATTTTTCTTTATGTAAAGAAGGAGTTCCAGAATATATTCATTAACAACTGTTAAGATGGACTCCTGTATGAACAGTGGTTTACAATGTGCTTTGCTTGGTACTTCTGTGATAATTCTTATTGCTTTCTTCTGAATGAGTAGGACTTCAATAAGTTTATTGCTGTCTCCCCACACCAGGATTCCATACTTCAATATGCTATGAAAAAAAGCAAAATAAACACTTCTTAGGTACTGCCCGGGTATTTTATCTCTAATTACTCTTAAGAGGTACAGGCCTCTGGACAGTCTCCGAGAGATGTATTCATTTTGGCAACCCCAGGTTAGTTTTGTATCAAGATGGATACCAATTAACTTTACTGCCTTTTCTTCAGACCCTTCTTCTTTTTCAATGTCAAAATTAATTTTTGAGTCTTCTCCTCGTTTAAAATTAACTTACTTGCTCTGAACCATTCTGCTGCTTCCAAAACTATATTTGAGGTTAGCTGACGCAGTTCTGCTGCACTAGTAGAACATGTTATAAAAGAAGTGTCATCTGCATATAATGTTGATTTGGCCATAATGTTGTAACTTAAATCATTTACAGTAATTAGGAATAAGAAAGGTCCTAAGATGGAACCCTGTGGGACACCATGTTGCACTTCTCCTTCAAAAGACCTGATCCCTTGAATTTCTACTATTTGTTTTCTACCAGACAGATATGATGAGAGGAGATCCAACTCCCTTCCATTTATACCATAGTATTGTAGCTTAAGTCTTAAAATGTCATGTGAAACGCAGTCAAAAGCTTTTGTTAGGTGGCATAACGTGATCTCAGAGTACATTTTATCTTCAAAACCATTGTATGCTGATTCCAGCAGTGATAAAATAGCATCAACTGTTGTTCTACCTTTACGAAAACCAAACTGCGTATGACACAATAAGTCATTTCCTTCAAAATAATTTGCCAATTGAGTCTTCATTACACATTCTAACACTTTTCCGAAAATAGGAATAATAGATACCGGCCTATAACTACTTGGATTCTCTTTCTCACCTTTCTTCTATATTGGGCAAATCCTCGAGTATTTTTGACTATTTGGAAATATCCCCATTTCCAGACAATTGTTGATGCACACTGTCAATGGATATACGATATAATTAATCACTTGCTTCAGGAAATTATTGGATATTCTATAAATATCGTTGCTGTTTGATGCTTTCATTTTGTTCACAATATTAACTATATCCTCACATGATGTTTACTGCCATTTGAAACCCATCTCTGGCACTTGCACAGGTGTGCTTGTTAGAAGAACTTCTGCTGTTATATGTGAAGAACTGATCTCTGAAATGATATGCTCCACAGATTCAAGAAAATACCTGTTCATTTCATTGGGTTCAATTGGTATATTTTGATTTTTGACACCTTTGTTACATTCTGTCTTTATCAAGTTCCATGGAGCTCTACATTTGTTGTTGGATGATTCAATGAAAATAGCATTTCTCTGTTTTTTTGTTTCTATTAATGAATCTTTGTAAGTTTTCCTTGCTTTCTTATATTCAACTTTGTCTTCTTCCTTCCCAGAAAATTTATATATGGACGACAGTAGTATCATCCTATTTTTCATATATTCCAGTTCGTGCGTTATAAACAAAAAACAAATATAATTATTGGTAGCTAATAATAATCAATCTGAGCCTGGAGTTATAAAGTTGAAAGGTGTTTCAAACGTAGTGTCACTGCATGTTTATAGATTATCTCCAAAGATGATATTTGATAAAGTTACAACATTTTTAAAGACAGACTTTCCTCAAGTAAAATGTGAAAAGTTAAATTCCAGACAACTGGATGCATATTCTTAATTATTTAAAGTGGATCTGTATGAGAACAATTTGGAAGCTGGAATGAATCCAGATAAATGGCCAAATTATACATACGGCTTTTTTTGTATCATGGCAAACACTGACAATAATAAAGAAATAAAGTCAGAATTTTTTTTTCATTAAAATATTCAGTATCTGAGGAATCAGATAACTAAATTACATGTATATTTAGAAGGTAATAATGACTCTATTTTGTCTATTCTCGAGCGCAATTGCGAGAGCCATAAGAAGTAAGTTTCCCTGGGGCTGCTTACAGAAAGAAACCACAATTTCATCGGAAAAATGTATTGGAATAGGTCGTCGTTGTTCCTGCAATAACTCCTATGTGATATATTTATTGATTTTCAGATTTTTGCTCTGCTAAGTAGCTTAAATAATGATACAGCAAATAATAAAATCTCCTATGTGTGATTATATTTCTTTCTTTCGAAAATGTAAGAATTCACAATCTCCTATGCACCACTACCATACTTACTTACTTACAAATGACTTTTAAGGAACTCATAGGTTCATTGCTGCCTTCACATAAGCCCGCCATCTGTCCCTATCCTGTGCAAGATTAATCCAGTCTCTATCATCATATCCCACCTCCCTCAAATCTATTTTAATATTATCCTCCCATCTACGTCTCGACCTCCCCAAAGATTGTGTGGATTCGTGACAAGCTGTTTTTTTACGGTAATGGGTTGTTAGCCCTTCGCCCAATCCCCAAGCTGGAGGACCACCCCTTAACGACTGTCCGCGACTGCTTATTCAATATATTCACAGCTACTCTCCATATCTGGAAGCCGTCTCCTCTATCCGCAACCTGAGGACGCGCCATGCCGTGGTGATAGGGACCCACAATACATGGTACCACTACTATAGAATGAATAAATGTGTTTTTTCTTCCTACTGAAAAAATTTATATTTTACACTTAGGAGTTATTGCAGGTACAATGACGAGATATAAGAACTGTTGAGCTATTTTTAAACATATGTCCCACTGGAATTGAGACATCTGTCATACCATGGGATCGAAAGAGAGGTGCAGACGTTTGTCACACATTGGTTCCGATCCCAGGCGGCAGACTTTTACGACACAGGGGATACAAAAGTGCGTGTGCGTGTGTGTGTGTGTTGCTCAACCAGATTGATTGAACATCATTTGGTTTCTGGCAGACCAGTACAAAGTCCCCATAGAGGATTTTAAATTTACAAGTTTTTTTGACAAACATTTAAATGTTCCCAATTCATAATTGAATTTTTCTCATTACAAATGACACACTGAAGCAATGAATTGAAAGAGGAGAATTTGGAGGACAAATTTAAAAGGTACGCAAAACGCGTCCTTGCAAGGGGTTCGGGGCTGTAAGAAACTAAATATGTGAGCTCCAAGCCTGTTGGCCACTAGTCTCACTCCGTGTTACACTGCTCCACTGAAGGAGTTCTAGAAAATTTTGAAGGGGAAAAAACCGAAAATGGACGTAACCTCTTAGGTACCACATACGCGAGGGGACGGAAATGTGATCAAAGTGAGGTGATTGTAAAATACCCAGTTTATATAAATATTCCGCCAGGCAGTCGTGTCCTGTGGCAATCCTTATGGCAGCTACAGTATCTTTATGGGGATGATCAGGATGTATCTCTGACTTATCAACAAGACCAGCCCATTTCTTATCATCACTCTTTATTTGAAGATCTCATTCTTAAATGAGCGGTTAACTAATCGTTTCAAGTTGTGATACGAAAGTTCGGAGGGAGCTCATTCGGTTGATAAAGTTAATGATCTATTGAAATGTATGCTGAGTTTGCTGATGCAAAATTGGAGGATTTGAATGTAATTGTAATTTCTGCATATAGTTCACCTAATGATTGTTATTGGGTTATTTTACGACGCTGTATCAATATCTCAGGTTATTTAGCATCTGAATGAGATGAAGGTGATAATGCTGGTGAAATGAGTCCGGAGTCCAGCACCGAAAGTTATCCAGCATTTCGCTTGTATTGGATTGAGAGAACACCCCGGAAGAAACCTCAACAAGGTAACTTGCCCCGACCTGGATACGAACCCCTGGCCACCTGGTTTCGCGGTCAGACGCGCTAACCGTTACACCATAGCTGTGTTTATTTTTATATAGTCTAGAAAAAGTTTTAGATGTTATTACTATTAATATTGATACCAATACTAAAATGGAAATAATTTTTTGTGCAGATTTGAATATTGATGTATACATTAAAGACATTGTGGTTAACAATTTTCTGAATATTTTAAATCGGAACAATATTCATTACCTTATGTTAATAATAAGCCTATTCTAAATTGTCTTGACAATATACTTAATAATCTTAAATAAAATAATTTTAATTTTATTAATCTATTGAGTGATAATGATTTGTATACTATTTTGATTTATGATTTTTCATTAACAAATTCTATTGGAATGTTTTATATTTTGCTTGAACATTTTAATGAGTGGTTTAAATTTACCAGTTGTATCAGGGGCGGCTTTCGGAGAGGGGCTGCGCAGCTGCAGCACCCCCAGACATTTGTGGCTCTTGTCTCGTTTTATGTTGTGAAATACATTTATTATACACTCTCTATTTAGCGGGTCGAATTTTCTACAGAGAAGGCACCCGACGGCTATTCTCAGAATGATTGGGTAGCCGAACGACCGCCCTACTGTACAAGTACAGCACGCCGCACAGTGAACTTAACCTGAGTTATGGTATGGATGATGATTGTGAATCAATGAGTCCGAGGTCGAACGACGAAATTTACCTAGCCATTCTGCTTCAATTGGTTGAGGGAAAACCCCGAAAAACCCCCAACCAGGTATGGAATGGAATTGAATTTCGGGAGGGGGCACTGTGACCCAGCACTGGCACCTTTCACGATCTATTGCGCTAACCTTCAAGCTAGGCGCATTCCCAAATACACTGGCTGTCTACACTAAGGTTCGCTGCGTATCCAGGTTTTGAGGAGGCCATCCCCATCGTCCCTAGGCCAGCCCCCACCGTGCGTTGCGAGCCGGCGTTCGGGGAATGCTATGAGTAGAGCCCGGATTCCCATGCACTCTCAAATCTTAAGCATGCATGCATTCATGCATTATCGTATGAAAAATCATCCACAATGAAGCGAAAAAACAATAAAAATATGCAGTAATGATATTGAGTTCTACATTATGTTACCAGTACATTATTTTACTTCATTGTTCAATACATACTTTTAACATTTATATAATCACTGATTAACTTTACAACTTCTTTACTTTAGGAAATTACCTGGCTGGCTAGTTTCCAAGTGTTATTCTTCATTGTCCAAAGCCTAGTGAAGGTACCGCGCTATCTTCTGGTTTCCTGTTGTGGTGGGGTGTGTTCATGATTGTGTCGAAAAGGGTCTGTGTTTTGAAATTGAGTTGAGTGTTCAGGATGTGCTGGGGGTGTGTTTTTGTATGTTTGTAAATTTCATATTGTTCTAGAGTGTCAAGTTTCTGGTTTTTTGACTGAATGTGTAATATTTTCATGTCGGTTTCTATGTTGCTATAGTTGTGATTGGAGTTTGTGATATGTTCTGCGTAGGTAGAATTATTGTGTAGTTTGGTTATAGTTGTGATATATTTTTTAGTTGCTTATTTAACGACGCTGCATCAACTACGAGGTTATTTAGCGTCGATGAGATTGGTGATAGCGAGATGGTATTTGGCGAGATGAGGCCGAGGATTCGCCATAGATTATCTAGCATTCACCTTACGGTTGGGGAAAACCTCGGAAAAACCCAACCAGGCAATCAGCCCAAGAGGGGATCGAACCCGCGCCCGAGCGCAACTTCAGACCGGCCTTAACCGACTGAGTCACGCCGGTGGCCTTGTGATATGTTCCTTGCAACGTGTTTGAAATGCTCTTTCAGTCTGTTCAATATAAAAGTCATTGCAACTATTGCATGATAGTTTGTATATTCCTGTTAAGTTGTATTTATTTGTGGGTCTTGTCTGTGTGTTAAGATGTTTTTTTTTTTTATGATTTTGTAGTGTGTTCAAGAAACTAAAACTTTCAAGAAACTAAAATACAACATTTCATAACACAAAACACACTACAAAAACATCTTAACACACAGACAAGACACACAAATAAATAAAACTTAACAGGTGTAGGCTGTACAAACTATCTTGCAACAGTTGCAATGACTTTTACATTGGACAGACCAGAAGATCATTTCAAACACATCAAATGAAATAATTTAACTCATACCCCAAATAAGAAGGTAAAGTTTCCTTTTTTGTATCAGACATGAAAGGCATTCTCTTTAATTCCAAATTCAAGGCAGTTGATTTTTTATTTCATATAGGCTGTAATTTCTACGGATTAACTAGAAACAGATTACATAAATTTACATGAAGTAGCTTTGACACGAAGAGATATAAAAAAAACATAAATTCGACAGATAATGAAGCGCGAAACGTATTAATAGCTGACATTGTGTGCACAACAAATGGTGCCAAGAACGCTATTGAGCACTCACCAAGTGGGAATTGTAACTTTGATAATTCAACTATTGTTACCGTAGCAACAGGCATCCCACACTATGTAATATTCAGTTTTTTTTTTTCCGATCGCAGCGCTAATGTCATATCCCATCTTTAGAAAAAACAGGTATAGACAACTCATTAGAACAAAAAATCAGCTGTTGCTAAGATAATTAATTATTCGTTAGTACCAGGTAGATACCCGCTAGTACTTCTGTATCTCTCTACTGTAATGTTCGTACAGATGGTGAAAGCAACAGTTGATAGGCAATTTATATAGAAGTTCAGTTCTTAACATTTTGCGTGTAATAAATTTTGAAACACCCTGTGAAATAGTATGCATGAAGGTAAACTGACATCAACGCCATCTCTACACAGCCACTTTCTAGTTTATACGTAGTATTGAGTCTGTCGCACAATTTGTGATTACTTTCTTTGCGTTTGATTGAAGTATCTGTCGTTGTAATGTAAATATTTTCATATTATTATGATATACTATCTACATATTGAGTTTATTTTAGAGCAAGAAAGAGTTTGAAATTGCTTTAAGTAATTGTGCTGATGAGCCAAAATCAAGACCATTTTTTTTAAGTTTGAGTTCACCAGTATTATTGTGTAGCGCGTAGTTTTTCTTCATAGTATTCATTCGTTGGAATTTGTGTACACGTAAATAGTTTTTGTAGCCTGAGTTTCATTAAAGTTCAGTGTAAACTTGAAGATAAAGGAACGTATTACGAAGAAATGGTGCAACATAAAGGTAAGTTACATACTGATAATTTCACAGGAGAGGCAGTTTAAATAATTAAAATAATTATATAAATTAAAATTTTGTTTTTTTGTTACGTTTAACCTCAAAGTTAAAAAAAAAAACTTCGTCTTGTACGTTTAAAAAAAAATGTTATGTTTTATTTAACGACGCTCGCAACTGCAGAGGTTATATCAGCGTCGCCGCCGGATGTGCCGGAATTTTGTCCCGCAGGAGTTCTTTTACATGCCAGTAAATCTACTGGCATGAGCCTGTCGCATTTAAGCACACTGAAGTGCCATCGACCTGGCCCGGGATCGAACCCGCAACCTTCGACATAGAAGGCCAGCGCTATACCAACTCGCCAACCAGGTCGAGTTGTACGTTTATCGTTATAGTAGACCCTACTTATGTCCAAGTTAGAAGTTGAAGCTTGCTGTGTATTATGTAGGTATTTATTATTATCTGTATTTTAAGAGAAGTGTTTTGGACAGAGCTATGTAATTTTTTTATTTACAATACTGGTAAAAATATTTACGCGTTGGGGAAGAAATATGTACTGTAGGTACACGTTTAATATGAGTTATATAGCCTATAACTGATTTATGATCATATTTCTAACATGAATTCTGACCATTCCAGAGAATTCTACCTTAGAATTCATGTGAGAAAGCAAACATTGAGGGTTTGTTGTATACAGTATTTGTTAGTATAATAAGGGAACAAGTGCACAATACCGGTGCAGCTAGATTTTCACATGTGTCGGTTATGCATTAACTCTAGATTGTGAAAGTAAAGGGGCGGGGAATAAGAACTATTCTCTTTTTTCTACCCTTTCTTCCTCTCTTTTCCTCCGTTTCTTCTCACTTTCTGCTATCTTCACGACACTTTTATATCAACACGTGTATAGGTTATTTATAGGCCTACGGTAATTTTAAAGATACGATGAAAAGGTATGTCATAGATGACGTCACGAGGTACCGGTAGTTATAATAGGTATATACTGCCATGTTGTTTTTTTAATTGATGATTTCATTATATATTTATAGAGTTATGCCATTAAATTAAGCATATATAATATTATTTACTACTCACCATTCTGTTTTATTCAACATCCACTTCGAATATTCTTTCACTAGTACAAGCCTTGGAGTTAACTTCTGCTTCTTCCTGTACCCTGGGTACACTATGGCGATGCCTTTCAAGAAAGTGGGTAACGCGTACCGTATTCAAACCGTATGATCCTTTCAGAAACCCAGATATGTTGAAGTTCGATTTTTTAAAAGTTTACCCTTTTTGTATTCCCTCGTAACAATTGAGATTCATCAAAATCTACTATCTGTCTTGGCCGTTGCTTACGAGATTGTATACATATGTATGATCTCCTAAGCAACGGTCTTGGCCCACCGATAGGAGTTGAATTATTTGTTGGTATTACCTGTGGTATTACCACAGTCTAGTATATACAGTCACGAAGCTGGAGTTTTGAGGGTACTAGGAACAATAGACTGTGCAGGTACTATTTCGCATTGTCTGTAATGAGGCGATAGTAGCGATCCTAGTGGTTAACAACTATCTATGGATGCATATTTACTACGTATTGAGCTTCGTGACTGTATATACTAGAGTATGTTACCGTATTACGTTACAAAATTCTCTACAAAAGCATAATAATCACGAACGGTAACCATGGTTAAGCTTGTTTCACTAGCAGCTATTTCTAAAGTCATTCCAATAAAACCCAATATAGCCTATAAGCATGATATTTTGTTGAATTAAAAATTTGCAAGTATTATTTGCAATACCAGTCTTTTTATTACAATCACTATATTGCACTTCGAAAGGACAATTTGATGCTCTAGTGATGATATATTATGTATTCACATTAATATGTGTTCTGTATCTTGAGCACTTTCCACAGTTTCAGTAGTACATACTGTCATAGTAAATTAATGTCTGCTACTGACAGTACTTGGCAATTTAAAATCGATACGCATCAAAGAATAAATATTTAATTTTTAAGATTCAATTATTAAAAATTTAATTATGTGAAACATGCAATTCTTTTCTCTTTAATAATAAATAAATATAAATCTTATATATTTACACATCTATCCATACTAATTTCGACATAAAATCGAAAATCACGAAAATATAATTTGCTTCATTTTCAAACTACAGCTATCTCTTGGCTGACCGTGTTAAACAACTGATAGAACTAAAAAGCAAGTTTTAAAAATCATATACAACAATCGGGCTGGAATCCATGAAGAAAAACATTATTGAGGCGAGCTAAGAAGTTGCGTGGGAAATTGCTAAAGCGAAAAGAACCGTATATGGAAAGAGAATTTATTTAACAAATTTATAGTGTCATCTATTGTTTCATTTACAAATAATCGATGTAATTGTACAGATAGATTATTCTGACGGTCAGTTTGTAGTTTGTCTTCTTGACCTAATCATTCATTCATTCATTCATTCATTCATTCATTCATTCATTCAGTGTTCTGCCCAAGGGCAGGTCTTTCACTACAAACCTAACATTCTCCAATCTTTCCTATTTTCTACCTTCCTCTTTGTCTCCTTTGCCTCTCTTTGTTGGGTTGCTTCGTAATGTGTCCTTCCTCAGCATCCCTCTCCTGGAAATCCGAATGGGGGCATAGTTTACGTCTGGAATCTTTTACCATGGAAATACTCATAATGCCATGTTTGCAGTTTTTCTTGGGAACGATAATTACGGTTGCTTTTCGTTGCTTTCCACACACCACTCTCTCTCTCTTTCGCATCTTAAAAGATCCCATGGGGCCCCAGCGTGGAGGTGAGGAGAGTGGATTTGACTAATTAGGCCCTCCGGACTTCATCGAAATTCACCGCAAGGGTTAAATATCAGTTCTATCTGGGTTTTTGTTCCGATCAGAGACCGGAGAATCCCAATTAGCCTTTGCCTCCGCTTAATAGTTAAGGTGTTGAATATCTGGTTGGATATAAACGTTCTTGGTTCGAGTCCCGACGTCAGTGTGCAATTTGCGCGATCTAGCTGGATGTGGTGTATTGTAGAACAGTCTTTTTAGTCACATGGGTTGCACCCTTAAGCCCTAGCTGTCGATAACAGAAATAACGAAGAGTCAATAGTAGATACAGTAGATATTTTATTCTGGTAGATGTGTTACAATTTAAGTGGACTTTAAGTCACACACGGGCTACAGTGTTCCTTCTCTTGTATAATATTTTGTCAGGATGTGAAATAACCTTTCGACCTTTTAATTACTTTGTTGAGTAAAAGATGCTTTCTCAAGGGGCGACATTCTCGGGAAATTAGGTCTGGGCAGGGTCGTGTGAAAGACTATTTCACCCCCTTCTCACCACATCACCACATATGTTCCGTGAAGCAAGACGGATATTTCCTCCGAAGACTTGAGTTTAAGGGTTGCTTTAGTTAGGTGCATCTTTTTTTTCTCTTGTACGGAGGAGGGACCCGAAGGCTTACACTTCAGCCTGAGGCTTATTGTGCTTCCCATTCCTATTCTTGTGAATGATTGGGTAGCCGAACGGCCCCGCTCTTGTACAAGTACAGCACGCTGCACCGTGAACTTAACCCGGACTGTGGTATGGATGATGATTATGATATATGAATTAATGATGGCGAAATAAGTCCGAGGTCCACGCCGAAAATTACCCAGAAATTCTGCTTCAATCAATTGAGGGAAAACCCCGGAAAAACCCCAACCAGGTAATTTGTCCCAACTAGGGTTTGAACCCGTGCCCGCTCGTTTCTTAGCCAGATGTGCTGACCATACTTCACAGCGGTGGACAGGATCCATCTTACTTCCCAATTGTTACATGGTACATTCTACTAATCCACTACATTAACTGACATGGTTAGACTTACACAAATATTACATTATATGCTGTTACCTTGCACTTGCGTATGGTACAGATACATTTCATCACACATACATATTTCATCACATGTACAAAAATGAATTTTCGACTTTCTGATTTCGGCACAAATAAGTAGGTCTGTTGAGTATGGTTTTGACTGTACAAAGAATTTTTTTTTTTCACTTGGGGATTTGATTGAATTGAATTTTAATGGCAGGCAAAGTAACTATCTCATGCCCCCATGTTTTAAATTGCTTCCAGTGCGCTTCATTAGAACCAGGTACCCAGCTTCGAAGCCGTTAGCCCTGTGAACTTACAGTATAATTATTTTCCCCTAATTATTATAGTACAGGTTATCTAAGAAATTAGCAAGTTCTTTGTGATAGTAGAAGAGAAAGAGTGGGGGAAGGGAAGTGGTCCGTGGCCCATTTCTTTTAGGGCTCATCCCGACATTTGTCTTATTACTCAAGGGAAACCACGGAAAAACCTTGAGCAGGAAGAGGTGTCGTGCTGACGACAAGCCAATTGGCTACAATGGGGTCTGAATATGTTGAGGTGGGAGGTTGTCTTTTAATCATTATTTAAAGTACTGAAATATTTAAATACATAATAGTTATTTATAAAGAATACAAAGCATCCATGCAGCCAATAATGTGATGATCCTGAAACAGAGAAATAGCATCATTAATGCATTTATAGATTTATGTCTATGTGTAGAGTCAAGTGGTTGTTTAGTGATCAAGTTGGTGTTCGTCTTGTACGTTGTCGTTCCAAGCTAGAGGGTGGAGTACGCTCTTAGGTCGTTTGTGTTTATCTAAAGCAGGATTGTAGTTACCCAAGGAAGAGATTAGTGGGTTGTTGCTGCTGTACGACTTGGTGTACGTGCAGAAGGCTTGATTTGAGATATATTCTTGAATTGTGCAAATTTATAGTTCTGTGTGGATCAATCTAACTGGTGTAACTCTAGGTAGTCCTGTAATGAATCTTAAAAGTTTGTTTTGGAAAAACCTGTAATTTTTTAAGAACTGTAATAGGTGCGTGTCCCCAAGCAGGACAAGCGTATAATATTACTGACCTGATTGGTGTTTTATACAAGATCAAAGCTGTATGTATGTTTAAATGTCTGCTTTTATTTAAAATTGGGTACAGCTTCACCATTCTAGAGTTGGCAAGTCTGAGTTTCTGTTGTACGTGTTCAAGGAACGTAAGCCGTCTGTCCAGTGTCACTCCGAGATATTTTACTGAAGTTTTCCACTCGATTTGTGATCCATTTATGGTTACTTCTGTATGATTTATTCCCGGTCTATTGAATTTATTTCTTCTGCTAAATAAAATTGCTTGTGTTTTGGAAATATTTAATTTAATTCTCCATCTGAGGAGCCATGGTTCGATGTCACGTAGGTGACCTTGTAGCCTGTTTATGGCAACAGTTGACTTCCACGATGCCGTGAGAAAAGCCGAATCGTCCGCGTATAGCGCTAGAA
This sequence comes from Periplaneta americana, assembly GCF_040183065.1. Taxonomy (NCBI): domain Eukaryota; kingdom Metazoa; phylum Arthropoda; class Insecta; order Blattodea; family Blattidae; genus Periplaneta; species Periplaneta americana. The sequence goes on along the minus strand of NC_091131.1, from coordinate 152,689,996 downwards.
TGCTATTGTTGAAGTTTTGATTAAAAGGTAGGTCATTAATATAGATTTGGAAAAGTATCGGTGCCAGAATGCTGCCCTGAGGCACTCCAGCGTTAATACCTCTGGAACGTTCTGCCATGAATATAATTGTCCAACAGCTTCACTAGGCGGCAATTTAAATTATTGTTAATTAATTTGTGTATCAAGCCCGCATGCCATACTCTGTCAAAGGCTTGTGTATAATCTAGGAATATAGCCGCTACTGTTCGATTTAAGTTTTAAGTGCATCCCTTTTATAACTGTGTCAGCCATTGACTCAGAAGAAGACGAGAACGGACTGAGGAGGAAGGGATGTGAACAGATAACGTACGACAAGTGCAATATTTATACTGCAGTAAGCGGAAACATTAGGTCTCCTTCTGTTCAACTTAGCTTTAATTTCCATACGCATTGTTACTCATGTTTCCTGCACCAGTAATAACCTGGCTACTGGGATGCTTATCTGAGCGATGTTTATAATAAACAGCGATAGTCAAGAAGGTCACATTCTTCCGCTCGTCTTCTCCTGAGTAACGGACAGTATTAGTATAAACATTGCCTTATCGCTTCGACCCTCCACTGCGAGTTAAGTCTTGCTGCAAAGCGCTCTTTGTAAGAACATTTAGCCAATTGGTGGTTATTGTGTGATGAATTTGATTCACTGTGATGGAATCTATTAATCCAAATATGTTCTTTATGATAACATACTGTATCTTAATCACGGTTCTGTGGTTACACTCTTATTGTAGAACAGCATTATTCCGATCTGAAGAGTATTGCAGCCATTCTTAGAGACTACTTTTACACTACCTTCATCAGGCGGTAGGCGAGTTTGCCTGCTGTTGTGGAGCTGAGCTTGGGTGTGGGTTTGATTCCTGCTTGGGTTGATTAACTGACTGGGTTTGCTCAGGTTTTCCCCAACTGTAAGCAGAATGTCAGGTAATCACATGGCAAATCGTCGATCTCACACTCTCCAAATAATATCTCGTTATATTAAATTTCCATAATTCATATGCGTAGAGTGTTGCGAGCGGACTATGCTTTTTACATGTTTTAGATTTTTAAAGTTTTGTGTAGTTTTGGACGGTAGTGTAATGTTATGTTTGTTGGTAGGCGATGTTTACTGCTTTGTGGCGATTGGAGTAGTTTAGGTTAGCTTACAGTAACTAGGGTTAGGTTGGGTTAGCTTAGTTTTGCTTGGGTTAGTTAAGGTTAGGTTAGTTTAGGTTGTGTTAAGTTATGTTAGGTTACAGTCGAAATTATGTGTTTACGACATTTTTTTGTGTTATCTTTTGAAAGTCGATCATAAAATCGTCGTTTGTGGGGGAGGGGGTGAGTTCGAAAATCGTGGAGTGGTCGTCCTCCAGAATTACCAAACCTTTTTACACATTAGCCAGGGAGTATAATAAGTTGCAATTACATTTTCTTAGAGACGAATTCTGAGACTCCGAGACAAAATGGTAAATGGAACAACTAGATAAGCCCAAGAGCAATGCCGACTGCGCTGGCCACTAGTCACCGGGCCGTACCGAGCTCTTACCACGCCGTAGCGGAGAAGTGAGAAATACAGAATGTTCCCAGATAGGGATATCCTGAACTAGCACCAACAGATAGCGCGCGTGTACTGTAAGGGATGCGCTTTGCATGTGCATTTGTTTTCCGATATTTAAACATTGAGGATTTACGTAGTATATTAGTACATTAAATACTCTTAAAAACAACTCAAAATGCCAAATTTTTGTTGTGTTCCTATATGTAAAAACCAGGGAAAGCCTTTTGTCTTCATTCAGGTCCTGAAATATTCTGAATACATGTTTTAAACCTTAAAAATGTAACTAATTAAATTGTGCCTCCAAAGTGCTAGCTATTAAACAAAAATAACTACTTCAAGTAAGGAATTGCTAGCTACAGTTTCATTTTGGAAGAGGGAAAAGAAAAATTAATAGAAGCATATGCAACTTCGACAGCAAGCTATGTTAATTTAGATTATATTCAGCACTTCTAGGACTCTCCGAAGTTTACGCCTGCAAGTAAACTCTCGATTAACTGGGATATCTATTCTCCAGGACGATCCATAGTGAAATCCATTTCGTCAATAATGTTTTTAATATGCTGTATACTAATTATTAAAACCATATTTTTACTTCAAATTTTCAAAATCATCCTACATAGTATTCAAAACTGCATGTCCTTAACCTACAAAACACAGGAATAATCGTGATACTGCGATCATATTATCACAGTCTACTATAAACAGTCGCGAAGCTCAATATGTAGTAAAAATGCAAACATGGATAGTTGCCCACCACTAGGATCGCTACTATCGCCTCATCATCGCAGATCTCTCCTAGCAGACGACAAAATATGTTACACTTTCGTCGTCGTGTTCTTTTGGAAAAATTAACACCTTCCTTCTATTATTGAAATATTAAATGCATAAAGTTAATTTATTATTTTAATGAAGTATATTAAATTCCACCATAAACTCGAAGATAGGTACCTGCAAGAAATAGGTTAAAATTATTTTTGTTTGTGCAAAACGAACTGAAATTTACTATAATCGCTTCACTCATTCAAGATTATAGCGATAATTAACTATGAAACCAATAAATATTAATTTGCATTTCCCTTTACAACAATAATAATGGAAATATGAATTAATGGAGTAACTTACGTGTACCGGTACTTGTAGTGTAGGCTTACGTAGTTAACAAAGTGGGATGAGGTTAAGCAATAATAATCACACCAGAATTGGAAATAAAACGTGATCAATAAATTTCATTGTAACAGACTTTTTCTACGTCTCTAGTAAAGTAACAAATAAAAATAACAAAATTAACAGCTATAATTAAAAACATATCCTTTGAAAAAAAAAAAGTAGGCCTAAGCAATAATAATTCCACCAGAATTGAAAATAAAACGTGATCAATAAATTTTATTAAAACAAACTTAATTTTTCTACGTCTCTAGTAAAATATAATTATTCCAATTATTGTATTTTAGCCATTAACATTTTAATTACAACCAATAATGAACATTTCACAAGCATCAATGTGAAATACGCAACGAGCAAGCACTCGATGGAAATACGACACAGTCCAAAGTCGACCGTGGACAGTCTATTGTTTCTAGTTGCTAACCACTTGGAGCGCTTTATCACGAGATTTGCAAAAAATCACCTCAAGCTTCGCGACTGTAGACTGTGATATTATATCATCTTATCTAACATCGCATTTGATCTTTCTGCAACTATAAAAAAAATTAGAGGAATTCAATCTCGAACAAACATCATTGGCTCCCTTCGTGATACACGTACAGCACACATTGGTTGGATTTAAGATCATGAAAGCAACATATGTTAACCTATAATTGCCTCACATAGAAGACTTCATTGAACTGGTAATTGGGGGAAGGGCAGGTTTATAATATTATGCTGACAACGTTCATCATGTCTTTGTATTTTAAGAGTCATCTTAGTGAAATTACTGGCTCATGTATTGAAGCACACAACTTTCTCTGTTGTGAAAATACTTTAAGAATAAATGACAGTGGCGTAGCGTCAATGTAAGCTAAAAAGCTTAGCTTCCCCAGTTAATAATAATTTCATAATAAACCTGCAGTTTATGGAGAAAATTATTTATTAATTTTAATAGAATTTATATTTACGCGTTAAATATTGTGATGTGGCAGCTCAGGATGATTTGTGATGCAGCAGTAAACAAGAAGCCTGCACACACCAGCTTCCAAGCAGACCGGTTTCTTATGTGTAATCCACCCCGCAGATTTTCCATCCCTTTCTAACTAAGCTACCCTAGTCGCAAGGCTCGTAAGAAGCTAGCTTTAACATTTAAAATAAGTAGTTTCCGAGTTATCTCTTTTCGTCAGTTGTTTTCAGTTGAAGTGTTAGTGTGCACTGTGGCTGGTATAATAAATAATGAGCGAAATAACAGTTCTTGACACTAATTTACTTGAATTTTTATAGGACAACTGTATTATCAAGACTGACTTACGAACAAAAGTGTGATTTAAAAAGCAAATGACCGACTCCCTTGCTGTCAATGGACATAACCAAAAGACAGACGCATATTTACGTAATGATACTAATACTGTGATTTCTCTAAGTATGACAGAGAGTGAACTAATGTTATACGTATACGTGTCTATTTATTAAGAGATATGTGTAAACCGTGAAATCATATTTTATTACGTATCATTTGAGGTCATGCCTTATTGGTGTTACTTACGATGTTCCAACCAATCTTCGACTGCCGACTTGAAATTGACTACTATTTATTTTAAGACTGTATTTTTGTAATACGTTTTCTCATATTGCATGAAAGACAACTTGAGTTAGCTTCCCCTGCTCAAAATTTCATGCTACACCACTGAAAATAATAATAATTATGTAAACAACTTATTACCTTATTATTACCTTTATAAACATACATTTTGTCTGTATAAATACATGTTTCGTAAGCAAGTCTAACAATATGCCAAAAATTAATTTACCGATACCATAACAGAGTTACAAACGATATGTTGTCATGTTTTCGATGTCCAAACGGTGAAGAAACGCACTGACTTCCTAACTTAGTTCTTTCCTTTACCGTAGTATAAACATGACAGTGATGTTAGAGACACATGGAAAAGACTAAGTTCCTTTCTTCGCCAATCAGTGTGTCTTAGAAGTAGTAACCATTTGGCTAATAAATACAAAAATGGCAAATTTTTGACTTGATGATTAAATTACGTTTCGGATAAAGTAGCTGTTATCAGGATAGGCATCCTTGGTCCATGGGTTTAAATTACTTTTACAAGTCTGTAGGTCTGTACTGTACATTCACTGATGTCTTAGCTAGGGGGTGGGGGTAGCTGTTCCCAGCAGTCAATGTTTGTAAACAAAACGCACTGACAAATGATGTCTGCCCTGTGAGGAAACATTGCAGTTTTCAGATGAGGGCGCTCGTGTGTCGTGAATGCGATCCTCTCAATCTCGATGCGTGGCGAATCAGCTGGAGAAATATTGGTACAGTCTGACAATAAAAACAGCAACAGCTGTTATAATCAAATAAAATTACCAATGCCATAATTGAATTTACTTTTTCTGTCATGTGTACGGTATATACACGTACAGTACCTTATTCCAGAAATGGCTGTATGCCCGACGCACAGGCCTCAATTTCATCTGCATTAGCAGTTGAACTGCCTTCGTCTGTGCTGCTACCTGGCCTATCATAATACATCTCATCTTCATCACACTCTTTATCACTACTCATGTGTATTACTATCCTGTCAACTTCCTCTTCCATTAACGCGTCACGAAGCCAATATTCGTCCCCGATATGTGTAACAGATTGGCAGCATTTTATCCAGTCTTCTTTGGTGATTTTACATTATCTAACACAACAATGCACTCTAATGGAAGATTTGGTATGAGACGTTCCTTTAACCATTTATTATAATTTTCGCCGGTCATTTCATCACGATAATCTGCAGATTAAGATTTGGAGTCATATATAAACTCGGCCCCTTCGATGAATTCCATTTCACCACCAGCGTGAACAACAATAGCCCTATGCCCAACACTTTGGTTTACATCCTAGATCATATATGTTACATATATGATCTAGGTTTACATACACACCTTGCACTTCATCATGCTGCCAACACTTTTATACACGGTATAATGAGTATGGATGGATCCATGTTTCATCTGTATAAACAATTGGCTTCTTTGGCCCCTTTTCGTTTTGTTTTAGCATTATCAGGTATGCTGCACGATGTGCAACACTGTGCGACAGCTCCATTAAAACATATCGTATGTTTTTGCATTTCTTAAATTTGTATCCCATGGATTTCAGCAGTCTTCAGAATGTATCTTTTCCTTAATAGCATTCATAAGCTTGCTTAGGGTCGGAATTTCTTTATCTCTGCTCATGAAACTCTAAAAACGTTCTGCGGATAACACATTTTTCAAAATCATCAAGTACAATTTTAAAATAACTCTTCTGGGGTTCTCAGCCAGGTGAGTTGGAGATTAGCTTCCAAGCTTTCGATGGCTAGCTCTGCCATCTTCTTCAGGGACGAAGTGATGTGGGATCGAAAAATCGAAAAATCGAAAAATCAAAGGAGAATTGGGAGGAAAATTTAAAAGGTACGCAAAACGCATCCTTGCAAGGGTTTGGGGGCTGTACAAAACTAAATATGTGAGCTCCAAGCCTGTTGGCCACTGGTCTCACTCCGGGTTACGCTGCTCCCCTGAAGGAGCTCTAGAAAATTTTGAAGGGGAAGCCGAAATTGGACGTAACCTCTTAGGTACCACATACGCGAGGGGGGCTGACATTGATCAATTGATCACGGAACGGGGCGAGGAGGAGTTGGCTGGTGTTTGCCGTTAGGATGGCAAGACGCCGTCATCTGTTGTTCGATGACAAAGCATGTGAAGGCCGTCGGAAGAAGCGCCGTGTAATCTAATCTGCAATTTGAGAGGTCCCTGTCCTTTCAATTTGCTACTTATTGAGTGACCTCGTATATTTAATAGACTATTTATATTATCTGAACTAGGGCATACATCGTTTATAATAAGGGTGGAATATATATGGGGAAGGGCATATAGGTCCGTGGCCCATTTCTTATAGGGCTCATCCCGACATTTGTCTTACGCCTGAGGAAAACCACGGAATACCTTAGGCGAGATGAGTTGTCTCATGTATAAGAGACTAGCCAATTTGGCTATTATGTAGGAGGTGATTGTTGTCATGAGCCTTGTTGAATCATCTCAATTTTGAGACAAGCCATTTGGCTATATGATGGCTCAATTACGAAGAGGGGGAGAGATGTAATTAGTTAATTAATTTAAAGTAATTAGGGAGATTAATGGGGATATGAGTGCAGGTCCGTGGCCCATTTCTTTTAGGGCTCATCCCGACATTTGTCTTAGCGCCTTAGGAAAACCACAGAAAAACCTTAGGCAGGATGAGTTGTCTCAGTATCAGAGACTAGCCAGTTGGCTCTTAGGTTGAATGACTCTATGAATCGATGAATATATACTAGCCAATTGGCTCTATGATAGCTTCATCGATCAACAAAAGTAGATATTGTTAGGGAGAGATTTTGTTTAGCCCAGTAAAGACAAGGTCATTTTAAAGCGGTTGCACTATCCAAGGAGTCTCATGGAGTTGAGTCGTGGCTACCAAAACCTGGGAGTAACGCCAGCCTCCCTGTCCTCCTGTCTCAATAGTATAGCTAATGGACCTGTCTGGTGTCTACGCCGTAACCAAGGATCATACTGGCCGAGGCCAGATATGAGCGGGTTGGGGTTAGCACGAGCTTCCGCATACAGGTTCCTAGCCAGTCGAGCAATGAACTCGTCTATGGTTGGCAACTCTAGTTCATCATGGAACTTTCTTCTCGAGGCGACTCGGGGCAGATGGGTAATGAGTCGAATCACCTGGTTTTGGACAACTTGGAGTTTACGGAGATGGGACACTGCCGCAAACCCCCATGCGGGTGCGGCATAGGTAATGACAGAGCGAATGAGGGCCTTATACATGGTAAGTCCTACCCTCAGGTTGTCAGGAGTTAAGGCCGCCAGAATGGGATAGTGTCTATCAGCCCGTTGGCCTTACGAAGAAGGGATTGGATGTGATCTCGGAAGTTGAGATGAGAGTCCATAATGATCCCTAAATATTTAATTTGGTTCATCCACGGCATTTCTCGTCCGAAAAGTGTGGGTGGTGGTGGTATGTCTTCGAGCCTCGCTCTTAGTGAAAACAGTATGGCCTGACATTTCTCTACATTGACCTTGATTCTCCAGTCGTGGAACCACGGCTTGAGGTGATCTAAGATCGACTGCAATCTACCGGACGCTAATCTATAGGTTTTGCCCATCGCCAAGAGGGCAGTGTCGTCTGCATAGATATACAGATGACTACTTCTGCCGTGGATATAGCGGAACGGGAGGTCATTAATGAATATACTGAAAAGTATGGGCCCGATAATGGAACCCTGTGGGACTCCTGCGTGAATTTCACGGGGGGTGGAGAAACTAGTGCCTACACGGGTTTTGAATGTACGGCCTCGGAGGTAGTTAGAAATGAGGCGTATCATTCCATCTGGGACTCCCATGCCCAGTAACTTAACGAGGAGTCCTTCATGCCAAACCTTGTCGAATGCTCGCTCGATGTCCAGGTAAGCTGCAGCTACTACACGCTTCGTGATCATAGCCCAGGTAATGTCCTCCGTCATGCGGAATGCCTGGAGTGTAGTGGAACGACCAGGGTGGAAACCGAACTGCTCGTTCCTGATTTGGGGCAACACTACTTCAGTTTGCTGAGACAACTGAGGAGACTAATAGGCCTATAGTTGCTTGGATTCGTCTTATCCTTTCCGGGCTTTGGAAAGAGAACTACGTGAGCCTCTTTCCAGGGAATGGGATAGTGACCGGAAGCCAAGATGTTATTAATTATCTCTGCTATGCGCTTCATAGCTGACTTTGGGAGATGCTGCAATATAATTCCTTGGATACCGTCGGCTCCTGCGGCCTTATGAGGGCCGAGGCGACGAATGAAATGGGCGACCTCGTGGGTGTTCGTAGGTCGTATCCCATTTTCCAGCTCCCTGCTAAGGAGGTCTCGAACCGATTCTTCAACAGCTCTGATATGGGGCAAGTTTAAATTTTGTTCCACGGGTTGAAAAGTGGTCTCTAAAACGTCTGCCAGTGCGGTAGCCTTCTCCTCAGGAGTAAAGGCCGTGACATCTGGACCGACTACTAATGGGTGAATAGATTGAGACGGATTGGACAGAGCTCGAGATACACGCCAGACATCTGACATATTTCTGCTGTCCATCGTCTCAACCTTGGATTTCCAAGCATCCACGACCGTTTCGTGGACCGCCTCACTGATCCGCCTACGCAAGCGGTTCATTTCTATTCTATGTTCATCTAACCTAGTACGCTTCCACAATGTTCTTGCTCTATTGCGGGCGATCTTTAGGTCTCTAATATAGGCTGGGAGCTGCATCCGTCCCGGTTGTGAAGACCGTTTCGGTATTGCAGCAATCATTGCCTTCTTTATGCACTCCGTCAGGTCGCTAACTGACCTATCTATCCCTGCCGGAGTGACTTCAGGGGGGAGTGGTGGAAGCGTAGCGGCTACCTGGTCTTGGAAGAACACCCAGTCTGCCGCCTTGTAGTTGAATTTCTCAGCGGTTGGGGAGAGTTCAACTGGGTGCATGATCTCCGTTATCACCGGTAGGTGGTCGGACGGAAGATCATCCAGGGTTGTTAGTCTCGCTCTAGTTGTGAGACCTTTCACCAGAGCGATGTCTAATATGTCAGGCAGTTGATTTGCAGCAGCCGGTACGTGTGTGGGTTCCCTAGGGGCCATCACGACGTATCCGTTTCCTGTAGAATTTAGAAAAAGCCTATCGCCCTGCCGATTGGGGCGTTGACAGTTCCAGCTAGCGTGCTTCGCGTTGAGGTCGCCGGCGACTACGAATCTATCGGATATACTTGTCACTATATCTAAATCGCTTTCATTTAGTGTGCCCGTAGGACTGTAGGCAGAAAGGGGAGTCTGCCTATGTAGGCTGTAATAGCCACTGCCTCTAATGCCGCTAGCTGGGGAAGGAGATACTCACAGTGCGCGATCGAAGAACGAACGAACACCGCTACACCTCCGCGTCTTCTACCCGCTCTATCTTGTCTATAGACTTTAAACCCCGCGCATCTTAAATTTACTTGGGGTGTCGGAACGTTTCTGTTATAAATGCTACGTCTATATTATTAGCGTCTAGGAAAGCCCTGAACTCATGTCTATCATGTCTAAGGCCCCTGGCGTTCCATATACACATCCTTGATGTGGGATCATGTCTAGCCGGTATATATGCAAAAGTAAGGCTTCCCGCTGCGGGCCAATCAGGAGCTAGTTCCTAGTCCCGACCTCCAGGCGCATTCTGGTTGGTGGACACGGCAGCCAATCAGGAGCTCCTTGCTGGTCCCGACTGTCTGCCGTGTGCTGGTGGTCTAAGCGTATTGATGGCAGGTTTCCATGCTGTACTGAGCTATAAACCCCCGTCTCTGTTGAAATTATTGCCATCTAGCTGGATTTCGATGGCTTCCTTGATAACCAAGTCCCAGTAACCTGATGTCTTGTCCAAGATGGTGGTGGCGCCGAAATCTATCTTGTGACCAGTTTCTAGGCTGTGTTGGGCTACTGCAGACTTATCAGGATAATATAGTCTTATGCTGCGTTGATGTTCCTTGCAGCGTTCCATAATAGTTCGTCCCGTCTGCCCGATGTAACATTTCCCACACTCACAAGGTATTCTGTAGACACCAGGTGTCCTGAGACCAAGGTCGTCCTTAACTGGTCTCAGCAAGTTCTGGATCTTTGTGGGCGATTTATGGATGGTTTTAATCCCGTGTTTTCTTAGCATTGTGCTAATTTTGCCCGAGATGGGGCCATAGAACGGGATGTATGCCATGCCCTTCGTCTCCTCTTGTTCTTCGGCAGGTGGTTTGTCCGAAAAGGCCCTTCTGAGGGCTAAGCCGATTTCCCTGTTGCCGAAGTTGTTCTGTTGGAACGTCTTATGTAGGTGACAGATCTCAGAAGGGAGACTCTCTTTGTCCGAAATCCCTCTCGCCCTGTGTAGAAGAGTCGACAGGACCGTTCGTTTCTGTGCCGGATGGTGGTGGCTGCGTCCATTCAGATATAGATCGGTATGAGCCGGTTTCCTGTATACTCTGTGACCCAGTGTGCCATCCGACTTCCTGGAGATGAGAATGTCTAAGAAGGGGAGACATCCGTCTTTTTCCACCTCTTTCGTGAACTGGATGTTCGGGTGGATATCGTTCAGGTATTCTTGGAAATCCTGAATTTTTTCTTCTCCATGAGGCCAGACGACCAAAGTGTCATCTACATAGCGGTAGAAGTGAGCTGGTTTCAGGGGCGCGTTCTCCAGGGCTCTGTGCTCGAAGTCTTCCATGTACAAATTGGCTATGACTAGCTCCTGATTGGCCCGCAGCGGGAAGCCCTACTTTTGCATATATACCGGCTAGATGTGCTCCCACATCACTTCGTCCCTGAAGAAGATGGCAGAGCTAGCCGTCGAAAGCTTGGAAGCTAATCTCCAACTCACCTGGCTGAGAACCCGAGAAGGATTAGCTGTAACTTTATGAAATGCCGATCAGATGATATAAGGCCTCAACACTTAATAAGGAACTTATTAGTTTTGAGTAACGCAATGAACCTTCTCTTGTCTGTTAAGTAACGTGGGAGTTAGCGTAGGGCTACGTATCCTGATTACAAAATGTTTATCTTCAGGTGATAACCACATAACAGTAACAACGACATTTAATAAAATGACTGTATTTGAAAACAAAGAGTGGCATTCCCACGGGAAGAGCGGATAGGGGCTCATGCGCACCCAAATAAAAAAAGAAGCAGGAAAAGGAAACAAAAAAAAAAAAAGAAAGAAGGAAAAAAAGAAAGAAAAAAAAAGAAAGAAGACGAAAGATTTATATTGCTTTGATGTACGTATGTATGCATCTATTATTGTCGGAAGTGTTTGATTTCTAAATCATTTAACTTTATATTGCATCCACGTGAATAGATATTTACAATATAAAAGAATGTCAAAATGTTTATGATGTTCGAAGGTTCGTAACTTATATTTGGAGTTATCTAAAAGCCCCAACTATTCCCACCAGCGAATTACTTCCTATACTTCTCAGTCCATCCGCTCTTTGAGTAAGGAAATAGTTTCACAGCTTCAATGTTGCTTTATATATCTGATTACAGAAAGCCGGTCCAAACTATAATTTCTGGGTGTGCCATTGGAAAGAAGTAACGATAAACATGAACTCACCTTTTGTTATTTCTGACGCAGAATTTGGACATAATGTTCCTCATCTGTAAAGAGAAGAAATAATATTGTGAGGTAAATAACATTAATTAGACGAGATGCAGGCATGGAACATAATAGGAATTATGCTTGGCCGTCTTTTAGGTTTTTTCCAGATGCTGTTGAGACATTAAAAATATCTGGTGTAGAACTGTGTACTTAACAGTAATTAGAAATATTGTTGACAATCTGAATCGTTCTGGAGTTGGGATTGAGAAACGCATAGGTACAAAAATGAAAAAGATCACATCAGCACGTAAATAGATAGTCTAAATAAATGAAGAGCTCAGAGCCATGGTGGACCAAGTGCCATTTTCATGAAACTGAGAAAAATTGAGGTAAACTTAAATACATAAAATAATTCATTGAATACATATTAATAAGTAATTATTAATTTAATATATAAAAAGATATTAATGAAATTACATATATGACATAAAAAGAAAGAACATATATTTCGTCCTAATTATAATATCATGAAATTACACGTATTTCAAAGCCTTGGAGTTGGCCCACTAGGGCAGTACATTTATCTTGTCTAAACAATAATGTGCTAGTGGGCCATCTCTAAAAGCTGGTTCAGTGTCTACTTTTGCATTTCTAAATTTTGGAAAAACTGCGTCTAACTCATTTAGAGAATAACAAAATTTAATTTTCATTGCTTCAGCTGATTCGCACTTGAGCCATTTATTTTTCATCCATTGGACCTTGTTACCATCTGTAGTGTCTTTGCACACTAAGAAATTACATTTTGCAATATCTTTGATATGAAGGAAGGTTGACTGTTCCATTTTCTTTACAAGAAAGTCTTTTCTTTCTATTACAGTGTTGCATTAACCCACATAATCGTCTACGATAAAGAGATGTTTGGCTTTGCGTTTAGCTGACTCAATAGTGCTGAAGTCCCCGTCATTAGGGAGGAAAGAATGTCCAAATTCTAGAAATTTATGGTCTATTTCTGAAACTGTGAATGATGGGTTATTTTAATATACTTGTGGTTTTCTTCAGTATTTACTATAGTTTTAAGGTATGACAATAGATTGATCCCAATTCACATGCCCCCCTCCGAGCAATGTTTTCTCTTCACAAATAGTCTAACGTTATGTTTACAGTCATGCACTCCAACGTTTTATATGCAAATTGAAGTACATCGTTTTGCATCCTCGGATATTAGTGTCATCGTAAAAATAAAAATTAATTTTACCATCATGGAAACATTGGGCTCTACCTCCATGCCCCCCAAGTGCCTTCTTGGCATGTTACGGGGATACCTTTACCTTTTACCTTTATAGGTACACGTAGGCTACATTTACAGAGATAACAATTTAAACTTGTTTCCTGGTTGAAAAATTCACCATCTTTTGAAATATAATATTTTAAATTGAATGAAAATTAATTTATTAAATATTATTTTTTCATTTCATTATAAATTAATACATACTCAGACGGAGTTAGGTAAAATTATACAGTACACCGCTAGATTAATGAAATTTTAGTAGCTCAGAAAGAAGGTTTTCATATTAAAACAGGCAATTATTTAAATAGGTACCTTGTTTATGAATACACTGAAAATATAATTTTTTAAGTTATGGTACGTACTTTTAACTTAATATAATATACCCGTGAATGCCCTTCATGACACCTTCTGTGAATCTTTATATTCATTATATGAACCATTTCTGCAACATCTGCATTTGCTGGTCAAAATTACTTATTGACAAGAATGTATCATGAACATGTGTCTCGATCATTCTCATTATCCAAGCGTTCGACACAACATAATCCATATTTGCAGTCTTTGTCAGTTTACATTTTCACGGACACAGGATTTCCACTTGCATTTACATACTCTTGGCCACTATTTATTTTCCTTTTTCGTACATTCTTTTCCCACTCGTCGCAGTTTTCCACACGCTTCCTCGAGTTCACCATAGTCGAGTTATTTTCTTCCACTCAGTAGCGGCTGGTGGTCAAAATAATGAGTGTGCTACAATCTCTATATCTGCCTACTATATACACTTATATGTATTTATCTTAATTTGAGACTCGCCTAGTGACGAAATATGAAGTCCATACGACGTTCCTTCCTACTGCAGAACTTGTCAATTACCCTGGTGTTAAACCCCTCCATCTTCGAAATCATACTCTTTTCTATTGACAGTATTGCAAGAGCAGTGAGGCGATCCTGAGACATAGTGTTCCTTAAAAACGTTTTTATGCGTTTAAAAAAAGAAAAACATCTTTCTGGCTCAGCAGTGGTCATTGGTGTTGTAACCAAAATATTTAACAACTTCGTTACTTCACAGAATGGATCCTGTGAATTGTTGGAGGCTATGTTATGTATTGTAACAATTGAAGAGCTCCATCTAAATTTCGGAAATCGGGTCTTCCACATAGAACCCCAAGTTGTGTCTTTAACACTCTTTTGTTCAGTATAGTATAGCTGTTGACAGCAACTTCAAGTTCGCGTTCAGGAAAATTATGCGAAAAATTGTCAAAAAATTTGCTGTTTAACAATTTTGTTGCGTCTAGGTAGGTTAAAGACTGGAAACGGTGAGTAGCTTCCTGAATTATACGGTCACATACTACCTTGGCTTCAATTTTCTAGACTGACTGATTCAGGAGGAACCTCAAAAACCAGGTAGATGGCAGCAGCGGTCGGACACTTGAATTACCAAACAAATTGTACATAGTTCCGAGTTCTTCCACAAACAAGCATTCTTTCATTACGCTTTACTTTTGTAATCTCCAAGCTGTGTTGTGCTGAAGCTGACTACAGCACTTCCCCGCGTAAAAATAGCCAATCAAAGCAGTGATTTCAGCTTCGCACATGCGCATTAGTTGTCTACATTCTCATACAGAGGTTTGAGTAGCACAACGTACCGCCTGAGGCACCAAAGAGCGAAGAGCGAAGAATAAACACTCTGTAACGCGTCGTGAACATAACCACGGGAAATTGTCAAATGGCAGATCAAATACTGTGGTATTGCAAATACATTATTTGAGCAAAAATTATCATTATGCTGTAGCACTGTAGCACATAAGGACGGGCCGCCCCTGCTTCCACTTCGTCTGCCATGGCTGATGAATTGTATATGCTTTTAAAATGATTACTAGTCTGTATAGCTCTACTGATGAATTGTATATGCTGTAAATTGAATGGTAGTCTGTATAGCTCAACTGATGAATTGTATATGCTGTAAATTGTATAGTAGTCTGTATTACTCAACTGATGAATTGTTTATGATTATAAATTGAATTAATCTACTTGATATTAATTGCACAAATTTGTATAGCTTAATGAAAGTATGCTTGCAAATTGAATTAATCTGCTTACTTTATATTGTATATGTTTGTATAGTTTTGGCCGATGAATTGTATATGCTTTAAATTGAATAGTAATCTGTATAGCTCTATTGATAAATTGTTTGTGTTTGTAATTTGAAGTAGTTTGCGTGATATGTATTATCAGTTTCTGTATATCACAACTGGTTGAATTGTTTATGCCTTAAATTTAATTAACTTACTTGTTTTGTATTATACATATAGCTCAACTTATGAATGATCGTTTGCGTTTGTAAATTTAATAATCTGATTGGCTATGTATTGTATACTTTTAGTAGAGCCATCGATGTAGCTCAGTCGGCAGACTCGCTGGGCTGCTGATCCGGAGCTGCGTTCGGGTTTGGGTTGGATCCCCCTTTAGTCTTTGGTTTCTTCCGAGGTTTTCCACAGCCGTGGGACTGAAGCCGGATGGTCTATGGCGAGTCCTCGGCATCAACCCCTTTGATTTGATTAACCCCCTTTGATTTGATTACCTGGTTGGGTTTTTCCGAGGTTTTCCCCAACCAAAAGGCAAATGCCGGGTAATATTTTGGCGAATCCTCGGACCTCACCTCATCTCACTACATCTCGCCAAAATATTGTAAAAAATTGCACAAAATTGTAAAAATTGTAGAAAATTACTAAATTTTAAAATTGTAAAAATTTGTAAAAATTGTAATTGTAATATTGTAAAATTTTGACTTGTTCCATATCTTAAAGCTTCATTGCTCATGTAAGATCTATGGAATAAAATGAATGAATGAATGAATGAATGAATGAATGAATGAATGAATGAATGAATGAATGAATGAATGAACATGTTCTACATCAAGTCACGTGACAAGAAGCAACAGCTTTCATTAGACGTTTGGATATGGCCCACTCTGCTTCTCAAAAGAACTGACATTTGTTTGAGAGAGTATTTTTGTTGCTTTAATTATTTCATAACGTGAGGGATTTGGACCAAATGACGCTATCTGTTGAGTACGTGAGTCAGCAGGCAATCAAAAGATGAGATAAGCTTCAAAACTCTGGAAATGATTTGGCCCACTATGGCTCTCAAACCTTCAAATCTATACTAATAATAAATCTGTAACCGAAATTTTTCTGTAATTTTCGCTTTTATAAACGTATTTGGTGTTTAACATGTATAATTGACTACTCTGAGACAAAAAATTGCATTTTTCACATTTTTGTTTGTATGTCTGTCTGTCTGGTTGTTTGTTACCTTTTCACGCGATAATGGCTGAACAGATTTATATGAAAATTGGAATATAAATTAAGTTCGTTCTAACTTAGATTTTAGGCTATAAGACATTCAGAATACTTTATTTAAAAGAGGGTTATAAGGTGGCTTGAATTATATAAAGCGAAATAAGTATATCCACTTTTATTGATTTTCATGAAAAATGTTACACAACAAAAGTCTCTTTAAAAACTATGTCCGATAAGTTTTATTCTATGCAAAATTTTGATAGGACTGATATTTAAAGAGATATGAGTTTTAAAATAAAAATACGTTTTATCAGTGGCGCCTTAGACAAATAAGCTATAATGAAATGAAAACAAATGACTCCGTCTATTTAAGTCGAACTTGCATACAAAAAGAGGGGAATATTATTCATTTAACACTATTCTTATATGGATATATTTCTATTCTATGATAAATGTTTTTTTCAATAGTAATATACAGAGTATGTTTGTGTGTTTGTATGAAGTAATCTCAGTAGCTACTTAACCGATTTGGATAATTTCTTCACTATTTGAAAGTGTAATTTCTCTAGATGAAGATAATACTATATGAGGACTGAGTTGAGATTAAAATAGATACTTATGCACAGAAAACTTGATATTCTGTCGAAACATTGTATAGCTTGATTATATAAACTTTATTAGGTTCACGTAAAATACTCTTAATTTTATACACTTCAGTTTCTTTTTGTCCACAAAACATAATGGTATTTTTAAAGAGTTTTGTCGCAAAGATAAATAATTTTACTGAACCAAAAATATGCACATACGGAGTAAAAATTTGTTCGGAATATGTATGATAAGAACTTTCTTGTGTTAAATTTTAACGTACCTTGTTAACATGTTTCGACCTATTTTCGGTCATCTTCAGAACTGGTCGTTGTTGGTCTTGGCGCCTCTTGTTTCCTGTGTGGGTGCGTTCGTAGTGTAGAGTATATGTTTTGAAATTGAGTTGTGTGTTGAGCATATCGTTGGGATGTGATATTCACACACAGCAATTCTACCTCGACAATCGCAAAGAGGTGAATGACTTTTGGGAAGACTCCAAAACACTGGTAGAATACCATAATTAATATGTCCCATACATGGAGAGGTGGTGGTAGTGATGACGATGTTCTACTGACAATTACGATAATGATAAAGTAGGCCTATTAAGTTGTTTTATATTTAACTTCTCAAAGCAGTCGAAAATCAGGAACATGACCTCTATCCCACGAACTTACTATATAGCTAGTGTGGTAGTAGCTCCTGAAATTATGAAATACGAGAGAAGTTGCAACAGTAAGAGTCACTTAAACACACATTAAAACTAACTTAATCAATAGACATGTTACAAATCTTACTTCTGCTCAATCCTCCACATGGTCACCGAAGAGTTACAACAATTTATTACAGAGTATCAATGAATTATTTCTTTTTCCACTTAAAATTTTTGTCTCTTAAGTTACTAAGCTAATTCCTTGTTCCAATTACCATATTCTTATCAGAGACAAAACGTTATCATGTATAATTACAATTCTCCAAATAGTTGGAAGGCTGAAGAAGGAAAATCGGAACTGTAATGGGAATGTTCGAGAACTTGTCACCTTAGATTGTAGCAAATTCCCATATTGCGATGGTAATATGAAAGTTTGATCCAGAGAAAAGAATCCGAAGCATACTTCATGATTAGTTTCAATCATGTTTTACAGTATCTCATTGTTGTTCATTCTTCTTTAATTTATGTTTTTGACTTTTACTTATAAAGAATATTTGATTACTATAAGGCTATAAGCTATACAAATATTCGTCTTTTAAATAGAAAATAAAGACTAGGCTTCGGACAATGAAGAATTCCACCTAGAAACTAGCCAGCCAGGTAATTTAACCAGTGAAGAAGTTATAAAGTTAATCAGTGAAAATAAAGAATTATATATTTGAAAATTTATACAGAATATTTTGTTTGATTTATAGAATCTCGTTACAGATGTTATTTACATTACATCCTTACATCGGATGAATTTTCAATCAGCATTTTAAAAAATAATTGCTATAATCTCCAAACGCAAAGCAATAAGAAACTGAGGCCCACAAAGAAATTAAATTTTAGTTACCGGTACTGTCAAGTACGAAAGCAGTTTTGTTTAGAACACTTTGCGCGCATGCGTGCAGGCGAACCAATCAGTAAAGTTGCCTGGTGTGGCATGATGGTGGGCTGGAGGAGTAAAGATGGTGGCTGCCCAGCGTGGCATGATGGTTAGCTGGAGAAGCAGAGATGGTGGCTGCCCGGCGTGGCATGATGATGGCTGGAGGAGCAGAGATGATGGCTGCCCGGTGTGGCATGATGTTGGCTGGAGGAGCAGAGATGGTGGCTGCCCGGCGTGGCATGATGTTGGCTGGAGGAGCAGAGATGATGGCTGCCCGGCGTGGCATGATGTTGGTTGGAGGAGCAGAGATGATGGCTGCCCGGCGTGGCATGATGTTGGCTGGTGGAGCAGAGATGGTGGCTGCCCGGCATGGCATGATGTTGGCTGGTGGAGCAGAGATGGTGGCTGCCCGGTGTGGCATGATGTTGGCTGGTGGAGCAGAGATGGTGGCTGCCCGGCGTGGCATGATGTTGGCTGGTGGAGCAGAGATGGTGGCTGCCCGGCATGGCATGATGTTGGCTGGTGGAGCAGAGATGATGGCTGCCCGGCGTGGCATGATGATTGGCTGGAGGAGCAGAGATGGTGGCTGCCCGGCGTGGGATGATGGTGGGCTGGAGGAGCAGAGATGGTGGCTGCCCGGCGTGGCATGATGGTGGGCTGGAGGAGCAGAGATGGTGGCTGCCCGGCGTGGCATGTTGTTGGCTGGAGGAGCAGAGATGGTGGCTGCCCGGCGTGGCATGATGGTGGGCTGGAGGAGCAGAGATGGTGGCTGCCCGGCGTGGCATGATGGTGGACTGGAGGAGCAGAGATGGTGGCTGCCCGGCGTGGCATGATGGTGGGCTGGAGGAGCAGAGATGGTTGCTGTCCGACGTGGCATGATGGTGGGCTGGAGGAGCAGAGATGGTTGCTGCCCGGCGTGGCATGATGGTGGACTGGAGGAGCAGAGATGGTGGCTGCCCGGCGTGGCATGATGGTGGGCTGGAGGAGCAGAGATGGTTGCTGTCCGACGTGGCATGATGGTGGGCTGGAGGAGCAGAGATGGTTGCTGCCCGACGTGGCATGATGGTGGGCTAGAGGAGCAGAGATGGTTGCTGCCCGATGTGGCATGATGGTGGGCTGGAGGAGCAGAGATGGTGGCTGGCAGGCTGGCAGGGCAGACATGAACATTTGACAAGTTTTAGGAAACTGTATAAATATTTTCAGGATGAAGGTGTCTCAGAGATAAAAGTAGCAGTTCAAACGTGTTTGTGGAGCGTGTATTCAGTACCATGAATAACATATTAATGTAATGATGAGAGTGAAAACACTAAAGGCTGAACATTGTGACATGGTAAACCTTGAATTTAGTTGTGCAGAGTGGCGATTTATTGGAGAAGAAAAACAAGTTCTTGAAGTTGTGGCAACATGCTCCAAACAGAAATTTTAAAAGTGAATTTGGAGCACTGAAGGAAAATTGCTCTTTCTCAAACATTTGTATTTCTCATATCAGTCATGCCTATCACCAGTGTGTATAGTTCAATAAAAAGAAATTGTTTCATTAGTCGAATCTGTATTTAGTATATTAATATACTCTTATTCATGCAAACTTGCAGATGTAAGATGACCGGTATTTTTATTTACCACAGTTGACAACCCTTAATCACATATCGCAAAATGTCACTTTCACCAAACATTTACTTTGGAACCATAGATTTTTTTATGTGGGAATTGTTTATTGAGTGGTTTGTCTTAGTATATATATATATATATATATATTTATTTTAAATTAAAGATTTTATGATTTTATATTACTAAATTCTGTTTTAAGTAAAATGAAAGTTGTCAGCCATGTCGGCTGTCTTGAGAGGAGATGTCAATATTATTTATTACTCTCGTACGACATTGGGATGTGCAGATTAGCGGCAACTAGTTGTTTTCGGAAGAACGAGGAATCTGTTAATAATTATTGATTATTGTGCTGCAATGGTAAAGTGTTTTATAAGTTTCTCTTATGAAACTGAAAAATATAAATTTCTCTAGATTAATTATAGAAGAAGAATTGATTACTAAAAATAATGGAAGACTTAGCCATCAGTAAATTTAGCAGGCCTACAAAGTAATACCGGTATGTGCAAAGGCAGGGAGATGAATCGAAGATGTAATGTCGATGTATATTAAAAAGTCTTGGATTTGAGGATGTGAAATTACAGATATGTTATTTTGTACGAAGTCTGAGGATAGACTTAGTGCGTTGGCTATGATGTACTTTGAAAATAAACTTGAGGGTCATCCAGAAGTTTAACGAGAAAAAAATGGATAATTTCGCAGTGAAAGAGAAAAGGGTGAACTTTTCATGCAAGCATCCATACTAAAGTTACGGACTATTGTTTTCTTTGATAAATATTTAAGAGTTAATATTATAGTAATTTTTCATGTATGCTTATTTAAATGTTTCGTAATATTAAAAAAAATGAAAAATGCACACCCAAGACGAAAAGTCACGAGCCGCATCACTGATTAAACTTAACTTTAACATGTTCTTTGATTTTTCTCAGATTTTGGGACTATTTGTTTGCTTGTGTCAGACTTCTGACAGGCAGGGTTTAACAGAAGAGAGATCGCTTGAGGGACTTCTCTTGGCTCCCAAATCTTGCATACCTATCTGATATTTTTAGTTTTTTAATTTTTATAAATTCAGTTTTCAGTGTTCCAATTTTAAGTGTTCACCGTTCTGGATAAGATTGAAGCAACAGTAAAGAAGTTAAACTTGTTGTGTCGCTGAGTTGTCAGTAGAGAATTCAATTGATTTCCCACTCGAAGTGACTTTCTAGCAACAAATAATGATGAACTCTAGTTCGATATCGCAGGAGTATAAGAATATCTTGATTAATTAGCATTGAAATTAATGAAATATTTTTCTTCTTCTAACTGAAAAAAAAATTGAGTGAAAACATTTTCTTGGTGAAAAAAAGAAAAACAGTTTGCTCGACAAAGAAGAGAAGCTGTTAGAATTAACTGCTGAGTACAGCTTAAAAATGGTTTCCTACAACTAACCTTATGTAATCTTGGTTCCATGCACCACCATGGGGCCCGTTTTTTTCGAATTACAGTACAATATTTAAATGTCAATTGCGTACTTATACGTTTTCTGCTTTGGTCTTCTTGAAAAACAAATAGCTATAGAAGTAAATTTAATGTTGAGCTAGACTTACCTACAATTGAAACAGACTTCTCAGAACTGACTAGGGTTGCCAACTTTTTTTTAAAGAAAATACGGGAAATTAAGGAATCGACAGAATTTCACATAGTAAATTGACAGATTATTCCGTTCAGTTACTAAAGGACAGATTCTTTCTACACTTCGATAACTAGACTTAAATTAAGAGTATTTTGAGAATACTGATATTGTTTGATTTTAAAGAGATGGCACTAAAACCCATTTATAGCTAGCATTACTTCTAAAAAGACTCCACATTTTAATGCATCTCTTGAACAACAAAATTCATCATATAAACAATCATCATTCAGGGCAAAATCAAGTGTTTAGAATAATGATTCGTATATTATCTTAATATATAAAATGAATGTGGGTATGTATATATGTATGTATGTATATGTGTGTGTATGTTCTCTATACAAATCTATACGCTTTGACCGATATGTGCCAAAGATTGCACATTTAACCTTCATAACCAGGAGAACATAGGCTACATTAAAATTGTGCAAATGGACGTTAAATTAATTAACATTATGAAAAATAAAAATAAATAGATCAAATATTCATGTGTAATATTAAAATACAAAATCTTATACAGTCAACTGTTTTTTATTATTGTCTGTTGTGTTCAACATCGACATTCACGAGGCCTTGGAAATTTTAACACAAAATTAAATTACATTGTTGTTACAGATCATGAAGACTAAAACTACATAATTCATGCAATATGTATCTTTACGCAGTCCAGGACCGTATTATGAATTCCTCGAACCAGTTTTGTAGATAGTGAGCAAACTGTTTTATACAACTGAATTCTAGAATTCTTTGAAACTACAAGGATTGCTACCACATAATTTACTTAATATTGAATAACTAATAGTACTATTGCGAAATATTGACCCACCAAAATTATGCACGAATAAGAATTGGTGTAAAATCTCATACGAAATGTAATAGAATTGGTAATATTAACTGCAAAAATAAAAGGATGTGTTTTTATTCCACGTATTGCTAGGATACTCAATCAATTTTAAGCAACTGCAATTTCAATGCCACTAGCATTTGTAATGGCCATATAAAAATGAAGCTCAAGGACAGTCGCTCAAAGTTGCAGACATTAACTTAAAAACTGCGTGTTTTTCACATCCTCAACCATATTTTATACAAAGAAGTGGGGAAAAAAAAAAAAAAAAAAAGATTTTACACATATCAATAAGCAATTCAATGATACTTTTGTCATGTTGCTAATGCAGTATGTGAATGTACATAAGCCCACTGAAAATAACATTGTATTAATTCTCAGAATATTGTTGTTCACGTCCCAAAAATGTGTTGCTGCGAAATTATATCTGTATAATCACGTATGTATGTTAAG
The DNA here is from genome assembly GCF_040183065.1 of Periplaneta americana. Taxonomy (NCBI): domain Eukaryota; kingdom Metazoa; phylum Arthropoda; class Insecta; order Blattodea; family Blattidae; genus Periplaneta; species Periplaneta americana. The sequence goes on along the minus strand of NC_091131.1, from coordinate 152,666,799 downwards.
CGTTGTGGAAATAAAAATCTCTTAATTTCTCAAAAAGCGGTAGGCCTATACGTTTCTCAGAATATTAGCCTCTATGTTAAAAAATGACTTATTGCGAGTTTATATTGTATCTGTATTCTGTGTATAAAATTATAATTAATACAGTATGTTTTGAATTTATGTTATATGGTTTCAAGTTATATTAAAAAAAACTGGATATGATATAAGTAGATGTACAGTGGTCCGGTCAAGAGGTAAAAAAAATCTTCCAATATAAATTAAATTATATATGTATATATTGATTTGATGCTGAAACTGATCAGAAAGAGGAGAAGGAATTATATTTTCGTTGGGTTTTACTTTGTTTATAGTTTGATTTTTCTATTACTTTATTTGTATTTCTGGCGGTGTGGAAGAGAAGGCCTAATGACCTTAACTACACCAGAATAAATAAATAAATAAATAAATAAAAACAAATGAATAAATAAATACAAATAAGTAAATAAAAAAAACATAAATATATAAATAAAAACAAATAAATAAATAAATTTAAAACATCAGTTTAACGTCAGGCACATGATGAAATGTTTTCTTTTCGGTGGCTGATTTACAACTGTTTTAAATTGAGTTAACCCTGGCAGGCATTTGGCTAAGGAGTTAATTAATTCATGTAAGTGATGTTAAGTAAAGCTTCATCTTTATGGGCGAGGAAAGCTTAGTAAAGACAATTCGTTTTGGTTGTTTACAGTTAGGTTTCCGAGATTTCCGAAAATTTAATAACCAGTTTAATTAAAAATAGAAGCAGAAAGGAAAACCTGGGCAACGCCGGGTGCTTTCAGCTAGTGGAAAAATAAGAGAGTAATATGCTCGAAAAGAAGAAAAAGTACGGGTTAAAACTAGGGCCAAATACGGGAGATCCCGGGAAATACGGGAGGGTAGGCAGCCCTAGAACTGACAGCTGTAATGCAATAACAACCATCACATTAAAAACCTTATGGTAAATATAAATCTAAATTCATTTTTCTCAGGAAATGTCATGCAACGTAATAGTTATTTATGCAGAAAGTGGATAATCTTGATGATTATGGCAAGAGTGCATTTTTTCGTACGAACGCTAGTGAGTGTCATAATGAGATTATCCACGAGTTGGATACAACACTTTATGGCATCTTAGCATTATAAACTGTAGGAAATAAATTATGAAAGAAATTCGGGATCCACAGCTGACAGTCTTCATTTGTTCGAATCGATAAGTTGCGCCTGGTAGTGACACTGAATAAAGAGAAATGGATGACCTTGCAGGCTGTGTTACAAATGTTCCTTTATTTTGTCAATATAGATAGTTTCTCTAAACCACTGAACTGTTTTATGTGATATTATAAAAGTGTTAAATATTGGATATAAATGATATGTTACCTTCTGTCGTGCATTTCATTTCTTGTTACGTCGCGCGTAGAAGTGGTAAGCAAGATAGCAAGCGTTCTGGTATTACGACATAGCGAATACGTCATTGCTTTTATTGGCACGCGTGCTATAATCGGCCAATTTCGAACGATATTGGATGTAGTAACAACCTGTTTATAATGCTAGGATAGCATAAAATATATCACATTTGTATTTACCTATGCAACTTCAGATCATATTCAAAAGCTAAAACCAAAATTTAATTTCTCTAGAGATTTATTAAGGATGCTTACTTCACTAGATTATGCAAAAATATGAGTAGAACACATTTTTTGGGCCTAAAATATGCAATAGTAATATGCGTTACAAGAGCGGTATGTTGAAGTTTTCATGTTCGAGGAAAAGTTTGAAAAAGCGAAACGTAGTTGAGCTTTTTTAATTTCCAAGAATTGAAAGAAAACATACCGCTCATGTATCGTACATTATTTTGTGCGAAGATCGTTTATTACATACCTGAAAGAGGAATTTCTAATTAGTTGCAATGAAATCTTCATCTTGGTTTCTGTTCAATGACGGCAAATTTGTAAAACAAAAATATCTATCTTCAACATTGTTGCTTTGAAATGTTTTCTGTGTTTATTATACTCCAGCAAGCCGTGATATACGTCTGTCTTTTTTTCCCCAGTCCATAAATGCGAACTTAAAACAAACGGTAAGGTTATGTAATGATTTATTTTTCATTTTAATATTTTAACAATATTATTTATATAACATATTGCAGTAATAACATCGGCATCTGGAATCTTGTTGATTTTTTCACGGCTTCCTTAATGTTACTTGCATCACGGATCCAGTAATTTTAGTGGAGTTGTAGAGTTTACTTAATTTTTGCAAATATTTAAAACCAATAATTAACAGTGCAATTTAGGTAAAATTGCAGTGGTAAGTTTCCAATTTATAATTATTACTATATTGAACGCGTCTAAAAATAATATGTTAGAAGCCTAAAGCAGTAAAATCAATATGTCACTTAAGCGGCAAGAAAAGGGAAATTGTTATGTGTGTTAGGTTGGGAATACTGAATGTGGAATTTTAGACTTACCGCGGATTGGTTTTGTGCGGAAACCAAGCAAACACACACGATCCCGCACAAAACATTTTAGAGGGTCCGTCAAAATGAAATATGAGACTTACGGTGACTGTGACACTCAAAAGGCTGGGGGCCACTGTCTAGTAACAGAGTACAGAACTGCTAGAGATGGAGACAGGAGTTAATTATTATATACTGTAAGCCAAAGTTGTCAATAAGCACTGGTAGTGAACGGACGCGGCTCTGACGTTGCGAGTGGAGAGGCATTGCCCTTACGGAAGAAGATTCAATCCAAGAAAGTGAAAATGCACAGGAGTGTACAACAGGAGATATTAGCAGGGGCGAAAGAATTAGTAGAGCGGAAGAAGGAGATCTAAATTAATAATGAAGAAAGAACAATTAATAATGAATCGAGTACAGACAGGAGATTGAAAGAGCTAAGACAAACGTAGAGGGACACGGTGAGAAGATTGAATTGTTGAGTCGACCTGGTTGGCGAGTTGGTATAGCTCTGGCCTTCTATGCCCAAGGTTGCGGGTTCGATCCCGGGCCAGGTCGATGGCATTTAAGTGTGCTTAAATGCGACAGGCTCATGTCAGTAGATTTACTGGCATGTAAAAGAACTCCTGTGGGACAAAATTCCGGCACATCCGGTGACGCTGAAATAATCTCTGCAGTTGCGAGCGTCGTTAAATAAAACATAACATTTAACATTTGAATTGTTGAGACAAGAAATAGAACAAATGAAGAGGAAAATTAAGCAGTACGAAATAAGTAAAAAAAAGGAAATTGTTATTCTTCGGAGTAGAGGAAAAGGGACGTGAATTCGCAATATAAACCGGGGAGGCAGTACGCAGTGTATGCTACGAAATCTTCAAACTGGAGGTAAGAGCAGAAGATATCGAGGAGACTTATAGAATCCGATTAGGATATAAAATACCTATTGTGATAAGATTCTCAAATATAGTAACCAAAAGAAAAAATATTAAGGAACTTACACAGAGTGCGAGGAACGGGAATGAGAGTTGAAAATGACCTGAACTACGAGATCAGATGTAAAAGGGAGCCATCATGAAGGCGGCAAGAGCGAATGGACACTTTGCAAAGTTATACGAAGACAAATTAAACATCAATGGGAAATTCTATGACGTAGAATTCTGTAAACCAAATGAAGATCATCCAATGTATGAATTAAGTACGAGGAAGTGAGAACATCAATATGCAAAAGAGCAGAGGACATCTGAAGACACGAGGCACAACGTACGAATGGGCAAACTGATGGAATTACAATCGTGAGGGAGAAGAAAGGTCAAGAGACAAATAAATGAAGCAACCGCAGTTATCGCACAAACTGGAAAGTAGGGAAATTGAAGGAAGTCATTGGCATGGATTAATACCGACCAGCCCAACTAAACAGATGTTAAGTGAAGATCGGAATTCGAACTGGGACAAAATATACGTGACAGGTGATGGACAGTCTGCACAAACATTTGCTAATATACTGAACGCAAAGATCTCTAGTAGGCCTATAGATCCATTCGTTATTGAATGATACTCCACAACTCGGTCAACAAACGCTCTCAGCTCTCAACAAACGCCGGCAAGGGCAGAAAAGTACAACTAGCCGTAAAACAGCGAAGAAAATTAAGAAAATCGTCAACTATGTAATGTGAGCACAATAACATAATATTCTTCTTAGAGAGTCAATCTGTATTATTTTCATATCCTCACATAAGTGTTTAACGAAGTCTAAAGAGCCCACAATAATTGAAAAATTGTTTGGGATCACAATGGTCTTCTTATGAGTGTCATAAATATCTTCGGTGCATTGCTTTCCATAGTACGAGGCATGTTAAAAGTCCCGCCTTGACGACAGATGACGTCACGAGAGGTGTGATGGCCCCTGCCTTCTATATCTATTCTATTTTCCTTGGTGGAGGAGGCTAGATAGGATAGCGAAGTATAATATGTAGAAAATCAGTGAGATCTGAAAATGAAATGTACCCAAGAAACAGAACAAGTATTATTAGAAACAGTGTGTGTTCGATATAGTCTAAGTGAACTGAAAACCAAGAACGGAAAAGAAAAGAAAAGTGAAATTTTCAGATATAGGCCTATTTATTTACTAGCCTTACAGAATGTTTTCGTAACTCTAATATACCGTATATACGTATTACTGAAGATAGTGTATTGAAATTTTTGAAAATATTCGCATGGAAATTGTTTGTAAGGAAATGAATTAACAAAGCAACTATTGTTACATCATAAGCAAAATATACGTGCTTATGTGTTGTATAGCTTCACAGGCGCGGATACAAGGGGGGGTCTGGGGGGCTATAGACCCCCCTATCATTTCAAAGACTTTTTTTATTTAAAATGTACAAAGCATTATTTTTTCATTCATATAACTTCTATGATTTCTTCACTCTCTAAACTTCATATTATTTTGCTATTTTACTTTGACATACAAACTCTCTTTACAGTTCGCAGTGAATAGATCAGGTAAGTGGTCGCATTCCTTAGGGGTCGTTACCGTGGGGTTTAACAATAGCTCGGACTTCGGAACGGAAATCTAACGGTAACCACCTCTACCACACTGTAGCTAGGCTGCTACCAATATCTTTGTTATCGTACTTTACAATAGCCACTACATTCGACTTCTGAATTGAGACGAGAAGTGATCAGTCTGCACAGGTGAATTATTTAGTGTAACAGTTATAAGAAATTATAAAATGTCGGAACGTAAGTTTCAAACAAATATCTTACAGTTTTTCAAGAAGCCGTGTGGTGAAGTGAAAGAAAAGTGCAGTACGGATGACAATGATACAACTGATGAAGAAAAGTGTATGCCTGTTAATACCGTAACAGGGAATTGGTTATGTGCGGTGAAAGTGATGACGCTAGTTCGACGACTCATAATGTATTAGATATTGGTTGCTTAGTGGAAAAAGAAATATGCAGTGACGAGATAAAATACAAAGCTCTAACAAATCCATGGGTTCCAGACGAAAAATATCCATTTCCGAGGACACTAGAATCGGGACAGTCTAGACAATTTCAGCATGCGTGGCTTAAAAGATTTCCATGGCTGTCTTACAGTAAGAAGGATGAAGGTGCGTTCTGTCACGTGTGCGTTTTATTCGGAACTAAAGAGGGAGGGCGAAGCAAACTTACGTTACACAATTTAGTTACGAAACCTCTAAGAAAATTCAAAAAGGCCTCTGAAATATTCAGGAGACATTCAGAGAACAGTTATAACAAAACTGCTCTCTTAAAATGTGACAACTTTAAACGAGTGTTTGAAGGTAAGGTAGAGAACGTTCTGGTTCAATTGAATAATGAAGTGTTACAAACAATGCGCGAAAACGGGATGAAACTTGTCCCAATAGTAAAAACAATTATTCTGTGCGGCCGACAAAATATTCCATTAAGAGGACACAGGGATGATGGTGCGATTGACTTGGAAAGCGAAAATCAAAACGAAGGTAATTCCAAGGAGCTTCTTAAATATCGCGTTGATGCCGGTGATCAGATTCTGCATATTCATCTTAAAAATGCCCCAAAAAAACTCTTCTCTAACAAGTAAAACAACGCAAAACGATCTCATAAACTGTTGTGGCACCATTATTGAAAAGAAAATTGTTGAAGAGGTTAACCAAAGTAAAACATCCCAGACGACTTCAGCTTCGTTAAACTGTAAGTAACATTTAATCGACTTTCCATTCCAGTCACCATTTCCTTTAGAATTAGAACTAACTGAAGACTTAGAACCTAAGAGTGACAATATTGTTGTGGTTTATTTATTTGTTTTTAATCCCATTGTTCTGTGTAATGATTATACTACTGTATTCATATGTTAATTGAGGGGTTGGTGCAAGAAAGGCACTTCTCTCAAATGCAAGTTTAGAGAAAATTGATGTTGGAAACTCAAACCGTAATAATGTTATCTATGCATGCCTTTACATTTTGTGTACCGGTACTCCTGACCTCTATGATTACAGTATTGAACTACAACTTTGTGATCATATGCATAACAGAACAGAGATCACAATAAAGCGTTTTACTCAAAAAGGGCACATCCTCTAAAATGCCCTTCTTGCACCCAGCCCCTCAATTATTATTAGCCCCCCCCCCCTATTATTAAATTCTAGATCCGCGCCTGTAGCTTCAGCACATTTCGAGAAAATAATTTAATATTCTGATGATAGGAAGTTGCTCACCAATATCACCTTAAAAACATAATACAATGAGAGTTTTGTTATGGAATATTAGTTACACTTAAAACATATACAGTACCTAAGTAACTTTGTTTTGTACTATAATATTGTTTTGTTAGTTTGTTAATTACATTTTTAAGGCTAAAGGTACCATCAATACCAATTCCATCTTATCATGTCATACTCAATCCCTTTCTTTGGGACATCACTTTCTTTATGAATGATGTGTTTCATCCATTATTTTAGTACAGTATAGTTGTACTTCTATGGAATTTATGTGAATATTCCTTCTTAACTCTTTATTATGTTATTAACATTTAAAACACAAGTGCAATATTAAGAAATTGGTATTAGTACTTTTGTTTTACAGACAATATAGATAATATCAAACAGAAAGAAGCCATATAAAAATAACGACATAAAATTTCACGTTCCGTTTGAAGTTTGTGCATCACTGTTTTCTTAATCCAACAGGCTGCTTATTCATACACACAACCCTTCCTCTTTCCATACTTAGCGCTTGATGCCCGCGCTCGACGTCAAGATCAGAAAAATGTGCTTGCTTTGACATCACTGCCCTAGACTCTAGGGGTAAAGCGCTCTCCTCTAGGCCGAAAGTTTGCGGGTCCAAACCCGGCTGGGTTCCGAAGCTTCAAGTCCTCCACTAGGAACTTTAAGTCGTGCGTGCCGTGTCGGGGAAAAAGGGGAAAGGGAAAAAACGTAATACGGCGAACGCTAAGCTCCGCCCACGACCCCTTTTCACTTTTCTCCTCCAAGCTCACCACATACTCTAGCGGGAAAGATTGGAAATAGGGGTTTGGGGTGGGGTGACATCTAGTGTAGGAAAGTGGAACAAAAAGAAAAAATGCGACATCTATGAACCAAAACAGGAACTTCGTCCTGTCAGCCTCTGTCTCTCCTTTCTCTCTCTCTCTCTAGCCTCTCCTTCTCTGTTCCTTGCTTCATGTCTCTTTTTTTTTTCTTATGACTTTGCAGTGAGTAAGTTTCGATCCGAGTAAGTTCGTAACTAAACGCTAAACGCACGCTTTAGACCTCTCGGCTACCGAGACGAGTTGGGGGTAGAAGGGAAAATGAATCTATTTATGTTTAAGGGAACTGCCATAACGTATTGCAGAAGAATGGCACGGGGGACAATGACCGAGGGTAGAAACTGGCGGGCTTTTGTGAATGTAGCTTGGTAGGGGTTGACTGCGGGGGTGGCATAAGTTTTAACACGCTCTGGTGGAGCTTCATTGTGTCCGTGTCCAGCTTCGTGTAGTGATGAGCCGTACCGAAGACGTGTACTTCTTCCTCAAATTGTGCAGGGAGAATTTGATGGCGGATACGGTAAGGTACTGTGAGGAGCATGCACTACTTCTAGTAATTACGAGTGTCGAACCTGTGGGGAAAATATGAAATTAGCGCCGAAAAGCGATGCTACTGATGGTGTGCATTGGACAGTGGGGCAGTGCGAAGTTAACAGGTGAGTGTTGTTTAATGAAAAAAACCACATTACAAATTAGCGCCGAAAAGCGGTGTGCTCTGGTGACTATTGTGATACACATTACATTGTATTGTATTGTGTTGTGTTAGTATACCTTATTTTATTTCAAGGAGCGCAGTTCGGTGGCTCCTTTGAACACCCACTTACAGATTTATGACTTCCTACACAAACACCTCTGACAATTCCATCCTGTCCCCTCGTCCCAACATTGCACAGTTTCCACAATCCTGGTGACCTTCGAAATTATGCAGCGAAACTGACGGGATTCTTGAAATTCGGAAAAGATGCGGCAACTCTGCCTCCACGTGGATTTGACGGGCACCTGTCAATTCTTCTGAACGAGGGTTGTGATTGTTTACTAGTAAGAGAAGACAAGATTTCCGTCACAGTAAGGAAGACATTTATTTATGACAACCAATTAGTAGGGGGCAGTAGAAGGTCTGTCGGCAAAGTCCTTTGTATGAAACTGCACTCCATGAAAAAAAAATTAAGTATACATGTGGTGGAGTGTTGTCTAATGCGAATTACATTGTGGTAGGCAGTGATCCATCGAAGCGGGACAGACAGTAGAGAGAGAGCATGCGAGCGAGGTGCTGAGGGGCGCGGGTGGGATAACTTCCCAAAGACGAACTTCACCTACTGGCGTTCGCCGTGTTACGTTTTTGCCCTTTCTTTGCATATTAGGTGGCGTTTCAGGCGATGAGCTTACCACTTGTGCCTCTGCTCCCATAGTCCCTATTTACACTTGCTATTTGTCGCGCAACATCAAGCGCTTTCTGTCGGCTATATGTAGCATCACCGTTTACACTTGGCAGATTTTTCGTCCACAAGTCGACGCAAGTTGTTGCGCTTTCTGTCGGCTAAATGTAGCATCACCGTTCACTCTTGGCAGATTTCTCGTCTGCTACTCGAGGCTAGTTGCTGAACTCGAGCAACGTGTGAATGATGTGGTGAGCCTTTTAAATGAACAGAATGGATTTTAACAATAAAAAGTAGCTGTTTTAGTTTCTGCAGCTTCAAGAGTGTTTTGTTAGCTTGCACTAACAAAAAAAAAAAAAAAAAAAAAAAAAAAAAAAAAAAGAGAGAGAGAGAGAGAGACTGGGAAAGGAAATGGATATCCAGAAGGCAGGAGAAAGGTTTGTTCAAAGCTCTGGTTATTCCATGTTCTCAGTAAAGATTTCAAACTGGAACAAAATTGTCCAATAGATATTTATTATATTAAAATGAATTGAAAGTTTAATTTTTTTCTTGCATGTTGACTTCTGATGTTCTTATTTTTGTTTTGATGTCGGAGGGAATATTATTGGGACGAACAGACTCCAAATTTTTACAAATAAACTCCAGTGCATTTTCCCTCCGAACCCTATTTTGATAGTCCTTATTTGTGATGTCGTAAAAGTATGGAAATTCCTCGTAAAGCTTGATTAATTTCATTACTTGGTTTCTGTTCCACTCTGACATGACGCTACAAGGCGCGCGGAAAGAGAGAAACAGCTGATTAAATGTTGTCTGCTACTGCTTTTCCGAACCATGTTCAGGTCCTGTCGCGTCAATTCGGCTGGCCCACCTAGGAAATGTCGCACAGAAATAGAGACAGCTTCTACCCAGCAGATGTCGAAAGGAAAGGAACGAAATCCGTACTGCGCATGCGCCCGCGCTGTAAGTCGAACGACAAATAGCGAGTATAGACTTACTAAATAACCGCTGCCCCCTGTCGGCAAATAAGTGTAATTAAATTCTTGTGGGTATGGAAGTCTCCGCTAGGGGATACCTATGTTCAGACTTCGGAATTATGGGTTAAATTACGATATTACTGGTACAGATAGGGTCGTTTTGGGAGTTCTCGGCATTTTTGTATATCTCGACACTTTTAAGAAAAGCAGCCATTGCGAGCACTGTTTCTAGTGAAAACAGTTCGAACTATATGAGATCTGTGTTGACTGTGTTTATAATCTCTGTGTAAGTAAAACTCGTGGCTCCAACTTATGTTTTACGATCACACAAGGCAATAAACATAATACATATTGTGTAAAGCTTGCTGTCCCCTCCATATTTACAGGAATTATGTAGACCTTATAATGACCTCCCGGGTTATGTCATTAGTAGGATACATTAACATAATGGAACACAGTTCACTATATACATTGAATTTAATACATAAGTAAATAATTAACATTAAGAGAAAAATATCTTAATATATAAAAGTGAATGTGGGTATGTACTGTTCTCCAACCAGGAGATTAACCGTGAAAGGATATGCTTACTATTGCGTCATCTATTAGAGCGAAGTAGATAGATAATGTTACCGTTATAACGTCAGTTTAAAAAACATGGGTTCTCCTGCATATGTTATTTCCTGTATGGAGAGATTAAAAGACCAGAGGTGCTATTCATAGTCATTTCGCAGCACGCGCTACGAGCGTACTAAGCTAGCCCCGGCTATCCACTGGTTACTTGTACAGAATTCAAATCATATCCTATCGCTAACACTGGTTTATGGATACGAAAAACGCTGATCATCCACCGGAAGCCCGCGCTAAACATGTCTATGAATACGGCTCCAGGAGATTAACCTTGATCTAATTTTGTAATTAGGGTAGTATAAATATGTGTGCATCAGTGTTATCGTTTGTGCTTTGATAGTTAGCCAATGGAGATGCGTGTACCCACGTGTGCGACCTTATGACATCAACATTCATTCACAGCATTACCCCGCTGCGTCTCATTCCCCTGAGACTTTCTCCTGGTTGGAGTACAGTATGTATGCCTATGTGTGTATGTTCTCTATACATATCTACACGCTTTGACCGATATGTGCCAAAATTTGCACATTTAACCCGTCACAACCAGGAGAAAAACATAGGCTATATTAAAATTGTTACAATGAACGTTATATTAATTAAAAAAAAATAAAAGATAAAAATAAATACGATCAAACATTCATGTGTAAAACTAAAATGCAATCTTTGTATTATTGTCTGTTGTATTCAACATCGACTTTCACGAGGTCATGGGAATTATAACACGAAATTAAATAACATTGTTGATACATCTTGAAGCCTAAAACTAGAAAATAAAATTCATGCAATAAGTATCTTTATGCTCGACCATGCCGAAATGTAGTAATTATACACCTGGTAGCAATCCTTTAATGCATGTCATTAAAGTACACCTACTCATTAAAGTTCAGATGTTCAGCCAATGACAAGTCAGCTTTGTACCGTTATATCGATTATTCTCGGATATGCAATCGAAAGACAATTAGCGAAAAGTCACGGAGGCTGGAAATCCAATACTGTCGCAGAAGGTTACGTTCTGTTACTATAATAATTAGCGTTAATTGTAAATGATATTCAAATAAATTCAATTTGTCATCTCGTTTTTCAATTCTAAATCAATTTCCAGGTTATATCAGAGTAATCTTCATCTTATTCTCTGCCAAGGTCAATGACATTCGGCCTTGGAAAAATCAATACTTTCGCATCTGCGCACATCTCACAATTCAGGTCAGTTCGCACATAACCATAAGAAAACCTAATTTTAAATAATTTCAAGTTACAAATATGGTCGAGCATAAAAAGTCGTATGAAACTTGCCTATAATGGTAATTAAGACGCTCGTATGAAAATTATGAAACTCGCTTGCGCTCGTTTCATAAACAATCATACTTGCGTCTTAATTACTACCATTATAGGCTCGTTGCATAATGTACTATTACGCAGTTGTAGATAGTGAGCAGACTGTGTTTTATCCAACTGAATTCTTTGAAACCACAAGGATTGCTACTATATAATTTAATAATTATTACTGAATCACCAATAGTACTATTGCGAAATAATGACCCACTAAAATTTTGCAGTGGAACAAGAATTGGTGTGAAAAAGCTCATTCGGAACTTAAGAAGTGACAACATTAACTAGCAAAACGAAAGAAAATGTTTTTATCCCACACATTCCAATGATATCCACTAAAATGCCTTTCCATTTTAAGTAACAGCAATTTCAGTGCTGGCCATATTAAAATTAAGTTCACGGACAGTCGCTCAAAGTTGCAGACATTAACTTAAAAACTCCGTGTTTTTCACATTCTCAACTATATTTCGCGGGTGCTCGTATAAAGGGGGTTAAGTATGATTTCGCTAAACTGGGATAAGTACAGATTTCAACTCTCCACAATTACTTTTTTCTTGTGTTAAATATTTTGTGAAAAAGGGGTTTTGTTCAGTACCAAAGGAGAGAAGTTTACATACCTTACAATTTGCATTCAGCTAATTAAAATAATATACAGTATAACATTTTACACAAACTATCAATTGAACTGCTTCCGCCTGTTGATCTTGTTGTTTATTCAACTGTCCAAAGAGAAGTCTGAACCTCATAAGTGATACCAACAAGGCACCACTTATGAGGCAACTAGGCCAGAATATCATGGGGTAGAGTGGCCAGTTCCTTTTCCCTTCCATTGCATATATTGCCGACTAGCTACATATTACACTAGTCAGACTTCATATGCATACAAACAGTATTGTTCTTCCTCTGACACATACCGTCAAGTGAGATGTAGGCCTACAGCCTGATAACAGATGTACATATCAGCCAGAACCTCAATCAGAGGTAGTATGTTGATGATATTGTTCATTATGTGTTGTGTCTTAGAGAATTTGCAGTCGCCCATTATTCAGGAAGTGTAATTAAGAATACTTTTAGAATTAAATCACATTAAAATACGTAATTTATAGAGACATTATACACACAAATATTACACACGTCACGACATCAAATATAAGTATATCAATGTTTTCGTAATATGACTGTTCATCCTCATTCCATGGTCTGAATTCTGATTTAAATGCCAAACAACCTGATATTTCAGGAATTTTGTAGTTACATTTTTACAGTCCTCTAGCAGTACTGAACTTTCCACTGAGTCTATAAAATAATTAAATACTGGAGATTGCTGGGTTTGCAGTGAAAGACCTGCCCTTGGGCAGAACACCATGAATCAATGAGCCTATTCTTACTAATATTACAACTTTTTATCGGCAGAAAGCCGTATGTAATCTCTATATTACACATGACTGCGAGCCTGTAGTTAATTAGGAATTGAGACACTGCACGGCGCCACCAGTACGATTTTGAGACCCATTCACGGTGCCTATACACAAAGCCCCACATTACTGACACTATTCATGACCTTCAAAAAACCTCAAAAAGCTGTATTAATAACTCAAAATGAAGATAAAGTACATTACGTAAACCACGGCCCTCTGCACAACACTACGAAACGAACTGCAAGATGTCCTACGGTATACGCTTTACTGCGACGATCGTACATATTTTTTTTAATTTAAAGCTTCTTATGAACTTCGCTACAACCCATTTAGATTTTCCCGCAGTATTAATATTATTAACTTTCCATTGAGACATCACACAACCTTGCAGGATGTATAGTTTTCACAAAATTATCTGCCATAGTTCAAATTAAATATATAGATAGATGTTTTGAATTTGTGAACTATAATTTCTCAAGTCACATTAAAAAAAAAAAGGCGTACAGCGGTCAAAGGGTAAAAAATCTTCCAATATAAATTAAATTATATATCTACGTATATATTGATTCTTTGGTACGATCGATAGAGAGATAAATTTTGGCTCTCCATGACACCCCAACGGGTTCAGACTGGGAACAAGTGAATTCCCTGTTTATCGTCAGCTGTCTCTGAAATTCAAGCGAACGCATACACAGACATGAAATTACGTGAATTGCAGAGCTTCAGAATCAATGTACGGATTTTATAATTATTTTATCTCTGCCACTGTGCAACGTCACAGTTGCGGGGGAGGAAAGGAGACGGTAGAAAGGTTGTAATGCTTTTTAATACGTTGATTCCTATGACTAAGATAGCTACTTGAAATCTAACAGTCACTGACCGGCAGAGATAAAATGTAAGACCTGTAGAGCATTGATACAATGCTAAGTGGGCCTATAGGGACCGAGGGGTGTGATTTTGTTTTGCTAAATTTTAAGATAATGCTAATTCATTTAAAGTTTGTGTGACTGTAGCGTATATATAGGCCTATGTTCGTTTGGTTTTACTTTATTTATAGTTTGATTTTTTATTTGTCTTTCTGGTGATGTGGAAGAGAAGGCTTGTTGGCCTTAACTACGCCAGAATAAATAAATAATGCTTTTTAATACGTTGATTCCTATGACTAAGATAGCTACTTGAAATCTAACAGTCACTGACCGGCAGAGATAAAATGTAAGACCTGTAGAGCATTGATACAATGCTAAGTGGGCCTATAGGGACCGAGGGGTGTGATTTTGTTTTGCTAAATTTTAAGATAATGCTAATTCATTTAAAGTTTGTGTGACTGTAGCGTATATATAGGCCTATGTTCGTTTGGTTTTACTTTATTTATAGTTTGATTTTTTATTTGTCTTTCTGGTGATGTGGAAGAGAAGGCTTGTTGGCCTTAACTACGCCAGAATAAATAAATAATGCTTTTTAATACGTTGATTCCTATGACTAAGATAGCTACTTGAAATCTAACAGTCACTGACCGGCAGAGATAAAATGTAAGACCTGTAGAGCATTGATACAATGCTAAGTGGGCCTATAGGGACCGAGGGGTGTGATTTTGTTTTGCTAAATTTTAAGATAATGCTAATTCATTTAAAGTTTGTGTGACTGTAGCGTATATATAGGCCTATGTTCGTTTGGTTTTACTTTATTTATAGTTTGATTTTTTATTTGTCTTTCTGGTGATGTGGAAGAGAAGGCTTGTTGGCCTTAACTACGCCAGAATAAATAAATAAACACACACAGTTACATACATACATACATACATACATAGATACATACATACATTCATACATACAAGTTAAAACACATTTGAAACAGTAGCTGCTCGTGCCTGAAAAAGTAGGTGAAGCATAAAATTGTTGCAAGGTTTTCAAAGCCCATGTAGGCTAGTTACATTGATAATCGGACCTCTATGTAACTAAAGTAATTCCCTCCCATAAATTCTCATGATATTCAATCGTGAAAGTGATTTCAATGTATTTATTTCTGCCAGCTATCAGTGCACTTAACGGTACATGTAAATTAAGATATGCTTATCGCTTACCTATCTTTTGTACGTACAGTAAGCTGATCCTTCGTTCCTTCAGGGCTGCGAACCTGCCTACTGTATAACGTTCTCATGGAAGGGCCGTGATTCCATCATCTTGTCCAACATATCTGTTTGGAGCGAAATATTCCCTAAAGCTGACAGTCTCTTCTGTGACATTGAGTTTCTCTGTTTTGTTTGTATTCGTTTCAAACACGAGAAGCTCCTCTCGACCGATACGCTAGTAGACGGTAGTATTAAAATGAGGGAATATAACTTACACACTTCTCCAAATACATCTTTGTGTCACGAAGTCTAGCACTTTCTTAACTGGTATATTTCTATATTCATTGTTCTGGAACAAAAGCATAAGTTCAGTTTTTAGAATCTGCGTCTTTTTTTAATATGCTAAAATAGCTAGCTTACAGTGAAAAAAAAAAGCGGATCATGTGGGAAGTTTCTACTATAAGTGTCAAATTTGGAAGTATCAGCAAGGCTGACGAAACGAAGTTCTTCTAAATCCCCAAATCTTTTATCGATCTGGATGATAATGTTGTCAATGATCTCAAAGAACAATATCTTGTAATTAAGATCATGTTCTACATCACTTTTTCCATTGTAGTAGCAGTCTGCAGGACCGCCGAGAAGGGGGGGGGCAAAGGGGGCAAGTGTATATGGGCCCGTGAGCAGTAAGTGCCCTCAGATCAAGTGAGTCTGATTACTTTTTATTATCACAAATAATTATTCACAGATAGGCCTATATACTGGTACTATAAAATTTTGTAAGAACATTTGTTACATGAATCTGACATATTAACCAACAATAGTAGAATTAATACAAATTACTACTTCATTATGTAAATGTTTAACTTTCATATAATAGAATATCAGTTTCCCACGTTAACAATTATCAACACGACACTTAAGGCCTCCGGGATTTGCATGAAATATAATTCCGTCGCTTGTACCGAACACGTTCAATTGGCTTGTCCTCTTAATTATCAACCCCTGCCGGCCCACCGCAATATGCTAGTGGACTCTCCCAAATCCAAGCCGCAGGATCACGATTCCTTTTCAGTAGGGCCTACATAGTATGTTTCGTGACGAAACTTTCGTCTTTTCGTTGTCGTTTTTCTAGTAAATTCTGTTCATTAGTGTTACCGGTGGACAATGGAAAAGTAGACGCATAAGTCGGGAGCTGAGAAGTGCAAGGAGAGACAGAAAAATTGGTGTAAAATTGAGCGACCTTGGAAAACTAAAAAGTAGCAGACAAATTGTGTTATTGAATGTGTTGTTCGAAAACAAGAGCCTTTCCAAAAGCAGTATTACAGTATTTTCAAAACTCAAGAATGGAGAATGTGTTTCCAGAGACTGGCTAGTGTGGAGTGAAACAAATCAGGGAAAATAGTACAGTGACAGATTTGTTTCACTCCACACTAGCCAGTCTCTGGGAACACATTCTCCATTCTTGAGTTTTGAAAATAATTCTGTAAAGGCTCTTGTTCCGTCACTTAGAAGGTTATTAGGCAGGTTGGGAGTAGTTTTTCGAACAACATATTCAGTGACATTTACAATTTATCTGCCACTTTTTACCTTTCCAAGATCGCATGTTACTTGCCATGACTCAGAGTTAGGAACTGGTGTATGTAAATTTGTTTCACTTGCACATATTAACACATAATTTTTACTATTGTTTGCTTGTTCTCATTCAGTACTATTGTTATCAGATTTTTTTTCTAAACAGCCACAACCATCAGTATTCACTTCTAAGCATGAACTGTCTTCATTTTTGACAACCTGAACAGACGGGCTTGAGATTGGTTTATTTTCTGCACCTTCACTAGCAACGCTCAATTTCACACCAAATTCAAACAAAATGAAGCAAATCAAAATGTATTCAAAGTAACAATGTGTCAAGAGAGACTGAGTAACTAAGCCTCCTTAGTCTGGAGAGCGATCTTGCTATGTCTTTCAATTTTGACGATACAATTGATGATTTTGCATTAATGAAGTCAAGGAGAGTTGTTTGTTGATGTTGGCCTGCAAGTCAGAAATTACAGCTGTTTAAGAATAATGTTTTATGAAAACGAAACGAAACAAACGACAACGAAAAGACGAAAGTTTCGTCACGAAACGTACTATGTAGGCCCTACTGAAAAAGAAGCATGATGAATACAATACATTGTGCTAATGCGAAGTTTTGCTAAAAGTTTTCAATGTAACAAAAGTGTATATTTTTAGATTCGTATCTGTGTATGAAGTTATCTTTTATTTATTTTGCAAATACTTATTATGGTCAGAATAATTGGTAACTTGGCATTTCTTTTTCAACAGGGCCCGAGCACAATATTGCACAGGGGCCCATAAATCCTGTCGGCGACCCTGACAGTCTGTACTTTCTCCCTGAGAATTCACTTCTACTTTTTGTTACGTTTAAAATCCTAGCATAGTGCAGTATCTGAAATTTCCACAGTAAGCGAAGAAGTGCTTTCGTCATGGCCCCGAACTAATTGCTGCTTGCTTAAATACAAAGCGGCGTCGATGACTGACCGCATAACATGTCTGTTTAAACGAACATTTTCAATATATTGCACTAACAACAGCCTAGCATTTTCTTTCAGAATATTCCCAATAGTGTTCATATTCTTCTGTAAATGTTTGAACTGCACTTTAAATGTTCCGCCGAATTTTCATGTTTTTGTAGAGCACGACTAACATTATTTTAGAAAAACACTGAATCCAGTTTCATTCCACACATGTTTTTTAACTCCAGTAGTAGGCATGACTAACAAAATAGTATTTCAATGTAGTGGCTCCCACACAACCACTCAGTGATGCTTGCAGTACCATGAAGTTTTAAAATTAAGTTCGTATGATTTACCAGCTTGTGAGCTTAACTTTTTACAGTTTATGTCTAAAATTGGTTGAGTTCTGTCTAGAAACAATAGATATCTCTTATACTGCTCACACCAGCGATTAAACGAGGTTTGAATTAATGTACACACTGTGTCATTGAACGGATTCATTTTCACATTGCAACATAACAATACAAAAACTTATATAGTACAGGTAGGTTCTAACACAGTTTGTATTGTATTGTATTTATTTATTCCCTGTACAATCATTACAGATTATAGGTTCGTTATTAGAAATTCATTAAAAACTGAAACACACTTAATGTATTCACTTAATAAAGTAATAAGTAAAATAAATTATATTTTAAAAATTAGGCCTATCACAACTGAATAGCCCGACATAGGCCTACCGACACAAAACACGACGAAAAACAGAGTGAGACACTGAGGAAAGGCAAAAATTCATTCACAACTTCCATAAACAAGGCTGTGTTCAGAAAATCAAACTTTCTTTCCATTGCTTTCATAGTATACATTTTTAATGGAATTTTCCTATGAGGGTCAGTAAAATTGTGGCCAGAAGAATGAAAAATGAAAGGAATGAAGATATCAGCATAAAAATTAAAATCATAAAACATGAGAGGACCTATATAGGAAGAAGAGTTGACAAAGCAGAATTTTTAGGAAAGAATTTTCTTTAGGACGGGCCATGTTGCTGGACAGACAAGTACTGTCTTCCTCCGACGAGTTTAGTGCTGGGACCTGAGGTATTCTTGCCTCGGTGCGGGGAGGATTGCAGGCAGATTCTTTTGTTGCTACAGCCAAGCCGAGCCGAGCGGAGTGGGAAGTATTAATCGTCCAAAAACATGCAGTCTTCAGTTTGTAGTAGTGTGTGAATATTTCATATACATATTGTTTATCTAGGCCTATATGGTTTTGTTATTAATATATTAGAGCAGCGTTGTCAGACACAGCCTAAACAGAGCGGAGCGCTCCACTATAACTCGTTGCGTGCTCCGGTGCTTCCACAGACATAAGCAAGTTCACGCTCCGACTGGACGTCTCTAGCTCCACAACCGACTTCGGAGCTTACAACTCTGACACTAATGTATTAGAGAGAAAGACATTCTGTCAGCTTTCCCAATAACGGGACTGCCTCATTGGACAAAGCATTACAAACACACAGAGTGAAAACAAAAACAAATCACAAAAGAGAAATGTGGAGAACGAACAAAAAAGGGAAATTAAGTACAGATAATAGCATACACATAACAGGCCTAAACATAGTTGTAATTTTTGCTCAAACATCTCCCTGATGTTAGCTATGTTAATATTATATGAATTACTCATTAAATATTTCACCGTTACAAGTCATTTTTAAGGAAACATGCTGTAGAAAAGTTTTTGGTTTTATTCTATTGGAATTTTAGAATATGTGTGATTGGTATCGTGAAAAACAGATTCCTATAGCCTAATGTCATGCGAAAATCATTTGTTGGTGATATCTTAAAATACAAATCAAGTAGTTCTACTTCTCAAGTGAGTTCAGCAGTACAGTAGGCCTATATTTAAAATGATTACTTTACAAATTTAATTCAATTCTACTAATCACTAAATTGTATAGTATACTTCTTCTTTTCATTTATATTATTGTAATCGTATTAAGATTTCCTTTTTATTTATTTTATTGTGTTTGTATTTCTGGTGGTGTGATAGCCTTAACTTCACCTGAATAAATAAATAAATAAATAAATAAATAAATAAATAAATAAATAAATAAATAAATAAATAAATAAATAAATAAATATATGAATATATGAATAATCTAAAGTTATCTGCACCTAAGTTGGCTTTGGAGACTGAAAAGTGTTTAGGGAAGAAATGTAACCCTGAAACAATTAGAAATGTATTGAGAAAACACAACCAGAAGCGAGGAAGAAACCGTTCGTTAGTGAGGTCAACAGGAGAAGAAGAGTACAGTTTGCTAAGGAGTACATAAATAAGGATTCTAAATTTTGGAAAAGGTTCTATTTACTGATGAGAATATGACATATCTCTTTGGTTCAGATGGGAGGGTTTATGTGTGGCGTAAGCCGAATACGGAACCCAAGAAAAAAATCTAAGCCCTCTATGAAACACGGTGGAGGATCAGTTATGATATGGGGTTGTATGGCTGCTAGTGGGGCCGGTAATTTGGAGTTCATTGAAGAGACCATGGACCAGAATGTATATTTAGACATTTTAAAAAAGAATGTGAAGCTCAAGTACACAGAAACTAGGGATAAATAACACATTAAAATGTTATCAGGATAATGATCCGAAACATAAGGCTCTGAAAGTACGCACTTGGCTTCCTTAAAACTGCCCCAAAGTGTTAGAAACTCCACCCCTGTCACCAGACATTAATGTAATAGAGCATTTAAGGTCTGAATTACAAGTTAAAATACAGCAGCACTCCATAAAAAATAAACAAGAGTTGAAGAAAGCTATATTAGAAGAATGGTCGAAGATTCCTGTATCTTACTGTGAAAATTTGGTAAACTCTATTCCAAAAAGATTGCAAGATGTTATCAATAAATAATAAAGGACTTCCAAGAAAATATTCATAAACCAAAGTTGTAGCATATTTTCACTTTTTACTGTGGTAAAAGATTATGTTATTTTGTTATAGTCAGAGTGTGTACGAGGTTTATTTTTAGACAGAAAATGTTCAATTTGCGTCCAAATATTTATTTTTTCCAGTATTACTGCAAGTTGTAAATCTTAAATATGTATTGTATTATTGTCATATTTAGTAGTATTATAAACTGTAAGTTTTGTTTAGTACTTATTTATTATATTGTACATCGTTTGGTACTTCATTGTACGAGTTTCACTTCGAGCCACTGTACCATCTTGGAATGATACTCAGCATTGTCCGGTCCGACTAACGGAGAAAATGGCAGGAAAACCCAAAAATATGCACTCTGTCTCTGATAACGTGCTCACAAACCCGGTTGGTACCACACAGCACCACGACCAGTAGAAAATACATCAAGCTTTGTTCTCATCTCCAGTCCTATAATTTCCATACAGTACCGTCCACGACGATCACTGAGTTGCGGACGTAATACGTCTATCCTGGAGCGCTGACAGTCCTCGTCCCGCAGCAAGCGTAACATCGATGAACGCCGTTAACTAGTCCATAATCCACTCTGCTCGATGCGTATTTGTCGGAGGCGGGCGGGTCACTCTAACCCCGCTTCCTCGTAATTCACTGGACTTCATCTGTAATTCTCGGATGTCGGGCACATTCTCTCTAACTCCGCTTCTACATAAGCCACTGGAGTCGATGTGTGCTTCCTGGTGGTCGACCACTCACTAAGTCTGTTCAGAAATACCATGAGAAAAACCGTTACATATAAGACAATTGGCATACCTGGCCTGAAAACCAATAACAGAACATCGTTAATCTCGATACCTGTAGATATACATGAAATAACGAGTTCTCCGTGTTGTTTATCTAGCCTTGTTTCAATCAGTCATTCAATACGGAATAATAGGATGGGGTGGAATGACAAAGACTATCTTAACTCCATTAATATTATTACAAAAACGTATCATCAAAATTTGTTTGCATAAACCACTTGATTATCCGACACAATTTATTTATTCTGAATTCCAAGTACTAAAAATTGAGCAAATATATAAACATTCATTACTAACTAATTTCACAAAAATCGAATGAATTTTATAACTGAAAAACATATACACAACACCAGAAGAAATGTCCCAACTCTTTTGGCAGAACCTAAATGCCATACTACAGCTGGATTAAGACACAGTAGGAATTATGGACCAAGACTATACAATTCAGTATTGAAAAATAATCCAGACCTAAGCAATTTACACATTCTTAAGTTTAAAAATAAAGTGAAAATGTTTGTATGATATTTGATAATTTTTATTATAATTTTTTTTAAGTGTTACTAGCATTATATGGTACTAATTTTTATTGTATTTATCTGATGCATGTAACCTGTAAGATAAAACATTGTAATAAATATAAATAGATCATTTTCTTAATTAATAACAGTGTATATCTCCAATAAATGATTCCTTAGCATAGCCACAGATACACTTGATTGTACTTGTCACTAGAAAGTTATTGAAATTTATATTTTCCCCGCCATTCATAAAATATTTTGATATGATACCTCTTGCACAAAAGGAGAGATCTATAACTGAAACTCGATTAATATATTTCAGTATTATTTGTATTTATCCTGGTAATAATGAACAGTTTGACTCGTAGACATTTTGTTTTTACAGCATTAACTTCCCATGATTGTACGAGAAGATTCGAAGAGAACGGCAGTAACGTAGACTTTCAGCTCCCCCCTACTACCAATAATGCACAACACAATGTCAATACGGCGGTTGCTGTCGTCTGCGATACAACGAACTTTTCTGTTGATTTTCGAGTTTGGCATTTTTTCCGGTTATTATATGCTTATTTAAGTTGTGTTAACTCTCGCTAGTGGTTTTATATTTTATTTTATCCGTCTTAGTATTTATTTTATTATTGTAAATATTTTTGTTTTATCACTATTATTATTATCATTATTATTATTATTATTATTATTATTATTATTATTATTATTATTATTATTATTATTAATGAATTATTTTGTATTACGATCTTTGTATAATTTCTGTCACGATTATTCTATTATTATTATTATTATTATTATTATTATTATTATTATTATTATTATTATTATTATTATTATTATTGTTACTATTATTTTATATCATCAGCATTAT
The DNA here is from genome assembly GCF_040183065.1 of Periplaneta americana. Lineage (NCBI taxonomy): Eukaryota > Metazoa > Arthropoda > Insecta > Blattodea > Blattidae > Periplaneta > Periplaneta americana. The sequence goes on along the minus strand of NC_091131.1, from coordinate 152,643,832 downwards.
TATTTGAACCCTGTAAAATTTATGTAGACTACTGGACTGTACCCGAGCACGAGCATATGCTCATTTCTGGTATCTATCCAAATGTAAATTCAAATGTAAATTGTAAATAAATTGTAAATTGTAAAATTGTAAATAGAAAATCTCTTCTAACTCGTTGTGAAATAAGGACACGCTTCCTAGCGGAATTTTAAGGAAACACTAGAAATATCCGGAACTCTAACGTAACACTAACTACATAGAACATCCTAGAACAAAGTAATAAAAAAAAAAGATAGACATGAATAAAGAAAACCAAAACAGAAATAAAGGAATAAGGAAAATAGGAAAAGGCATGGTGTTGGGAACCTACGCCACAAATGTGGATTCCACTTTTCTTTTCTATCATGAAATGTAATATACAGTAAAACCTTGCTAAAAGGTATCATCTATAAAAAGGAAACCTGCACAAACGAAAAATAAATTCGGGAACGGAATGATTTCCTATGTAAAATAATACTTTAAAACGGAAAACTGCCTAACGCGAAAACGGAATCATTTTTGGGTACCATTTAGGTAAAAGAAAATCTGACTAAAACGAATAATTTTAAGCGTAACTGTTGCTAAATTCTTTCAAATCATTTTTAATTTTGTGTTAATACTGTACATAATATTTTTGTGTGACTCTACATGCAATGATCGTGAAGACTTTCGCTATTCTTTGTTAGGCGTTGGGGGTGAAGCTTCTCTAACCATGTCGTTATTCTGAGCTTATTGTCAAGGACCCGGGAAGGTTACTGACCTCCTGTACCGTTACTTCTTCCAACCCTCTTGCATTTTCTTTAATTTATTCTCAGTTTTTTGCTAACAATCCAATACAGTGATAAAGAACAGTGCGAGTAGAATAAAACTGCGAATAATTGTAGTGTAGTGTCAATTTAGCTTCACATTTACGTTTATTTATTCTGAGTTTTGTGTTAATATGCCAGTACAGTGTTAAATAACAGTGCGAATAAAGTAAAACAATAATAAATAGTAAAAAAACCTACGTGAACAGTTCTATCATGGAAGAGTGGCTTCATAATTTTAATGGAGCAATGAAACGTCAAGGTCGTAAGGTCATACTGTTTTTAGACAATGCTACCTGCCATCCAAGGATTGATTTGTCTAACGTGAAGTTAATCCATTTTCCAGTCAAACACAACTTCAGTTACACAACCGATGGATCAGGGCGGAGTTTACACTCTGAATTGATAGATCTCTCCTTTTGTGCAAGAGGTATCATATCAAAATATTTTATGAATGGCGGGGAAAATATAAATTTCAATAACTTTCTAGTGACAAGTACAATCAAGTGTATCTGTGGCTATGCTAAGGAATCATTTATTGGAGATATACAGGACGCAAAGGAAATCCTACAACATTCCCTTAAAAAAAAAAGTCGCGGCAATGCACTTTAAAAGAAATGTGGGGGCCAAGAAACTAGGACGCGAGAGAGAGAGAGAGAGAGAGAGAGAGAGAGAGAGAGAGAGAGAGAGAGAGAGAGAGAGAGAGAGAGAGGCGGGCTGCAATTACGTAAGTTAATAATTATGAAAATAAAATTCACTTTGCATGTACTGTAGTAACTTTTATTCCAAATTATTTCTTCATTGTGTTCTTCCTAAAGTGAGCATATCGTAGTAGTCTATTCTTAGTTTTGCCAAAACTCAACCCTTTGTAAAACGAAAACCTGCGAAAATAGGAAAAACATTTCTGGAACGATCGCGTTTCGTTTTAGGGAGGTTTTACTCAGGCGCGGCTCGCAAGGTGAAGTGGCTGAAGTGGCTGTTCACCTACATTTTAAAATTATAATCACAATACTTATGCATTTTCATCTTATCATAGTTATAACCTGCTCACAAATCTTCTATCGCTATCTGAAAGACGAAAGCCTTGTGAAGTGTCTGGGTGTATCGCTGCACACTTTCCCTTTCGTGTCGCTTGCTGACACTCACCCCCTATATAATGTAAGAGTAGCTACTGGTTTTCAAGAAGAAACGCTTCTTTTCCCACATTTCTAGTACACAAGCCTGTTGTAGGTTGCCATGGTAACGAGCATTGACCTTGCAAGGATAGAAGAGCCGTTCCTTTGCCTATTCAAGGAATAAAGAAACAGGTTTCTAAACACCCCTCGCTTGTCCAACCCGCCGAACCCCGACAAGGCGACAAGTGCAAACCCATTGTCAGTTTTATCCATTTCTTGGTGAGAGAGACAAGTTAATTTTGTTATTTGTGTATTATTTAGTGATGTTCATAAGTGATTTTGCGAATGAATCCAGAAAACGATGTAGTGTGTAATTTATTAGACTCACCGTTTTCTCGTTGGCGCGAGGAAGATAAGAGAGACTTATTAGTGTTTAATCGCCCAACTCCGCATTTATCAGTGTCTGTTAGAAAACAAAAAAAGTCCGGAAATTCTTATCAATTGCATTTTAAAAATACCTGGTATGGGGAGTATACCTGGCAGTGGTTTTCTGCAAAAACTTTTCTGCTGGGCTTGCCTTTTATAAGGAGTGAAAAAGAACGTTTGGAATAACGCGGGGTTTGGCGATTTTGCGAACTCAACTCGTGCATTTCACAAACATGGGGTTTCGAGTGAGCATTTGAAGTGCGTATTGCAATTAAACAAGTCGAAAGAAATTTGAACTCAATTCGCGATGCGTTACAGGAGTCGTCCTTATTGTCTAGCTATTAAAATATTTAATGAGAATGTTCGGTTAAACAGGAACTTTATGAAAGTTGTGGTTCAAGCCGTTGTTATATATTTAGCGAAACAAGAGTTGCCATTTCGAGGACATGATGAACAGGTTTCGTCACATAACCGCGGTAATTTCAAAGAACTGCTCCTAACTTTGCTCTCCGTAAGTTCCGGCGAAGTTAGAAATCAATACAATAAAATTAAATGTGTATTCAGCGGCGAGTCTAAGACAATACAGAACGAACTAATTGAATGTATTTCAGACTACGTATGTAACCAAATCAAGAAAGAAGTAAATGAAACTGATTTACTATAATAGTAAGGTTCGTGACTTCGAATGGTAAACTGGTGGAGCGTTTTTTAGGTTTTTATGACGTAAATTCTGATCGGATTGCATAAGCCCTGTTTGAACTAATAGACAGCATCTTAGGGCCTTCCAATTATCGTAATAAATTGATAGGACAGTGTTATGATGGCGCTAGTGTAATGTCAGGCCACATAAATGGCCTACAGAAAAAAGTCAAAGATGAAGTTCCTTAAGCTATTTTTCATTCATTGTCTAGCGCATCGTTTGAATTTAGTTCTGCAACAGAGTTGCAAAAGTATTTCAAGTTGCCGAATTTTCTTTGCAAACCTAAGCGGAATTCCCACTTTCTTTCATCATTCAGGTAAACGTAACCACATTCTAGATTCGATAGTTGGAAGGTGAATTCCAACAGCTGTGGAAACGAGGTGGACATCGAACTCCAAAATACTCAAAACAGTAGCAGAGAATTGGGACGGTTTAAAAGAGGTTTTTGAAGAAATAAAAATAAATCCTGGAACTGATAGTAAGTACTCTATCCGTCAATGCGGAGGGTTCTTGAATGACATGAATGACTTTGAATTCAGTTTTTTGGCTCTGGTTTTTTATGACATATTCAGTCTAACTGATGTTTTGTATGATGTTCTGCAAAAGAAATGTTTAGATATAAGTTACTATGCAGCTAAAATTCGAGGTACTTACGATTTGATTAATAGTAAAAGGAATGAAGAATACTGCAACAAAATATTTCGTAATGCAAAAGTGAGAAGTAACTGCAACCATAAAAGACAGCATGCCCAATTATCCGATGAAGACATTTTCTTCAAGTACAAGTCATTGTTTTACGAGATAGTAGACAATATTCTGTCACAAATTAATACTAGGTTTCATAACTTGAACAAAGTATCATTTCTAAGTTTGGTAGATACAACAAAATTTAAAGACTATTCTAAAGAATTTCCATCAGGTGCTTTGCAGAACTTGATTGAGTGCTACCTATCCATATTTAAAACAAAATCAACGTTTACGAAATGAACTTGAACTTCTTTATGGTGATAGCAATTACAGCGGCGTTAACGCTTTGGAGATGTTATGTCAGAGTGATGTTCATCAAGATGTATTCCAGGAAGTGTATAAGTTGTTTTCACTTGTAGTGTCTTTGCCATCCACCAGTGTATCCGTAGAAATAAGTTTTTCGTGTCTAAAGAGAATAAAAACTTATTTGCGGAATACAGTTTCCCAGCAGCGTTTGTCTTCCTTGGCCAACATTTCTATTCATAGAGAACTTCTTTCGGAACTTGAAGGACAGCCCAGCTTTTTAGATGACATCATTAACAAATTCGCGGCCCTGAAGAACAGGAGAATAGACCTACTCTACAAGATATAAGGTAAGATAGAAAAAATATTGTTCCTTGTCACATACAGTTGTCAGCACTTCACTTATCTTCTGAATCAGGGGCCGCCCCTGGTTTTTCTGTACTATAGTCCGGGTCAGCTTACTTCATACCCTAAGGGTGAAACCTAACCATTTCCCCTCCATTACTACATATGCTAGTGGATTGTGTTGATTTTCTAGTTTGCAGGTTGAATTTTCTTTTGCCAAATTCGTTTCGAATTTCGATGCTTACAAATACTACAAATAGTAGTAATTTTGTAACTGGTATGTTGGCAGCTGAGACAAATATCGACAATATTTGTCAGTACTGGAGTTATATGAAATTAAAATTGTACTAGATTTCTGAGCCGGATACTGGAAGCTAGAGAAGTTTGAACATACTCATAATTAAGATCAGTATTAATATTAATACATAATAGTTATTTCATGTGTTGCGTTGTGGTTATAATTCAAGACTGCAGTCAGGTAGTACTAATAATTTCATGTGGTCAAACAAAATAGATTTTTAGGTTAGGTCTCATGAGTCAATTGTTCAGTCAAACCAATGCATTTCGTATTGCTAGACAAAATACTTGACATGTTGATCCCTTTCTCGTATAATTTGCCTACGAAAATATGTTACAAATTATTGAGTTATTTAGAATAACCTTCCAACATAAAGTACGGTAAGTAAATAAGTCATTTAATACGTAGGATCATGTGATATCTGGTAACAGTTGGCAACACTGACTAGTCGGCGATATTTGGTGTTTAGGAACTGTTCTTATGTGACCCTCACTATAACTTTAGTTTATTGTAGCCTACTTTGACTGGATGTACGTGATATTAGTAAATGCACAAATTTTTGTATAGGCCTATACATTTTACAGGTTAGTAAAGGTGCCAAGTGATTATCCTCAAACAGTTATCGACAAGTGTCGAGTTGTCCCTGATTTCGCATGTGGTCCTCCTTAGATGACCCGAGTGAGTGTCTCTATCAAATGTTTTGTGTGTCTGGCCTTAGGAGAGTTCGCAATCCTTCATACAGCTTCTTAGTGCCACTTTGTTCGTCTATCTGTGTCTGCCTGCATGTATGAAACTAGTCATCTTCCATTGAACTAATCTTAATTAAACTGCATATTTTAATTCTCATATCGGACAAATAGGAAAAAGCTCAACTCTCGTTATCAAATATGGAAGATCAATTAGGCATATCCTTCGCCTTGATTCTAAGGGCTATATGGATTAACAATTAATGACGGGAGAGAATTGACATTTGACGAACTGCAGGATAACATGTTTGAGAAGATCTGGATCTAGCCGAAAATTTATACGAAATTCTCGTTGAGGAAAATGTTACCACTCCTCCAAGAACACCATAGGCACTATCTGTACAGGGACATTTATGCTTGCCTAATTCCTCACCTACTGATAAATTTTTTGAAGAACTGTCGCCAATTCCACTGCTAACACTTCCATCTGGTGCAAAAGAGTAATAAAACTCAAGACTGAAACGTAATAATGTCTGAAAACTATAGGGAACAGCTAGAGATTAAACAGCAGAAATAAGTTAGGCTTTTTCCTTGGAGAACGAATAGGAATTCAAGATGATATATTATTCCAGTAAGATGGTGCCTTGCACATTATGGAATGGCGGTAGTGAATTACTGGAACCAAGAATTTCCAGGACGATGCATAGAAAGAAGAGGAAGTATTAAATGGTCTTATGATCCCCTAACCTCAACCAACCATGAAACCTGGAAGAGTTAAAGAGAAGAAATTGGAATGAGATACAACAGATAAGCCAAACAGTGTTGCTAAAACATTAAATTTCCAAAACAGACAAACTCACTCGTACATTGTTTGGCAGTGAATGAGAGTCATTTCAATATCAACACATGAACAATTGAAGCATTGCTAATTTTTTTAATGAACTTTCTTTAAACCCCAAGCCTTTTGTTAATATTGCAGTTAATTTCCAATGGTGCGTATTCAATTTTTAAAAGCATTAATAAGTGTTTCTTTCAATTAAATCAAAAAGTGCTTGTATTATTTACGTTTTGAGACTTGAAGAATTCAGAACAGGAAAAATTAGTACTTTTTACCAATTAAAACAATAGAATCTTCAGCACAGTTAAAAAAAAAATTGTAATTTAAATTTTCATCTTACGAAAAATGCAATTTCGAACACATGTTCAGAGTATTCCTTTTTTAGCCCGTATAACTTTTGTGTACATGCTTATGTAGATTTATTTCATAAAATCAAACGTAGGAAAGTTACAAGAGACCTTCTATACTTTTTACTGATCGTGTACAATGAACATAATATTCAAAGGGCTTTCCTCTTACCAAAATAAGTCTACAGAAGAAAAGCAATGTTTCACAATTTTTGAACAAATATTGCTAACCTATCACTGCTACAGTAAAATTGTAGCTTTTTGAAAGAGATTATTAATGAAGTATACCTTCAATAATTTATCATAAACAGTTGAGAAAATAGCAATGCCATCGTTGGTCAGTGTGAATATTACTATTTCTAGTAAAGTAATATAAAATTAGATTTATTTATTAAACACTGAATTGTGATTGTTATTAGACATTCACAGGGATTGGAAGAAAGAACTCCATATTTGTAGCATAAATGAGTAAAAAGAAGAACATAGTATTCCGTAATGAATTATGAATGATTTAAGCATTGAGTAAACACCGTATGTTAAAATATCGTGTCACTGGGTTCGCGCGTCGCCATGTTGGTGTGGGAATCCCTCTCTCTTTCTAACACAGTTGCTGCACGATGTTACCTCCCAAATTCGTGTATACATATTGAAATTAATTATATTTTGGGTTATCATGAACTATTTCTATCAATTTAATGTGGACTATGAATTCTCTAAACTTGGACGTAAACATCATAAATGAAATTAAGGTACTACGCGACCAAGGCGGGACCCGTCGTGGCAGAATGAGGAACTCCGTGCTCGCTGCGTATGTTTACTGCTGGAGTGTCGTCACATCCAATGCCTAGCATTTCAATCTGGTCGCATTGCCGCGTGTAGGAAGACGTGTGTTTCGTAGCCAAGCGCGGAGCATTATTTATAATGCCATAAGTTTTGTGATGAAGAAAAGACAACTGGTTTATTCCTACCTCTATCGAAGACAACAGAGCGTGCTGCAGGTATTGTGAAGTTAAATAAGGAAATAATTAGAAGGATTAGAGAAAGGAAGGTAAAGGTAAAGAATGTGAGGACAAGGGTGTAGAAATATCGACACCAAACAAAGTTAGACGACCTCCTGCAAATAAGGTTGAATTAGACGACATGGACAAATGTATCATAAAAAGAGAAGTTCATAAATATTATAGTGTCTACAAAGAGCTTCCAACAATAGGCAAAATGCATAAATTTTGTAAGAGAGAGATAGATTTTAAAGGGTGCAAGGAAAATTTACGAAAACTCATACTATCCATGGGGTTTGCATTCAAAAAATGTAAAGATAAAAGGAAATATCTAATAGAACGCTCTGATATAGTAGCCCGTTATTTACCTGGACATGGTTACACTGTCCACAAATGTTGGCAAGACGTAAACGTGTCAGGAGTTTATACAAATAGCAGTGCAAGTCAACGACTTATAGTAGCCCATGCTGGTGGTAGTGATGGTTTTATACCGGAGTCGGCCACTTTAAAATGCTAAGGTAAGAAATGTATATCAAATGCAATATCGTATAAAATACAGTACCTATTTTAGTTTACTTTACTTTCGATTCATGTTCCTTCCTTTACGAACACCGATGTCGTGGTGTGTTTTCTGAATAGATTCCTATGTGTGTAAGCATATGATAAAATAAAACAGAACAACAAAGTTAACATATAAAGCATGTTAATAATAATTAAACAAGAGCGCAGTTCGGCATGTGCTTCATTTTTCATCTGATGCGGACTTTACAGCACGGCCTGTGTTGTGAAGCGAATCGCAGCGCCACCAAACAAAACGGTCCCCGCCTTGGTCGCGTAGTATATATAAAGTGCTCTACATTATTTCTAATTAAAAAGAAATGCATACCAATGTAAACATATCAAAACTAAAGACAAATTATAACAGAAATCTCTTACTTCTTCTAGGCCACATATTTACATGCACTACTCCCGATCAGAAGGATACGTATGGGTTAGGAATAGTGAAGATTAAGTTTGTTACTTAAATACAATACAAGAAAAGCACACAATTATATTCATAGTTTAAACATATACTGTTGTACTGGTAGTAAACCGAAAGTTATATTTTAAAGTAGAAATATTTATTTTCCATTAAGATTGTACAGGGACATCATTTTATTTTTACTTGCATTTTTATTGTGCCTGCATTTCTGAATGTACTTCACTCCCACCCCTTCACTAATGTCCTTGCTCCCGTCAGACACACAAACTTACGGCCGCTGTTGCATTCGAAATCTTCAAGCAGTGAAGTAAACACTGCAGTGTATAGTGTGTTTCAGAAATATGGTTGCGTTTTCTATAGAAGAAAGAACCTATATTAATAATATCGCACTAAAAAATTATATTCAAGAAACGATAAATTCAATTTCAGAGAATATGCTTCAAAATGTTTTTAATAATGTGCGTAAAGAATTGAAGCCTGCATTGTAATGAACGGCAACCATTTTCAGCAACTTGTTTAAAAATTCAGATCAGCTTATTTTGAATTGAGGTGGCTAGAAGCAAAGGAATGCTAGTGACATTTGTAATAACATGAGTTAAGTGCATCCAGTGTAAGCTAAAGTATCTAAAATTTTAGTGGCAACGGGATATTTTAATCGCATCACATATTAAAATTTAAATAAATATTTCACCGATTTTACGAAAGCTTAAATATTTAAACCCCATTTTCTCAAAAGTAACTTAAGTGTACTTACAGCCCTTTACTTATGACCCCCTCAATTTAAATGCACTCTCTATATTGTATGTTAACATCAATAATTAATATGCTAAATAAAGTAGACATTACATAACGAACATAGCCACCTGAAAAGTTGAGTTTTTGAAAAAAAAAAAATGTTACTACTCTGCTGTATTTTGATAAATTCCGTAAAAGTGGTGATCAAACTGAAAATCGTAATATCGTATTTCCCTACAACATAAATGAATACACTACTTTTCTCTCCTCCTATACCTAGTAAAATGATTTGTTTACATATTGCACTAGTAACATCAAACTCCTGTAATGGAAGGGGGCAACAGTGTTTCCGAGTATAGCCAGGATAATGTTAAAAATGTTGGTAAAAATAAAGTGATGTCCCTGTATAGTTTTTGGCTTTGTCACGAGTTTAATTACTATAAATAATGTAACTAAAGTTACCAATTTTTAGAAGTACATACCGGTATCTATACCATAGAACAGGCCTGCAGAACTCGTAAGTAGGGGAAATATGACGTCAACCTCACTCCACTTCTATTGGGGATGTTCGACTTTTGCGTAGAGTTGTTGACATTCTTTGCGTATGTAAGGTCCATCAGTGGCAGCACTGTAATTTTAAAAAATGATTGTAATAAAGTCATTGTATTTATAATGCGTTATGTCGTTTCAATGTTAACGATTATGCTAGATTTTCTGTCGGTAGTTTCTTTGAGATTTCTTTGCGTCGAACCTGCTTTATATTTTCCAAAACTTTCCTTCTATCATCACCTACGAAAACATAAATTTGTAACATTTCAGTAATGAACCTTGAAAATTAATATAAATGCCATTATTCATTTCAATATAAAATGGATACAACGAGTGATGTCCTTAATTTGACAGTATATAAATAAATATTCAACATACGGTTCGTAATAATGAACTTACCCGAAAGTTTGTCTACTCCGTAATTCTTAATATGGACTTTGTTTAAATGTCAATTAATCATGAAATGACGAGTAGAAATGAATTGAATGGGACACAGTAAATAATCAATTCTTTCGTCTTCTTCAGCAATAAATTTATCATATTCCCATTTTCTTTGGAAGTAGTTTTTCTTCACGGGTTCAGATTTTGCCATGTTCCAGTTCTGTTCAAACTGCAGTACGCGTATTGTGTATTTATTTATTTGTTTATTTATTTATTTATTTGGCTGCAGTGCGTTACAATGTTGAATGACAGCATTAGGCTCCGGTCATATAGCTATCACTCACTTATCAACATACAATATATATATATATATATATATATATATATATATATATATATATATGCAGGTAGACGTCTTACATTATATGTGCACACATTTTAAAATTTATTTTACATCATCTTTTAACTTATTTATTTCTCTCATTCGTTTTTCTATTAGCCTACATTGCAAAGGTATGTTCCTAAGGATTTTATTATCTGTTCGCTTGTAATTCTTGATGGCGTATTGTATACCTGCCGCCGCGAGAATAAATGTTGATATAGCCGAGCAAAACTAGAACGCTATGACCGCACTGGTAGAAAAGGTGAGTGGGATAGAAGGGGTACGAAGGCAGTCACTCTGAGGAGCCATAGACAAATAAATCAATCTATACTTTGTCCTTACAGTATAAAAACCTGTTATACCTAATTGTGTATCGTATAAGAGCTGAGTTTCCTGTTAAAATTTATTGTTTTGTTAACAGAAATACATATCAGTAAGAAAGCTAAGTGTGAACATAATAAATACTAAATAACGGTATATAAGCACTAGAAGAAAAATTCAAATTTATCAAAATAACAATACATACAAAATATTACATTATACCTGTATTGAACTAAAAGGTCAAAAGTTGAAAGTGTATACTTGAAAAATACGAAATATACAAACATTATGTAGGAACAGCGGCGAACGTCTGCCTAAACAAACTAGCAACTGCTAGGGCCCCAACTTGGGGGGGGGGCCGCGGCCAGGGAAAATAATAATAATAATAATAATAATAATAATAATAATAATAATAATAATAGTGCTCTCTGTTGGACACTAAACTTTCGCGTGGCAATATGTATAAATTGCTGTTTTTTAGTCGAAAGACAGGTTTGAAGCTCAATGAGGCATCACTCATGAAGCAAGTAAGCAGGAGATATGTCTACTTCATTTCTAAGTCTGCTTCTCTATTTTCTAACTTCAAACTACGTTAAATAAATCCTACTCTGTTAACTGCCTAGATGTCCTGGGTCTCTATGTTCGGGCTTGTTTGGAAAAATAAAGTAGGCCTATACTACCAATACTCACATTCGAGGGCTGAATGTGAAACTAACGTAACTATAATCGATATTTTATTTACAACAAAATTTTTAACAGACAATATGCTTATTTCACATGAACTATGTAATCATGTTTTGTAGTTAAGAATTGAATTGTATACAAGCATAGGTGGAGTTACGGGAGGGGGCATGGGGGAAACTGCCCCCTCCAAACTTGGCCGAACTCTTTTCTTTTTTATTAACGTTAGAAAATATTGGATTCAAAAGATTTTTCTTGCTTTTTGTTGATGGTTAAGTTTCTGTGCTTAATTGACGAATTAATGTCTTCAGACCATGTGTCTGGACTATAATACTTATTTTAAATTTCTGAATGTATAAGAATTTCTATAACTCGTTTGAGGAATGGAAGCACTGTAAGTTTCTTTTGTAACAGCCTGTACTCATGTGTTAGAAGTCTGCAGGTGTTGAAGCAGTCACTTGGAGAAATATGAATAACATACTGCAAAACAATGCAGAAAAAAGAAAAGTGATCTCGGTATAATGTGTAAACATAAAGACGAGATTAAATAAAATAATCAGAATTTACATTTCATACGATATCTTGCTTTTTTAAATAAACAGATAAAGTAAATGTAAAATTGGTCCACCGCTGTGGAGTGATGGTTAGCGCTTCGGCCATGAAACGAGCGGACACAGGTTCAAATTCTCGTTGAGGCAAGATACTTTGTTGGGGGTTTTCCGGGTTTTTCCTCAACCAATTGAAGCAGAATTGCTGGGTAATTTTCGGTATTGGACCTCGAACACATTTCGCCATCATTAATTCACATATCATCATGCATACAATAGCCTGGGTTAAGTTCACGGTGCGGCGTGCTGCACTTGTACAAGAGCGCGACCGTTAGGCTACCCAATCATTCACAGAATAAGAGTGGAAAGCACAATAAGCCTCAGGCTACAGTGCAAGCCTTCGGGTCCCTCCTCCGTACAAGAGGAAAAAAAAGTAAAATTGTCTGTACATTTTGTTAAAATTTTACTTTATTTTACAACTAGCCGTACCCGTAGGCTCCGCTGCACCCGTTAGAAATAAATATAAAGTAATTACATAATTAAAATAGGACATTTGATCCAGGGAACATTCGTGTTTGATAGAAGGATAAATCGTTTAATATGTTACTTAATTTAAATTGCATCCAAATAATTAAAATGCGATCATTTTGGTCCAGAGACACTCATTTGGTGCAATGACAATTCCTTTAACATGTTTCTTAATTGTTATTACATGCATCCATAGTTTAATGAAGATTGACATCATTTAGATTTAATGTGTATATTTTATTTTACTTGTTATAGGTTTCCATTGAATTATGGTAATAACTTAATTTTAACCCTTGTTTTCTACGTATTCAGTAAATGGCGCTTGGCCCACTCTGGTTCTGAACCCTTCAAATAACTTAAATTATATTATATAATATTACATATTATATATTATATTATATTATATTATATTATATTATATTATATATTATACTATACTATACTAATATATTATATTATATTATATTATATTATATTATATCAGAAGTTACTGTAATAACATTATAGCATTATGTCCATCTAGAGAAACTACACTTTCCAATGGTGAAATAATAATTAATTATACAAATCGGTTAATTTAGCTTCCGATATTACTTCATACAAACACAGAAACATTCTCTGTAGGCTATGTTTCATAGCTTTCGATTGTTGCTGTCCAAGGCCCCTTATAGACGAAGTCATTTGTTTTTTAATTCATTACACGGCCTTAGATGGCAGTTATTTTAATTTTAAAACTCGTTTATCTCATTAAATATCAGTCCTATCAAACTTTTTCAAGGAATAAAACTTATCGCAAATTATTTTTAAAGAAACTTTTGTTATGTAACATTTGTCATAAAAATCAATAATAAGCGCGATATTTCGATTTATTTAATTCAGGCCCCCTTATAACCCCCCTTTTAAATGTATTTTGAATGCCATATAGCCTAAAATCTAAGTTACAACGAACTTAATTTATATTCCAATTTTCATCGAAATCCGTTCAGCCATTATCGCGTGAAAAGGTAACAAACATACAGACAGACAGACAGACATACAAACAAAAATTTCAAAAAAGCGATTTTCGGTTTCAGGGTGGTTAATTATATATGTTAGGACCAATTATTTTTGGAAAATCGAAAATTACCAGAAAAATTTCGGCTACAGATTTATTATTAGTATAGATTAGTATAGACCAGAATATTGTACGAAATGGAACTATAAAAATTGGAGATTTATCCTTCGAAGAGGTGGAAAAATTCAAATATCTTAGAGCAACAGTAACAAATCTAAATGACACTCGGGAGGAAATTAAACGCAGAATAAATATGGGAAATGCCTGTTATTATTCGGTTGAGAAGCTTTTGTCATCTAATCTTCTGTCAAAAAGTCTGAAAGTTAGAATTTATAAAACAGTTATATTACCGGTTGTTCTGTATGGTTGTGAAACTTGGACTCTCACTTTGAGAGAGGAACAGAGATTAAGGGTGCTTGAGAATAAGGTTCTTAGGAAAATATTTGGGGCTAAGAGGGATGAAGTTACAGGAGAATGGAGAAAGTTACACAACGCAGAGCTGCACGCATTGTATACTTCACCTGACATAATTAGGAACATAAAATCCAGACGTTTGAGATGGGCAGGACATGTAGCACATATGGGCGAATCCAGAAATGCATATAGAGTGTTAGTTGGGAGGCCGGAGGGAAAAAGACCTTTGGGGAGGCCGAGACGTAGATGGGAGGATAATATTAAAATGGATTTGAGGGAGGTGGGATATGATGGTAGAGACTGGATTAATCTTGCTCAGGATAGGGACCAATGGCGGCTTATGTGAGGGCGGCAATGAACCTACGGGTTCCTTAAAAGCCAGTAAGTAAGTAAGTATAGATTAGTATAGATACCTTTATTAAATGATGATATTCCGATATACTGTAACAGGCTATAATGGGGGAAGGAGATAAATGATGTCCCCCTTAATCTCGTTATATAGGGATTCTATGGTTTAGCTTTGCCCCCCCCCCCCCCAAGGAAACTGTTCTCTCTCCGCCTATGTCTACAAGACTGTTTGGAGCAGAGGATTTTTTGTGACCATGTAGAAGAACGAATTATCAACACTTGGTGTAAAAACCTATCAAATCAATTTTTAATTAACACCTAAAGAGATGTATTAGGTATTTTCATTACAATTTAATCAACGTATTTTCATTACAATTTAATCAACTAAATGGGTATATTCACAATGCATAAATATCTTATACCAGAAAAGTTTGATGTTGATCCTCATTCTGATTCAACTAACAAAGAGCGGACTCATTGGCTGAAGACTTGTGATAGTTTATTTGCACTGTTACCTATGTAGCGTGGGGAAATATCGATGTTCCACCTACTAATACGATAATATACCGCAATGTAATAATGATATGAAATGAAATGGAATTTAACTGAGGGGGACACGTACGGCCCAGCACTGCGACCTATTGAGATCTATTGCGCTAAAGATCGAGAAGTATAGGGGAGAGAGAAAGTGTATAAACAGATGTGTAAAATAAAATAAAAGTATTTATAGGAAGTGTGAATAGTGGCAATGGATTAGGTGTAAGGAGAATAGTGAGAAAGTGAAAGTGAAAGTGAGCGCAAATAGGAATGAGTAATAATAGAGAGAAAGGGTTTAGAGAAATGAACAAGTGACAGCATAAAAATAGTACTAACATTTGAATGTTGGAACAGTAATTGAATAAAAGGTCAAAGAACATATAGGCAAATAATTCAATATGATAATTTATAGAGAAAAATTGAAATTGAGATTTTAGTTAATAGTAGTTAGAAGTAAAGGGGGGTGTGAAAGGAGTATATAATATTAGATATATTAGGATTAATGAACAAATAGAGAATAGCAAATGAAATGTAGGGAAATACTGAAGGGGAGATTGACCAAGTAACAAAAAAGGTACATAGCTTAATTGGGAGTATGTGTGTAGACGTGTACTGCAAATACTGTGTTATTGTAATAATATGTTAATGGTGCACCGGGTACAGAAACGTGAGGTACACCATTACATGTAAAGAAGTGCTGTGAAGAAATATATATCATATATATATCATATTGCGCTAACCCTCGATATGGAATGAGTTGCATGCCACAGATCTCCTACGCGCATTGCCCTAACCACATGACTCCCTTAACGACCGGTCTCTACAGCCAACAGAATCATATACCATTCCTGCTTCGGCAAATTCCCCCAAGACCCCCCCCCCCCCTCTGTCGGTCCGAGGAGAAACTCCTTCCCCGAGTAGGTCCGCCTCGGGTGCCATTGCAGAAGCCATCCAACATCGCTGAACTACATTCCACGGAGGCCGGTCGAGAGAGTCAGCAGCTTCGGGAGGCCGGCGTAGAGTGATCTGAAAAACTAGAAACGGGATGATGAGGGAAGGATGATGGAGGAGGAAAGGAAATGGCGAAGGTGAGTGGGGTTCCAATCGCCTGATAACGTTACCTGATATTCATCCATAGGAGTGAGGGGAAAAAGCCCGAAAAAAACTTCATCTGACCGGGAATCGAACCCGGGATCGCTGGGTTCGGAGTTAGACTCTATCACATCGTGATCAGATCATTGACTAGATAGGTGATTAATATTATAATTTCGAATTCATGTTTTGATGCAAGTAGTTTAAAATATGGAAACTGAATTCCACTTCTGGTGTTCGTAACTGTTTACAGCCGAATGCTGCACAGTATTTCACCATTATAACGGCAAAATTAAATAAATATAATTAAACGAAGTACTTCTTTCAACAAACAGCAATTCCCCTTTGAGTTTGAAAGAGAGAGAGATACGCTTCAGGTGTGCCAATAGTACGGAAGTTATACGTCGCGGTTTTTTTAGCATTTGTCTACAAGAGTTGTGTATCCAGTTTATAATGTTGAGATCACCGGATTTAAAATAATATACGTATAGCATACATAATCCGTACCATTTCAAATGCAGAATAAATTTCTTTTAAGTAGCCTAATCTGAGTCAAGAACCCAGATTAAGTTAAGTTTCCCGGGAATAGTATACAATGCACAGTGGGACGGATTGCGATTCTAGCCGGAACAGAATCTAATATTGATAAATTCCTTTCAAACCGTTGAAAATAACAAGATGAAGGTAAATTATTGTGACATTTGATGAAATATTTGTATGAGAATTATTATTTTAGTATAGAATGCCTATTGTGTAGGACATCTTCTAAGTTTCTCTCACGAGGACACTTCCTAGCGTGATCTAACCTGTACTTTTGTAAATGTTTGTGTCTTGCCTCTTGAGCATCTTCAGATAACATCCCAATAGGAAGTATCGCAGTTTCTGCAATTTTTCCTACATGTATAAGTATCTTATGCACGCTAGATGGCACGGATATATCTATTGTACATATAAATGGACTGTATCATTGGTGTACTTCTCAAACGCCTCAATATACTGTATATTGAATATACACATGAAATGGTGCATAAAATTACAGAATATCTGTGAATGAGGTCTTACTAATGGCCGTAATATTGGCTGTAATTTGTGGGTTTTCAAAAAATCCAACGTGCTATATTGTCTTCATTTGATGTCCCAGGGCCACCAGATTTCTGTTTGTCAATAAGAAGATCTAATTGTCAGCGAAATCTAGAAATAAGCCCCTGTTTTCTAGCTTCAAAAATATCTTTGTTGTTGCCTCTGACCTGGCAAGAACAATGTTTTTTAGAAAATAATCCTTTTTACGGTGACAGTGCATCCAACGTCTGTTAAAATTACTTCGAATATTTTTCAAAATATTATAAATGCACTTCTCACTATTATAATCACATGTTTCAATACATAATTTGTTCAAAACATATCTATATAGTTCATCTAAGTCGCCCCTTTTATTGGCAAGCATTGGAAATAGATCACGGCGCGAAATCACCGGTAGCGGTTCCGAGTCTGAAAAAAATTAACCACATGCAGAGCGGTCAGTAGGAGCAAATGAAACTAGGTTAGTCTTAAAGTGCACACTTAAACCTACATTCTGACATAAAAATAAATGTGACTCTGCGTGACTCTCCTATTATAAGTCAAGTTTACTTTGAGAAATAGTTTTAAAAAATCGAATTTCCCGCCGTTAAGTTAGCATGCCGTTTCTAAAAATTGAAAGTCATTATGAACATAAAATTTATATAATAATTATCTACCAACATTGTTCTTCATTTTCCATTTCAGAATCACAAAATATTTCACCCCCAGATCACAGAAAACAAGCTTGCTTCTTACAATATTTCAGCGTGGCTGAGCAATAAAACTGGTTACGGAGGGGAATCCTCGTCAACATCATTGTGTGACGTCCGTATGTTTAGTGTCAAAGCTTCTTTCTCATAGATAAGCATTCTGTGATTCATTAGCAACAACTTGAGATGGGACACGCATAAAAATGAGAACATGTGAAAATTGATTTTGTTCCGGCTAGAATCGCAATCCGTCCCACTGTGCAATGGTACGAAACCACGGTCTACTATATACAGTCACGAAGCTTGAGTTGTGAGGGTACTAGAAACAATAGCCTGTGCCGGTACTATTTCGCATTGTCTGTAATGAAGAGATATTAGCGATCCTAGTGGTGAGCAACTATCTATGGGTGCATATTTACTACGTATTGAGGTTCGTGACTGTATATAGGCCTACTAGACTGTGATGAAACCGTATTCAACAGAATGATGACGTCACATGACGATGACATCTCAAGATGGCGATATCGTCAACAAAACACATTTGTCCCGACCAGGAATCGAACCCGGGCCACCTGATTTCGTAGCCAGAGGCGCTAGCCGTTACTCCACAGCTGTGGACTCCATCATTGAATCTAATTGGTTCTTGTATAGGGCGGGAATTAGCAGATGAATGACATCGTGCACTGTTGTGTCATGGCGGTGTGTTCTGCTGTATTGTTTGTAATGAGCACAACATAAAAACAATATGTTAATGGCTTATGAGCGAACATGTCAATGGACCAGTTATTACTATTGGTTAAAGAAATAAATTGTTTGTGCTCTCTTTTCTTTGAACGAGATGACAGTACGGAAATTTCGCAAAATCTTGCTAGCGTAGCACAGACAACAACTTGTACAGCCGCCATGATAGCCATCGAACCTTCCAGCAGTTTTGTTCCTATTTCGCTGCAGCGTGACGTCATTGTTGTCAACCGGTCCGGTGAGATTCGGAATACGCTGTTAACATGAGCAGTATTGCCAACTCAGAATTCCATTTTCCGCTGCACAAGCTTAAAAAACTTCTAAACTGTAGTTTAAAAAAATCCAGATTTTTCCTTAACACATCACTTCCAAATCTAAAAGGCAAACTAGTTATATGGTTCTGGGAATTTTATATAAATATAGACTAAATTGTGGAAAGTGTGTATTACTTTGTAGGGTTTATGTTGTATGCAAAATAACCTTCATCTTTGTACAGGAGGGATGATGTATACTGTACAGTCCTGCAACTCACGAGATGATTCTCTTTCATTACCCGACGAGCATCGTTTCAAATCGTATTATGTACAACTTACAATTTTTTTTTACACAACTGGCGAAAAACTGAATTACTCGTAAACTGGACAAGTTTTGAAAACACTACACAAAACCATTTTTAAGTACTGGTTTCACAGTTTACAAATATGACGACTTGGAACCATCAGACTTCACAGCATGAAAGATAAATAAATAGAAAGCAACAAATTTAATTTCGTCCACTGTTGGACTTAATACGTTTTGAAACGATGCTCCTGTACTCGTGTCGTGTTTATTATGTAAATAAATATTTTGTGGTAAGATACTGTTTTTAAATTATCATTATTTATTGTTTAACTCAATTAAAAATGGCTGGATACAAACCTCCTCTCGCTCAATACGATAAAACTACATTAATAATACCGTTTACTATAAATAAATCAGGTTTGTCTTCGATGAATATAAATCAAAATTTACTTATCCATGACAGTAATTGCTCTCAGTTAGCAATTTGTAGATGCTCAAAAATAAAAAAATAATCGAACCAAGTAAGATACCTAGCTATTATTACAATTACGATGAGATTATCATATGAACTATCTGTGTCTTAAACTACGTAAAACAATTTATAATTCTTTTTACTACGACATTTTATGCTAAAAATAAAATTAAGACAAACTTAAAATATATCATCTCCTTTGCCGGAATCATCAAAACATGCTAATTAAGTAGCTAGCCGCTGACGGTAAAATTATGTAGCTGACCATAGTCCTGAAAACACCAGTTTTAGCTACAAAACCGCTGACTTGGCAACACTGAACATGAGGCCGAGGTTTGTAACAAGTTTGGTGGGTTAGTTGAGAGACATAAGGTCGAGAAATGTGAAAAGGTTTCAATGATTTAAGTACGTTTTCACTCTCTTGTATAGTGTGGGGAGATAGTGGATGAGGTTTTTTCCGGGGTTTTCCCTCAACCCAATATGAGCAAATGCTGGGTAACTTTCGGTGTTGGACCCCGGACTCATTTCACCGGCATTATCACCATCCCATTCAGACGCTAAATAACCAAAGATGTTGATAAAGCGTCGTAAAATAACCTACTAAAAATCACTGATGGCGGCTGATGAAGACTGCCACCACCTCTGCAAGCTGATGGAACCGGTGCGATACCGGTGGAGCATCAGTGACGTCATCGTTGAAATTCGGAACACTGTGATGCCATGAGATTGCTCAGCGCTGAGATTCGGAATACGCTCTTAGCTATAACCCATATCGTAACGCAAATCAGACGTTAGTCCCGTTACTCACCTTCACCGTCGTATAGGCATCCAACAAGGAAAACTCTGTGCGCAGAAACCAGTTGGCGTGACTGTCTCGCGCAGATGACGTATGCTTCCGTTTCCAGCATGCTCTCACGCCTACTGCAGGGGAGTAAGAGGAGTATAGCATGCGCGCCGCGAGAAGTCCGAGCTGAGTTTTGCTTGTAGGATATCTATAACAAAGGATTTTACAACGTCAGAGTAATCAAATCAAATTCTAAAGTCTAATCACAGTCACAGTAATCAAATCAAATTCTAAAATCCAATCAGGCCAACATACAAAAACTTAAATTATACATAGTCCTACACCGAAAACCTATGAACTCAACTCCACTGCCTTCTAAATCAACATACTTTTATCGACATCTTAGGTAATTAAAAAAAAATTGTAATAAAGTCATTGTATTTATATTGCGTTATATATCGTTTCAGGGTTTACGATTATGCTAGATTTTCTGTCGGTAGTTTCTTTGAGATTTCTTTGCACCTAGCCTGCGTTAGATTTTCAAATATTTCCTCCTTTCATCACCTACGGAAACATAAATTTTTTGCATTTAAGTAATGAAACTTTAAAGTTAATATAAATGTCACTATTCATTTTAATACAAAATGAACACGAGTGATGTCTTTAATTTAACAATATGTAAATAAATAATCACTGTACAAGAGATAGGTTTGGAAATAAATCCCGAAAAGATTAATTATATGATGATGTCTCGTGACCAGAATATTGTACGAAACGGAAATATAAAAATTGGAAATTTATCCTTTGAAAAGGTGGAAAAATTAAAATCTCTTTGAGCAACAGTCAGAGCTTACAACGATTCCAAAATATCCATGTAAACGCTCGTCGCAACTTGTATAATGAAATTGGGTTTGTTTAAATAAACTTGGACTTCAAAACATCTCTTCTGATTCACTTCAAGTGAAAAAACTGAGACAAGAACTCAGGGAGCGAGCATTTCAATCTTGGTGCTCTTTAAATCAGAAAGGGAAAGGCGTCATCCTCTATAAGGAGTTCACTCCCGCCAATAAATGGATCCGACAACCTGATCGCCTCACTAGCAGTGAATGGAGACAAGCTCTTAAAATGACAGGTAATGTTTGTCCGCTGCGTGCTATACCAGGAAGGTCCCGAGAAGGAAACCACTGTCGTCGATGCGTCAGTGAGATTGAAACTCTTGGCCACGTTTTGGGTGCCTGTCCTTTCAGCGAGACACTGCGGGACTCTAGACATCACAGAATCAGGTCCATGATTGCCGAAGCCTTGAGGAAGAAAGCTCTCACTGTACACGAAGAAGTCCATGGCATCTCTCAAGAGGGATCCTGTCGGCGAATTGACATGCTTGCCATTCCACCAGGCTCTACATCCGCCTGCATTATCGACCCGACAGTCAGGTTCGAGGCACAGGAACAACAGCCCGCTGACGTCCACGCAGAAAAATGCAGAATTTATGAGCCCACAGTTCCATTCTATTTGGAGAAATATCACCTCACCTCCATTGAAGTAGTTGGGCTAATGGTTGGCGCTAGGGGCACAATACCTCGCCTCTTTGCCAGTTTCTGCAAGGAGTTCCAGCTGAACAACGACTTCATTCGTGATGTTTCCCTTGCCGCTATCAGAGGATCACTTGCCATTTTAAAATACCATCTGTACTTTGTTTCCTAAAAAGGGATAATTTTGCTCGAATATCTAATCTGTTTGTTTACTATGTATAGGCCTGTTATATGCATGCTATTATCTTTCCTGTACTTAATTGTCCCTTTTGTTCGTTCCCCTCCTTTCTCTTTTGCGATCTGTTTTTTTGTTTTCACTCAATATGTTTATTACGCTTTGTCCAATGAGGCAGTCCCATCATTGGGAAAGCTGAGTGTCTTTCAATGTGTATAAACGATACTCGGGAGGAAATTAAACGCAGAATAAATATGGGAAATGCCTGTTATTATTCGGCTGAGAAGCTTCTGTCATCCAGTCTGCTCTCAAAAAGGCTGAAAGTTAGTATTTGTAAAATAGTTACAGTACCGGTTGTTCTGTATGGTTGTGAAACTTGGACTATCACTTTGACAGAGGAACAGAGGTTAAGGGTGTTTGAGGATAAGGTTCTTAGGAAAATATTTGGGGCTAAGAGGGATGAAGTTATAGTAGGATTTTTCAAAGGATCCGCAGTCGGTCTCTGTTGTTGCTAGAAGAACTTTGCCGCACTGTCCACCCGGTCATTAAGGGACGCGTGCGGAAATTTCTAGGCGCGCAGTTGTCACGTTTTACATTGACTTCGTCACGTGGGTATGAAACAATCGTATACACTGGTGGCCATAATTCTGGAAACTTTTTGTTTTTGTACTGAATTATTATAACATCTGCATTGATTCACAGATTTATACAATCGAAAATGTTACTCGTGACTGATCCGTGAATTATGGCAAGATCTAAATATTAATTTCAGATTTCATTATTATTTCTCATTATTTCCTGTATTAATTATTATTAATCGACAAATCTGTCTCACATCTCTTGGACATATTTTAGGTTTTCTACCAGTCCTAGGTGTTGTTTTACAAGATTTTGTGGATTTGTACTTCTGCCATACCTTCTGGACTCCAGACACTGTAGCACCTTTACCAAGTTTCCTTGCAATTTAATGTATAGACTTCTTCTCGAAGTGTGACTGCCCTAGAACGTTTCCAATCCTTTCGTGCATCCATTGTGATAAAAGGATCAATAAAATTTGTTGTAAAGCAATCAGGTGTTAACCTAACGAAATCTTAAGTCAGACTAATGATATAAACACACTAATAATGTCCATATTTTATGCCAACAGTGCTCAACAATGCTTCTACTGATCAACAATAATCTTAAAATCAACAATGGACCAGTTTTTATTAGGAAAATAATGGGAAATTATAATGAAATCTGAAATTAATATTTATATCTTAAACGACAAGAACATAATACATAGTAATGATTATTTATTGTTAAAATATTCAGGATTTAATATAATACCTTTATTACAACCCCAAAATTAACGGATCAGTCATGAATAACATTTTCAATTGTATAAATCCGTGAATCAATACAAATGTTATAATAATTCAGTACAAAAAAAAGTTTCCAGAATTATGGCCACCAGTGTATTTATTTCTATACAATAAATTGTACTTTCATTCAATCAATCACGAATTAATGAATTGTTAATTTTGAGTTACTGTGTGTATAAAGGTCCTTATAGAATCATTGTACGGTCAACTTCTTCAAACTAATATATTTTCATACTCAGACTATAATAATAATAATAATAATAATAATAATAATAATAATAATAATAATAATAATAATAATAATAACAATAACAACACGGAAAGAATATTGTCAATTTGTGTTTTGTGTCTAAATTCGCAGCGAAATCTGAAATGTTATGTAATAAAATATGATTTTTTCTTCTCTTACTTCTATTCGTCGTCACTCTCTCCTAAATGAATCACAAATCTCTCTTGGTTACTATTCCTGTCATGCTTCATATAATTGCCTTCCGTTTTAATTGCATGTTGAACACAGGAGGACCAATTATGAGGACCGATTGTTGCAGCTCCATCACGCAGAAGTTAACACACTAGACTCAAGTCGGGATAATATTGTTTTTCCTAACATAAGACTTCAGTTGATGCCAGATCATTTCCCAAGGTCGACCTGGTTGGCGCAATTGGTATAGCGCTGACCTTCTATGCCCGAGGTTGCGGGTTCGATCCCGGGCTAGGTCGATGGCGTTTGTGTGCTTAAATGCGACAGGCTCATGTTAGTAGATTTACTGGCATGTAAAAGAACTCCTGAGGGATAAAATTCCGGCACACCGGCGACGCTGATATAACCTCGGCAGTTGCGAGCGTCGTTAAATAAAAAAACATAACATTTAACATTCCCAAAGGATTTAGAACACAGTGGTACGGAGGAAATCGTAACACAACGTGTCCATATGAGGCTGCGAGCTCCTCCACTGCATGTTTCTTACTGCATGGCTGATTTGATATCCTTGATGGGTATGGGGTTGGGCAGGGTTATATTATTGTCCTAATGAAGTTAATTATGTCTTTAAAATTGCCGTTCATCTATCATTGCTATCTTGGGGTTGTAAAAAACTAAGTAATTTACAATATACTCCCCGAAATAATAATAATAATAATAATAATAATAATAATAATAATAATAATAATAATAATAATAATAATAATAATAAAATTACAGAAGACATTAAAACAGCGAAGAAAAACACTTGTGAATTGTTTGAACATATTAACAATGACTGCAGTTAGTATTAGCATTCAGGGGAGAATTGGCAACATTTATGTTTGCCTCAGAAAGCGGAAACAGAGATTACCCCATCCCCCGAGTGGGCAGAAAAGGTTGGGGGGACCGTCTTACTTCAAAGACAACCGCTCAGCGTGCGGTAGCTTCTGTCCTTAACTGGGGATCCAAAGAGCGATCCTACTTACATAAGAAAATGGAGAAAGTTATACAACGCAGAACTGCACGCATTGTAGTCTTCATCTGACATAATAATTAGGAACATTAAATCCAGACGTTTAAGATGGACAGGGCATGTATGAGCGAAACTAGAAATGCATTTAAAGTGTTAGTTGGGAGGCCGGAGGGAAAAAGACCTGTCAGGAGGCCGAAATGTAGATAGGAGGATAATATAAAAATGGATTTAAGAAAGGTGGGATAAAATGATGTCCCTGTACAACTGCTGAACAGTGCACTGTGAACATAACCCGGACTGTGGTATGGATGATGATGGTGATGATTATAATGATGATATGTGAATTAATGATGGCGAAATGAAGCCGAGATCCAACGCCGAAAATTACCCAGCAATTCTGCTTCTGTTGGTTGAGGTAAAACCCCGGAAAAAATCTGAATCAAGTAACTTGTCCGAATCAGTATGAAGATTGTACTACTATGACTGTCTTATACAGGGACATCATTTTATTTTTACTTCAATTTTTATTGTACCTGAGTTTTTGAATGTACTTCAATCCCACCCCCTCTACTAGTAAACTTCCAACCGTTCTCCACACAGAACCAAGCGTCAAAGTCCCCTTACGATCATAGTAAACACAAACAGTACTGAGTTAGTGAGTATAGTACGTTCCAGAAATATGTTCGCTTTCAATATTGAATCATATTCTCGCACAGGTACTGTCGTCCGTTTGCCTATGTCGCATCCCGGTTTCCCCCACCCACTTCTGCCCGTCTCTTTGTGGCTGGGCTGTCTTAGCTCTTTTCTGAAAACATTAATTTCTGTTAGGAATTGGACATCTACGTCTACAACTGTTTAAAATAACTTAAGTAAAAGAGCCTCGTTAAGTAATTAACTTTCACGTGATTTCCCCCCTTTCGACGATCCTGCGACAAAAGCACTTGGACGGACAGTAAATAGCATGTCTGAATAATTTTATCTTTTCGGATTGGGCAGAAGTGAAGACTGAATTTACAGTATCTACGTAAGGTACTCTTTTATAGAGTAGGTATACAATTATTTCAACATGAGTTACTAGTACGAAAGACGAAACTGATAATTGGAATTAGATATAATAGTCTATGTGCGATAATATGCAAAAAAGAACTGAAGCCTGTATAGAAATGAACGGCCATCATTTTAAAATATGTGTTTAAATATCCATATTATGATTATTTTTCAATTTAACTTCATTCTGTATATTGTACGCTAATGTGCTGTAGACAGTATAATATGCGCTGCATAATGAATAGCCTACGTCCGAATGGACGGCTCAGTTCGAGAGTAAAAAGACTTATTGTTAATACTGTACTGTATTTTGATTAAACAAAAACCTAATGAAAATTACCAAACTCAAAATCGCGATATTTCCTACTTTACGTAAATGGATGAAGTACTTTTCTTCCCTCCTATACTTAGTAAAGTGATTTGTTTGTATCTTACTCCAGTATCATCGAACTCCAGTCGTGTAAGAGGATAGCAAACGGTGTTTCCGGTTCACAACCTTTAAGCCAAAGGTACATATAGCTAGGTTAATATTATAAATGTGAGTAAAAATAAAATGATGTCCCTGTACATCATATAGTATGTCTGTATGTAACACTGTATCTATTAGTTTAATATTGTATTTTATATTATTTGATGTGTGTTATCATTATCAGTTATGCAATATCTTTAAATGTACCTAGATACCTACTAATTATTTACTTTCTTTGATTCACTCTGCCCTTAACTTCAGTAATATGTTGCACAATAAAATTACTATTGAGAATTGCTAGATTGCAGTATATAGAGCATAATATTGTTGAAAATTATTAGCAAGACATGTTCAAACTACACATTTCATTTTCTGCTGGTAAAACTGTTGCCTCTATTTGTATGAAAATTTAATTGTATTTTTCAATCTAGAAAAGGTCATATTTATACTCAGAGGTTATTGTTATTGTATTATATGAATTTTAAAATGTGATTAAATTATTGCTTTTTATATTTAATTTGTATTCCTTTATAAATTAACGTAATATAAAGGATACTGTATATCTCACGAAAGAACATGTCTCGCATTTCATCAAGTAAAGCCAATTACAAAAATGAGTCACTAATAAAATTCCTGTCATTTAGATAGTCTATGACACTCTTGTATTTAGTAATATAACACTGCATTGTAGAATCAGTTTTACAATAAAAAAATCCTAAGATTTCCATGGCTCATAAAGTGATGTCCCTGTAAGTGGAGATCCCGGCTTCGACTCTGAGGAATATGATCGCCTTAGATAATGAAAATATTTCACACGCACCAAATAACAAATAACAAATTATTATACACAAAACTCGTACACAAGATGCAGCTGACATGTTCTGCGTTGTGTAACTTTCTCCATTCTCCTGTAACTTCATCCCTCTTAGCCCCAAATATTTTTCTAAGAACCTTATTCTCAAACACCCTTAATCTCTGTTCCTCTCTCAAAGTGAGAGTCCAAGTTTCACAACCATACAGAACAACTGGTAATATAACTGTTTTATAAATTCTAATTTTCAGACTTTTTGACAGAAGACTAGATGACAAAAGCTTCTCAACCGAATAATAACAGGCATTTCCCATATTTATTCTGCATTTAATTTCCTCCCGAGTGTCATTTATATTTGTTACTGTTGCTCCAAGATATTTGAATTTTTCCACCTCTTCGAAAGATAAATCTCCAATTTTTATAGTTCCATTTCGTACAATATTCTGGTCACGAGACATAATCATATACATAGTTTTTTTCGGGATTTACTTCCAACCCTATCGCTTTACTTGCTTCAACTAGGATTTCCTAATCGTTTGTGGATTTTCTCCTAACATATTCACGTCATCCGCATGGACAAGAAGCTGATGTAACCCGTTCAATTCCAAACCCTCTGTGTTATCCTGAACTTTCCTAATGGCATATTCTAGAGCAAAGTTAAAAAGTAAAGGTGATAGTGCATCTCCCTGCTTTAGCCCGCAGTGAATTGGAAAAGCATAAAATAAATGATTAAAGAGGAATAATAACATTTATAAATAATACGTATTATTATGTTTAGTTCTGTTAATTATGTTAAAAGCGAGAGTTTAAAAGCAGGGAAGGTAACACATAGTAACCTGTTCAGTTTAAGTAACATGATGATAGAGACGTAATTTTGTAGTTCAATCGCCGAGTAGCACCTCTAGGCTAAACTGCGATGTTTCAAAGTAATCACTTGGGTAATTATTTACCATAACTTGTACTAGTTTTATAATTTCATTCACTACACTGAAACATTTCACTTGATATTGCAGATTCAAGAATCATAGTTTCAAGGTTTTGCGACTCAGTGGATTATAAGCCGCATTCTTCGAAAGAACAAGCTTTCAGTTAAAGCTGCTGCAATGTTATCTACAGGTAGAAGTGGCTTAACAAATTTCACAGTAATGATATTAGCAAGTCGTTTTTGACCGCCTTCATCACAAACTGGCATTGCAAGAGAGGGCATCTACACAGTAACGGCTCAATTTCTGAACACAAATTTTCTAATATAGTCTTTTTTTTGGTATTCTCTTTCGATGATCTAGAATAAATTTTGCATGAATACTGCTTTCATCGGCCTCTTTCTTTACATTTTCCAGTTCTTTATGTAATGGATCTCTTTCAATTAGTTGGAGTTTTTCGCTTGTTTTCGTTATCTCATCTGGCTTCTCTTGTAACACCTTATTAAGTTGTGTAATTTTCACATGCAATCTGTTAATATTTATTTTTAGCTCGTCAAAGTTGACAACGTCTGTTTGCGTCGCTTTATGGTCATTTTCAACTGGCAAGAAGGGAATGTCATTAACTGATGCTGAGCCACTCGGAACATCTTGTTCAAATAGTGAAAAACCATTACTGCTAAAAGATTTGCGTTTCTTGGGTGGAGGGAGGTCAGTTTTAGTATCTGTTCGTCATGGTATTTTGATATCTGTCACTTTATACCTAGGATAATGAGGGAATATTGTTGGCACAGCATTTGGTTTTAATCGTCTAAATTTCCCATTATTAGAATAATCTTCTACCCTGAAATATAAACTACAAACGACTGAAGATAGGGGGGAGTTGCTTTTGGAACAGAGTCTTGCCGTGAAATCACTTTAAGCCATTTTCGCATCTTTCCCTTACTAACTTATTTACTTACTTATGGCTTTTAAGGAATTCGGAGGTTCATTGCCGCCCTCACAGAAGCCCGCCATCGGTCCGTATCCTAAGCAAGATTAATCCAGTCCCTATCATCATATCCCACCTCCCTCAAATTCATTTTATTATTATCCTCCCATCTGCGTCTCGGCCTCCCCAAAGGTCTTATTCCCTCCGGCCTCCCAACTAACACTCTATATGTATTTCTGGATTCGCTCATACACGCGACATGCCCTGCCCATCTTAAACGTCTGGATTTAATGTTCCTAATTATGTCAGGTGAAGAATACAATGTATCTTATAGCTAGCTCTGGCTATCCGCTAAATGCAAAAATTTCCCGCTGACAAACTTAAAAATCCGTCAAATCTAGCGGAAATTCCGCTAAGTTGGCAACAATGCTGGGCATAGTCGTATGAGCACCCCCCCGATGTACTACAATGAAAGAAACGGTGAAATTTCAACTGTCTACTTTCACTTTGTTCCAGAGAAAATTGCGACATATGCAAAAAAATGTAATTTTTTAAAAACTAAATGCACAGATACACACATAAGAAGAACAGAAAGAACTATGTATTCTTAACTGCACAGTCGCAACATTAAAGCCATGGTTCCGCTACGGCGATCATCGCCGAGCGAACAACGCTGACGATGTTCGCTCAGCGCTCAACGTCGGCTATGCGGTTTCCTTATGCAGCGAACATCGCCGTCTTTGCTGTAGGGAATAATCGATTTATAAGAATCGACAATCAGTCGATCGAGGACATCGCAGATTAATATCGATTGTCTCCAGCTGTTGAACAATGAACTTGAGAATTTACAAGTTGTTAAAATGGCTTTAAATAGGGAAAAATTAATGACTGTATTACTTTTTCAGGAAGAAGTATATGATCGAATTAAATATAATGTACACCAATAGACAGAAGTCTCCAAACCAATGATATGTTTAAAACCAGACGTACAGAAGGATGTTTCAATGCGCTAATTTGTAGACATATACTTAGGCCTACTGATAAAATTAAATTCAAAGACTATTTTACACTTACCATAGAGCAGTTCAATTTTATTTTGCCTTTAATTGAATGTGATGTGAAGAGAAATCCTACTTCATTTGTTGAAAAACCATCCAGCGAGAAATTGTCTATTACTTTAAGATAGGCCAACCGGTACCGTAAAATGATATTGCAATTATGTTAAAACAATTATTCATGTTTATTAAATTCCATAATTTTCAGAAATATGTAGCTTTCCTCCATCTGCTTGTTACAAACATAATACTCGACAGGTGCAGGAGCAATACTAAGGAAACTGACCATATAGGTAGGCTACAGTAATTCATCCTGGATCTCTCGCATGTTATGTTGGTAAATTAACAAGTGGAGTGGGGCTACAACAGGGCATTAGAATATATAGGTAGGCATTAAATGATTTTTATTCCGTATTGAAAATACATGTGGCTGCAGACTAATACTAGGTCCGTGTTTATCAATACACAGTATGTAGCTAAAGCTCACAGAAGTCAGTGAAGGGAAAGAATATTGTGCCCTCTTTGTTTTAGCTTTTCTGGAAAAAAATACCTGTATTTTCCGAGCGAGCAAATCATGTCAACAAAATAAATTACATTGTTCGTTATAAAATTGTAGTGGTTTCAATATTCAAGCTATGGCCAAGCTGTTCAACTGAAATCTAATGATAAGACACACTTCGTTTGAATTTTAGAATAGTCTCAAGTAGGCTAATTAATTGGACCTACATTACTGTAATCGTCGTTATTAAAGGTTGACATTTCATGGAAGAGATTCCCTTGACACCCTGTTTATATATCCCTGCTTAAAAACACTCAATTCGGCATTTTTTATAACCACCGTCATTAAGAAGTTCATTTGTAATATTGTTTTTCTAATGTACCTATTCGCATATTATCCTATCTCGAAAACAAGTTTCTTTACCACCCTTCCCTATAATTTCACCAACTTCCTTCCACAACATTTATTTTTTATGGGCATCTCTATATACTTTCGAACCCATATCATACAGGCAGGATGACTGGAAACAAAATTAATTAAAATATCATTTATTGTTGAGAAGTTCTAAATACACGTTTTGAAGCCATATTGCTTTATCGCCATTCTTTTGTTTTCTAAATGTACGACGAACATCGCTCTCAATTTGAAATCAAATCAATCCAGAGCGATGAACGCTGACGCACATCGCTGCAGCCAGCGATGAACGTCGTAAAGAAACCAGCTCCGTATATTTACACGTAGAGCTAATCGAGCGGCGTTGTTCGCTCGGCGATGATCGCCGTAATGGAACCATAGCTTTTGGTTCATCTCCTAACTATTAGAGATGGTTACACTGCTCCAGTGATGTTTGTTTGTTATGTTTATGTTTTATTTAACGACGCTCGCAACAGCGTCACCGGATGTGCCGGAATTTTGTCCCGCAAGAGTTCTTTTACATGCCAGTAAATCTACTGACATGAGCCTGTCGCATTTAAGCACACTTAAATGCCATCGACCTGGCCCGGGATCGAACCCGCAACCTTGGGCATAGAAGCTCCAGTGATAACTTCAACGTTCCACACGGTTCCAACAGATAAACAGTTCAGTTTCTAAACAGTTTTCCTCTTCTTTGTTGTCTGCAAGGGCCATGTGTAGCGCTATCACTGACCTCCAATCGAAAGTAGATATAATATCCATGTTCCACATGGCCTTCGTGCAACAGTAGTCTATGTAGGATCGCGCAATTTAATTGTACGAATCAAATTCCCTAATAAATCTCCTAATTATTAGCTGTCCATTGTTGGAGAATATGTTCATGGTGCCCTGACATAGTGTTAATTATTAATATACCGCGAAAAATATCATCGGCTAATGTCATCGTTATTAAACTCTCCTAGGGTTATATGCGTTATTTTTACTAAAATCGATTTATTTTGAATTGTAGTTATTTACTGTACCCTTAACAGTAACCTACGAAAACTATCTTTAGTTGTCATAACACACTGAACAGGTGATTTAAAGATGATTCAAGGGCTTTGAAACATGTTCCCGAAGCAGCTGTGAGGTTGAAAGAGTTGGAACACTTGGAACAGTTGGCACTGATGTTGTATTATTCTTATGAAATTGTTTCTTTGAAACTGTTACTTTGGAACAGTTTCATTCATGAAACAGTTACAGTCGAAACTGTTTCTTAAAAAGAACAGTTTATCCCATCTCTACTAACTATTATGAAAATGCAGCCAAGCCAACATAGTATAGAATGAAGTTTCATCTACAAAATTAATAAAAGGAGAGGAAGATCTCTAAGTTTTATACTTAAAAATCAAGTAACATGAATGCAATACATAACTGCATCATAAAGTGTATGTTATATTAGTTTATTTAGAAAACTTAAAAATAGGCTACGTTTTAAATATAACTTACAATATCAAAACGAGAATATTTAAATTCCCTTGCGGCCGGTTGACTACATTTAAAATCAGATGGAAAATTCTCAACTCAAGTAGGCCTACCAGCGAATAGGGATTATAAAGAATGGACACTTCGCGTCGGTACCTTTGATGTAGCCGGACTGATTTCATTGACCTTCAAGCCAGCTAAAGCGTGAGATTCTGCTTTCTCCCTAGAATTGGCGCTGACATCACACCAGCTAGCAGTCGACACAGCGGAAATATAACACATATAATTAATACATCTAGGTACATTATGTACTCAAATAAAATAAATTGGATCCATAAAATAATAAATCCGTCATTAACTGTAATGTCTAGACTCTAGAGTTCCTTTATAATGCGAGTTGAGACATTGACCACTGCCATCAGGCCGTAATGCAGGATGTGTGACGTCACTCGATGGGTCGGGGTTTTCTATTTGAGTATACGGAGCTGAGTGAAATATATTACTTTAATGCGTGTCGGTGTTCAATTTTATTTAGTGTAATGTGTGTATAAGATACGTTCACTTCTTATTGCATAATATGTTGCAGAAATAATTACAAAACTGTGTTATTTTAATGTGAACGGAGTTTTACATGTTAACATAACCTGTTTGCATCAACATTTTAAGTTTGGAATGGAAGCTATTTTGACATTTAATAAAGAAGAATTATTTATATTGTGATTTTAATTTAGCACATCTATCTTCCTTACTTGTGGGTAGAAAATTACCACAGTCCCTCCTATGAAATTAGTGTAGATACGTACGGTTGTGTGTTACTTCATCTGGTAGGTTAGATAAATAGAATTAAATACTACCCAGTATAGTAGGGAACAAATAAATAAATCAATTAAATTGTTATTCAATGTAATATGTGCATAAGTTCCATTTATTTGTTGTATAATGTGGCAGGATTATAAAACTGTGTTATTTTTATGTGAAGAGAATTCAGCATGTTAACATAACCTATTTGCGTCAACATTTTAAGTTGAGAACGAAAGCTATTTTGAGATTTAATAAAGAAGAATATATTTAGGATAAACTTCAGAACATGGTTATCTTCCTTACTTAAAGGTAGAAAATTCACCGCACTCCCTCCTATGAAATGTACATACGGTTATATTACTTACTAGCGCTGAGGTGTAGTTCCGGTAATTTCTGAACTGAAAACAGTTGAATTTATTTTTTGTGGGAATGCATTTAATCCTCTAAGCAAGGCATAATAAAAGCCTGAACTAACCGAACTAATTAGTATATGCAAGGTGTATGAATACGAAGGGAACTACCTCAGCGCTAGTTTAGGCCTGGTAACATATTAAACTAATCAGACTGAAGTACCGTATGAAACGAATAAATACAATTGAAGTGTAGACAAATTGCATTTACAAGTTATACGTAGCGTTATGCTTAATTATGATGCATAATTGCGAATATAGAAATAAGGCAAGTACTGATAGAGTAAACATAACCTATATTTTCAACACATCAAAATATGCGTGCGATGCAACTGAAAATTGTTGAAACGTGCTTAAATGAATGTGCAAGAATTTCGTAATGAAGTGAGCGTGCTTTATTTCAATTAATTACAATACTAGATATTGTACCAGTAATGAAAACTATAAGGTACCGTATAATTTTTGACAATATACTATATGTATCTCGCTTTTAGTTCAAATTGTGTATATTATCAAACGTCGTATTATTTATAATGTAGATTATTTACACATAAGAAGGGCGCAATAATTTAAATTTAATAAAACAAATACGGTAAACTAACAAGAATGAATTAGACAAGAGTAGCATCAGTAACGCTGCACTTAGGCCTAATCATAATTTACTTTACATCCCAGTCAATGTTTCACTTTCACGTGTATATTATTACACATATTTACTGTTTATAACACCAAAAATTCACTTAACCACATAAGGGCGCAATGTTTAATCGAAATAAAGGCAGGTATTACACATACGAACTTTGCCTGCAACAACGTAATTTTTACACCAAAAATAATATTATACCTTACGTTGCAAGTGAATTGTGTCTCAAGTGTCTCACAATCACTGTTTAAAATTTTACTGACGCAATTACACTGCATTTCAGAGAAATATATTTTATTTTTCATGTACTGCAACTAATTGATATGGTTGAAAGACCGCTCTTCGCGATCAGCTGTTAAGCGAGTCACGTGGTCTGCCTTACGGCCTGTATTAGATCACGATGGCAGTGCGTTGACCCCAACAACAATTAAAATAGTAATGATTTGATAGCGATGAAAATGGAAAAACAAAACTCTTACGAGAAGTAAAACCATATACCTATATTATATTATATACAAATATTAAACGAATTCGATACTTAATTTTATAATGTATTATAATATTATAATTTATTATATCTGAAATATGAAATATTATTATTAGAACTGGTTTGTCACTGAGAAATAAGGAAAAACTGTTAACTTGAATTTATTTGAAGCAAAGCGTTACTGGATTATGCAATAAGGTAGGCGATGTTTGGATCCTGTGTCTCAACTCTAATTATTATCTTAGCGTATGCTCGATTACACTAACCTCTAGCGCTTGAAAGTGGAATTAAATGCTGCGCACAGAGAAACAAAACAAAGGAAAATTCGCTGTGTCCATATTCGCTGGGTCTGCTATAAATTTTCTTATCTGTAGCTTCTACTCGCTGACGCTAGTTCCATTTTTTCATTCTCTATGGAATTCGAGTTCATCGCTCCACGCGTAACAATGCCGTCTTCAACAAAATAAATGACAAATTGGACCGCCATTATGAGTTTTGATTTCAATTAAGGTAAGCAAAAAGAGCGCTGTATGGAGAGTATGTGTATTGAAGAGCTCGGTTCGATTCCCAGGGGACAACCAGGATGAACCTCTTCCCACTGAGGTAAGCTTTCTAAGTTTACGATTTCTGTTTGAAAACTGCAACAGTAAGTAGGGAAAAAAAACATTTACATTTTGTAGCGTCAATGGCGATTCTAGGAATAATGTGTATATTGGGGGCTGATAATTAAGCCTCGATTGGACAGACACGTTTAAAAACACTACCAAACGCTCGGCGCAATTAAAAAGTTATTGAGGACAATGAGTTTTTATGATTTTAATACATTACATTGTATTATGACCATCCTCCCTTGTCAATAAATACAAACAAAATAAATCGTATAATGCAGCGGTTCTGAAAGATTGGAATTCTGTGAATCGTAAATTTGATTTAAATAATATTTTAAATCTGGAGAATACTGCAAAGCGCATACAAAGTCACGAAAATACGAATCAATAGAACCATGAAACATCTTACTTACTTACTGGCTTTTAAGGAACCCGGAGGTTCATTGCCGCCCTCACATAAGCCCGCCATTGGTCCCTATCCTGAGCAAGATTAATTTAGTCTCTATTATCATATCCCACCTCCCTCAAATCCATTTTAATATTATCTTCCCATCTACGTCTCGGCCTCCCCAAAGGTCTTTTCCCCTCTGGCCTCCCAACTAACACTCTATATATATATTATATAATCGTAATATTACAAAATAAATATTAATAATTATTCATTGTTTCATTATTAGACTATTAATATCATTAATATAGTATTATTAAAGATATTAAAAAAATGTAATATCAGTTTCATGTCTGGATTTTCTGTGTATTTATCCATGAAAACAAATTACCGAGATAGGCTAAATACAAAAGCAGAAATGAGGCTTCAGGTTTCCGCCCTAAAACCAAGTAATTATACAAAAAATTTGTAGCCTTTAGAAAAGAACATATTTATCCCACCCAACGGAAGAATTAAGTACTAGATTTTATATAATTAGGTGTCAATCAATCAATCAATCAATCAATCAATCAATCAATCAATCAATCAATCAATCAATCAATCAATCAATCAATCAATCAATCTTAATGTATCCCGCTGTTTGCAGACAACATAAAGTCCACTATAGTCCACTGTAGTGTATTCAGTTGTTGTTTTTCACGAGAAATGAGGGGTATTTTGATCGGTGTTCATTATAGATGCCTATTGCTAGTAGCTGAGTTGGGGTGTAGTCAATATATACTGCAGGGCTGTGTCTTCTACAACTGGTACTGATGATTTCAACTTTATTTCTTTTGTGGTTTATGGATGGACAGATCTTCATCATGATTATTACACCACACACAAGTAGGATTATCAGAAATGTGAAATCGGTATAGGTACAATTGTGTGACAATGTGACCTGTTCTGGCTCTTGTTAAAAATGTTTGAACATATCTGGGCAAGTTTTTGTACAAGGGACTGTTACCTGATTTGCGTTGTGTTTATTCATAATCAAATGAAAGTGAGAAATGTATTAATATTTTTTTATTCACTGTATTTCGGGGGTATTCTTGCACATTTCCTTCTCTGTCTCTAGAAACATGTACTAGATACAAATCGTTTACTTCAAAGTGTTTAATACACAAAAGAATGCTCTGTTAGCGTGAAGACATTTCGTGATATAGCTACGAGTAGCTTCTAACCACGTAACTTATCCTTTTCAATTAGAAATTTGAGAACTGTAACATAGCACTCACTTATAGCACTCCGATAATAGCTGGTACACAACATTTAGGAGCCATCTAAAAATAAAAGAATATGGATAAATCAATTTTATTTTTTAAATAAAAGTCTAAACTCCCTTCATTTCAGCTCCCTGAATTCACTTCTCTTTGAAGTTGTAACTATATTAGAAGTAACCGTTACTACGTGCGTCATCTTTTGATTCCTTTTCAGACTTTACTTTTATGATTCACTTATTGTTAGTTTGGTGACGTACATGTTGTAATGCTACTGTCCGTCTGAGTGGTTATGTCACACTGTCGTCAAAACGTGAGAATTCACACGACTGTTACTTAACGGGGCCCTTTTCTTTAAATTATTTTAAACAGTTACATAATACAACGTAAACTTTCAGTTCCGTACAGCAAATATTTGCAGAGAAGAGCCTAGCAGCTCATTGTCAACCACTAGCTTTTACACAGAGGACAGGAGAAACGAGTGGGACAAACCGGGATGCGACAGAACCACAGTCTAATATGTACAGTCACGAAGAATGCCGGCCCGGATGGCTCAAGCTGTAGGGGCACGGCATGTCCCTATCACTTGGTCCGAAGGGTTGTGGGTTCGAGTCCCGCCTCGGGCATGGGTGTTGTGTTTGTATTAGTATAAGTAAAACAAGGAAAGAAATGAAAAACGAAAACAGAAAACAAAATAGATAACTTTGGTAAACGGCCTCTGGCCTGTCAAAAAAAAAAAAAAAAAAAAAAGCTTGAATTTTGAGGGTACCAGTAACAATAGACTGTTCCGGTACTATTTCGCATTGTCTGTAACGAGGGTTTAGTAGCGATCCTAGTGGTCAGCAACTATCTATGGATGCATATTTACTACATATTGAGCTTCGCGACTGTATATCGTCGTTGTTCCTGCAATAAGTCTATGTGCAAAATGTAAAATTGTTCAGTAGGAAGGAAAACACATTTATTCATTCTATGACAATAGTACATAGGAGACTGTGAATTCTTACATTTTCGAAAGAAAGAAATATAATTACATATAGGAGATTTTATTATTTACTCTCTCACTATTTAAGTTATTTAAAAGAGCAAAAATCTGAAAATCGATAAATATGTCAGATAGGGGTTATTGCAGGAACAACGACGATATACTAGACTGTGACATAACCATTCTGCTGGACAGTACGGTACCTATTTATCCTCTTCATAGTTAGCAATCACTGTATTACGAAGATTTCAACTAAGAACTACACTGTCTTTTAGCTCGACATAGAACAACTGCAGGCAAGCTGGCAAAGCCGAGGATGGTGGACGCTGCCACCCAGGCCTCGAGCAGCTACTTCGAGGGAGTCAACAGGCGGTACGCCGAGTGGGAGAAGTACGTCAGGCACGAGGGGCTGCAGAGGCTACAGGAGGTGGAGACTTGTCTTTATAACTTCCAGTTCGATAGACGGCAAGGTACAGTAACTGTTTATAAGCTGGCGCCAGCGTTTTTGGCGTGTATAATAGATATATAGTGCCCTGTTTGCGAGCATGTTAATAGTGCAGCTGAGAATGGTACCACTTCCTACACACGTGACATCAGCCATATGCCAAACACAGTTGTCAGACTGACTGCGGCAAATGTGAAACACTCGCACTTAACGTTCCCATTACTTATTTCACACGCCAAAAACGGTGAAGCGGACTGTACATCTTGAAGTAGTGAACCTTTCAGCTATGCACAAGTAGAGTCCGTGGATTTCCAGAGTAGCGCAATCAGCTAGTTGGCCGCCATTGTTATTCCATTTCAACATGCTTGGGATAGGAATATTTAAAGTAGAACTCAATTTAGACCCATGTCCTTGGCTCTTAAAATAAAAAAAAATGATTCTGAAAGACTGCTTTCATTCCCTGCACTTTATTGTTCAACAGCGTGTGCTGGAATAGCAATAGCTAATTTGTCGGCATATCCGACACAAAAGGACTGCGGTACTCTGGATATCCACGGACTCTGTGCACAAGTTCAGGAGCCTTCTTACTGGTAGCGAATAGGGCATTTAACCAACGGTGTCTTTCAGTCAGTTCACACCAGTCGCCGGATTAACTTGTTGAATTTGTCGCAGTTCGTAGAACCTGTTCTTAAATGTCTGAAGTTAAAACAAATTAGGTACCAGATCGATTAGACAAGGATGCCCTGTTTCTATGGTTTTATTTGCCCTTGCACTAAATCCGCTCCTATATTTATTACATGAAAAACTTTCAGGATATAGGATTGGGAATGCTAGGCTAGATGCTGCAGCATATGCTGATGATGTCAGTGTAATTATAAATAATGGAAATGATGAAATTAAATTGGGGGAAGTATTACACCCTTTTGCGGCAGTATCAGGGTTAGAAATCAATAAAAGAAAATCGACTGCCTTGCCTATAGGGGTACGGACAGAGGAACCAAGTTTGAAACT
Source organism: Periplaneta americana (assembly GCF_040183065.1). Classification (NCBI taxonomy): domain Eukaryota; kingdom Metazoa; phylum Arthropoda; class Insecta; order Blattodea; family Blattidae; genus Periplaneta; species Periplaneta americana. The sequence goes on along the minus strand of NC_091131.1, from coordinate 152,604,232 downwards.
ATAAAAATTGTAGATCAACAAAAAATACTGGGAATATTATCATCGCCTTCCCAATACTATGCAGAATATAAATTAGAGTAAGGTTGTCCGAAAAATAAAAGACTTACATTGACATATAAATGGAGGGATTTCTGTCTCTGTGAAAGAGTATGGTTTATTCATACATTTATATTATCTGCCTTATGGTATCTGGCGCAAGTATTTCCAATTACGGTGAGTCATAGCAGACAAATCACAAGTGTCATGTTATGGTATTTATGGAAAGAATGTATATTTAAGGTACTATTATCCACCTTGTATCGTGCTCCTGACGAATGTAACTACAAAATGTACTACGTTATTTCTTTATCGAAATCAGATTCTTCAAAATATCAGCGGTGTGGTTTCAACAGTTGAGACAAAAGGTTGACCTTAGGAATCCACTTGATTTACGAAAAATACCTTCCATGTTGAAATATTTAAGAATCAAGCACTGCAGATTAATGATGACAAGTGAGCTAAATATGTACCTTGTCTTCCATATCTCAGTGAAAAATATGGCATTTCGCTTTACAACTGGGATGTTGCAGGCTTACTATTTGGAGCGAGGGGTTGTTTACCAAAATTTACATGTAATATTCTTAAATCCTTTAAAATTCCCTTTTATGAGGTTCAGAAGATTGTAATGGAAATTCTGAAGGCCTCTCTTCAAATTTTAGACTATCATCTATATATTAACACATAAATTTTTGTTTTAATGTACAAATCTAATCCATATTTTGCACGTTTCATTTCCCTTTATCTTTTATGTTTGTTAACCCTTAAAAGCCTGAATTATTTTTCGTCAAGTTTTTCGTATATTTCATTATAGACTAATTAAATGGATGTAATTGAACACAACAATGCCTTTGTTTTCTATTGTTGAAGCGAATATGTGGAATTACAGGGCATTACCATATGGTAACGCTAGGTCATTATGTTGTCAAATCTTAAAGAATGAGTTATTGCCTTATAATGACATCTTTCAAGCAATTTATTGAACTTAACTGAACTTTCGCATACAAATAATTATATTCATCAGTCATTCAGTGTTCTCCTCAAGGTCAGATCTTTCACTGCAAACCCAGCATTCTGCAATGTTTCCTATCTTCCGCCTTCCTGTTTGTCTTCTCATATGATCCATATATCTTCATGTCGTCTATCATCTGATATCTTCTTCTGCTCCCAACTCTTCACCATTCACTCCCGTTCACCATTCCTTCCAGTGCATTCTTCAGTAGGCAGTATCTTCTCATCCAGTGACCCAACGAATTCCTTTTCCTCTTCCTAATCAGTTTCAGCATAATTCTTTCTTTACCCACTCTTTCCAACACGGCTTCATTTCTTATTGTCTGTCCACTTAACACGTTCCATTTTTCTCCTTATCCACATTTCAAATGCATCTATTCGTTTCTCTTCACTTCATCGTAATGTCCACGTTTCTGCCCCACACAATACCACACCCCATACAAATAATACAAAAAATACAAAAATAAGAAAATTACTTTCACAATACCTGAACAAATATACATAATAGAATTATTGTCGCAATATACTCGTATGAACAAAACACATTTTCGTAACATAACGTTTTACATAAATTTTCTGTGTGATTTTCAGATATTTCGGTAGTAAGGTAAAACATTTCTTATGATATGACAAAAAAAAAACATGGGCTGCAGAGACCTACATCTAATTTTGAGAAAGCTGTATGCCAGAAGAGCATTTTCACTAGCACATCGCTGTCTTTTCTCTCTGGATATCTGAATCACTGATGTTCCATTCCATTGTATCTTACATAATCAAATGTTCTGCGAGTGACATCCAGAAAGTGAGTTTATTCGGAGCCTTTACAAAAACAAAACACAATTTCTTGAAAAGATTTATTGGAAAAGATACAGCAATTGTTGAACTATTTTTAAACATATTTCCCACCGGAACTGAGAAATTTGTCACACCGTGATATCAACTTTTGTCCCTCGTAGAAGTCTCCCGCCTGGAATCGGAACCAGTGTGTGACAGTCGTTTGCACCTCTCTGTTGATCCCACGATATCAAAAAGTCTCAATTCAGGTGGAAATATGTTGAAAAAAATAGCTCAACAATTCCTGTATCTGTTCGAATAAATCTTCCCATAAAATTAAATTTTATTTCTGCAAACGGCCCCAGGGAAACTCACTTTTTGGACACGTCTCGTAGCTCCAATATCGCTGTATTTGGTAGTAGATGGTCACCCCTTGCCTTTTGGGGTGCTCCCGACTTCTTCAAATCTTCCATTTGAATTCTAATTCATTCAATGGTGAGCCAGGTCTTCTACTTGGCTGCCAAGCATTTTGTATAGCTACATCTAAGAACCATGTGAAAATGGACTAAAACAGATTTACACAGATAAAGCGAATTTTTATAAAGAAAACAAAATTTGTCACATCTCTGTCTTTAAAAGTCACTCTCTGGAGAAATCGATTGAACTGTTATAACATACTATTTTATCCACTTACGTTTCCCTGATGGCACCATTTCCATACATTGCAATGTTGACGGTATCATTCCCTTTCTACCACAGATGACTTTTCAACTTCCTCTTCTTCTATATAAGGAATATCGTCTGGTCCACCTGTTCTGTCGCTATTAAAAAAATAACCCCAGCTTCAGTACTTAGTTTCCTTCCACTTATGTTGTTGAACGTGTCACCCTCTACATCAGCAGAGTTCTCGTCAGATACAAAATTGGGCTTTGGTGGCTGTATGTAGAATGCTCTAATTTTTAGTTTTCTAATTCCAAAAGTGTCTCATGCACTTTCACGCACCTGTTTGTAACTTACATTTTGTTACTTGTACTTTCTTGCAACTCCTCCATCTTACTGTTAGTAGCAAGAGAGCACAAAGAATAAGTGACAACATATTAGCCTAGCATTACCATATGGTAACGTATAAAACAATGTATTATATCCACAACAATGTTATGGATTGTAAACTTGTGCTTGATGTACACGAATACTCAATCAACAATAAGTAAAATACCACAACAAACATTACAATCAAGTTCATCAAAGTAACAAATAAATTATCTTACTTCTTGTTACTCTCCAAAATTGCTGCTGAGAAAGCAACATCTAAATCGCGCAGCTGCTCTTGCCCAACTGGTATAATAAAGTTGTGATTTCATAATGTAATAAGAAAGAACCAATCATGTAGCTTGGATTCACAAAGAAAAATTCCAGTTTTATTAATTAAGGACGGGTATGAAGCAAGTTATATTGCTTTCTGCACTGCGTTACCATATGGTAACGCTAGGTTAAAATGGGTTAATTCCGGATCCCAGTGGTCAACCTCACTTGAGGTCGGATGATTTTAAATCTTAGTAGCATCTAGGGAGTTACATAAATATATTGGATGTGGAAAATGTTTGTCTTACAAAAAAGGAAAATCTATGGATACCTACAACAATATGGGGAGTTGGTAACAATGGAGGTAGTCAACATCCTTCCTGTCGGAGTTAATCTAGTGCAAATCTGGGAAAATATTACTAATAAAATACTAGCTGCTCCGATCAAATCATCGTGGTACTTAGTTATTCACGATTCAATAGCCACTAGATACAGGCGTTATCGGATAAAACTGTTAAATGATCCAAATTGCGAGTTTTGTGGCGAACCTGAAATTCTGGCTCACATTTTGGGACGATGCACCAGAACACAGGCTATTTGGCGGTGTATGGAATTCTATTTACAGGGATTGAAGATTGATCGATACCCGTGGTTTATTCCTTATATCCTAACGAGGCCAGATTTTGAATTAGTTTCTAAGTTTAAACAGAATGCTTGTGTGTGGATTCTCGGAAACACGGTGCATTATATCTTACAAAATGAAGGATGTGATTGTACCTGAATCATAAAAAGATTCACATAAGAATGAGCAAGAACAACGCAAGAATATTGTACAATATCTTTTCTGTATATAAACAAAGAGGGGAAAGTTGCAACAAACTTGTATCATAGCCCAGTATTAGTTTGTATGTAAATACCCTATGTATGTATATGATGTACATAGTATGTTTGTATGTATGTATATGATGTGTGTTGTAAGTAAGGTAATGTAGCAGCATTATGTAAATAAAGTATTTAATATATGAGTAGCTTAGTATCAAAGACGGACATCTGACCTCAATCGAAATTTAGATAGCTGTGGTTTTTTTATACAATTGTTCATGCTCTTTCCAGTAATAGTGAAACCATATGCAAACTTTAACACTACATTTATAAAATAAATTGTGTTAAATATTACAAAGAACACTGTGAATTAAAAAATTGCCTCTAGGTCAAAATTATGGAGACGACAGATGTCCGTCTTTGATATTAAGCCTCACATATATCGTCGCTTTGGTAGTGAATGGTTCTATTCCACAGTGAGCAAGTTTCGAGATAAAGCGATTTGAAATTTTTGTGCAATCAGAAAAACTACATTATTTAACATTGTGAGAGTAAATTGGAAATTCAAATGGATTTTATGTTCTCATACAATTAAGAAGAATACTGTACTATGTTTAATTTATTTAAAATATATTAATTTCAAACTTATATTTTATATTGTGGCTTAGAACCTTTCACCATATTTAGGAATGAGGAATTAACTAACTTAAAGTGATGAAAGGACATAACCCAAATATGATAATACGAAACAAAAATATTGTAGATGATGCTAAACACATGTATTTTATTAAAAAAATTACCAATTACGGAAAAATCAGTATATTAATCCTTTCTTGCCACAATTTTTATTTGCAGCACAAGACAAAAAACCTTTCTATGTAATATTATTCAAGGGATCCTCAATCTCATTTATGGCCTAATATTAAATTAATGTCAAATATCTTCAGCTAGTATAGAAATGTTTCCAAATTAAAAATTTACACTGATATTATAGGCCTAGATACTATACTTTTAAAATTAGGATAAACTGTTTTTGAAAAAGTGATGTACACAGGCGTGAAAGGGTTAATACTATATTGAACAAATAATACAAAGCATTAATTATGTATAAGTCATCTGATGATGTTGCTGTAGTAGATGTTGCATCCTTCGGTATTAACCCTTTCCAGCCCAAATTAAATTGAAAAAAAAAAAAAATATTTTGACATGAAGGAAAAAGCTGCCCGATAGTGTTTTGTTTTGGGATTTCAGAGGTGCTAGCTATCTTAATAATAACTAAGAATATGGCTATGATAACATATGGAGTCATTTGGCATTTTACATGCATTCTCAGAGCAGGTAAAGTGTATGATGCCATACAGAATCATTGGGCTGGAAAGGGTTAAGGATTAATAAAATTAATGATATGGTTTTGGGATGCTATTCCTTTTCTCAATTGGCAAGATTCTGAGTAGAGTATGCTGATATCACTCGTAAAAAAATCTGTTTCTCTTCGTTTAAGTATCTTTTTCACTGTGATGGTTCGAAATTTCAGGTCACTCAATCTTTCTTTGAAAATTATGCGGGTTGAATTTCCTTTTCTGTATTGCAACCATTTTACCTTCAATCAGTTTAGGGTACCTCCATCCTCATAGTACTTGTTCTTATTAGTTATCAGTCGAACAGAAAAGGTCTTAAAATCAAAGAAATCAGCAAAGTCCATTTCAACTACCCCACAGAAAAGATTTTGTGTTTTGGCCGTTCGGGCAATAGTAAGCTATACCATCTATCTGGGGTAAAAATATCGATCGTGTCTTCTCTAATTTCAATGGCAAAATGGACACTATCACATTCCATTTCAGAATGACTAGAGTCCATAAATTTTTGGTTAATCACGTTAATAGGTAACATCGTAACAGCACACAGAAACATAGCCACATTTATACGGTTACGATTTTGTCCTGATGCTGTATCCGAATAGTCACTTCTTGTACTGCTGGTTGAATATTTCTTAAAGGTTCCCAAAGACACGTTGCTCTTTCTGAAGACCTTTTTGATCCAACACCTTCATGCCGCATAAAATTTACAGCCTCAGAGTTACCCAAATTATATGTAGTGAAATTAAAAATTTTCAATATCTGTTAGTAATATAATTTTCCAATATTCAACACTGGTGTGACAAGCATTTTTTACATATACATTGTGAAACAGGAAAATGAATTTTCAGATTTAGCTCTTCTCTCATTAGCTTCTTTATATTCACTTGCTTCCTGTTTTCTAGCCACATTCAGATCCATTTTTTTCCTGAAGTTCTTGTTTCCCTGCCTCATCTTTGTTATTAAAAAGCATACATAAATCACATTAATGTTTTTTCGGCCTGTGAAAACCATAATTAAATTCAGTGGTGAATTTCTTTATAATAACTGGCCTGCACACTATTCTCTATAGACACTGTATAGCCTGTTTTCGGATAAGCCAGAAGCAAGTTACTTCATTTTAGTAGAACTTCGGCAGTAATGTGAAGATAATACTGGTAGCGCCTTTATATTAGGCCTAGTATGTTTTTCGCACTCTCTGTTTCCTTGTGTGGTAGGGATTTCTTGCCTCTACTGTACCGGTATTTCTAATTTGTTTTGAACATTACGTTTCCATTTTGTCGCATTTAGTTTCCTTTTCTTAGTTAAATTGCTGTCCTCTGTTCTGTCTTGATTCCTCTCACTTATCTGATTGTTCCTCAACTTGTTCTGTTATCTTCTGTCCATCAGTGTGTGCTGGTGATTGTAAATTATCTTCAGAAGTTGTTTCTTTATCCTCCCCTTCTGGATGGCATGTGCGATCATTGTCACTAATATCCCCAAATAATTCATCACTACTGTTTTCAAAGTCTGAATTTATGTCAGTTTTACTAGAAGTTGATTTTGATGGCTCAGTACACAAAAATTAATTAAACAGTGCTGCCGTAAGTTCAAATTCCTAAGCTCCCAGAAATTAAAAATAAAATAATTTAAGCATTTTATGTGGTTTAAATCTCTTCACAATTCAGCACCTTTCGAGCATTCCTGTTCAAATGAAATCATGAATGGATGTAAGACACTTGCAGGTGGATTAAGACCCTTCACAACCGAACAAACGTTCCAGCATTTTTCCTTTCAATGGAACTGTGAATGGATGTAAGGCACTTAAGTCTATTCACAACTCAGTAATTTGTGGTATAGGGCTTTTCACAAAATTCAAATATCTCTTCATTTTTAAAACTAATTGCATATTACCTTTAACTAATGTAAAATTTAGACTTCTTAGACTGCATAAATGGTTTTAAGTCAAAAATCAAAATTTTATGGGTTAGGACCCTTCACCACCAAAGCGACGATATATATATATATATATATATATATATATATATATATATATATATATATATCAACTATAATAATATTTACAAAATCAAAATTCATACTGTTATCACATCAATTTACATTACTTTCACACTGTTCACTAAAAACACCCGAGACAAATCAAAGGACAAGTATGACACTATCGTGTTCAGCGCTCTGTTTCTGCCAGTAACATGGAGGCGTAAACATGCGCAGACTGGTTTCAATTTTGGACAGCACATCAGCGCTCTGTGTGAGTCTAGTACATTATATAACGTCTTTGGTAGGGACCGGTCGTTGAGTGTCATGTGGTTAGGGCGGTGCACGTAGGGGATCCTGTGGCACGCAACTCATTCCATATCGAGGGTTAGCGCAATAGATCTTAATAGGTCGCAGTGCTGGGCCATCCATACCTCCTCAGTTAAATCCATTCAATTCCTAATCATTGTTTCTTATCCAAGTGTCCAGGCAGTCAGAACAGGAATACAATATCGACGGCCCAGTTCGAAAGGAAAACAACTCAAAATTTAAAGTTTTGGGAAACCTGCATTTTGAAGCTTTATGTTGCTGTGAAATATCAAAGGATTGTTGAACTTAATCCAAATTCTAATCATGTTTTATAAAGTAGTGTGTCTTAATTGGATTTTTTGCAGCAACATGAAGCTTTAAAATCCAGTTTTCTCTCAAAACTTTAAATTTTGAGTTGTTTCCCTTTTCAACTGGCCCGTCGATATGTTTGCAGGTTTGAAACCCATCTGCAATTACTTTGGCAGTCGTCTACCAAAACCCCTTTCCCTTTAAGTGCCATTACCGCATAAACAACAATGAACCATAGTTCATTATTCAAAAACATAATTTAAAGAAATAAATAGACTTTAAACTATAAAATACACTATTAAGCACATTAATAAGATACTTCGTTTTCCTCTTTTAATACTTCTCCCACAATTTTTTATTCCATTTGAATGAAATTGATTTTATTTTTGTTCATTAAAAGTATTCACAATTCAGAATGGTTTATGATCACTGGGTCGGTAGTAGTCAGTATCATTTAAGCCGCGCTTATGTTTGAGTCTAAATCTCAGACAGAAATCAGTGTAGTGCACTGAAATGTGAGAGTTCCGTCAAGTCTTTTAAAGGCTTGCTTTTTTTAAGAACCGACGCATGCGAGGTGCGAGGTTCGTTTGGTACAAATCCACACTACACGAGCAATAGTGTGTGGTTTGTAAAGCTAACAAGCATACATTCTAATGGGGGCAGATAAAAAAGTTATTTTTTTTCTTCCACTATGTTAATGTCAAAAGAAGTGATTATACATATTTTGGCCACTCGACTGCAATTACGAGGCCGTCCAGAAACTGATTTTCTCTGGAGTCGCTTACAGAAAACAAGCACAATTGCATGGAAAGATTTATTAAAACAGATACAACAATTGTTGCGCTATTTGTCAACACATCCCTCACTCGAGTTGAGACATTCGTCATACCATGGGCTCAATTTTTATATTCTTGCATCGTAGAAGTCAGACGCCTGGGATTGGAACCAGCGTTTGACAGCCGTCTGTAGCCTACCTCTCTGTCGATACCATTATAAGACAAATGTTTCATTTCCGATGAGGAATATGTTGAAAAATAGCTCAACAATTGCTGTGTCTGTTCCAATAAATTTTCCCAATGAAATTGTGTTTTTTTTTCTGTTAACGGCTCCTGGCGAATTGATTTTTTTACGGCCCTCGTAATTGCGGTCGAATGGCCAAAATTTATATAAGCACTTCTTTTGATATTAGTAACATGGTGGAGGGGGAAAAAATAACTTTTTTATCTGCCCCCATCAGAATGTTTGTCTGTAAGAGGTGCGCGGTCTGCGCACCGCACTTTCTCAGATACCCAAGGACAGGTATATCAGTGCAAATCCAGCATGCCCCAATATTTCCTATTTCCCGCCTTCTTCTGAGTTTCTGCATATGATCCACATATCTTAATGTTACCTATCATCTGATATCTTTCTCTGCACCGAAGTTTTCTACCGTTCACCATTCCTTCCAGTACATCCTTCACTCTTCAGTAAGTGATTTCTTCTCAGCCAGTGATCCGGCCAATTTCTTTTTCTCATTCTGACCAGTTTCAGCATTATTCTTCCTTCACCCACTCTTTCCAGCACAACTTCATTTCTTATTCTGTCTGTTCATTCCATATCCACATTTCAAATGCTTCTAGTCGTTTCTCTTCACTTCGTCGTAATTCTAAAATCTATACCCCTTACATTGGCATATCCCACACAAAGCACTTCACTAGTCTCCTCCTTAGTTCTTTTCCGCATGTCCGCAGAAGATGCTCCTTTTTATATCAAAAGCTTTCTTTGCCATAACTTTAACTTCCCTGGCAGCAGCTCATGTTATTGTAGGGCCGCGTTCAGTAGCGAAATGGACTCCCAAGTCCTGGTTATGACGTAATCGCGATAAGCAAGATGTGTTGACAGCATTCTACCATAGTTAGTATAGTCGGAGGCACCGATTTCGGCAGATGACCTCGATGACATTTCCAATAGGCGAGCCAATATTGTTTGTGTAAGCTGCGAGAATGAGATGCGATAACATTCTGAGTCGTTCATATTTTCATAACAGCAGCTCATATCAATTATCCTTATTATGAAACACACCACGGTACAGTCGGACTCAAATAATACCTTTAATAAATGTAAATGACTTCCGCTCGCAATGATTTTACAATACGTCTCCTACATTTTCTAAATTAAATTAATTCTTAATTAAAAGGGAAAAGCATTGCATTGCGCACATATATATATATATATATATATATATATATATGTGTATATATATATGTATATATAGGCATATATATATATATATATATATATATATATATAATCTAGGGATCGTCTACTGGTGGTGCGACAATTCAAGTTAATAAAATTACGATTCTTCTTAATAATCAAAATATAATTTGGTTAATTGGGTAAAATTGCATGCTGCGGAAGTTAGATTTATATAAGAGTATATAATAAATAGGATTGTAATGGATAGTACAATGACAATAATTTCTTCACTCGCACATTGTGAATAGAACAGAGAAGAAAGCATTTTAAAATATTCGAAATCGTACAAAATATCGGAGAAACCAATTTTCCCTGCACAAATTGCACCAATTGAAAAATATAATTACCATTCACAATAAATACTGTATTTTATGGATTCTAAAAAGTAGTTTATTAATCTAGAGGTATTGGCTGATGACTATACTAAATTCCAGCACAACATTCATTCGGAATATGTAGAAAATACACTTTGGATTTTACTAAATGTATAGGCCTACTATCAAAAGGTGTTACATACCCCCTTAAATACTGTACATGTGTTACCTGTGCGATATCCGATGTTTAATTTTTTCTAATATAAGTCATAGTACTGAAACTGCCATATTGAATTCGCACAAATTGTATTATTCGTAATTTTCGTCTCGAAAACCCCTAAGATATCTAATTCAATTTTTCACCCATTTTTTTCCCACTCCACCACTTTAGGGACAAGGTCGGACTAAATAATACCTTATTCGTATTCTGTGATCGCAAAAATCCCCAGATATCGACTTTAATCGAGATCGGATGATATGAGATTTCTCACTCCCTTCTGCCTTTTCATCAGTACCTTAGGATATAGTATTTTAAAAATCTAAGAATATTTAACCAATATTGTAGAGTGTAACCTTCATTTTAAATTTTACGTCTCTAGTTAAATATAGTTTAGTGAATTTTTAAATTCGTCGACTTCTTTCTCTCTCCTCTCTGCTCGGAAGTAAAAAAAAAAAAAAAAAAAAAAAAAAAAAACTGAAGTTATTTCAAGGGAGTAGCCTACATGAAATTGAATTTTTTTACTTTCCGTATACATTCTAGAAACAATTCTGAAAGATGAGATGAATAGTCTAACCCAATTTTATGAGTGAATCTTTGTTTTAAATTTAAAGGCTGCACGTCTGCTGGTTAAAAAAAATAAATCGGTATAATTATTTTGATCATTACTGCCTCCCATTTTCCATCCCTTAATGTTCGTATTTCATAAAACTCAGTCTTATCTATTGACTAAGGATTAACATATTTCCATATATACATATATATATATATATATATATATATATATATATAAAACAGATTATATTTCCATTTCGTACAATATTCTGGTCACGAGACATAATCATATACTTTGTCTTTTCGGGATTTACTACCAAACCTATCGCTTTATTTGCTTCAAGAAAAATTTCCGTGTTTTCCCTAATCGTTTGTGGAGTTTTTCCTAACACATTCAAGTCATCCGCATAGACAAAAAGCTGATGTAACCCGTTCAATTCCAAACCCTCTCTGTTATCCTGAATTTTCCTAATGGCATATTCTAGAGCGAAGTTAAAAAGTAAAGGTGATAGTGCATCTCCTTGCTTTAGCCCGAAGTGAATTCGAAAAGCATCAGACAGAAACTGGCGTATACGGACTCTGCTGTAAGTTTCATTGAGACACGTTTTAATTAATCGAACAAGTTTCTTGGGAATACCAAAGACACATATAGGCTACTGTAATATTTGTTTAGTTTTTGGAGGTGACTGTCCAGAGTGCACAAATACTTGGGCGTGCATGTTTACTCTTATGTCCTACCCATTCCACTGCGACAGAGATAACAGCCGATCTTGCAGCGGTGAGGAACTCGCTCTCCAGTTCACATTATGAAAATCCATCTGCCAAAATCCCTGGCGCGACCTATACTAGCGTACAAGAAACATTTGCTCTACATCCGCAGTACAGGTATATTGGAATTCCATTAAAGAGACCACGGATGCAGCGGCAAGCGTTTATTTATAATTATAAGCTCATTGTCGAAAGAGATGTGTACTGCACACATTCCTCGCGACGTTATTGAACTTTGAGTAATGAAAAATACAAATATAGACATAGACTACCCACCTTGAGTATGAATTAGCAATTAAATGCCGATTTTTACATTCTGGAAAATTATTTATTTGTAAGCTTAGTATTCCTGCTACCAAAAGACTCAAGTTGCGGGTAAATAGTCTATATAGTAGGTGGAACCCAGGTGATGCAGCAGAGAAAGAGACAGACGAACATGTTCTTACTGCATATTCGTAGAGTACATCCAACCTGAAATAAAAGTAGAGCAACTACTGATTTTATAATTTAACGGCGCAACAGCCTGAAGTTGGCAGGGCCTACCTGCGTGACAAACATTTTTTGTTCATAAAGTATGGGTACAAAGTGCTGACGGAGTTGGGGCTCAATTGGAATATTTTCCTTCGTATACTTTTCTAGAAATTCTCTAAAGTGTTTAGTGTTCAATTTATTAAGCGGTATATTAACATTGACCACAATGGCACATAGATCCCTGCAAAACATGGATTTCTTATCGTACTCTCTCTCAGATGGTACTGCTTGTTTTGAGTTACAGTCAACCATATTTCTATTCCTTTTTGTATTGCAGTGTCTTTCAATGCACTGTTTTCTTGTAACTTTTATATCTACTTTGCACAACTTACATGTAATGTAAATTATTATTGGCTCCGAACTCCTGAATTAAGTCCTCCAGCCTTTCGTACTTCGAACTTTTTGTCTTCGGCATTTTACTTCGTCACAAATACAAATGTTACCGGTACGTTAAGTAAATAATATGACTTTTAGATTTCACTGGTTTAAAGCACTCACTATAACTGTGTTCCGTGTATTTGTACAATTAAACCTCACTATATAGTGTTTACTTTCACGTAATAATTAGACTGGCTGAGGTTAAGGACTCTGCGTGAAAAATGTTTAATCTCATGGCTAGAAGCCAGAAATTGAATTGGATACAGATTCTGATGTTTCCAGTGTTCTCTCCATATCTACAGACAGTGAGTCAGATATGGAAAAGAGGACGAAATCTGTTAAATGAATGCTAAAGGCACGTAGTTATGTGGTAGTTACTTATGAGGAGGAATTGTGGCCAGGGAAAGTTTTTAAAGTGAAGAACAATGGAGCTATTATGCAAATCTAATCTTTCAGGTGAAGCTCCCTGTAAAGCAGATTTGAATAATTTCAAGGGAAAAATTGTTCCGGGGCCGGGTATCGATCCCGGGACCTCTGGTTGAACGTACCAGCGCTCTACCCCTGAGCTACCCGGGAACTCCACCCGACACCGCTTCAACTTTTCCCGTTATATCCACACAACTCGCGTGGGCTGACGAAACGCCAGAGACCCACAACGAGTGCACACAATCTCTGTGTGACTTGGAATTGTGGTTTCCTGTTAACGTACACAGTAACGTATATATTATGCAAATCTAATCTTTCAGGTGAAGCTCCCTGTAAAGCAGATTTGAATAATTTCAAGGGAAAAATTGTTCCGGGGCCGGGTATCGATCCCGGGACCTCTGGTTGAACGTACCAGCGCTCTACCCCTGAGCTACCCGGGAAATTATTCAAATGGAGCTATTGTTTCATGTATGGCAAGAAGCGACAATTAAACTGGAGGTGGACAGAAGTGGAAGACATTTTATTTTATGGAAATGAAAACATAATAAAACAAATTGAAGACCCCAAATGCGTCTCTAAAAAGAGAGGTCTATTTTCAATTTCAGAATTACAAGAGAAGTGGGTATTCAAAGGATCAGAATAGGCCTATTAAATGTAGTTATCAGTATGGTCAGTATGCCACTTGATACTTTGGTTGTGATATATTGTATAGGCCTACATCTCCATGTAAGGTGTAGTGCCCAATGTTCGTCCCCTTGCCTAAATTTGTCCCCCTGGTTTTCCCCTATAATGTGTCGCACCCTGTGGTTGTGAGTAGAAACCATCCCTTCAATTGGAGCGAGTTTTATTGTCTGTTTCGCTGATATTTAAGGGTGCTATTCATAGATATTTCGCAGCACGCGCTACGAGCGTACTAAGCTAGCCCCGGCTATCCACTGGTTACTTGTACAGAATTCAAATCATATCCTATCGCTAACACTGGTTTATGAATACGAAAAACGATGATCATCCACCGGAAACCCGCGCTAAATAATGTCTATGAATACGGCCCTAAGTTTTTAATAATCAGTGAAGTTGGAAAACTGTTCTTCTTATATATTCTCAGTAGTGCTTCACAGCCCAATGTACGTATTTCCGTAATATTTTTGCTTCTATATAGATTAAAGTGTGTATACAGTCAGCGAACCGGATATTGCAGCGTAGCTAGGACAAGATGCCGCTATACGTTTTTTGGTACACATATCTATATTTCGTCCTCCAAGGTCTGTCTAAATTTTGTCCCCGGGACAAAATTCAGAACTTTAATCCCATCTCTTGAATTTTAAGAAGATTGCTGTCATTTATATTTCAGGTCTGACTAAAACGCATTGAACTATTTAATCTCGGTGTAAAATGTTTTCAAATTGTTTAAAAATATCATACATCAAAGTTGTTTTTTTCCGAAATGTCATTAAAATATTACATATTTTCAATGATCATTAGTTATTAATAAAGGTGCTTTTGTCCTATTTCTTTTAATTTCACTGTATTATTAACATAATTTCCACTGAATGTGTTAAAAAGCACAGGGGACGCAATGTAGACCACTTCATTGAAATGTCAAAAAATGCATCAATTTATTCTTCATGTTTTATATTCCATTTCTTTCCACATTTATGAATTTCGAATTCTGTACAGTACATTGTAGCTAAATGTTGAAGGATCTTAACTACAAATTTTCTAGTCATTAACTTTAATGACCAAACAAAAGCAAAAACCAAATGGAGCACGATAAATGGGCACCTTACATTATGCTCCTTTTTTTTTCTCTTGTACGGAGGAGGGGACCCGAAGGCTTACACTGCAGCCTTTAGGCTTATTGTGTTTACCACTCCTTTTCTTGTGAATGATTGGGAAGCCGAACGACCGCGCTCTTGTAATTATACTTAACGGGAAAAAGAATGGGCCGTCGACAATTTCCAAGTTCCAGATACATAACATTGCGCATGCTCGTCTTGTCAAAGCCGTAATTCACCAGGTAACACATAATAATTATTAATTTCTAGCAAAACATTAGGAGATTGCTATTTTCGTTCGCTAATTTGGATTCAGTGAGGTCGAATTATAAAAACTCACCTATTCTTATTCAGGGGAAAATTGAAAATTTGAAATTTATCGATCAATGATTCTCGAAATAATTATATTGCTGGAGATAAGAGTCGATCGATGCTACGATATTAGTTGCATTGTTCCGTTGCGTTTCCATGGAAATGTAAATAAGCACGAAGGGTGAAGCAAGTTATCTCAGTGAGAAGTGGGGAAAGGTTCCTTTCTTGGACGTGCGTATTGCATAACATGGCGATGAAGGGGGTAATCTGTGTGTCGTATGCAGGATGAAAAGTGGGCAGCAAGAATGTCAGTGGTTGCAGAACGCGACATTTTGAAGAGAGTAAAGCAGTATGTATTCAAAGTATGTATAGCCATGATCTGCTTATAAGAACTGATATATTGGAGTTTATTATTTTATTTGTGAGTTTCTAATGCAGATTTATATACTGATACTATTATTTTTAAACGTGTTTCAAGTGATAATGTTAGTAGCATAATTAACTCTTTATATTATGGATAAATCTTAAATTTACTTTTGGTCCTATTTGTTAACATTGTTTCTATGGACAAGAATCATACAATTTATTATGGATATAACTAATGAAATATTGTGGTCTTGTGGACAACTGTGTTATGCAAGAGTTTAATTCCTGCTATATCTCTTATGACTTTTGAAGATATTATCAATTTCTAGTGAATATTTCAGTTTTTTTTTAAAGTTTCAACTTGTGACTACATGTGTTTCTCATTTTAATATTTTATGTCTTTGGTTGAAATTTGTGATGGTTTTACGTGATTATGGATGATACTCCCACAACTTCAAATAGTATGCGCAATACAAGATCCTTCGTAAATTGTAAAATCTGTCATAAACAGTTCACAACCAGAGGAATTCATATTCACGTCAATCGATGTCATAATAACGACTCTTTATCCCAAGCTGTTTCTAATGAGGAAACTACTCTTAATACTCAAAATTCAGATAAAAATGTATCACCTAAGAATTTACGTAAATGTGAAATATGTGGCCGTCTTTTTAAAAGCGTTAACCGTCATATTAGTTAGATTAGTAGGCCTATTCACAAGCGGAGGAAATACATACAAACATAATGAAAACTGTCTACCGCGTTCACTGCGAAACTGTGGGCCCGGGTTCAAATGCTGCGTACTTTTCGACACTGGATCCCGGACTCATTTCACTTTCATTCAGACGCTTTATAACCATGGCAATTGATAAAGTTGTAAATAAACCACAAAAAAGAAGAAACTAATATAATATCGTAACTGTAAGCACGCCAACTGCTCTGCTCTAACAAGGGAAGGGTTTCGGCTCGAACAGTAATTTTTGGTTAAAAACTTGTACAGAGGCTTACCTCACAAGTCCGTAAAAGCATTCATTTGTGTAACTCTCCGTTTGGTTGGTATTGGTCAATACACTTCTTTAAAAATGTACATGAGGATTCTCTATAAAATGCATGAAACAGCATGGAGCAGAGCAATAAGCACAACACGCAGAAGCAACACCTGAACAATCTTCTGAACCACACTTCAGTGCTGAAAAATCAAATGCTAACTGAATTACATTTTTGAAGTCCGAGACTTATTCAGGATTCACGTAACCAGCTGACTGCCAGGAATACTGAAGCATAGGGCGATATACTGGAGCAGACAACTGGTTATGAATAACAGAGTGCATTTTCATAAGGAAATAGATATCCAGAGGCTAGAAATATTTAGTTTTTTTTTTTTTTCAGGTGGAATGATCATACATTCCATGTTTTAGCCTTGGAATGATTCATTTATTAAGGTTGTGTCCTTGTGCGCATTCAATGACTCACACAACAGTGTACATTTTTGATTAGCTGCAATATTTTCAGACAGAACGTTGGAGAAAAATGTTCTTAAATGGGCTTTAGACATTTTACCACTCGCACTAGCTTCTAGACTAGGCTAGGCTTACGGATAAGGTGTCCCATCCCCTTAACTTGTGCAGTGCTCTCCCCACCCGTCAACTTGTACAGTGCTCTAACAGACAAACCACACATTACACAAACGAATGGTTAAAAAAAAAAAAAAAAATGTTATGTTTTATTTAACGACGCTCGCAACTGCAGAGGTTATATCAGCGTCGCCGGATGTGCCGGAATTTTGTCCCGCAGGAGTTCTTTTACATGCCAGTAAATCTACTGACACGAGCCTGTCGCATTTAAGCACACTTAAATGCCATCGACCTGGCCCGGGATCGAACCCGCAACCTTGGGCATAGAAGGCCAGCGCTATACCAACTCGCCAACCAGGTCGACAACAAACGAATGGTTTTGGGAGCTTTACAGAGATGTAAAGATGGGCCTGTATACAAATTTTGGATACGAAATTCCTGTTCGAGTCGAAACCCTTCCCTTGTAAGAGGCATTCGGAGTTATAAGACACAGACTTCTTCATTAAGCTTATATCCTAATGATATAGCCTTCTAGCATTTAGTCATATATTACGTTCCTTTTATACTTACTTACTTACTTACTTACTGGCTTTTAAGGAACCCGTAGGTTCATTGCCGCCCTCACATAAGCCCGCCATTGGTCCCTATCCTGAGCAAGATTAATCCAGTCTCTACCATCATATCCTACCTCCCTCAAATCCATTTTAATATTATCTTCCCATCTACGTCTCGGCCTCCACAAAGGTCTTTTTCCCTCCGGCCTCCCAACTAACACTCTATATGCATTTCTGGATTCGCCCATACGTGCTACATGTCCTGCCCATCTCAAACGTCTGGATTTTATGGTCCTAATTATGTCAGGTGAAGTATACAATGCTTGCAGCTCTGCGTTGTGTAACTTTCTCCATTCTCCTGTAACTTCATCCCTCTTAGCCCCAAATATTTTCCTAAGAACCTTATTCTCAAACACCCTTAATCTCTGTTCCTCTCTCAAAGTGAGAGTCCAAGTTTCACAACCATACAGAACAACCGGTAATATAACTGTTTTATAAATTCTAACTTTCAGACTTTTTGACAGAAGACTAGATGACAAAAGCTTCTCAACCGAATAATAACAGGCATTTCCCATATTTATTCTGCGTTTAATTTCCTCCCGAGTGTCATTTAGATTTGTTACTGTTGCTCCAAGATATTTGAATTTTTCCACCTCTTCGAAGGATAAATCTCCAATTTTTATAGTTCCATTTCATACAATATTCTGGTCACGAGAGATAATCATATACTTAGTCTTTTCGAGATTTACTTCCAACCCTATCGCTCTACTTGCTTCAACAAGAATTTCCGCGTTTTCCCTAATTGTTTGTGAATTTTCTCCTAACATATTCACGTCATCCGCATAGACAAGAAGCTGATGAAACCTGTTCAATTCCAAACCCTCTGTGCTTTTATACCTTTCTTTTTTCATTCATTCATTCATTCATTCATTCATTCATTCATTCATTCATTTAGTGTTCTGCCCAAGGGCAGGTCTTTCACTGCAAACCCAGCTTTCTCCAGTCTTTCCTTTTTCTGCCTTCCTCTTTGTTTCCTCATATGATCTATATATCTTAATGTTGTCTATCATCTGATATGTTCTTCCATCCGGAACTCTTCTCCCGTTCACTCTTCCTTCTAGTGCAACTTTCAGTAGGCAGTTTCTTCTCAGCCAGTGACCCAAACAGTTCCTTTTCCTCTTCTTGATCAGTTTCAGCATCATTCTTTCTTCGCACACTCTTTCCAACACAGCTTCATTTCTTATTCTGTTTGTCCACTTCACACTTTCTATTCTTCTCCATATCCACATTTCAAATACTTCTATTCGTTTCCCTTCACTTCGTCGTAATGTCCATGTTTCTGGCCCATACAATGCCACACTCTACATAAAGCACATCACTAGTCTCTTCCTTATTTCATTTTCCAGAGGTCCACAGAAGATGCTCCTTTTCCTAATAAAAGCTTCCTTGGTCATTGCTATCCTCCTTCTGACTTCCTGTCAGCAGCTCATGTTATTGCTTGAAGTACACTCCAAGTATTTGAAGCTGTCCACTTGCTCTACTGTCTCATTTAGAATTCGAAAGTTTATCTTCTGTATTTTTCTTCCTATGACCATGCTCTTCGTCTTATTTGCATTTATTTTCATCCCATACTGCTCACAGCTGTTATTTACCCCAGTAGCATATCCTTTAGTACGATCATTTCCTCTTCTGCTAACAACGCCATATCATCAGCAAATCTTATGAACATTATTCTTCTTCTTCCTACTATCACTCCTCCCATGTTTTGAAAACAGTTCTTTACTAAATTCTCCAAGTAGATGTTGAACAGAGTAGGTGATGAAAGGCATCGTTGTCGTACTCCTCTTCCTATTTCACCTCCTTTTGACATTTCTTCTCCTATCCTGACTTTGACTTGTTTCATATAAAGATTGCGGAACAGTCTTCTCTCTTTATTAAAGGTAAAAAAGGGTAAAGGTATCCCCGTAACATGCCATGAAGGCACTTGGGGGGCATGGAGGTAGAGCCCCATGCTTTCCATGACCTCGACACTAGAATGAGGTGGTGTGGTCGGCACCACGCTCTGGCCGCCTTTTACCCCCGGGAAAGACCCGGTACTCAATTTTATAGGAGGCTGAGTGAACCTCGGGGCCGTTCTGAAAGTTTGGCAACGAGAAAAAATCCTGTCGCCACCTGGGATCGAACCCCGGACCTTCCAGTCCGTAGCCAGCTGCTCTACCAACTGAGCTACCCGGCCCTTCTCTCTTTATTAGTAATTAATATCGTCGTCGTTCCTCCAATAACTATTATGTGCAAAATATAAAATCTTTCAGTAGGAGGAAAAAACACATTTATTCATCCTATGGCAGCCGTACATAGGAGACTGTGAATTCTTACATTTTCGAAACAAAGAAATATACGGTAATTACATATAGGAGAATTTATTATTTGCTGTATCACTATTTAAGTTATTTAATAGAGCAAAAATCTGAAAATCGATAAATATGTCACACAGGAGTTATTTCTTTATTTGAATATAGGCCTACAATTTCTTGAACCCTGTTTTACCCGAAAGTACATTAGAGTTATAACTATAGCCTGAGTTTATATTATTATAATGAGAATTCATTTGACGTGGGTAACCCAGTCTTGCTACTTAAAATCAACATTATATATTTATATTAATTTGAATTAATTAAAAATTCTTAAATATATTACATTTAAATTACAAAACTGTTTACAAAAATGTAAATGTCTGACCAAAATAAATCTTTTGTTTTCGAATACTGGACAATGAAACAAAAGGTGATCCACAGTTTGCTGTTCCTCACAGATACATAAATAGCCATTGTCCTTATTTTAATTTAAATCGTTCTAGATAAAACCCAAATTTCCCATGACCCGTTAGTGATAGACTTATTGATATTAGCTCACAAAAGTACAAACTTAATAATTTAAAAAGTGATCTATATACAAAAGTAATACATAATAAATATACAATTTCCTAAACAAATTAATTTATCGCAAATCTCAGTAATTAATTGTTCAAACTTGCACTTACGTCTAGTTTTAGTGCATGTTTAAACCAATCGTGATAACTATTAAAACTTTAAAACTTATTTATCTGCTTCTTTTCACAATTCTCTACCATGAACATTTTTAAATTAATTTTTTCTTCATTTTTTTCTTTCTTTTTTACTTTAAACATCTAAATTTATTCTATAACTTCCACATTTATGTTTAACTATACGTTCACTTACGCCTATTAACTAATTCTTCCATGTCATCACACTGCATCCAGGTTAGCAGTTGTTGACATATAGCCAGCACACTGCAATAGCTGAATCGGTATTTCTCAGTGAGTACAGTAGGTCAGTCTACATGCTTGTCAGCAAGTTATTTGCTTATTTATACATCTTGCATCATACATGTAAACATACTTGACATATTAATTACGTAAATCAAATACAGAGCGATTTATATAGAACTGACACATTTCTTTCATTAATTGTTTCAAAACGAATTGTGCTAGCGACAAATTTTATACCTAAAATGTAGAGGAATTTTGGGAGATTATTTATCTCTATAGCAAATGTTGTCTGGCGTTGACAAATCCGGAGATCTCGGTGGATACAGGTTCCTGGAAATTATTCGGTCGTCACATAACCGGATAAATGGAACCATGCTTCATCTGTGAACCATGTGATGGACAGTATGGCAGGATTTTGCACAATGAACGTCTGAAACCAACGACAATAATTCAATCTTTCATCCTTATCTGGTTCCTGTAGCTGATGAACAACCGTAACCCTATATGGCTTTAGGCTGTCTGACACATTGAGTAGGTGTACCCTGTCTCCTGCGACAAACATCTTAATGATTTTTTGGGTGACTGCTCCAGTCGTGCTCTTACGTCAACAACAACCGTGGGAAGCCTAGATGAACGATGCTTGCCCTTTTCACTCAACAGAGATCCAGTTGTTTCCAATTTGTTTACCAGTCCCAGTATTGTGTTTCTTTTGGGAGGATTGCGAACACCAAATTCTCTCTGGTATGCCCTTTGAGTAGCTGTAATTGAATTCGTAATCCATTATTGCTTCACAAGGAAGAGTCGTTGATTTAATTTGTACTGCATTTTCACGTTGACACAAAATGTCGAAAACAGCTGCCAACAATAGGAATAAAACATAAACATCTGCGCATCTAGTGACTTATTGTCGTTGGTTTCAGACGTTCATTGTGCAAAATCCTGCCATATTGTCCATCACATGGTTCACAGATGAAGCATGGTTCCATTTATCCGGTTATGTGACGACCGAATAATTTCCAGGAACCTGTGGCCACCGAGATCTCCGGATTTGACAACGCCGGACAACATTTGCTATAGAGGTAAATAATCTCCCAAAATTCCTCTACATTTTAGGTATAATAAGTTGTCGCTAGCACAATTCGTTTTGAAACAATTAATGAAAGAAATGTGTCAGTTCTATATAAATCACTCTGTATCAATTACAGTTATGACATTCTTTTCCATGCTCACATTTTCGTTTAATACTATTCTACTTTTTATTAAATTTATCTTATGTGTAATCTTATTGAAATTTAAAATCTTGAAATATACGAATTAATTTGATGTTGTCTTTATAAACGAAGAATTTTACTACTAAATAAATCTTTCTTGTTCAGATTAATTTTTTTTTGGATTTTCTAATTATAGGAAAGTTAAGTTTTTGTTGTTGCCTACCTCTTAGTAAATAGTTTTGTTCAGTACTTCTATCATTATCTGTATTTGATTGTTCTAGTGTTTCTATATGGTCTTTTACCTCTAATTAAGTGATCGTCCTCAAGTTCATCTTCGTCGGTAGAATCCACCAACCTCATCAGTGTTGACGGTGTGTCACTAGCGCTCCTCGAACTACCCAAGGACTGTTGCACTATTTGAACATGATTTTCACTTTCACTGCACTTTTTGGAAGAACCACAGATGCTTCCCTAGTTGATATATTTGGCTTGAAAGGGTTTTTACCATTATCATTAAATTATTTATTATTTTTCTTGGGAGTTAGCACTTTCACTCGATCGCCTCTCAGTCTGTGTTACTGTCTCGCCAGCCGCCCCTTCTCTGGTTCCCGCATCTTCTTCCCTGCACGGTATTCTTTCTTCACTCTTGTTTCTTCTTGAGGGATTTGTGAAAGAATCGTTCTCAGTTTTTCTAAGGTAGTCTAGTATAGCGTTCACACTTATAAATTCACCATTTTTAACATTTATCTTATCGGATTGCTCATGCTTTCTTGCTCCGCTGCCATTCCGATTTGTACTCTCTAAGCTTCTATCTTTTCTGTTACGTGTTATACTACTTCTTCTGTTTCCCTGATGTGGAGATGCTGCTCTATTACTATTTGTATCACTATGTTTATTATTGTTTCTGCTGCAGCTACTAAGTATGTCCTCAATGTTATAATTATTCAAGATATCTGAGCCAATGATCTTTCCATTGATCTTGATTTTGTCTTTAATTAAGTTTGCTCTAAATCCTTTGCTTCGAGCTCCTTTTAGCAGTGGAATTAATTTTTTTCTTTTCTCTCTTATGTCTTTTGCGAAATCATTTTCTATGTAGATATTTGTGCCTATAAGTTGTCTCCTATTTGCAATGATATGCTCTTTAATGAAATAAAAGTTGAATTTAACTAGTATTGGTCTATTCTTTCCCTTCCCGACTCTATATGCGTTGCTTATTGCACTAATATCCACGTTTAGTTTGAAATATTTAGTTAATAATTGTAGCACTAGTAAACACGTATCGATTCCTGTTTCTTTAGTGTCCTCTTCAGCCTCGTAGATTACAATGTTATTGAGTCTACTATCACTTTCCCATTTTCTAATCATTGACTTTAGCGTAGCCTGCTCCTGGATAACCTCTTTTATCTTATTTTCCACATTCTTGTATCTGTTTACTAATTCCTCTATGTCATTAGAAACTTTATTTAGAAGAACACTTGTCTTTTGTCTATCTTCCCTTGCTTCCTTCATGTAGTTAATCCATTCGGTTTGAAACATCTTGCCATTATAGTCTGTTTCTTCTCTATTGCCAGGTCCCGGGTTTAGCTCCACATTTCCAATTATTAATAGTATTGATATAACAGCTGCTGTCATAAATATGATGTATCTGTCGGATACTGCCTCCTTTCCATTTTTTGTAGGGGAACTAGGCCTAAAATGACATAACTTAAGGAAATCTTGAAAAAAATATGTATTCTTACCAATTTGTTTTGGTCAATTATATATAACTGATACTACAACATTAATACATATATTAAGATCAACAGAAAGTGGAAAATATTGAAAATTTTTAACTGAAAGGTACATTTGAAAATAGACAAACTATGTCATTTTACCCAAGTTACTAGGATGAAATGACACACTTAAGTTAATTTTTACAAAGTTCACAAAAAATATGATTCTCTTAGATACACCTGCACATTCATTATGTGCCCATGAGAAACATTTCTTGCACTGTAGCCATGTTACTCTTGGTTTATATCAGCTGTAAAGGTCATTGCAGTAGAGACAAGGTGCATCGTCCTTATCATCACCATCGAAGTCACTCTCTTCATCTTGGTCCCCGTTGCTTAGATCAAACTGAAGTTGTGTTTTTCCTCTGTTTGCTGAACGCCTTTCTTCTACAGCTCTTCTTTCAGCTTCCTTTAATTTTAATTTGTTAATAAAAGAGTTGCTCGATTTGGGACCCTTCATGTGTTCTCTTTCTTCTCACCACAGATCTAGTCCCAGAGGGAATCGGGGAGATCTCTTGCGGTGTCACATGAGACCTCGTTTGTGACGCTTCCGCTGTTGGTGCAGTTGGTAGTGATGTCCCTATCATATGTTCTTTTGCATTTCTTGTTGTTGAACTGCTCTTCTCTGTTGCAACTTTTGGTCCGTCTGTAGGAACTGCATGCTTCAGAGGTCCATTTTAATTTGTTGTTGTTGAAATATTATTAACTGTTCATCTTCTGGTCTGTCTGTGGGCGCTGCAGGACTAACTAAGTGATCAGGAAATATGTCCGAATTGAGTGGACAAATTCCTGTTGAAGAAAATGCACTCAATGCATTGCTGATGGTTGCAGCTTTTCCATAGACTGCAGAAAATAAGTCCGCAATTTGAGATTGCGTGATCACCCTTCCAGGATGGTTCTTCAGCTACTTTGTAACGGCCTGATCATATGTTTTCAAAGGCCCAAAGAAAGAGACATCTAGTGGCTGGAGTCGGTGGGTGCAGTGAGGAGGGAAGGCTAACATGACATGTAATCACTGTTGCCAACTTCTGTGCACTTTAGAGCTGTAAATTCAAACTCATCTTACAGTGTTTTCACAAAAGCGCTTTTTGGTGAAGCAGTTGCAAGTAAACTTCACACTCGCCAAGCCTAGCTCATTCATCACAGGATAAATCGCAGTAACAAAACTCAATATATATAAATATTGAAAATATATTTATTTTAGAAAATTTAGGGATTTATTTATTTTAAAGAAATCCTCATCTCACCTATTTTAAAAAATAATCAATCAATGAGAGAGATGCCAGTATATATTACATAATTACACAGACGTAATCACTAATCAGCCATTGTAAACAAATTTTACACCAATTTTGCAATTCGCTAACGCCTATAACATATGGCTTCTCATTTCCAGTCAGAAAAATGTACTTGGGTACAGTGACATAGTATGTCATTTTAACCAAGTAGTTGGTATGTCATTTTACCTGGAATGAAGAAGAATAAGAAGCAGTGTTAGTATGACCTAACCTCTTTATGAATTTGGATGTTATAATGCTATTTATAGAGGGAAATATTTCTGTTTTCAGGCATAAAATTTATATCACTAATATCTGAATCTTAAAAGGCCAAAAAATACATGGCACACCTCAAAAATATTATATCATCTTGCACTTTTTTCCTTTAGTTGCACCTGCTTCACCAAAAAGCACCTTCGTTTGCTAAAACTTGGATGTAATCACTGTTTCCAGCTTCTGTGCATTATAGAGCTGTAAATTCAAACTCATCTTACAATGTTTTCACAAAACGCATAGTATGTCATTTTACCCAAGTATGTCATTTTAGGTCTAACTCCCCTACTTCTTTGGATCTTCACTGCATTATATCTACCTATACGTGATCTGTATGAAGTTAGTTCGTCACCCATACTTTCTTCACAATACTGACCTACTTTTAATGCTGCTTATAACTCAAGTGCTCGCTTCGACTGCACTTTTAGATGTGTCATGACCCGATAAAAATTGCGTTAATATAAAATCCGGTATAATTTTGTTGCTATTTAAGCGGGTGTCGACGCTAGGAAAAAAGATTTCTCTTGTAACTTAATCCTTTGTAGTGCATAGCCACTGATTGTTTCACTTATTCATTATGTGCTCATTTATTTTCCTTTTCACATATGAATAACGGGGCACAGATTATAGCTCTAATTGAAGTTCGAAACTGCAGCACGTTTTGCCAGTTCATCAGTTCGTAGGAGTTATTGTAGGAACAACGACGATATACATAATATATTTTATGGTGCATCTAAATAAGGACGTGAGCAATTAGTTTCTCGCATTCCATACAAGAACGTTTTCATTTTTGTGTCAGTTAGAAATTGTACGATTTCATTATTATTATTATTATTATTATTATTATTATTATTATTATTACTATTATTATTATTGTTATTATTATTATTACTATTATTATTATTATTATTATTATTACTACTACTACTACTACTACTACTACTACTACTACTACTACTACTACTACTATTTGCATAATTTTACAAGTAGCTATTTCGTGATTGCACTAGCTGTTAATTTTGTTTTGCTGAACAGAACGACTTTTATTTTAATCTTGGTAAAAACAATGAAATCGTTTAGTGGTTTGTAACCATAACCTTAGTACGTTAGTAACTTGTACAGTACTCAACTTTACTCTGGATGCGATTACTTCGAGTGAAATTGTAAGGAACTAGTACTCTGTTATAAACATTCCTCCACGCCTAAAGTTGAATCATTTCCATTGAAATCTCTTTAGGCGACCCCGAGTGATCGTGTCTTTGTCTTAATTTACTTGTGATGTAGTAGACACTAAGAGATATTGAAAGAAAAATTATAACATTCATATTTTATAATTAAAAGAAGTTAATACGTAATTAGAACAGAATTCTCAACTTACTTACTTACTTACAAATGGCTTTTAACGAAACCGCAGGTTCATTGTCTCCCTTACATAAGCCCGCCATTGGTCCCTATCCTGAGCAAGATTAATCCAGTCTCTATCATAATATCCCACCTCCCTCAAATCCATTTTAATATCCTCCCACCTCCGTCTCGGCCTCCCCAAAGGTCTTTTCCTCTCCGGTCTCCCAACTAACACTCTGTATGCATTTCTGGATTCGCCCATACGTGCTACATGCCCTGCCCATCTCAAACGTCTGGATTTAATGTTCCTAATTATGTCAGGTGAAGAATACAATGCGTGCAGTTCTGCGTTGTGTAACTTTCTCCATTCTCCTGTAACTTCATCCCTCTTAGACCCAAATATTTTCCTAAGAACCTTATTCTCAAACACCCTTAATCTCTATTTCTCTCTCAAAGTGAGAGTCCAAGTCTCACAACCATACAGAACAACCGGTAATATGACTGTTTTATAAATTCTAACTTTCAGAATTTTTGACAGGAGATTAGATGACAAAAGCTTCTGAACCGAATAATATCAGACATTTCCCATATTTACTCTGCGTTTAATTTCCTCCCGAGTGTCATTTATATTTGTTACTCTTACCCCAAGATATTTGATATTCGAAATAATGAATGATGTCATTCACCCTCAATCCGATGGAGAATGTTTTCAGCAATAGGAGAGTGATTTTGCTAACTAGTACAAAATAAATATCTTTTCTTACTTTCGTACTGATGTTTTGACCGCGTATTTTATAGGTAGGGGAAAGTTGCTATCAATGGGCCACTTAAAAGAAATCTTATATAATATCCTCGGATGATGTAATATTTATTTCCTTTTTCAAGCAAACTTAAACATTATCTTCTGTATTTCACTATGCTAAAAATAGAAGATATAAGTATTCGATGTTAATGAAATATTTGGAAAATAAAAATAAGCATCATTGGCCCAATGAAGGAGACTCGTTTCCTTCATTGGGCCAGGTAGTTTCCATGAATGGGCTGCAGAATAATATTGTTAAATAACAACCCACATCTAAATAATTGCCTATACACAATGTCTTCGGCATTAATAGGAGTATTGTGTTGGTATGTGGAACCACAGAACGTGTATTCGAACCCAAGCAAGACCATTAGGGCAGTTAAAAAATCTTCAGATATTTCATTAACACAAAAAAAAAAAAACGAAATACATCATTGTTAGTTTGTAATCAGGCTAAGACCTCCAGCATTTCTGTCTCAAACGATTTACGATCTTACAGAAATAAAAAGAGAACACTCTAGGCCCTATTTGTTCTATAGTGTAATTAAACAGAGCTAAAACATTTCAAAATAACCAAAGTTTAAGGGCTAATCAAACAAAACAACAATTTATATACACTGAAAACAAAACTTATCAAGACAATTGAAGTATTAGACTATAAATACCATTACTTATTGTTAAATCAATTAAACATTATCCTTTTCTTTCTTTGGCTGACCAAATAAAAAACTGAAAAACTTAAGAAAGAACTTGCAATGAAAGCCATGAATTCTATTTTGTTTATAGGAGCTAAGATGAGACAAAACAAAACTTTTTATAAAATATTGTCACACTTTAGTCACAGTTTTTGCAATAGAACACTTTGGCTCCTTTTGTAACACCAGCACAATTCTCATGAACCCACTCGTTACATGACAGATAGTGAATGATATCTTCTTTTATGTCATTGCAACAGATGCCACAATACCATGACTCCCTGTTAGAATTACACCTCGTTGAACCATTTGAGGAAAACGAGAGTTTGGTTTGAGCCGATTTCTCTGGTGCAGAATTTTCAAAACGTCATCTTTTAGTTGTTTGCTTTTTACCTCTCCTAGTCTCTGCTTGTACGGACTACTCATGATCACTATCATATTCTGAGCTTTATTTGCACTTCTTCCGAGAGAAATATTGTTTGGTATAGGAGAGATTTCACCCAAGGAAACTTGCAATTTTGGTGTCAATGTTGCTGCATCAGCTGGAAGAGATTTTAAACTATCTTGATTTCCAGATGCTATTGCTCCTTTTTCTGAATTAGGCATATTTGATTCTGGAATTTCCTCATTGACAGGCTCAATTGTAGAAGCTTGCATAACGGGAACATCATCTGTTTCAAAGTGCATTGCTGCCACAAAATGGCAATCATGGAAGACATCCCTGTTGACTGGCCAAACTCCTATTTTTGCAAATTAATTCACTGAAGTCCCTATTGTTGCCACCAGACCATACGCTTTACCAAACAGTCGTGGAATATGAAATTGGGTAACAACTTCAGATTTGCTCACGCAAATGCTTAAAAAACGACACGTCCAGTGGCTGCAACCTATGAGTAATGTGTCCTGCAAGTGCCAGCATGATGACTCCATTCTCTCGAGCAATATCTAGAGCATCGAGATTTGTGGTGTGAGTTGAATGTCCATCGAGAAGAAGCAAGACTTCTCTTTCCTTTGAAGGACGGACAGTGTCAATGAAATGCCTTAACAACCTCAAATACATTTTTGTTAATGTATGCACTTTCAGGATTATAAGCAAAAATTGTTCCCGGTGGAGCGCCATCTTCTAGCCCTTCCACAGAACGCAAACATTTGTAGATGATCAGTGGTGGAACATACTGACACGCAGCACTTTTGCAGCAAATTGGAGAAGTAGTGGAACTTCTTTCTCCATTGGCTGTCGAACCTACTGCTCTTTCACCTTTGAAGGCAAGCATCTTTCTTGGTTTCTTTTACACAGTTGATAAACCAGTCTCATCAACGTTGAATACTCACGTTGAATCGAGCTGGTTTTCATCAACAATTTTCTGCAAGGTGTCAAAAAAGTGACTTACGTTTGCTTTATTAAACCCCTTAGCTCGAGCGAAAGAGGTCGACTCTGGTGGATGCAAGTTAAGTTCGGGATGTCTCCTCATAAATGCATAACACCATTTCTTTCCGGCGATTCTCGTTTCTTTACTGAATCTATGAGGGATTTCATTTCTTTCTGCTATATCAAAAGCTAGGAAGCGCAGTTCCCTTGGTGTAACACCAACATAAATTCCTAAACTTTGAGAACATGAGCATCAAGTTCATTTTCCACTTCTGCGCGAAGATTACTTATACTATCTATAATTTTTTTTACGTTCAACAGCAGAACAATTCTTGCCCGCTAAATGAATTGTAATGTTACTTTGGGCACACTATATGTTCTGGCAGCCTCATTGACACCTATGTCACCATTTCGTACTGCAGCTAAAGCACGACTCATATCTTCTTCCTGCTACTGACCATATTTCATTTTTGACGACATCTAGGAAAGAAAACATACATATTTATAATATAAGCATTTATAACTAATCATTCGTTTACATTATACACGTATTAAATCAGCTAGCACGGCTCTTTGTTAACTAATTCGAAACAGTACTTACGAAAGTGCGCGTGGGTACGGTTTCCATCATTGGGCCACTAGCCCATTCATAGCAACTCGGAGTGGCTCATTGAAGGCAACTAGCACTGCATCGTTTAACATGACCCTGTCTCCGTCCACAGTAACTAAATTTATAATGTAAATGTGACTAAATAACGAGAATTCATCGTACTTTCATACACTGTCTGTAGAAATTTATAATGAATTAATATTTGATAGGAATGCTTCCTTTAATACATTAGTAAATTATAAGAAAAAAGTGAAAATCTTACCTTCTTTCACTGCTGCTTTGTGTCTGCGTCAAGCATCTCACAACTAATATGGCGACAATTTGGCAACCCGAAGTACACTAAACAGCCATCAGAGTGTGCCTGTTGTCAATACCTATGGGCAAATCGAGCCAGCCCATCGAAGGAACCGGCCCATTGATAGCAACCTTACCCTACTGAGGAGGTCATTTCCGGTAAACTCTCTGCTTGCAAACTATTGCTTTTCTTAAACATGACACTCTGTTGTATTGCAGAAAATTTGTTACTACACACCAAATCACACTCAGGCCAATATTATTTTTCGATTATGAAACTTTAGTCCTATGAAAGAGACATAAATTGACTGTAACCTCAAATAATGAAATATGTCCACAAGAATGGCATAATATTATTCGGAATAAATTGAAAATTGAAATTTCTGAAGGTACAGCATTATATTGATTACAATGATGGATCATGTACCATATTAAAATGAATTCTATAAGGACCGGTTATATAAAACGTATGAACGATATTAAGGGTTAAAATGGCCGACAGTCAAGTTGAACCCAGATTTTCTGTTGTACAGGGACATCATTTTATTTTTACTAACATTTTTAGTATTAACCTGGCTATACCTTTGTATCAACGCCGTTTGCTACCCCCTTCCACGACTGGAGTCCGATGATACTGGCGTAATATACAAACAAATCATTTTACTAGGTATAGGAGGGAAGAAAAGTAGTTCATCCATTTACGTAAACTAGAAAATATCGCGCTTTTGAGTTTGATCATTTTCATTCGGTTTTTGTTTAATCAAAATACAGTATAGTATTAACAATGAGTGTTTTTACTCATGAACTGAGCTGTCCATGTGGACGTATTCATTATGCAGTGTATATTATACTGTCTACAGCACATTAGCGTACAATATAGAGAATGACGTTAAATTGAAAAATAATCATAATATGGATATTTAAAAACATTTTTTAAAATGGTGGCCGTTCATTTCGATACAGGCTTCAGTTCTAATGTGCATATCATCGCACTATAGACTATTGTACCTAATCCCGATAATAATAATAATAATAATAATAATAATAATAATAATAATAATAATAATAATAATAATAATAATAATTCTGTACCTACTCTATAACAGAATACCTTACGTACTGTAAATTCAATCTTCATTTCTGCCCGATCCGAAAAGATAAAATTATTCAGACATGCTATCTACTGTCCGTCCAAGTGATTATGTCGTAGGGTCGTAGAAAGGGAGGAAATCACGTGACAGTTAATTACTTAACGAGGCCCTTTTATTTAAGTTGTTTTAAACAGTTGTATAATATAACGTAGACGTCCAATTCCTAACAGAAATTAATGTTCTCACAAAAGTGCTAAGACGACAACCCAGCCACTAGCTGGCGAATAAAAGCAGGTGGCGGAAACCGGGTTATGACGTAGGCAAATGGACGATAGTACCTGTGCGAAAATGATTCAATATTGAAAGCTCTTTCGGCACTGGAAAACGCGAACATA
The DNA here is from genome assembly GCF_040183065.1 of Periplaneta americana. NCBI lineage: Eukaryota > Metazoa > Arthropoda > Insecta > Blattodea > Blattidae > Periplaneta > Periplaneta americana. The sequence goes on along the minus strand of NC_091131.1, from coordinate 152,571,907 downwards.
TTTTTGGAACGTACTGTTTACTATGACCATAAGGCTACCTTGACTGTATATGCGGTCTTGGATCTGTGTGTAGGACGGTTGAACTTCATTAGTAGAAGGGGTGGGAGTGAAGTACATTCAAAATCTCAGGTACAATAAAAATTGAAGTAAAAATAAAATTATGTCCCTGTATAAACGCTAATATAAGTTTATGTTTTCTCAATCTAACTTCATATCGTCGTTGTTCCTTCAATAACTCCATGTGCAAAATATAACATTTTTCAATAGGAAGAAAAAAACACATTTATTCATCCCATGACAGCCGTACATATGTAGGAGACTGTGAATTCTTACATTTTCGAAACAAACTAATATAATTACATACAGGAGATTTTATTACTTGCTGTATCACTATTTAATAGAGCAAAAATATTAAAATCGACAAACATGTCGCTTAGGAGTTATTGCAGGAAAAACGACGATATTTAACTGTTGAATTTTCTCAGATTAATCTCCTTGAACCTCGATCAGAAGCATTCATGTTTAATATTAAACCGGTTCTGAAGCATAAAGCAAGAATTTTCTTGTACCCTAACTTTATACAACAGCTTTATCGATGTAAATTAATGTAATGCCTATTACGCATGCGAGTTGCCATGATACACGTTACAATGATTTAACACGCAATGTCTGAAACTACATGTTGTTTAAATCGTAAGAAAGTGTTCTTATAAGCATGTTTAATTCACTCGTATTCCATGTATATTATACATTTTATTATTTTAGAAAGAACTATTTTAATATGAGGAAGAAGATGACAAGCATGAGTTTGGAGGCGTTGTGCGTCCAATAGCTAATCAGGAACCAGTAAGCCACTTGCATTTATTTAAATTTACTTCAATCTTTAGCTGGAAAGAGAGTAGTTGGGTTTCTTCCGAGGTTTTTCCCAAACGTAAGGCAAATGTCAAGTAATCTATGGCGAATCCTCGGCCTCATCTCGCCAGATACCATCTTGCTATCACTAATCCCATCGATTCTAAATAACCTCGTAGTTGATACAGCGTCGTTAAATAACCAAGTAAAAAAATCAACGTTAAAATCTTTATCAGAATATTATTTTTGACTACATAAATTAGTGTGAGGAACTGTTATTTCACTCATAATTATTATATCAGCCACAGTGCACACTAACACTTCAACTGAACACAACTCACGAAAGGGATAACTCGGAAGCTAATTCTATCCAATGCTAAAGCTAGCTTCTTGCGAGCCTTGCGACCAGGGTAGTTTAGTTAGAAAGGGATGGAAAATCTGCGGGGTGGGTTAACAGAAGAATGTGTGAAAGAAACATTTAAGACGTACATATAAATTGTATTAAAATCAATAAATAATTTTGTTCATAAACGGCAGTTTATTATAGAGTTATCACTACTCTCTTTCCTTGCAATGCCTTCATGATATATAAAAAAGTAGGCCTCACCAGACTTAACATTGTAAATAGAAAATACATTGTGTCAGCGGCTTTAAGTAAAACACCTGCTGGATGGAAATGAGGCCGATATATATTCTGCATATAATCAATCGTCAAACATAAAACATTGTCTTTATCTTTGTAGTATTCCTTCATTTGCTTCGTCGGTCTGGTTGGCGCAGTTGGTATAGTGCTGGCCTTCTATGCCCGAGGGTGAAGGTTCAATCCCGGGCCAGGTCGATGGCATTTAAGTGTGCTTAAATGCGACAAGCTCATGTCAGTAAATTTACTGGCATATAAAAGAACTCCTGTGGGACAAAATTCCAGCGCACCGGCGATGCTGAAATAACCTTGGCAGTTGCAAGCGTCGTTAAATAAAACAGAACAATTTTCATTTGCTTCAGTGATGCATAAAATTAATTGCTCCTCCTTTTGTGAACAATTAGTTGAGCTTCTGCCACTCTCTTAGCAGTTTCATTAAGAGTGAAGCTTCTCGCATTCACTGTATGTAGCCTATCTATCTGCAGTCTACCAAAGCTGTAGTCATATTTTACAGAACAATCAGAATATTTTTCCTTAAAAAGAGTATACATTTTTTTAATGTCTAACTTTGAATCAAGGTAGTGTACTTCCTTGGATGAATAATGACTTGTTTTCAAGGGAAAACTTGCAATGTGATCTTTTACTTGCATCACTGTAGTGATTGGAATAGTCTTCTGGTTCTGTTGTTTGCCTCTGTTGTCCTTTGGGGATTTATCCAATAAAATGAGTTTTAGTAACCTTCTCACCAACAGCTAACAGATTCAGGAATGCTTTCTTACATACCATACTTCCAGTGGCGTTCCTCGGGGGAGGGAAGGGAGGAACGTCCTCCTCACATTTTTCTCTTTTGAAAGAAAATATCAAATGAAATATGTGCCTTGAAATTCGAGGAAGATTCGATAATTTTTAAGTTCACAGCTATAAGAAACCCCCCGGTTGATCGAGTTTTAAACGATGCGCGCTCACGTGCCACTAGAAAACTGTGAGAAAGATGCGAGAGTGTTTGTATGGAGGAAAGCAAATCCTTTCCTCCTTTCCTGCAGTTAACACACACAGACAACAGCGCACTAGCGGCCAGAGAAAGAAGCAGAGTTTTAAAGCAAGTGAATGAACAGTTAGGGAGGAGATCCTCCTCTGAATCAGCGCATGGGTGGGAAATAGAAACCAACTGGTCTTGCAGCAAACCGCAAACTCTCTACCGCTGCCATCTAAAGATGCTGCATTCAACCAGACTATAACACATCTAGGAGAAGGCACAATAAAAACAGTTTTAACGCAAAGCTATGAAAAACACCATATAAACTTTTTTTTTAAATAATAAATCAAAATATATTATTCATTGCATTTTATATAAGCTACTAGTCATGGTTTGAAACTTTCGAGGATATCTGAAAGTTAAAGTTAGATTTATATAAAACAAAGAGGAAGTATATACCATTAAGTACGAGAAAAATTCGTACCGGCACCGGGAATCGAACCCAGGACCTCTCAGCTGTGCGCGCTGAGTGCTCTCTAACCAACTGAGCTATGCCGGGACCCGATTCACGGCGCCGGCCGAACTCCTCTCGTAGTATCGTGTTACGGCCTTACTGCCTGCACTTGAGACGATACACGTCATATATGTACAGGAGCGCATATTACATGACTTTATGGCCATATTCAACAACAGTTTCTTTAAACTGTTAACATCATATATGTGGTGGGCGAGACCTCATTCATATTTGATACATACAAAGAGGAAGTAGTTCTATGTTAGTATCGCAGATCTTTTTGGCCCCTGAAATTCACTTCCATTCATTGTCTACTAGATAGGACAACAGCTAAGTTGTCAATGTTGTACAAATATATTTGAAATTGAAAGTACTCCAAACTACATTATTTTTAACACAAAACAATTAATCGGCCACCTGTAGCTTTGAGCAATAATGGTACTATGACTTTACAAGACCTGACATTCTTCAAAAGCATGTGATACTGAACTTGTAAAATGTACATGTGGCAACACAGACCATGTGAGTGGGTGCTGTGTTCTCGCTTTCTTAACAGATTATTTCTCATTCCCACTTCCGTAAAACAGTTCTGGTTATATGTTAGTAGCTAGTCTCTACCAACATGTGTGATGTAGTGTGGGCTAAAAATGCTGCGAGTTTGTGTATTTCCTTGTAATTGTTAATTTGTGCAATTATCCAGCAATGAATGGAAGTGAAAATATATTTGGACAATTTAGGAAACCCAGTTTACAAGAACAGATTATTGCTATACGAAAGAGAAGGCCAACCCTAACACTACCTGGTGTTACATGTATGCATGTAGGCTAATTTGTAGCATGTTTCTCTCAAGAAGGTGTCATTTTGCGCTGTTAACTTCTTTCCTCCTCTTAAGAAATATGCAAGAGCCGCCACTGCATACTTCCAATTTCCGTTCACCAACCATTACAACCCAAGTTTATTTATGAAAGGTCTTTACTCCAGGACATAGGGTCATTCGTAAATAAACAGTTATTACAAAACCCCATATTACACACACAATGAGTTGGACATGCGGCCTTTCTTGCCTATATGAAGAGCCTTGGTATAAGGATTTCATCCATAAAATAAAATGAAAATGCTTATTTTGTGGACAAGAGCCTTTCTTAAATAAGCGATTCTCTTATATTCAGTCTTCTTGAAGGTAATTTCTGCAAGTAATATTTCAGAAAATTTGTTGTGTAACCAGCATTATGTCTGTAGTTGCAATTCTATTGCAGCAAGATCGGTGTCTGAACGAGCTGCAGATGCCTGCTATAAACGAGATTGCAATGCTCCCCAAAGTGATGTCCCAGCTGAGGAAGCACAACTTGAAGCACGCGGCGTGTTGTCCGTGCTAGCTGTCTGGTTAGCACCTTGCCTGACGGCAGCATGCCCAGCCTCAAGATCAGAGATAACCTCCTCAAGCTGCTCTGGGAGGTAAGTCAGTCCTGTACCCCTCATAGTATACACTCAAAGAAACAAAAAAAATTACCGACCGTGTTTTTTGATGGTACAGTTATCCGCATTAATTCAACACTGATATAAGTTACATTAACAAAATTAAAAGTAATCCTGATGCTATGCATAGTAATCAAGATTTATAATAGTCAGAAGCTACATTTATACCTGTAAATGCGTATTGATCTAAAAATTGATATTAGAGAGAATATTAGTATGAGGGTGAAGCCACATATTTCTGTTCAGAAGAGGCTAGACAAAAAATGAGTGAAAAGACAATTGTGTAATTTTTTTTTTTATCCAATGCCACCAGGTTGTCTTTTCGACATTTCTGGTCTTCTCTCCTAGCCGTGGCTTAGTTGTAACCCACTTCTGAGGTTGGGGCGCCTGGAAGGCGGAGTTACATTACCCCGATGATGTGATAGGATGATTATGATAATGTGGTGCCAGGAGAGGTCTTAAATCTAAACTTAACCTAAATTCCAGACCATGGACGAACACAGGAAAAATTCCTGTGCTCTAACCGGGAATCGAACCCGGGACCTCATGAACTATAGCCAGAAGCTCTGACCACTAGACCATGAGGCTGGTCGGAATGCTTTTATTAATGTCGGAATTTAGGCGATTCTTCTCACTGACCATATGAAGTATGAAAGACACATGTGAAGGGTTTTTCTTTGCATTAAATAACAAGTATCTATCACAAAAGCAGGACAGAGTAAATTTATCACAATCATATTATTTTTTTAAGGTCTGTCATTCATATGAGTTAAATACATATACATTAAGAGAATGATATGCAAAGCTCTTATGACCATTGTTTGCAATTCAGAGGTCCCCTGTCTGTATCAGATAATTGTGTGCTTCAAGTTTATGCTTTCGCAGGAATAGACAAAATAATTGTGTAATATAAATAATTGATTAAATGGCGATCTTACTCGTGTTAATTGTGTAATCCGCACATGCTTACACAATTAACACGAGTAAGATCGCCATTTAATCAATTATTTATATTCAGGTGTTAAAAGTAGTGTACGTAAGATTCAACATGAATTGTGTAATACATCATTTTAAAGCTTGAAATCTCTGTTACTTAAATCCATGGGTAATTTTGCAAAGATATACAGAATTTTGAAAGGGAGCTTGAAAATGTTTCCACTGGTGTAATTTTCTGTTACTTATGGGACAAAGTTTAAAAAAAGGCTTAAAGTTTAAATAATTTATTTGAAATATTTCTACCTATGTTTTCAAAGATAGGCTATGTACTTAAAAGTCTTTCATATCATATATTTAAAAGATTTATCCAGTTTAAACGTTAGTAGTATTCTGTTAAAAATGAAGACGATGTCCCATACGTAACAAATTAATCGACATGTTTAAACTTTGTGCCTTGTTATCAATGCAGAACAATTTTTAGTTTTTATTTTTTAAAGTATGGTGTTATATTGTAACTGAAAATACATTAACATAAAAAATGTGGGGTATGAAATAGGCATTAAATTTTATTTTAAAATCTGTTACTGGTACTGATGGAACTGTTTACTTAGATATTAAGGAAATTCCATTTTAGGGAGATGTATGTTCTGTAATATTTGAGAATTTATCAGGTAGTCAGGTTGCCAGTAATATGGAGGAAAAGCCAACCTTCTAATTATGGCTTTGGTATACATGATAACAACATTTAATTAGTAGCCCATTACATAAAAACTTGATTTAATTAAAAGATAAGTTTCATTACTTATACGATTTTAGGAGGGCTGCTTGAACTAATGTGATTTTGATCATTATAATAATTTAACTTGTGAAGGAAGATGAAAGAATAATGGAACGGAGAAAAATTCTCTCTGGCACCAGGTTTTCAGCTCTACGTGCTGATGCTTTATCCACTAAGCCACACTGGATACCCACCCTGGCATCGGACAGAATCGTCTCAGTTTAAGTTCCAACTCTTGGGTTCCCCTCTCGTGGCCGCCCTCTGCACTACGTCATAGATGTCTATGAACGTAGGACTGAAGTCCACACATGTGCTGAGGGTATGTAAGGCACACTCTGAAACAACAATCTTTTAGTTATTATTATTAAGTTGAATAGGATAACTTATTACTTGTGTGTCCCATACGTAACCAAACACTTGTCACACTTCTCAGAAATTTTGTGATTGGAACATATAAAGGAAAATCTTTAATCTGATAGCTCACGTTAAGTATATATTGTAAAGTAATGCTGAGCACCAAAAAGCATTTTTTAGCTATAAATAATTTCAGAAAAAATTAAGTGGAAATTAAATTCTACTGTCCCGTACGTAACTGGTATTAATATTTTTTGCACTGAAATGAAATTTTTGGATTGTTGGTATAATGTAAGGAAAAGCATCCTGTTGAATTATATGTGAGTCTTTATTTTTAAAAACTGTAAATTATATTCCAGTTCAGTGGCGGTTCCTCGGGGAAGGGAAGGGAGGAACGTCCTCCTCACATTTTTCTTCTTTTGAAAGTAAATACCAAATAAAATATGTGCCTTGCAATTCAAGGAAGATTCGATAATTTTTAAGAAAACCTCGGTTGATCGAGTTTTAAACGATGTGCGCTCATGTGCTGCTAGAAAACTGTGAGAAAGATGCGAGATTGTTTGTGTGGAGGAAAGTCAATCCATTCCTCCTTTACTGCAGTTAGCACACATAGACAACAGCGCACTAGCGGCGAGAGACTTAAGCAGAGTTTTAAAGTGAGTAAATGAACGGAGAGGGAGGAGATCCTCCTCTGAATCAGCATGGGCGGGAAATAGAAACCGACTGGTCGTGCAGCAAGCTCGCTACCACTGCCATCTAACGATGGTACATTCAACCAGACTATAACACATCTAGGAGGAGGCACAATAAAACAGTTTTAAAGCAACGCTATGAAAGACACCATATAAACTTTTTTTTTTTAATTATAAATAAAAAATATTATTTATTGCACTTCATATAAGCTACTATTCACGGTTTGAAACTTTCAAGGATATTTGAAAGTTAAAGTCGGGTTTATATAAAACAAAAAGGAAGTAGTTCTGCGTTAGTATCGCATATCTTTTTGGCCCCTGAAATTCACTTCCATTCATTGTGTACTAGACAGGGCAACAGCCAAGTTTCAGTTTTGTATAAATATATTTGAAATTGAAAGTAGTACTCCAAACTACAAATTATTTTTTAACATAAAAATTTAATTGGCCACCGGCAACTTTGAACAATAATGGTAGTATGACTTTACAAGGACTGATATTCTTCAAAAGCATGTGATACTGAACTTTTAAAATGTACATGTGGCAACACAGACCACGTGGGTGGGTGCAGTGTTCTCGCTTTCCTAACAGATTATTTCCCATTCCCATTTCCGCGGTTCCGATTACGTGTTAGTAGCTATAGTCTCTTCCAACACGTGTGATGCTGTAGTGTGCTCGAAAAATGCTGCGAGGTTGTGAATTTCCTTGTAATTCTTAATTTGTGCAATTATTTAACAATGAATGGAAGTGAAAACATTATATATTTTGAAAAATTTAGGAAACTCAGTTTATAAGAACAGATTATTGCTATACAGAAGGGAAGGCCAACCCCAACACTACCTGGTCTTATATGTGTGCATGTTGGCTAATTTGTAGCATGTTTCATTCAAGAAGGTGTCATTTCATCCTGTTATCTTCTTTCCTCCTCTTAAGAAATATGCAAGAGCCGCCACTGAATGTAATCCTATCAAATCTAAACAAATGCACCTACCTTTGAAGTCAATCGATATATTGAATATGGTTCGAGCCCACTCATCCAAAAGTTTGCGAGCACACTCCTTGTTCTCCGCCAAGGACACGTCTGTAAATAATGATAATTACTTTGTACATACTGAAAAACGAATACCTGTATTGAAAATTGCAATTAAATGTCCAATTTAATATTCCACCTTAATAGTGATCATAGATGACAATGAATTCACCAATATTATGAGAAAAATTTGAAAACAGTATACCTACTAGAAAAAACTCAATTACTTACTTACTTGCTTTTGAGGAACCCGGAGGTTCATTGCCGCCCTCACATAAGCCCGCCATGAGTCCCTATCCTGAGCAAGATTAATCCAGTCTCTGCCATCATATCCTACCCCTCTCAAATCCATTTTAATATTATCCTCCCATCTACGTCTCGGCCTCCCCAAAGGTCTTTTGCCCTCCGGCCTCCCAACTAACACTCTATATGCATTTCTGGATTCGCCCATACGTGCTACATGTCCTGCCCATCTCAAACGTCTGGATTTTATGGTCCTAATTATATCAGGTGAAGAATGCAATGCGTGCAGCTCTGTGTTGTGTAACTTTCTCCATTCTTCTGTAACTTCATCCCTCTTAGCCCCAAACATTTTCCTAAGAACCTTATTCTCAAACACCCGTAATCTCTGTTCCTCTCTCAAAGTAAGAGTCCAAGTTTCACAACCATACGGAACAACCGGTAATATAACTGTTCTATAAATTCTAACTTTCAGATTTTTTGACAGCAGACTAGATGACAAAAGCTTCTCAACCGAATAATAACAGGCATTTACCATATTTATTCTGCGTTTATTTCCTCCCAAGTGTCATTTATATTTGTTACTGTTGCTCCAAGATATTTGAATTTTTCCACCTCTTCGAAGGATAAATCTCCAATTTTTATAGTTCCATTTCGTACTATATTCTGGTCACTAGACATAATCATATACTTAGTCTTTTCGGGATTTACTTCCAACCCAATCGCTTTACTTGCTTCAACTAGAATTTCCGCGTTTCCCTTAATCGTTTTTGGATTTTCTCCTAACATAGAATGAACTCAATTAATAATAATACTTACTTACTTACTGGCTTTTAAGGAACCCGGAGGTTCATTGCCGCCCTCACATAAGCCCGCCATTGGTCCCTATCCTGAGCAAGATTAATCCAGTCCCTACCATCATAACCCATCTCCCTCAAATCCATTTTAATATTATCTTCCCATCTACGTTTCGGCCTTCCCAAAGGTCTTTTCCCCTCTGGCCTCCCAACTAACACTCTATATGCATTTCTGGATTCGCCCATACGTGCTACATGCCCAGCCCATCTCAAACGTCTGGATTTAATGTTCCTAATTATGTCAGGTGAAAGATACAATGTGTGCAGCTCTGTGTTGTGTAACTTTCTCCATTCTTCTGTAACTTCATCCCTCTTAGCCCCAAATATTTTCCTAAGAATCTTATTCTCAAAAACCCTCAATCTCTGTTCCTCTCAAAGGGAGAGTCCAAGTTTCACAGCCATACAGAACAACCGGTAATATAACTGTTTTATAAATTCTAACTTTCAGTTTTTTTGACAGCAGACTAGATGACAAAAGCTTCTCAACCGAATAATAACAGGCATTTCCCATATTTATTCTGCGTTTAATTTCCTCCCGAGTGTCATTTACATTTGTTACTGTTGCTCCCAGATATTTGCATTTTTCCACCTCTTCGAAGGATAAATCTCCAACTTTTATAGTTCCATTTCGTACAATATTCTGATCACGAGACATAATCATATACTTAGTCTTTTCGGGATTTACTTCCAACCCTATCTCTTTACTTGCTTCAAGTAGAATTTCCGCATTTTCCCTAATCGTTTGTGGATTTTCTCCTAACATATTCACGTCATCTGCATAGACAAGAAGCTGATGTAACCCGTTCAATTCCAAACCCTCTGTGTTATCCTGAACTTTCCTAATGGCATATTCTAGAGCGAAGTTAAAAAGTAAAGGTGATAGTACATCTCCCTGCTTTAGCTCGCAGTGAATTGGAAAAGCATCAGATAGAAACTGGCCCATACGAACTCTGCTGTGAATTTCACTAAGACACATTTTAATTAATCAAACTAGTTTCTTGGGAATACCAAATCAATAAGAATATTATATAAAACTTATCTCTTAACCGAGTCATACGCCTTTTTGAAATCTATGAATAACTGATGTACTGTACCCTTATACTTCCATTTTTTCTCGAATATCTGTCGAATACAAAAAATCTGATCAATAGTCGATCTATTACGCCTGAAACCACGCTGATGATCACAGCTACCCTCCATATCTGGAGGCCGTCTCCTCTACCCGCAACCTGAGGACGCGCCATGCCATGGTGATAGGGACCCACAATACATGGCAATTAATAATAATAATAATAATAATAATAATAATAATAATAATAATAATGACACAATCGCATTGTGATGTGACATATACAAAGTGTCTGAATTGGTATATATTATGTTTCATGACCAAAAACGAAAGAGTAAATCACATTTATAATGTTTATTGCCTTCTATGAACGTAAAACACAAGTTGAAGCCACAAGATTCACTCACACAGAGATTACAAACACAGTCAACACATCTCGTTGGCTGTAGTTCGAACTTTTTCCACTAGAAACAGTGCTCACAATGGCTATGTTTCTTAAAAGTGTCGAGATCTCCCAAAATGACCTACTCATAATTTTCGCGACATCTCTTGTAGCTTTTATAAGGTTAGTTTCAATGACTACACAGGTCGTTTGTAATGTTTCAGAGCACTCTTCCCTGGTGAAAAAGGTTGAGTGGCTAGGCACATGTACCAGAACCTACTGATATGGACTACCTAGTGCGTCCCAAATGGGAAAATGAGACAGACATTAGCATGGTAAGCGTGTCATGATTGACAGCAACTCTGCTCTGTTAACTAGAATGGTTCTTGTAAGAAATTCGGGAACAATTTTGTGTTGTTTCGGTAAAGGAAGATAAAAATGAGTTTAGAGATAATTGAAAATTAAACTTCGAACCCCTATTGCAAATAATTTTCTACACAAATAAAACACATCAACTGCTAGTATTCTTTTGATTTCTGTACACTCACTTGTATAATTTAACTTTTGTATTCATCTGGAGAACAAAATTCCATCTGCAAAAAAAAAAAAAAAAAAAAAAAAAAAAAAAAAAAAAAAAAAAAAATGACTTATCCCCCTTTACCCGAACACCACAGAATTATGATTTTTAATTTCTCTTCACAATAATAATTTAAATTGTAATTTACATTGTTTCACTTACACTAATGAAAGAGAAGATCTACCATTTTGTAGTTTTATATTAAAATATTACAGTGGCGGTCAGTGACTGTGGAAGCTACTAAGAAAGCATTGTTTTAAGAAAGAGAAGGTGACCTCCACACTTACTTTAAGCCAGTGGTTCTCAAAGTGGGGGTCGTGTAAAGAGTGATGGGGCTCGCGAGATGATTTACAAAATAAAAAGAACGCCTTATTAACATACAATTATTTTGCATTTATAGACCTAAACAACTTTGAATATAAAATTTAAAAACTCTCAGCAATAATAAAGTAAAAATAATTAATTTGATAACTGTGCTTGTTTTTCCAGAACATAGCCTCTCAAATCTGGATTATGTTCTGGATACACACACATAGTGATATCATTTTCAAATTTGAAGTTTCTCACTTTTGTTTTGATGGCAATCATAGGCCATGAATTATGAGGTGTTGCAAATGTTATCAAAAATATAAGAGCTTCTTTTGCAAGCTCGATATGTTCTTTTCATGCAAAACTAGTCAAGCTCTGCGAAAAAGGCTATAGTTTCAACATTCCATCATATTTATCCTACATATATATATTTTTTTTTTTATTTCAGCGAGTTGAACGCAACGGATTAAGTACCCATCTGTGACTGTCGTGATTGTTTTGAGTTTTTTTTTTTTTTTTTTTCAGAAAATACTCAAGAAGCTGTTCCTTAAAATCGTACTTCTGGTAGGAACTTATCTACTGGTTTTGTGTAAAATTTTATTATAGTTGTTCAAATTTTACAGGGATTTCTATTTTTGAAATGGAGTCAAGAACTGTTACTGTAGTGAGGGTATGAGGATCGCAAACTGAAATCTCGTCCAAAAGTGGATCGCGGCTTCAAAAAGTTTGGAAACCATGCTTTAAGCAAATGTTGGGGTAGCGCCTTAATTCAGTAATTACAGTATTGAGATGAACAAAATCACAGGTATCAAAATGAGACACTTTTATCAGACAAGTGATGAGTAAATTGCTTCACATCTTTCGAATACTGCCAAAATACGAATAAATAACAAAATGCGTTTTTACTTTATAATTATGAGCAGAAATTCATTAATAGAACAATTTACAACATTATTTTCATGCTGGCAAAACAAAAATCTCACCTCTATTGCTTATTTGTATATAAGGTCCATTCTCCTTCCTTTCCTGGCAAAAATGTCTATTACATTGTCAATGAAGTTTGAAGTCTGTTTCAAGGACACCAGAAGCTCCTTTTCAATCGACATGAGTCCAAGTGCCGACAGTTGTTCCTGCCCCTAAGTATTCCTGCAGTATGTTTTGATCCTTTTCATTGCCGAAAATGATCTCTCTACAGAAGCACTAGTTGCAGGAAGCGTTGAAATAAGTGTGCATAGTTTATAAACTTCCGGGAATGTATCACTGTCTAATTGGAATTGCTTCAAAAATTTCAAGAGATCACTGACAGATTTGGTTGTATAATCGTCTATATTAAATATTGCAGTCAGTTCACTTCTTAAGCGAGAAAACTCAAAATGCCTGGGATAGGCATCTTTCGAACTAGTGAAAGCTCTTTCAGGAAACATTTGGCGATGAGTGATCCGTTTGCTTACATCCAAGAGCTCAAAAAAAGATAATGCTTCTAGGTCCAGAAAGCGACTTTCCATTTGTTCAGAAATGTTATCAATAATTTCATAGTAGAGGCATCTATAAACGTCGCGATCATTTTCAGTTTCAGACGAGCGGGCTCTTTTTTTGAGTGGCTCTTAATTTGATTCAATTTGTTCCCAAAGTGCGTTGAATTTATCTCTCTGATTTCTCACTAATTCCTTTATTTGCTGCACCTTTGATGAGCAGTAAGCAATATCTAAGGATTTCTTCTGCAGAATGTTGAATAATGTGCCTGTCAATGGAAATAATTGTGCAAATACTAATAACATGAAATTAAAGTTGAAATCATTTAGTTCTGACAGAAATCTGCGGGCGGCAGTGAATGTTTCTTGATCCCAATTATCAGGATTTTCTCGAATGTGAGCGAAGAAATCTTTAAGGGCCTCCTTGTTGTCATAAATGGTATGAACTAGTCGAGAATTGTAATTCCATCTGGTTGGGGCTACCTTTGGGAACCTTTTCTTTACTTCTTCATCCAAGGCATTGGTCCTTCTACTTGACTTAGAAAAGAAGGATGAAAATCCTGAGATCGTTTGAAAATATATTTTGCAAACCTTGATTGCACACAATGCCTGCGACAACACAAGATTTAATCTATGGGTGTAACAGTGCACGAATTTTGCTTCTGGATATTTTTCTTTTACTTTTGCTTGTAGCCCCCTAACATGTCCTGCAAAAACTGCCGCTCCATCGTATGTTTGCCCTATTAGTTTACTGCCGATATCATATTCATCAATACATTTGAAAATTATCTTAGCAAGCCCTTCTCTGTTCTGTCTGCACTGACGTCGGTAAATCCTAAAAATCTTTCTTGGATTTTACCACTTTGTCACATAGCGCACAACTGTACTTAGTTGTGACTTGCATGCAATATCTGTAGATTCGTCCAGCATAATTGCTATGAAAGGAGAACTTTTAATTTCTGATTTAATGTGTTCAATTAAAACTTCCCCAATCGCATCTAACAAATCATTTTGTGTGTGTTTGGACTGCCCTGTAAAAGTAGAGGTTTTCATACGTTGCGCCAATTTTTCGTCATATTCACTTAATAGATTCAAACAATCAACATAATTCCCTCTATTACACGATTCTTTTGATTCATCGTGAGCCCTAAATGACAGTTCGTTCTTTCCTAAAAAGCATGTTACAGTAATTAGGCGTGCAAGAATTTCTCTGTTATGCTTCACTAAGGCATTGTGTCTTACAACGTCAGCTCTCAATTGATCGTCTATCTGTAAATCAATTCTTGTTAACCCAAATGTTTTAAGTTTCGTCATAGAAATAAAATGACTTTGGGTTATCTCATGGTGATGTGCAGATCTATGGAAATTACTTATGCCCGAAAATCCGTGGGAGTTCCAAACGTTTTTGTCTGTATTAAATATTAAACATGGCCAGCAATACAATTTCTTTGAATCTGCACATGCAGTGAGCCATTTAAATTTTTCCTAATAAATATCTGCTCTGAAATGTTTGAAACATGATTTCGTCTTTGTCTTCAAATCATCAATTTTCGGCATAGGTCTACCATTTATAATTATTAGTTTATCTTCAAAATTATGTGATCCGAACGACACTTTTTTTAAGCTATCAATAATGCAACATGCACTTGAACTCGCTGAAGAAACAGCAGAGACACTCACGTCATCAGCCACATCACGACTACCGCCGGAGGTTTCCGAAGGATGCTCGTGAAGAACGGAACCCGTGTTAGGAATAGCTTCACGCATATCGCTTGCAGTTGAGGTGCTAGGCGAATAATTCATTACGGAAGGCTATTTGGACTTAAAACAAAATAGCAGTAATATCGGTGGAATATATACTTTGTAAGTCAATCTACAATTCATATTAACATACTGCACACCTCAATAACCCACACCAATTAGGAAGAAACGCATAAAAATACACAATATTTCACTTTCTCTCAGAATCATACGGAATCTCAACCTGACGTAGCTTCACTGTATAGTAGCGCTACAACTCAAATGCGCAAGCGTGGCAGCCGGCAAGCGGGCGGGCAGGGTATGGTATGCGCCGGCTATGCTGGGATAAGGAAACAAGCAGCACACTTCATGTACAGCGGATCGGGCACGACTGAGCGAGCGCAAAAGCATAATCATTCAACAACAGAATCTTTTGCAGTTTTTAATAGATTACAATTATTATACTATTGTGCACATAAAAGAAAACCTACAAATTAAACCAAACCCTTTAACTCTATTAAATATGGAATATAATCTAAATTTAACAGAAGAAATACTGAAATCAGAAGTAAACACTGAAATACTAAAACAATTGTCTTTAGAGACAATTAATATTAGATACCCTCCACAAAACTGGCTTCATTTATACACTGACGGATCCTTGATCTCCAGAGAACAAGGTGCCGGTGCAGGTGTTACGTGATGTCTCTTCTCACTTTATAGATCTCTTGGGTATGGAACAACAAGTTTTGATGGAGAAATCATTGCAATAAGTGAAAGTCTCAGGAATCTTCTATGCCACATCAATAAATTTAAAAATGCAGTTATATTGTCAGACTCCAAAGCAGCTATTCTATCAATAATCTCTAAACACACACCTTCATCTCAAACAGCAGAAATAACTAAAATGCTCTCTCAATTATTATCACTCAATAAAAGAATTGTATTCCAATGGATACCATCCCATTGTGGAATCCTGGAAAACGAGAATGCGGATGCTTTAGCAAAGAAGGGCAGCACTGCTACTTACAGACCTGTTACTAAATCTAGGTATTACTCTGTGAAAAGATTTAATAAATCTACATACTTCGACTTCAACAAACAAAATTTGATAACACAATCCCAAGGGAAAAAATGGAACTCTCTGCATCATAATCCACAGTTAATTCCCGATTTACCACGAAAATCGTCTGTAGCTGCATTTAGATTGGCAACAGGCCATGATTGTTTGGCCAAACACCTGCATAGAATTGGAATATATCAGTCCCCTAACTGTCCATTGTGCAACTCAAACCAAGAAATGGATTCGGAACACCTCAAAATCTGTGCTTCAGTGGCTGGCCATGATAATATCTTTGAAAAATATTGGAGTGCAAGAGGTCAAATGACTTTATTGTCAAACGCCTGGCATTAGAAAACAACAACAACAACAACATAAAAGTGCATGGTGAGGAGGGAAGAGGAGGGAAGCTCAGCTTCCCTTGCTTCAATGAACCGACTGCCACTTTAATATTGCGATATTATATAATGTTTTTGCATTGCTTTATAATTCTGTGATTCCAAGGCGAAAGTTGTCATATCAATTTTTGGCGAAACGATATTTTTTAATATGTTGTGCATCCTAAAGGTATCTTTATTGTGAAAAAAAAATGATATACATATGAGTAGCTTAATATCAAAGACGGACATCTGACCTCAATCGAAATTTAGATAGCTGTGGTTTTTTATACAATTGTTCATGCTCTTTCCAGTTATAGTGAAACCATATGCAAACTCTAACACTATATTTATAAAATAAATTATGTTAAATATTACAGCGAACACTGTGAATTAAAAAATTGCCTCTAAATCAAAACTATGGAGACGACAGATGTCCGTCTTTGATATTAAACTACTCATATTATCTGTGGTATTTTTCTCTCTAACCCATTGTTTTATAACTGATTATTATGAGTTTATACAGTCGTTCAAACCTTAAAAGCATAGGTCCTGAAAAACTGCAATAAATGGCTTATCACATTTTGTCTTGAAGCCACAGATTTATCGGAAATACTGCATGTTGTCGAATGAAAATTAAAAGTTGATTTGCATCATTCTTTCTCTAGTTTGAGTTACGCCTTACCTTGGTGTGTACCCGTGGTGGAACACAAACCCACAATCCCTGATATCCAATATATACAGAACCCATATGTATGTTTAACAACTGAATCGGTCGGAGCTAAAAGGAATTAAGTCACTTTTGACAACCTTTCAGGAGAAGCAAGAAATATTCCTCTAATAACACAAATATTATTTTTTTATGTTATAGAAGACAAAAGAATATTTAAAAGTCTTAGTTCCTTCTTCCACCCTTCAATGCACATGACATCAGTTGTTCAAATTGTTGCAAAACCCAAAACTTCATATTTTGACTTAATTCCTTTTAGCTCCGACCGATGCAATTTAAGGTGTACACATTATTGAGCTACTGCATTAGAGTTTAGCAAATACCGTACACTATTTACAATATTTACAGCTAAGTATCATTTTTACCAATGCCGGTAAATTAATTTATCTCAGTTTGCTAAAACTCTGTTAATAACATGGTCTCGGCTAACACTCAACTCTGTGGTCACCACACCTTTTATCGTCTTAGTTTTCTAAAACGTAAATTTTGTTTCAATTCACTTTGATCCTTAAAATTCTCATTTTGGAACCAAGACCATCTGTTTGGTACTGCTCGAAAGAAGACCATCTTGGAAGAAAAACTGACTAGCATCATATGAGCTCTTCATTATAATAAAAGTAAAAACAACTGAACATGAGTATCTTGGCGGTGTAGTTGATTATACGAGGGGGATCCAGGAAATAACGACAGTTTTGTTGTAATAATTAAAAAAAAAATATTTATTTGAAAAAACAAAGTCTGTTACATAAATGAAGCTTCCTTTACTTCTCTACATAATCACCACCTACATTTAAACATTTGTCGTATCTGTTCACTAGCTTTAGAATTCCCATGTTATACTCCTCTGCCGCCAGTTCATTAAGCCAGGTGTTCACTGTTTTCTTCAACTCTTCATCACTTCCAAAACGCGTACCACCCAGAAAGTCTTTCAGCTTAGTGAAAAGGTGAAAATCGCTAGGAGCAAGGTCTGGATTATAGGGTGGATGATCAAAGATTTCCCAACCGAATTGATCCAGCATTTCTCGAGTTGAAGCAGCAGTGTGCGGGCGGGCGTTGTCGTGAAGCAGCACAACTCCTCTTGAAAGCATTCCTCGCCTCTTGTTTTGGATGGCTCGCTGTAGTTTTCGTAAAGTCTCACAATAACGATTTGTATTGATCGTAGTGCCTTTTGGCATGAAATCCAGCAAAAGAACACCTTTGCGATCCCAAAAGACAGCAGCCATGGCTTTTTGTGTTGAGAGAGTCTGTTTGAATTTTCTCAGTTTCTTGGGTGATGAGGGATGATGCCACTGACGTGATTGGTGCTTGGTCTCTGGGGTGTTCTGAGACACCCAGGTCTCATCACCAGTCACAATTTGATCAAGAAAGGCGTCTCCATCTGTGTGATATCGCATCAAGAATGTCAATGCTGAGGCCATTCTCTGAGTTTTGTGTTGGTCACTCAGTTGCCGTGGAACCCATCGTGCACAGATTTTGTGGTAGCCAAGATGTTGAGAGACAATTTCACCAAGCAAAGAACGAGAAATGTCAGGAAAGGCAATATGCAATTCGTCGAGTGATGTGCGCCTGTCTTGCAAGATTCTGCCGTTCACTTTAGTCTTCAGGTCTTCTGTGATGAGTGATGGGCGTCCGGGTCGAGTTTCATCGTGGACATTTGTTCACCCATTGTTGAACATTTCGCACCATTTTCTCACATTTCTTTCATTCATTACAGTATCACCATACACTTCTTTCAATTGCCGGTAAATTTCTGCAGGTTTCAAATGTCGGGCATTCAAAAATCGAATCACACTCCTCACCTTACAGTCGGCGGGATTATCAATCACGTCGTTCATTTTGAAGTAACACAAAATACACAATGGCGACTTGTTGCAACCAGTACTCACAACATTATGAGAACACATGTTAAGGAAGCCAGTTGACCTTCAAACAAGGAAGGGGAGTCAGCTGCGCGGCGGGTATGCGCGAACGGTCGTTATTTCCTGGATCCCCCTCGTAAAAACAGTTTTGCTACGATGTGCGTTGATGAAAGATGAAGAAAAAGTAGAAGTAAAGGCCTAACATGACATACAAAGAGAAATATCTGCCATTGGAACTCGTACAAAAGCACATAAATGTGATTGAAAACAAATTAAAGTCATGGAGTTGCAACCAAATTTAAAAATGATAAGTGGAAAGATATAGCAAACAGCTTTAATAAAATCTCAAGGAATGTAACTGTCAGTTAATACGTCTGTATGATAGTGAAGCCATTTCTGCATAAAAAGGTAACAATATTTATTGCCAGTCACGTTAGCTAAGAATAACATTTTTAGTTTGAAACTGTCCACTTGCCCGAGTAAATTTCGGCATTCAGCACTTGCAAAATGCGACACATTGTCGTCCTGATGGATAAGGAGCCAACCAGTTCGTAATGCGAGAAATCCAATGAAATTAAATCATTAATTTAAAAATTTTAAATAATGTATGTTTTATATATCTTATTTTAATAATTAAAAATCCTTGCACATTAGAAATTAAATAATTCTTGTTTGTACTGCCACGTAAAAATATCAACTCTGTAACATAGGTCGATAACTTACCTTTCAACAATGGATTTGTCTCATAGAGCATTGAATATTTTTTTTAATTGATTCTGGTTCACGTTAACACTTTGTTTAAGAAACTTAAAATTGTTTAATGCCACGTTAAAAGTGTTAAAATTTTAAAAAAAGGTTATGTACCTTAGACAGACGGCCTGTTTCGATGCCGGTTCTGTGTCATCTTCAGTGTCCTACGAACTACTGATGTTCCGGTTGATCTTGCATACTGCTCTTTGCATTCGTCAGTTGTAGGGGTGGGGGTCTGTTGCTCTTGTGGTGGAGGGTGGTTGTTTGTGTGGTATGTATCATGACGTCGAATAATGTGTGGGTATTGAACTGTAATTGTGTATTAAGTATATGTTGCGGTGTGTTATTATATGTTTGTATATTTCGTATTGTTCTAAGATGTTTAACTGTGGACTTTTTGGTGTGATGTGTAGAATTTCCATATCTGTTTCTATATTATTGTAGTCATGATTATTGTTGATAATGTGGTCTGCGTAATTTGATGTGATGTATGGTTTGGTTATAGCTTCAATGTGTTCTTTATATCTTGTTTGAAATTTCTTCCTGTCTGTCCTATGTAAAAATGTGGGCAACTATTGCATTTTAGTTTGTAAGCCCCAGTTGAATTATATTTATTTGAATGTTTGATGTGATTATTTAGATATTTCTGTGTTGTGTTATTTGTTTTGTATGCTATCTTGTATTTTAGTTTTTTGAATGAAGTTGCAATTTTGTATGTATTGGTATTATGATATGTTAATGTTATGTATTTATTCTCATGCGATGTTTGTGTTGGTTTGTTCTGTTTTTGTTTTGCCTTCTTTATTAGTGTATCTATCATGTTAGGGTTATATCCATTGTCTTGTGCTATATATTTTATTGTGTTTAGTTCTTCAGTATAGTTGTCATTGTTCATTGGTATGTTAATTAATCTGTGTGTCATTGTACGAAAAGCTGCATGTTTATGTTGTATGGGATGGTTTGATGAATTGTGTATGTGTGTTGTAGTTGTGGTGGGTTACCTGTATATTTTGAATTCATGTCTGTTATTTGTTTTCGTTATGGTGATGTCTAAGAAATATATTGTATTGTATTGTATTTATTAATATTCCATGGTATTCATACATTGCTTACAGCTAGAATATGGAACAAGTCAAGAAACTTAATACTATTATAAAGTCTTAATTTATAGTTACAGTCTAGATGAAATATATACAGACGAGATTTACAATATAGTCTACTAGTACAACACATAGTTTTAGTATCAATTTCATGAAGCGTTATTGAATGTCATGAATTCACCTACAGAATGGAAGGCGTGAGAAATTAGGTACTTCTTTAATTTGGCCCTAAATAATTTTATGTTTTGAGTTTCTTTTTTTATATCGATAGGGAGGCTATTAAAAATTTTTACTGCCATATAACGCACTCCTTTGCCGATGGAGTATGAAAGTCATTTTTTTGACGTGTATTTATGCTATGAACTGTTGAATTAGTTACAAAGTTTTCACGATTACATAATAATAATAATAATAATAATAATAATAATAATAATAATAATAATAATAATAATAATAATAATAATAATAATAATAATTTTATTTTCCCTGGCAGAGTTAAGGCCATCAGGCCTTCTCTTCCACTCAACCAGGATCAAATCACATACAGAAAAATACAAACCGGTATACAAATATTAACTTAAAAATAATAATAAACATAATTAAGTAAAAAGAGCGAGATTACATACGAGGAAGACTATTAATGAAAAGATATACTGACAAGACATGGGGATTATTTGTAGTTTTTTAAAAATAGTCCTACACGATTCCCTAGATTTGGCACCTACTATTATTCTAATTACTCTTTTTTGTAATAGAAATATAATCTTACTATCTGTGGAATTTCCGCATAATATTATTCCAGAACTCATTACCGAGTGGAATATGCAAAATATATTGTTTTTAAGGTATTGATATTTACTATCTTTTGCATAGATCTACTAGCAAAACAAGCTGAGTTTAGTTTGGGGGTAATTTTGTTTAATATGATTTTTCCAATTTTACACATTATCGATTTTAAGCTTGGTTATGTTCTGTTTCTTTTGTATACTTTAATTTGGGATGTATTTTGTTGAGTTCTTGATGTAGGTTTTCTATTTGTCTTTTGTTTCCATTATGTAGGACTATTATGCATCTACGTATCGATGCCAGTACATAATTCCCTCTACGTGTTTGTTGTTGTCAGTGTTTATTATGTGTGTTTGTTCTATATTATGAATGAAGAATATTTTTGCACATATCTTACTTTTTCCCCCTTGAATGCCGTATTTGAACACATTGTGCAACTAATGCAAATGCAAACACTTAAAAATCAAATTCTCAAGAAATCGTCTACCAGTGCAGGGACATACAGGATTGTACTGTGAATATTTTATTCTATTGCATGTCAATGTTCATGAGTATGAATATTTTTTCTATTCAATTGTGTATGTATAATAACATTTGCTAATTTTTATGTTGCATTTTTCCAAGTATATATTAAAAAAAATTTGGGGTTTTCTCTGAATTTTAGGGGGATTTTTAATATGATACAGGGGGATTTGGATTTCTTGTCCCTTAGTTGGCAACACTGAGAAGAGGAAAGGATTGACCGCAGTTATTTAGTAAGTCTATGGATTGACTCTCCTCCTCACAAACAAACTTGCATCCTTCTCACAGATTTCGCACAGCACATGAGCACGGGTCATTTAAAATTCGATTAACCAAAGGTTTTCTTATAGCTGTGAACTTAAAAATTACAGAATCTTCCTCGAATTTCATGGCACATTATTTAGTATTTACTTTCAAAAGAAGAGAAATGTGAGGACGTTCCTCATTTCCATCCCCCGAGAATTTTCTGTTTATTTTAGTAGGTTATTTTACGACGCTATATCAACATCCTAGATTATTTAGCGTCTGAATGAGATGAAGGTGATAATGCCGGTGAAATGAGCTCGGGGTCCAGCACCGAAAGTTACCCAGCATTTGCTCATATTAGGTTGAGGGAAAACCCCGGAAAAAAAACCTCAACCAGGTAACTTGCCCCAACCGGGAATCGAACCTGGGCTAACTGGTTTTGTGGCCAGACGCGCTAACCGCTACTCCACAGGTGTGGACTCCCCCGAGAAACCGCCACTGCATACGACTCATTTTCTTTTAGGGGATAATCCTGTTTTACCGACCAATCTTCCACAGTTAAAATATAAACTGAGATAATGTCACAAACCTAAGATATTCTGTTGGTGAAACGCAAAATAAGCTATAGTTTTTCAGTACAAAAACCTGGATAAAGAAATTATCGGTGTTGGTGAAAATGGCTGTAAAAAGATAATCTGTCTTGAAATACTGGAGAAAAAAATGGCTCCTTGTAGTACCACAGTCTATACTAGATGTGATGTATCTTCTCACACTGTGAAAAGAGAGAGAAAGGAGATATATCTTACCTCGTCTGTATTCTTATGGTGATGGGGGGAATGGAGCGATGCCGTCCATACATCCAGTGGCGGAATGGCCTGCTTCCATGAAAATAGAGATGTCGTCAGTCTCCTCACTCTCATCTGTATCTGTACCTGTACCTGTATTCGAATCTTCTAAATTTATTACAAAACTGTCCAAGAGCTCATCCTCGATACCATATTTGCTCCTATAAAAATCTTCAATATACCGAACATGTTCACATGCACTATTCCAATTTTCAGGTGTTATTTTTTCCAATGCGGCTTCAAACAGTTCCTTAGTTTTGCTAATTTTGAAATCAGTGTTGTGTTTTGCTACGTCACTTTTTACTTGCGCCCATATCAACTCTATTGGATTAAAGTCACAATGATATGGTGGCAAACGCAGTACGGTGTGTCCATGCTGAACAGCAACTGTGTCGATTTCGTATGTTCTGAATCTGTCTTTTGATCTTTTAACAATATCATATAAAACTGGTTTAGTATAACACGGATCGTACGGAATATTGTGATAGCGTAACCATGCTTGCATTTCTTTTTTTTTTTTAGTGGAAGAAACGGGAGCTTTATTTAGTTCAACTGAATGGTAAGATGCATTGCCCATTACTATCACTGAATTCTGTGGTATATTAGGGAGGAGAGTATTAATAAACCAGTTCTTAAAAACATTCCCGTCCATTTCTTCATGGTAGTCTCGTGTAGATTTGGATTTGAAACACAATAAACCATTAGATACAAATCCAGTCTGCAATCCAGCGTGAAGCACGATAAATCATTGGCCTTTGCCTATGGGGACTCGTAGTGGTGATTCTAGGTCGCCCTCAGAATTTTCACACATCCATATTTTATCTTTAGTGTGATTTACGTTGATCCAGGTCTCGTCCAAATAGATAATGGGGCGGTTAGAAGATCGATATTCTCTTATTTTCCTCAAAAAAAATGAAATCTCTTTACTACAACATCACTCCTTTGCATTAGCATTTTCCGTCCTTGATTATTTTTGACGTAGCGAAATTTCATTTTCTTCAATATCTGTCGAAGAGTCCATTTGCTACCATCAAACAATTTCGCCTCTTTTAGATCCTCCCTCATATTATCTGAACTTGGCAAAAACTTTGATTGATACAAATTGTAAATTGTACGGCGAATAGCAGAACCGGTAAACGAATCTATACTGTAACAGTTTTATTTGGTGTTCTGTTGGGTCTCTTCTTTCCTGGTGTTGACAAAACGTTTCCACTTTTTTCCGCCTGTTGTTTTTTATTTAAAATACGAGAAACTGTTCGCCTAGATACACCAGTCGCAACTGCCGTTCTACCTAATACATTTGATACTGATATTGTTTCTCTTCCGTTTTTCAGTGCGTCTAATTCTTCTTCAAAGAACTTATGCACCAAACATACGATTTCTCTAGCATCTGACTGTTTGCCTACATCAGCTAGGAGCACCAAAATCAAAAGCACAAATAACACAAATAAATTAAAAGGGATGTAAAAATCACTTACAAGTTGATACATTCTGTAGCACAAAATAAAATACTCAGTAACAAAATATCTCTCTTCGTACTGTGTAGTTCCGTCACTGAGCTTGTCTTTCAAGAAACTGAGTTCCGGTAGCCTGTACAATAACAAGGTTTTGAAAGGAATACTGAGAATTTACAACCCTCCTATAATCTCCACCCTCATTTGAAGGGACTTGGTTTTATTGCTACTGAGACAAGTTAAACCTTAGCAGGTATAATATCATACAGTCACGAAACTTGAGGTGATTTTTTGCATTTCTCACGATACAGTGCTCCAAGCGGTTAGCAACTGAGAGTACTAGGAACAAAAGACTGTGCTATAGTAGCGATCTTAATGGCTAGCAACTAAATTTCAACTATCATTGGATGCATATTCCCTGTGTATTGAGCTTCGTGACTGTATGTACTAGACTGTGGTAGTACCGGTACTTCCCTTTTCAGTCTCTAGCCAATATTGATCCTATTTTTTAATAACATGCTTCGCTTTATACAGGGTGAATCAAAAGTCTGGAACCATATAAATATCTTCCATATGCTTGATTTTCGATTATTATTGGTGTTACCAGTATTTGTAAGACCAAATTCTCTATCAGTGACACATTCAATTCTACTTCTCAGCTATTTCAAAAGCCGCCATTTGGAATGCAACTTTGAAATTTTAAATGGAAAGGGGGTCATGTAGGTACCGGTACTCAAAATCATGTGAAATTTTGTGAGGAAAACAATGGTGCAGTCCGTTTTGAGATAGCTCTAATCGTTTTCAAGTTATTTAAAGATAACTGTCATCATGACACAAACGTTAGTTACTGCAACTACAGATATTTTGTAATGTGGTACACTACTAAGGAGGCTTTGGAAATGGTATTTTTATGCATTTCTGGTAATTAACTTTTCCTGCTTTACTGTTTGATTAAACTGTGACACTTTCAATGGATTGTTGTGATTATTTGAAGCTTCCCTGTAACAAATTTCTTGATTTTCGTGATGGCATTATCGAAAGAAGGAAGCTTGATAAAGGCTATGAAGGGAAAATTGAGAATATGGATAGAATATTTTGTAGCATTTCCGGGGTGACTTTAGCACAGGCTTCAATGTTACGGTTCTTTAAATGTTCCACATTCTCAATTTTCTCTTCATCATACCAAACTCTTTATGTAACTCCAAAAGAAAAAAATCAAGGGGTGTTAAAAGGGGAGACCTGGCCGGCCATTCTACTGGGCCACGTCGGCCAATCCAATGTCCAGGGAACTGTTTGTCCAGTCTGCTGCAGAATGAAGAATGATATCAATTCTTTCCTCTTTCGATAATGCATCACGAAAATCAAGAAATTTGTTACAGGAAAGCTTCAAATAATCACAACAATGCATTGAAACTGTCACAAGTTAACCAAACATTAAAGCAGGAAAAGTTAATTACCAGAATTGCATAAAAATACCTTTTCCAAAGCCTCTTTAGCACTGTACCACGTTACAAAATATCTTTAGATGCAGTGACTAATGTTTGTGTCATTATGACAGTTATCTTTAAATAACTTGAAAACGATTAGAGATATCTCAAAACGGATTGCACCATTGTTTTTCTCAGAAAATTTCACATAATTTTGAGTACATACATGACCTCCTTTCCATTTAAAATTTCAAAGTTGCATTCAAAATGGCGGCTTTTGAGTTAGCTGAGGGCTAGAACCGAATGTGTCACTGGTAGAGCATTTGGTCTTACAAATACTGGTAACACCTATAGTAATCGAAAATCAAGCATATGGAATATATTTATATGGTTCCAGACGTTTGATTCACTCTGTATAATAGATGCAGAAATTATGTTACTGTCTTACATGCACAGTTTCAGCGAGAAAGAACAAGTAAAGCTTAAAGTGAGAATTTGCTTGCATTAAGAGGAAAGTAATAATAATAGCTTATCCATGAACCCAGAAAAGACAAAACTAATGACTGACGCGTCAGAAGACTAGATCCACTTAAATGGCCGGCCACTAGAATATGTGGAAGATTTTACCTACGTGGGCCAGAACCTGTCCTTCTCCAGCAACTCAAAGAAAGAAATAAAGAGACGAATCAGCATGGCATGGAAGAAGTTGTGGTCTCTAAAGTTCATACTTACAGAGAAATTCCAGAAGCTAAGCTTAAAGGTTGAGACCCTGGAAAAATGTATATTACCAGTCTCACTGTATCGATGCCGAACCTGGTCCCTAACATCAAGACAGAGGCGTATGCTTCAAACCTGTGAACGCAGTATGGAAAGAAAAATCCTGCAACTTTCTCTGAGGAACAAAGTAAGGAACAAGGAGTTACGCAACCATACCGGCATGAAAGACGTCCTAAACACCGCAGAAAGGCTGAAGTGGAAATGGGGAAGGCACGTGGTAAGGATGGACCACAGAAGATGGACGCATAGACTCACATTGTGGGATCCCAGGATCGGCAGAAGAAGAGTGGGATGCCAGACGACTAGATGGGCAGATTTCTTCAAGAAAAAAGCAGGAGCACAATGGACGAGCAGTACAAGAGACAGACAGCTATGGAGAAATCTAGAAGCCACCTCCTCAGTGTGTAGTGTGGTGCGAATAGGGAGCTTACAAGTGCATGTAGTGTTTAGCTTAGTACATAGAAACGAAGAAGTGCAGCCAAGTTCGATGATATCACTTCTTACAACCAGCTCACCTAACGAGTGAAGTCTACTGAGCCAAGTCCTGTCAATTAGGAGGCCCTTGCCCTTACGGGATCTAGCAGGCTAAATTTATTTATTTACTTATTTACTAATAATAATAATAATAACTTACTTACTTACTTACAAATGGCTTTTAAGGAACTCAAAGGTTCATTGCCGCCCTCACATAAGCCCGCCATCGGTCCCTATCCTGTGCAAGATTAATCCAGTCTCTATCATTATATCCCATGTCCCTCAAATCCATTTTAATATTATCCTCCCATCTATGTCTCGGCCTCCCCAAAGGTCTCTTTCCCTCCAGTCTCTCAACTAACACTCTATATGCATTTCTGGATTCGCCCATAAGTGCTACATGTCCTGCCCATCTCAAACGTCTGGATTTAATGTTACTAATTATGTCAGGTGAAGAATACAATGCGTGCAGTTCTGCGTTGTGTAACTTTCTCCATTCTCCTGTAACTTCATCCCGCTTAGCCCCAAATATTTTCCTAAGCACCTTATTCTCAAACACCCTTAACCTATGTTCCTCTCTCAGAGTGAGAGTCCAAGTTTCACAACCATACAGAACAACTGGTAATATAACTGTTTTATAAATTCTAACTTTCAGATTTTTTGACAGCAGACTGGATGATAAAAGCTTCTCAACCGAATAATAACACGCATTTCCCATATTTATTCTGCGTTTAATTTCCTTCCGAGTGTCATTTATATTTGTTACTGTTGCTCCAAGATATTTGAATTTTTCCACCCCTTCGAAGGATAAATCTCCAATTTTTATATTTCCATTTCGTACAATATTCTGGTCACGAGACATACTCATATACTTTGTCTTTTCGGGATTTACTTCCAAACCGATCGCTTTACTTGCTTCAAGTAAAATTTCCGTGTTTTCCCTAATCGTTTGTGTGTTTTCTGCTAACATTGATAATAATAACAATAATAATAATAATAATAATAATAATAATAATAATAATAATAATAATAATAATAATAATAATAAACTTTCAAAATGCTCTAGAAATTTGAAAAATCATATATTCGGAAATGAGTTTATTACTAACAGATGACAATATTATATTCATTGTTATTTGCTGATGATTAATTGGTAAATGCAGAAGAATGTGAAGACATGGAGTATATGACAAGAAAACTTATAGAGGAATATGAGAAATAATAATAATAATAATAATAATAATAATAATAATAAAAATAATAATAATAATAATAATAATAATAATAATAATAATAATAATAATAATAATAATAATAATAATAATAATAAAGGTGCGCCTGATAAGGCATTTGAGATCTTGTTTTAGGTCAATTCTTAGCATATTCATTTAGTGTCTTATTGTTATTCTTGCACTTTGTTAGATGGTATCTTCCACATTTTAAATTGCACAGTGCACATACACAACTTTCACACGGTTCATAGTAACTTTTTGTCTTGCACAACTTATGGTGAAAACCATGTATTGCGAAGCGGATTATTGCATGTCTTTGAGTCTGATTTTCTTTAATCCAGTTCCTATCTACCATAGCACCTGTGGCGTAGAAGTTGGGGTCTATTGTACGGCATTTATCTTCTCTTCTCTCCAGGAGGTCTTTGTAGGGTTGTGTCGATTGCAGTAGTATTTGGAGTCTGATGTCTTCTACGTAGAAAGTTTCTCTGGCCATCTCGTACACTAGTCTTGAAGGAAGGTAGTTTCAGCAAAGGAGGGAGGCACCAGAGTACGAAGGAGAGAGGCACAAGAAATGAAAAGCACAAAATTCGACAAGGAAGATGAGTTCCCACCTCTCAGAGAGTATAAGCAACCGAACAGAAATGAAATAGGCATAACAAATGGAATACAGGAAAACCCCGAAGACGACAACCCGTGGACGAGAGTAGGAAGGACTCGAGGCAAGGAAAAACAACAGACCCCCAAACCGACACTGATGGGAACCAGGCAAGAGGATACAGGTCTCCAAGTGACAAAGAAATGGCATGGCTATACGTTGGCAAACTGAAGCAGGACACTAATGCAGAAACGGTGAAGAATCACATGAGGAAAAATGGAATCGTAGGGGACATAATATGTGAGGTTTTGAGCACAAGAGGGAACAACAAGGCATTCAAAGTAGGGCTACTCTTTGAATTTCTAAAGTGGACAGGAAATCTGGAATTCTGGCCGGCAGGAAACCTAGTCAGATGATACCGTTTCTTTCGAGGCTACCAACAATCAGAATAAGATGATATCCCTAATGCTGTGGAACAATGAAGGAGCTAAAAACGCCATAAAATACAAGAAGTGACAGACCAGTATGACGTAATCATAGCCACAGAAACTTTCCTCCTAGAACCGTTCAACATAACTGGCCTCTATGCGCCACACCAACTGAAGGTAGACCAGAAGGCGGTGTATCCTGCTTCTTCAAACCAACAATATGAGAAATGGGATCTGAATATAAGTCTTAAGGAAACATATTACATGACAATAGCTGTAGATTCAAAGGATTTAATTTTGGAAAATTGAAAAGAAAACATAAATCATTATGATGAATACACATATTTAGGAGTCAAAATAACTAAAAATGAAAATCACGAAGGTGATGTAAATGAAAGAATTAACAAAGTGAGATAACCAATTTCAAAATTAAATGAGGCGCTGACATGGGAAAGGTAGTAACTGCCAAAAACAAAATTTTTCAGGGGAAGCAAAAAACAAATTTATGAACACTTTCTCACTTACATTATTACAGAAACTGCTTTAAATGAAAGGCATACACTCATGTTTGTGTTACATATGAAATTTGAAAAGTCTGGCACATACTTATCTGTGAAATCCTATTTTATGAAAATACAACATTGAAATCACTCCTTAGCCAAACTGAGAATTAACGTTATTTATACATTATGCACAAATTTTTCGGTAAAATGCATGATACTTTTCATCGAGGAAGTCTAACATAGATAACAAGTCTCTCTTTTTGGCATCAAGGACGACTGGTGTTCTTTCAAGGCGTTGCAAGCACTGCAAGTTAGTGATTGATGTTAATGACTGCCCTTTCTTAAAAATCCTGTGCTCTGTCCACATTTGAAGGTCATTAAGTGACTGTCTTGTTTTTATTAGAGGAAAATCAGCTCTTGAGAGTCTAATCCAGTTGAGGGTGCTGATTTTGATAGGAGTTGTCACATTCTGCAGAAAAGTCGAAGAAATACTCATCCTTCATCATTATTACATTATTAGGCCTTACCTCTTCTGGAACCGTGGTCTTGCATCTTTTTTTTCTTTTCTCTATGATGCCAAATTCCCTATCACATGGCATGTAGGAATGTTCTGAAACCAGGAATTTCAAGTCCACTGAATGAAAATGTTTCTTGGCAATAATGTAAATCAGGACCATTAGAATCATCCGATTCTTATTCTGCCCTGCACAGTTATCAGCCCATATTTATCTAGACACACTCTGATGTTGTAAAAGGAGTTACTACCTTCTCCGCGCCAACAGCTGTGCACATACAAGTTGTAACATCTAGTGACTATATTTCCAACTTCGTTTCATTACATACGGACATACTAGCTTCTCTGTGCCATTGGCATGACCATTTACTACCTTCTCAATGAAAAACCTAAAAATTCGAATTTTTGGCAGTTACGACCTTTCCCATGTCAATGCCTCAAGTAACACTCTATGGAATAAAGATATCACAACAAAAACGAACATTAAAAGCACAATATCATATCTTAGGCTCAGCAACATGGCATTTGAAGTCAAGGACAGCAGCAAAACTACATTTTACAGAGACGAATTTCTGCAGAACTGCAAGAGTATCAAGGAAGGACAAAATTAGAAATAATGTTATAATTGAGAAAAAGTGAAAGTGCAAGGTTCGCTTGTAGACTATATCTAAACAAAACAATTAAAATGGTTTGGTTATATAAAGAGGATGGCAGAAGATAGATTGCCGAAAAAAGTAATGAATGTATTCCAACGGGAAAAAGGAAGAGGCGAAGACCAAAATTGACATGGACACAAGGAATAATTAAAACGATGAGAGAAAGAGGATTGGAAGATGAAGCATGGGAGAATAGAGGGGAATGGAGAAAGGCTATAAAATCCTGAAAATGAGTATAGGAAGCTGCTCTAGGGCATTGTAAAACCTGATGATGACTGTAATACTAATAATAATAATAATAATAATAATAATAATAATAATAATAATAATAATAATAATAATAATAATAATTTTCCAGATATATTCTATATGAGTGACAATGTGTTTTGTGTGTGTGTGAATATTTTCTTTTTAAATAGATATAGTTAATATTTTCAGTAGACTATGCGTTGTACAGCATAGCAGGACACATTTTCTCTACTAGCCCAAGGTGTGGCATAGCCCACGACTCACAGTGTGCAGTATTCCCAATCTAGCTGGACAAAATTAATTTCTCACTTTCCTTTGGTCAGACTTCGATGAAACTTTATATTCAAGTTTATATCAACCATAGAAAGATGTGTTTCAATTTTGATTTAAATCAGATGATTAAATCAACCCTTTCACATAAGGGTGGGAACGATATATTTGTTTTTAATGAACATATTACACTGAAAATAAGTTCTTGGTATGAAATATTTGTCCAATGTAGAATTTAATGTTTAATGGGAAAATGATATTTATAAATTCCCTTAAATAAGAGTGAAAATATTATTTTCTTTCCCACAGGACACATTGTAGGCCTAATTAAAATTAACATGTGTATTAAATATTGAAATATTTGAAGTGTTGTAACAGTACAGAATATATTTTGAAACACTTCAGTTAAAGAAATAATTGATTTTAATTAATTAATTTATTTTGACCCAATGCCAGGAACTTTAATATTTGAATTAAATATTTAACTGAAAGTTAATTGACATATTACAGCATTATACTCAGTTTCATAATTTCTTGTAGTGAATTATCTAAGTTTTACTTCACTCAAAATGATATGGCAAAATAAATAATACACTTTATAACACAAATGTGCGAAATGATTTGAATTTACAACAATTTATTTAAACAAAAGATTTGTTTTAAATCGGTCATATTATTTTATGCCGTAATGAGTGTATATACAACTGAGACAATAGATCTGCTGTTATTTGTCTAGAATAAAAATTATAACACTAATAAAAATATAGGCTAATTTACAGGCGTGCTTTATTCACTATCCGTTTCACTGGAAATATCGCCAGATGCTTCTGACGTTGCCGAGCTGCTTACTGGTGGACTGGGCAGTAGCAGTTTAATCACTTGTAGTGATAAGCTCCCACTTTTTTTCTCGGGCAGTTTTCTTAATGAAGAAATGAGGGGATCAGATGACACCAGCAACATTGATAAAAGTTCTTGATTTGTAGATATTCTTGACTTCTTTCTGGTATGTCCTTCCCTAAACTTTCTCAAATCTTTGTTCCTTGCTTTTTATGCCTCTTTAGAAAGTTGTCCAATGGGTAATATGCAAGATTTTACTATTTCTGTGCTGTGAACTAAAATTTTGCGAACTGTTACCGGCATGAAATACCAGGGATATAATTCCATATAGAGTGTTTTTGTTCTGCTGTGTATAATCTGAATGCTTCTAAATTTATATCGTAACCACTTGCTATTGTTTCCAAAATCACACAGAATCGTCGTATAGGTTCTTTGTTAATTCCAGTAATATCACTACTTTGTTTTGAATTTCTGAAGAATCTTCTTGCAGTATTACTATCATTACTGATGCCATTACCTGGTTGAGGTTTGTCAACTATGGGACCCATATCAGTTCTGAATTTTTCTTGTATTACTTTTTTTCCTTCAGTAAATACGGATTTGTCCACCGTTTTTTGAGTTTGGATAAAAATGTGTCCAATGTATTTTTAATCCGAACTTCAATGTCATGTGAACAATTTTGTAGGCCTAAAACACTCACACAGTGATTAAAAATGTCCTCATTTCGTGATTGTTTACTGCTTAGCCAAACATGGAATAGTTGCCGCCGCATTACCGTATGCGCCACCACTGAAAACAATTAATTGCTGATAAATGCGCAAGAATGCACAAACTTTGAAACAAGGATTCAACACTCTAAATGTTGTTTTATTAAATGCTAAAAGAATTGTAACGGGACGTAACCGGAGATACTAAAACTCCAATTATATTTGGAGAATTAAATTTGATAACACGATCCCAAGGGAAAAAATGGAACTCTCTGCATCAACATCCACAGTTAATTCCCGATATGCCATGAAAATCGTCCGTAGCTGCATTTAGATTGGCAACAGGCCATGATTGTTTCGCTAAACACCTGCATAGAATTGGAATATATCAGTCCCCTAACTGCCCATTGTGCAACTCGAACCAAGAAATGGATTCGGAACACCTCAAAATCTGTGCTTCATTGGCTGGTCATGATAATATCTTTGAAAAATATTGGAGTGCAAGAGGTCAAATGACTTTATTGTCAAACGCCTGGCATTAGAAAACAACAACAACAATATATTTAGAGAACTTGAAAAAATATATTTTTTCAATTGTAATATTTAAACCCTATTGTAAGAAATAGCTTTAGACATTCTGCACTTTAATAAGATGGTTCCCATTATTGTAAAGGTTTAATGATAACCTTAGTCGAATATATGAAGCTAATTTTGCTTGTCACTTTTTTTTTGCTTCAGTCCATAAAGAAAAGGTTGAACCCCTTCGAAAGGTGTTTGCTGAACATGAAGCGACTCAAGACGCAGGAAAGACGAACTGTGTCTGTGACTGTATCCATTGACGGTCGCAAAATGGAAATTGAGCTGTTTAAATGCTTGGAGAGTCTGACAGTGAAGAACTTTGGTGTCATGTGAAATTTGTGTGTAATATCGATATTTTGTTTGTTTTAATGTTACAATTTTGTTGAATAAAATAAAATTACGCATTTTATTTCAGTTATGTCGCAATCTCTTTCACTAGAATTGAGAAATATTTCAGAGTTCCTTATTGTTGTTCACGTAGCCTTTTCTTTAGTGAAATTCCTACGTGCTGGTAGGGTAATTCAGGGAATTACAACGAATTTTGACAAAAAAAAAAATGAAATTTTGGTTTTATCGTTTTTCGGTAGTTTAATAAGTGTAAGATGATAATATGATTTTAGACCTATTTCTTCTAATTGTCAGCTTTTAACCCTATCTTCGGCAAAAAATATTGTAGTAATTCTTATTGCAAAAAATATTGTGAATGGAATTTTTTTTTGCCAACCACTCAATGAAATTTTAAATTTATTTAGCCGATTCTATACATAAAAGTATGTTACATAATTTGCCTTATTTTTCCTACATTTGTATCCTTTATCACTTCTGAGAAAAGTGCTTCCAAAATTGAGGAATTTAACATTGCATAATATGGAAACTTGACACCATTTTTCTGCACTTTCTTATTATTGTGATATTGGTGCACTTTTCTCAGAAAGTATTCTACCCAGAAGGCTGAAATTAATATACAGTATCAATGTGATGACATTTTACACAGTAGGTTAAATAAATTAAGTTTATTTCTATCTTCAGCAAAAATAAAAAAAATAATTTGTAGTAATTCTTAATGCAAAAAAAAATGTTACAAATGAATTTTTTTTTTTTGCCAACCGCTCTGTGGAATTTTAAATTTATTCAACCAGTTGTATACATAAAGGTATGTTAAATATGCCCTATTTCGTTCTACATTTGTATCTTTTACAAATTCTGAAAAAAAGTGTACCGTAATTTCCCATAACTATGGTCCAGGCACCCAACTATAAAGTTGGAGTACCACTGCGATATAAGGAATTGGTGCAAGATGAGAAATTCTGGCCAATTGTTATCGTATTCCGACCATTTCGTGCTCCCTGGAAGTACAGAATATTATAACGAATGATTTCAATCTTGGCGGTACTAAACAAATTACAAGAGTACTAAACTGGAACGTAGAAGGACTCAGAGGGGTAATGGAATTAACGCCCGAAGACTTGTTTAAAAAATTCGACATTTGTATATTGACAGAAACGTTTGTAAAAGAAGAATCAGATATTAGTGTAAAGGGATTCTATAATGTGCAAGCGTATGCAATACAAGAAGAAAGGGGAAGACCGTCAGGGGGGGTAGCATGTCTATTGAAACCAGAAATGGCCCCATTTGCTGTGTTGAAGAAGCAAGGAAATGTTGTAGCTGTAATGTCGACAGTGGGAGTGATAGTGGGCGTATACTTCCAACCGCAATTGAGTAATGTAGATATAGTGAACGAATTGAACAGTGTAATCAATCTAATCCCAAAATCATCTAGAGTAATATTCGCAGGGGACCTCAACTGTGCCATAGATAAAGACACACTGAAAACAAGACAAGTTGTGGACTATCTCAAGAGCGAAGTCCTGGAGTTAGTGAATAACCAACAGTGGACGTACAGTGATGGACAAAAGTATTCGGAAAAGTAATGATTAATTACTTGTTGGTGGAAATGTAATGAAAAGAAAAGAGAATGCTTGTGAAAATAAATAATTGTATTGTCATATGTTATAAATGTATACAGAAAATAATCAATTCATCAACTCTTCAATAAAATAAAAAAAAAACATTGTACGATTCGGCTACAAGAAGCTTGGACAAAAGTATTCGAAAATAGACACAAAATACAAACAAAACAAACTTTGGTACTTAATTGCCCATCCTCTCCTGCGAATAACTTCTTTAAATCGTGCAAGCATGAAAGAAACTAATTTTTGAGTGATATTCTTCCTTATTTGATGCCATTCCTCTAGAAGTTTCTGTTTGAGATCATTCTTGTTGGATATTCGATGTTTCCGGACTCATTTCTCCAGTTCAACCACAAGAGTTCGATTGGATACAAGTCAGGGGAATGGGGTGGAGTGTACAAAGTAGACAATCGACGAACGAACAATTTCTGCGTTATGTTTTGGGTCATTATCTTATTGAAAATAATAATCCCCTGAAAGACCAAGTTTATCTGCACGCTTCTTAATATTGTCCTGCAAATATCTGCTTATACTTGAACTTGTCCATAGGTAAATTGTCAATAAATACCTAGTTGTCCTACACCATTGGCCGATATGCACCCCAACCTCCATGCTTAACTGTTGATAGAATATTCTTCTGGTCCAATTCTGTGTTCGGTTTTCTTCAGACCAAAAGTCGCCCATCAGAATGAAATATAGTAAATGTACTTTCACATGAAAATATAATCTTGTTCCAGAACCCTACATCGTTGTCGACAAATTTATTTGCGAACAGAAATCTCTTCTTTTTATTCACCTTGCTTATAAGTTACACAGTTTCCTCCTTGGCACCCTGGCATTGTAACCGGCCCGATGAAGAGTTCTGTTTACCGTTTTAGGATGAACAATTGTACCAAAATCATCCTGCAATTAGCTGCTGTTTCTGTTGCACTCACCTTTGGGTTTTTCTTTACTGTGTTAATAATCTCTCTTTCTTCCCTGTTGGTTTGCTTTCGTGAACGTCCTATTTTCCATTATTCACTCATTAAAGCTACTGAAGAACTTTCTTCCTGATAAATTAAAATTAATCCTTGTACAAACACTCGTGATGCCACACTTTGACTACTGCGATATTATATTAAGTAACCTAAATGCAAATTTGAGCAACAGGCTACAACGTGTGCATAATGCGTGCGTCCGTTATATTTGTAATATTCGTAAGTATGATCATGTTTCCCCGTCTTTCCAAACTCTGTCTTGGCTAAGGCTAAGCGATCGACGAGCCCTGCATTCTCTTGTTCTCTTATTTCAAATTCTGCGCACCGCTACCCCAATCTATTTGGCTTCTCGTTTTCAAAATTTCATCAGCTAAGTACAAGATCTCACATTAACAATTTACTCATTATACCCTACCACAAGACATCTTTATATTCTTCATCCTATACAGTTTGTTGCTAGAAATTGGAACTCGCTTCCGAGTGATATAAGGGGTTGTTGGACAATAGCTTCATTTAGGTCAAAATTACATAAATTCTTACTTAACAGATGAATTGCTGATTAATATTTGTTACTTATAATGAAACTAACATCTGTCCATTCTTATTATTATTATCTTTAATTTCTCTAAATAGATTTACAAAACCTCTAATGGCAATTACATTAATATTCTCATTATAGAAATAGAAATATATATATTCTCCCTGTAACATAGTCCTAGTAAGCTTATATTAAATTAATTTTCATCATTTTACTAGCTATCTCAAATATTAAATTAATTATAATTAATTGAATTAAATTAGCTCATAAATTAAGTTACTACTTTACCTTATAGATTTATCTAAATTTAAATAAATGTGTAGTGAAGATTATTGCTGGAGAACCTTTTAAGTGTAGTGAAAATATTTGTAATTTAAATTTATGTATTGTATTGATTAAGGCTGGTTGAGTGGAAGAGAAGGCCTTATGGCCTTAACTCTGCCAGCGAAAATAAAACATTATTATTATTATTATTATTATTATTATTATTATTATTATTATTATTATTATTATTATTATTATTATTATTATTATTATTATTATTATTATTATTATTATTATTATGCGCTCTCTATATATTAATGTCTTCCATTCTCCAATATTTTTTATGATACTATACACTGTAGAACAACTTCTGTTGACAGCCTTAGCAATTTCGTTATTCGTCTTTTGTTGTTTGTGTAAATTTATAATAATTTCTTCTTTCATCAATAATTGTCCTATTATACTAGCACGTGTCACATCTTTGCATATCAGGAGAATACTGTGACTCATTCGACTATCGACTACATCTAAACGATGGTTTGAAGCACTAGTGAGGGTATACACAGCTGCTTACTGTATAGTTTGTCTGCAATATTCA
The DNA here is from genome assembly GCF_040183065.1 of Periplaneta americana. Classification (NCBI taxonomy): domain Eukaryota; kingdom Metazoa; phylum Arthropoda; class Insecta; order Blattodea; family Blattidae; genus Periplaneta; species Periplaneta americana. The sequence goes on along the minus strand of NC_091131.1, from coordinate 152,533,689 downwards.
AAAACTTCTGTCCTAGCATACTATGGTTCAAACGGTTGCCAGTTGCCTTATGTTCTGTTTGACATCGATTTCTCAGTGTTAACACAAACAATAAGGAATTATGTTATAATACAAAGAAAAATGAATACAATTATAACGTTTAATTCGTCAGAATGTTGAATTTAATATCGATTAAGGGTTCATACGAATACTTCTGTCCATCACTGTATATGTGCCACAATGGAGGTAGTGCATTGGACTTGGTGTTTGTAAGAGGTTTCTGTATCCAACAAATACTAGTAAATACAGAAGCGTCGCTCATCAGAAAACTTAGGCCAGTCTCAGTGAAGTTAGTAAATAATGCTCGGCGGTCCGATGATATCAACAAAGAAGACAAAAAATTAAGGAAAACCCTGGACATGGAAAGAATGAGGGTAATAGCAGACAAAGTTACGAACATCATGCAGGCAGCTCAGGAAGGGAGACCGGAGGAGGGAGCAGAAGGAATCGAAATGTGGATTAAAGATGCTACATCAATACGTGAAGAAAGAGTAAGGAAAGGGAAGAGATGGTTCGATAAAGAGTGCTACGAAATGAGAAGGAGGACAATCACAGCCCTACACCAAGCCAGGGAATCCCAGTACAGAACATTATTACGAGAATACAACAGTATCAGAAGAGAATACGGAGATCTACTAAAACAGAAAAAGAAGTTGTTTCTAGAAGATCAACACAATAAGCTAATAGAAGATACCGAAAAGGACCCCTATAGAGCTTTAAGACCGCGGCAGCCCAGATTTCCTGCAGACATACCAATACAGACCTGGGAAATGCACATGAGCGAAACAATATGCAACAGGGAGACAAGACCGCAGAAGATCAGAGGAAAGGAGATTGAAAAGTGTGACTCATTTACAGAGAAAGAACTAAGACGGCTGATCGTAAAGGCCCAGATGGAATTCGGAATGAGTACCTGAAGCAGTCTATGCAGTACCTCTTGCCAGTTTGGGTAGAGCTGCTAAATGAATGCCTGATGACAGGAGACATACCTGCAGAACGGAGGAAGTACACCATAAAACTTTTATACAAAGGAAAAGGAAACACAAGTGATGTCAATGCTTACAGAGGTGTAGCGTTGGAAACGGTAGGACTCAAGTTGTTAACAAGAACACTAACGATGCGATTAGGTGAAACTATAGAACCATATTTACCTGAGGAGCAATTCGTATTTAGGCCAAAGAGATCTACGATAACAGCAGCAGGAAATCTCATTGCGGACATTCAGCAGACGCTAGAGGGTGCAAAGGGCAGCAAACTATATGTTGTGTTTATGGACTATTCCAAAGCATTTGACATGATAAACTGCCAAACTGTGCTCCTAAAACTCGAATCGCTAGTGGGGACGAACTGGATGACAAGGCTCATATCCAACATATTGGCAGAGAACTATGTACTGTACAAGTAGATGATAGCGTGGGGAAGACAAATTGGATTGAACAAAAGAATGGTGTACTCCAAGGAGATCCCCTCAGCCCCCTCCTGTTCAACGTATTGACACACGATGTAGGACAGAAGATAAAGCAGAACACACAGACACGAATATATATTTATGCAGATGATATGGCTCTGGGGTCAGAAAGTATAGACGACCTGCAAAAAGCAATCGACAATCTGTCACAGTGGGCAATAGAAAATGAAGTCAAAATCAACGAGGATAAGACAGAACTTGTGGTGTTCAGAAGAGGTGGGAAAGTCTCCGAGAGAGATAAAGTGACATGCAATGGGAAAATTCTCAACATTAGAAGTCATTGCAAATACCTGGGGCTGACAATCCAGACGACGGGGAAATCGTTCTCAATACATCTGAAGAACAGATTAATAGCAGCAGTCCGTGCAATTTATGACATTACATCTCCAATTCTGTTGTCGCTAAATACAGCTATGAGGCTTTTCGAAGCGAAAGCGTGTCCTAGAGCTTATATGGGATCATCTTACTTTAAGTCAAATGAGGGCAATGGAGGGTCTCAAGGCCAGGTTCCTGAAGAGGATAATGAGGATTTCAAAATTTGCACAATCGAGATTGGCCTACATACTAGCCCGAGAGATATATCTAGTGGAGGATCTGAGGATCAACCTGCAGCTGCCATCTACAGAGTGCTACAAGAAGCTGCTTGAAGAGCTGCGGAGGAAGAAGGATGAAGTATGGGAGGAATTCTACACTACTGAGGCAATGACGCGACGCGAGTGGACTGAGACAAACTTTCAGATGAGACACTTAGTAACAGGACTAGCTGTGCATGGTTTCCATTTCAACAAGTTTTCATGACCCAAGGGATACATGCATGTGCCCAACCGTGCGACAGATACCATATCATGAGATGTCCAGCAAGAATATGCTCCATCAGTGAACTCGTAAAGGACATATAAATCAATGCACATTGTGCGCAATTTATTTCTATTTATTAAAACGCATTATGTACTACTTTGTCCCCCAAGAGTTCTGTGTTTGCCATTTAAGGCGCCACTGTGATGGAATTATGTTCCCCATAGATGCTTCTATCTACCATTACATGTGGCAATGATATGAATGCTTAACAAGGTCAGTGTGCATCATTCTATTGAATGTGTGAAGACACGAAATCATTCAGTTTGTGATTGTCTGTTTTATTAAGCTCTCCTCTGTAGAACTGGTACATTATAGATAAATGATTCTTTGTACAATTAAACCTGGCTATATAGTGTTTACTTTCACGTAATAATTACACTGGCAGGGGTTAAGGACTCTGCGTGAAAAATGTTTAACCTCAAGGCTACAAGTCAGTCCTCAACTATGTACCACAGTTTTTCGTGGACCATAGTTGTATTTCATTTTGAAATATTTGTTTCAATAAAATGTGATCAATGTGATTATTTACTTCTGCAAATATGGTATCTCATTATATTCTAAACACCATTTAACATTATAGTCAAGTGAACAAAGAAACAGGCTGTTCCAGCATCAATAGTACTAGCACGATTGATGGTCCGGTAAAACGAAAACTTCAGGATAGAAGGAAAACAACCGTCCCTGTGAGTGACTATGAGAGCGATGAAATTGAATTGGATACAGATTATGATTCAATTTCAGAATTAAAAGAGAAGTGGAGATTCAAAGGATCGAAATAAGCCTAATGAATGTAGTTCTCAGCAGTAGCGGCTGGTGGTCAAAATAATGAGTGTGCTACAATCTCTATATCGGCCTACTGTAGGCTTACACTTACAGTATATGTATTTATCTTAATTTGAGTCTCGCCTAGTGACGAAATATGAAGTCCATACGACGTTCCTTCCTACTGCAGAACTTGTCAGTTACCCTGGTATTAAACCCTCCATCTTGGACATCATACTCTTTTCTGTTGACAGTATTGGAAGAGCAGTGAGACGATCCTGGGACATAGTGTTCCTTAAAAATCGTTTTTATGCGTTTCAAGCAAGAAAAATATCTTTCTGGCTCAGCACTAGCCATTGGTGTTGTAACCAAAATACTTAACAACTTCGTTACTTCACAGAATGGATCCTGTAAATTGTTGGAGACTATGTATTGTAACAATTGAACAGGCATCTATATTTTGGAAGTCGGGTTTTCCATATAGAACTCCAAGTTGTGTCTTTAACACTCTTTTGTTCAGTATAGTATAGCTGTTGACAGCAACTTCAAGTTCGCGTTCACGATAATTATACGAAAAATTCTAAAAAAAATTTGCTGTTTAACAATTTTGTTGCGTCTAGGTAGCTTAAAGACTGGAAACGGTGAGTAGCTTCCTGAATTATACAATCACATACTTCCTTGGCTTCAATTTTCTGGGATCCCATTTTCCGTCGCTTGCTAGCTGATTCAGGAGGAACCTCATAGGCCTACAGGTAGATGGCAGCAGCAGTCTGATATTTGAATTACAAAATACATTGTAAATAGTTCAGAGTTCTTCCACAAACAAGCATTCTTTCGTTACGCTTTACCTTTGCAATCTCCATGCTGTGTTGTGCTGAAGCTGACTAAGCACTTTCCCGCGTAAAAGTAGCCAATCAGAGCAGTGATTTCAGCTTCGCACATGCGCATTAGTTGTCTACATTCTCATACGAAGTTCAGAGTAGCACAACGAACCCCCTGAGGCACCAAAGAGCGAAGAGCGAAGACTAAACACTCGATAATGCGTCATGAATATAACCACGGGAAATTGTTATATGACAGATCAGATACTATGGTATTACAAAAACATTATTTGAGCAAAAATTATCAGTGTGCTGTAGCACCCTAGCACATAGGGACGGGCCGCCCCTGGTTCTCAGTACGATAAATAAACATTATCAGTGAATTTATTTGCATAATATTTTCCTGAGAATGTGTTAGTTTATTCTTATACCGTACTTTTGTTCTTCGATATACACTCACCTGCAAAAAAATCGGGCCAACTACATTTTCTTTAAAATTTTTGAAAATTTTATTGTAGGATTTTTAAAATAATTGTAGGTGTGCAGAGATTCATTTAGTTATTAATTTATTTTGTGATACTTAACACTGTAATACTGAATACTTAATAGCCAACAATTCGAAGATTCGTTCTTCTTGTAATATTGTGTGTAAACTTCTCGGACTCATTTCGAGCTAAGCTGAAGATGTCTACAGACTAGTAAGCTCTTTTGAGGCTGTATTGGAGTACTTCATTGTACACAAATGTCACTAAGTCCTACCGATTCAGAAAAAGTGGTCGCATTGATAGAAGGTGGGAATAGTCAGCATTATGTGGCTGCAGTTCTTGGGATTCCTCGATCGACAGTACGAGTGTACCATCGCTTTAGAGAGACAGGAGGTTATTCCAGGAGACCTGGTTCATGGAGAAAACGAGTAACTTCGGCTCGTGACCATTTTATTGTCCTAAACACATTAAGAAATCGCCATTCCACAGCTATTGAGACCAGAAGAGCCTTCCAGAAAATAAGACAAGTTAACGTGAGTGAGAGAACTGTAAGAGGACGTCTGGATGAATGTGGGCTGATTCCAGAAGACCAGCTAAAGGCCCAGAATTGCTCCAGCAATATCATGTTGAACGATTATGTTTTGCTCACAATCATGCTAATTGGAACCTGGAGGAGTGGCGACAAGTGCTCTTCACAGATGAATCGAGATTTAGTTTACAGATGGACGTGAAAGAGTGTGGAGAAGAGAAGGAGAACGTTTTTCTTCATGTCCCTTCACTTCACGTGTCAGTTTCCATGGTGGATCAGTAATGGTATGGGGTGGCATTTCGTATGAAGTCACACAGAACTTGTTTTCATTAATGGAGGTGCTTTGACTGCTCCAAGATACATCGAAGAAGGTCTAATTTAACATATGGTACCATATGCCCCACTTATTGGTGAAACGTTCCTGTTAATGCATCAAAATGCACGCCCTCATGCTACAAGAATTGTGGCTGAGTTCCTTCACAATGTTGGATTGAATAGGCCAGCAAGAAGTCCCTATTGAACATGTGTGGGCATGCTAGGGAAGCAAGTTAGAAGTCGTCTAACTCCTCACAGCAACTTACAGCAGCTCCGAAATGTTCTAAGTAAAGAATGGAATAGAATCGACCAGACTGACATCAAAATCTGATCAAAAGGTTGACTCAGTGAATGGTAACAGTCATACAGTCACGGGAAGGTAATACCTGCTATTACCAACATCTGCGTGGCGACAAAATCAGTTGAACATTTGGAAGGAAATTGATATAATTTGTAAGTTTTTAATATTTCTGCGCTAGATTATGTTTCTACCCTTAAATTAGAAACTCAATGTATTGATTTACGAATAATTACAGCTCCAGCTATAGTCCATTCGTGCTTTCAAGCATGAATATATGAGTGGACCATAGTTGGGCAACTCAGAATACAACTATGTACCAATGCTTATTATTTTTTTAACACTTGTAATTAAATAATTTCAAACACATATGTCAATATTTATTTAATATAAACTTACAGGAGTCCGAAGCCAAAATTTCACTTAATCTGGACGAATAGTATTGAATATACAAGAAAAATGTGACAAATGTGGACCATAGTTAGGGGAAACTATGTTACCCAGAATTGAGGAATTTAACATTGTAAGATATGGAAGTATAGACTCCCCTTAAAATTTTCAGGGACGTGATTTTTATTGCCCTTTAGTTTATTATTCATAAAAGAAAATCGGTATAACTTGCCAAGTCAAGTTTAAGGAGAAATGGAAAAAGAGCAAGTTGAAATTTGTAGTCCAAATTTTAAAAAATCTTAAGAATAAATTTGGCATCAGTTTTCTCGTAATTTCTTAAGTAAACTCTGTGCATTATATTCAGCTCTTCATTTAGAACTACATTACCACTATTTCAATGTTTTCACGATATTTAATAAGTTCCTGAGTATAGAGTGAGTGTATAGCTATCCCATCCCACTCCATCTACAGAACTGCTTACAGAAAGCTGGACATTAATTAAGTATAATAAATGTTGTATAGTTTTCAAGCTGTTTAATATTCATTGAAGTGCATCACAATATGACCAGCATACTTCAAAGTACCGGTACCTTTTTGATGTTGGATAATGCTTTCTGGAGAATGCAATTTGAATAAGATCTCTCATCTCTCGAATTTGACTTGCTTTTATATAGGCCTATCTTCAATGTAAAGTAAACAGTCTGACAAGAAAACTTTAAGAATGATTTGGGTTAAGTGTAAATCAGAGTGCATATCACTCTAATATTTGTAGCCCATACATGTCCGACATATATAAAATGACTGAGACAAGAGCAGTTTTTGGGGGGGGGGGGTAATGCATCGAAACGGCACTTTTTTAACATGAATAGGCTTAGTTACTTACTTACTTACTTACTGGCTTTTAAGGAACCCGGAGGTTCATTGCCGCCCTCACATAAGCCCGCCATTAGTCCCTATCCTGAGCAAGATTAATCCAGTCTCTACCATCATATCTCACCTCCCTCAAATCCATTTTAATATTATCTTCCCACCTACGTCTCAGCCTCCCCAAAGGTCTTTTTCCTCCGGCCTCCCAACTAACACTCTATATGCATTTCTGGATTCACCCATACGTGTTACATGTCCTGCCCATCTCAAACATCTGGATTTAATGTTCCTAATTATGTCAGGTGAAGAATACAATGCATGCAGCTCTGCATTGTATAATTTTCTCCATTCTCCTGTAACTTCATCCCACTTAGCCCCAAATATTTTCCTAAGAACCTTATTCTCAAACACCCTTAATCTCTGTTCCTCTCTCAAAGTGAGAGTCCAAGTTTCACAACTATAAAGAACAACCGGTAATATAACTGTTTTATAAATTCTAACTTTCAGATTTTTTGACACAAGACTAGATGACAAAAGCTTCTCAACCGAATAATAACAGGCATTTCCCATATTTATTCTGTGTTTAATTTCCTCCAGAGTGTCATTTATATTTGTTACTGTTGCTCCAAGATATTTGAATTTTTCCACCTCTTCGAAGGATAAATCTCCAATTTTTATAGTTCCATTTCGTACAATATTCTGGTCACGAGACATAATCATATACTTAGTCTTTTCGGGATTTACTTCGAACCCTATCGCTTTACTTGCTTCAACTAGAATTTCCGTGTTTTCCCTAATCGTTTGTGGATTTTCTCCTAACATATTCACGTCATCCGCATAGACAAGAAGCTGATGTAACCCATTCAACTCCAAACCCTGTCTATTATCCTGAACTTTCCTAATGGCATATTCTAGAGCGAAGTTAAAAAGTAAAGGTGATAGTGCATCTCCTTGCTTTAGCCCGCAGTGAATTGGAAAAGCATCAGATAGAAACTGGCCTATACGAACTCTGCTGTAAGTTTCACTAAGACACATTTTAATTAATCGAACTAGTTTCTTGGGAATACCAAATTCAATAAGAATGTTATATAAAACTTCTGTCTTAACCGAGTCATATGCCTTTTTGAAATCTATGAATAGCTGATGTACTGTACCCTTATACTCCCATTTTTCTCCAATATCTGTCGAATACAAAAAATCTGATCAATAGTCCACGGAACCACCAACAATGGCAGTAACAGACGAATTGACATAATCGCCATTAGCGAAACCCCACCATCAGGTTTGAAACGTACAAAGGACAGCCCGAAGACGTATATGAGGAGAAACGACCAATCTACGTTCCAACCATCCCGTATTATAAAGATAAGTACCAACTTCATGATATCAATGTTACGGGATTGATGTTTGGAGCAAGAGGAACGATACCCAACTTCTCTTCTCAATTCTGTAAGACCCTAGGACTGCACAAATCTTTTCTGAATGAACTGGCCCTCCTCATAATTAGAGTGTCAGTCAAACTTTTACGGAACCACGTATATGGACTCTAATTCAGTGTATGGAAAAAAATTGACGCACCATTATCATTTTTCTTTTTCCTTCTTAGTTTTCATTGATTCTTTACTTGAATTTTTTTTTCTTCTGTAAACTGCCATTGTTTGTTTGTGTATTTGTTTGCCTTTTTTCTTACTCTTTTAGCTCTCATCTTCTATTTGTTCTTGTATTGTTTTGTATGCTTTGTCTAATGGCAGCCTCTAATTTGAGGAAGCACTGATAAATAAATAAAAACAGTGCTATCAAATCATTACATATTTTAATTGTTGTTGGGGTCAACATCTCAACTCTCATTATAAAGGAACTCTAGAGTCTAGACATTACAGTTAATGACGGATTTATTATTTTATGGGTGCAATTTATTTTATTTGAGTACATAATGTACCTAAATGTATTAATTATATGTGTTATATTTCCGCTGTGTCGACTGCTAGCTGGTGTGATGTCAGTGCCAACTCTAGGGAGAAAGCAGAATCTCACGCTCTAGCTGGCTTGAAGGTCATTGAAATCAGTCCAGCTACATCAAAGATACCGACACGAAGTGTCCATTCTTTATAATCCTTATTCGCTGGTATTATTATTTGAAAAAGTCTCGACTTCTACAGAGGTTTCTAGTCTATATTTTCCATCAGTACGTCAGTTACCACATGACTGAAATAATGTAGTATGATATAAAAAAACCTGAAATTTCAACTGTCTACTTTCATTAGTTCTAGAGAAAATGGGGACACATAAAAAGAAACATAATTTAAAAAAAATCAAATACACAGATGAACACGTAGGAAGAACTATGATTTCTTAACTGCATAGTTGCAACATTAAGATTCATCTTCTATTACAAAAACGCAGCCAACATAGTATAGAATGAAGTTTCAGCTACAAAATTAATAAAAGAAGGGGAAGAAGATCTCTAAGCTAGTTCCATTTTTTCATTCTCTTTGTAATTGGCATTCATCGCTCAACGCGTAACAATACCGTCTTCAACAATGCATATGATAAATTGGACTGCCATTATGAGTTTTCATTTCAATTAAAGCAAGCAAAAATGGCGTTTTATGGAGAGTATGTGTATTGAGGAGCTCGGTTCGATTCCCATGGTAGAACCAGGATGAACCTCTTTCCATTGAGGTAAGTTTTCTAAGTTATATTAAGATTCCTGCTTGAAAACTGCTATAGTGAGTAGGGGAAAAAAATCATTTACGTTATTTAGCATCAATAGTGATTCTAGGCATAAATGTTTATATTGGGAGTTAATAATTAACCCTCGATTGAACAGGCACATTTAAAAACACTACCAAAATCGCCACGCAATTTTAAATTACTGAGAAGAATGATGTTTTATGGTTTTAAAACATTACATTGTTTTATAGCCATCCTTCTTTTTCAATAAATACGAACAAAATAAATCGTATAATGTAGCGCTTGTGAATGTGTGGACTTCGGTGAATCGTAAATTAGCCTATATATAAATAGTATTTCAAATTTGAAGAATAGACCTACTGCAAAATGTGTACGAAATCACGAAAATACGAATCAATAAAAACATGAAACTTCATCATTAATAATAGTTACAATATAGGCCTAATCGTAAAATTACAAAATAAATATTAACAATTATTATATCCGATTATTATTATTAATAAATAAATAAATAAATTTAGCCTGCTAGATCCCATAAGGGCAAGGGCCTCCTGATTGACAGGGCTTGGCTCAGTAGACTTCACTCGTTAGGTGAGCCGATCCTAAGCAGTGTTCTATGTACACAAACACTATATGCACTTGTAAGATTCGCACCACACTACACACTGAGGACGGTGGCTTCTAGATTTCTCCATAGCTGTCTGTCTCTTGTACTGCTCGTCCATTGTGATCCTGCCTTCTTCTTGAAGAAATCGGCCCATCTAGTCGTCTGGCATCCCACTCTTCTTCTGCCGACCCTGGGATCCCACAATGTCAGTCTGTGCGTCCATCTTCTGTGGTCCATCCTTACCACGTGCCCTCCCCATTTCTGCGGTGTTTAGGACGTCTTTCATGCCGGTACGGTTGCGTAGCTCCTCGTTCCTGACTTTGTTCCTCAGAGAAAGTTGCAGGATTTTTCTTTCCATACTGCGTTGGCAGGTTTGAAGATACACCTCTGTTTTGATATATATTATTTTAATGTACCGAAGTACATATGATATTTCCATGCAGATATTCTGCATCATCATACGATGAAAGAGTAATGGAACGGAGAAAAATTCTCTCCGGCGCCGGGATTTTAACCCGGGTTTTCAGCTCTACGTGCTGATGCTTTATCCACTAAGCCACACCCGGCCAACTAGTCACTCATAACGAGTGCACCTCAGCACATGTGTGGACTTTGGTCCTACGTTCATAGACATCTATGACGTAGTGCAGAGGGCGGCCACTAGAGGGAACCCAAGAGTTGGAGCTTAATCTGAGACGATTCTCTCCAGCGCCAGGGTTGTATCCGGTGTGGCTTAGTGGATAAAGCATCAGCACGTAGAGCTGAAAACCCGGGTTCAAATCCCGGCGCCGGAGAGAATTTTTCTCCGTTCCATTACTCTTTCATCCTCTGTTTTGATGTTAGGGACCATACAGTAGTACAGGTAATACACATTTTTCCAGGGTCTCAACCTTTAAGCTTCGCTTCTGGAATTTGTAAGTATGAACTTTAGAAACCAGAACTTCTTCCATGTCATGCTGATTAACATTAATACTATTAAAAATCTAAAAAAATAATATTAATCAGTTTCATATCTGGATTCTCTGCATATTTATCCATGAAAACAAATTACCGAAATAGGCTAAATGCAAAAGCAGAAATGAGGCTACAGCTTGCTGCCCTAAAACTAGATCATTCTAAAAAAATTGGTACCGGTATCCTTTAAAAAGTAACATATTAATCACATCGAACAGAATAATTAAATACTGGATTTTATATAATTACGTGTGTTATTTATTAAATACTATTAAACTATATTAACATTTATTTTGTTTTGTTTTTCTTTTAACGATCTTATAAAAGTTCAAGGTAGGTATACTAATTATAGCAAATGTGCACTTTAAAATAAATTGAAAAATGCAAGTTTCTGACAATGTACGGTATGTGAGTCATTAACATAGATTCAATTCAACATTTACACCCGCTTCAATTAATAATAATAATAATAATAATAATAATAATAATAATAATAATAATAATAATAATAATAAGCTTAATAAGGATTATTATTATTATTATTATTATTATTATTATTATTATTATTATTATTATTATTATTATTATTATTACACTAATGAAACTTCGAAATCCTCTAATAACACACATGGAACTGTTAACTCATTTGCGTTGCGTGAATTCATGATCAAATGAAAGTGAGGAATATATTAATATTACAAAGGATAGCACTTTTTGACATACTTTAGGAGAGCAAACAAACTTATTTTCATGAATAGGCTACATACGAGTGTACCAGTCCAGTACTATAAAAAACATCTTGATGTTAGAGATACAGGGGAAGGTTTGACTAAGTTCCTTTCTTTATAAATGAATACTTCATGGAAATATTAATAATTTCATCACAAAAATGCAAATTTTGATTTAGTTCCTTTCTAAAACTTGCGATTCAAATATACAGACTGGCACATTATAATTACAGAGTGAGGGACATATATTTTACCAAATAATCACATATTTGGGGAAACCGCAGTAATGTAGCCTATTCTTAAAATCATATTTGTTCCTCATAAAATACTACTTTTTACTAAATTTGAATATTATTATTATTATTATTATTATTATTATTATTATTATTATTATTATTATTATTATTATTATTACTATTATAACAACAATATTAATAATATATAATTACAAATGGCTTTTAGAGAACCCAGAAGTTCATTGCCGCCCTCACGTAAACTCGCCATCTCACAGTTTTCAATTTTCTTAATTTAGCTGCACATAATTGATAACTTCTCTTCTATTTCACAGATTTTCATGAAATTTTATGTAGAACTTTAAGGTAGCATATTTGATTTCAGTATGAACTCCGATTACGATTGTTTAGGGAGAACAACCTCTTTATAGGGGTGAATTTAGGCAAAATTATTAACTTTTTTTCCTATCTAACATATTTTCATGACACTTTATGCAGACCTTAAATGAAGCTATGTGATCTGAGTACAAAATCTGATGATGTTTGTGTAAGGGAAACCACCCCTTCAAAGGAGGTTAATTTTGGCAAAATTATTAACTTCCTTCCTATCTAACATATTTTCATGAAACTTGATGTAGAACTTTAAGGTAGCTATGTGATCTGAGTACAAACTCTGATAATGCAAATCAAGATTTTTCAGGTATAACTCCCTGTAAAGTTGATTTGAATAATTTCGAGGGAAAAATTGTTCCGGAGCCGGGTATCGAACCCGGGACCTTTGGTTTAACGTACCAACGCTCTACCACTGAGCTACTAGGGAACTCTTAACCGACACCGATCCAATTTTTCCCTCTATATCCACAGACCTCAAATTTTTCTCTCGAAATTATTCAAATCAACTTTACAGGGAGTTATACCTGAAAATCTTGATTTGCATAATACACGTCACTGTTCGTTAACAGAAAACCACAATTTAAGTCACACGGAGTTAGTGTGCACTCGAAGTTGGTTGCTTGACGGTTGTCAGCCCACTTTGAGGTCTGTGGATATAGAGGGAAAAATTGGATCGGTGTCGGTTAGAGTTCCCGAGTAGCTCAGTGGTAGAGCGTTGGTACGTTAAACCAAAGGTCCCGGGTTCGATACCCGGCTCCGGAACAATTTTTTCCTCGAAATTATTCAAACTCTGATAATGTTTGTGTAAGGGAAACTACCCCTTTATAGGGGGTTAATTTAGCCAAAATTAGTAATTTCCTTCCTATCAAACATATTTGCATGAAACTTTATGCAGAACTTAAATGTAGCTATATGATCTGAGTACAAGCTCTAGTACTGTTCGTGTAAGGGAAACTACCCCTTTATAGGGGGTTAATTAAGGCACAATTAATAACTTCCTATCTAACATATTTTCATGTAACTTTAAGCATACCTTAAAGGTAGCTATGTGATCTGAGTACAAACTCTGCTAATGTTTGTGAAAAGGAAACTACCCCTTTATAGGGTGTGAATTTATTAAAAATTAGTAACTTCCTACCTATCTAACATATTTTCATGAAACTTGATGCAGAATTTAAAGGTAACTATGTAATCTGAGTACAAACTCTGATTATGTGTGAAAGGGAAACTACCCCTTTATAGGGGGTTAATTCTAGGCAAACTAATAACTTCCTTCCTCTGTAACATATTTTCATGAAACTTGATGTAAGGTAACTATGTGATCTGAGTACTAACTCTGATAATGTTTGTGCAATGGAAACTACCGGTTTATAGGGGGGTTAATCTATGTAAATTAGTAATTTCTTTGCTCTCTAACATATTTTCATGAAAGTTTATGTAGAACCTAAAGGTAGCTATGTGATCTGAATACAAACTCTGATAATGTTTGTGTTAGAGAAACTACCCCTTCATAGGGGTGAAATTAGGCAAAAATAACAACTTCCTTCCTATGTAACATATTTTCATGAAACTTTATGCAGAACTTAAATGTAGCTATGTGATCTGAGTACAAACTCTGATAATGTTTGTGAAAGGGAAACTACCCCATTCTAGGGTGTTAATTTATTTAAAATTAGTAACTTCCTTCCTATGTAACACATTTTCATGAAACTTTATGCAGAACTTAAAGGTAGCTATGTTATCTGAGTACAAAATCTGATAATGTGTGTAAAGGAAACTACCCCCTTATAGGGAATTAATTTAGCAAAAATTAGTAACTTTCTTCCAATCAAACATATCTTCATGAAACATTATGCAGAACTTAAAAGTAGCTATGTGAGCGGAGTACAAACTCTGATATTTTTCGTGTAAGGGAACTACCTTTTTATAGAGGGTTAATTTAAGCACAATTAATAACTTCCTTCCTATCTAACATGTTTTCATGAAACCTTATGTGGAACTTAAAGGTAGTTATGTGATCTGAGTACAAACTCTGATAATGTTTGTGAAAGGGAAACTATCCCTTTATAGGGGGTTAATTCTAAGCAAAACTAATAACTTCCTTTCTATGTAACATATTTTCATGAAACTTGATGTAGAAATTTAAGGTAACTATGTGATGTGAGTACAAACTCTGATAATGTCGTAAAAAGGGAAACTACCCCTTTATAGGGTGTGAATTTATTCAAAATTAGTAACTTCCTTCCTATCTAATATATTTTCATGAAACTTTAAGCAGGCCTTAAAGGTAGCTATGTGATCCGAGTACTAATTCTGATGTTTGTGTAAGGGAAACTACCCCTTTATAGGGATGAATTTAGACAAAATTAATAACTTGCTTCCTATTTAACATAATTTTATGAAACTTGATGCAGAACTGAAAGGTAGCTATGTGATCTGAGTACAAATTCTGATAATGTTTGTGTAAGAGAAAATACCCCTTTATAGGGAATGAATTGAAACAAAATTTATAACGTCTTTTTCTTACCTAATGTATTTTCATGAAACTTCATTGCAGAGCTTGAAGGTACCACATGTAACTGTTTAATTTTAAATATTTTTTATGTCTAATATTCTTGGCGTCATGTTCGATAAGAATCTTTGTTGGTCTTATCAGCTTTATGATCTTTATAATCCTTTAGACAGTATAAGGGGGGCGAAGGCTAATTGGGATTTCCTGGTCTCTGACTGGGTCAAAAACCCTGATGGATCTGATATTTAACTCTTGCAGTGAATTTCGGTGAAGTCCGGAGGGCCTAATTAGTCAAATCCACTCTCCTCACCTCCACGCTGGGGCCCCCTGGGATCTTTTAAGATGCGAAAGAGAGAGTGGTGTGCGGAGAGCAATGGGAAGCTTCCGCATTTATCCATCCCAAAGAAGACTTAAAAAAATTATGCCATGATGCGTCCATTCTTGGTAAAAAACTCCGGACGTAAACTATCCCCCCAATCGGATGTCCGGGTGGGGGATACTGAGGAAGGACGTATTATGGCGGAAGCCATCACCAAAGAAGAAAGAAGAGCTATAGAAACTCTAGATCTGCCAGGTAAGATGGAAAACTTGAAGGAAGCAAGGAGAAGAAATGAGTGGATGTGATGGGAATATGAGAAGGGAGGTGGAACAATGGTGGAGAGTTGATGAGTGACGTGTAGGGTTCGAAGTTGATGAAATATCATATTTTTTCTGATATCACAGACAAAGCGAGATATCGTTTCAATTCAACACGAACCAATATAGTCTATGGCTACTTTTTTTTTTAATTTATTCGCACTTTTTGTCTTTTATTGTTTACTGATCATTTTTAGGAAATGTTCTACTTTTTGTTGCATTATTTCCCTTTCCTTGTTTCGAACGGAATTTTTTACGGCGTAATCGTAGCCTACATTCCAGAACCTACTGCAGATTGTGTCATGCACTGACTTCAGTGTTTTTGATGAAGATTTTTCACCAGCGGACCTTGGTCACTTCACGTATGTGGCCATGACGTCAGTTGTAGGAGAGAAGAGCTTTCCAATACACAGGAATGTATTTCAAGTCTGAGATCCTAGAAATCATTATGATGTCATATTTTTTACAATTTTAAAGCCATGTTATAAGTCATTTTCCTGTGACTTTTAGGTCATCAACTTCCGAGCCCTAATTGCAAATAATTGTAAAATATACACAATGCTTTAACTTGTAAGTCAAGTAAATAAATATTTATTATTTATACAGACATAGCCTCTGGCTACGTGTGGATTTTAAAATGTTCAATAACACATAGTAATGCGAACAAAATAAAAAGTTTGAGGAAAGGAAAGCAAACTTAAAAGTGTGTAATTTAGTTATATGTTGTTCAATGTTAAATTGAGTTTGCACTGCTTAACAGGTTCTGTGCCTACCAACAGCCTAATTAACATCAGGAAGGCTGTTGAGACTGCAAACACCGAGTATTGGCACACCTTCATAAATAATGACTACGAAGACGACGTAGCTATTCCTCATTTAGAAGAGTTGCCTTCTGTGCACAGTAAGTCAACTATATCCACCATAAACATTTACTTACGGCTAATAATAGCACGTTCAGGATAAAATTTTTTAATATTATTATTTCAAAATTTGCAAGTTCTTGGTCACAGACAAGTAAACGAGGTAATGACGACATTATGTAATTGTAAGGAATAATAAAGACAAGGAGGGGAAGGAACTGGCCAGCCTAACCCATTACCTCCTGGCTTAGTTGCCTCATGAGTGGTACCTTATTGGTGTCACTTTGAGTTCATACCTGTCTTTTCCGGCAATTGACTAAACAACAACAGTATTGACAATTTATACAGAGTGTTTTAAAAAATGGACTGGAAGTAATCAAAGTGTTAGGGAATGTTAGCTAAGAATTGTTAGAGGTTGAATTGTTCCGTAACTTTGTCGGAAAATGTGTTATATGCAATCATACCTGTGCAATCACCAGTATCTTGTCCAGAAAATTGATACCTGGTCCCAGCACAGGAATGTTCTAGGAAATAGTTTCAGGAAAGTGGCAAGAAACCTAAGAGACGAAAAATTGAAACATTATTAGCAGGAAAGAGTAGACGCAAACTGACTTATGCCGGTCAGATTAGTTTACCATCGGAATAACGTTAAAATTATGTTTTAGAGAACATTTTCTATAACCGCTTTTTTATCTTTTATTTTATTTGAAGAAGACAATCCATCCCCCAAGTAATGGTTCGTTTTTTGTATTTTTTGAGCCAGGTCAAGCCTAGTAATAACTGATAGGATTTGGGCAATAATTATTCCACTTTCTGTTGAATGCACTGAAACATCGATCACATGACTCTGTAAAATAAACTCCATTTTGGAGTAAAACAAGAAATGAAAGTCACTGCTCCCAGGCTCGAATCCGCTCTTCTCTGCATGACTCACACATGTCTGGACCAGACGGAGGACTTCACTTCTGCGCGGCATGTCAGTTTCCTCACCAAGGTCTGAATATAGTCACTATATAGACGACCATTTCAAAAGGGAAACAACACAAAAATTAAAGTTATGAGAAACCAGAATTTTAAAGCTACATGTTACTGTGAAAAATCCAGTTAACACATTCTAATGATTTGAAACTAGTAGTATAACTTTATGAAACATCATTAACAGAATTCTGGAGTAGTCCACACCTGTGCAGTAATGGTCAGCGCGTCTGGCCACGAAACCAGGTGGCCCAGGTTCGAATCCCGGTTGGGGCAATTTACCTGGTTGAGGTTTTTCCGGGGTTTTCCCTCAACCCAATACGAGCAAATGCTTGGTAACTTTCGGTGCTGGACCCCGGACTCATTTCACTGGCATTATCACCTTCATTTCATTCTGACGCTAAGTAACCTAGATGTTGATACAGCGTCGTAAAATAACCTAATAAAATAAATTCTGCAGTAATTTCAACGATTCTTTGGTTTCTCACAGCAACATATTGCTGTAAAATGTAGTTTTCTCAGTTGTTTCCTTCAGAACTGGGTCGTTCATATCAATTACACAACAAATCCATTTTCTTCGTATTTTCTCAAGTGCGTTTCAGAACGGTTTACGACAGCATTCGAAATAGAACGAATTTCAACAACTCCTGTAGCGATAATTTGTGTCTCTATGCTCTATGTCTCTGAGCATGCGCAGTTTCTTGTATCTGGAGCTTAGAATATTCTAAGGCCCATTACTTTTTCTGATAGTGTACATATCTACGGGTCCCTAAAAATGTTTTACTTATTGTTGATAGTTTGATGACGTACATGTTATCATTCTTATCTAATATGCACTCTTTATCTTATTCATTAGCTAGCAATCAGTGTGATAACGACGATTTTCACTCAGCATTATTGTTGTTGTTTAGCCTACTGTCCAAAGACAAGTCTGAACCTCACAAGTGATACTAAGAAGGCACCACTTATGAGGTAACTATGCCAGGAGATAATGGGTTAGGATGGCCAGTTCCTTTCCCCCTCCAGTGCATACAATGCCGACTAACTACATATTACACTAGTCAGACTTCAGATAAATAGAAACAATAATTGTTCTTCCTCTGACACATATCGTCATTGTCAGGGGAGATGTACTGCCTGATAATATACGTGTATGTACATGTCAACCAGAAATTCAATATTGCTTTTCAGCTGGACCCAGAACAGAAGAGGAGACAGATGGGATCAAGGTGATCTACAAATCCGCACATTTCACCGATTCGACTTCCTCTGAAGGTACAGTAATATTTCAAAGTAGGGAAGCAGTAACTAAATACAAGAATACAGGGTGTTTCAAGAGGAAAAGTAAATATTTTGGAGAGCGGTAACTTAGTATGTACTATTTTGTGTAAAAGAGTTCATATAAACATGTGTCCAATTTTTAATGTATGTTGAAATACAGCTCTGTTACATATAAAATGCCTTAGAAATGATATGAAGCAAATGACTACCCACAAAGGAATAGTACATGTTGCTCTTGTAAAATCGTCTGAGGGTAGCAATGGTCATAAATAGAGAAATAGCCGTTTGTATTTCCTTTGGCCACGAAGATGGGCATGTTCGTACAGCGCCTGTACATTTTAGCCTCCAGGTAACTCATTTAATATCACATACCCCGAAAGATGAATCAGCCCCGGTAGTCACATGCATTGGCCTCCAAAGTCCCCAGACCTTAATCATGTCGATTTTGTCTTTTGAAGCGAAGTGTACAAAACCCTAGCAAACACAAGGATCAAATTATTGGTCGCTCACATTATGAATAGTACTGCTCTCAAAAGGAAGGACATGGTATAGTCTGTTTTTTTGTGACGGTTCCTTAAAAGATTTTTAATTTCGAAACTGCCGACTGTGAAATTCTCTCTTGGGGTATAGAGTTTCTCACAAATGTCTTTAACCTCCTCAAAACAGAGAGGAAGTAGTGGCAGGAATAGTTAGTGTAAGTTCACAAACTTTGACAACTGCAAAGTTGGCCGTCTCTAGTTTACTTTCCTTTTTGAACTTGCTGTGCTGTAAAAACAGTAAAACGTGACATGAGGTTTTTCTCGCTGTAGTATTCATATGTTATGTTATCACATGACATTATATATGATATGATATGATATGGCAGGATATAATATATTATATACGATATGATATGAAGAGGAGAGGGGAAAACGCGTTAAGTTCAAAATAATTCTATTTCTGTAGTAATAATAATAATAATAATAATAATAATAACACTAACACTGGTCAACAAAAAAAATATTTTTTTCGAGGTGCCAGGGAAGTTGCAATGAATATGCGGTATTTTGGTGATGCTGAATCCGAATCTCCCATTGGTTTTTCCAAATTGGCTCTAGTTTTTAAGATACAGGATGTTCATCAAATAAACCTTGTATTCTGACATTACCTACCTGTTTCCATTGACTTATGTGGGAGAATCTTTCAATTTTTTTTTAAATTTCGGTTTTATTGTCATGTAACATTATATTGTGTCAAATTAAATATTAAGTTCCCATTTTCTATGCTTTGTTGCAATGAAATATGAAATATGAGTTCTTTACGAAGAGGTTGCCTCACCTGCTCTGATGAGCTCTGTTATATATGTGGTGAATAAACTAAGCTGAAAAATAGTAAGAACATCATTGACTTCGTGAAGCAAATATGTTTGGCATATTTTGGTATTCATCTTGGGGACCAACATAAGTCTAAGACTCCCCATAAGGTTTGTAAAACCAGTGTGGAGATTCTATGAAAGTGGACAAAAGGAAAAAAAGAAAAGTTTAAGCTTTGGAGTGCCAATAGTATGGAGAGAACCATGAAACTACCACGACGACTGTTATTTTTGTGTTGTGAGTGTAAAAGACTTCAATAAATACAAGAAACGGAAGTGGAAATATCCTGATTTGAACCAGAAAACTGGTGACTGTTTATCGACAAATTCGTGAAAGCTTGAAATGCGTGCTGTTACACAATGTGAAATGCTCTGCATCTATTCAACTTGTCCACTCCACAGAACTTCATGAAGAATACAGCAACATGAATAGGGTTCTGCAGAAACTTCGTTATCATCAGCACGGGTGGCTTATTTGTATTGATTTGAAGATGATCAACATCTTGCTTGGGCAGCAAAGTGGGTACAAAAAACACCCATGTTTCATCTGCATGTGAGATAGTAGAACTAAGCAAGATCATTGGGAAAAAGTGACATGGTCTTCAAGAAAACATGTGCCAGTTGGTGCAGCGAACATCATACATGAGTCTTTGGTTGATAGGGACAAAATCATTCTCCCTCCGCTCCATAAAAAGCTAGACCTCATGAAGCAATTTGTTAAGGCCTTGGACAGAAATTCTAATTGGTTCAAGTGCATTTGCAGATCCTTCCCTGGACTCAGTTGTGAAAAACTTAAAGCAGGAATCTTCGATGGTCCTCAAATTCGCAAGCTATCAATGATTCAGATTTGAGTAAAATCATGATTGACATTGAAGCATCTGGCTGGGGTAGTCTTGTCTCTGTTGTAAGGAACTTCTTGGGCAACCTCAAACCAGGGAACTACGAACAATTGGTCCACAACATGCTCACAAACTGTCATAATTTGGAGGTTAATATGAGCATAAAAGCACACTTCCTCCATAGCCACTTAAATACATTTATTGTCAATCTTAGTGATTTCAGTGAGGAACAAGGGCAGAGGTTCCATCAAGACATCCAAATCATGGTGGAAAATTATCAAGAAAGATGAGACAGTCACATGATGGCAGACGACTGCTGGAATCTCCACTCTGATCACTCATATAGGAGACAGTCATACAAACTGAGTTTTTTCAAGCAATACTTATTGTGAAGACTATGATGCTTTCTGTTATGAACTGAATCCAATGTCACTATGTATTTCATATTTTTTTATGATGATTGGGTGTTGTTTTCATACTGTTTGTGAGTAGATTATACTTTTCATGTTTATTTTTGTTTTTTTTTTTATGTTTTTCGGTAGGACTTACAATATCTCAAAAACTATAGCCAATCTAGCAAAACCGTTGCCATATTCTGAATCAGCATCCTAAAGTCAACCTAAAATCACTCAGATCTGACTGGCACCAAAATGGTTGTTGACCAGTGTAATAATAATATGAATAATAATAATAATCCGTTGTGCCACAGACCTTGAAGGGTCCAGGCCACCAGCGGGCTGCTGGCCTCACGTTCACATGCCGAAGCAGAAGTGGACGATCATCCAATCAGAATGAAGGTATCATGTGGTTAACACGCTGATCCCCCAGCCATTATAGGTCGCTTTCGCAACTGGATTTCACTACCTTTCGTAGCCCCCAAGTGCATCATGATTCTAGATGGGCACCGATGCCATACACTGGTCGAAATTTCATGAGAAAATTTCTTTCCCCATGAGGACTCGAACCAGCACGCATTCCATAACGCAACTTCTAGGCAGGATGCCTTAGACCACAACGCCACGGCGAAGGACTCATTTTCTGTTTTAGTTGTCCTGTAATAGCTCAAGTACTGTAGATTTTTGTAGTTTAACTATAAAGAATAACAATCTCAATATTTTTCCAAACAGTGTTGTATCCGTTCCGGTAATAGATTCACTTACTGAAAACTAGCAGGTCTACTTCAAAGTTTCTCAATTGTTATATATTTGGTTCTGACCTATACCGCGGTTAGAAAGTTCCCTCATCCCTACATGATCAGAAAATTGTAGACCAGGTATTTTTGAACGCCTGTGTACACACAGACACACTACATTTAGAAGCCATCTGTAATAAAAGAATAAGGATCAATTAATTTCATTTCTTAAATAAAATTCGAAATTACTTTTATTTCATTTCATTGAATTTATTTTTCTTTAAGGCTATATGTGCTTTAGAAGCAGCTTTACTGTGTGATTCAAGTTTCAATTCACGTACATAGTGTCTACTACCCATTTATCACGTTCATTGCATTCACTAACAATCATTTTCTTCTTCTTCTTCTTCTTCTTCTTCTTCTTCTTCTTCTTCTTCTTCTTCTGCCCCGTTTTGCCATTAGGTGTTGGGTTCGCCTCGTTCCATCCAGACTCTCCAGGATTCCCGGTATCTGCTCATTTTCTTCATTTCTGCCAATGTCTTGCCTCTCTTTCTTCCTATTCTTACCACTGTATCTTCCCAGTTTATCCTTGGCCGTCCCCTACCTCTTCTTCCCTCCACTCTCATTTCCATTACTTGCTTCAGTCATCCTGTTTGCATGTCCAAACCATTTTAGTTGTTTTTCTTCTATTTAATTTATTAACGGTTTGTCTTGTTTTGCCTCTTCTCTTATTTGTTCGTTCCTAATCCTATCTTTCTTGGCCTTTCCCATCATTCTTCTTAAATACTTCATTTCGACTGCTGTTATTCTAGTTCGATGTTTATCCTGTAAAGGTAAGCTTCCTGTTCCATATTGTAATATTGGAGCTATTATTGATTGAAATACTTGCAGTTTTGTCTTGTTGTTGATCTCCTTCTTTCCCACAATTGAATCAGACGGAGCTAAAAGGAATTAAGTCACTTTTGATAACTTTTCAAGAGAAGCAAAAAATATTCCACTAATAACACAAATATTATATTTTTATGTTATAGAAGACAAAAGAATATTTAAAAGTCTTAGTTCCTTCTTCCACTGTTCGATGCACATGAGATTAGTTGTTCAAATTGTTGCATAACCCAAAACTTCATATTTTGACTTAATATGCGTTTACTGCTTTCCTAGTTCGGTTTAGTATTTCTTGATCTATTTTTCCATCGCTGTTATTATTGTTCCCAGGTATTGGTATTTCTCTACTTTCTGCAAATCTTGATGGTTATATCTGATGTTCAGTTGGTCATTCTGACTATCTTCTTTCGATATCTTCATCACTTTACTCTTATCCATATTTATCTTCATCCCCTTTCTCTCCAATTCTTCATCCTAGTGTGTGCTGTAATCTATCCCTGGTGTCGGCTATGTCATCCGCTTATAATAGCGCTTGTATGTATACCGGTCTCAAATTCCAGTTTCCTATTTTTGTTCTTCTTTTACAGATCTTATGTATTTCGTCCATGAATATCAAGAAGAGTTGTAGACTTAGACTATCTCCTTGCTTTACTCCTTTCTTCATTGCAAATTCTCCTGAAAGTTCCCCGCCTATTCTTACTATTCCAATTGGGTTTTCATAGACGCTTTTAATGGCATCAGCTAATCTTATTGGTATCTTCTTCGTCTCTAGTACTTGCCATATGTTTTTCCTAGGTACTGTATCGAATGCTGCTTTGAAGTCTATGAAAGCTAGGAACGTGTCTTTATTTTTCTCAATTCTATTTCCTATTATTGTTCGTAATGTGTATATATGGTCCTGAGTCTGTCTATTTTCTCCGAATGCTGCCTGTTCTTCTATTTCCTGTTCCACCGTTCTTCTTAATCTTCTTTCCAGCACTCTGGCATACGACTGATGGCATACTCATAGTTCTGTAGTCTTCACACTCATTGCTGTTGTCCTTCTTGTGAATAGGTATTATTATATCCTTTCTCCATTCTGTTGGTATCTTATTCTCATTCTGGCATAACAATGTTATAATTTTGTTCATTGTCTTTTCTCCGTACTTAATTAGTTCTGGTGTTATATCATCTATTCTGGCTGCTTTCCCGTTTTTTAATCCATCTATTGCAATTTCTATTCCTATTTGGTCTATATTGCCTTCTACTCGTTGATCCTCTATTTCGGGATATGGTCCATACAATATCTCTTGAGTTTCTTGCTCTTCTTCTTCTTCTTTGAATTTATTTTTATAATATTTCCTCCATATCTCTAATACTTCTTTCTTATCTGTATATATTTTCTTTCCTTCCCTTATTGATCTTATTCTTTTACCATAATTTCCTCTTAGTGCCTTAACTTTTTTTCCAGAATCGTCTGTTATTCTTTTCTTTAGCATCTTTTTCTATTTCGTTCCTAAATTCTTCCCATGCTTTAGCTTTTGCTTCCTTCACTGTCCTTTTAGCGTTATTTCGTTCTTTTACATATCTTTGTCTATCTTCCTCTCTTCTACTATAATTTTTCCATGCTTCTTTCTTTTTCTTCACTTTCTCTTTTACTTCCTCGTTCCAACATTGGGCTTTCTTCGTTTTAGTATTTATTATTGTTTTCATGCATACTGCCTTTGCACAATCATTTTATTACGAAGATTAAACCAAAGAATTATATTGTATTTTAGATGGCCTCATCAACGTGCGGAGGTGCCACAGTGATGGAAACATAACAGCCAACCGCTTTACACCTTGGAGAAGAGAAACTGTTTCAGAAGGTAATGTAATTGTTTATCTTCTGAAGTTGTAGCGCTTTCAGCTACGAACATGTTCGAATTTTATTGTAAATAAAAGAATAGGGATAAATTAGTTTCATTTCTTAAATAAAATTCGAAATTACTTTTATTTCAGTTCATTGCATTTATTTTTCTTTAAGGCTATACATGCGATAGTAGTAAATTTGCTATGGACTTCAAGTTTTGATTCACGTACTTAGCGTCTACTGCCTATTTATCCTGTTCATTACATTCGCTAACAGTCATTTTATTACGTGAATTAGAACACAGAATTATATTGCATTTTAGATGGACTCAATGTGCGGAGGTGCTACAGTGACGGAGACATACCAGCCAACCTGAAGACACAGTGGAGTGGAGTCGATCTTTCAGAAGGTACAGTAAATGTTTACCTTCTGAAGTTGTGGCACTTTCAGCTGCGAACATGTTCGAATTTTACTGTAAATAAAAGAATAGGGATAAATTAGTTAAATTTTTTAAATAAAATTCAAAATTACTTTTATTTCAGTTCATTGCATTTATTTTTCTTTAAGGCTATACATGCGATAGTAGTAACTTTACTATGGACTTCAAGTTTTGATTCACGTACTTAGCTTCTACTGCCTATTATCCTGTTCATTAGATTCGCTAACAGTCATTTTATTACGTGAATTAAAACACTGAATTATATTGCATTTTAGATGGACTCAACGTACGGAGGTACCACAGTGATGATGACATACCATCCGACGTGGATACAGAGTGGAGTGGAGTCGATTCTTCAGAAGGTACAGTAAATGTTTTCATTCTGAAGTTGTGGCGCTTTCAGCTGCGAACATGTTCCAACTTTACTGTAAATAAAAGAATAGGGATAAATTAGTTTCATTTCTTAAATAAAATTCGAAATTACTTTTATTTCAGTTCATTGCATTTACTTTTCTTTAAGGCTATATGTGTGATAGTAGTAACTTTGCTATGGACTTCAAGTTTTGATTTACGTACTTTGCGTCTACTGCCTATTTATCCTGTTCATTACATTACTTGAGACATCGGGGATATTTGAGCCAAATCAGGTGTTTAGATGTTTTCGTTTCTGTGATTTTTGTAATTTTTTAATTCAAATTTTGGAATTAAAGAAATGAAAATTATGTGCATATTATCTCAGTGAATTATAGAATATAGCTAAAGATAATAAACTACATATATACTGTACCCAAATCTATAAAATGTTATCATTTAAGGTTTTATTAACTCAAGTAACCTCATATGAAGTTTAGCTTGCACCACATAGCATTTTTAAATGCGTGACTCAAGTATACCCATTTCCTGGGTAACTTGAGCCACTAATAAAACAATAAATAAATACATAACAATAGTGACAATGCAATAAAGCTGCTTGCTTATGGTTTGTATGTCGCAAGATTCAACATATAGGAGAGCAATGAAAGTTTCTCAAGGTATACGTTTTTTGTAGGAGTTAATGAAACTTTCTGAGGTGGTTCAAGTATCCCCAGCTTACGGTATTTATTTTGTTCTTTATTTATTTATTCATTCATTTACTCCATTCATTCATTCATTCATTCATTCATTCATTCATTCATTGGCATTTATTTATTTATTTATTCATTCATTAATTCATTTACTTATTTATTTGTGTATTTATTTATTTATTTAGTTATGTAATTATTTATTTATTTTGTTATTTATTTAATTGATTATTTTATTTATTTATTTATTTATTTATTTATTTATTTTTTACTTATTAAGCAAATTGAAAATATTGGTGTCTAAACATATGTAAAAAGTGTTTATTTTGCCTTCTTAAATAGTGTAATAACCTATGGTAGTACTGTATGGGGGAAATAGTAGTTATGGTGTATCTAATGTTCTCCTTTTACAAAAAGAAGCCTAATGTTTATTAACTGGTTCTGCTTATGATGCACATTGTAAGCCGCTATTTATAATTGAGGCTATTCTTACTGTTATTAATATTTACATCTTCTCTTCTTTGCTGAAAGTGAAGAATAAATTAGCAAATTATTACCACAGATCTGCTAATCATAATTATAATACAAGATACAATTTTCACTTGACTGAATCTAATGTTAGACTGGGGGGGGGGGGGACAATTTATGTCCATCATAGTATCCATGTTTAATAGAATAGTCTGCACACACTGTTAGCTATAATACATTAAGGATATTTTAAAACGTTGGATGATTAATCACCCCTTTTACTGTATTAGTGGTCCTCGGTTAATAACCTGTGTTTTTAATGTCTTATTAATTTTCTTTTGTTTTATTATGACTATGTCCATAGTATTTGTAAGATTACTTATAAGTAGAGCCCGGAATTTTAGGTGCTAAAAGTTAAGAATGCCACTGAGTGTAGATGAATAGAAGTAGTGCCCGTGAGGAGGGTTTTAAGCTTAGTTCACAAGAGTCCGCTATGTAATATTAGACAACAGAGTCAGAAGGACTGAGCAATGGATCTTGTAAACCGTGCGCTAATTTGTAAGTGGGGTTGAGAGGATTAAAAGACCTTTAATGATACCAAAGGGAAAATACTGAATGACAAGAATGGCATCTCAAAGAAGTGGAGGCAAGGCAATGATAAATCGTGCGCTAGTGTGTAAATGGTGGTTAAAAGGATTAGAGACCTTTATCGGTAGCGAAGGGAAAATACTGAATGACATCTCAAACAAGTGGGGGCATGGCTTCTATATTTATAAACTATAGCGAGGAACAATATTAACTTTTAGCACCTAAAACTCCGGTTCCTACTTATGACTTTAATAAAATAAAATAAAATCTAATCTAATCTAATATAAGAAATGGGGCCATAAACTCAACGAAGAAGTAATGCAATAACTCAGTCTGCAATCAGTACTCCATTTCATACAGAAATATCAGAACAACTGTATGAGCCATTTGCGATGTATGAGATCCCACAGAATATCAAAAGCTATGTTTCACTATGAACCCCATGGGAAGAGATCTCTGGGACGTCCCAAAAAGAGTTGGGGAGAAAATTCCTCTTTAATATGAGATCATAATACACCACATGGCCTAATACTTGTACAGATGATGATGATGATGAAGTCAAATAGGTAGAGGTGTTTGGGAATGCTTCTTGTTGTATAGTAGCACAATGGAACAAAAACATAGTGTGGTGGTTTTGGTTTTTCCACACCCATACTGCATAAGCATGGAATTTCCCGCCATCAAGTACAGTTAAGAGAAAAATCTTATGTGCTGACAAACAATTTAGAATATTATTATGCAAATCTAGTCTTTCAGGTAAAGCTCCCTGACACCTGAGACGGTGTTGGGTGGAGTTCCTGCGTAGCTCAGTTGGTAGAGCGCAGGTACGTTCAACCAGAGGTCCCGGGATCGACACATGGCCCCGGAACAATTTTTCCCATGAAGGCACTTGGGGGGCATGGAGGTAGAGCCCCATGCTTTCCATGACCTCGGCATTAGAATGAAGGAGAGAGAAAGCAGTGGGCGCTGGGGTGTGCGAGGTAAAGGGGGAAAAGAAGCAGCGATAAACAGATTGTTCCCGAAATCGAAGTTTCGCGAAGTATGACCTAACAAAATAAAAGCGAGAGCAGTTCAGAACAACGAGTCAGTTTTTTGTGAAGAAGCCATGAGCCAGCCTTCGAGACCGGGGTTTGACAAGAAGAAGAGCCGCAAAGCCAATTTAGTTTGGACAGCGAGTTCAGTTTGTGAATCGGCAGCGTCCAGGCAGAAGCAACGCGTCCGGGAGTCTTGGGTTCGAAACGCGGGTGAACTTGAGTAGCACTGTCAGCTTCGAAGTGGAAGCAACGCGTCCAGGAGTCTTTGGTTCGTCGTGAGTGAACTTGAGTAACTGTGGCAGCGTCCAGGCGGAAGCAACGCGTCAGGGAGTCTTGTGTTCGGCGGGCCGTAAACTATATCTGGAAGTCTTGAGTTCCAAGTTCAGTGGACTGTCTCTGGAAGTCTTGGGTGCGATATACTGTGAACTTGAGTGAATGAAATATAAGAACTATCGAAGGCAAACTAACTGAGAACTGACAGTTTTCTTTTGTAAATAGTGCTTTGTGAACATTAGTTGAGATTAGGAGTATATTGTTGTTCTCAATAATTCACGTGAATTGTTATTGTCGTCTGTGGAGTGCAATAACGAATACTATGTTGCTGTGTGGAGTGGAATACCCATTGTTGACGGGAGTGTTTAAATCCAGACATAAAAAGTCATTATTGTTGTGAATAAAAGTAACATTATTGTTGAAGTAAAAGTTACAATATGTACAATTAATTTTTAATATTCTTCATTACAGTCGTTCAAAACATGCATAAAATGATTTTTTATGTCTTGCATGTGGACAGTAAAAATATGTAAATGCAAACGAATCCTCGCCCCATTAATATGACATTCATTGAATCTCTGTGAATGCAATGACACATGGTTAACGATCAAGTTTATTTTGCTTCTTGCAGAGTTCGTTGAAGACATCAAGAACAGGCCAGATCTCTCGAGGACAATGATGTGCCAAACGCCAGACGCCATGCCAGCTCCCATGGACCACCTATCGTCATCATCATATTCATCATTATTTTCATCATCATCATCATCATCATCACCACCACCAGCACCACCACCATCAATATCATCATCATCACAAGAACCTACATCAACATCATCATCATCATCACGATCATTTTCACCATCATTATTGTCATCATCATCATCATCATCACAAGAACCTGCATCAACATCATCATCATCATCACGATCATTTTCACCATCATTATTGTCATCATCATCATCATCATCATCATCATCATCACAAGAACCTGCATCAACATCATCATCATCATCATCATCACGATCATTTTCACCATCATTATCGTCAATATCATTATCATCGCAAGAAGAAGACGAAGAAGTAGAAGATGAGGAGAGCAAAACGTCCTGCTGGACCTGGTTCAGGTCAGTATGTTGTCGCATTTTTAGGTGTAGGAGGCGTAGGAGGCATAGGTAGTTATAAATTGTATGTCTAAGGGCCATTTTCAGAAAGATCGCCCTCGGAGTGTTCTTATATTTCCTTCTCCACTTGTCCATATTTAAGCAATTCTGTTACATTAATATTAAATTATGTGGACTCCTTAATGTCACCAATCATTTAATCTTTCATTTTGTTTGGCGGCCTTTTTCTTTATGTGCTAAAAATGTGTCTGCATCTCACGCTCCATCCCTTGCTTGCATTCAATGTGGCGGTAATTAAGCACGTGTGGTCGCATTTTCCATTTAATTCTTTCGTTTCCCGATAGGCACATCATGCTTAGAAATGTTTGGAGCTGTATATTATGAGTTATTCACATTTTTATGGCCAAGTAACAGGAAAGGGGTGTACTTTTTCCTTGGTTCTTATTTTTTTTTACACTTCCGTCCCAAGAAATCTCTTTGGAATTTTGAAACTATATTAAGAACTCCGCCCTAGCTTGCCTTTTAATAGGGAAACATGACAAAACAAGTTGAAATATTTTTTCTAAACTCAATGTTTGATGGTATAATCATGACCGCTTAATCAAGCCGAACAATCGAGGGCTCAGAATAAAAAGGTTCTATCTACTGTTTTGTAAATTTTACAGAAGAGCATTTTTTAAGTTTGTTTAGAAATAAAATCAAAATGGAAAATATTTGTAATGACTACTCCGGTTTGTAGCTTCGTAAATGAGTTGTTTATCATTTCGTGAATCTAAAATGTTCGGAATAATATTATTTTATGTTGTACTGAGTTGAAATAAAATTGTTGTTTTCAAATAGAACCTTGTGTTTCCAAATTGTTGTATTTGCAGTTTCAATCTTATTTTCATTAACATAGTAAACAAAAGGAATCGGTTATTTTTTTTTTTTTAAGATATAGTAAAATTCTCCATTTAGATCTTTTAACTTGAATTTTTAATTCGGAATATGTATGATAAGAATTTTCTTGTGTTGAATTTTAACGTACCTTGTTAACATGTTTCGACCTATTTTGGGCCATCTTCAGAACTGGTCGTTGTTGGTCTTGGCGCTTCTTGTTTCCTGTGATGGTGCTTTCGTAGTGTAGAGTCAAAGAGTGTATGTGTTTTGAAATTGAACTGTGTGTTGAGAATATCGTTGGGGTGTGTTTTAGTGTGTCTGTATATTGCATATTGTTCTAGTGTGTTGAGTTCCTGGCCTCTTGGTTGGATGTGCAGTATTTCCATGTCTGTGTTGATGTCTTTTTAGGTGTGGTTGGTATTTGCGGTGTGTTCTCATATGTAGAGGTGTTTTGTAATTTTATTATGGCTGTGAAGTGTTCTTTGTAACGTGTTTGAAATGATCTGTCTGTCTGTCCTATGTAGAAGTTATTGCACGTGTTACATTAGAGTTTGTATACGCTGTGTGGTTGTAGTCTGTTTATTTGAATTTTTACTTCATTTTTAAAAATTCCTATAAGTGAATTATTAAATTCAAAGAGACTGCTGTTCAATCATATGATTTAACTTTAATGCATGTTTATGTACAAATTAAGTTGAATTAAGTAATCATATCCTACTACTCAAAAAACAACATATATACATGAATAACTTTCAATCAAATGCGAATACTAGTCGTATTGTCACATTAAGACTTACTAAACTACAATGTGTCTACTGTATACAGATGAAAAATTATTCAAGTATACTGATTGTGTTAGTATATATTACGAATCAATTTAATGAATCACAGATTATGTACTTAAATGTGTTACGTAACTCGGAGGATATGCTGTGAGTTACCACTTTTAATGTACGTAGTGTGCTTTATGTATACTAAATGAAAGATTTCAAATTAAATCTAGTGAATACAGGGATAAATACTTAGGGCATATTTGTCTGAACCATTCTTAAATTCCTGAGACGTTTCATTGTAAAAACCAATATAAAGCAACAACACTTTATAGTATAGTATAGAATAGTATAATATAGTATAGTATAGTATAGTAATAATAATAGTAATTGTAATAGTTATAGTCATACTCATAGACATAGTCATAGTCATAGTTATGGTTATAGCTACAGTTATATTTACAGTTACAATAATTAGTATAGTAATAATATAGTATAGTATAGTATAGTATAGTATAGTCTAGTCTAGTATAGTATAGTAATAATAATAGTAATTGTAATAGTTATAGTCATACTCATAGTCATAGTTATAGTCATAGTCATAGTTATGGTTATAGCTACAGTTATATTTATAGTTACAATAATTAGTATAGTAATAGTATAGTATAGTATAGTAATAATAATAGTAATTGTAATAGTTATAGTCATACTCATTGTCATAGTTATAGTCATAGTCATGGTTATGTTTATAGCTACAGTTATATTTACAGTTACAATAATTAGTATAGTAATAGTATAGTATAGTCTAGTCTAGTATAGTATAGTAATAATAATAGTAATTATAATAGTTATAGTCATACTCATAGTCAAAGTTATAGTCATAGTCATAGTCATAGTTATGGTTATAGCTACAGTTATATTTACAGTTACAATAATTAGTATATTAATAATATAGTATAGTCTAGTCTAGTATAGTATAGTAATAATAATAGTAATTGTAATAGTTATAGTCATACTCATAGTCATAGTTATAGTCATAGTCATAGTTATGGTTATAGCTACAGTTATATTTACAGTTACAATAATTAGTATATTAATAATATAGTATAGTCTAGTCTAGTATAGTATAGTAATAATAATAGTAATTGTAATAGTTATAGTCATACTCATAGTCATAGTTATAGTCATAGTCATAGTCATAGTTATGGTTATAGCTACAGTTATATTTACAGTTACAATAATTAGTATATTAATAATATAGTATAGTCTAGTCTAGTCTAGTATAGTATAGTAATAATAATAGTAATTGTAATAGTTATAGTCATACTCATAGTCATAGTTATAGTCATAGTCATAGTTATGGTTATAGCTACAGTTATATTTACAGTTACAATAATTAGTATATTAATAATATAGTATAGTCTAGTCTAGTATAGTATAGTAATAATAATAGTAATTGTAATAGTTATAGTCATACTCATAGTCATAGTTATAGTCATAGTCATAGTTATGGTTATAGCTACAGTTATATTTACAGTTACAATAATTAGTATAGTAATAGTATAGTATAGTCTAGTCTAGTATAGTATAGTAATAATAATAGTAATTGTAATAGTTATAGTCATACTCATAGTCATAGTTATAGTCATAGTCATAGTCATAGTTATGGTTATAGCTACAATTATATTTACAGTTACAATAATTAGTATAGTAATAGTATAGTATAGTGTAGTAGCCTATAGTGTATAGTGTATAGTATATAGTATAGGCCTAGTGTACTGTGTGGTATAGTACAGCATACAGTATATTATAGTATAGTATAATATAGTATAGTATAGTATAGTAATAATAATAGTAATTGTAATAGTTATAGTCATACTCATAGTCATAGTTATAGTCATAGTCATAGTTATGGTTATAGCTACAGTTATATTTACAGTTACAATAATTAGTATAGTAATAGTATAGTATAGTCTAGTCTAGTATAGTATAGTAATAATAATAATAGTAATTGTAATAGTTATAGTCATACTCATAGTCATAGTTATAGTCATAGTCATAGTTATGGTTATAGCTACAATTATATTTACAGTTACAATAATTAGTATAGTAATAGTATAGTATAGTCTAGTCTAGTATAGTATAGTAATAATAATAGTAATTGTAATAGTTATAGTCATACTCATAGTCATAGTTATAGTCACAGTCATAGTTATGGTTATAGCTACAGTTATATTTACAGTTACAATAATTAGTATAGTAATAGTATAGTATAGTCTAGTCTAGTATAGTATAGTAATAATAATAGTAATTGTAATAGTTATAGTCATACTCATAGTCATAGTTATAGTCATAGTCATAGTTATGGTTATAGCTACAATTATATTTACAGTTACAATAATTAGTATAGTAATAGTATAGTATAGTCTAGTCTAGTATAGTATAGTAATAATAATAGTAATTGTAATAGTTATAGTCATACTCATAGTCATAGTCATAGTCATAGTTATGGTTATAGCTACAATTATATTTACAGTTACAATAATTAGTATAGTAATAGTATAGTATAGTCTAGTCTAGTATAGTATAGTAATAATAATAGTAATTGTAATAGTTATTGTCATACTCATAGTCATAGTTATAGTCATAGTCATAGTCATAGTCATAGTTATGGTTATAGCTACAATTATATTTACAGTTACAATAATTAGTATAGTAATAGTATAATATAGTCTAGTCTAGTATAGTATAGTAATAATAATAGTAATTGTAATAGTTATAGTCATACTCATAGTCATAGTTATAGTCATAGTCATAGTTATGGTTATAGCTACAATTATATTTACAGTTACAATAATTAGTATAGTAATAGTATAGTATAGTGTAGTAGCCTATAGTGTATAGTGTATAGTATATAGTATAGGCCTAGTGTACTGTGTGGTATAGTACAGCATACAGTATATTATAGTATAGTATAATATAGTATAGTATAGTAATAATAATAGTAATTGTAATAGTTATAGTCATACTCATAGTCATAGTTATAGTCATAGTCATAGTTATGGTTATAGCTACAGTTATATTTACAGTTACAATAATTAGTATAGTAATAGTATAGTATAGTCTAGTCTAGTATAGTATAGTAATAATAATAGTAATTGTAATAGTTATAGTCATACTCATAGTCATAGTTATAGTCATAATCATAGTTATGGTTATAGCTACAATTATATTTACAGTTACAATAATTAGTATAGTAATAGTATAGTATAGTCTAGTCTAGTATAGTATAGTAATAATAATAGTAATTGTAATAGTTATAGTCATACTCATAGTCATAGTTATAGTCATAGTCATAGTCATAGTTATGGTTATAGCTACAATTATATTTACAGTTACAATAATTAGTATAGTAATAGTATAGTATAGTCTAGTCTAGTATAGTATAGTAATAATAATAGTAATTGTAATAGTTATAGTCATACTCATAGTCATAGTTATAGTCATAGTCATAGTCATAGTTATGGTTATAGCTACAATTATATTTACAGTTATAATAATTAGTATAGTAATAGTATAGTATAGTCTAGTCTAGTATAGTATAGTAATAATAATAGTAATTGTAATAGTTATAGTCATACTCATAGTCATAGTTATAGTCATAGTCATAGTCATAGTTATGGTTATAGCTACAGTTATATTTACAGTTACAATAATTAGTATAGTAATAGTATAGTATAGTCTAGTCTAGTATAGTATAGTAATAATAATAGTAATTGTAATAGTTATAGTCATACTCATAGTCATAGTTATAGTCATAGTCATAGTTATGGTTATAGCTACAATTATATTTACAGTTACAATAATTAGTATAGTAATAGTATAGTATAGTCTAGTCTAGTATAGTATAGTAATAATAATAGTAATTGTAATAGTTATAGTCATACTCATATTCATAGTTATAGTTATAGTCATAGTCATAGTTATGGTTATAGCTACAATTATATTTACAGTTACAATAATTAGTATAGTAATAGTATAGTATAGTCTAGTCTAGTATAGTATAGTAATAATAATAGTAATTGTAATAGTTATAGTCATACTCATAGTCATAGTTATAGTCATAGTCATAGTCATAGTTATGGTTATAGCTACAATTATATTTACAGTTACAATAATTAGTATAGTAATAGTATAGTATAGTGTAGTAGCCTATAGTGTATAGTGTATAGTATATAGTATAGGCCTAGTGTACTGTGTGGTATAGTACAGCATACAGTATATTATAGTATAGTATAGTAATAATAATAGTAATAGTCATAGTCATAGTCATGGTTATAGTTACAGTTACAGTAATTAGTATAGTAATAATATAGTACTGTATAGTAGCCTATGGTGTATAGTGTATAGTATATAATATAGGCCTAGTGTACTGTGTGGTATAGTATAGGATACAATATAGTATAGTACAGTATAATATAGTATAGTCTAGTATAGTATAGTAATAATAATAGTAATAGTAATAGTCATAGTCATAGTTATGGTTATAGTTACAGTTACAGTTGCAGTAATTACTATAATAATAGTATAGTATAGTATAGTATAGTATAGTGGAATATAGTGTAGTGTATAGTATATGTAGTATAGGCCTAGTGTACTGTGTGGAATAGTATAGCATACAGTATAGTATAGTACAGTCTATAA
Source organism: Periplaneta americana (assembly GCF_040183065.1). Taxonomy (NCBI): domain Eukaryota; kingdom Metazoa; phylum Arthropoda; class Insecta; order Blattodea; family Blattidae; genus Periplaneta; species Periplaneta americana. The sequence continues at coordinate 152,497,609 of NC_091131.1, read as the reverse complement.
TAGTATAGTAATAATAATAATAGTAATAGTCATAGTCATAGATATGGTTACAGTTACAGTTACAGTTATAGTCACAGTAATTAGTATAGTCTAGTATAGTATAGTAATAATAATAGTATTAGTAATAGTCATAGTCATAGTCATGGTCATAGTTATGGTTATAGTTACAGTTACAGTAATTAGTATAGTAATAGTATAGTATAGTATAGTAGCCTATAGTGTATAGTATATAGTATAGGCCTAGTACTGTGTGGTATAGTATAGCATACAATATAATATAGTATAGTAATAATAATAGTAATAGTATCGTTACAGTTACAGTTACAGTAATTATTATAGTAATAATATAGTATAGTATAGTAGCCTATAGGATATAGTGTATAGTATATGGTATAGGCCTAGTGTACTGTGTGGTATAGTATAGCATAGTATAGTATAGTATAATATAGTATAGTATTGTCTAGTATAGTAATAATAGTCATAGTCATGGTCATAGTTATGGTTTAGTTACAGTAACATTTACAGTAATTAGTATAGTAATAGTAGGGGAACATGGGTCACATTGAAACAAAAAATATATTTTATTTTTTATAATGTTTTATTTTGAATATTCTCAAAATTTTTGCTTCAGAGGCAAAACATATCAATAAACTAGCAATACCATATCAAGCTAGCTAACAATAATTGAAACTTTGTGTGAAAAAATTGCAATCTTATAATGTGCATGTGTTTCATCGTGCCCCATACCATTGGGTAGGTTGAAACACAGTTAAGTCTACCTTGAGACAGAATGTTAATAGTAAGGCAATAACACTAAGGACCATGACAAAAACATTGTTATTAGTTAAACATCCATTACAACGAAATACACTACAATTATAAGCACAAATGTCACATTTCAGTCATTCGTTAACAAATGTTGTAACTTGATAGATTAATTTCAAAGGAAATAAATGACATCTGTCGTTTTACTTTACCCAACATAGTGGGTTGTGGCAAAATAAACACAATTTGCTGTTTTTCTACCAACAATTGATCTGGAACTGCAGGAAAAATAAATTTGTTTTCAAATTTTACACGTTTTCTTAAAAAGTTTACTTCAACGTCATCTGCCATCACTTTCACAACCTGCCCGGTATAATAAATTGTTGAGGCAAGACCTCCTCGTTCAGTCATAAATTTCACTAACACAAAGTCACCTTTTACAGGATCACCATTAAAATTCATGGGAGGAACTGGATCGGAACTGGCCCAATCAACATCCTCATCTGATGAACGGTGATCTTCTGACTGAAATTCATCACATTCTGAATCAGTCACTGTTTCTCGTACTTGTTTCTTCAGAGGTCTTTTATTCATATTTTTCCCCTGAGGATTTCGGTTCTTCCTTATTTCCTCATTTGCCATTTTCTCAGGTGTATCGGTGATGATGACACTTCTTACTCTACGTCTTTTTGATGCTGCCATTGGAAAGAGTCGAATATCTTCCGGGGTGATAACTGCATGATCGCTCATCTTTTGTTTCTCCGGTGTTTTAGGAACTCTGTTTTCCTGTTCTTGTTCTTGAATGTCCTTATCCAAATCTGTAAGAGGAGCAGGAGGGAGCCTGTTTGTCACTTCACTTGGTAGAAAATAGACTAAGACTAAAGACATCAGGATCATATGGAAATATTCCGCTTTTCTTAAACCCACTCATGATATTTTCTGGGGTCATTCCTCTGCTATGGGCAATTCCAACACAGGCTGCTACATCGTAGATGGTCACTGGGGTCCCTGATTTCTTAAGAACTGCAGCATTCAAAGCAGAATTATAATGTGCCTTAAATGAAAAGAACACTGACACATCCAAAGGCTGAAGTCTCGCTGAACAGTGTGGTGGTATTGTGAGAATGGTTACTCTGCTTCTTTTAGCAAGATCAACTGCTTCCATTGAGAGATGGCTCTCATGATTGTCATAGATGAGAAGTGCAGGGTTCTCTGGAGTTGTGCCAGAATGTTTAATAAAATGTCTAATAACCTCTGTAAATAAATTAGTTGGCATCCAACCTGATTCTGAGGCCAAACCCAAGGATCCGGAGGAGCACCATGAAGCATGTTTTCCTTGAAGTGCACCCATGGGAAAATCAGCACTGGTGGAAGTGCCACACCACTTGCGGACATAATGCAACATGTTGTCACGAGAACACTGTGTTCACCACTGGTCACTTGGCAAACACTCTTCTTCCCTTTTTGAGGAATGATACGTGGTTGACTGTTGGGAACAGTTTTTGTACCAGTGTCATCTAAATTAAAGACTCTTGTCCCATTTGCAAAATTTAGGTTTTGTTCATAGCATTTCCGTAAATAATCAAAAAACACCTTTATGTTGCTTTTGTTGAATGCAGTCGCTCTACTTAGGCTGCATGATTCAGGTTTCCGAATGCTCAGCTCAGGATGTCGCTTCAGGAAGTAATATAACCAATCCAATCCAATCCAGCCATCTCTTGTTCTTTCCAGTTTCTTGACACTGAAATAGCATTTTTTAAAGCAATTTGATGTGCCAATTTACGGCATTCTTTTGGTGTGGTACCATAGGCTCTATCAGCTGACTGTTGAAGGTACGTGACTAATAATTCTTCAATATGGTCTGGAATAACCCTTCTCGTATCATATTTAGGTTTCAGTTTCACTGTAGGATCCAATTCAAATTTCTTTACATAACGGTGAAGAGTAGCATATGAAATTCCATGTGCAGCTGCAGCTTCTCTCAATGTTTTCCCTTCTGATTTCACTTGACTTATAGCATTTCTCATTTGCTCTTCAGAGAAGTTTCCCTTATTTGTTTTTCTTTGTCTATTCCTTCCCATGTTTAATCTGAAAATACAAAATAAATGTAACTTACGGGCCTATGTTTACCATGCCCAGCTACAACTATAATTTAGGTTATATTTTTAAAATAAAATATTGTTTCATTGTGGCCTCTTTATCATCAGTGTTTCATGGTGGCCCATTATGCTATGTTTCATGGTGGACCATATGCACTAATTCTCATTATATGCATATTATGGTTATAAGGATACCATGCTGGTTTCATAACTTTTGAAATTATTATTACAATGACTTAAACATTTCATTTCCTATTACTATAAAGAAAACAAACGAATTATTTTAAAGAAGGACCTTTTAGAACAAACTACTGAAAATTTACTCACCATTAACAGTAAGACACTTTCTGCTGTAACTGCAAAACAACATTCACAATCCACACCAGTAAGAAATATGTAATGGTTCTAAAAGCCTGCCAACACTTAGCAACAAAATTTTCCTCTCATATTTATTTACAAGAAATGGTGGGATTGTTTCAAGGTGACCTTTGTTTCAACATGGCCCATGTTCCCCTATAGTATAGTATAGTATAGTATAGTAGCCTATAGTGTAAAGTGTATAATATATAGTATAGGCCTATTGTACTGTGTGGTATAGTATAGCATACAGTATAGTATAGTATGGCATACACAATAGTATATAGTATAGTATATGGTATAGCATACAGTGTAGTATGTGGTATAGTATACGGTATGGTATATAGTATAGTATACAGTATGGTATATGTTATAGTATAAGGTACAGTATAAAGTGTAGTATATATTATATTATTCAGTATAGTATATGGTATAGTATTTAGAATAGCATAGAGTGTAGTTTGTGGTATAGTATACAGTATGGTATGTAGTATAATATACAATATAGTATATGGTATAGGGTATGGTTCGGTATAAAGTGTAGTATATTTTATAGTATTCAGTATAGTTTATGATATATGGTATAGTATGTACTATGGTATACAGTATAGTATATGGTATGGTATGTGGTATAGTATACAGTATAATATATGTTATAGTCTACAGTATGGTATATGGTATGGTATACATTATACTATATGGTATAGTGTGTGGTATAGTATATAGTATAGTATATGGTATAGTATATGATATAGCATTTGGTATAGTATATGATATAGCATTTGGTATATTATATGTTATAGCATATGGTATAGTATATGGTATAGGCCTAGTATGTGGTATAGTATATAGTATAGCATACAGTATAGTATATATTGTATTATAGAGTGTAGTATATGGTTTAGTATAGAGTATAGTTTATAGTATAGTATACAGTATAGGATATAGTATAGTATACAGAACGGTATATAGGGGATTATTCCTGTGTTCGTCCATGGTCTGGAATTTAGGTTAAGTTTAGATTTATTACCTCTCCTGGCACCACATTATCATAATCAACCTATCACATCATCGGGGTAATGTAACTCCGCCTTCCAGGCGCCCCAACCTCAGAAGTGGGTTACAACTAAGCCACGGCCAGGAGAGAAGACCAGAAATGTCGCAAAGACAACCTGGTGGCATTGGATAAAAAATATATATATCATATATGTCATATATCTCATATATCTCATGTCATATACCTCATATATGTCGTATATATCATATATCATATAATTATATCATATATCATAAATCTCATTTATCATATATGTCATATATCTCATATATCTTATAGGTCATATATCTCATATGTCATATATCTCATATATCATATACATCATATGTCCCATATATGTATAATATATGTCATATATCGCATATATCTCATATATCATATAAGTCATATGTCCCATATACCATGTCATATATTCCATATATGTCATATATCTCATATCATATACGTCATATGTCCCATATATATCATATTTGTCATATATCTCATATATCAAATACGTCATATGTCCAATACATCATATATGTCATATGTCTCATATATCTCATATGTCATATATCTCATATATCATATACGTCATGTGTCCCATATATCATATATGTCATATATCATATATATCATGTATCTCATATATCATATATCTCATATAATATATATCATATATATATATATATATATATCTTATCATGTCATATATCATATTTATATTTCATATTTATACCAACTTATTGCTTTTATGTTTTGTGATTTTAATGTCAAGGAAATTAATTGTTTTTTTCTTTTCAATTCTGTGGTAAACGTTAAATTATTATGCAATTTGTTGAAAGAATCAGTGATATCACTGTTTTTAATACTGTTGTCGTATAAGATTAATATATCGTCAACATACCGATTGTACATTAATATACAGTATTATTGTCTGTTATGATTTGGTTGACTGATTCATCTTCAATATTCTGTAAAAATATCTCAGCCAGTAATCCTGAAAGCGGGTTGCCCATTGCTTCACCTTTGGTTTGTTTATAAAATCTGTTATTAAATGCGAAGTAATTTTGTTTAGTTACTATGTTAAGAAGTGTTATTACTAGTTCTATTTCTTCTCTAGGTCTTTGTTTATAGATTAAATTTTCATTTGTTATATCAATGGTTTCTAGTATGGGAATGTTTGTATAGAGGTTAGTTATATCGATGGTAACATTTTTATATGTTTATTTACTGTAATGTTTTGTAAGTTACTACTTAATTGGTTCGTATTGCGTGTTGCCTATTTATATTTGAGATCTATGTTGGTTTTTAGATACTGATGTAAAAATTTACTAATCGTATAAGCTGGTGCATTCATGCAGTTTGTGACGGGTGGCATGGATAAATAAATAAATTTGCTTTGTGGGGTTTTGGTAGTGTTTTTAGTTTAGAAATAGTGGGGTTCTTGAATTTTTGGGGATCAAGTTTTGAACTGATTTTAATGTTTCTCTCATTTCGTTTTGAAATGTATCGGTAGGGTCACACCTTATTTCAGTAATATTACTCTGTTCTATAAATTCAATTGTTTTATTAATATATTATTCTCTCTCCATTATGACAACTGCGTCTTTTATCTGCTTCGATGTGGATTAAATTGTGTAATGTCCTTTAATGTATTCATTTCTTTAATTTGTTTTTCAGCTTCTTCAAAGTAATTTTCAGTTTTGGGGTTTGTTACATATTCATTGCAAACACATGAATGTACAAATTACAATTTCCAGTATGCATATTTATGTACAAATCAAATTGAATTAAGTAACCATATTCTACTATGCAAAAAACAGATATACATGGATAACTTTTAATCAAATGCGTATACTAATATTGTATTGAAATATTAAGACTCGTTTGGAAAGAAGACAAGCATTGTGTTTAAATGTATTACGTACATGAGAGAAAATTGTTGTCAACTACTATTTGAATATGTAAAATGGTTAAATAAGCATATTTTACAAAAAATAAGTTAAGATTAAATTAAAATTGAATCGACATATCACACTCTTTTTATTAAAGTACGATTTGTGTATTGCATGTAGACGAAAAACTATCGTGTTATTATATATTACGAATCAATTCAATAAATCACAGATTATGTACTTAAATGTGTTAGGTAACTCGGAGTATAAAAAAATACAGTGTAAATTTATAATTGCATAATTTGCATTAAAGATAAGTCATATGGTTGAACAGCATTCTCTTTGAACTTTTTAACTTGAAATTTTTATAAAACGAGAAAGAGGTTTTGAATTTAGCCTAAAAATGGCCGATAGATATTCACTGTGGTTAACTACATGCCCCCCTCCCAAAATTTCTGCTCCAATTTTATTTTTAATTATCTCGAATTTAAGGTGTCGCAGCAATGATATTTGTATATACAAACAAGTGAAAAATTGTCATCAAATGAGAAGAAATTCAAATTATGCAGCCATCTCCCCTTAAAAGTAAGATTTACATTATCGGGAGTAGTCTATGCAGGACACTGAGAGCTTGTGTATGGGCGGGAGAGGGTACGTATCAGTTTATGTGGAGATTATAAAGAAATCTCGTTCCAGAAGTGAGTTAAGGTATTAAATATTTGAGTCATTCCATGTCAAATTGAACACCTACGAAACATGACAACTTAATATTTGCTCCAATTTTTTAATATATTCTACTGATCTAATTTTTTCGTACTGACAGAATTATTTAGTAATTTATTAAATGTTACTTTTTCCGTAAATTAGGATGCAACGTATTATGAAAATGGTTATACTGAAGATTCTATAAATCGTAGAAATATCGTATTTACTGTATATCATTTCTCAAAATACATACATTAACAATTTTTTAAAGTTAGTCCTACGGTAAAATTCAACAACATTTTAATATCACCACTCACATGACATGAATTTCTAAACAAGTAGGAGCAGAATAGGGGTTTTTGGTTACTCCTAAACCTAAATCGGGAAAAAGTTTGGGAACATTTGTAGTAGAGAAGGTTGTTCAACTTTATAATTCTGATGACGTGAGAAGGGTTATGGCTGGCAAAAAGAATTGTGTTTCAGTTAAAGAATATGGAAAGAGAGTTCACAAAGAGAAAAGATTAATACTATGTAACCTTAAGAAAACTTACCAGTGTTTCAAAGAGCAATATCCGTACATCAAAATAGGATTTTCAAAAATTTTCAAACTGAGACCAAAGGAATGTGTACTCCCTGGAACAAGTGGCACGCACTCTGTTTTTGCCTATGTTCACCATGAAAATGTTAAATTAATGGTTGATGGAATTAATAATGTCATTTATAATATTTCTTTTAAATTTTTACCATTAGCGAATACAAATAACTTAGCTATATTTTCTACTCAAGGTACCAACAAGCAAAAGTGGTACGAGGTATCTTACAACTTCATTCTTTTGTTCCACTGACACAATCTCAGGCCATAATAAAGAACTATTCACTTCAAAGTGAGAGTATAGTGGTGGACATTAAATAGAATTGGTTGTAGGTGATTAGTTTTAATAGTGCTGTGTGTAAACTGTAGTTATCATTCTTACAAGTGCATATTTTACAAAAACAATATTTAAATACAGTACTATATTACATAAATTACGCGAAATAGTGATATTCTGACCGTAGAACAATGTAAAGTGGTCTCATCCAGAGCTGCACTTGCACATCATCTTGCAACAGTACTTATGCAGCCCGCGCAGCTTGGTGTATCGTTTAATTATTCTTCAACGGTTGAGAGTAGCGTTCTGATTTTTTTAAGGGTGGTTAAAATAATTTCAAGGTATTTAAGGATTTTTTTCTGTAATTTTAAAGCAAATTGCAACCATCAAAACATATTTTTATGTGTTTAAATGTTTTTAAAACAAAGTTAAGAAACTTATTTTTTTATATTATTATGCGAAGAACAAAGTATGTACTGTCACCTTCAAATTGAGACAAAGAGCAAATCTCTGTGATGATTATTAGTGGAGATTATCACGTTTAACAATAATGATGCGCGAACTATTTCAGAATCTTTGATAACACATATCTACTACAATAATCGATATAGACAACAATAATAAAACACGTATTTACTTTTTCAATCCATGGAATGTGTAAAATTAGTTTTATCTAAATCAGAGACATGAAAGTCAATTCGAGGTTAAATTTGTGCGATTTGACGTGGAATGACTCATTTCGGCCAGTATAACTGATTCTGTGTATCAATTCCGTTATGGTGAGGGACGGAGATGAGAGACACTACTCAAAAATGGAAATTAAAAATATATATATTATTAAACTCACAGTTGTTGAGTAACTGTGTAAACATTTTTCGGAAATCACAGCGCACTTAAACTTTAAGATGAGTAGACCTACAGGTAAATTATTATTTTAATAAAAATTATTTTATTTTTGTTTTGGGAAATTGAGAAGGGAGAACTATCTGATTATGGCTCTTATGACGTTTCATTGTAAAAACCAATAGAAAGCAGCAATTTAAAACAGAGTAGTAGTAGTAGTAGTAGTAGTAGTAGTAGTAGTAGTAGTAGTAGTAGCAGTAGTAGTTGCAGTGGCAGTAGTAGTTTTAATAGTAGTGGTAGTAATAATAGTAGTGGTAGTGGTAGTAGTAGTAGTAGTAGTAGTAGTAGTAGTAGTAGTAGTAGTTGCAGTGGCAGTAGTAGTAGTAGTTGTAGTGGTAGTAGTAGTAGTTGTAGTGGCAGTAGTAATAGTAGTAGTAGTGGTGGCAGTAGTAGTGGTGGCAGTGGTAGTAGTGATAATAGTAGTGGCTGTAGTAGTAGCAGTATTAGTAGTAGTAGTATTAGTAGTAGTAGTAGTAGTAGTACTAGTAGTAGTAGTAGTATTCGTAGTAGCAGTATTCGTAGTAGCAGTATTAGTAGTAGTAGTATTAGTAGTAGTAGTATTCGTAGTAGCAGTATTAGTAGTAGTAGTAGTAGTATTCGTAGTAGTAGTAGTAGTAGTAGTAGTAGTAGTAGTAGTAGTAGTAGTATTCGTAGTAGTAGTATTCGTAGTAGTAGTAGTATTAGTAGTAGTAGTATTAGTAGTAGTAGTATTACTGTTAGTAGTAGGAGTAGTAGTATTACTGTTAGTAGTAGTATTCGTAGTAGCAGTATTAGTAGTAGTATTAGTAGTAGTATTAGCAGTAGTAGTATTAGCAGTAGTAGTAGTATTAGTAGTAGTAGTAGTATTCGTAGTAGCAGTATTAGTAGTAGTAGTATTAGTAGTAGTGGTATTATTAGTAGTAGTATTAGTAGTAGTAGATTAGAAGTAGTATTAGTAGTAGTAGTAGTAGTAGTAGTAGTAGTAGTAGTAGTAGTAGTAGTAGTAGTAGTATTATTATTATTATTAGTAGTAGTATTAGTAACAGTAGCAGTAGCATTATTAGTAGTAGTAGCAGTAGCATTATTAGTAGCAGTAGCAGTAGCATTATTAGTAGTAGTAGCAGTAGCATTATTAGTAGCAGTAGCAGTAGCATTATTAGTAGTAGTAACAGTAGCATTATTAGTAATAGTAGCAGTGGCATTATTAGTAGTAGTAACAGTAGCATTATTAGTAGTAGTAGCAGTAGCATTATTAGTAGCAGTGGCATTATTAGTAGTAGTAACAGTAGCATTATTAGTAGTAGTAGCAGTGGCATTATTAGTAGCAGTAGCAGTAGCATTATTAGTAGTAGTAGTAGTAGTAGTAGTAGTAGTAGTAGTACAGGTAGTAGTATTCCTGCTTTGTCTTTCCTCTATTCTATTAATGATAACTGTGCAATCTTTATCTACGAGTACATTACTCTTGATTATAAACTCTCTAGGCTGCAATCTAACTAATCCTTCTCTACAACCCCTGCGGTGGCTGAGTGGTCAGACGCAGGCGGCCCGGGTTCGAGTCCCGGTCAGAAATCCATAGTGACACTTGTGGCGGACATGGTCTCAGTTGGGGTTTTTCTCGGGGTTCTCCCGTTTTCCCCCAAATTAGGCATTCACACCATTCCGTCACCATTTCTCCATTCCGTAGCATTCCCCGAACGCTGGCTGGGGACGCACAGAGGGGGCTGGCCTAGGGACGAGTGGGGTTGCCTGCTCGACACCTGGGCACACAGAGAACCTTAGTGTGGTCAGCCGGTGTGGGTTTGGGAATGCGCCACTAGAGGGTTAGCACAATAGATCTCAATAGGTCGCAGTGCTGGGCCATAGTGCCCCACCCCGTAAATTGCATTCCATTCCATTCCAAACCTTTTCTACTATCATTGCTACCTTGCATTACTATTGTCCCTAATTTTTTTGTTTATTTTCAAGCGTTTTGATCCCTGACTAATATTCACTAATTATCTAAATTGCTCTTTTTCATCTGCATTTCAACATTACATTATTTGGCTCTTTTTCACTGACCTTTTCCAGGATTTTACTCTTGCATTCATTCAAGATTATGTAATTATCGGAAATTCCATCGTGTTAATTGAATCTTTTGTTAAACTAAATTTGAAAATCAGAGGTGCGCTCAGGCGTGGGTTCGATTACCGCTTTGATTGATTATATTTGCTATTTTTCAGAGGCTAATACTAAATATAAGATGAATGTCAAGTAATAAAATGACGAATCTGAGGCCACACCTCGCCAAGCATAATCTCGCTGTTACCATTACATTCAAGTGAAGCAAATAATATTTCAAATCCCCAACAAAATGTGTCGTTTACTTTCTGTAACAGTTTCATAGTAACAGCTCCCTAAAAATAATTATTATAAGGAATCATTTGTGTACCGAAGCGCCAGCTGAATGCTTTGTTGCCTCGTCAGATTAACCCAGAATGGAACACATGACATTTATTTTATCAAGAATTAATAGATCCTTACCTGAAATTGAAGCACACAATGGCTAACCACTGTGAGACACTTGAGACGATTTCGTCAGTGATATTTCATGTTATTCTTATGCATCTACCACTTTTTGCGACGTTGAAAAGAGTTTCTTGCAGTGTAAGTATTGTTTAAGCGACCACTTCACTTCAATTTCGGCTATTTTCGTATGTACAGCATTGTTCACTGCAACGCTAGTGTGACATAGCTACCTGGTGGCCATCTGCGCCGTCTTTTTTGTACTAGACTTCCATTAATGCACAAAATGCTAAACAGTTGCCTATAAAGAACATCACGCCAAGAAAAAAGCGTTCAGCATTGGTGCTCTTCCATCAAATGATTAGTTGCCATAGAAACGTCTATCTACCGCATAGTTTCTACGAAGTTCTAGGCAAGGCCCATAAAACAATTGTTTTTTCTTTGTATATTTCAGAGGCTTAGGGAACGGATACCGAAACAAATGCAAGCATTTGACTCTAGTTTCATAGTGGTTGCAACGCCAAGTACAACTAGTAACAGGTTAAGAACCCGCTCTGTTTACTTTGTTCCTGTTTTGTTACTAATTATGATAACAGTGGTGTGTCTGGTGCGTTTAGTAATGAGGAGTACACCGACAAATTTCTGCTCTATGGAGAAACACGGCAAAATATAACTGCAGTTCGTAGGCTTTACTGGCAGTGCTTTAAAAGTGATGTTAATGAACAACAATAATAATAATAATAATAATAATAATAATAATAATAATAATAATAATAATAATAATAATAATAATCATAATCACAATCACAAAATACAAATCTCTTTCAGAAAACTGTATTTAGCCACGGATCTAAACCAGCGACAATCGCCATCGCATTGATTTCATGAAGGCATTGCCCCTGTAATGTAGAAAATCCTTCGTGCCCTTCTGTTTGATGACTTTTCTATAATCTTTTTTAAAACAGCGCAGATGGGCTACTTGGTGTAATACTCCCGGTATATCTTGACCGATAGCAACCGTTAGATTGGAAGTGGTTAGTACCTACTGCGCATGCTTTACATTTACATTTAAATACTTCAGTTGTATTATACATACATACATACATACATAAATACATACATACATACATACATACATACATACATACATACATACATACATACATACATACATACATACATACATGTTCTGTAGAAAGTGAGGTCTTTCACTGCAAACCCAGCATTCTTCAATATTTCCTGTTTTCTGCCTTCCTCTCAGTTTCCGCATATAATCGACTTATCCTAATGTCATCTATTATTTCATACCTTCTTCTACCCCGGACTCGTCCCCCATTCACCATTCCTTCCAGTGCATCCTTCAGTAGGCAGTTTCTTCTCAGCCAGTGATACAACCAATTCCTTTTTCTCTTTCTGATCTGTTTCAGCTTCATTCTTTCTTCAAGTCTTTCCCACACAGCTTCATGTCTTATTCTGTCTGCCCACTTCACAAGTTCCATTCTTCTCCACATCCACATTTCAAATACTTCTGTTAATTTCTCTTCATTTCTGCGTAAAGTCTATGTTTCTGCCCCATACAATGCCACATTCCACACAAAACACTTCACTAGTCTCTTCTTTAGTTCATTTACCAGAGGTCCGCAGAAGATGCTCTTTTCTATTAAAAACTTCCTCGGCTATTGCTATCCTCCTTTTGACTTCCTGACCGCAGCTCATGTGTTTTTAGTTGGTTACTTAACGACGCTGTATCAACTACTAGGTTATTTAGCGTCGATGAGATTGATGATAGCGGGATGGTATTTGGCGAGATGAGGCCGAGGATTCGCCATAGATTACCTGGAATTCACCTTACGGTTGGGGAAAACCTCGGAAAAAACCCAACCAGGTAATCAGACCAAGCGGGGATCATTCCCACGCCCGAGTGCAGCTTCAACCCGGCAAGCAAGTGCCTTAACCGACTGAGCCACGCCGGTGGCACAGCTTATGTCACTGCTTGTAGTACACTCCAAGTATTTGAAGCTGTCCACTTCATACTCCTTAAACTAAGACCTGTCGCCTCTTCCACCAATTGATTAATATTCCTTCTTTCAAATTTCCGCCATTTTGAATTATTCTTCTAATAAAGTTCTTAACGGGACACTCAACTATATTGTGGAACTTTTTTCCTATTTGACATATCTTTTTCCAATTTGTAGAAAAAGTTTAATATACACATGGAAAGTAACATGCAAAATCTCAGCTCATTAGATCTCATCCTATGACCATGGTGTTCGTCTTGTTTGCATTTATTTGCATCCCATACTGCTCACAGCTATCATTTAGCCCCAGTAGCATATTCCTTAGTATCGCCTCCTCTTCTGCTAAGAACGCCATATCATCAGGAAATCTTATGCACTTTAATCTTCTTCCTTCTACTTTTACCCCTCCTATGTTCTGAAAATATTTCTTCACTAAATTCCTCAAGTAGATGTTGATCATGGTAGATGATATAGGGCATACTTGTCGTACTCCTCTTCCCATTTCACTTCCTTTAGACATTTCTTGTACTATTTAATTTTAAATTATGATGGTAAACCGTTAGTAAATTAAAATAAAATTCGTCGACTTAAGTACAGTCTGTAGTTTCTTTGGATACGACTGTATGATCCTTAAAGGAAAGAGTCTAATGCTTTCGTTTTCACATGGACGAGCAATAGTAAAATGCACAGCTAACTTCGGATAATGGTCTACAATTCCGCTCTCTAAATTATTTCACCGAATAGTGGGACATGTCACTGCAATTTTATAACATAAAAGATTTGTTTCTCGAAATTGTGAGGAAAAACTTGAAGAAATGTAATTACACATTACACAAATTTAATAATCTTCTATTCGAGAATGTTTGTTTTACTGAAGAAATATATGGACGTAATAACGGAAATTGAAATTGTATCCAACAGAGACATACACTTCACAATATATACAACGTTGAAATATTAAACAGTTGAGAATTTATTGACTTACACCATCGGAATGAAAACTTTAAACTTTAATACTGCACCACCGTGATGAAGGATAAAATCGTAATTTCTAAAATAACGATAAATTTTACCATTGTCTGCAATATGAAATAACCATTTATGCTACAGCAATGTAGAAATCTTAGTTACAAAAATAGACTTCAGAATAGTAATTTGTTAAAATTTGTATCATTCTAGTTATTGAAGAAAGTTACAATATGTAACACTGAAGAATCTTTCTAAATTTTATGCTTGCAATCGAAAATTACAATTCTTCTGCTGTAACAGGAAACTCCAAAGAATTTATTAAACGTGTAACAAAACCAAAGTTGGACTAAACTGCAATAATATGCAACGAAAATGTGACTTTACATAGAGGTGAAGTGAACTCTGGGAGGAAGATAGTCGAAAAACAAGAAGAGACTCAGTCGCCTTATTCATATTGACAAATAGTGAGAACTGCGTGGAAAGACATCTTCATCGCCTCAATGTAACATATTCTGAAAATAATGCTGATATTATTATTGTGCAATACGATGACCTGGATCAGTAATAAGAACAACGGCGGTGTGAAAAGGGACAAAAGGGACAATAGAATGTATTAAGACAACCCAGAGAACATTAAATGACATATAAAATATTATATTTGAAATGTAACAGTAATGATTAGTAAAAATGTAGACCTCTAGGGCAGGCGGAAAAATTTGTAAGGTGATTTATTATATACAGTAAGTGTAATAATAACTGCCAGCATATATATTTTTTTGGAAATCTTCATAATTCAGATGGTCAAGACATATACAGAGAAAAGAATTAGCTCAAAAACTAGCAGAAAATATGGAATTGGAAATGTTTTTCGCAATACCTAACAGAATATAATCTTCTTCTTCCAAATTAAGGGTGTAGATTACTTGGACACAAATGACCCCTTGTGCACCCCAGAAACTGGAGATTAACCCACAAGACCGCAATGTGTTACCAGTTTTGCTGTGCTGCTGGGATTAATTTCTTCAGAAGAGGCAATGTTTGCTTCCCGAGATAACAATGCCTGATTGGCTTAGATCTGGGCAATCCAGCAAAATGTGAAATGATAATAAATAAAGAAACAAGAAACAAAAGTTGCCTAAATTCATGTCAAAAATATTATCCATCGTACCAAGAGTTATGTTAAACTTTAGCTATCGTGTATACATTTATATGCATGGCACTACGACAGGGGGAAAAATCACAGACAAAAAGAATGACATCAAGCATTTCTTCATAATTTTCGTTGCACTGACATGCAGTAATTGAGTGTCTTAATAATGTGACTTTTATAAATTGAGACCAAAGAAATATGAAATGGAAACCTAAATACTGATGCAAGAAGAAAGAGTATGAACATAAATTGAAAATGATAAAGAATGAATAATGGAATATACTTGCCCACATGGTAGGGAGGTTGGGATGGGCAGGGCGGGACTCGACATGCAGCCACCTCCACGTGGTGAGTCCTGGGTTGTTTCAGTTCAAAAGATTGAAACAAGCAAAGAGCTGCATGTATTCTACGAATGATGGTACGAAAATTCATATGAATTGTTCGTGGTGCATTGTTCTACACATCTCCCGAGTTTGGAGTCGTTCGGGTCATTATTTCTGGGCATTGCACTTTTCAAAAACAGATATCACCAAATCAGGTAAAATCACAATGACTTGTACTGAAATAATAATAAATATATTGTATAATATTTATTTATGATTGATCTAATTTAAAAATATACTTTGTCTCACGACACAAAATTAATTGATTTCACCAAAACATTTTTATTCTGTTTGATCACATACAGCATCAGTTTTGCCGTATGCAGTTGATATGGCAACAGGATGGAGCACCGCCTCATTTTGGTGTAGGAGTGAGGGACTTCTTGAACCAGCAATTCCACGAATGGATATGCCGTCCTGACACAATAGAATGGCCACCCAGATCATGCGACCTGACGTCATGTGATTTTTCGCTGTGGGGTAAGTAATCCTGAAAAACAATATTTTTGCTCAAAAACCTCAGGATCTGCATCAGTTGCGACAGATGATCGAATAGTCATTCGTGAAAATCGATGAAAATCTTGAGTAATGTTCTGCCGTCTGTAAATTAGTTATGAACTGTGTATTGAGAAACAGGGCCCTCCATTTTGAACAAAATCTGTAAGGGAATGTGTAGTCAAGTGTAAATTGAATGTAATTGAATGCAGCAGTAGCAGTTTATTTTGCGTAGCAGAGTTAAGGCTATAAGGTCTTCTCTTCCACTGAACCAAGTTTCATAATATAGGCTACATAAAATACAAAATTATGTCGTAGATTATAAAACAACACAAAAGAAGATAGACTACCTTAAAAATTACATAAAATAGGTATAGTAGAAAATTACAAATAGTCAAGATTAGTTACATAATATAAGGACAATACAAAATAAAGTAGAAAATTACATATAATCAAAATCAATACCATGACATAAGGGGAATATATATATACACAACAGAGATCTGCGTTAGACGTTTTCGCTCGAGCGCCAAGTAGTTCATAGCATAAACCGATAGGTAGCGCACATGCATGATGGGTAAAATTGTCGCGAGCGATAAATCCTCGAACGGTATCAGCCGAGCGTTAGACATTCGTTCTTGTTACAGTGATGAACTGTATAGTAACATCATAGATGTTTATTATTTCAAAACTTTGCAGTGTTTAACTAAGCTCTCCAAAACTTGCTTTAAAATGTAATATAAATGTTGTAGGTAAATGTTTTTTTTTTTTTTTTTTTTTCCACAGGAATGATTTTGTTTTTGCCACATCTGATAGATGTTATTGGATGTAAATGTAATTATTATAAACGGAGAACACAATCACGATAATGCAAGAACCGTATCAACTTTTCTAGTAATAATAAGAATCTCTAATAATTAGTGTATCAATCTTTGCGTCTGTAACAGTTGTGCAGCATGATTATTCGTTTTATTATATTTTCTGTGACGTTATCTCTATACTAATATTGTTATTAATCTCCTGCTATATCAACAATATTTTGTAAAACGTTTCTACATTGTCGCAGTATATAGGCGGAACACTATATATAGACCTATCATATTATATATGTGGTAAATCAAATATTGAACAATTATTAATTAGGAATAATAACTATATATCGAAGTTTTTCATACTATTTTATTTATAACTTCATGATACTGTTTTGGTACGTTCCATTAGACTGTTCCATTATACGTTTATGTTGGTGAGATGACCTTGTACTGTGCTTCTATTTATTACGAGCTTATCACGACCGATCTTATCTCACTCGAGTGTGCGATATTCGACCGAGTTCAAACGAGCGATTTAACTCCAATGCAGCACTCTGATACACAATTTATAAGACATAAACTGCTCGACATAATTTCGACGATTAATTCACTTGAATAATATACAGTTAATATACTAATAGGAAAATACATGTGGGTTACAATACATAAAATGTTGAATAGTAGCATCGTACTATATGGCATACAGATACAAATGATTAAGTATTGTATCAAGATAATATCGGAAAAAAAGAAGAGAGAGGAGAAAAAAAAAACTTGGTCATTTAAGACTATTTAGAAACTTCCGCTAGAGTCTAGTTCTGTTCAATAAAAACATTTCTAAGTAGAGTGTACTTAAAGATTTTAGACTCCGACTGCTCCTGATTTCCTGTGACAAGGAATTCCAGGAACGGGCTGTGTGTATTGTGAAGGAATCATTGATACGATAGAACAAGATTATGTTGTGAACGCGAATCACGGTTGTGGTGGGATGCCAAAAGTGTGAAACGAGGAACTAGGTAAATAGATGTGGAATTATTTAAAATATGATACAGCAAACAGAGTGAATGAACTGAACGTCTCTCTCGTAAACGAAGCCAAGATAATTGTAAGAAATACTCGGAAACATGATCATAGCGACGGCTGTTAAAAATGAAACAGACACCAGCATTACGAACACGCTGAAGCCTTAATGACAATTCAACACTGAGATCACTATACAGTCAGTTTAGAAGGAAAGTGAAATGTAAGGAAGTGTTTGGAGGAAGCGAACTTTAACCCATCCTGTATATGATGTTTATTTATTATTGCGGTATTATTCATTAACAATATTAATATATTTCGGAATATGTATGGTAAGTCTTTCTTGTGTTAAATAAAACGTACATTGTTAACATGTTTCGACCTATTTTGGGTTATCTTCAGAACTGGTCGTTGTTGATGTTGGCGGCTCTTGTTTCCTGTGTGGGTGCATTCGTAGTGTAGAGTCAAAGAGTGTATGTTTTTTGATATTAAGTTGTTTGTTGAGAATATCGTTGGGGTGTGTTTTCGTGTGTCTGTATATTTCATATTGTTCTAGTGTGTTGAGTTTAATTTGAAAAGACATTCCAATCTAAAAGAAATATAAAAAAATTCGATTAGTAAACAGGATATACAAACGATAAATATATAAAAAGAAAATACAAGACAATATAATATCATCATCACAAAAGCAGACAAATGGAATGCAACAGTAGTTACGGAAAAAGCAACTTATAGAGAAAAAATACAAAAATTCTTTTCGGATAATAACTTTGAACTAATCAAATCAGATTCTACTACCAAATTTAAAAAAACACTTTAAAAAGTATCATAAAAACTATAGACTTAATTTTAACGGAAAAAGAAAAACGTTCATTAATACAGATGAAACCTCAACCACCAAAAATGAAACCACTACCCAATAAATCAATAAATAAATAAATCAAGCAATCAATCAACCAATCATTCCGGTGTCATAATAGCTGTCGCTGTCTTTCGGAAACCAAATGCTACTCCTCTGTGTTGCTTGGTGTTTTTTTTTTAGCCATTTTTGTTTTACAATGAACGAGAAGCTAGCCCGTTGCACCAACGTCCAACCTGGAGGACCACGTAATTTTGTTTAAGGTTTTCTGCCTTTAGACTTTGATAAACTACTATCAAACTACAAGCAAGTAGTGCCAGTTTTGGTCCACCCTGGGTATTTTATTTCCCCAGTACCCTCTTTATCTGATAGGTTTTCCCCTATCCGCCTCCTGTGGGAGTCCAACAACTCCACACGAAAGCACTACCCAAAATTCACAAACAAAACGTCACCATTACACCAACTTGCTACGCAAAAAAATTTCCACAAAGACATCCCTGCGCCGGCTCAGTAGTCAGACTTCCGGCCTGTCTCGCAGACGGCCTGAGTTCGAGTCCCGGTCAGTTCTGTGATTTTTCATTGAAAAATCCAAAGTGACAGTTCTGGCGGACAAGGTCGCAGTTGAGATTTTTTCCTGGGTTCTCCCGCTTCTCTACATTAAGCACACAACTTCATTTCGTCATCAGTACATAGCATTCCCCGATCGCCGGATGGCGACGCACGGAGGGGGCTGGCCTGGAACGACGGAGATTACCTGTTAGAAACCTTAGTGTAGTCAGCCGGTTTGGGTTTGAGAATGCGCCTACCTTGAGCTTAGCGCAATAAATCGTAATAGGTCGTAGTGCTGGGCCATAGTGACCCCTTCCCGTAAGTTCTATTTCATAGATGTCCAATTGTAACATGTACGAGGCAACCCCTGGCATAAGCAACCCGCCGCGCATATTCTATAATGTCGTTTTTCCTATTTTATATGGAAAGCAGAGCATGCTTGACGTGCAGTATCTCCTGGTTCTATAGGCGTTTGGACATCCATGTTCTATTCTATTTCTACAAACATACTTTTTTTCTCTTGTACGGACGAGGGGACTCGAACGCTTACATTCCAGCCTGAGGCTTATTGTGCTTACCACTCCTATTCTGTGAATTATTGGGTAGCGGAACGGCCGCGCTCTTGTACAAGTACAGCACGACGCACCGTGAACTTAACCCGAGCTATTGTATGGATGATAATTTTTTTAAACATGGTTTATTTAACGACGCTGGCAACTGCCGAGGTTAGATCAGCGTCGCCGGTGTGCCGGAATTTTGTCTCGCAGGAGTTCTTTCACATGCCAGTAAATCTACTGAGATGAGCCTGTCGCATTTAAACAAACTTAAATACCATCGACTTGGGCTGGGATCGAACCCGCAATCTATACCGACTGTATGGATGGTGATGATATGTGAATTAATGATAGCGAAATGAGTCCGAGGTGCTATTCTGCTGCAAGTGGTTGAGGGAAAATCCCGGAGAAAACCAGGAAACCCTCAACCAGGTAATTTGTCTCAACTAGGATTGAACCCGGGCCTGTTCGTTTCACGGTGTGACGTGGTAACCGTTACTCCATAGCGGTGGACTACAAAAATACCTTAGAACAAATTTTAAATACAATAAAGGCTACAATGTTAAAAATAACGTTCAATTAGTTGAGATTTTAAAGAAAACTTTAACAGCAGACTTGCCTCGTTTGTACACAAACATTCCGGCCAGCGATACGATAGAAATAATACGATAAAACTTAAAAGATCAAAGTAAAAGAGATACAGAAATTGAAGAATTTACTAAATTATTACGTATTTGTAACAGTCAAAATTATTGCACAATCAACGGGAAATTTTATAGACAGAAAGATGGATTATCGATGCTTTCTCTCGATTTTTCTTCTTTCAGAGATAATGGCAAACAACTCGGAGGAAATAAATGTAGTAGGCTACTTGTAAGAAGAAATATATAGTATTTATTTATTTTATTGGGTTATTTTACGACGCTGTACTACATCTAGGTTATTTAGCGTTTGAATGAAATGAAAGTGGTAATGCCGGTGAAATGAGTCCGAAAGTTACCCAACATTTGCTCGGATTGGGTTGAGGGAAAACACCGGAAAAAACCTCAAACAGGTAACTTGCCCCGACCGAGATTCGAACCCGGGCCACCTGGTTTCGCGGCCAGACGCGCTGACCGTTACTCCAAGGTGTGGACAAAAGAAATATATTACAATAGATAAGATATGTAGACGATACCCTGATCACTTGTCATAATTAGACTTCGAAATTGAGGTTGCAGTATGAGAGATACAGGAGACAAAATAATAATGTGAATAACGAATGAAAGTACTACGTATAACCATCAACGCACATTTCAGACGGAAATTTGATGTAATCACACTGTAAAATTTCTCGCTTTCTTGCAATTGAATCAAGTTTGTTAATTCCTTTGCGCCCAGTTGACTACATTTCAAAATCAGGTCGAAAGTTCTCAACCCAAGGACTATCAATTTTCTTAACTACTGCTTCTACTCTCTGACGCTAGATCCATTTTTAATTCTCTATGGAATTCGCGTTCATCACTCAACACGTAACAATGCCGTCTTCTACAAAACAAATGACATATTGGACCGCCATTATGCTTTTAGATTTCAATTAAAGCAAGCTTTATGGAGAATATGTGTATTGAGGAGCTCGGTTCGATTCCCATAGGACAACCAGGATAAACCTCTTCCCACTAAGGTAAGCTTGCTAAGTTATATTATATATTATGCTTGAAAACTGCAACAATAAGTAGGTAATGAAAACATTTACGTTTTGTAGTGTCAATGACCTTTCTAGGAATAAGTGTGTATATTGGAGGCTGATAATTTAGCCTCGACTGGACAGGCATATTTAAAACACTACCGAACGAGCGACGCAATTTAAAAATTACTGAGAACAGTGAGGATTATGGTTTTGATACAGTACATTGTTTTATGACCATCCTTCCTTATCTATAAATACAAACAAAATAAATCGTGTAATACAGCGCTTCTGAAAGTGTGGCATTCTGTGAATCATAAATTGTATTTAAATAGTATTTTAAAATTGGAGAATACTGCAAAATGTATAAAAATCACAGAAATACGAATCAATAAAAACATGAAACTTCACCAATAATAATAATAATAATAATAATAATAATAATAATAATAATAATAATAATAATAATAATAATAAGATATAATCGTAATATTAGAAAATAAATGATAATTATATTTCATTATTATTAATATCATTAATACTATCAAACATCTAAAAAGAAATATAATATTTATCAGTTTCATATCAGGATTCTCTGCGTGTGTATCCATGAACACAAATTACCTAAGAAGGGTAAATGCAGAAACAGAAATGAGACTATAGCTTTCCGCCCTAAAACCATATAATTGTAGAAAAAAGTGTGTACCCTTTAAAAAGGAACATATTCATCCCACCTAACAAAACAATTTAGTGGGAGATTTTATTCTGGTTGAACCGTAAGTAATGTCATTAATTTCAAGGGGTTATTCTTTGAGATATTTCACACAAAATAGTTTAATACCATTTTGCTCGTTTTTGTTTCCTTCTTGAGAAAAAAAAAAACTGTATATGAATCATTTCATAGTGTATTTTGTGAAAGCTATTGGAATATTTCCCAGTATTATCGGTCAGATAAGAGAGCAATGTATTATGATAATAAATGATTTAAATAATTTTATTTCAATTTTGTCCTTTAAATGTGCAGAAATTTAACTCTAACATATGTAAGTTTTCGTTGTGCAAAGGAATTTTGAAACGCTGTGCACAATGACAACGATGTAAAGGTTAATATTGCCTGCAGAGAGGCAGATACACGTTGTCGTAGGCCAGGTACCTACCCTGAACAGCTGGGGTGATCGAGACGACCAGACGCGGCGGTTGAGAAATCGAGAAATGTAAACATAACGCACACGACTGATTTTGAAGACGTCTCGGGAAGTTGTATTCCTTGGATGTAAGTTCACCGGTTATCTCTTTAAAATAATAAGGTGGGAGGGAAATATTTCAATTTGCCTGAATGAAATGCTTGTAGCACGACAAATTGAGTTTATTTTATATAATTAAGTTGATTTGTGTCACGTATAAATAAGTGAATAATTTTTTCGCATTGCATTTGTTCACCGAATATTTAATTAAAATTAAATTGAAAGAGATTAAAAATCTTATTATTTGTAATTTTGTTCGTTTAACATAAAATAACAAATCGTATTTTTATTTTTGCCTGTAGAGTTTTAAATGTTTTAAAATCTTGTTTTTATGACGTGAAGTAAGCATTATTATTTTATTAGTTCTGAGAATATTCAATTGAAATGGGAGTGTACAAATATTTCTTAATCTTTTAAATTTATTCTGAAATAAACTCACGTTATTGTCTGTGCGCTCTGAATACTTAATTAAAATTAGGTTGTAGAGTTTATTTTCAATTTTTTCAAAATTTTGTTTAACTTGAAGTGAGCAGTATTCATTCTCCTTTCTCTAACACAGTATAATACAAAATTTTAACTCTATATTATCAGTAATTTTCTTATAAGTTTAAAACAATGTACGTGGCAATGACCTTCAACTTCCCTGTTTGTAACAAGCCAGGGTCCACACCTGTGGAGTAACGGTCAGCGCGTCTGGCCGCGAAACCAGGTGGCCCGGGATCGAATCCTGGTCGGGGCAAGTTACTTGGTTGAGGTTTTTTCCGGGGTTTTCCCTCAACCCAATGCGAGCAAATGAAGGGTAACTTTCGGTGCTGGACCCCGGACTCATTTCACTGGCATTATCACCTTCATTTCATTCAGACCTAGATGTTGATACAACGTCGTAAAATAACCCAATAAAAAAAAACAAGCCAGGTGAAAGGGTTGTTCTTGTGTACCTCCTATTGATTACGCAGAGTTGCACTATCTCGTAATTCATGTATCTTAATATTCACATTTTTCTGGAAAACTATTCACAAGACAGCAAGATGGTATTTGTCTTTTTTGTTGCTCTTTACTAAAGGAATTATCCACCAGAATTAACGACATTACTTACGGTTCGTACTGTATAATTACGTGTGTGAATTATTAAATAATACTAAAATATGAGGCTATCAAATGCAAAACTCGCCTTATCCAGATAAAGTGATTTGTCAGAAAATAGGAAAAACCTCTGCAAGACAAATCGTAAAGATTTTGAAATGTATTTTAATGCTATCATTTGCTTACAAGGCCCTAAATCTAACATGCATCATATGAAAAATCAGACAGCAATATTACGACAATGAAACACAATCTAATTTTGGATAAGGCGGGTTTTGCACTGTACTGTTGTGGATAAGACAAGTTTTGGTTGTTACAACATATGCTTTTATAAAAAAAAATAGCTTTAATTTTCTCATTTACTATTCACTATCTTCGCTTCATAACATAAATGAATAACGTCTTATAATTTAGTGCAAATACACATACTTTCCTTTATACATAATGTCCCATTTATCTTGTGCGCCTATTATAACTTTTTTGTTTGGCTAGGTATTGGAATTTTTGTTTTTGAGAGTTATGTTAGAACGAGGGCCTAATATGAGTGTAGAGATTTGGTGCATGTAACTACATTATGGTACAAGATACACGTGACGTCATCAATTTTTCAAATAGAACTACATAGTTTAATCATGTTACATTGATTACACACATTAAAACGAGTTCAAAAATGTATCACAATGTCACCTTCCCAATCACTAATAACAACAAAATGCAAAATGAATGCCATCAGAATGTGCTGTTTGTTGTGGTACCCCATTCATCTTATGCATTGATTTACACAAAATGAAAGACGACTGACGTCCGTACACGTCGTGTGTTGTGTGTTTGCTGTCTTAACATGTAAACAAATCACAACAACTATCGACGCCACAATCCACGTACAGTGGCCTGCACGTTCTCCGGACCTATCGCCACTTCACTTCTTCGTGTGAGGAACTGTAAAGGACAGTGTGTACCAGGACATTCTGACAACACCAGACGACATGCAGCAACGCATTCGACAGGCTTGTGTGTCCATTCAACTAGCAACATGCCGGGCAGTCCTACCGTCTTTCGGGGAATGCCTTCGAATGTGCATTAATGTGAATGGTCATCGATTTGGAACATTTTCTGTGATTCTCAAAGCATAACATTATCACATTGGAAGTAGGCCTACGTTTTAGTTTCATTTTGTTGTTAATGATTAGGAAGGTGACATTGTGATACATTTTTTTAACTCGTCTTAATGTGTGTAATCAATGTAAAATGATTAAGGTAATGTAGTGTTTTTTTTTTAAATTGATGTCACGTGTATCTTATACCATAATGTAGTTACGTACACCAAATCTCTTTACTCATATTAGCCCCTCGTTCTAACATAACGCTCAAAAACAAAAATCCCAATGCCTATCCAAACAGAAAAGTTATATTAGGTGTAAAAGATAAATGGGACACTTTGTATGTTAACACTTTCACAATATAAAAAGATAAATGAAAACTCTCTATATTCACATATGTAGTTTTTTTTTTTCAATATTTCATTTCAAATTCTGAGTTGTTCCTCTTCAACGTCCATGAAACTATTGCAAAACACATCCTCTTCTTCATTGCAATCTGTTGTAGTATTCTGAGAAATTACATTTTTGTAATAGACAAGATTTTCATTCTCCTCCCAGTTCTCACCAAAATGTTTCTTTAATAAATTAACTACATCTTTCAATTTTTCTTCCTTTGTTGCAATACCTATATTCAGATTCCTTGCAGAAAGCATTTCTAAGTTTTTCCGCGTTTTAAAATAGTCTTGCCCACACACAGATCTGACCGATAATTATCTCTTACTGTTGTTCTTTTGTGACACTCTGTCTCCGCCTCTAAGCTCTTTCGATGCAGGGTTGCCAAAATAATATTAACGAGCATAAAAATTTGTGTTTTTCTTAACGTTGTATAAGACGAGTTTTGCTTTTCATATTTCTTAATGGTAGTACAGCAAACATTGGATAAGAAGAGTTTTGCTCTAAATTGTTAGATGGATCAGACTTGGTTTTGCACGTACAAATGTTATGGATGTGGACAGTTTTGCATTTGATAGTAGTTTTCTGAGCTCTATAGAAGAGGAATTAGACAAGATTTGCACAAACCGACTATATCAGTAGATAGAGAGCTGCAAGTAGTACAACATCCCATATGCAACTCACTTTTTTTTTAAATTTTGGATAAGGCGAGTTTTGCACTTGATAGCCTCATATATCATTTGTATAGTAAGGATTATTTTGGTTTTTTATCCTTTTAAAAATGTTGTAAAAGTTCATAGTAAGCCTACTCTTTACAGCGAATGTGCACTTTAAACGAAATTGAAAATGCAAGTTTTTGACAATCTATGTGCATTATTAACTTGTTTTCAATTCTACAATTACATCCACTTCAATAAATGTGTAATAATAATAATAATAATAATAATAATAATAATAATAATAATAATAATAATAATAATAATAATAATAATTTTATAATTTTAACAATAATGAAACTTCGAAATCCTTCCATACCACAAATGGGACTGTTATCAGATTTCCGTTGGTTTAATTCATGATCAAATGAAAGTGAGAAATATATTAATATTACAAATGAATACCACACTTCAAAAGGAACTTACAAGCAAACCTTCTCATGGGGACAGATAAAAAGGTTATTTTTTTTTTTGTTCCACCGTGTTAATAATGTCAAAAGAAGTGCTTATACAAATTTTGGCCGCTCGACAGCAATTACGAGCACCGTAAAAAAAATAAGTTCGCCAGGGGCTGTTAACAGAAAAAAAAACACAATTTCATTAGACAAATTTATTGGAACAAACACAACAATTATTCAGCTATTTTTCAACGTATTTTCCACCGGAATTGAAAAATTTCTGATTCCATGGGATCGACAGAGAGAGGTGCAGATACAGTCAAACGCTGGTTCCGATCTGAGGCGGCTGACTTCTACGACACGAAAATCGATCCCATGGTATGACAAAAGTCTGAATTTCAGTGGGGGATATGTTTACAAATACCGCAACAATTGCTGTATCTGTTTCAATAAATGTTTCCATGCAATTGTGCTTGTTTTCTATAAACGGCTCCAGGGAAAATCACTTTCTGGACGGCCTCGTATTTGGGGTCAAGTGACCAAAATTTGTATAAGAACTTCTTTTGACATTATTAACATGGTGGAAGAAAGAAATTTAACTTTTTTATCTGCCGCTATCAGAACGTTTGCTTGTAAGTCAAAATTTGCTACTTTTCAGGAGAGCAAAGAAACTTATTTCCATGAATAGGCTACATACGAGTGTACCTGTCTCGTACCATAAATATCAACTTGATGGGAAAGATTTGACTAAGTTCATTTCTTTGCAAATCACTACTTGATGGAAATATTAATCACTTCATCAGTAAAGAATTACAAATTTTTACTTAGTTTATTTCTAAAAAGTGCGATTCAAATGTACCTACAGGTGGTACATATTAATTATAGGATAAAGTACACATATTTTAGGCCTATCATTTAATTACAGAAATATTTGGGTGAGCCGCGGTAATGTATAGTTAACTCTATTTGTTCCACATAAAATACATATTTTTACTAAATTTCAATGTAATAATAATTCATTCATTCATTTGGTGTTCTCCCCAAGGGCAAGTCTTTCACTGCAAACCCAGATTTCTCCAATCTTTCCTATTTTCTGCCTTCCTTTTCATTTCCTCATATGATCCATATATTCCACACCTGTGGAGTAACGGCCAGCGCGTCTGGCTGCGAAACCAGGTGGCCCGGGTTCGAATCACGGTCAGGGCAAGTTACCTGGTTCAGGTTTTTTCTGGGGTTTTCCCTCAACCTAATACGAGCAAATGCTGGGTAACTTTCGGTGCTATGTGATCTGAGTACTACTGTAATTCTGATGTTTGTGTAAGGGAAACTACCTCTTTATAGGGATGAATTTAGACAAAATTAATAACTTGCTTCCTATGTAACATAATTTTATGAAACTTGATGCAGAACTTAAAGGTAGCTATGTGATCTGAGTACAAACTCTGATAATGTGTGTGCAAGGGAAAATACCCCTTTATAGGGAGTGAATTGAAACAAAATTTATAACGTCTTTTTCTTACCTAATGTATTTTCATGAAACTTCATGCAGAACTTGAAGGTACCATATGTAACTGTTTAGTTTTAAATCTTTTTTATGTCTAATATTCTTGGTGTCATGTTCGATAAGAATCTTTGTTGGTCTTATCAGCTTTATGATCTTTACAATCCTTAGACAGTATAAGGGGGGCGAAGGCTAATTGGGATTTCCTGGTCTCTGACTGGGTCAAAAACCCTGATGGATCTGATATTTAACTCTTGTGGTGAATTTCGGTGAAGTCCGGAGGGCCTAATTAGTCAAATCCACTCTCCTCACCTCCACGTGGGGCCCCCTGGGATCTTTTAAGATGCGAAAGAGAGAGTGGTGTGCGGAGAGCAATGGGAAGCTTCCGCATTTATCCATCCCAGAGAAGACTTAAAAAAATTATGCCATGATGCGTCCATTCTTGGTAAAAGAATCCGGACGTAAACTATCCCCCCAATCGGATGTCCGGGAGGGGGATACCGAGGAAGGACGTAACATGGCGGAAGCCATCACCGATGAAGAAAGAAGAGCTAGAGAAACTCCAGATCTGCCAGGTAAGATGGAAAACTTGAAGGAAGCAAGGAGAAGAAATGAGTGGATGTGATGGGAATATGAGAAGGGAGGTGGAACAATGGTGGAGAGTTGATGAGTGACGTGTAGGGTTCGAAGTTGATGAAATATCAAATTTTTTCTGATATCACAGACAAAGCGAGATACGATATAAACCCGTTTAAATTCAACACGAACCAATATAGCCTATGACTACTTTTTTTTTTATTTTGCATTTACTCGCACTTTTTGTCTTTTATTGTTTACTGATCATTTTTTAGGAAATGTTCTACTTTTTGTTGCATTATTGCCCTTTCCTTGTTTCGAACGGAATTTTTCACGGCGTAAACATAGCCCACATTCCAGAACCTAATGCAGATTGTGTCATGCACTGACTTCAGTGTTTTTGATGAAGATTTTTCACCAGCGGACCTTGGTCACTTCACGTATGTGGCCATGACGTCAGTTGAAGGAGAGAAGAGCTTTCCAATACACAGGAATGTCTTTCAAGTCTGAGATCCTAGAAATCATTATGATGTCATATTTTTTACAATTTTAAAGTCATGTTATAAGTCATTTTCCTGTGACTTTTAGGTCATCAACTTCCGAGCCCTAATTGCAAATAATTGTAAAATATACACAATGCTTTAACTTGTAAGTCAAGTAAATAAACATTTATTATTTATACAGACATAGCCTCTGGCTACGTGTGTATGTTAAAATGTTCAATAACACATAGTAATGCGAACAAAATAAAAAGTTTGAGGAAAGGAAAGCAAACTCAAAAGTGTGTAATTTAGTTATATGTTGTGCAATGTTATATTGAGTTTGCACTGCTTAACAGGTTCTGTGCCTACCAACAGCCCAATTAACATCAGGTGGGCTGTGGAGAACTGCTTAGATGACGACGAAGAGGACGTTTACATACCTGATTTAGAAGAGTTGCCTTCTGTTGACAGTAAGTGAACTATATCCACCATAAACATTCACTTACAGCTAATAAAAACACGTTCAGGGCAAAATTTTAATATTTTTATTTCAAAATTTGCAAGTTCTTGGTCACATATGAGTAAACGAGGTAATAACGACCTTATGTAATTGTAAGGAATAGTAAAGACAAAGAGGGGAAGGAAC
This sequence comes from Periplaneta americana, assembly GCF_040183065.1. Classification (NCBI taxonomy): domain Eukaryota; kingdom Metazoa; phylum Arthropoda; class Insecta; order Blattodea; family Blattidae; genus Periplaneta; species Periplaneta americana. Next base: position 152,467,882 of record NC_091131.1, on the reverse strand, counting down.
TGGCCAGCCTAACCCATTATCTCCTGGCTTAGTTGCCTCATGAGTGGTACCTTATTGGTGTCACTTTGAGTTCATACCTGTCTTTTCCGGCAATTGACTAAACAACAACAGTATTGACAATTTATACAGATTGTTTTAAAAAATGGACTGGAAGTAATCAAAGTGTTAGGGAATGTTAGCTAAGAATTGTTAGAGGTTGAATTGCACCGTAACTTTGTCGGAAAATGTGTTACATGCAATCATACCTGGGGAATGACCAGTGTCTTGTCCTGAAAATTGATACCTGGTCCAGCTGAGGAATGTTCTAGGAAATAGTTTCAGGAGAGCAGCAAGGAACCCGAGACATTATTAGCATGAACGAGTAGACGCAAACTGATCTACGCGGGCAGATTGGTTCACGACTGGAATAACGCTAAAATTATGTTTTAGAGTACAATTTCTATTACTGTTTTTTTTTTTTTGTTTTTTATTTTGTTTGAAGAAGACAAATTATATCCCAAGTAATGGTTCGTTTTTTATATATATTTTTTGAGTCAGGTCAAGCCTAATAATAAGTGATAGGATTTGGACAATAATTATTCCACTTTCTGTTGAATAAACTGAAACATCGGTCACATGACTCTGTGAAAAAAAATCCCATTTTCGAGTTATTCAAGAAATAAAAATCACTGCACCCAGGCTCGAATCCGCTCTTTTCTGCATGATTTGCACATGTCTGAGCCATCTGAGACGAGACGGAGGACTTCACTTCTGCGTGGTCTGTCAGTACCCTCACCGAGGTCTGAATATAGTACACTATATAGACGGGCCAATTCAACAACTCAGAATTTAAAGCTATGAGAAACCAGAATTTTAAAGCTGTGAAAAGTCCAATTAACGCATTCTAATTATTTGAAACTTACAGTATAACTATATGAAACATCATTAACAGAATTCTGGAGTAATTGGTTACTCACGCGACATATTGCTTTAAAATGGAGTTTTCTGAAAACTTTAAATTTTCAGTCGTTTCTTTCAGAACTGGGTCGTTCATATCAATCATACAACAAATCCATTTTCTTCGTATTTTCTCAAGTGCGTTTCAGAACGGTTTACGACAGCACTCGAAATAGAACGAATGCTCTATGTCTCTGAGCATGTGCAGTTGCTTGTATTTGGAACTTAGAATATTCAAAGGGCCAGTACTTTTTTCTTGTAGTGTACATAATCACGGCTCCCTAAAAATGATTTACTTATTGTTGATAGTTTAATGACGTACATGTTATCATTCTTATCTAATATGCACTCTTTATCTTGTTCATTAGCTAGCAATCAGTGTGATAACGACGATTTCCACCCAGCATTATTGTTGTTGTTTAGCCTACTGTTCGAAGACAAGTCTGAACCTCACAAGTGATACTAAGAAGGCACCACTTATGAGGTAACTAGGTCAGGAGATTATGGATTAGGGTGGCCAGTTCCTTTCCCACTCCAGTACATACAACGCTGACTAGCTACATATTACACTAGTCAGACTTCAGATGCATACAAACAATAACTGTTCTTCCTCTGACACACATCGTCAAGTGAGATGTGCTGTCTGATAATATATGTACATATCAGCCAGAAACTCAATATTGCTTTTTAGCTCGACCCAGAACAGGAGAGGAGAGAACCTCGGCTGCAGCCATGCGGGAATCGGATGGGTTCCAGATAATCTACATAAACGAACATTTCACCTATTCCTCCTCTTCTGAAGGTACAGTAATATTTCAAAGAAGGGAAGCAGTAACTAAACATAATGAATACAGGGTGTTTCAGGAGGAATAGTAAATGTATTAGAGAGCGGTAGCATGGACTATTGTGTGTAAAATAGTTCATATAAACATGTGTCCAATTCTTAATGTGTGTGAAAATACAGCTCTTAGAATGTTACATATAGGTAATAAATGTTAGACATTTTATGAAGCAAATGACTACGCACAAAGGAATAGTACGTGTCGCTCTTGTAAGATCGTCTGAGGGTAGCACTGATCATAAAGGGATGTAGAGAAATAGCCGTTGGCTGCAAAGATGGGCATGTTCGTCCAGCATGATGGGGCGCCTGTATATTTTAGCCTCCAGGTAACTCACTTAATATCACATTCCGCGAAAGATGGATCAGCCGCGATAGTCACGTGCATTGGCCAAGGACCCCAGGCCTTAATCCTGTCGATTTTGTCTTTGTACAAAACCTAGCAAACACAAGGATCAGATTATTGGTCGCTCGCATTATGAATAAAAAGGAACGACAAGAAGAACAGAGCAGAAGAATGCATTGAACTGTTGAATTGTATTGTAAATAAACACTAAGTGTAATTGTTAAGTCATTTGTGTTTCCACATTGTCTTGTAGGCTTGTTATGCACAACATTCAAACAGTTGTATTTCCACACCCATTGAAAATTGGACACTTGTTTATATAAACTTTTTTACTCAGCATAGTCCATACTACCGCCCTCTAAATATTTACTATTCCTCCTCAAACACCCTGTATTTAGAAAAAAATTACCTACTCATCTGTCATTTAAATTTCAGAATGATTCTCCCGGTTTGTTTGTCAAACTCGTCTATGACGACATCGTAAAATATAAATTGTTGTGACAGTTCCTTAAAAGATTTTTCAATTTCAAAACTGCCAAGTGTGACATTCGCTTTTGGCGTATACAGTTTCTCACAAATGTCTTTACTGTGTTGAGAACAGAGAGGAAGTAGTGGCAGGAATTGTTAGTGAAGTTCACAAACTTTGACAACTGCAGAGTTGGCTGTCTCTAGTTTATTTTCCTTAATAAATTTCAACAAGTCTCTCACGCACTCAAAGATAATAAAATATATTAGGTCTTGAAACTTTTAAATTTCCGTGCTGTAAAAACACTAAAACGTGACTTATCAGGTTTTCCACTGTACTATTCATATGATATATGATACGACATGACATTATATACGATACGATACGATACGGTGTGATATAATATGATATTATAGGATATGATAAGAAGAGCAGAGGGGAAAACTCGACAGTATCAAAATAAATAATTTTCTGTAATAATAGTAATAATAATAATAATAATAATAATAATAATAATAATAATAATAATCCGTGGCGCCACAGCCCTTGAAGGGTCCAGGCCACATCCGGTTGCTGGTCTCACGTTCACATGCCGAAGCAGAGGTGGACGATCATCCAATCAGATTGGAGGTATCGTGTCGTTAACACGATGCTCCCCTCAGCCGTTATAGCTCGCTTTCGCAAGCGAATTTCGCTACCCTTCGTAGCCCCACAAGTGCATCACGATGCTAGATGTCACCGATCCCATACACTGGCCGAAATGTAATGAGAAAATTTCTTCCCCCATGAGGACTCGAACCAGCGCGCATTCCATAACGCGACTCCTAGGCAGGATGCCTTAGACCAGCTGTGGCGAAAATGTGATCGTGCGCCGAGCCACTGTGTAACCTGCAACGTGCATAGCACCTATGGAGGGAGGCGGACACCCGAAGGGGAAGTGAAGCAACTGTGTGACATATTAACGGATTTCATTTTCTTATGTCAAGCACTTAAATATAATTTTATACAGTATCAGGTTACAAACTAATGTTTAGAACGCGTAACGAAGAAAGAAATGAACAATGAAACATAGGACACATTATCACAACTTGTTAATTGTCTTCAGAATGTCTCTGCGACAGAGTTTCAAAATCAGAAATGATGTCACTTACTGCCGGTCGTAGTTCATCACGAAGGTATTTGTCTGTCAATCGTGATCTAAATTTGGTTTTTACTATTTTCATTGTTGAAAATAATTTTTCACAAATGTAAATTGTAGCGAACATGGTTTCAACATAGGAAGCGAAAGAACGAAACTTCGGATATTTATTTTTTGGTAAAGATTTGAAAAACACTTACATCGAGCTTTCATTTAACATCACTTTGTAAATCTGAGAGTTTAAATTGAAGATCGAACCGCATTATTCGTACATCTGCTGAAAAAGGATCGAGATACAGAGATAATAATAATAATAATAATAATAATAATAATAATAATAATAATAATAATAATAATAATAATACTTCACCTTTTAATGTTTCATGTGTGATATGTAGTATAATGCCGTTTTATGTTATATAACCGTTTCCTGGTAATACTTGTGAACAAATCATACATTTAATATTCTCATCAAATCGGCAGCAAAAAAATGCTTTTTCCCATCCTCCTTGAAACTTCCGTTTTTGTAGACGTACAGGTTTCCAGAGAGACATTGGACGATATGCCACTCGCAGGTCAGAGACAAATACAAATGGAACGGAGTTTGACTCCAGTGAGTGAGAGGGTGGGGGTAGGAAAGGTAGAAAACAAGAGAAATGCATAGCTATCATTGCGAGCCACAATGTGCTTGGGAGTTACATTTTCGCCACGGCTCGTTTGGAGTAAAAGAAAAACATTTTTGGGGAAGTATTACTTACACATGGCTATAACTAATGATATGTTATGAGTGTAATATATTATGAAATTAACAATAAAATTAAGGATTTATTACTTTTTGACCCCATTTACCTATAGTTACCCTAGTTCTTAGTTCTCGGTGTAGTGTACGTCCCGGTAATAAATTCGCCTAATGAAAACTAGAAGATCTATTTCAAAGTTTCTCAAATTGTTATATATTTGGTTCTGACCTATCCCGTGATTAGAAAGTTCGCTCACTCTTACATGATCAGAAAATTGTATGCCAGATACCTTTCAACGCCAGTGTGGACACATACACTCTACATTTAGAAGCCATCTGTAAATAAAAGAATAAGGATAAATTAAAATCATTTCTTAAATAAAATTCGAAATTACTTTTATTTCAGTTAATTAAATTTATTTTTCTTTAAGGCTATACGTGCGTTAGAAGTAACTTTACTACGCGCTTTAACTTTTGATTCACGTACATACTGTCTCGTACCTATTTATCCTGTTCATTACATTCGCTAACAATCATTTTATTACGAAGATTAAAGCACAGAATTATATTGCGTTTCAGATGGACTCTGCAGCGACCCGACGCGCCTCAGCGAGGAGAGCTCAACATCCGGCTGGACTACCCAGAGCAGCGCAGCCAGTGTGTCAGAAGGTACCTACAGCAATTGTTTACATTCTGAGGCGGTGGCGCTTTCAGCTATGAAAAAAGTTCGAATTTTACCGTGAAATTCATAAATTAATTTCATTCCATAAATAAAAATTGAAAATTTGAAATTACTTTTTTTTTTACCTTGGGGATATGATTTAAGTGAATTTTTATGGCAGGCAGAGTAACTATCTCATGCCCCCATGTTTTAAATTGCTACCAGTGCACTTCATTAGAACCAGATACCCAGCTTCGAAGCCGTTAGACCTGTGATCTTACAGTATAATTATTTTCCCCTATTATCATAGTACAGGTTATCTAAGAAATTAGCAAGTTCTTTGTGATAGTAGGAGAGAAAGAGTGGGGGAAGGGAAGTGGTCCGTGGCCCATTTCTTTAGGGCTCATCCCGACATTTGTCTTATTACTCAAGGGAAACCACGGAAAAACCTTGAGCAGGATGAGGTGTCGTGCTGACGACAAGCCAATTGGCTACAATGGGGTCATGAATATGTTGAGGTGGGAGGTTGTCTTTTAATCATTATTTAAAGAACTGAAATATTTAAATACATAATAATTATTTACAAAGAATACAAAGCATCCATGCAGCCAATAACGTGATGACCCTGAAACAGAGAAATAACATTATTAGTGCATTAATAGATTATGTCTGACTGTAGAGTCAAGTGGTTGTTTAGAGTTCAAGTTGGTATTCGTCTTGTACGTTGTCGTTCCAAGCTAGAGGGTGGAGTACACTCTTAGGTCTTTTATGTTTATCTAATGCAGGATTGTAATTTCCTAGTGAAGAAATTAGTGGGTTTGTGCTGCTGTACGACTTGGTGTACGTGCAGAAGGCTTGGTTTGAAATATATTCTTGAATTGTCGAAATTTCTAGTTCTTCATGAATCAATCTAACAGGAGTTACTCTAGGAAGTCCTGTAATGAATCTTAAAATTTTGTTTTGGAAAACTTGTAATTTTTTACGGACTGTAATAGGAGCATGTTCCCAAACAGGACAAGCATATAATATTACTGACCTAATTAATGTTTTATACAAAGTTAGAGCTGTGTGTATGCTTAGATGTCTGCTTTTATTTAATATTGGATAAAGCTCCACCATTCTAGAATTGGCAAGTCTGAGTTTTTGTAGTACATGTTCGGAGAAAGTGAGCCGTCTGTCTAGTGTTAGTTTCAGTTTATTGAATTTATACGTGCGTTAGAAGTAACTTTACTTCGCGCTTCAACTTTAGATTCACGTACAGACTGTGTACTGCCTATTCATTACATTCGCAATCAATCATTTTATTACGACGATTGAAACACAGAATTATATTGCGTTTCAGATGTTTGCTACAGCGAGCCTGACCTCAGGCACTTCCACTACTACTACGCCAGCATGAGATCCAGCTCGCCTGCACAGCGCAGCGCAGGTACAGTACTTGTCTACATTCTGAAAAAGTAGGCTAAATAAAAGAATAAGGATAAATTAATTTCATTTTTTAAAGTAAGATGAAAGAATTACTTCCATTTCGGTTCACTTGCGCTTATTTTAGCTGCCGTTTACCATATATGGTCCATATTGGCGTATACCAGGTATGCTCTTTCTCTGACTCCCGATTACGTTCTGTAATCACAACCTTCCAATGTAGAGCGTGCTGTTCCTCGTTCGAAGCTCGACGGATGGCTGCAGAAGGCAACTCAAGTACTTAGTAAACGCACGAACTGTGCGGGACAATGACACAGTCAAAACCTTCTGTAAGCAAACGATCATTCTGTACAGTGTGGGAGGAAGACTATTTTTGTTGTACGTTCGGTGAAAACGGAAAGTGATTACTATATTGTAAGGTACTGTCAGGAATACTACTGAGCAACATAAAACTACATTAAAGGCCTACGCTTTGCCACCCAGAACATGCCGAAGTGACAGGGAAGCTGTTGTCTCTAATATATATTCATATACCAACATTATTATTATTATTATTATTATTATTATTATTATTATTATTATTATTAGTACTATTATTATTATTATTATTAGGTCTGTTACAATTATTATTATTATTATTATTATTATTATTATTATTATTATTATTATTATTATTATTATTATTATTATTATTATTATTATTATTGTGATGATTTTATTCCAGCAGAAATACTTATTATGATAAAATAATTTTTCAGAGGCACTACAGTTTCAAGAATTGAAAGCACTTAATGAAAGGCGAAACATTGAAGAGAGTGGATCAATTCAGAGTATATGTTTAGGAGCAAATGTAGTATGTTGGGAATTAGCTAAGGCACTAAAACCCTTCACGGATGGTGAACTTGTAAAGAACAAAATATAGTTAATTATATCTATGTACTGGAACAGCTCAAATGTGAATTCACAGAACATAGATTTAGTTTTTTAGACGTATGGAGAGTGCTACTAATCTTTTTGTTAATCATTTCATAGTAAATTAGGTACAATCTGTGCAGTTCCAAGAGAGTTTATTGATTTATAAAGTGACGTAGAATTCAGAACTAAATGCAGAGAATATGACTTGGCAAGCATAGAAGTATTAAAAAACAGGCAACGACAAGTAAAATCACGGACATGTTTAACAAAATCTTTATGGGAGAAAGTTATCCTAGTGAATGGACATCGGCAATTGTATGTCCAATCTACAAAAAAAGGAAACATGTCGGTACCTGATAATTATAGAGGGGTGGCGCTTTTACCAACAATGGGAAAAATTTATTGCAAAATTATATATGAGAGACTGAGGAAGTGGATATTTCTCTAAGTTTCAGGCTGGTTTCAGAGAGGGTTACAGTACAACAGATAATATATTTGTTTTGTACACATTAAGCTAAAAGAAATACAAAAGAAGAGGGAAAAACTGCATTGCGCATTTGTAGATTTTAAAAAAGCATTTGATTCGGTAGAACGTGAAGCATTGTTGTACAAGCTGTGGAAAAAAGGAATGTCGTCGAGAATGATTAGAGCTATATCAGCAATATATGAGAAGGTGGAGTTTTGTGTAAAGTACGAATGTGACAAAGTTTCGGAAAATGTGGCTACCCGTAGAGGGGTTAGACAAGGGTGCATACTCTCACCCCTTCTTTTTAATATATTCGTAGATGACATACCAGAGATGGTCGATAAAATCGAATCTGAAGCTCCAAATTTAGATGGGGTCTCCATACCTGCACTCTTATATGCAGATGATCTGATTTTGATATCTCGATCAATAAATGGACTGCAACAGGAACGTCACTGCTTGGAGAATTATTGTAGCCAATGGGGCATGACTGTTAACATAGACAAGACCAAGAAAATTACTTTTAAAAACGGATCTGTATATAGTAGGGATGAGACATGGACATACGACGGGCACATACTGGAAAATGTGAAACATTTCGTATATTTAGGGGTTACTTTATCAATGAACTAGAGATGGACTAAGCATGTTGACATAACGAAACGCAAGTGCGGGGTAAAGAGTGCGGAGGTATTGAAATTGATCACTAAAGTGCCAGATATTCCTGCAGCAACATTGGAGCTAGTATATGGATCTGTGGTTAGGTCATCTATGTTGTATGGGGCGGAAATTTGGGGTTGGGAAAATGCAGGAAAACTAAATAAGGTACAAACGGACTTCCTGAAACGAATACTTGGAATTGGCAGAAGCACAGCTAACTGCGGGGTGCTGAAGGAGTTTGGGCTTCAAAACGAAGTAATTCATATGAAAGTCAGGGTGATAAAGTACTGGTTAAAAATTATATTTGGGGATCAGTCGCTTCTACGGTCGATTTGCTACAAAGTTCAACAAAGGGAGGGCTGGGAAAAGGGGTGGGTTTATAAACTGCAGAGTGGGCTGCATCATATAGGAATGGGATGGGTGTGGGAGAAAGGAGAGGATAACAGGAGGAATGTATGGCGTAATGTGAAGAGGCGTTTAATTGATATCGAGAGGCAAGAGATTGAGCTCCAATGTTCGGAAAAGTCCTCACTACATCTACAATCAGAGCTCATGCTTAACTGGGGGAGGTGTGAATACATAAATTCTTGTAACAAGGACAGCAGAGCAGGTTTAGCGTGGCTAAGATTGGGGGCATGGAAGGGTAATAAAATTGTCAACGAAGAAGGGGAGCGTCTTTGTCCGCTTTGCAAAGAAAAGGATTCTTATATGCATATTTTATTACTGTGTGTTGAATTGGAACTTGTACGGAGAAAATATTTACCACCCTCGATGCTAAGTCAGAGTAGGAGTTCGCTTGTATGTCTTGACCTCATGGGGAATAGAGAATGGGAACAAAAGACTGGATTGTTCCTCTTGAAGGCGAGAAAGATTAGAGCTGCAGCTGTCGAAGTTTGCGACGCAAACTGAGGAAGGAATAATAGTATCCACCCAACTGTACACTTTTAGGTCTTTTAGGTTAGGATATATTATATAATGTGTTTTATTGTGCCATTTCCATTTTAATATGTATGTTCCTGTAGAGAGTAGTTGGATGTAATCATAGGTGGGGGGGGGGAACCTACAAAGGAGAACTTGTTTCTGGTACAAAGCACAAACGGTCAGAAGACCCGTGCATTGGATTAGACAAAATTATGATAATGTAAAATTTGTATGTATAATATTACTCAATAAATCCATCTATCTATCTATCTATCTACATAAAAAAATTAACAAAACGAAATATCCCAAGATGAGGTTATTCGCTGCCACTTTGTTAGCTACCTTCGCCTCGACATATGTATGCGAACAATTATTTTAAAGAATGAAGATTGCTAAATCCAAACATAGATCCCGATTAACAGATGAACATCTTTAGCGCATTGTAGTAAATTCGTTGGAAATAGACTAGCGATTACTTGCAGAAAACAATGCACATGTTGAAGAGACCACAATGTATGGTGTAATATGAAAATAACATTATCTATGATGTAATAATACCATACTACTATATTAAATACAATACATATGTAATAACTGAATATTACAGTGTATACTCTTTTCTTTTTCAAATTCAGTTTATTAGCCGTATTTGTGAGAGTGTGAAAGCAATGCCACAGGTGGTGCTGCAATGTAGTTGCGGAGCCCAGTCCGTACACTGTGTGTGTTATGCAGTGCAGCATCATCCGTGTAATCGGGGCTTTTACAATTTTGAGCATACCTGGCATATACAATTGTGTTGTCCCAAGAAGCTGAAATGCTAAGTGTGTTTCCATGTTAAATTGTCTATGTTCTTCTATTAAACTCTTCATAGTAAAATGGTTATCACAACATGACCCTCGTGTTCGGAATCCATTTTGTTCTTTTGTCTTCATGAAGATGTGATAATTTATTTTTGATTATGGTTGTACAGATTTTATAACCTGATTTGAGAAGCCGTATGCCTCTATAATTTTCACATTGCTTTTTGTTTCCTTTCTTATAGATGGGCATTATAATAGCCTTTTGCCTACTTACTTTCTGGGGGTTTTGATCCTGCCCAAATATTGTTTAAGAAGCATACAAATCTATAAGTAAATTCTTCTCCAGCGCATTTAAAAAGCTCTCTATTTAAACCATCTTCACCTGGAGCTTTTCCGTTTTTTTTTTAGCGTTTATGTAGATCTACTTCAATGAGTTCGTCTTAAGTAGGGGGTGGATGTTGATGAAAAGTCATCTTCGTATTTCTCACATTATGACGATGCCTATTAATATAGACGTCATTTCTATGTTAATATCAATGTAAAAATTTTAATTTCTTATATTTCATTTTTGCTTTTTTTTACGTTTCTGAACTAAAAGGTCAGTTTTACATATCTTTTCGGCTTTCTCGGTCATTTTTAATATCTGTAACAACTTTTAGATCATTTTGAATGCATTTTACTTTCTTCTTTACATATAGGCCTGTTAAATCTTTTCTAAGCAAACAGTTCAGTAGTAGGTCCTACTAGTAATTACCAACTGAATAAGTGAATAACAGTGAAGTTTGGTTTCGTAGTTTGAAAGAAACTCTAAAGTCTATTACTTCTTTTATGCCATGGTGATGTTATTCTAATAGGGGATACAACTAAATAAAGATCCGTCTCTAATTCGTTTACTCCAAAGTGTTTAAGTGTATGCTTTGTTGACGTGAAGGCATTTCGTGGTATACGAGTAGCTTCTAGCCACGTAACTTATCCTTTTCAGTTGGACATTTGAGAACTGTAACATAACATTCTCATTTATAGCACTCTGGTAATTGCTGGTACACACAGGCATACAACATTTAGGAGCCATCTGTAAATAAACGAATATGGATAAATTAATTTAATTTTTTAATGAAAGTACAGTATAAACTTTCTTTATTTCAGATCCCTGAATTTATTTTTCTTTGAGATTATACTTATATTAGAATTAACCCTTATTACGTGCTTTTGAATTCCTGTCAGACTTTACTTTTATAATTCACTTATTGTTAACAGTCTGGTGACGTGCATTTTGTCATGCTACTGCCCGTCCGTCAAAACAGGGGAAATCACATGACAATTACTTACTTAGGCTAAGGGGCCTTTTTCTTTAAATTATTTTAAACAGTTGTCACATGGTCGTCAAAACAGGGGAAATCACATGACAATTACTTACTTAGGCTAAGGGGGCCTTTTTCTTTAAATTATTTTAAACAGTTGTATAATACTACGTAAACTTCCAATTTCGTACAGAAAATAATTGCAGAGGTGAGCCTAACAAGTCAGCCACTAGCCCTTACAGAGAGGACAGGAGAAACGAGTGCGGCAACCCGGGATGCAACATAACTATTCGGCCGCACAATACCTATTTATATATACTCTTCATAGTTAGCAATCAGTGTATTATGAAGATTTCAATTCAGAATTACACTGTATTTGACCTCGACGTGAAACAATTGCAGGTGACCTGGCAACAACGATGATGGCAGATGCTCCCACACAGACTGGCGAGAGCAGCGTAGACGCTGTTACTCAAACGGAGGAGAGCAGCGTAGACGCTGTTACTCAAAAGGAGGAGGGCAGCGTAGACGCTGCCACTCAGTCGAAGGAGAGAAGCGTAGACGCTGCCACTCAGTCGAAGGAGAGCAGCGTAGATGCTGTTACTCAAACGGAGGAGAGCAGCGTAGACGCTGCCACTCAAACGGAGGAGAGCAGCGTAGACGCTGCCACTCAAACGGAGGAGAGCAGCGTAGACTCTGCAACTCTGAAGGAGGAGAGCAGCATAGACGCTGTCGAGGAGCAGTCAGCAGAAGATGAAGATGCGGGGAGACGTAGGAAGAAGAATCGCTGCTGGTCACGATTCAGGCAAGTATTTCGTAGGGTTTTTCGTCTTTTTAGGCGTAGGTAGTATAAATAATGTATGTCTAAGAGCCATGTTCTGATCTGATCATGGCTTGATTGTGGTGGTAGTAGTAGCAGTAGTGGTAGTAGTAGTAGCAATGATAGTAGTATTAGTAGTAGTAGTAGTAGTAGTAGTAGTAGTAGTAGTAGTAGTAGTAGAGGTAGCAGCAGCAGGGTAGTGGTAGTAGTCTTCCTTTTCCTTCCCTGTATCCTATTCCTGATTACTATGCAATATGCAATACTTCTCCACATACTCTGGTTTAGAAACACTCTCGGCTACTAACTAATCCTCCTCTATTATCATTGCTGCCTTTCATTACTGTTGTCCCTAATTTTCTGTTTATCTTCCATCATTTTATATTCACTAATTATCCATATTCCACTTTCTCATCTACATTACAATATTACATTATTTGCCCTATTTTTCACTTACCTTTTCTCAGAACTTCACTCTTGCATTCATTCAATGTTCCAATATTTGTAGTACTTCCTTACTACCACTTCTTGGATTCACTTATCACTTTTCCTCTTTAATTGGTATAGCTTTTATGGTTCACTCTTCATACTTGTGCTGCTTACTTTCACTTTTTCTCTATTGCACTTCCCAGATTCTTCCTTCTCTAGTACATGAAACACGGAATATTCTTTACTTACGATTTCTAACTCTCTTTAGTACTTTCCTTTTTACTGGTTTATTCTATTCGTGTTCCCCATAATACTTAATTATTTATTCCTCCATATTTATCTCAGTTCCACTTTAGTTACACATAACGATCCAATCCCCACTTTGTTGTATAGATTATGTCGCTCAAATTACACAACTGAAATTTACATTAGAGGAAAGGATTTTCATGGAAGACTTATCTGAAAAAGAGGAATTTCGGAAAATAAAAAAAATCCTAATATTACCGTCACACATAGTAACCAATAAGAAATACCTTCGAAATTCCTGATACCAAGGCGAAACACTGTTTAGGCTCGCACTATCTGTACCGACATATTGAGAACCAACTAAATTAGTTGTACAATTCTGTCTCACTCAAAATAGGATTTTCAAAATAAAAGTTGAGTAACTGTATTAGGTGTAGTAAAACTGTCGAAAGCATTGTTTGTACAGTTTATTTTTACAATATGATAAAAAATAAAATTCAATGTAAGAGTTGTATGACTACGCTTTTGTGAAATCTATGAACACCACATAGAACTTCTCCCTTTCGTCCAAGGCATCCCATATGTTCTTTAGTATTGCTTCTATTGCTGTTAATGTTGATTTCCCTTTTCTGAAGCCTAGTTGGTTTTCGGGTAACTGTTCTTCTATTATTTCAGTTATGTTGTTTGTTATTATTCTTGTAAATATTTTGAAGGGGGTGTTTTCTATCGCTATTCCTCTGTATTTACCTGGGTCATTGTGGTCTCCTGACCCTTTGAACATTACTTTTATTGTCGATTGTCTCCATTGTTCAGGTATGGATGCTGTTTCTAGAAATTTGTTGTAAAGTTTTGTCCATACTGGTGTCATTATTTGGGCTGTGTCTTGGATGTACTCATTGTAGAGCCTGTCTGGGCCTTCGGATTTTTTATTTTTGGTGTTAAATATTGCATTTTGGACCTCTTCTAGTTTTAATGGTGTCCATGCTTCCGTGTCTTGCTGGGTATCCTTGGGATTATGATCTGGTTTATTTGTTATCATTTTCTTGTTTAGTATGTTACAGAAGTGTGTCTCCCATTGTTCCATGGATATGTATTGGGTTGGGGTTTGTTTCCTTGGTCTCAGTGCGATGTATGGGTCTGTCTTTGCTTTTTCCGCGATTCTTCTACCTTCAGCTTCCCAGTAGTGGATTTTCTTCTCCTTGATTAGCTTCTTGTATTGTTTTCGTTTTTGAGAGTATGTTCTGAGGATTGTCTCGCCTGCTCTTGTTTTTAGGTGCTGTAATGTTTCCAATAGGTCCTTCCGTAACATATATCACTCCTTATCGAACCATTTTTCAGCCCTTCTGTTTTTCTTTGGTTCCGCAGCCTGTCTTAGCTTGTCTTCTATGGCTTGTGTTGCTTTTTCCAAGTCTTCGTTTTATATGTGCATTTCTATTTCTCGTATTGTGTTTGCTTGTTCTTCCACTTGTCTAACATTGATGACGCGTGAGAGGTTTTCTGTTTCTTTTCTTCGTGTTCCACTCCATTCCACTTTTATGTTTATTTCCATGGGGATGTGTTTTCTTATTGGGGCATGACTTGCTGTCCATGACGGTGTTACTGCCCCGTATTGTTCCTCTTATTAGCGCGATATCTATTGTACTTTTTCCGTTATGCGAGAAATACGTCGGTTCCATTGGGTCGTTTAGTAGAGTGAAACCGTCTTCTCGTAGCTTTTCTATGATTATTTTCGATTTGTGTGTTTGTTATATCCAGTCTACAGTTGAGGTCGCCTGCGATGATTATTGGTTTGTTTTGATTACTCTGTGTGATCATTTGTCCTATTTCATCCATTATGTTAATAGCCGTTTTGTTTGGTTGGAAGTATGCTGTACACGTTTTTATTTGCGTTAAAATAGTGTGTTCCAGTAGTCTTGTTGCCTTTATCGGAGTATGTTCTGGTCTTGTGAGAATAGATACTCCCCCTTTCGGTCTTCCTCTTTCTCTGTGTGTTGCTTTGAGGTGTGTACCGTAGAAATCAGGGTGTTCCCAGTTTTCAGTTAGAAAAGTTTCTGTTAATATTGCTATGTCGTATCCATGGAAGAAATCTTGTGGCGTTAGATCATGGCATTCTTAAGGCCTTCTATGTTCCATAGCATGATTTTGAGATTTACCGTTTTTTCTTTCTTCTTACTGTTTAAGTTTTCTTCATTACTCGAGTATGACTCCCTCATTTCCGCAAAAAAATCTGCGAAACGTAAACCATCTGACGGTTACTCCTTCTGGCCAGGATCCTTCTGTTTTAGTCACTTCTAGCTTATGGAATGGGATGCCTACTTTGAATGACTTGGTGTCGTATTTGGTTGTCAATTCTTCGCAGGTAACGTTGTCCTTAATTTCACTCTTCTCCAGGAATCTCTTTATTGTCTCGCCTGTTGTCCCTGGTCTCAGCCTCCCTACATACAGCCAGGCCCTTTTCTCTGCTGCTCGAAGATCTTCGATTCTTGATCTTGTTCCTGCCCCTACTTTTTGTTGTCTGCCTGATCTGTACGTTACTGTTGTACTCCTCCGTGTTTTTTTTATCTTCGCCGTCTTCTTGAGTCTCCTGCGTGATTTTGGGGATTAGATTTTCGGTCTGTTTGTTTGCTCCTGCTGGCCCTTCTTGATCCGCGTCCTGGTGTTTCTTCCCCGTTTTTATTTCTTTTCCCTATAGGACTTCTATTTCTTGGTTTATCATGTTCTTTAAGTTTCGTGTTATGGTGTCCATCATATTATTGATGTTTCGCATGATGTTTTCTGTTACTTTTCCTTCTAATGTTTGTAGGAAGTTTGTTTGTTCCATCTTGCTATTTTCTTCCCGGTGCGCTCTCTGGACGTGGTCTTGGCCGTTCGAATTACTGCTATTTCCGACAGATGGTGTCTCGGCGCGGCAGACTCCTCTTTGCATTTCTTGCGCGCTGTCAACAGATGGCACCACCTGTCTCGTGTCGATGTTGGCGTCTCCCTCTTTTGCCGTGTCGATGTGAAGCGCCTTAACCTCTACCGTTGTATTTACATTGTCAGTTCCCTCTTCATTTTCTAATTTCTCTTTTTTCTTCCAGTGACTTAATATATATCTTTATTGTACTCACTCTGCGTTCAGGATGTCTTCTTTGAAGTCCTTTTTTAGGTATCCACCTGTTTCTGCTACGTTTATCAGTTTTGTACATAGACTTACTAAATAACCGCTAGACCACTCACTGGCGCTAGTGTTATGCTCCCAAATTGAACAGCCGACGAGCGGCCATTTGTTTGGTTGGGCTGAATAAGTATGTTTCGTTCGTGTGCTGTTTTTAATTGCAGCAATACATGGATGTAACGATAAAGAAGGAAGGAATGTTACATTTCACTGATTAGTTAATCTTCATATCTACGACGATTTTTGCTCCGTATTATATTACAGGAGACGAATTATTGTAGTCATACGACTGTATTACTGTATGCTTCAGGTTTCCTCAGAGTCAAGATTTCCGTAACAGTATGTGGATAGGTGTAATCCGCAGACAGAATTTCTACCCTACAACGAATCATTCAATATGTTCAACTCATTTCGAACTAGTTTCAAACTACGTTATTACGATATAGATTGTTGTTGTCCTTCATCCACTTCATATCCGTCATTTTCTTCAAATAGATAATTATTCGCCGAATTTAAAGATACAGAAATTGTAAATATTATAAAAAGTTAATTCTTAATATGACAGATTGAAAGTAATTCTTGTCTTAGTTTCTTATCTTACTAGGTACTGCTGCTGCTGCTGCTGCTACTACTACTACTACTAGTACTACTACTCCTACTAGTACTACTACTCCTACTAGTACTAGTACTACTACTACTACTACTACTACTACTAGTACTGCTACTACTAGTACTACTACTACTACTACTCCTACTAGTACTACTACTCCTACTAGTACTACTACTCCTACTAGTACTACTACTCCTACTAGTAATACTACTGCTACTAGTACTACTACTACTAGTACTACTACTACTACCACTACAAGTACTACTACTACTACTAGTACTACTACTACTACTACTACTACTACTACTACTACTAGTACTACTACTACTACTAGTACTACTAGTACTACTACTACTACTACTAGTACTACTACTACTGCTACTAGTACTACTACTACTACTACTAGTACTACTACTACTACTACTAGTACTACTACTAGTACTACTACTACTACTACTACTAGTACTACTACTACTACTACTACTACTACTACTACCAGTACTACTAGTACTACTACTACTAGTAGTAGTACTACTAGTACTACTACTACTAGTACTACTACTACTAGTACTACTACTACTAGTACTACTACTACTACTACTACTACTAGTACTACTACTACTACTAGTACTACTACTCCTACTAGTACTACTACTACTACTAGTAGTACTACTACTACTACTACTACTAGTAATACTACTACTACTACTACTACTACTACTAGTACTACTACTCCTACTAGTACTACTACTCCTACTACTACTACTACTACTAGTAATACTACTACTACTAGTACTACTACTACTACTACTACTACTACTAGTACTACTACTACTACTACTACTACTACTACTACTAGTACTACTACTACTACTACTGCTATTAGTACTACTACTACTACTACTAGTACTACTACTACTACTAGTACTACTACTACTACTACTACTACTACTACTGCTACTACTAGTACTACTACTGCTACTACTAGTAGCACTACTGCTACTACTAGTACTACTACTACTAGTACTACTACTACTACTACTAGTACTACTACTACTACTAGTACTACTACTACTAGTACTACTACTACTAGTACTACTACTACTACTCCTACTAGTACTACTACTGCTACTAGTACTAATACTCCTACTACTACTACTACTAGTACTACTACTAGTACTACTACTACTAGTACTACTACTACTACTACTACTACTAGTACTACTACTACTACTGCTATTAGTACTACTACTACTACTAGTACTACTACTACTACTAGTACTACTACTACTACTACTACTGCTACTACTAGTACTACTACTGCTACTACTAGTAGCACTACTGCTACTACTAGTACTACTACTACTAGTACTACTACTACTACTATTAGTACTACTACTACTACTACTACTAGTACTACTACTACTACTAGTACTACTACTACTACTAGTACTACTAGTACTACTACTACTAGTACTACTACTACTACTACTAGTACTACTACTACTACTACTAGTACTACTACTACTACTACTAGTACTACTACTACTACTACTAGTACTACTACTACTAGTACTACTACTACTAGTACTACTACTACTACTAGTACTACTACTACTACTACTACTACTAATAGTACTACTACTACTACTACTGGTACTACTACTACTACTACTAGTACTACTACTAGTACTACTAGTACTACTACTACTACTACTAGTACTACTACTACTACTAGTACTACGACTACTACTAGTACTACTACTACTACTACTACTACTAGTACTACTACTACTACTACTAGTAGAAATAATAATAATAATAATAATAATAATAATAATAATAATAATAATAATAATAATAATAATAATGTTTTTGGATTTCATGCGGAAATTTAACCTACAGATTAAACAGTAGACATTAATTATTTTATTAAGCGTGGTTATGAATATTCATATTCAGAGTTCCTATGAAAATGATGCAACCTTGACAGTCAGAGTTGCCAGGTATCTCAATTTAGGGGGATTCTCCCTATTTCCTGGCTGAATCCCGATAAAGAGAGTCGGGATTGATACAAAATCCGATTTGAGATATAATAACTTAGAACGTAATTTTAACAAATTAGTCTGCATTTCCTATTATCCGATATTTTTATTTATAAATTGACTCAAATGGTGACACTGTAAACATAGAGATAACACACGGAAATTAGTAAGTCTATGAGGTAATCCAGCTGATTGCCGTAAGGCAACTCTAGTCGCAAGATATTAGTTCCCCTAGTTCTACCGCATTGTTGGTTAATCCGTTTCGGTACCTAGTTGCTGCTGTCGCAATTAATAAACATTGTGTATTTTAGGTGCGTTGAATGGCAAAAAAATAGCGTTTTGATATCGTATTTTACACTAACAGATACACATACAATTGCTGCGTTTTATAGTTTAGTGAACTAAATTTAAACATGGTTTCATTGTCAGATGTACTGTTGCAGTACCGGACCCAAAAAAGAAAAGTTGCAAAGTTAATTTAGTAGCGAATGGTTAAAACACATTCGTAGGCCTATAGTAGGCCTATTCACTGTACTGTGTGTTCTTCGTATTTTAGTCTTCTCAAGGAGGCGAATATTACATTAAAAGCACGCGAACATTACTTTGCAGAAAACAATAATTATAAATCTTATGATAAAGTGATGACAACTCTAATGTTTTAAGTTAGCTTCTGATATCCCGGTTTCCCTCGCAGAAAACCTAGCAACTCTGCTGACAGCTGAAACACATTATTAAAGATATAATGGAAAGGAATTATTGTTCCTGTAAATAAAAACATATAGCTTTCGGATACGCAATACAACGCGTATTCAAATAGCGGTTTCGAAATCCCGCGCGTTTCTTTCCAAACAAATGGCGGCTTTCCGCTGCTTCAATCTGGGAACATATTTCTCACTTTTCCGCTACGGCGTGGTAGGGGCTCGGTTTTGTAGAGCACATTCTGCTGTCTTACATATTGCTTCCGCATCTTACTTATACTTACTTACATTTCGTGTTTATTGATATGCATATTACGAACGGTTATTCTATAAGTTTTATATTTCAGTTGACGTGAAAACATACAAAAAGGAACTGTGATTTCATTTATTTATTATCGTACCGTAGGCGTTTGCGAATTAAGATTTCTGATGAGGGGGGATAGAATCCTAGATAGAGAATACCATACATATTATTATTATTATTATTATTATTATTATTATTATTATTATTATTATTATTATTATTATTATTAATCCCCCATAAAGCTCACCCTGCAAATAAGAATCACTTACATTCTTTTGCTTCCCTCCGTCTCAAAGCATATTCATACTTCCATATTTTCAATATAAAGAAGCAGCCTATGTATCTAAACATTGATTTTATATTTTAATGAATTAGTGAATTCTTGTTTAACTTTACTGTAGGTAGTAGAAAACAGTTATACGTGGTACAGTCATTAAGTTCTGACACTGACGCCTGAAGGGTAGGCACCCACAAGAATCTGGATGTCTCAGAAGATGCCGCGTGATACGGCGTACATTTAAACAGATCTACTTCCTCCCATAATATAGTCGCCGTTGGCCGCTATGCACGTCTACCAACGATGGTGTAGCTGCTGGAAGCACTGCTGAAAGATGTTGGCAGGAAGATGCCGTACGGCTTCTCTTGTGACAGTCATGACCTTTTCGGCCGCATAAATATTACGCCCACGTGGGATTGATTTCATGAGGGGAAAGAGAAAAAAAAAATCGCATGGTACGAGATCAGGTGAGTACGGAAGGTGTGGCAAAACAGCGACCTGTTGCCTTACAAGTTCCTCTTGGACAAGGATGGAGCGATGTGCAGGGGCGTTGTCGTGTAGCAACAGCCAATTCTTCCTATGCCAAAGCTCAGGACGCTTACGAGGAATTGAATTGCGTAAACGGCCAAGAATATCTTTGTAGAGGATCTTGTTTACAGTTGCACCTTGTGGGATGAATTTTATGTGAACAATTCCATTTGAATAAAAAAAACTGTTAACGCATCACCTTGCCTTTTGACCTGTCTTGTTGCGGATTTTTCTGTCGTGGAAATAATGGTGTTTTCCAGGTGGCGGATTGTCGCTTCAGTTGCGGATCGTAAAGAAACACCATGTTTCGTCTCCAGTTACGATCGGTTATAGCAGTTTCGCCTAATTTCTGACAGAACGTGACGTTTGCCCGTTGCTCAAACTGCAACGTACTCGAGTTGCGACGCGCGCATTCAAATCACCGTCACAACAATGACCGTAGTTCTGCTTACACTATATGCACGTAACTGTATGATGCTGGGACGAGAGACTAACTGACAAGGTACCATATCACGGCGCCACCTATCCGTTCTAGTGCACCACACCGTCACTATGCCCTCAGTCTCAGAACTTAATGAATGTACCACGTATATATATAATGGCTTTTAAGACACTCGCTTACGTACGAACTGACTCCGGCACTCGGTCTCAGTGGCTTTCATTATGATCGCTGCATCAATAACTATTAAGATGCTGCAACCCAGTAATGTGTCATTACGCAGTCAGTGTATCGATTTCAAAATTAATTGTGGTCTTCCCAACAACTGGATCCTTAATACATATTTTTATTCCTTCACTAAAATTGTAAACATTTCAAGTTGTGGCAGCAAAGGCACTGGCTGCATCTGTTGTACAGCGGCTACTGAGTGGACAGAAGTGCAGACAGACGTGCAATCAGATATCACCAATTCATATTAATGTTACGCAGCTCATGAAGTCAGAATATGTAAGTACCGGAAATTCCATTATGTTAATTGAATCTTTTATCAAGCTACATTTGAGAATCGGACGTGCGTGGGTTCGATTACCGCCTTGGTTGATTGTCTGTTTACTATAAGACGAATATCAAGTAATAAAATGACGAACCTCAGGCCTCACCTCGCAAAGTATCATCTCGCTGTCACCAATTACGTTGAAGTGAAGTAAATAATGTTTCAAATCCTCAGCAAAATGTGTCATTTACTTTCTGTGACAGTTTAGTAGTAACAGCTCCTTGAAAGACAATTATTATAAGCAATCATCTGCGTATCGAAGCGCTGCCTGAATGCGCTGTTGTCCAGTCAATTTACCCCAGACACACATGAATCATAATAATTTGATCAAGAATTAATATATCCGTACTTGAAATTAATACTCAAAATGGCTATCCACTGTGAGACACTTGAGAAGATTTCGTCATGTAAAATCATCAGAGACATTCTTACGAATCTACCACTTTTTACGACTTTAAGTGGAGTTTCTTGCAGTGTAATTATTGACCATTTCACTTCAATTTCAGGCATTTTCTTATGTACAGCATTGCTCACTGCATTGCTAGTGTGGCATATCATTTGTTGTACTAGACTCTCCTTCGTGGATATAGCGCTAAAGGGAACGGACGCCAGAACAAATGCAAACGTTTGGCTCGAGTGAACTAGTGATTACAACGTCAAGTACGAGTAGTAAGAGGGTTCTGAACCCGCTTCATTTACTTCGTCCTGTTTTCTTACTAATTATAATATCAGCGGTGTTTCTGATGCGCTTACGAAATCTCATTACATATTGTGCAGAGATATTGTCCTGCTCTACGGCTAAATGAAGCTGCAGCCCGTAGGCTTTACCGGCAGTGGCTTGAAAGTGGTGTTAATGAATAGCAATAATGGTAAAAATATTGATATTAATAATAATTACTATCATAATCACAATAATTACAAGGTACAAATCTCTTTCAGTTTACTTGTTTGTTTGTTTGTTTGTCTGTCTGTCTGTCTGTCTGTTTGTTTGTTCATTTGTTTGCTTACTTGTTAGTTTTGTTTTATTTATTTATTTATATAATTATTTATTTAACTATTTTTAACTATTTATTTAACTATTTATTTACCTATTTATTTAACTATTGCTTTAAATATTGATTTAAATATTGATTTAACTATTTGTTAAACTATTTATTTAATTATTTATTAACTATTTATTTAACTATTTAGTTAACTATTGATTGATTTAACTATTTAACTATTTATTTAAATATTGCTTTAACTATTGATTTAACTATTTATTTAAATATTAACTTAATTATTTATTTAACTATTGACTTAACTTTAGATTTAACTATTTGTTTAACTATATTTAACTATTTATTTAATTATTTATTTATTTACTTATTTACTTATTTATTTACTTAACTATATATTTAACTGTTGATATAACTTTTGATTTAACCGTTTATTTAACCACTTATTCAACTATTTATTTATTAACTACTTATTTATTTAACTATTGATTTATCTATTGATTTAACTATTGATTTAAATATTGATTTAACTATATATTTAACTATTTATTTAAATCTTTATTTAACTATTTATTTAATTATTTATTTAACTACTTATTTAACTACTTATTTAACTATTGATTTAAATATTGATTTAACTATTGATTTAACTATTGATTTAACTGTTGATTTAATTATTGATTTAACTGTTGATATAAATGTTGATTTAAATGTTTATTTAACAGCTTATATAACTGCTTATTTAAATGCTTATTTCACTGCATATTTAAATAATTATTTAACTATTTATTTAACTATTTATTTATTTACCTAATTATTTACTTAACTATTGACTTGAATGTTGATTTAACCGATTTTTAACCGCTTATTTAACTATTTATTTATTTAACTACTTATTTATTTAAATATTTATTTAACTATTGATTGAAATATTGACCTAAATATTGATTTAACTATTTAACTGCTTATTTAACAATTTATTTATTTAGCTATTAATGTATTTAACTATATATTTAACTATTCTTTCATTTAATTATTTATTTATTTAACTATTTATTTATTTATTTATTTAACTATTGACTCAACTATTGACTTAACTACTTATTTAATTACTTATTCAACTACATATTTAACTATTGTTTTCACTATAGATTTAACTATTGATTTAAGTGTTGAATTAACTGTTCATTTAAATGTTGATTTAACTGCTTATTTAACAGCTTATTTACCTGCTTATTTTACTGCTTATTTAACTGTTTATTTCACTGCTTATTTAACTACTTATTTAACTGCCTATTGAACTATTTATTTAACTATTTATTTATTTATACTTATTTATTTAACTGTTTATTTAACTATTGATTTAACTACTGATTTAATTGTTGATTTAACTATTTATTTGACTGTTTATTTAACTGTTGATTTAACTGTATATTTAATTGCTTATTTCATATTAACTGCTTATTTAACTGTTTATTTAACTGCTTATTTAACTGCTTATTTAACTACTTATTTAACTACTTATTTAAGTATTCATTTAACTATTTATTTAACTATTTATTTAACTATTTATTTACTTATTTATTTATTTATTTATTTATTTAACTGTTTACTTAGCTGTGATTTAACTGTTGATTTAACCGATTATTTAACCGCTTATTTAACCACTTATTTATTTAACTATTTACTTAAGTATTTATTTACATATTCATTTATTAAACTATTTTTTTATTTAACTATTTATTTATTTAACTATTTATTTATTTATTTATTTATTTGTCTCTTTATTTAAGTATTTATTTAAATATTGATTTAAATATTGATTTTACTGTTGATATAACTAATTATTTTTCTGCTTAATTAACTGCTTATTTATCTACTTATTTAAGTGCTTATTTAAATGCTTATTTAACTAATTATTTAACTATTCATTTATTTATTTACTTATTTACTTATTTATTTAACTATTTATTTAACTGTTAATTTTTTTTGTTTATTTAACCGCTGATTTAACCGTTTATTTAACCGCTGATTTAACCGTTTATTTAACCGCTTATTTAAATATTTTTTATTTAACTATTTATATAATTAACTATTTGTTTATTTAACTATTTATTTATTTCACTATTTATTTATGTAACTATTTGTTTATTAACTATTTATTTATTTAAGTACTTATTTAACCCTTTATTTAACTAAATATTTAACTATAGATTTAACAATTGATATAACTTTTTATTTAAATATTTATTTATTTTTTTATATAACTATTTATTTAACTACTTCTTTAACTACTTATTTAAATATAGATTTAACAGTTGATTAAACTATTGATTTAACTGTTTATTTAACTGTTATTTACTTATTTATTTAACTGTTTATTTAACCACTTATTTATTTAACCGCTTATTTATTTAACTATATATTTATTGACTATTTATTTATTTAAATATTTATTTAACTTTTTATTTAACTATTGATTTTAATATTAATTGAACTATTGATTTAAATATTTATTTAACTATTGATTCAACTATTGATTTAACTCTTTATTTAACTTTTTATTTAACTGTTGAATTAACTATTGATTTAACTCGTTATTTAACTATTTCTTTAACTTTATATTTAACTATTGATTTAACTTTTTTATTTAACTATTTATTTTTTTATTTAACTATTTAATTAATTATTGATTTAACGATTGATTTAACTCTTGATTTAACTATTTATTTAACGCTAGTTAACTGTTGATTTATCTATTGATTTAACTATTGATTTAATTCTTTATTTAAATTTTTATTTAACTATTGGTTTAACTTTTTTATTTAACTATTTATTTATTTTTTATTTAACTATTTATTTAACTACTTATTTAACTACTCTTTTAACTATTGATTTAACTGTTGATTTAACTGTTGATTTAATTGATGATTTAACTGATGATTGAACTGCTTATTTAACTGATTATTTAGCTGCATACTTAACTACTTATTTAACCATACATTTCACTAATTATTTACTTATTGATTTACTTGTTTACTTGTCTATTTAAATTTATATTTAACCGTATATTCAACCGCTTATTTAACTATTTATTTGACTATTTATTTATTTCACTCTTCATTCATTTTACTATTTATTTAACTATTGATTTAAATATGTATATATTTATCTATTAACTATTGATTTAACTATTTATTTAAGTATCTATTTAACTATCTATTCACCTTTTTATTTAACTTTTTATTTAAATTTTTATTTAATTATTTATTTATATTTTTATTTAACTATTTATTTAAATACTTATTTAACTCCTTATTTAACTATTGATTTAACTAATGATTAATTTGGCGATTAAACTAATGATTTAACTGTTTATTTAACTGTTTATTTATCTGTCTATTTAACTGCTTATTTAACTGCTTATTTAACTACTTATTTAATTATTTATTTTACTATTAATTTAAATATTTATTTATTTACTTATTTATTTAACAGTTTATTTAAACGTTGATTTAACCGATAATTTAACCGTTGATTTAACCGAATATTTAACCGCTTGCTTAACTATTTATTTATTTAAATATTTATTTAATTAACTATTTAGTTAGATAGATATTTATTTGTTTAAGTATTTATTTATTTAGCTAATTATTTAACTATTTATTTACTTATGTATTAATTTATTTAGCTAATTATATAACTATTTATTTATTTAACTATTTATATATTTAACTATTTGTTTAACTATTGATTTAAATATTGATTTAACTATTGATTTAACTATTTATTTAACTTTTTATTTAACTTTTTATTTAACTATTGACTTAACTATTGATTTAATTTTTATTTAACAACTTAATTAAATATTTATTTATTTTTCTATTTAACTATTTATTGAACTACTAATTTAACTACTTATTTAATTATTGATGTAACTGTTGATTTAACTGCTTAATTCACTGCTAATTCACTGCTTATTTAACTGCTTATTTAACTACTTATTTAACAGCTTATTTTACTGCTTATTTAACTGCCTATTTAACTACTTATTTAAATATTTATTTAACTATTTATTTATCTATATATTTACTTAACTGTTTCTTTAACCGTTTATTTAACCGTCTATTTAACCATTTATTTATTTAACTATTCATTTATTTAAATATTTACTTATTTATCTAACTATCTAATTATGTAACTATTTTTTATTTAATTATATATTTAGCTATTGATTTAACTATTGATTTAAATATTTATTTTACTATTGACTTAAATATTGATTTAACTATTGACTGAAATATTTATTTAACTATTTTGTAATTTTTTATTTAACTATTTATATAACTATTTTTTAAACTATTTATTTAACTATTTATTTCACTATTAGCTAACTACTTATTTAACTACTTATTTAACTATTTACTTAACTATTAATTAACTACTTAATTAACTACTTATTTAACTATTAATTTAACTATTGATTTATCTATTGATTTAAATATAGATTTAACTATAGATTTAACTGCTTATTTAACTGCTTATTTTACTACTTATTTCATTACTTATTTAACTATTTATTTAGCTACATATTTAACTATTTAATTAACTATTGATTTAAATATTAATTGAACTATTGTTTGCACAATTGATTTAACGATAGATAACTATTTATTTAACTCCTTATTTAACTTTTTATTTAGCTAATTATTTAACTATTTATGTAACTATTGATTTAACTATTGATTCAACTTTTCATTTAACTATTTATTTATATTTTTATTAAACTATTTATTTATATTTTATTTAACTATTTATTTAACTACTCATTAAACTACTCATATAATTACTTATTTAACTACATATTTAACTGTTGATTTAACTGCTGATTTAACTGCTTAGTTAACGACTTATTTAACTATTTATTTAAATACTTATTTAACTACAAATTTAACTACTTATTTATCAATTAATTTAATTATTTATTTATGTACTTATTTATTTATATATTTTATTTATTTTCATATCTATTTAACCGTTTATTTAAACATTTATATATCCGCAAATTTAACTATTTATTTATTTAAATATTTATATATTTAACTATTGATTTAACTATTGATTTAACTATTGATCTAAGTTTTTATTTAACTGTTTATTTAAATATTTATTTTTTTTTATTTAACTATTTATTTTAGCTATTGATTTAACATTTGATTTAACTCTTTATTTAACTGTATATTAAAGTATTTATTTATTTTTTTATTTCACTATTTATTTCACTATTTATTTAACTACTTATTTAACTAATGATTTAGCTATTCATTTGACTACTGACTTAACTGTTGACTTAAGTGTTGATTTAACTGTTGACTTAATTGCTTAAGTTACTCCTTAATTAACTGCTTATTTAACTGCTAATTAAACTGCTTATTTAACTTCTTATGTAGCTGCTAATTTAACTGCTTATTTAACTACTTATTTCACTACTTACATAACTACTTATTTAACTACTAATTTAACTACATACTGAACTACATATTTAAACACTTATTTATTTATTTAACTATTTATTTATTTTATTTATTATATATTTACTTAATTATTTATTTAGCCGTTTATTTATCCGCTTATTTAACCGCTTATTTAATAATTTATTTATTTAAAAATTAATTTATTTAATTATTGTTTTATTTAAGTATTTACTATTTTTATTATTTATTTATTTAAATGTTTATTTAAATATTCTTTTAACTAATGATTTAAATATTGATTTAAATAATGATTTAATTATTGATTTAACTATTGATTTAAGTATTGATTTAACTATTGATTTAACCATTTATTTTACTATTGTTAACTCTTTATTTAACTTTTTATTTAACTATTGATTTAGCTATTGTTTTAACTATTGATTTAATTTTTTATTTAACTATTTATTTAAATATTTATTTTTTTTAACTATTTATTTAACTATTAATTTATCTATTAGTTGACTACTTATTTAACTACTTATTTAACTATTGATTTAACTGCTTATTTAACTGTTTATTTAATTGCTTATTTAACTACTTATTAAACTACTTATTTACTTACTTATTTAAGTATTTATTTAACTATTAATTAACTACTTATTTAACAACTTAACCTCGTATGTAACTATTGATTTAACAACTGATTTAAATATTTATTGAACTATTGATTTAACTATTGATAACAATTTTTTACATTTTATTTAACTTTTTATTTATCTCATTATTTAGCTAATTTTTAACTGCTTATTTAACTATTGATTTAGCTATTGATTAAAATTTTTATTTAACTATTCATTTAATTATTTATTTATTATTTTATTTAACTACTCATTTAATTACTTATTTAAGTACATATTTAACTGCTCATTTATCTGCTTATTTAACTGCTTATTTAACTACTCATTGAACTATTTATTTAAATATTTATTTATTTATTGATTTAACCGTTTATTTAACCGTTGATATAACCGATTTTTTAACCGCTCACTTGAGCGCTTATTTATTTATTTATTTGTATAATTATTTATTTAACTCTATGTTTATTTAACTATTTATTTAAATATATAATTATTTAACTATTTATTTATTTCACTATTTATTTATTTAACTATTTATTTAGCTATTGATTTAAATATTGATTTAACTATTTCTTTAACTATTGATTTAACTTATTATTTAACTTTTTATTTAACCATTTACTTAACCATTGATTTAACTATTGATTTAACTATTGATTTAACTGTTGTTTTAACTGCTTATTTAACTGCTTATTTAACTACTTATTTAACTATTTGTTTAACTATTTATTTATTTACTTATTTATTTAACTGTTAATATAACCTTTTATTTAACGGTTGATTTTACCGTTGATTTAATCGCTTATTTAACCGTTTATATAACATATTTATTTATTTGAAAATATTTATTTATTTAACTATTTATTTCACTATTTACGTAACTATTTATTTATTCAAATATTTATTTAACTATTTATTTAAATACTTATTTATTTAAGTATTTATTTATTTAAATATTTATATATTTTACTATTTATATATTTAATTATTTATGTAATTATTTATTTAAATATTGATTTAACTATTGAATTAACTATTGATTTGACTATTGATTAGTTTATCTAACTGTTTGTAACTGCTTATTTAACTGCTTTTTTACTGCTTTTTAACTACTTATTTAATTTCTTAGTTAAATATTTATTTAACTATTTATTTAACTATTTATTTATTTACTTATTTATTTAACTATTTATTTAACTTTTTATTTAATTATTTATTTAACTATTGATTTAACTATTGATTTAATTTTTATTTAACTATTTATTTAAACATTTTTTTTCTATTTCACTGCTAATTCACTGCTTATTTAACTGCTTATTTAACTACTTATTTTACAACTTATTTCACTGCTTATTTAACTGCTTATTTAACTACTTATTTAAATATTTATTTAACTATTTATTTATCTATATATTTACTTATCAGTTTCTTTAACCGTTTATTTAACCGACTATTTAACCGCTTAATTATTTAACTATTCATTTATTTAACTATTTATTTATTTATCTATATATTTATTTAATTATCTACTTATATAACTATTTATTTATTTAATTATATATTTAGCTATTGATTTAACTATTGATTTAAATATTTATTTTACTATTGGTTTAAATATTGATTTAACTATTGATTGAAATATTCATTTAACAATTTTTTAACTTTTTATTTAACTATTTATTTAACTATTTTTTTTAACTAGTTATTTAAATATTTATTTAACTATTAGCTAACTACTTACTTGACTACTTATTTAACTATTTATTTAACTATTTATTTAACTATTAATTAACTACTTATTTAACTAGTGATTAAACTATTGATTTATGTATTGATTTAACTATTGATTTAACTGCTTATTTTACTACTTATTTCATTACATATTTACCGAATTATTTAGCTACTTATTTAACTATTTATTTAACTATTGATTTAAATATTGATTGAACTATTGTCTGCACTATTGATTTAACTATAGATAACTATTTATTTAACTTCTTATTTAACTAATTATTTAACTGTTTCTGTAACTATTGATTTAACTATTGATTCAACTTTTTATTTATCTATTTTTTTTTATTTTTATTTAACTATTTATTTATATTTTATTTAATTATTTATTTAACTACTCATTAAACTACTCATATAATTACTTATTTAACTACATATTTAACTGTTGATTTAACTGCTGATTTAACTGCTTAGTTAACGACTTATTAAACTACTTATTTAAATACTTATTTAACTACAAATTTAACTACTTACTTATATATTTATTAAACTATTTATTTATTTACTTATTTATATATTTTGTTATTTATTTACTTATTTATTTAACCGTTTATTTAACCATTTATGTATAAGCGCATATTTAACTATTTATTTATTTAAATATTTATATATTTAACTATTTATTTAAATAATTATTTAACTATTGATTTAAGTATTGATTTAACTATTGATTGAACTATGGATTTAACTTTTTATTTAACTGTTTATTTAAATAAATATTTTTTTATTTAACTATTTATTTTAACTATTGAATTAACAATTGATTCAACTTTTTATTTAACTATTTATTTAAGTATTTATTTATTTTTTTAATTCACTATTTATTTAACTACTTATTTAACTAATGATTTAGCTATTCATTTGACTTCTAACTTAACTGTTGATTTAAGTGTTGATTTAACTGTTGACTTATTTGCTTAATTAACTGCTTAATTAACTGCTTATTTAACTGCTAATTTAACTGCTGATTAAACTGCTT
This sequence comes from Periplaneta americana, assembly GCF_040183065.1. NCBI lineage: Eukaryota > Metazoa > Arthropoda > Insecta > Blattodea > Blattidae > Periplaneta > Periplaneta americana. The sequence continues at coordinate 152,436,287 of NC_091131.1, read as the reverse complement.
ATTTAACTTCTTATTTAGCTGCCAATTCAACTGCTTATTTAACTACTTATTTAACTACTTACATAACTACTTATTTAACTACTTATTTAAATACTTATTTTAAGACTTATTTAACTACTAATTTAACTACATACTGAAATACTTATTTAACTACTTATTTAACCACTTATTTATCTATTTATTTAACTATTTATTTATTTTATTTATTATATATTTATTTACTTATTTATTTAACCGCTTATTTAACCGCTTATTTAAGTATTTATTTATTTAAATATTTATTTAAATATTGATTTATTTAAGTACTTATTATTTTTACTATTTATTTATTTAACTGTTTATTTAAATATTCTTTCAACTAATGATTCAAATATTGATTTAAATAATGATTTAATTATTGATTTAACTATTGATTTACTATTTATTTAACTCTTTATTTAACTATTGACTTAACTATTGATTTAAATTTTTATTGAACTATTCATTTAATTAATTATTAATTTTGTATTTAAATATTTATTTAACTACTCATTTAATTACTTATTGAAGCACATATTTAACTGTTGATTTAACTGCTGATTTATCTCCTTATTTAACTGTTTATTTAACTACTCATTGAAATATTTATTTATTTATTGATTTAACCGCTTATTTAACCGTTGAAATAACCGTTTTTTAACCGTTTATTTGACCGCTCATTTAACTATTTATTTATTTATGTATTTATTTATTTAATTACATATTTATTTAACTACTTATTTATTTAAATAATATTTATTTAACTATTTATTTATTTCACTATTTATTTATTTAACTATTTATTTAGCTATTGATTTAAACATTGATTTAACTATTTCTTTAACTATTGTTTTAACTTTTTATTTAAGTATTTATTTAACCATTTATTTAACCATTGATTTAACTATTGATTTAACTGTTGATTTAACTGCTTATTTAACAGCTTATTTTACTGCTTATTTAACTGCCTATTTAGCTACTTATTTAAATATTTATTTAACTCTTTTTTTATCTGTATATTTACTTATCTGTTTCTTTAACCGTTTATTTAACCGTCTATTTAACTGCTTATTTATTTAACTATTCATTTATTTAACTATTTATTTATTTATCTATTTATTTATTTAATTATCTACATATATAACTATTTGTTTATTTAATTATTTATTTAGCTATTGATTTAACTATTGATTTAAATATCTACTTTACTATTGATTTAATTATTGATTTAACTATTGGTTTAACTGTTGATTGAAATATTCATTTAACTATTTTTTAACTTTTTATTTAACTATTTATTTAACTATTTTTAACTATTTATTTAACTATTTATTTAACTATTAGCCAACTACTTATTTAACTACTTATTTACTTACTTATTTAACTATTTATTTAACTATTAATTAATTACTTAATTAACTACTTATTTACCTACTTATTTAACTATTTATTTAACTATTTATTTAACTATTAATTAACTACTTATTTAACTACTTATTTAACTAGTGAATTAACTATTGATTTATCTATTGATTTAACTATTGATTTAACTGCTTATTTAACTGCTTATTTTACTACTTATTTCAGTACTTATTTAGCTACTTATTTAACTATTTATTTAACTATTGATTTAAATATTGATTGAACTATGTTTTGCACTGTTGATTTAACTACAGATAACTATTTATTTAACTTCTTATTTAACTTATTATTTAACTAATTATTTAATTATTTATGTAACTATTGTTTTAACTATTGATTCAACTTTTTATTTAACTATTTATTTATATTTTTATTTAAATATTTAACTATTTATTTAACTATTTATTTATATTTTATTTAACTATTTATTTAACAACTCATTAAACTACTCATATAATTACTTATTTAACTACATATTTAACTGTTGATTTAACTGCTGATTTAACTGCTTAGTTAACGACTTATTTAACTACTTATTTAAATACTTGTTTAACTACAAATTTAACTACTTATTCATCTATTTATTTAACTACTTATTTATTTACTTATTTATTTTGTTATTTATTAACTTACTTATTTAACCGTTTATTTAGCCATTTATATATAAGCGCTTATTTAACTATTTATTTATTTAAATAATTATATAATTAAGTATTTATTTAAATGATTATTTAACTATTGATTTAAATATTGATTTAACTATTGATTGAACTATGGATTTAACTTTTTATTTAACTGTTTATTTAAATAAATATTTTTTTATTTAACTGTTTATTTTAACTATTGGTTTAACAATTGATTCAACTTTTTATTTAACTATTTATTTAAGTATTTAATAATTTTTATATTTCATTATTTATTTCATTATTTAACTACTTATTTAACTAATGATTTAACTCTTCATTTGACTACTGACTTAACTGTTGATTTAAGTGTTGATTTAACTGTTGACTTAATTGCTTAATTAACTGCTTATCTAACTGCTAATTTAACTGCTGATTTAACTGCTTATTTAACTACTTATTTAACTACTTACATAACTACTTATTTAACTACTTATTTTAAGACTTATTTAACTACTAATTTAACTACATACTGAACTACATATTTAACTACTTATTTAACTATTTATTTAACTATTTATTCATTTTAACCATTTATATAAATTTAACTTCTTATTTTGCTACTTATTTAACTATTGATATAACTATAGATTTAACTGCTTATTTAACTACTTTTTAACTACTTATTTAACTACTTATTTAACGATTTATTTAACTATTTATTTAAATATTTATTTAAGTATTTATTTAACCGTTTATTTAACCACTTATTTCACTATTAATTTAAATATTTATTTATTTAACTATTTATTTATTTAAAAATTATTTACTTAAGTATTAATTTATTTAAATATTTATTTATTTAAATTTTATTTATTTAAATATATATATTTATTTAAATATTTTCGTTTATTTAACTATTTATTTAATTATTTAAATATTTATTTACTATTTATTTTATTATTATTATTTTTTACTGTTTATTTAACTTTTTTTGAACTTTTTATTTAACTATTGATTTAACTATTGATTCCACTTTTTATTTAAACACTTATTTATTTTTTATTTAACTATTTACTTAACTATTTATTTAACTGCTTATTTAACTACTGATTAAACTGTTGATTTCACTGTTGATTTAACTGCATGTTTAACTGCTTATTTAACTGCTTATTTAACTACTTATTTAACTATTTATTATTGGTACATTTATTTATTTATTTAACCGTTTATTTAACGGTTGGTGTAGCCGTTGACTTAACCGCTTACTTAACTGCTTATTTATCTATTTATTTAAATATTCATTTATTTAACTTTTTATTTAACTATTTGTTTAACTACTTATTTAAATATTGTTTTAACTATTGATTTAACTATTTATTTACTGTTTAGTTAACATTTTATTTAACTTTTTATTTAACTATTGATTTAACTTTTTATTTAACTAATTATTTTTTCATTTTACTATTTACTTAAGTATTTATTTAACTACTTATCTAACTACTTACTGAACTACTTATCTAAATACTGATTAAACTGTTGATTTATCAGCTTGTTTTACTGCTTTTTAACTACTTATTTAATTGCTTATTGATTTATCTATCTATCTATCTATCTATCTATCTATCTATCTATCTATCTATCTATCTATCTATCTATCTATCTATCTATCTGTCTGTCTGTCTGTCTGTCTGTCTGTCTGTCTGTCTGTCTGTCTGTCTGTCTGTCTGTCTGTCTGTCTGTCTGTCTGTCTGTCTGTCTGTCTGTCTGTCTGTCTGTCTGTCTGTCTGTCTGTCTATTTAACCTTTTAGAGATAAGGCCATTAGGCCTTCTTTTCCCCTCTACCAGAGCCATCGATCTAAACAATTGTGTTGTTGTCGTCACATTGCTTTTATGAAGGCATTGCCCCTGTAATGTAGATATCCCGTTGTCCGCCTCTGTTTGATGGGTTTTCTATAATCGTTGTTAAAACTGAGCAGATGGACCACCTGGTATAATACTCTCGGTATATCTTGACCGATAGCGACTGTTAGATAGGAAGTGGTTGGTACCTACTGCGCATGCCTTACATTTATATCTAAAATAGCTGTAATACTTAAGTTGTAGTATGTGCTATTTAATTTTACAATATGTACTTGATGATAAGCTGTTAGTAAATTAAAATAAAAATCTTCAACTTCTGTATAGTCTGTAGTTTCTTTGGATATGACTGCATAATCAATAAAGCAAAACGTCTAATGCTTTCGTTTTCACAATGGCGAGGAATAGTAAAATGCACAGATAACTTGAAATAATGGTGTACAATTCCGCTCTCTAATTTATTTCTCCGAATATTAGGACATCTGTTACTGCAGTTTTATAATATTCTGGGTAAAACATTTGTTTCTCTAAATTTTGAGGGATGACTTGAAGAAATCTCATTACCTATTATACAAATTTAATAATCTTGTATTTGTTTTACTGAAGAAATGTATGAACATAATAACGGAAATGGAAATAGGAAACAGAATTGAAATTGTATCCAACAGAGACATGCACTTCGCAATATATACAACGTTGAAATATTAAACAGTTGAGAATTTATTGACTTACACCATCGCAATGGAAACTTTGAACTTTAATATTGCACCACCATGATGAAGGATAAAATCATAATTTCTAAAATAACGATAAATTTTACCATTGTCTGCAATATTCATTAACCTTCTATGCTACAGCAATGTAGAAATTTAGGTACAGAAATATACTTCAGAATATTAGTTTTTTTTTTTAATTTTCATCATTCTATTTATTCAAGAATGTTAGAACATATAACACTGAAGAATCTTTCTAAATTTTATGCTTGCAATCGAAAATTATAATTCTTCTGCTGTAACAGAAAACTGGAAAGAATTTATTAAAAGTGTAACAAAACCGAAATTGGCTGAACTGCAATAATGTGCAACAAAAATGTGACTTTACATAGAGGTGAAGTGAACTCTGGGAGGAAGATAGTCGTAAAGGAAGAAGACACCCAGTCGCCTTATTCATATTGAGAAATGGTGACAACTGCATGGAAAGACATCTTCATCGCCTCAATGTTACATATTCTGAAAATAAGCTGATATTATTATTGTGCAGTACGACGACCTGGATCAGTAATAAGAACAACGGCGGTGTGAAAAGGGACAAAAGGGACAATAGAATGTGTTAAGACAGTTCCAGAGAACATTAAATGACATATAACATATTATATTTGAAATGTAACAGTAATGATTAGTAAAAATGTAGACCTCTAGGGCAGGCGGAAAAATTTGTAACTTGATTTATTATATACAGTAAGTGTAATAATAACTGCCAGCATATATATTTTGGGAAATCTTCAGAATTCAGATGGTCAAGACACATACAGAGGAAAGAATTAGCTCAAAAACTAGCAGAAAATATGGAATTGGAAATGTTTTGTGCAATACCTAACAGAATATAATCTTCTTCTTCTTCTAAATTAAGGGTGTAGATTACTTGGACACAAATGACCCCTTGTGCACCCCAGAAACTGGAGATTAACGCACAAGACCGCAATGCGTTACCAGTTTTGCTGTGCTGCTGGAATTAATTTCTTCAGAAGAGGCAATGTTTGCTGCCCGAGATAACAATGCCTGACTATCTTAGATCTGGGCAATCCAGCAAGATGTGAAATGATAATAAATAAAGAAACAAGAAACAAAAGTTGCCTAAATTCATGTCAAAAATATTATCCATCGTACCGAAAGTTACCTTAAACTTTAGCTATCGTGTATACATTTAAATGCATGGTACTACGACAGTGGGAAAAATCACAGACTAAAATAATGACATCAAGCATTTCTTCATAATTTTCGTTGCACTGACATGCAGTGATTGAGTGCCTTAATAATGTGACTTTTATAAATTGAGACCAAAGAAATATGAAATGGAAACCTAAATACTGATGCAAGAAGAGAGAGTATGAACATAAATTGAAAATGACAAAGAATGAATAATGGAATATACTTGCCCACATGGTAGGGAGGTTGGGATGGGCAGGGCGGGACTCGACATGCAGCCACCTCCACGTGGTGAGTCCTGGGTTGTTTCAGTTCAAAAGATTGAAACAAGCAAAGAGCTGCATGTATTCTGCGAATGATGGTACGAAAATGCATATCAGTTGTTGGTGGTGCATTGTTCTACACATCTCCCGAGTTTGGAGTCGTTCGGGTCATTATTTCTGGGCGTTGCACTTTTCAAAAACAGATATCACCAAATCAGGTAAAATCACAATGACTTGTACTGAAATAATAATAAATATATTGTATAATATTTATTTATGATTGATCTAATTTAAAAATATATTTTGTGTCACGACACAAAATTCATTGATTTCACCAAAACATTTTTATTCTGTTTGATCACATACAGCACCAGTTTTGCCATATGCAGTTGATATCACTACAGGATGGAGCACCACCTCATTTTGGTGTAGGAGTGAAGGGACTTCTTGAACCAGCAATTCCACGAATGGATATGCCGTCGTGACACAATAGGATAGCCACCCAGATCATGCGACCTGACGTCATGTGATTTTTCGCTGTGGGGTAAGTAATCCTGAAAAACAATATTTTTGCTCAAAAACCGCAGGATCTGCATCAGTTGCGACAGATGATCGAATAGTCATTCGTGAAAATCGATGAAAATCGTGAGTTATGTTCTGTCATCTGTAAATTAGTTATGAACTGTGTATTGAGAAACAGGGCCCTCCATTTTGAACAAAATCTGTAAAGGAATGTGTAGTCAAATGTAAATTGAATGTAATTGAATGCAGCAGCAGCAGCAGTTTTATTTTGCGTAGCAGAGTTAAGGCTATAAGACCTTCTCTTCCACTCAACACTCTTCATAATATAAGTGAAATACTAAATTATGTCGTAGATTATAAAACAACACAAAAGAAGATAGACTACCTTAAAAATTACATAAAATAGGTATAGTAGAAATTTACAAATAGTCAAGATTAGTTACATAATATAAGGACAATACAAAATAAAGTAGAAAATTACATATAATGAAAATCAGTACCATGACATAAGGGGAATATGTATATACACAACAGAGATCTGCGTCGGACGTTTTCGCTCGAGCGCCAAGTAGTTCATAGCATAAACCGATAGGTAGCGCACATGCATGATGGGTAAAATTGTCACGAGCGATAAATCCTCGAACGGTATCAGCCGAGCGTTAGAAATTCGTTCTTGTTACAGTGATGAACTGTGTAGTAACATCATAGATGTTTATCATTTCAAAACTTAGCAGTGTTTAACTAACCTCTCCGAGACTTGCTTTAAAATGTAATAGCCTATAAATGCTGTAGGCAAATGTTTTTTTTTCTTCCCCCACACAGGAGTGATTTTGTTTTTGCCACATCTGATAGATGTTATTGGATGTAAATGTAATTATTATAAACGGAGAACACAATCACGATACTGCAAGAACCGTACCAACTTTTCTAGCAATAATAAGAATCTCTAATAATTTTAGTGTATCAATCTTTGCGTCTGTAACAGTTGTGCAGCATGATTATTTGTTTTATTATATTTTCTGTGACGTTATCTCTGTACTAATATTGTTATTAATCTCCTGCTATATCAACAATATTCTACGTTTCTACATTGTCGCAGTATATAGGCGGAATACTATGTATGGACCTATCACATTATATATATGTGGTAAATCAAATATTGAACAATTATTAATTAGGAATAATAACTGTTTTTCATACTATTTTATTTATAACTTCCTGTTACTGTTTTGGTACGTTCCATCAGAGTGTTCCATTAAACGTTTGTCATCAACGCAGAAAATAAAGTCTTATTTTTACCGTGTGGGCAAAACATATGTGTATCTTATCTGTCGCCTTCCATACAAGATAAGAAATGTTGGTGAGATGACCTTGTACTGTGCTTCTATTTATTATGAGCGTATCACGACCGATCTTATCTCACTTGAGGGTGCGACATTCGACCGAGTTCAAGCGAGCGATTTAACTCCAATGCAGCACTCTGATACACAATTTATAAGACATAAACTGCTCGACATAAATTCGACGATTAATTCACTTGAATAATATACAGTTAATATACTAATAGGAAAATACATGTGGGTTACAAGACATAAAATGTTGAATAGTAGAATCGTACTACATGGCATACAGATACAAATGATTAAGTAATGTATCAAATAGTAACGGGAAAAAAGAAGAGAGATGAGAAAAAACTTGGTCATTTAAGACTATTTAGAAACTTCCGCTAGAGTCTAGTTCTGTTAAATTAAAACATTTTAAGTAGAGTGTACTTAAAAGATTTTAGACTCCGACTGCTCCTTATTTCCTGTGACAAGGAATTCCAGGAACGGGCTGTGCGTATTGTGAAGGAAGCATTGATACGATAGAACAAGGTTATGTTGTGAACGCGTATCACGGTTGTGGTGGGATGCCAAATGTGTGAAGCGAGGAACTAGGTAAATAGGTGTGGAATTATTTAAAATATGATACAGCAAACAGAGTGAATGAACTGAACGTCTCTCTCGTAAACGAAGCCAAGATAATTGTAAGAAATACTCGGAGACATGATCATAGCGACGGCTGTTAAAAATGAAATAGACACAAGCACTATGAACACGCTGAAGCCTAAATGACAATTCAACACTGAGGTCACTATACAGTCAGTTTAGAAGGAAAGTGAAATGTAAGGAAGTGTTTGGAGGAAGCGACCTTTAACCCATCCTGTATATGATGTTTATTTATTATTACGGTATTATTCATTAACAATATTAATATATTTCGGAATATGTATGATAAGTCTTTCTTGTGTTAAATAAAACGTACGTTGTTAACATGTTTCGACCTATTTTGGGTCATCTTCAGAACTGGTCGTTGTTGGTGTTGGCGGCTCTTGTTTCCTGTGTGGGTGCGTTCGTAGTGTAGAGTCAAAGAGTGTATGTGTTTTGAAATTAAGTTGTTTGTTGAGAATATCGTTGGGGTGTGTTTTCGTGTGTCTGCATATTTCATATTGTTCTAGTTTGATGATCACTCGCCGCCATCATGAGATCGTAACGATAGCGGACGAAATGCTATGCTGATAGAACGCAATCGTAAAACACACCAGGATTTATTACTGTGTATCATAAGAATAGCCTAACATAAGCTAAAGAATGACGAGAAAAACAAATACGCCTATAAATAGGTAACTACACCAGCATTCCTGTAAATAATTAAACTGTCAGTCTGCAATTCTCATCAACTTTATGAATTAGCCTATTCATACTGTATGTGCATAATACATCTTCCGTACAATGGGCTTCCTGAAATATTTCAATAACCGAGGCAACCCCTTGCGTAAGCAACCCGCAGCGCATGATCTTTAAGGTCGTTTTTTCAATTTTATATGAAAAGTTATTGACCTTAGCAGAGCAAGCTCGACGTGCAATATCTCCTGGGTGTATAGGCGTTTGGACATCCATGTTCTATTCCATTTCTACAAACATAATTTTTTTTCTTGTACGGAGGAGGGGACGGGAAGTTTACATTCCAGCCTGAGGCTTACGAGGCGTATTGGTAGCGAATAGGGCATTTATCCTGTGGTTCATTCAGTCAGCTCACACCAATCGCCCGATTTACTTGTTTGAAGTTACCATAAAACAAATTAGGTTCTCTGCAGAAATGAAGAACATTAATATATTTAACATTTTAACACGGACTTCTGTAACTTTTTAACATGACAGTAAAAATAATCATATCACATTATTAAATCGTTCTTTCTTACCTAAGGGTGGAGGCAGTCACTTGACTGAATCTAATGTTACTGCTGCAGTAAGTAGGGGAAAAAACATTTACGTTTTTTAGCATCAATAGCGATTCTAGGAATAAATGTTTATATTGGGAGTTGATAATTAACCCTCTATTGGACAGGAACATTTAAAATCACTACCGAAATCGCGACGAAATTAAAAAATTAGAGGAGAATAATGTTTCATGTTTGTAATACATTACATTGTTTTATGGCCATCCATCCTTATCAATAAATACGAACAAAATAAATCGTATAATGCAGAGCTTGTGAAAGTGTGGACTTGGTGAATCGTAAATTATATTTAAATAATATTTCAAATTTGAAGAATAGGCCTGCTACAAAATGTGTACGAAGTCATGAAAATACGAATCAATAAAAACATGAACCTTCTTCGTTAATAATAATTATAATATAATTGTAAAATTACAAAATAAATATTAATAATTATTATATCTCATTATTATTAAAGATCTAAAAAAATAATATCAGTTTCATATCTGGACTCTCTGCATAATTTCCCATGAAAACCGAAACAGGCTAAATGCAAAAGCAGAAATGAGACTACAGCTTTCCGCCCTAAAACCAGGTCATTGTAAAAAAAATTGTATCCTTAAAAAGGGAACATATTAATCCCATCGAACAGAATAGTTAAATACTGGAATTTATATAATTACGTGTGTTAATTATTACATAATAATAAATTATATGAACATTTATATTGTAAGGGTTATTTTGTTTTGTTTTTCTTTTAACGATCTTATAAAAGTTCAAAGCAGGTATATTAATTATAGTAAATGTGCACTTTTTTTTTAAATAAATTGAAAATGCAAGTTTTTGAAAATGTACGGTATGTGCGTCATTAACATAGATTCAATTCAACATTTACACCCACTTCAATGAATAATAATAATAATAATAATAATAATAATAATAATAATAATAATAGTAATAATATCATCATCTTGATGTTAGAGATACAGGGGAAGGTATGACTAAGTTCCTTTCTTTGTAAATCAATTCTTCATGGAAATATTAATCATTTCATCACAAAAAATACAAATTTTGATTTAATTCCTTTCTAAAACTTGCGATTCAAATATACAGGTGGTACATTATAATTACAGAGTAAGGTACACATATACTATCAAATAATTACATATTTGGGTAAACCGCGGTAATGTATTCTTAAAATCATATTTGTTCCTCATAAAATACTACTTTTTATTTAATTTTATTATTATTATTATTATTATTATTATTATTATTACTATTATTATTAATATTATAACAATAGTAATAATATATAATTACAAATGGCTTTTAGAGAACCCAGAAGTTCATTGCCGCCCTCACATAAACTCGCCATCTCACAGTTTGAAATTTTCTTAATTTAGATGCACATAATTAATAACTTCTCTTCTATTTAACAGATTTTCATGAAATTTTATGTAGAACTTTAAGATAGCGTATTTGATTTCAGTATGAACTCCGATTACGATTGTTTAGGGGAAACAACCTCTTTATAGGGGTGAATTTAGGCAGCTTAGGTAGCTATGTGATCTAAGTACAAACTCTGATAATGTTTGTGTTTTTTTTTTTTACCTTGGGGATTAATTGAAGTGAATTTTTATGGCAGGCGGAGTAACTATCTCATGCCCCCATGTTTTAAATTGCTTCCGGTGCACTTCATTAGAACCAGGTACCCAGCTTCGAAGCCGTTAGCCCTGTGAACTTACAATATATTTATTTTCCCCTATTATTATAATACAGGGTTTTATCTAAGAAATTAGCAAGTTCTTTGTGATAGTAGAACAGAAAGAGTGGGGGAAGGGAAGTGGTCCGTGGCCCATTTCTTTTAGGGCTCATCCCGACATTTGTCTTATTGCTCAAGGGAAACCACGGAAAAACCTAGAGCAGGATGAGATGTCGTGCTGACGACAAGCCAATAGGCTATAGTGGTGTCGGAATATGTTGAGGTGGGAGGTTTTGATTTAATCATTATTCAAAGTACAAGTACATTAAAGGTACATAAAAAACTTGTATGCAATAAGAGCAATGCATCTATGCTGCCAATAACGTGATGACCCTGAAATAGAGAAATAACATTATTAGTGCATTAATAGACTTGTCTGTGTGTAGAGTCAAGTGGTTATTTAGTGTTCAAGTTGGTATTCGTCTTGTACGTTGTCGTTCCAAGCTAGAGGGTGGAGTACGCTCTTAGGTCTTTTATGTTTATCTAATGCAGGGTTGTAATTTCCTAGTGAAGAAATTAGTGGGTTTGTGCTGCTGTACGACTTGGTGTACGTGCAGAAGGCTTGATTTGAAATATATTCTTGAATTGTCGAAATTTCTAGTTCTTCATGAATCAATCTAACAGGAGTTATGCTAGGAAGTCCTGTGATGAATCTTAAAATTTTGTTTTGGAAAACTTGTAATTTTTTACGGAGTGTAATAGGTGCATGTCCCCAAGCAGGACAAGCATATAGTATTACTGACCTAATTAATGTTTTATACAAAGTTAGACCTGTGTGTATGTTTAGATGTCTGCTTTTATTTAGTATTGGATAAAGCTCCACCATTCTAGCAATGGCAAGTCTGAGTTTTTGTAGTATATGTTCAGAAAAAGTGAGCCGTCTGTCTAGTGTTACTCCGAGATATTTTACTTAAGTTTTCCACTCGATTTGTGATCCATTTATAGCTAACTTCGTGGGATTTATACCCCGTCTATTGAATTTATTTCTTCTGCTAAATAAGATGGCTTGTTTTTTAGATATATTTAATTTTGTGTAAGAAAACTACGCCTTTATAGGGGGTTAATTAAGGCATAATTAATAACTTCCTATCTAACATATTTTCATGTAAATTTAAGTAGACGTTAAAGGTAGCTATGTGATCTGAGTACTACTGTAATTCTGATGTTTGTGTAAGGGAAACTACCTCTTTATAGGGATGAATTTAGACAAAATTAATAACTTGCTTCCTAAGTAACATAATTTTATGAAACTTGATGCAGAACTTAAAGGTAGCTATGTGATCTGAGTACAAATTCTGATAATGTTTGTGTAAGGGAAAATACCCCTTTATAGGGAGTGAATTGAAACAAAATTTATAACGTCTTTTTCTTACCTAATGTATTTTCATGAAACTTCATGCAGAACTTGAAGGTACCATATGTAACTGTTGAATTTTAAATCTTTTTTTATCCCTAATATTCCTGGTGTCATGTTCGATAAGAATCTTTGTTGGTCTTAACAGCTTTATGATCTTTATAATCCTTAGACAGTATAAGGGGGGCGAAGGCTAATTGGGATTTCCTGGTCTCTGACTGGGTCAAAAACCCTGATGGATCTGATATTTAACTCTTGCGGTGAATTTCGGTGAAGTCCGGAGGGCCTAATTAGTCAAATCCACTCTCCTCACCTCCACGCTGGGGCCCCCTGGGATCTTTTAAGATGCGAAAGAGAGAGTGGTGTGCGGAGAGCAATGGGAAGCTTCCGCATTTATCCATCCCAGAGAAGACTTAAAAAAATTATGCCATGATGCGTCCATTCTTGGTAAAAGAATCCGGACGTAAACTATCCCCCCAATCGGATGTCCGGGAGGGGGATACCGAGGAAGGACGTAACATGGCGGAAGCCATCACCGATGAAGAAAGAAGAGGTAGAGAAACTCCAGATCTGCCAGGTAAGGTGGAAAACTTGAAGGAAGCAAGGAGAAGAATGAGTGGATGTGATGGGAATATGAGAAGGGAGGTGGAACAATGGTGGAGAGTTGATGAGTGACGTATAGGGTTCGAAGTTGATGAAATATCAATTTTTTTCTGATATCACAGACAAAGCGAGATACGATATAAACTCGTTTAAATTCAACACGAACCAATATAGCTTAAGACAATTTTTTTTTATTTTGCATTTACTCGCACTTTTTGTCTTTTATTGTTTACTGATCATTTTTTAGGAAATGTTCTACTTTTTGTTGCATTATTGCCCTTTCCTTGTTTCGAACGGAATTTTTTACGGCGTAATCGTAGCCTACATTCGAGAACATAATGCAGATTGCGTCATGCACTGACTTCAGTGTTTTTGATTAAGATTTTTCAACAGCGGAACTTGGTCACTTCACGTATGTGGCCATGACGTCAGTTGAAGGAGAGAAGAGCTTTACAATACACAGGAATGTCTTTCAAGTCTGAGATCCTAGAAATCATTATGATGCCATATATTTTACAATTTTAAAGCCATGTTATAAGTCATTTTCCTGTGACTTTTAGGTCATCAACTTCCGAGCCCAAATTAGAAATAATTGTAAAATATACACAATGCTTTAACTTGTGAGTCAAGTAAATAAACATTTATTATTTATACAGACATAGCCTCTGGCTACGTGTGGATTTTAAAATGTTCAATAACACATAGTAATGCGAACAAAATAAAAAGTTTGAGGAAAGGAAAGCAAACTTAAAAGTGTGTAATTTAGTTATAAGTTGTTCAATGTTATATTGAGTTTGCACTGCTTAACAGGTTCTGTGCCTACCAACAGCCCAATTAACATCAGGTGGGCTGTGGAGAACTGCATAGATGACGACGAAGACGACGTTTATTTACCGGATTTAGAAGAGTTGCCTCCTGTTGACAGTAAGTCAACTATATCCACCATAAACATCACTTACAGCTAATAAAAGCAAGTTCAGGGCAAAATTTGAATATTTTTATTTCAAAATTTGGTCACATATGAGTAAACGAGGTAATAACGACCTTATGTAATTGTAAGGAATAGTAAAGACAAAGAGGGGAAGGAACTGGCCAGCCTAACCCATTATCTCCTGGCTTAGTTGCCTCATGAGTGGTACCTTATTGGTGTCACTTTGAGTTCATACCTGTCTTTTCCGGCAATTGACTAAACAGCAACAGTATTGACAATTTATACAGAGTGTTTTAAAAAATGGACTGGAAGTAATCAAAGTGTTAGGGAATGTTAGCTAAGAATTGTTAGATATTGAATTGCACCGTAACTTTGTCGGCAAATGTGTTACATGCAATCATACCTGGGGAATCACCAGTGTCTTGTCCTGAAAATTGATACCTGGTCCAGCTGAGGAATGTTCTAGGAAATAGTTTCAGGAGAGCAGCAAGGAACCCGAGACATTATTAGCATGAACGAGTAGTCGCAAACTGATCTACGCGGGCAGATTGGTTCACGACTGGAATAACGCTAAAATTATGTTTTAGAGTACAATTTCTATTACTGTTTTTTTGTGTTTTATTTTGTTTGAAGAAGACAAACTATATCCCAAGTAATGGTTCGTTTTTTATATATATTCTTTGAGTCAGGTCAAGCCTAGTAATAAGTGATAGGATCTGGGCAATAATTATTCCACTTTCTGTTGAATAAACTGAAACATCGGTCACATGACTCTGTGAAAAAAAATTCCATTTTCGAGTTATTCAAGAAATAAAAATCACTGCACCCAGGCTCGAATCCGCTCTTCTCTGCATGATTCGCACATGTCTGAGCCATCTGAGACGAGACGGAGGACTTCACTTCTGCGTGGTCTGTCAGCACCCTCACCGAGGTCTGAATATAGTACACTATATAGACGGGCCAATTCAAGAGGGAGACAACTCAGAATTTAAAGCTATGAGAAACCAGAATTTTAAAGCTGTGAAAAGTCCAATTAACGCATTCTAATTATTTGAAACTTACAGTAAAACTATATGAAACATCATTAACAGAATTCTGGAGTAATTGGTTACTCACATGACATATTGCTTTAAAATGCAGTTTTCTGAAAACTTTAAATTTTCAGTCGTTTCCTTCAGAACTGGGTCGTTTATATCAATTATACAACAAATCCATTTTCTTCGTATTTTCTCAAGTGCGTTTCAGAACGGTTTACGACAGCACTCGAAATAGAACGAATGCTCTATGTCTCTGAGCATGCGCAGTTGCTTGTATCTGGAACTTAGAATATTCAAAGGGCCAGTAATTTTTTCTTATAGTGTACATAATCACGGCTCCCTAAAAATGATTTACTTATTGTTGATAGTTTAATGACGTACATGTTATCATTCTTATCTAATATGCACTCTCTATCTTGTTCATTAGCTAGCAATCAGTGTGATAACGACGATTTCCACCCAGCATTATTGTTGTTGTTTAGCCTACTGTTCGAAGACAAGTCTGAACCTCACAAGTGATACTAAGAAGGCACCACTTATGAGGTAACTAGGTCAGGAGATTATGGATTAGGGTGGCCAGTTTCTTTCCCACTCCAGTGCATACAATGCCGACTAGCTACATATTACACTAGACAGACTTCAGATGCATATAAACAATAATTGTTCTTCCTCTGACACACATCGTCAAGTGAGATGTGCTGCCTGATAATATATGTACATATCAGCCAGAAACTCAATATTGCTTTTTAGCTCGACCCAGAACAAGAGAGCAGGCAACCTCGGCTGCAGCCATGCGGGAATCGGATGGGTTCCAGATAATCTACAGAAACGAACATTTCACCTATTCCTCCTCTTCTGAAGGTACAGTAATATTTCAAAGTAGGGAAGCAGTAACTAAAAAGAATGAATACAGGGTGTTTCAGGAGGAATAGTAAATGTATTAGAGAGCGGTAGCATGGACTATTGTGTGTAAAAGAGTTCATATAAACATGTGTCCAATTCTTAATGTGTGTGAAAATACAGCTCTTAGAATGTTACATATAGGTAATAAATGTTAGAAATTATATGAAGCAAATGACTACGCACAAAGTGATAGTACGTGTCGCTCTTGTAAGATCGTCTGAGGGTAGCACTGATCATAAAGGGATGTAGAGAAATAGCCGTTGGCTACAAAGATGGGCATGTTCGTCCAGCATGACGGGGCGCCTGTATATTTTAGCCTCCAGGTAACTCACTTAATATCACATTCCGCGAAAGATGGATTAGCCGCGATAGTCACGTGCATTGGCCAAGGTCCCCAGGCCTTAATCCTGTCGATTTTGTCTTTGTACAAAACCTAGCAAACACAAGGATCTGACTATTGGTCTCTCGCATTATGAATAAAAAGGAACGACAAGAAGAACAGAGCGGAAGAATGCATTGAACTGTTGAATTGTATTTTAAATAAACACTAAGTGTAATTGTTAAGTCATTTGTTTTTCCTTCTTGTCTTGTAGGCTTGTTATGCACAACATTCAAACAGTTGTATTTCCACACCCATTGAAAATTGGACACTTGTTTATATAAACTTTTTTACTCAGCATAGTCCATACTACCGCCCTCTAAATATTTACTATTCTTCCTCAAACACTATGTATTTAGAGAAAAATTACCTACTCATCTGTCATTTAAACTGCAGAATGATTCTCCAGTTTTGTTTGTCAAACTCGTCTTTGACGACACCGTAAAATATAAATTTTTGTGACAGTTCCTTAAAAGATTTTTCAATTTCAAAACTGCCAACTGTGACATTCGCTTTTGGCGTATAGAGTTTCTCACAAATGTCTTTACTCTGTTGAGAACAGAGAGGAAGTAGTGGCAGGAATTGTTAGTGAAGTTCACAAACTTTGACAACTGCAGAGTTGGCTGTCTCTATTTTATTTCCCTTAATAAATTTCAACAACTCACTCACGCACTCAGAGATAATAGAATATATTAGATCTTGAAACTTTTAACTTGCTGTGCTGTAAATACAGTAAAATGTGACTTACCAGGGTTTTCTCTGTATTATTCATATGTTATATGATACGACATAACATTATATACGGTACGATACAGTGTGATATAATATCAGGGGCGGACGCAGGATTTTTTTTCGGGGAGGGATTTGAGGAGATAGTAAAAATGAAGCAATGAGAAATAAGTTTATATACTCACAATATGTTTCCGAGTCACAAACATTTACAAGTTGGCCTGAGTAGCGTAGTCGGTATAGCCTTCTGTGCTCGAAGTTGCTGGTTCTACCCCAACTCAGCTCGATGGCATTTAAGTGTGTTTAAATGCGACAGGCCTCATATCAGTCGATTTACTGGCATGTAAAAGAAGCCCTGAGGGAAAAAATTACGGCACACTGGCTACGCTGATATAACCTCGGCAATTGCGAGCGTTGTTAAATAAACCATAACTTTCAAATTTTAACATTTACAATGACTGCAATACAAAACCAATGACAGAATGACATTTACAGAAGAAGGCGACGAGGCTTCTAAGATATTTCATCCAGTACTTCATGAGTTTTTACTTCTACATTTTTATGTATATACATCAAGGCCAGTCCATTTAATCTGTCTGCTCCCATCGTGCTCCTCAAGTAAGTCTTCAAACACCGCAATGTTGAGAACGACTGTTCTGGTGTTGCTGTAGTTACAGGCAACGTGCAGAAAAGTTTCAGCGCCTTGCGAGTGCAGGGAAAAATAATTTCATTGCTCCTGTTCAAAGATGATATAAAATCAGTAGGTAGGTGAAGATTTTTCTGATCAGGTGAAGATTTTTCTGATCAAGGAAATTTCTTCTCCACATCTTCAATTCATTGAAGAAAGACTCTGGTGATGCATCAACATCATTGGGCCACTGATTTACTATAGCCTCAACAGCAGTTTCTAAATCTTCATCTGATGCTCGCACTATGTTTTTAGGCAGCAAAGTTCGTATGGAATTTAGAATTCCCTTATGGTTTAAAAACCTGTCCTTGAGCTGACTAATGAAATAGTCTAAGAAGAGAAGGAAAATTAAAAGCCTAAAATACTCTTCATGACTCTCTGTCTTGAAGTAAGAACGCTGTGTTTGTCTTCCTGCAATGCTTGGAATTTAACACTTTAGCAAAGAGAATTTACGTGGAAAACTCTCTAATTCCTATGTACATTCACGAATTAAAATTAATATTATTTTTGTTTCTTGTTTCGTATTTTTCTAAAAATTTTGGGAGGGGATATATCCCCTTAATCCCCTGTATAATATAATATGATAGGATATGATATAATATATTACATATGGTATGGTATGATATGATATGAAGAGCAGAGGGGAAAACGCGACAAGATCAAAATAATTCATTTTCTGTAATAAAAGTAATAATAATAATAATAATAATAACAACAATAATAATAATAATAATAATAATAATAATAATAATAATAATAATAATAATAATAATAATAATGATAATTCCCAAGAAACTAGTTTGATTAATTAAAATGTGTCTCAGTGAAACATATAGCAGAGTCCGTATAGGTCAGTTTCTGATGCTTTTCCATTTCACTGCGGGCTAAAGCAGGGACATGCACTATCACCTTTACTTTTTAACTTCGCTCTAGAATATGCCATTAGGAAAGTTCATGATAACAGGCAGGGTTTGGAATTGAACGGGTTACATCAGCTTCTTGTCTATGCAGATGACGTGAATATGTTGGGAGAAAATACACAAACGGTTAGGGAAAACACGGAAATTTAACTTGAAGCAAGTAAAGCGATTGGTTTGGAAGTAAATCCCGAAAAGACAAAGTATATGATTATGTCTCTTGACCAGAATATTGTACGAAATGGAAATATAAAATTTGGAGATTTATCCTTCGAAGAGGTGGAAAAATTCAAATATCTTGGAGCAACAGTAACAAATATAAATGACACTGTGGAGGAAATTAAACGCATAATAAATATGGGAAATGCGTGTTATTATTCGGTTGAGAAGCTTTTGTCATCTAGTCTTCTGTCAAAAAATCTGAAAGTTAGAATTTATAAAACAGTTATATTACCAATTGTTCTTTATGGTTGTGAAACTTGGACTCTCACTCTGAGAGAGGAACATAGGTTAAGTGTGTTTGAGAATAAGGTGCTTAGGAAAATATTTGGGGCTAAGCGGGATGAAGTTACAGGAGAATGGAGAAAGTTACACAACACAGAACTGCACGCATTGTGTTCTTCACCTGACATAATTAGGAACTTAAAATCCAGGCGTTTGAAATGGGCAGGGCATGTAGCACATATGGGCGAATCCAGAGTGTTAGTTGGGAGACCGGAGGGAAAAAGACCTTTAGGGAGGCCGAGACGTAGATGGGAGGATAATATTAAAATGGATTTGAGGGAGGTGGGATATGATGATAGAGACTGGATTAATCTTGCACAGGATAGGGACCGATGGCGGGCTTATGTGAGGGCGGCAATGAACCTTCGGGTTCCTTAAAAGCCATTTGTAAGTAAGTAAGTAAGTAATAATAATAATAATAATAATAATAATAATAATAATAATAATAATAATAATAATAATAATCCGTGGTGCCACAGCCCTTGAAGGGTCCAGGCCACATCCGGTTGCTGGTCTCACGTTCACATGCCGAAGCAGAGGTGGACGATCATCCAATCAGCTTGGAGGTATTGTGTCGTTAACACGATGGTCCCCCCAGCCGTTATAGCTCGCTTTCGCAACCGAATTTTGCTACCCTTCGTAGCCCCACAAGTGCATCACGATGCTAGATGGAACCGATCCCATACACTGGCCGAAATGTAATGAGAAAATTTCTTCCCCCATGAGGACTCGAACCAGCACGCATTCCATAATGCGACTCCTAGGCAGGATGCCTTAGACCAGCTGTGGCGAAAATGTGATCGTGCGACGAGCCACTGTGTAACCTGCAACGTGCATAGCACCTATAGAGGCAGGCGGACACTCGAAGGGGAAGTGAAGCATCTGTCTGACATATTAACGGATTTCATTTTCTTATGTCAAGCACTTAAATATAATTTTATACAGTATCAGGTTACAAACTAATGTTTAGTACGTGTAACGAAGAAAGAAATGAACAATGAAACATAGGACATATTATCACAACCTGTTAATTGTCTTCAGAATGCCTCTGCGACAGAGTTTCAAAATCAGGAATTATGTCACTTACTGCCGGTCGTAGTTCATCACAAAGGTATTTGTCTGTCAGTCGTGATGTAATTTGGTTTTTACTATTTTCATTGTTGAAAATAATTTTTCACAAATGTTGTTGTTGTTGTTTGTTGTTTTCTAATGCCAGGCGTTTGACAATAAAATCATTTGACCTCTTGCACTCCAATATTTTTCAAAGATATTATCATGACCAGCCACTGAAGCACAGATTTTGAGGTGTTCCGAATCCATTTCTTGGTTTGAGTTGCACAATGGACAGTTAGGGGACTGATATATTCCAATTCTATGCAGGTGTTTAGCCAAACAAACATGGCCTGTTGCCAATCTAAATGCAGCTACAGACGATTTTCGTGGTAAATCGGGAATTAACTGTGGATTTTGATGCAGTGAGTTCCATTTTTTCCCTTGGGATTGTGTTATCAAATTTTGTTTGTTGAAGTCTAAGTATGTAGATTTAATAAATCTTTTCACAGAGTAATACGTAGATTTAGTAACAGGTCTGTAAGTAGCAGTACTGCCCTTCTTTGCTAAAGCATCCGCATTCTCGTTTCCCAGGATTCCACAATGGGATGGTATCCATTGGTATACAATTCTTTTATTGAGTGATATTAATTGAGAGCATTTCAGTTATTTCTGCTGTTTGAGATGAAGGTGTGTGTTTAGAGACTATTGATAGAATAGCTGGTTTGAAGTCTGACAATATAACTGCATTCCTAAATTTACTGATGTGGCATAGATGATTCCTGAGACTTTCACTTATTGCAATGATTTCTCCATCAAAACTTGTTGTTCCATACCCAAGAGATCTATAAAGTGAGAAGAGATAGCACGTAACACCTGCACCGGCACCTTGTTCTCTGGAGATCAAGGATCCGTCAGTGTATAAATGAAGCCAGTTTTGTGGAGGGTATCTAATATTAATTGTCTCTAAAGACAATTGTTTTAGTATTTCAGTGTTTACTTCTCATTTCAGTATTTCTTCTGTTAAATTTAGATTATATTCCATATTTAATAGAGTTAAAGGGTTTGGTTTAATTTGTAGGTTTTCTTGTAAATTCGGGATATTGATTTTCTGTTTTAATTCTTGAACAATGGATATGAAACATTTAATATTCTCATCATATCGGCTGCAAAAAAATGCGTCCTCCCATCCTCCTTGAAACTTTCGTTTTTGTAGACGTACATGGTTCCAGAGAGACATTGGACGATATGCCACTCACAGGTCAGAGACAAATAGAAATGGAACGGAGTTTGACTCCAGTGAGTGAGAGGGTGGGGGTAGGGAAGGTAGAAAACAAGAGAAATGCATAGCTATCATTGCGAGCCACAATGTGCTCGGGAGTCACATTTTCGCCACGGCTGGTTTGGAGTAAAAGAGAAACATTTTTGGGGAAGTATTCCTTACATATGGCTATAACTAATGATATGTTATGAGTGTAATGTATTATGAAATTAACAATAAAATTAAGGATTTGTTACTTTTTGACCCCATTTACCTATAGTTACCCTAGTTCTTAGTTCTCGGTGTAGTGTGCGTCCCGGTAATAAATTCGCCTAATGAAAACTACAAGATCTATTTCAAAGTTTCTCAAATTGTTATATATTTGGTTCTGACCTATCCCGTGATTAGAAAGTTCGCTCACTCTTACATGATCAGAAAATTGTATGCCAGATACCTTTGAACGCCAGTGTGCACACAGACACTCTACATTTAGAAGCCATCTGTAAATAAAAGAATAAGGATAAATTAAAATCATTTCTTAAATAAAATTCGAAATTACTTTTATTTCAGTTAATTAAATTTATTTTTCTTTAAGGCTATACGTGCGTTAGAAGTAACTTTACTACGGCTTTAACTTTTGATTCACGTGCAGACTGTCTCGTACCTATTTATCATGTTCATTACATTCGCTAACAATCATTTTATTACGAAGATTAAAGCACAGAATTATATTGCGTTTCAGATGGACTCTGCAGCGACCCGACGCGCCTCAGCGAGGAAAGCTCAACATCCGGCTGGACTACCCAGAGCAGCGCAGCCAGTGTGTCAGAAGGTACCTACAGCAATTGTTTACATTCTGAGGCGGTGGCGCTTTCAGCTATGAACAAGTTCGAATATCATTGTAAATAAAAGTATAGGTATAAGTTAATTTCATTCCATAAATAAAATTCGAAATTACTTTTGTTTCAGTTTATTGAATTTATACGTGCGTTAGAAGTAACTTTACTTCGCACTTCAACTATTGATTCACGTACATACTGTGTACTGCCTGTTCATTACATTCGCTATCAATCATTTTATTACGACGATTGAAAGACAGAATTATATTGCATTTCAGATGTTTGCTACAGCGAGCCCGATCTGAGGCACTTCCACTACTACTACGCCAGCATGAGATCCAGCTCGCCTGCAGAGCGCAGCGAAGGTACAGTACTTGTCTACATTCTGAAAAATTAGGCTAAATAAAAGAATAAGGATAAATTAATTTCATTTTTTAAAGTAAGATGAAAGAATTACTTCTATTTCGGTTCACTTGCGCTTATTTTGGCTGCCGTTTACCATATATGGTCCATATTGACATATACAATTGTGTTGCCCCAAGACACAGAAATGCTAAATGTGTTTCCATGTTAAATTGTCTATGTTCTAAACTCTTCATAGTAAAATGGTTATCACAACATGACCCTCGTGTTCGGAATCCATTTTGTTCTTTTCTCTTCATAAAGATGTGATAATTTATTTTTGATTATGATTGTACAGATTTTATAACCTGATTTGAGAAGCCGTATGCCTCTATAATTTTCACATTGCTTTTTGTTTCCTTTCTTATAGATGGGCATTATAATAACCTTTTGCCAACTTGCTTTCTGGGGGTTTTGATCCTGTCCAAATATTGTTTAAGAAGCATAAAAATCTACTGTATAAGTAAATTCTTCTCCAGCGCATTTAAAAAGCTTTGTATTTAAACCATCTTCACCTGGAGCTTTTCCGTTTTTTTTTTTGGCGTTTATATAGGTCTACTTGAATGAATTTGTCTTAAGTAGGGGGTGGATGTTGATGAAAAGTCATCTTCGTATTTCTGACATTATGACGATGCCTATTAATATAGACGTCCTTTCTATGTTAATATCAATGTAAAAAATTAATTTCTAATATTTCATTTTTGCATTTTTTTTTTACGTTTTGAACTAATAGGTCAGTTTTACATTTATTTTCGGCTTTTTCGTTCATTTTTAATATATTGAACAACTTTTAGATCATTTTGAATGCATTTCACTTTCTTCTTTACATATAGGCCTGTTAAATCTTTTCTAAGCAAAGAGTTCAGTAGTAGGTCCTACTAGTAATTACCTACTGAATAAGTGAATAACAGTGAAGTTTGGTTTCGTAGTTTGAAAGAAACTCTAAAGTCTATTATTTCTTTTATGCCATGGTGATGTTATTCTAATAGGGGATACAACTAAATAAAGATCCGTCTCTAATTCGTTTACTCCAAAGTGTTTAAATGAATGCTTTGTTGACGTGAAGGCATTTCGTGGTATACGAGTAGCTTCTAGCCACGTAACTTATCCTTTTCAGTTGGACATTTGAGAACTGTAACATAACATTCTCATTTATAGCACTCTGGTAATTGCTGGTACAGACAGGCATACAAAATTTAGGAGCCATCTGTAAATAAACGAATATGGGTAAATTAATTTCACTTTTTAATGAAAGTACAGTATAAACTTTCTTTATTTCAGATCCCTGAATTTATTTTTCTTTGAGATTATACTTATATTAGAATTAACCCTTATTACGTGATTCTTTTGAATTCCTGTCAGACTTTACTTTTATAATTCACTTATTGTTAACAGTCTGGTGACGTGCATTTTGTCATGCTACTGCCCGTCCGTCAAAACAGAGGAAATCACATGACAATTACTTACTTAGGCTAAGGGGGCCTTTTTCTTTAAATTATTTTAAACAGTTGTCACATGGTTGTCAAAACGGGGGAAATCACATGACAATTACTTACTTAGGCTAAGGGGGCCTTTTTCTTTAAATTATTTTAAACAGTTGTATAATACTCCGTAAACTACCAATTTCGTACAGAAAATAATTGTAGAGATGAGCCTAACAACTCAGCCACTAGCCCTTACAGAGAGGACAGGAGAAACGAGTGCGGCAACCCGGGATGCAACATAACCAATCGGCCGCACAATACCTATTTGTTGCTCTTCATAGTTAGCAATCAGTGTATTATGAAGATTTCAATTCAGAATTACACTGTATTTTACCTCGACGTGAAACAATTGCAGGTGACCTGGCAACAACGATGGTGGCAGACGCTCCCACACAGACTGGCGAGAGCAGCGTAGACGCTGTTACTCAAACGGAGGAGAGCAGCGTAGACGCTGTTACTCAAAAGGAGGAGGGCAGCGTAGACGCTGCCACTCAGTCGAAGGAGAGCAGCGTAGACGCTGCCAATCAGTCGAAGGAGAGCAGCGTAGACGCTGTTACTCAAACGGAGGAGGGCAGCGTAGACGCTGCCACTCAAACGGAGGAGAGCAGCGTAGACGCTGCCACTCAAACGGAGGAGAGCAGCGTAGACGCTGCCACTCTGATGGGGGAGAGCAGCGTAGACGCTGTCGAGGAGCAGTCAGCAGAAGATGAAGATGCGGGGAGACGTAGGAAGAAGAATCGCTGCTGGTCACGTTTCAGGCAAGTATTTCGTAGGGTTTTTCGTCTTTTTAGGCGTAGGTAGTATAAATAATGTATGTCTAAGAGCCATGTTCTGATCTGATCATGGCTTGATTGTGGTGGTAGTAGTAGCAGTGGTAGTAGTAGTAGCAATTGTAGTAGTATTAGTAGTAGTAGTAGTAGCAGCAGCAGCAGCAGCAGGGTAGTGGTAGTAGTCTTCCTTTGCCTTCCCTGTATCCTATTCCTGATTACTATGCAATATGCAATACTTCTCCACATACTCTGGTTTAGAAACACTCTCGGCTACTAACTAATCCTCCTCTATTATCATTGCTGTCTTTCATTACTGTTGTCCCTAATTTTCTTTTTATCTTCAATCATTTTATATTCACTAATTATCCATATTCCACTTTCTCATCTACATTACAATATTACATTATTTGCCCTATTTTTCACTTACCTTTTCTCAGAACTTCACTCTTGCATTCATTCAATGTTCCAATATTTGTAGTACTTCCTTACTACCACTTCTTGAATTCACTTATCACTTTTCCTCTTTAATTGGTATAGCTTTTTTGGTTCAGTCTTCATACCTGTGCTTACTTTCACTTTTTCTCTATTGCACTTCCCAGATTCTTCCTTCTCTAGTACATGAAACACGGAATATTCTTTACTTACGATTTCTAACTCTCTTTAGTACTTTCCTTTTTACTGGTTTATTCTATTCGTGTTCCCCATAATACTTAATTATTTATTCCTCCATATTTATCTCAGTTCCACTTTAGTTACACATAACGATCCAATCCCCACTTTGTTGTTTAGATTAGGTCACTCAAATAACACAACTGAAATTTACATTAGAGGAAAGGATTTTCGTGGAAGACTTATCTGAAAAAGAGGAATTTCGGAAAGATAAAAAAAATCCTACTATTACCGTCACACATAGTAACAAATAAGAAATACCTTCGAAATTCCTGATACTAAGGCGAAACACAGTTTAGGCTCGCACTGTCTGTACCGACGTATTGAGAACTAACTAAATTAGTTGTACAATTCTGTCTCACTCAAAATAGGATTTTCAAATTAAAAGTTGAGTAACTGTATTAGGTGTAGTAAAACTGTCGAAAGCATAGTTTGTACAGTTTATTTTTACAATATGATAAAAAATAAAATTCAATGTAACAGTTGTATGACCACGCTTTTGTGAAATCTATGAACACCACATAGAACTTCTCCCTTTCGTCCAAGGCATCCCATATGTTCTTTAGTAGTGCTTCTATTGCTGTTAATGTTGATTTCCCTTTTCTGAAGCCTAGTTGGTTTTCGGGTAGCTGTTCTTCTATTATTTCAGTTATGTTGTTTGTTATTATTCTTGTAAATATTTTGAAGGGGGTGTTTTCTAGCGCTATTCCTCTGTATTTACCTGGGTCATTGTGGTCTCCTGACCCTTTGAACATTACTTTTATTGTCGATTGTCTTCATTGTTCAGGTAAGGATGCTGTTTCTAGACATTTGTTGTAAAGTTTTGTCCATACTGGTGTCATTATTTGGGCTGTGTCTTTGATGTACTCATTGTAGAGCCTGTCTGGGCCTGCGGCTTTTTTATTTTTGGTGTTAAATATTGCATTTGGGACCTCTTCTATTTTTAATGGTGTCCATGCTTCCGTGTCTTGCTGGGTTTCCTTGGGATTATGATCTGGTTTATTTGTTATCATTTTCTTGTTTATTATGTTACAGAAATGTCTCCCATTGTTCCATGGATATGTATTGGGTTGGGGTTTGTTTCCTTGGTCTCAGTGCGATGTATGGGTCTGTCTTTGCTTCTTCCGCGATTCTTCTACCTTCAGCTTCCCAATAGTGGCTTTTCTTCTCCTTGATTAGCTTCTTGTATTGTTTTCGTTTATGAGAGTATGTTCTGAAGATTGTCTCGCCTGCGTTTGTGTTTAGGTGCTGTAATGTTTCCAATAGGCCCTTCCGTAAAAAAAGCACTCCTTATCGAACCATTTTTCAGCCCTTCTGTTTTTCTTTGGTTCCGCAGTCTGTCTTGGCATGTCTTCTATGGCTTGTGTTGCTTTTTCCAAAAAAATTTGCGAAACGTAAACCTTCTGACGATTACTCCTTCTGGCCAGAAATCCTTCTGTTTTAGTCTCTTCTAGCTTATGGAATGGGATGCCTACTTTGAATGACTTGGTGTCGTATTTGGTTGTCAATTCTTCGCAGGTAACGTTGTCCTTAATTTCTCTCTTCTCCAGGAATCTCTTTATTGTCTCTGGTCTCAGCCTCCCTACATACAGCCAGGCCCTTTTCTCTGCTGCTCGAAGATCTTCGATTCTTGATCTTGTTCCTGCCCCTACTTTTTGTTGTCTGCCTGATCTGTACGTTACTGTTGTCCATTGTTGTTCCTCCTCCGTGTTTTTGTCATCTTCGCCGTCCTCTTCTTGAGTCTCCTCCGTGATTTTGAATTTTCGGTCTGTTTGTTTGCTCCTGCTGGCCCTTCTTGATCCGCGTCCTGGTGTTTCTTCCCCGTTTTTTTTTTTTCCCTTTAGGACTTCTATTTCTTGGTTTATCATGTTTTTTAAATTTCGTGTTATGGTGTCCATCATATTATTGATGTTTCGCATGATGTTTTCTGTTACTTTTCCTTCTAATGTTTGTAGGAAGTTTGTTTGTTCCATCTTGCTAGTTTCTTCGCGGTGCGCTCTCTGGACGTGGTCTTGGCCGTTCGAGTTACTGCGGCAGACTCCTCTTTGCATTTCTTGCGTGCTGTCAACAGATGGCACCACCTGTCTCGTGTCGATGTTGGCGTCTCCCTCTTTTGCCGTGTCGATGTGAAGCGCCTTAACCTCTACCGTTGTATTTACATTGTCAGTTCCCTCTTCATTTTCTAATTTCTCTTTTTTCTTCCAGTGACTTAATATATATCTTTATTGTACTCACTGAGTTCAGGATGTCTTGTTTGATGTCCTTTTTTAGGTATCCACCTGTTTGTGCTATGTTTATGAGTTTTGTACATAGACGTACTCAATAACAGCTAGACCGCTCACAGGCGCTAGTGTTATGCTCCCAAATTGAACAGCCGACGAGCGGCCATTTGTTTGGTTGGGCTGAATAAGTATGTTTCGTTCGTGTGCTGTTTTTAATTGCAGCAATACATGGATGTAACGATAAAGAAGGAAGGAATGTTACATTTTACTGATTAGTTAATCTTCATATTTACGACGATTTTTGCTCCGTATTATATTACAGAAGACGAACTATTGTAGTTCTACGACTGTATTACTGTATGCTTCAGGTTTCCTCTGAGTACAGATTTCCTTAACAGTATGTGGATAGGTGTAATCCGCAGACAGAATTTCTACCCTACAACGAATCATTCAATATGTTCAACTCATTTCGAACTAGTTTCAAACTAAGTTATTACGATATAAATTGTTATTGTCCTTCATCCACTTCATATCCGTCATTTTCTTCAAACAGATAATTATTCGCCGAATTTAAAGATACAGAAACTGTAAATATTATAAAAAGTTAATTTTTAATATGACTGATTGAAAGTAATTCTTGTCTTAGTTTCTTATCTTACTTGGTACTGTTGCTGCTGCTGCTACTGCTACTACTACTACTACTAATAATAATAGTAGAAATAATAATAATAATAATAATAATAATAATAATAATAATAATAATAATAATGTTTTTGGATTTCATACAGCAGTTTAACCTACAGATTAAACAGTAGACATTAATTCTTTTATTAAGCGTGGTTATGAATATTCATATACAGAGTTCCTATGAAAATGATGCAACCCTGACAGTCAGAGTTGCCAGGTATCTCAATTTAGGGGGATTCTCCCAATTTCCTGGTTGAATCCCGATAAAGAGAGTCGGGATTGATACAAAATCCGATTTGAGATATAATAACTTAGAACATAATTTTAACAAATTAGTCCGCATTTCCTATTATCCGATATTTTTATTTATAAATTGACTCAAATGGTAACAATGTAAACATAGAGATAACACACGGAAATTAGTAAGTCTATGAGGTAATCCAGCTCATTGCCGTAAGGCAACTCTAGTCGCAAGATATTAGTTCCCCTAGTTCTACCGCATTGTTGGTTAATCCGTTTCGGTACCTAGTTGCAGCTGTCGCAATTAATAAACATTGTGTATTTTAGGTGCGTTGAATGGCAAAAAAATAGCGTTTTGATATCGAATTTTACACTATCAGATACACATACAATTGCTGCGTTTTATAGTTTAGTGAACTAAATTTAAACATGGATTCATTGTCAGATGTACTGTTGCAGTACCGGACCGAAAAAAGAAAAGTTGCAAAGTTAATTTAGTAGCGAATGGTTAAAACACATTCGTGGTCAATAAAAGAAAAAACGATTAGCCTATAGTATTCACTGTACTGTGTGTTCTTCGTATTTTAATCTTCTCAAGGAGGCGAATATTACATTAAAAGCACGCGAACATTACTTTGCAGAAAACAATAATTATAAATCTTATGATAAAGTGATGACAACTCTAATGTTTTAAGTTAGCTTCTGATATCCCGGTTTCCCTCACAGAAAACCTAGCAACTCTGCTGACAGTAGAGACACGGTATTAAAGGTATCGCAAAGGAATTATTGTTCCTGTAAATAAAAACATATAGTTTCGGATACGCAATACAACGCGTATTCAAATAGCGGTTTCGAAATCCCGCGCGTTTCTTTCCAATCAAATGGCGGCTTTCCGCTGCTTCAATCTGGGAACATATTTCTCACTTTTCCGCTACGGCGTGGTAGGTGCTCGGTTTTGTAGAGCACATTCTGCTGTCTTACATATTGCTTCCGCATCTTACTTATACTTACTTACATTTCGTGTTTATTGATATGCATATTACGAACGGTTATTCTATAAGTTTTATATTTCAGTTGACGTTAAAACATACAAAAAGGAACTGTGATTTCATTTATTTATTATCGTACCCTAGGCGTTTGCGAATTAAGATTTCTGATGAGGGGGGATAGAATCCTAGATAGAGAATACCATACATATTATTATTATTATTATTATTATTATTATTATTATTATTATTATTATTATTATTATTATTAATCCCCCATAAAGCTCACCCTGCAAATAAGAATCACTTGCATTCTTTTGTTTCCCTCCGTCTCAAAGCATATTCATACTTCCATATTTTCAATATAAAGAAGCAGCCTATGTATCTAAACATTAATTTTACATTTTAATGAATTAGTGAATTCTTGTTTAACCTAACTGTTGGTAGTAGAAAACAGTTATACGTGGTACAGTCATTAAGTTCTGACACTGACCCCTGAAGGGTAGGCACCCACAAGAATCTGGATGTCTCAGAAGATGCCGCGTGATACGGCGTACACTTAAACAGATCGACATCCTCCCTCAATATAGTCGCCGTTGGCCGCTATGCACGTCTGCCAACGATGGTGTAGCTGCTGGAAGCACTGCTGAAAGATGTTGGCAGGAAGATGCCGTATGGCTTCTCTTGTGGCAGTCATGACCTTTTCGGCCGCATAAATATTACGCCCACGTAGGATTGATTTCATGAGGGGAAAGAGAAAAAAAACGCATAGTACGAGATCAGGTGAGTACGGAAGGTGTGGCAAAACAGCGACCTGTTGCCTTACAAGTTCCTCTTGGACAAGAATGGAGCGATGTGCAGAGGCGTTGTCGTGTAGCAACAGCCAATTCTTCCTATGCCAAAGCTCAGGACGCTTACGAGGAATTGAATTGCATAAACGGCCAAGAATATCTTTGTAGAGGATCTTGTTTACAGTTGCACCTTGTGGGATGAATTCTATGTGAACAATTCCATTTGA
Source organism: Periplaneta americana (assembly GCF_040183065.1). Lineage (NCBI taxonomy): Eukaryota > Metazoa > Arthropoda > Insecta > Blattodea > Blattidae > Periplaneta > Periplaneta americana. The sequence continues at coordinate 152,404,960 of NC_091131.1, read as the reverse complement.
ATAAAAAAAACTGTTAACGCATCACCTTGCCTTTTGACCTGTCTTGTTGCGGATTTTTCTGTCGTGGAAATAATGGCGTTTCCCAGGTGGCGGATTGTCGCTTCAGTTGTGGTTCGTAAAGGAAACACCATGTTTCGTCTCCAGTTATGATCGGTTATAGCAGTTTCGCCTAATTTCTGACAGAACGTGACGTTTGCCCGTTGCTCAAACTGCAACATACTCGAGTTCCGACGCGCGCATTCAAATCACCGTCACAACAATGACCGTAGTTCTGCTTACACTATATGCACGTAACTGTATGATGCTGGGACGAGAGACTAACTGACAAGGTACCATATCACGGCGCCACCTATCCGTTCTAGTGCACCACACCGCCACTATGCCCTCAGTCTCAGAACTTAATGAATGTACCACGTATGTAACTCTCATATAATGGCTGTTAAGGCACTCGCTTACGTCCGAACTGACTCCGGCACTCGGTCTCAGTGGCCATCATTATGATCGCTGCATCAATAACTATTAAGTTGCTGCAACCCAGTAATGTGTCATTACGCAGTCAGTGTATCGATTTCAAAATTAATTGTGGTCTTCCCAACAACTGGATCCTTAATACATATTTTTATTCCTGCATTAAAATTGTAAACATTTCAAGTTGTGGCAGCAAAGGCACTGGCTGCATCTGTTGTACAGCGGCTACTGAGTGGTCAGAAGTGCAGACAGACGTGCAATCAGATATCGCCAATTCATATTAATGTTACGCAGCTCATGAAGTCAGAATATGTAAGCACCGGAAATTCCATTATGTTAATTGAATATTTTGTCAAGCTACATTTGAGAATCGGACGTGCGTGGGTTCGATTACCGCCTTGGTTGATTGTCTGTTTACTATAAGACGAATATCAAGTAATAAAAAGACGAACCTGAGGCCTCACCTCGCCAAATATCATCTCGCTGCCACCAATTACGTTGAAGTGAAATAAATAATGTTTCAAATCCTCAGCAAAATGTGTCGTTTACTTTCTGTGACAGTTTAGTAGTAACAGATCCTTGAAAGACAATTATTACAAGCAATCATCTGCGTATCGAAGCGCCGCCTGAATGCTCTGTTGTCCAGTCAATTTACCCCAGACACACGTGAATCATAATAATTTGATCAAGAATTAATATATCCTTACTTGAAATTAATACTCAAAATGGCTATCCACTGTGAGACACTTGAGAAGATTTCGTCATGTAAAATCATCAGAGACATTCTTATGAATCTACCACTTTTTACGACTTTAAGTGGAGTTTCTTGCAGTGTAATTATTGACCATTTCACTTCAATTTCAGGCATTTTCTTATGTACAGCATTGCTCACTGCATTGCTAGTGTGGCATATCATTTGTTGTACTAGACTCTCCTTCGTGGATATAGCGCTAAAGGGAACGGACGCCAGAACAAATGCAAACGTTTGACTCGAGTGAACTGATTACAACGTCAAGTACGAGTAGTAAGAGGGTTCTGAACCCGCTTCATTTACTTCGTTCCTGTTTTCTTACTAATTATAATATCAGCGGTGTTTCTGATGCGCTTACGAAATCTCATTACATATTGTGCAGAGATATTGCCCTGCTCTACGGCTAAATGAAGCTGCAGCCCGTAGGCTTTACCGGCAGTGGCTTGAAAGTGGTGTTAGTGGATAGCCATAATGGTAAAAATATTGATATTTATTTATTTACTTATAATAAATTGAAATGAACACACACCGTGCATGGGGTAAGAAACATTACTTGTCTTTACTATAAGCTGCGATGGATTTCTGTCTCTTCTTACACTTGATAATATGATATCTGTCACATAGTTCTGAGCATAAAACACACACACACTTATCATTTGGTTCGTGGTAAGTCTTGTTGCCGCACACCTTGTGGTGGAAGCCATGGGTTGCCAATCTTGTCGTCACGTGTCTCATTTCATGATTAGCTTCCGTCCATGTCCTGTCTTGCATCGCACACGTTGCGTAGAATTCCTCCGGTATGCTGGTTTTCTTCTCGTGCAGATCTTGTAGGAGCCGTTTGTAGGCGTCGTTCGGTGGGAGCATTATTTCGCACCTTAGGTCCTCTATCAAAAATGTCTCTCTGGTTAGTTCGTACACTAGTCTCGATCTTGCGTTCTGTGGTAGTCCTAGAGCTCTCTTCAAATACCTTGCTTTCACCCGCTCTAGTTCTTCCATCTGTTTGTATGTGAGGTATTCTCCCACTGATTCTAGGCCATACGTCAGGACGGGTAATATCTTTATCCGGAACAGGTCCATAGCTGTGCTGATCGATAATTGTGTGATATTCCTAATTTAATTCATGGCTCTTGTGGCCGCCATTACTCTCGATCTTGTGTAGCCTGAAACTTTTCCCAGTCGTCTGAATTGTGATTCCTAGATATTAAAAATTGCTTGTCCTTTTGAGTTGTTTGCCATTGCATTTTACATTTTCTTCTTCGGTGAGTCTTCCTCCTTTCCTGAACACTACCAGTTCCGTCTTCTCTTCGTTTATCTTGATGTCGTTTCGTTCCGCCCATTTGCTTGGCGTGTCTAGTGCTGATTGTATATTGTCTAAGTCTGTCGCTGCGATGGCCATGTCGTCGGCGTAGATGTACGTACTTACTCTTTCCATTCCTTTCGTGACATCATGTGTTAGGACATTAAACAGTATCGGGCTGAGCGGGAGACCGTTCGTCTGCGGTAGCCAGTCGGATGTGCCTACTCCGTCATCTATCTGGATGTAGTTTTCTGCTAAGATATTTGATATCAGGGTTGTCGTACTTGTTTTGCCAATTAGATCCTCCAGTTTGTCTACTAGTATTCTTCTGTTGACCAGGTCAAAGGCTTTTGAGTAGTCAACGAAGACCACATATAGTTTTCCTTTGGGTTTCCCTGTCGCTTGCTTTATTTGGTCTATCAGGTTTTCTACTGCCATGATCGTGATCGTCCCCTCCTGAAGCCGAATTGTTCTTCTGGTAGTATTGGGCCTAGCTTCTCTGCCAGTCTTATGGCTAGGAGTCCTGTTTTTTTTAATTTTTTTAAATGTTTATTAAAACAGATACAGAACAAAGACTTCATAAAATTATTTTAGAGGTAACTTAACCCCAAATATAGATGTCACTCTACAAAACAGTTCTACAAAAAGCTTTATGGTAACAAGCATTCTGAAAATTAAATTTTCGATCTTATATACCTTGTAAAAAATTCTCAACACAGCATTCCAAAGTGAATCCCGAGACATCAGTAATTCAACGTTCTCTCTTCAAACTCAGTTTTACATATCTAATCGTCTTAGAAAGATCAGAAATTTGACACTAAACATAATATCAATAATATCTTATCTTTCTTACAACATTATCTCAAACATTATGTAAACTGAAACAGTTTCACATTATGTGAAACTTACTTCCTACAAGTTCAGAATTATTTTTTACATTCTTAAACTGTGTTGCAAGAGCATTGATACTACATTGCTATCCTAGATGACCAACGCAATCTGATAGTATAATTATTTTGAAACTTATCGTCAATAACATCAGTTAACTTCATGGCTTGAACTTTTCACTCTAATTCATCTTCATAGTCAAAATATACCATATAGTTTCAATAGTTAACAGAATTAAAGTTCTATGCTATTAACTGTAAAATTAAAATTACATAAAATCATACAGTAATTCCTGGCTTATCATTATAGCTACATTACGAGAACCTGTGATGTTGAATGAATAAGTTATAAAATTACATTATTTTTCAAGCTGAGAATAACTGAAATTAAGTTACTCTGTTACCTCAAAATTCCCCGTATTTCACTAATAACAACATATTTAAATACATTTAAATACTGAATATAAGTTGAGCTAAAATGTACACTAAATATTGTTCAGTGTTGGTTTAATATTACCAATGAGCGAGCATGCAATGGTTAGAGAACAATGCAACAAGGGGAACACGTTTGTAATTCCTGAATTAAACTAAATTGAGTGAGCTATTCAGTTGTAATAGTTTGAGTTCTTTTAAAATTTGGGATGATTTGTCGTCCTTCATTTCCAACTTGGCTGCCCCTTCTTTCAACATATGTAGGAATTCTTCCATTTTGTGCAAGGACTTTGTCAACTGGTAGTGCAGGAATCCTGAAGCAAGCCATACCGTTACAAATTTGTTTTGTTTTGTTGGTGGGTCTAATACCAATAATGTTTGGAACCAATCATGTAGTTGCGAATCTGGCCATACTTTTACTAGTAAAGCTGTTGCTCCTTCCCATATGGTTTTCGCAGCACCACAATTTGTGACACGATGTTTCAGTGTGTCTAACCACCCACACTTTTTGCATGCAGGGGAGTCTGTTAAATTATGGCGATGTCTCTTTTCTTCAGTCGTATAATCTGGTTGAGATAGCAATATACTGTTGTCTTCCATGCAGTAGAAATGTTCGCCATATGCAAATTGCGCCATATATTTCCCCATCTTTGGTTTGGCAACTTTTCCACGATACGTGGCGTTTGCACGGCTTTCTTCATGAGGTAAGTGTAGATAGTCTTCGTGTTTTGATTCTTTTCATTCGTGACTCTTGTTGGTGAATATGACTCTATTATTTCTCAAATCATTTTCAGCGAGTGCGGTAAGGTGGTAGTTTTACTGCATAGTAGTGGAATGTGATCTTGCCAGAATTTGTTGTCCATGGGATCGCTTTCATCGTGTTTCGCACGAAGAATATTCCGTGTCAAAAGGGCCTGACTTTTCTCTTTTATTGCCGTCAGCTGTAAACCTCCTTTCGTTATTGGTAGATGCAACTGCGTTTTCGGAAGCTTGTAAAAATATCCTTTCCAGACATAGAAGCTGATTGCTCTGTCTAGCACTGTGGAGTATTTTGACGGAAGAGGCAAAATCTGTGCTAGATACCACAATTTGGACAGGCAAAATACGTTTATGTGCCATATCCTCTCAAGGAGATTGAGGTTTCTATGTATATGCTGAAACATTGTTGCTCGAGTTCTTGCAGACGTAATGGACCAATTGATGTCAACCATTTCTTTGAAGGATGCACATACTGTTAATCCTAAAATCTTTGCTTTTCTTTTTATAGGGAGTGTGTGTAACAGACTAATTGCCTAATGGTTTAATGATGACTTTGTACATATATTTGTGCACAGGATGCATTACTATATGTTTGTAGAATCTGTGGTAATTTTGTACATTCTTCTTCATCTAGGAGTAGGATTACAACATCGTCTGCATAAGCCCGGATCGTGAACATGTTGCACGTGGCTCGTCCAGCTTGTAAGATGTTATGTGACATTCGAATAAGTGGTTCTATACCAATAGCGAATAGGCACATTGACAGAGGGCATCCTTGTCGTACCGATGATGCAATTGGAATACGTTTCGTAAAGAAACCGTTCACTTGAATTTTGGAGTATGCACTATCATACAAGTTCCTTATAATATTGACAAATTTTACTGGTATTCAGAAGTGTTTCATAACTCTTTGTAGATAGAGATGGTTCATTCTATCAAAGGCCTTATTAAAATCTATTGATTACAGTGTTGCTTTTTCATCCGGGAATTCTTCATAATATAAAATTGAATCACGAATGGTGGCAAGGTTGTGAATTATTGATTTGTCCGGTACACTGCAAGTTCGTCCTATTTCAATAATATCCCGAAAAGTTGTTTTTACTCTGCACGCTAGTACCTTCATAAATAACTTATAATCTGTGTTCAAGAGTGTAATTGGACTATATTCCGACACCGTACGTGGATTTGTAACCTTCGGGAGAAGTAATACAATCCCATCACTGAACCCCTCGACTACAATCCCTCTATCAAAAATGTAATTGAAAAAGTCCACTAATGTGTCTTTAATTAAATTCCAGTGTATTTTGTACAATTGATATGTAAGTCCATCAGGTCCAGGGGCAGAATTCTTGGGTGCAGTTTCTATTGCCCTAAGAATTTCTTCTTCTGTAATTGGTAACTGAAGATCTTGTTGCTGCTGCAGATTCAAGTGTCTATTCACGTGCTTAAGTAAAGTGTCTGTTTCCGTTGCATGTGTGGGAGATGCAGAATAAAGGGCTCTGAAGAAGGTTTCAATTTCTTTAATACAATCTGAGTTAGATGTTAATTGTGTTCCTTCCGTTGTTTGGAGGTGGGATATATATTTATTCCTAGCGTTACGTTTTTCCTTTGCAAGATGGTATAGGGCACATCTTTCATCTTCGCTTACTGTTGGCGTTCTCGCACGCATCTTTACACCGTCCATGAATTTTTGTTGAAGAACACAAATAGTCGATTTGATGTTCAGATTTTCTTGCCACTTATCACCACCCGCCTGTTGTGCCGCATACAATTCATTTAACAGCTAATAATAAAAATTCAGAGTTTCTCTATTTGCTTCGGCTCGAATGATACCTGCTTGTTGAAAATAAGTTTTTATTCCCGGTTTTATAATGTTTACCCACTTTTGCATGATGTTGAGTTTGGACTTGTTAGCTCTGATTTTCAAACTGTTGAGAAAATTGTTCACTAATTTCAGGAATGTGTAGTAAAGCGTTGTTCAGTTTCCAAGAGCCCTTACCATATATGGGAAGAGTAATATCAGTCTGAAGTGAGAGGAAGACACAGTCATGGTCAGAAAATGGCGTTAGAAAAACTTGTGTACGGTAAATATATTTACTGTGTGTTCGAGTGATACAGAAACGATCTAATCGAGATGCTCTATTTTGTCGGCGAAACGTATATTCGACTCTATTACCATGGAGAAGCTCCCACGTATCTACTAAATGTAAGTCTTGTGTTAGATTTGCTAAACCGGAGATGGATTATACTGCCCCGTTTGATCTTTCGCGTGAAGCACGCAGTTCCAGTCCCCACCTATCAATAGACAGTCATAGCTGTGACGAAGGAAGGAAGGGAGTTCCTTACTTAGAAAACTTTCTCTCTGTTGGCGATGATTAGTTCCAGAAGGGAGATATATATTTAGTATCTGAATGTTATTAATCTTCATGGATATCACTCGTCCGCTTGAATGTTTTTCGATAGCATCAACCGTAAGTCCACAACGATAAATAACTGCCGTACCACGATTTTCATCACCAGTGTTAACAACATAATCGTACTGCGGTCCTATGAAATCAAAGTTTTCGTTATTCACTTCCTGCAACAATAGAATATCTATGCTATTTTGTCTTATGAATGCATTGAGTAACGACTGTTTATTTTTACTTTGTAAACAATTTATGTTTAATGTTACATATTTCGTAGTAGCACCATATATTGAATTAAATAAAGTAGTACAAGTACTGACTTGCAGTACGATATGGATATCCCCGCCTGCATATTCTACATCCCAAAATTATTTATGGCTAACCGTCATTAAGGGATTCTCCAGCCCTAACGTTTTTATCCTCCTTCGGAAGAGATTTTCCATCAGGACCGTCCTTCTTACTGCCGTCTTTGGTGCGACCGTAGATTGCGTAGGGGTGAGGTCGTGGACTGTTCTTGACCTTATTGCTAGGATACGTGGTTGATGTGTTCTTTTCGCTGGCGCTGCTGCCAGGCGCCGCCCCGTCTTCGCGACTTCTCAGACGTGAGTCCCGTGTAAACTCATTTTGCGCCATAGGTTTAAGTTTCTTAGATGGTGTTTCGGTAGTTTCGGTAGGTTGCCCTATTTTGTTTTCTTCCAGATCGAGGGTGGATTCCCCAAGATGCAGAAGTGTTTTTATTCCAGATGAAATGTTCGTTATTTCCACGTCATCGGAGATAACTGCAAGTTGTTCCATATCCTGTGCACGATCAGCTGCATCATTTGCTGTATACTCTGTGGTGTCCATGATAGTTTGTTCATCTTCGGTAGTCACTGTTTTTGTTGCCTCAGTCTCTGATGCGGTGTCAGTTTCCTCTTCTACAGGTGCGTCACGTTCCGTGGGCCGTTCCGTCGTTTGCTCCTCGCATTGCTGAACGACTGTTCCCGAAACAATGTCACTTAATAACAGTTGTCTTGGTTTAACATTAACATTAAAGGTAGTTTTCCTCTGAGGGCAGTCTTCTTTTTTATGATTGGGCTCATGGCACACATAGCACAAAATTGGTTGTCCTACATATGTGATGTGTGCGTTATATCCAGCAATGGCTATCGATCCTGGAATATGCTTCTTGATTTCCATTTTTACCGCACGAACGCCATTGTTAACTGGGAAAGGATAAGCTGTGCTCCACTGTTCTTGTCGCACTGAATGAACTACACCATACGTGTTTAACGATGTTTGAATTAATGAACTCGGCACCTCCGGGGGTAAATTAAACACTCGGACAGTTACGGCTGGAACATCTGCCTTGCTTACTTTCACTTGCGTTTGTTCACCATTATTATATTTGAAATCCGTTGTACCTTCATGTTTGTGTATCAGTTTTTCATATATCGTGGGCGATATCACTTTTATATATAATGATTTTTCTTGTGTATTTAATTGCAGCATTTCTACCTGTTCGGTGGTTAAGTTGAGAGTTTGTTGTGTCCAAAGATGTACATCCATTGCCATAGGACGAGTAGCACCACTGTCAAATTGTACTTTAATTGTATTTAGACGTCGAATTGAGACATATTTGGTTTTCCTGTTGTCACTTTTCTTTACTACTACTACTGTTTCTTTGCTCTTCCTCCAGATGTTGCTTTTTCTTCGTCCTTGTGAGGTCTTTGTATATCCTCCTCTCTCGTTGGTAGTTTTCGGTGATTGCGCTTGGTATTTGTCTTCTAGTTTTATGTAGTGTTTCCAGAGTCCGTTTTCTTTGCTCGTAGCATTCTCTGTCGAACCATGGTCTCGCTCTTCTGTTTGCGTCTTGTGTGGTGGCCCCACTTATTATACTTGTTGTCAGCCATTGCGCCGCCTCGTCAACATTTCCTGTTCTTATTGTTCTTTCAACATGGTCCATTTCTGTCATTTTCCCCTTGATTATTTCCATGTCCAATGTCTTACTGAGCGTTGTTTTTCGCCTTTCTTCTGTTTTGTTGGGTTTATCGATATCTATGTTTATCTCCACTGGGATGTGCTTGTGTATGAGTGCTTCTTCTTTTTTTCAATGTAGTGGCAGCATGATTTGTGCTGAGACCTTTCGTGATTATGTCTATCGTACTGGATCCATTGTTACCTACGTATGTCCAGTCTTGGTGTCTGTTGCGTACTGTGAATCCCTCGTTTATCAGGTACGCCAATACTTCTTTGCATTTTCTGTCTTGTCTCTTTATCGCGGAGTTCAGGTCCCCCGCAATGATTATCTTGTCCTTGTTTCCGCTGCGGTCAAGTGCCATCCCTAGTTTGCCTATTATGTCTGTTACAGGATGGTCTGCGTTGAAATATGCTGCTACTACAACTCCAATCTTCGTCCTGACTACTAGCATGTTCTCTTCTCTTAGTAGTAGTTTCATGGGGGCCAGCTGTGGTTTAATAATGCACAATATTTACTTATTTATTTACTTAACTATTTATTTAGCTGTTGATATAAATGTTGATTTAACTGTTGAGTTAACCGTTTATTTAACCTCTCATTTAACTATTTATTGACTTAACTATTTATTTATTTATTTATTCAACTATTTATTTAACTATTTATTTAACTATAGATTTAAATATTTATTTAACAATTTATTTAACTATATATTTAACTCTTGATATAACTATTTACTTAACTGTTGATTTAACTTTTTATTTAACTACTTATTTATTTTTTATTTAACTCTTTATTTAGGTATTTATCTAAATATTTATTTAACTATTTACTTAACTACTTATTTAACTATTGATTTAAGTATTGATTTAACTGTTGATTGAACTATTGATTTAACTGTTCATTTAACTGTTTATTTAACTGCTAATTTAACTGCTTATTTAACTGTTTATTTCACTGCTTATTTAACAGCCTATTTAACTGCTTTTTAAACTACTTATTTAACTATTTATTTATTTATATACTTATTTATTTATTTAACTGTTTATTTAAATGTTGATATAACTGTTGACTTAACTGTTGACTTAAATGTTGATTCAACTGTTGATTTAACCGTTTATTAACCGCTTATTTAAACGCTTATTTAACTATTTATTTATTTCATTATTTATTTATTTACTTATTCATTTATGTAATTGCTTATTTAACTGTTGATTTAACCGCTTATTTAACTATTTACTTAAATATTTATTTACCTATTTATTTACTTAACTATTTATTTATTTAACTATTTATTTATTTCAATATTTATTTATTTAACTATTTATTTATTTATTTATCTATTTATTTAAATATTTATTTAAATATTGATTGAACTATTGATTTAAATATTTATTTTAATATTAATTTAAATATTTATTTATGTGCTTAATTAATTGCATATTTAACTACTTATTTCACTGCTTATTTAACTACTTATTTAACTATTTACTCAACTATTTATTTACTTACTTATTTCCTTATTTATTTAAATATTTATTTAACTCTTTATTTAACTCTGCATTTAACCGTTGATTTAACCGCTGATTAAACCGTTTATTTAACCGCTTATTTAAACGCTTATTTAACTATTTACTTGCTTAACCATTTATTTATTTAACTATTTATATATTTAACTATTTATTTATTTATTTATTTAACTATTCATTTATTAAACTATTGGCTTAACTATTGATTCAATTATTATTAAATTATTGATTTAATTATTGATTGAACTATTGATTTAACTATTTATTTAAATATTTATTTATCTATTTATTTCATTATTTATTTATTTTTTATTTAACAATTTATTTAACTACTTATTTAACTGCTTATTTAACTGTTATTTATCTATTTATGTAACTGTTTATTTAACCGTTCATTTGACCGTTTATTTAACCACTTGCTTATTTAACTATTTATTTATTTAAATACTTATTTAACTATTTATTTATTTAACTATACACTTAGCTCTTGATTTAACTCTTTATTTAACTAATTATTTAATTTTTTATTTAACCTTTTATGTAACTATTGATTTTACTAATGATTTAAATTTTTATTTAACTATTTATTTATTTTTTTTATTTAACTACTTATTTAACTATTGATTTAAATATTTATTTAACTATTGATTAAACTGTTGATTAAACTGCTTATTTAAGTGATTATTTAACAGCTTATTTAACTACTTATTTAACTATTTATTTAACTAATTATTTATTTACTTAAACGATTATTTAACTACTTATTTAACTGTTGATTTAACCGTTTATTTAACCGCTTACTTATTAAACAATTAAGTTATTTAACTATTTATTTAACTATTTATTTGACTATTTATTTAACTATTTATTTAAATATTGATTTAACTATTTATTTAGCAATTGATTTAACTATTTATTTTCCTTTTAAGTTTTCATTTAACTATTGATTTAAGTTTTGATTTAACTGTTGATTTAACTGCTTATTTAACCGCTTTTTTTAAAGCATATGTAACTGCTTATTTATTTAACTATATATTTATTTAACCATTTATTTAACTGTTGACTTAACTATTGATTTAATTATTTATTTAACTGTACATTTAAATTTTTATTTAAATATTTATTTAACTATTTATATACCTACTGATTTAGCTATTGATTAAACTATCGATTAAAATTTTTATTTAACTAATTTTTTTTAAATATTTAATAATTTTTTAATTAACTACATATTTAAGTATTGATTTAACTATTGTTATAACTGTTGATATAAGTGTTGATTTAACTGCTTATTTAACTGCGTATTTAACTGCTTATTTAACTACTATTTAACTACTTATTTAACAACTTATTTAACTATGTATTTAACTTTTTAACTATTTATTTATATATTTATTTACTTATTTATTTATTTACCTGTTTATTTAACTGTTTAATTAACTGTTTATTTAACCGTTAATTTAACAGTTTATTTAACCATTGTTTTAACCGTTGATTTAACCGCTTATTTAACCACTTATTTATTTAACTATTTATTTTCTAATTATTAATTTATTTAATTATTTATTTAACTCTTTATTTATTAAACTATTTTTTTTTCTGTTTAACTATTTATTTAACTACTTATATAACTATTGATTTAACTGTTGATTGAACTGCTTACTACCTGCTTATTTAACTGCTTATTTAATTACTTATTTAACTATTTATTTATTTACTTATTTAATTGTTTGTTTAACTTTTTATTTAATCGTATATTTAACCGTTTAATTAACAGTTGCTTTAACCATTTATTTAACCGCTTATTTGACTGCTTATTTATTAATTATTTATTCATTTAATTATTAATTTATTTAACTAATTATTTATGTAACTATTTATTTTTTAATTAAGTATTTGCTTAACTATTTCTTTAACTGTTGATTTAAATATTGAATTAACTATTGATTTAAATATTGATTGAATTATTGATTGCACTATTGATTTAACTGTTGATTTAACTATTGATTTAACTTTTTATTTAACCATTTACTTATTTTTATATTTGACTATTTATTTGAATAATAATTTCAGTATTGATTTAACTGCTGATTTAACTGCTGATTTAACTTCTTATTTAACTACTTATTTAAATAGTGATTAAAAACTGATTTAAATATTGATTTAACTATTTATTTAAATATTTATTTAACTATTTATTTAACTACTTATTTAAGTGTTGATTTAACTGTGTATTTAACAGCTTATTTAACTAATTAATTAGAAATTTAATTATTTATTTACTTGTTTATTTAACCGTTTATTTAATGGTTTATTTAACCGTTAATTTAACAGTATATTTCACCGTTCATTAAACCGTTTATTTAACCGCTTATTAAACCGATAATTTAACTATTTATTTATTTAACTATTTATTTATTTAACTATTTATTTAACTATTGATTAAATATTTATTTATCTATCTATTTAACTATTTATTTACATTTTATTTTACATTTTTTTTAAATTTTTACTTAACTATTTATTTATTTTTTATTTAACTATTTATTTAACTACTCATTTAACTATTGATTTAATTATTGATTAAACTGTTGATTACATTATTGATTTAACTGCTTATTTAACTGCTTATTTAACTGCATATTTACATACTTATTTAATTATTTATTTAACTATTTATTTAAATATTTATTTATTTACTTATTTATTTAACTGTTTATTTAACCGTTGATTTAACCGCTTATTACCCGCTTATTTAACTATTTATTTATTTAACTATTTATTTATATAAATATTTATTTGTTTAACTATTAACTTATTCAAGAATTTATTTAACTATTTATTTATTTAACTATTTATTTATTTAACTATTTGTTTAACTGTTGATTTAATTATTTATTTAAGTTTTTATTTAACTTTTCATTTAACCATTGGGTTAACTATTGATATAATTTTTGATATAACTGTTGATTTAACTGCTTATTTAACCGCTTATTTAAACGCATATGTAACCTCTTATTTATTTAACTATTTATGTATTTAACTATTGATTTAACTATTTATTTAACTGTTCATTAAAATTTTTATTTAGATATTTATTTAACTATTTACTTAACTACTTATTTAACTAATGATTTAAGTATTGATTTAACTGTTAATTGAACTATTGATTTAACTGTTGATTTAACTGTTTATTTTAGTGCTCATTCAAATGCTAATTTAACTGCTTATTTAACTATTTATTTCACTGCTTATTTAACAGCCTATTTAACTGCTTATTTAACCGCTTATATAACTGGTTTTTTGACTACTTATTTAACTATTTATTTATTTACATATATATATTTATTTAACTGTTGACTTAAATGTTGATTCAACTGTTGATTTAACCGTTTATTTAACCGCTTATTTAAACGCTTATTTCACTATTTATTTATTTACTTATTCATTTATATAATTGTTTATTTAACTGTTGATTTAACCGCTTATTTAACCGCATATTTAACCGCTTATTTAACTATTTACTTAAATATTTATTTACCTATTTATTTACTTAACTAATTATTTACTTAACTATATATTTATTTCAATATTTATTTATTTAACTATTTATTTATTTAACTATTTATTTATTTATCTATTTATTTAAATATTGATTTAAATATTGAATTAAATATTTATTTTACTATTGAATTAAATATTTATTTATGTGCTTAATTAACTGAATATTTATCTACTTATTTCACTGCTTATTTAACTACTTATTTAACTATTTACTCAACTATTTATTTACTTACTTATTTCCTTATTTATTTAAATATTTATTTAAATCTTTATTTAACTCTTTATTTAACTCTGTATTTAACCGTTGATTTAACCGCTGATTAAACCGTTTATTTAACCGCTTATTTAAACGCTTATTTAAATGTTTATTTATTTAACCATTTATTTATTTAACTATTTATATATTTAACTATTTATTTATTTAAGTATTCATTTATTAAACTATTGACTGAATTATTTATTCAATTATTATTGAACTATTGATTTAATTATTGATTTAACTATTGATTTAACTATTTATTTAAATATTTACTTATCTATTTATTTCATTATTAATTTTTTTTATTTAACTATTTATTTAGCTACTTATTTATCTGTTTATTTAACTGTTATTTATTTATTTAATTGTTTATTTAACCGTTTATTTGACCTTTAATTTAACCACTTATTTATTTAACCACTTGTTTATTTAACTATTTATTTATTTAACTATTTATTTAACTCTTTATTTATTTAACTATATACTTAGCTCTTGATTTAACTCTTTATTTAACTGTTTATTTAATTGTTTATTTATCTTTTTATTTCACTATTGATTTTACTAATGATTTAACCTTTTATTTAACTATTTATTTTTTTTTATTTAACTACTTATTTAACTATTGATTTAAAGATTGATTTAACTATTGATTAAACTGTTGGTTAAACTGCTTATTTAAGTGATTATTTAACAGCTTATTTAACTACTTATTTAACTATTTATTTAACTAATTATTTATTTTCTTAAACGATTATTTAACTATTTATTTAACTGTTGATTTAACCGTTTATTTAACCGCTTACTTATTTAACAATTAATTTATTTAACTATTTATTTAACTATTTATTTAACTATTGATTTAAATATTGATTGAACTATTTATTTAACTGTTTATTTAGCAATTGATTTAACTATTTATTTTCTTTTTATTTACGTTTTCATTTAACTATTGATTTAAATATTGATTTTAGTTTTGATTTAACTGTTGATTTAACTGCTTATTATACCGCTTATTTTAAAGCATATGTAACCGCTTATTTATTTAACTATTTATTTATTTAACCATTTATTTAACTATTGACTTAACTATTGATTAAATTATTTATTTAACTGTACATTTAAATTTTTATTTAAATATTTATTTAACTATTTATTTACCTACTGATTTAGCTATTGATTAAACTATCGATTTAAATTTTTATTTAACTAATTTTTTTTAATATTTAATAATTTTCTAATTAACTACATATTTAAGTATTGATTTAACTATTGTTATAACTGTTGATATAACTGTTGATTTAACTGCTTATTTAACTGCTTATTTTACTGCTTATTTAACTACTATTTAACTACTTATTTAACAACTTATTTAACTATGTATTTAACTGTTTAACTATTTATTTATATATTTATGTACCTATTTATTTATTTACGTGTTTAATTAACTTTTTATTTAACCGTTAATTTAACAGTTTATTTAACCATTGTTTTAACCGTTGATTTAACCGCTTATTTAACCACTTATTTATTTAACTATTTATTTTCTAATTATTAATTTATTTAATGATTTATTTAACTCTTTATTTATTAAACTATTATTTTATTTTCTGTTTAACTATTTATTTAACTACTTATATAACTATTGATTTAACTGTTGATTGAACTGCTTACTACCTGCTTATTTAACTGCTTATTTAATTACTTATTTAACTATTTATTTAACTATTTATTTATTTACTTATTTATTAGTTATTTAATTGTGTGTTTAACTTTTTATTTAACCATATATTTAACCGTTTAATTAACAGTTGATTTAACCCTTTATTTAACCGCTTATTTGACTGCTTATTTATTAATTATTTATTCATTTAACTATTAATTTATTTAACTCATTATTTATGTAACTATTCATTTTGTAATTATGTATTTGTTTAACTATTTCTTTAACTGTTGATTTAAATATTGATTTAACTTTTGATTTAAATATTGATTGAATTATTGATTGCACTATTGATTTAACTGTTGATTTAACTATTGATTTAACTTTTTATTTAACTATTTATTTAACTGTTTACTTATTTTTATATTTGACTATTTATTTAAATAATAATTTCAGTATTGATTTAACTGCAGATTTAACTGCTGATTTAACTTCTTATTTAACTACTTATTTAACTACTTATTTAACTACTTATTTAAATAGTGATTAAAAACTGATTTAAATATTGATTTAACTATTTATTTAGCAATTGATTTAACTATTTATTTTCTTTTTATTTAAGTTTTCATTTAACTATTGATTTAAATATTGATTTTAGTTTTGATTTAACTGTTGATTTAACTGCTTATTATACCGCTTATTTTAAAGCATATGTAACCGCTTATTTATTTAACTATTTATTTATTTAACCATTTATTTAACTATTGACTTAACTATTGATTAAATTATTTATTTAACTGTACATTTAAATTTTTATTTAAATATTTATTTAACTATTTATTTACCTACTGATTTAGCTATTGATTAAACTATCGATTTAAATTTTTATTTAACTAATTTTTTTTAATATTTAATAATTTTCTAATTAACTACATATTTAAGTATTGATTTAACTATTGTTATAACTGTTGATATAACTGTTGATTTAACTGCTTATTTAACTGCTTATTTTACTGCTTATTTAACTACTATTTAACTACTTATTTAACAACTTATTTAACTATGTATTTAACTGTTTAACTATTTATTTATATATTTATGTACCTATTTATTTATTTACGTGTTTAATTAACTTTTTATTTAACCGTTAATTTAACAGTTTATTTAACCATTGTTTTAACCGTTGATTTAACCGCTTATTTAACCACTTATTTATTTAACTATTTATTTTCTAATTATTAATTTATTTAATGATTTATTTAACTCTTTATTTATTAAACTATTATTTTATTTTCTGTTTAACTATTTATTTAACTACTTATATAACTATTGATTTAACTGTTGATTGAACTGCTTACTACCTGCTTATTTAACTGCTTATTTAATTACTTATTTAACTATTTATTTAACTATTTATTTATTTACTTATTTATTAGTTATTTAATTGTGTGTTTAACTTTTTATTTAACCATATATTTAACCGTTTAATTAATAGTTGATTTAACCCTTTATTTAACCGCTTATTTGACTGCTTATTTATTAATTATTTATTCATTTAACTATTAATTTATTTAACTCATTATTTATGTAACTATTTATTTTGTAATTATGTATTTGTTTAACTATTTCTTTAACTGTTGATTTAAATATGGATTTAACTTTTGATTTAAATATTGATTGAATTATTGATTGCACTATTGATTTAACTGTTGATTTAACTGTTGATTTAACTTTTTATTTAACTATTTATTTAACTATTTACTTATTTTTATATTTGACTATTTATTTAAATAATAATTTCAGTATTGATTTAACTGCTGATTTAAATGCTGATTTATCTTCTTATTTAACTACTTATTTAAATAGTGATTAAAAACTGATTTAAATATTGATTTAACTATTAATTTAAATTTTTATTTAACTATTTAAATATTTTTTTATTTAACTATTTATTTAACTACTTATTTAACTTTTGATTTAACTGTGTATATAAGGGCTTATTTAACTAATTAATTAGAAATTTAATTATTTATTTACTTATTAATTTAACCGTTTATTTAATCGTTTATTTAACCGTTAATTTAACAGAATATATCACCGTTCATTAAACCGTTTATTTAACAGCTTATTTAACCGATAATTTAACTATTTATTTAACAATTGAGTAAATATTTATTTATCTATCTATTTAACTACTTATTTACATTATATTTTACATTTTTTTTAATTGTTACTTAACTATTTATTTATTTTTTATTTAACTATTTATTTAACTACTCATTTAACTATTGATTTAATTATTGATTAAACTGTTGATTACATTATCGATTTAACTGCTTATTTAACTGCATATTTACCTACTTATTTAATTATTTATTTAACTTTTTTATTTAAATATTTATTTAATTACTTATTTATTTAACTGTTTATTTTAACGTTGATTTAACAGCTTATTACCCGCCTATTTACCTATTTATTTATTTAAGTATTTATTTATATAACTATTTATTTGTTTAACTATTAACTTATTCAACAATTTATTTAACTATTTATTTATTTAACTATATGTTTAACTATTGATTTAATTATTTATTTAAGTTTTTATTTAACTTTTCATTTAACCATTGGTTTAACTATTGAAATAATTTTTTATGTAACTGTTGATTTAACTGCTTATTTAACCGCTTTTTTAAACGCATATGTACCCGCTTATTTATTTAACTATTTATTTATTTAACTATTGATTTAACTATTTATTTAACTGTATATTTAAATTTTTATTTAAATTTTTATTTAACTATTTATTTAACTAGGTATTTAATTATTGATGTAACTGTTGATTTAACTGGTCACTAACTGCTAGTTAACTACTTATTTAACTGCTTATATGAGTACATATTTAAATATTTATTTAACTAATTATTTATTTATTTATATACTTAACTGATTATTTAATCGTTTATTTAACCGTTTATTTAACCGCTTATTAATTTAACTATTCATTTATTTAATTATTTCTTTATTTATCTATTTACTTATTTAACTATTTATTTAATTATTTATTTGTTAACTATTTATTTATTTAACCATTTATTTATTAATTACTTATTTAAATAATTATTTAACTATTTAATTAACTATTGATTTAACTATTGATTAAATTATAGATTTAAATTTTTATTTAACTAATTTATTTAAATACGTATTTATTTTTTTATTTAAATATTTATTTCGATATTTATTTCACTACTTATTTAACTGCTTATTTAACTACTTATTTAACTACTTATTTAGCTGCTTATTTAACTACTTATTTAACTGCTTATTTAACTACTTATTTAACTGCTTATTTAACAACTTATTTAAATACTTATTTAACAATTTATTTAACTACTTATTTAACTATTTATTTAACTATTTATTTATATATTTATTTATTTAACCCTTTATTTAACTGTTCACTTAACCGTTGATTTAACTGTTTATTTAACCGATTATTTAACCGTTGATTTAATCGTTGGTTTAACCGATCATTTAACCGTTTATTTAACCGCTTATTTATTCAACTATTTATTTATTTAACTATTTAATTATTTGTTTATTGAACCACTTATTTAACTACTTATTTAACTATTTATTTAACTATTTATTTAACTATTTGATTAACTATTGATTTAACTATTGATTTAAATATTGATTTAACTATTTATTTAACTATTTATATAATTACTTATTTAACCAATGATTTAACTGTTGATTTAACTATTGATTTAATTGTTGATTGAACTGCTTATTTAACTCATTATTAGCTGCTTATTTAACTATTTACTTAACGGTTTATTTAATTTTTTATTTAACCGTTGATATAAACGTTTATTTAACCGTTGAGATAACAGTTGATTTAACCGTTAATTTATCCGCTTATTTATTTAACTATTAATTTATTTAACGATTTATTTTGCTATTTATTTATTTAACTATTTATTAACTACTGATTTAGCAATTTATTTTTTATTTAACTATTTATTTAACTACTTATTTAGTTATTGATTTAATTGTTGATTTAACTGTTGATGGAACTGCTTATTTAACTGGTTATGTAACTGCTTATTTAACTATTTATTTGTTTACATATTATTTACTAATTTATTTACTTATTAACTTGTTTATTTAACTTTTTTTTAAACCGTATATTTAACAGTTTAATTAATAGATGATTTAATCTTTGATTTAACCCTTTATTTAAATGTTATTTAACCGCTTATTTATTAACTATTTATTTATTTTAACTATTCATTTATTTAACTATTAATTTATTTAACTATTTATTTATGTAACTGTTTATATATTTCCTTATTTATTTATTTATTTAACTATTTGATTAACTATTTATTTTAACTATTTATTTAACTGTTGATTTAACTATGGATTTAACTATAGATTGAACTATTGATCTAAATATTGATTTAACTATTAATTTAAATATTGATTGCACTATTGATTTAACTATTCATTTAGGTATTTATTTAACAATTTATTTAACTTTTTATTAAAATTGTATTTAACTATTTATTTATGTATTGATTTAATTTTTATGTAACTATTTATTTAACGAATTATTTATTTTTGTATTTGACTATTTATTTAACTACTTATTTCGCTATTGATTTAACTGCTGATTTAACTGCTTATTTAACTACTTATTTAAATAGTGATGTAACTATTGGTTTAACTATTGATTTAATTATTGATTTAACTTTCTATTTAACTATTTATTTTTTTATTTAACTATTTATTTAACTACTTATTTAACTGTTGATTTAACTGTATTTAAGTGCTTATTTAACTACTTAATTAAAAACTTAAGTATTAATTTACTTGTTTTTTTTCACCGTTTATTTAACAGTATATTTAACCGTTTATATAACCTCTTATTTAACCGTCTTTTTATCCGATTATCTAACTACTTGTGTAACTATATATTTATTTAACTATTTACTTAACTACTTATTTAACTACTTATTTAACTACTTATTAACTGTTGATTTAACTATTGATTAAACTATTGATTTAACTGTTTATTTAACTGTTATTTATTTATTTATTTATTTAAATGTTTATTTAACCGTTTAATTGTCAATTTATTTAACCACTTATTTAAATTTTTATTTAACCGCTTATTTATTTAACCGCTTACTTATTTAACTATTTATTTAACTATTGATTAAACTATTGATTTAACTATTTATTTAACTGTTTAATTAGCAGTCTATTTTACTGTTGATTAACTGTTATTTATTTATTTACTTAACTGTCTATTTAACCGTTTGTTTGACCGTTTATTTAACCACTTGTTTAACCTTATATTTAACCGCTTATTTTTTTAACTATTTATTTTACTGTTTATTTAACTATTGATTTAACTATTGATTTAAATATTGATTGAACTATTGATTGAAATATTGATTTATCTATTTATTTAACTATTGATCTAACTGTTGATTTAACTATTGATTTATCTCTTTATTTAACTTTTTATTTAATTATTGATTTAACTATTTATTTAGCTTCTTTGTTTGACTATTTATTATTTTTTTAATTAACTATTTATTTAACTGCTTATTTCACTAATGATTTAACTATTGATTTAACTATTGATTAAACTGCTGATTGAACAGCTAGTTTAACTGCTTATTTAAACTGCATATTTAACTACTTATTTTTACTTTATTTTTTTAGCTATTTATTTAATTATTTTTTATTTATTAACTGTTTATTTAACTGTTGATTTAACCGTTTATTTAACCGCCTATTTAACCGCTTATTTATTTATTACCTATTTATTTATTTAACTATTTATTTATTTAAACATTTACATATTTACTATATATTTAACTCTTGATTTAACTATTTATTTAACTATTGATTTAACTATTGATTTTACTATTTATTTATTTAACTATTCATTTAATTATTGATTTAACTATTGATTTAACTATTTATTTAACTGTTTATTTAACTTATAATTTAAATATTTATTTACCTTTTGATTTAACTATTGATTAAACTATTGATTTAAATTTTATTTAACTATTTATTTGAATATTTATTTATTTTTTTATTTAACTATTTATTTAACTACTTATTTAAATACTTATTTAAATACATATTTAAGTATTGATTTAAATATTGTTTTAAATGTTGATTTAAGTGTTGATTTAACTGCTTACTTTGCTGCTTAATTAACTGCTTATTTAAATGCTTATTTTACTACTTATTTAACCACTTATTTATCAACTTATTTAACCACTTATTTAACAATTTATTTAACTACTTATTTAACTACTTATTTAACTATTTATTTATATTTTTATTTATTTAACCGTTTATTTAACTGTTCACTTAACCGTTGATTTAACTGTTTATTTAACCGTTGATTTAACCGATTATTTAACCGTTGATTTAATCGTTGGTTTAACCGATCATTTAACCGTTTATTTAACCGCTTATTTATTCAACTATTTATTTATTTAACTATTTATTTAATTATTTATTTATTGAACCACTTATTTAACTACTTATTTAACTATTTATTTAACTATTTATTTAACTATTTGATTAACTATTGATTTAACTATTGATTTAAATATTGATTTAACTATTTATTTAACTATTTATATAATTACTTATTTAACCAATGATTTAACTGTTGATTTAACTATTGATTTAATTGTTGATTGAACTGCTTATTTAACTCATTATTAGCTGCTTATTTAACTATTTTTTTCACTATTTCTTTATTTATTTATGTATTTACTTATTCACTTGTTTATTTAACTTTTTATTTAACCGTTTATTTTACCGTTTATTTACCCGCCTATTTAACCGCTTATTTATTAAGTATTTATTTAACTATTTATTTTAATATTCATTTAACTATAGATTTAAATATTTTTTTATTTATATAATTATTTAACTATTGATTTAAATAGTTATTTAACTACCGATGTAACTATTTATTTACCTTTTTATTTAACTTTTTACTAAACTTTTTATTTAATTATTTATTTAGTTTTTTATTTAACTATTTATTAAACTACTTAACTACTTATTTAACTATTGATTTAACTATTGATTAAATTGTTGATTAAACTATTGATTTAACTGTTTATTTAGCAGTCTATTTTACTGCTTATTTAACTGCTTATTTAACTACTATTTGACTATTTATTTAAATATTTATTTATTTATTTACTTATTTATTTATTTAAACGTTTATTTAACCGTTGAAATACCCGCTTATTCAACCGCTTGTGTAAATATTTATTTACTTAAATATTTATTTATTTAACTATTTATTTACATAACTATTTATTTGTTTAAGTAGTTATTTATTTAGCTATTTATTTAACTATTAATTCATTTAACTATTTATTTATATAACTATTTATATATTTAAGATTTGTTTACTATGTATTTAAATATTGATTTAAATATTGATTTAACTATTGATTTAACTATTTATTTAACAATTAATTTAACTGTTAATTGAACTATTTAACTATTGATTTAACTCTTCATTTAATTATTTATTTAACTATTTATTTAACTATTGATTTAATTTTTTATTTAACTATTTATTTAACTACATATTTAAGTACTTATATAATTATTAATGTAACTGTTGATTTGACTATTGATTTAACTGCTTAATTAACTGCTAATTCACCGCTTATTTAACT
The DNA here is from genome assembly GCF_040183065.1 of Periplaneta americana. Taxonomy (NCBI): domain Eukaryota; kingdom Metazoa; phylum Arthropoda; class Insecta; order Blattodea; family Blattidae; genus Periplaneta; species Periplaneta americana. Next base: position 152,381,247 of record NC_091131.1, on the reverse strand, counting down.
GCTTATTTAACTGCTTATTTTACTGCTTATTTAACTACTTATTTAACTACTTATTTTAACTATTTCTTTAACTATTTATTTATATATTTTCGTAACTGTTTCTTTAACCGTTTATTTAACCGCTTATTTAACTGATTATTTAACTATTTATTTAACTGTTGAGTAAATATTTATTTACCTATCTATTTAACTATTTATTTATATTTTATTTTACATTGTTTTTTAATTTTTACTTAACTATTTATTTATTTTTTATTTAACTATTTATTTAACTACTCATTTAACTATTGATTTAATTATTGATTAAACTGTTGATTACATTATTGATTTAACTGTTTATTTAACTGCTTATTTAACTGCATATTTACCTAATTATTTAATTATTTATTCAACTATTTATTTAAATATTTATTTATTTACTTATTTATTTAACTGTTAATTTAACGGTTGATTTAACCGCTTATTACCCGCCTATTTAACTATTTATTTATTTAACTATTTATTTATATAACTATTTATTTGTTTAACTGTTAACTTATTCAACAATTTATTTAACTATTTATTTATTTAACTATTTGTTTAACTATTGATTTAATTATTTATTTAAGTTTTTATTTAACTTTTCATTTTACCATTGGTTTAACTATAGATATAATTTTTGATGTAGTTGTTGATTTAACTGCTTATTTAACCGCTTATTTAAACGCATATGTAACCGCTTATTTATTTAACTATTTATTTATTTAACTATTGATTTAACTATTTATTAACTGTTTATTTAAATTTTTATTTAGATATTTATTTAACTATTTACTTAACTACTTATTTAACTATTGATTTAAGTAATGATTTAACTGTTGATTGAACTATTGACTTAACTGTTGATTTAAATGTTTATTTCACTGCTTATTTAACAGCCTATTTAACTGCTTATATAACTGCTTTTTTAACTACTTATTTAACTATTTATTTATTTATATACTTATTTATTGAACTGTTTATTTAAATGTTGATATAACTGTTGACTTAAAAGTTGATTCAACTGTTGATTTAACCGTTTATTTAACCGTTTATTTAAACGCTTATTTAACTATTTATTTATTTAATTATTTACTTATTTACTTATTCATTTATATAATTGTATATTTAACTGTTGATTTAACCTCTTATTTAACCGCATATTTAACCGCTTATTTAACAATTTACTTAAATATTTATTTACCTATTTATTTACTTAACTATTTATTTATTTAACTATTTATTTATTTCAATATTTATTTATTTAACTATTTATTTATTTAACTATTTATTTATTTAAATATTTATTTAAATATTGATTTAACTATTGCATTAAATATTTATTTTACTATTGATTTAAATATTTATTTACGTGCTTAATTAACTGCATATTTAACTACTTATTTCACTGCTTATTTAGCTACTTATTTAACTATTTACTCAACTATTTATTTACTTACTTATTTCCTTATTTATTTAACTCTTTATTTAACTCTGTATTTAACCGTTGATTTAACCGCTGATTAAACCGTTCATTTAACCGCTTATTTAAACGCTTATTTAACTATTTATTTATTTAACCATTTATTTATTTAACTATGTATATATTTAACTATTCATTTATTAATCTATTGACTGAACTATTTATTCAATTATTATTTAACTATTGATTTAATTATTGATTTAACTATTGATTTAACTATTTATTTAATTATTTATTTATCTATTTATTTCAATATTTATTTATTTTTTTATTTAACTATTTATTTAGCTACTTATTTAACTGTTTATTTAACTGTTATTTATTTATTTATTTAACTCTTTATTTAACCGTTTATTTAACCACTTGTTTATTAACTATTTATTTATTTAACTATTTATTTATTTAACTATATACTTAGCTCTTCATTTAACACTTTATTTAACTGTTTATTTAATTGTTTATTACCTTTTTATTTAACTATTGATTTTACTAATGATTTAACTTTTTATTTAACTATTTATTTATTTTTTTTATTTAACTACTTATTTAACTATTGATTTAAATATTTATTTAACTATTGATTAAACTGTTGATTAAACTGTTGATTAAACTGCTTATTTAAGTGATTATTTAACAGCTTATTTAACTACTTATTTAACTATTTATTTAACTAATTATTATTTACTTAAACGATTATTTAACTATTTATTTAACTGTTCATTTAACCGTTTATTTAACCGCTTACTTATTTAACAATTAATTTATTTAACTATTTATTTAACTATTTATTTGACTATTTATTTAACTATTGATTTAAATATTGATTTAACTATTTATTTAGCAATTGATTTAACTATTTATTTTCTTTTTATTTAAGTTTTCATTTAACTATTGATTGAAATATTGATTTAAGTTTTGATTTAACTGTTGATTTAACTGCCTATTTAACCGCTTATTTTAAAGCATATGTAACCGCGTGTTTATTTAACTATTTATTTATTTAACTATTTATTTAACTATTGACTTAACTATTGATTTAATTATTTATTTAACTGTACATTTAAATTTTTATTTAAATATTTATTTAACTATTTATTTACCTACTGATTTAGCTATTGATTAAATTATCGATTTAAATTTTTATTCAACTAATTTTTTTAAATATTTAATAAATGTCTAATTAACTACATATTTAAGTATTGATTTAACTATTGTTATAACTGTTGATGTAAGTATTGATTTAACTGCTTATTTAACTGATTATTTTACTGCTTATTTAACTACTATTTAACTACTTATTTAACAACTTATTTAACTATGTATTTAACTGTTTAACTATTTATTTATATATTTAGTTATTTATTTATTTACCTGTTTATTTAACTGTTTAATTAACTGTTTATTTAACTGTTAATTTAACAGTTTATTTAACCATTGTTTTAACGGTTGATTTAATCGCTTATTTAACCACTTACTTATTTAACTATTTATTTATCTAATTATTAATTTATTTAATGATTTATTTAACTATTTATTTATTAAACTATTCTTTTATTTTCTGTTTAACTATTTATTTAACTACTTATATAACTATTGATTTAACTGTTGATTGAACTGCTTACTACCTGCTTATTTAACTGCTTATTTAATTACTTATATAACTATTTATTTAACTATTTATTTATTTACTTATTTATTTACTTAATTGCGTGTTTAACTTTTCATTTAACCGTATATTTAACCGTTTAATTAACAGTTGATTTAACCGTATATTTAACCGCTTATTTGACTGCTTATTTATTAATTATTTATTCATTTAACTATTAATTTATTTAACTAATTATTTATGTAACTATTTATTTTTTAATTATTTATTTGTTTAACTATTTCTTTAACTGTTGATTTAAATATTGAATTAACTATTGATTTAAATATTGATTGAATTATTGATTGCACTATTGATGTAACTGTTGTTTTAACTATTGATTTAACTTTTTATTTAACTATTTATTTAACTATTTACTTATTTTTATATTTGACTATTTATTTAAATAATAATTTCAGTATTGATTTAACTGCTGATTTAACTTCTTATTTAACTACATATTTAACTACTTATTTAACTACTTATTTAAATAGTGATTAAAAACTGATTTAAATATTGATTTAACTATTTATTTAGCAATTGATTTAACTATTTATTTTCTTTTTATTTAAGTTTTCATTTAACTATTGATTTAAATATTGATTTAAGTTTTGATTTAACTGTTGATTTAACTGCCTCTTTAACCGCTTATTTTAAAGCATATGTAACCGCGTGTTTGTTTAACTATTTATTTATTTAACCATTTATTTAACTATTGACTTAATTATTGATTTAATTATTTATTTAACTGTACATTTAAATTTTTATTTAAATATTTATTTAACTATTTATTTACCTACTGATTTAGCTATTGATTAAACTATCGATTTAAATTTTTATTTAACTAATTTTTTTAAATATTTAATAATTTTCTAATTAACTACATATTTAAGTATTGATTTAACTATTGTTATAACTGTTGATATAAGTGTTGATTTAACTGATTATTTTACTGCTTATTTAACTACTATTTAACTACTTATTTAACAACTTATTTAACTATGTATTTAACTGTTTAACTATTTATTTATATATTTAGTTATTTATTTATTTACCTGTTTATTTAACTGTTTAATTAACTGTTTATTTAACTGTTAATTTAACAGTTTATTTAACCATTGTTTTAACGGTTGATTTAATCGCTTATTTAACCACTTATTTATTTAACTATTTATTTATCTAATTATTAATTTATTTAATGATTTATTTAACTATTTATTTATTAAACTATTCTTTTATTTTCTGTTTAACTATTTATTTAACTACTTATATAACTATTGATTTAACTGTTGATTGAACTGCTTACTACCTGCTTATTTAACTGCTTATTTAATTACTTATTTAACTATTTATTTAACTACTTATTTTTTTACTTATTTATTTACTTATTTAATTGTGTGTTTAACTTTTTATTTAACCGTATATTTAACCGTTTAATTAACAGTTGATTTAACCGTTTATTTAACCGCTTATTTGACTGCTTATTTATTAATTATTTATTCATTTAACTATTAATTTATTTAACTCATTATTTATGTAACTATTCATTTTTTAATTATGTATTTGTTTAACTATTTCTTTAACTGTTGATTTAAATATTGATTTAACTTTTGATTTAAATATTGATTGAATTATTGATTGCACTATTGATGTAACTGCTGTTTTAACTATTGATTTAACTTTTTATTTAACTCTTTATTTAACTATTTACTTATTTTTATATTTGACTATTTATTTAAATAATAATTTCAGTATTGATTTAACTGCTGATTTAACTGCTGATTTAACTGCTGATTTAACTTCTTATTTAACTACTTATTTAACTACTTATTTAAATAGTGATTAAAAACTGATTTAAATATTGATTTTACTATTTATTTAACTATTGATTTAACTATTGATTTAAATTTTTATTTAACTATTTAAATATTTTTTATTTAACTATTTATTTAACTACTTATTTAACTGTTGATTTAACTGTGTATTTAACCGCTTATTTAACTAATTAATTAGAAAATTAATTATTTATTTACTTGTTTATTTAACCGTTTATTGAATCGTTTATTTAACCGTTAATTTAACAGAATATTTCACCGTTCATTAAACCGTTTATTTAACCGCTTATTTAACCGATAATTTAACTATTTATTTAACTATTGAGTAAATATTTATTTATTTATCTATTTAACTATTTATTTACATTTTATTTTACATTTTTTTAATTGTTACTTAACTATTTATTCATTTTTTATTTAACTATTTATTTAACTACTCATTTAACTGTTGATTTAATTATTGATTAAACTGTTGATTACATTATCGATATAACAGTTTATTTAACTGGTTATTAGCTGCTTATTTAACTGCATATTTACCTACTTATTTAATTATTTATTTAACTATTTATTCAAATATTTATTTAATTACTTATTTATTTAACTGTTTATTTTAGCCGTTGATGTAACAGCTTATTACCCGCCTATTTAACTATTTATTTATTTAACTATTTATTTATATTACTATTTATTTGTTTAACTATTAAATTTTTCAACATTTATTTAACTATTTATTTAACTATTTGTTAAATTTTTTATTTAATTATTTATTTAAGTTTTCATTTAACTATTGATTTAAATATTGATTTTAGTTTTGATTTAACTGTTGATTTAACTGCTTATTTAACCGCTTTTTTTAAAGCATATGTAACTGCTTATTTATTTAACTATATATTTATTTAACCATTTATTTAACTGTTGACTTAACTATTGATTTAATTATTTATTTAACTGTACATTTAAATTTTTATTTAAATATTTATTTAACTATTTATATACCTACTGATTGAGCTATTGATTAAACTATCGATTAAAATTTTTATTTAACTAATTTTTTTTAAATATTTAATAATTTTTTAATTAACTACATATTTAAGTATTGATTTAACTATTGTTATAACTGTTGATATAAGTGTTGATTTAACTGCTTATTTAACTGCGTATTTAACTGCTTATTTAACTACTATTTAACTACTTATTTAACAACTTATTTAACTATGTATTTAACTTTTTAACTATTTATTTATATATTTATTCACTTATTTATTTATTTACCTGTTTATTTAACTGTTTAATTAACTGTTTCTTTAACCGTTAATTTAACAGTTTATTTAACCATTGTTTTAACCGTTGATTTATCCGCTTATTTAACCACTTATTTATTTAACTATTTATTTTCTAATTATTAATTTACTTAATGATTTACTTAACTCTTTGTTTATTAAACTATTCTTTTATTTTCTGTTTAACTATTTATTTAACTACTTATATAACTATTGATTTAACTGTTGATTGAACTGCTTACTACCTGCTTATTTAACTGCTTATTTAATTACTTATTTAACTATTTATTTAACTATTTATTTATTTACTTATTTGTTTACTTATTTAATTGTGTGTTTAACTTTTCATTTATCCGTTTAATTAACAGTTGATTTATCCGTATATTTAACCGCTTATTTGACTGCTTATTTATTATTTATTCATTTAACTATTAATTTATTTAACTAATTATTTATGAAACTATTTATTTTTTAATTATTTATTTGTTTAACTATTTCTTTAACTGTTGATTTAAATATTGAATTAACTATTGATTTAAATATTGATTGAATTATTGATTGCACTATTGATGTAACTGTTGTTTTAACTATTGATTTAACTTTTTATTTAACTATTTATTTAACTATTTACTTATTTTTATATTTGACTATTTATTTAAATAATAATTTCAGTATTGATTTAACTGCTGATTTAACTGCTGATTTAACTTCTTATTTAACTACTTATTTAACTACTTATTTAACTACTTATTTAAATAGTGATTAAAAACTGATTTAAATATTGATTTAACTATTTATTTAGCAATAGATTTAACTATTTATTTTCTTTTTATTTAAGTTTTCATTTAACTATTGATTTAAATATTGATTTAAGTTTTGATTTAACTGTTGATTTAACTGCCTATTTAACCGCTTATTTTAAAGCATATGTAACCGCGTGTTTATTTATCTATTTATTTATTTAACCATTTATTTAACTATTGACTTAACTATTGATTTAATTATTTATTTAACTGTACATTTAAATTTTTATTTTAATATTTATTTAACTATTTATTTACCTACTGATTTAGCTATTGATTAAACTATCGATTTAAATTTTTATTTAACTAATTTTTTTAATATTTAATAATTTTTTAATTAACTACATATTTAAGTATTGATTTAACTATTGTTATAACTGTTGATATAAGTGTTGATTTAACTGCTTATTTAACTGCTTATTTTACTGCTTATTTAACTACTATTTAACTACTTATTTAACAACTTATTTAACTATGTATTTAACTGTTTAACTATTTATTTATATATTTATTTACTTATTTATTTATTTACGTGTTTAATTAGCTTTTTATTTAACCGTTAATTTAACAGTTTATTTAACCATTGTTTTAACCGTTGATTTAACCGCTTATTTAACCACTTATTTATTTAACTATTTATTTTCTAATTATTAATTTATTTAGTGATTTATTTAACTCTTTATTTATTAAACTATTCTTTTATTTTCTGTTTAACTATTTATTTAACTACTTATATAAATAATGATTTAACTGTTGATTGAACTGCTTACTACCTGCTTATTTAACTGCTTATTTAATTACTTATTTAACTATTTATTTAACTATTTATTTATTTACTTATTTAATTGTGTGTTTAACTTTTTATTTAACCGTATATTTAACCGTTTAATTAACAGTTGATTTAACCGTTTATTTAACCGCTTATTTGACTGCTTATTTATTAATTATTTATTCATTTAACTATTAATTTATTTAACTCATTATTTATGTAACTATTTATTTTTTAATTATGTATTTGTTTCACTATTTCTTTAACTGTTGATTTAAATATTGATTTAACCTTTGATTTAAATATTGATTGAATTATTGATTGTACTATTGATTTAACTGTTGATTTAACTATTGATTTAACTTTTTATTTAACTATTTATTTAACTATTTACTTATTTTTATATTTGACTATTTATTTAAATAATAATTTCAGTATTGATTTAACTGCTGATTTAAATGCTGATTTAACTTCTTATTTAACTACTTATTTAACTACTTATTTAAATAGTGATTAAAAACTGATTTAAATATTGATTTAACTATTTATTTAACTATTGATTTAACTATTGATTTAAATTTTTATTTAACTATTTAAATATTTTTTATTTAACTATTTATTTAACTACTTATTTAACTGTTGATTTAACTGTGTATTTAACGGCCCATTTAACTAATTAATTAGAAATTTAATTATTTATTTACTTGTTTATTTAACCGTTTATTGAATCGTTTATTTAACCGTTAATTTAACAGAATATTTCACCGTTCATTAAACCGTTTATTTAACCGATTATTTAACCGATAATTTAACTATTTATTTAACTATTGAGTAAATATTTATTTATCTATCTATTTAACTATTTATTTACATTTTATTTTACATTTTTTTAAATTGTTACTTAACTATTTATTTATTTTTTATTTAACTATTTATTTAACTACTCTTTTAACTATTGCTTTAATTATTGATTAAACTGTTGATAACATTATCGATGTAACTGTTTATTTAACTGCTTATTAGCTGCTTATTTAACTGCATATTTACCTACTTATTTAATTATTTATTTAACTATTTATTCAAATATTTATTTAATTACTTATTTATTTAACTGTTTATTTAACCGTTGGTTTAACAGCTTATTACCCGCCTATTTAACTATTTATTTATTTAACTATTTATTTATATTACTATTTATTTGTTTAACTATTAACTTTTTCAACAATTTATTTAACTATTTATTTATTTAACTATTTGTTTAACTATTGATTTAATTATTTATTTAAGTTTTCATTTATCTATTGATTTAAATATTGATTTTAGTTTTGATTTAACTGTTGATTTAAGTGCTTATTTAACCGCTTTTTTTAAAGCATATGTAACCGCTTATTTATTTAACTATTTATTTATTTAACCATTTATTTAACTGTTGACTTAACTATTGATTTAATTATTTATTTAACTGTGCATTTAAATTTTTATTTAAATATTTATTTAACTATTTATATACCTACTGATTTAGCTATTGATTAAACTATCGATTAAAATTTTTATTTAACTAATTTTTTTAAATATTTAATAATTTTTTAATTAACTACATATTTAAGTATTGATTTAACTATTGTTATAACTGTTGATATAAGTGTTGATTTAACTGTTTATTTAACTGCTTATTTTACTGCTTATTTAACTACTATTTAACTACTTATTTAACAACTTATTTAACTATGTATTTAACTTTTTAACTATTTATTTATATATTTATTTACTTATTTATTTATTTACCTGTTTATTTAACTGTTTAATTAACTCTTTCTTTAACCGTTAATTTAACAGTTTATTTAACCATTGTTTTAACCGTTGATTTAACCGCTTATTTAACCACTTATTTATTTAACTATTTATTTTCTAATTATTAATTTTTTTAATGATTTATTTAACTCTTTATTTATTAAACTATTCTTTTATTTTCTGTTTAACTATTTATTTAACTACTTATATAACTATTGATTTAACTGTTGATTGAACTGCTTACTACCTGCTTATTTAACTGCTTATTTAATTACTTATTTAACTATTTATTTAACTATTTATTTATTTACTTATTTATTTACTTATTTAATTGTGTGTTTAACTTTTTATTTAACCGTATATTTAACCGTTTAATTAACAGTTGATTTAACCGTTTATTTAACCGCTTATTTGACTGCTTATTTATTAATTATTTATTCATTTAACTATTAATTTATTTAACTAATTATTTATGAAACTATTTATTTTTTAATTATTTATTTGTTTAACTATTTCTTTAACTGTTGATTTAAATATTGATTTAACTATTGATTTAAATATTGATTGAATTATTGATTGTACTATTGATGTAACTGTTGTTTTAACTATTGATTTAACTTTTTATTTAACTATTTATTTAACTATTTACTTATTTTTATATTTGACTATTTATTTAAATAATAATTTCAGTATTGATTTAACTGCTGATTTAACTTCTTATTTAACTACTTATTTAACTACTTATTTAAATAGTGATTAAAAACTGATTTAAATATTGATTTAACTATTTATTTAACTATTGATTTAACTATTGATTTAAATTTTTATTTAACTATTTAAATATTTTTTATTTAACTATTTATTTAACTACTTATTTAACTGTTGATTTAACTGTGTATTTAACGGCTTATTTAACTAATTAATTAGAAATTTAATTATTTATTTACTTGTTTATTTATCCGTTTATTTAATGGTTTATTTAACCGTTAATTTATCAGTATATTTCACCGTTCATTAAACCGTTTATTTAACCGCTTATTTAACCGATAATTTAACTATTTATTTACTTAACTATTTATTTAACTATTGAGTAAATATTTATTTATCTATCTATTTAACTATTTATTTACATTTTATTTTACATTTTTTAATTGTTACTTAACTATTTATTTATTTTTTATTTAACTATTTATTTAACTACTCATTTAACTATTGATTTAATTAGTGATTAAACTGTTGATTACATTATCGATTTAACTATTTATTTAACTGCTTATTTAACTGCATATTTACCTACTTATTTAATTATTTGTTTAACTATTTATTTAAATATTTATTTAATTCCTTATTTATTTAACTGTTTATTTAACCGTTGATTTAACAGCTTATTACCCGCCTTATTACTCCTTCGCAAGTCTCTCGTGGCTCCGACTTAAAGAACGTAGAACTTTACACGCTTTGTCTGTACTCTTTCGAATTCTGCACACCTGAACACCAAATTACCTTTCGTCTCGTTTCTCTTATCTATATTCTAACCACGACGTAAATATCAGATCACTTATCTGTGGCACGCTAAATATATCTCTTCATAGAACATCTTGTTATTCCTCATCTTTTACAATATCCACCTCGCGTTAATGGAATTCCTTGTCACAAAGTATTAGGGGCTGCAAGACAACAAACACCTTTAAGAACAGCTTAAAAGATAACCTTATTAGCATTTCACTCCAATCATACTGATTTAAAATATTACTGACTACACTGTTGCTTTTTTCTTTAGACATCATCCTGATTGTGCTGCATTTTCAAAATTGTCTCATAATAATCTCTTTCTATTATCTAATATCATTTGAAATATATTAACATTCTATGTATTTTAGTTTAATTCTGCTACACAGTTTATTTCAGTGTTTAATTAATAGTTCATAGTATTTTGTTGTTTAATTCGTAAATAACTCTTGTATACATGTAACTTTCATCTAAATCAAATTGTTGAATTCTTTGTAAGTTCATGCATATGTATATACACTTTCTGCTGGTTGAGTGGAAGAGAAGGCCTTACGGCCTTAACTCTGCCAGCTAAAATAAATCATTATTATTATTATTATTATTATTATTATTATTATTATTATTATTATTATTATTATTATTATTATTATTATAATTATTATTTAACTATTTATTTATTTAACTATTTATTTGTTTAACTATTAACTTATTCAACAATTTATTTAACTATTTATTTATTTTACTATTTATATATTTAACTGTTTGTTTAACTATTGATTTAATTATTTATTTAAGTTTTTATTTAAGTTTTCATTTAACCATTGGTCTAACTATTGATATAATTTTGATGTAACTGTTGATTTAACTGCTTATTTAACCGCCTTTTTTAAACGCATATGTAACCGCTTATTTATTTAACTATTTATTTATTTAACTATTGATTTAACTATTTATTTAACTGTTTATTTAAATTTTTATTTAACTTTTTATTTAACTATTTATTTAACTAGGTATTTCATTATTGATGTAACTGTTGACTTAACTGCTCAATTAACTGCTAATTAACTACTTATTTAACTGCTTAGTTAACTGCTTATTTAAGTACTTATTTAAATATTAATTAACTAATTATTTATTTATTTATTTACTTAACTGTTCATTTAATCGTTTATTTAACCGTTTATTTAACCGCTTATTTATTTAACTATTCATTTATTTAATTATTTATTTATTTAACTATTTACGTATGTAACTATTTATTTGTTAACTATTTATTTATTTAACCATTTATTTATTTAATTATTTACTTAACTATTTATTTAACTATTTAATTATCTATTGATTTAACTATTGATTAAATTATAGATTTAAATTTTTATTTAACTAATTTATTTAAATATGTATTTATTTTTTTATTTAACTATATATTTCGTTATTTATTTAACTACTTATTTAGCTGCTTATTTAACTGCTTATTTAACTACTTATTTAACTACTTATTTAGCTGCTTATTTAACTGCTTATTTAACTACTTATTTAACTGCTTATTTAACTACGTATTTAACTGCTTATTTAACTATTATTGAACTACTTAATTAACTACTTATTTAACAACTTATTTAAATATTTATATATATATATATATTTATTTAACTGTTTATCTAATTTTTTATTTAACCGTTGATATAAACTTTTATTTAACCGTTGATTTAACCGTTGATATAACCGCTTATTTATCCGCTTATTTATTTAACTATTAATTTATTTAACAATTTATTTAGCTATTTATTTATTTAACTATTTATTAACTACTGATTTAGTAATTTATTTTTTATTTAACTATTTATTTAACTACTTATTTAACTATTGATTTAATTGTTGATTTAACTGTTGATGGAACTGCTTATTTAACTGGTTATGTAACTGCTTATTTAACTACTTATTTAACTATTTATTTGTTTACATATTATTTACTAATTTATTTACTTATTAACTTGTTTATTTAACTTTTTTTTAAACCGTATATTTAACAGTTTAATTAATAGATAATTTAATCTTTGATTTAACCGGTTATTTAAATGTTATTTAACCGCTTATTTAACCGCTTATTTATTAACTATTTATTTATTTTAACTATTCATTTATTTAACTATTAATTTATTTAACTATTTATTTATGTAACTGTTTATATATTTCCTTATTTATTTATTTAACTACTTGATTAACTATTTATTTTAACTATTTATTTAACTGTTGATTTAACTATGGATTTAACTATAGATTGAACTATTGATCTAAATATTGATTTAACTATTAATTTAAATATTGATTGCACTATTGATTTAACTATTGATTTAGCTATTTATTTAACAATTTATTTAACTTTTTATTAAAATTGTATTTAACTATTTATTTATCTATTGATTTAAATTTTATGTAACTATTTATTTAATGAATTATTTATTTTTGTGTTGGACTATTTATTTAACTACTTATTTCACTATTGATTTAACTGCTGATTTAACTGCTTGTTTAACTACTTATTTAAATAGTGATATAACTATTGATTTAACTATTGATTTAACTTTTTATTTAACTATCTATTTTTTTATTTAACTATTTATTTAACTACTTATTTAACTGTTGATTTAACTGTGTATTTAAGTGCTTATTTAACTACTTAATTAAAAACTTAAGTATTTATTTACTTGTTTATTTCACCGTTTATTTAACAGTATATTTAACCGTTTATATAACCTCTTATTTAACCGTCTTTTTATCCGATTATCTAACTACTTATGTAACTATATATTTATTTAACTATTTACTTAACTACTTATTTAACTACTTATTAACTATTGATTTAACTATTGATTAAACTATTGATATAACTGTTTATTTAACTGTTATTTATTTATTTATTTAAATGTCTATTTAACCGTTTATTTGTCAGTTTATTTACCCACTTATTTAAATTTTTATTTAACCGCTTACTTATTTAACTATTTATTTAACTATTGATTAAACTATTTATTTAACTATTGATTAAACTATTTATTTAACTGTTTATTTAGCAGTCTATTTTACTGTTGATTTAACTGTTATTTATTTATTTACCTAACTGTCTATTTAACCGTTTGTTTGACCGTTTATTTAACCACTTGTTTAACCTTATATTTAACCGCTTATTTATTTAACTGTTTATTTAACTATTGATTTAAATATTGATTTAAATATTGATTGAACTATTGATTGAAATATTGATTTATCTATTTATTTAACTATTGATCTAACTGTTGATTTAACTATTGATTTATCTCTTTATTTAACTTTTTATTTAATTATTGATTTAACTATTGATTTAACTTCTTTGTTTGACTATTTTTTATTTTTTTATTTAACTATTTATTTAACTGCTTATTTAACTAATGATTTAACTATTGATTTAACTATTGATTAAACTGTTGATTGAACAGCTAGTTTAACTGCTTATTTAACTGCATATTTAACTACTTATTTTTACTTTATTTTTTAGCTATTTATTTAATTATTTTTTATTTATTAACTGTTTATTTAACTGTTGATTTAACCGTTTATTTAACCGTCTATTTAACCGCTTATTTATTTATTACCTATTTATTTATTTAACTATTTATTTATTTAAACATTTACATATTTACTATATATTTAACTCTTGATTTAACTATTTATTTAACTATTGATTTAACTATTGATTTTACTATTTATTTATTTAACTATTCATTTAATTATTGATTTAACTATTGATTTAACTATTTATTTAACTGTTTATTTAACTTATAATTTAAATATTTATTTACCATTTGATTTAACTATTGATTAAACTATTGATTTAAATTTTATTTAACTATTTATTTGAATATTTATTTATTTTTTTATTTAACTATTTATTTAACTACTTATTTAAATACTTATTTAACTACATATTTAAGTATTGATTTAAATATTGTTTTAAATGTTGATTTAAGTGTTGATTTAACTGCTTACTTTGCTGCTTAATTAACTGCTTATTTAAATGCTTATTTTACTACTTATTTAACCACTTATTTATCAGCTTATTTAACCACTTATTTAACAATTTATTTAACTACTTATTTAACTATTTATTTAACTATTCATTTATATATTTATTTATTTAACTCTTTATTTAACTGTTCACTTAACCGATGATTTAACTGTTTATTTAACCGTTTATTTAACCGCTTATTTATTCAACTATTTATTTATTTAACTATTTATTTAATTATTTATTTATTGAACCACTTATTTAATTACTTATTTAACTATTTATTTAACTATTTATTTAACTATTTGATTAACTATTGATTTAACAATTGATTTAAATATTGATTTAACTATTTATTTAACTATTTATATAATTACTTATTTAACCAATGATTTAACTGTTGATTTAACTATTGATTTAATTGTTGATGAACTGCTTATTTAACTCATTGTTAGCTGCTTATTTAACTACTTATTTAACTATTTATTTCACTATTTCTTTATTTATTTATGTATTTACTTATTCACTTGTTTATTTAACTTTTTATTTAACCGTCTATTTTACCGTTTATTTACCCGCCTATTTAACCGCTTATTTATTAAGTATTTATTTAACTATTTATTTTAATTTTCATTTAACTATAGATTTAAATATTTTTTTATTTATATATATATATATTTAACTATTGATTTAAATAGTTATTTAACTACCGATGTAACTATTTATTTACCTTTTTATTTAACTTTTTACTAAACTTTTTATTTAACTATTTATTTTTATTTTTTTATTTAACTATTTATTTAACTACTTAACTACTTATTTAACTATTGATTTAACTATTGATTAAAATGTTGATTAAACTATTGATTTAACTGTTTATTTAGCAGTCTATTTTACTGCTTATTTAACTACTATTTGACTATTTATTTAAATATTTATTTATTTATTTACTTATTTATTTATGTAACCGTTTATTTAACCGTTGATTTAACCTCTTATTTAACCGCTTATTCAACCGCTTGTTAAATATTTATTTACTTAAATATTTATTTATTTAACTATTTATTTACATAACTATTTATTTGTTTAAGTAGTTATTTATTTAGCTATTTATTTAACTATTAATTCATTTAACTATTTATTTATATAACTAATTATTTATTTAACTTTTGCTTCCTATGTATTTAAATATTGATTTAAATATTGATTTAACCATTGATTTAACTATTTATTTAACCATTAATTTAACTGTTGATTGAACTATTTAACTATTGATTTAACTCTTCATTTAATTATTTATTTAACTATTGATTTAATTTTTTATTCAACTATTTATTTAAATACTTATTTTTTTATTTAACTATTTATTTAACTACTTATTTAAGTACTTATGCAATTATTAATGTAACAGTTGATTTAACTGCTTAATTAACTGCTAATTCACTGCTTATTTAACTGCTTATTTAACTGCTTATTTAACTTCTTATTTAACTATTTCTTTAACTATTTATTTATATATTTTCGTAACTGTTTCTTTAACCGTTTATTTAACCGCTTATTTATTTCACTATTCATTTATTTAACTCTTTGTTTATTTATCTATCTATTTATGTAACTATTTATTTATTTATTTATTTATTTAACTATATATTTATTTAACTTTTTATTTATTTAATTACTTATTTAACTTTGATTTAGATATTGAATTAAATATTTATTTAACTATTGATTTAAATATTGATTTAACTATTGATTGCACTATTGACTGAACTATTGATTGAAATATTGATTTAAATATTGATTTTTTTATTTAACTAATTATTTAACTATTAGTTAACTACTTATTTTACTACTTATTGAACTATTGATTTAACTGCTTATTCAACTGCTATTAAACTGCTTATTTAACTACTTATTTAACTATTTATTTATCTATTAGTTAACTACTTATTTAACTAACTATTTAACTAGAAATTTAACTATTGGTTTAACTATTGATTTTACTATAGATTTAACTGCTTATTTAAGTGTTTAATTAACTACTTATTTACCTACTTATTTAACTACTTATTTAACTATTTATTTAACTATTGAATTAAATATTGATTGAAATATTGATTACACTATTGATTCAACTATTTATAACTACCTATTTAACTTTTTATTTAGCTATTTATTTAACTATTGATTCAACTACTTATTTAAGTATTTATATAACTATATATTTATTATTTCGTTTAAATATTTATTTAACTATTTATTTAACTACTCATTTAACTACTTATTTAACTACATATTTAACTGTTGATTTAACTGCTGACTAAAGTGCTTATTTAACTACTAATTTAATTACTTATTTAAATACTTATTTAACTACTTATTTAAATATTTATTAACTTTTTCATTTATTTATTATTTACTTGTTTATTTAACCGTTAATTTAACCATTATTTAACCGCATATTTAACAGCTAATTTAACTATTTATTTATGTAACTATTTATATATTTAATTATTTATTTAAATATTTATATAACTATTTATTTAAATATTGATTGAACTATTGATTGAACCATTGATTTAAATTTTTATTTAACTGTTTATTTAAATATTCATTTATTTTTCTATTTAACTATTGATTTAACCAATGATTTAACTTTTTATTTAACTATGTTTTTAACTCTTTATTATATTTTTATTTAATTATTTATTTAACTATTTATTTAACTACTTATTTAACTAATGATTTAGTTATTTATTTGACTACTGATTTAACTGTTGATTTAAGTATTGATTTAAATTTTGATTTAACTGCTTAATTAACTGCTTATTTAACTGTCGATTTAACTGCTTATTTAACTTCTTATTTAACTGCTAATTTAACTGCTTATTTAACTACTTATATAAATACTTATTTAACTACTTATTTAACAACTTATTTATCTACATATTTAACTACCTATTTAATTACTGATTTAACTGTTTATTTAACTATTTAATTATTCATTTATTTATTTTATTTATTATTTATATATCTACTCTTTATTTAACCGCTTATATAAGTATTTATTTAAATATTTATTTATTTTACTATTTATTTATTTAAGTATTTATTGATTTACACTTTTTATTTATTTAACTATTTAACTGTTGATTAAATATTGATTTAAATATTGATTGAATTATTGATTTAACTATTTATTTAACTATTGATTTAACAATTGATTTATCTATTTATTTAACTGTAGATTTAAATATTGATTTAATTATTTATTTAACTATTTCTTTAACTATTTTTTAACTTTTTATTTAACTATTGATTTAGCTATTGATTTAACTATTGATTTAAATTTTTATTTAACTATTTGTTTATTTTATTTATTTAAATATTAGTTAACTACTTATTTAACTATTGATTTAACTGCTTATTTAACTACTTATTAAACTACTTATTTACCTACTTATTTAATTATTTATTTAACTATTAGTTACCTACTTATTTAACTACTTAGTTAACTACTTAATTAACTATTGATTTAACTATTGATTTAAATATTGATTCAACTATTGATTGCACTATTGATTTAACTATTGATAACTATTTATTTACCTATTTATTTAACTTTTCATTTAACTATTTATTTAACTATTTATTTAATTATTTATTTAACTGATTATTTAACTATTGATTTAACTATTGATTTAAATTTTCATTTAACTATTTATTTATTTGTTTATTTAACTATATATTTAACTACTCATTTAATTACTTATTTAACTACATATTTGACTGTTGATTTAACTGCTGATTTATCTGCTCATTTAACAGTTTATTTAACTATTTATTTAACTATTTTTCGATCTATGTATTTAACTGTTTACTTATTTATTTATTATTTTATTTATTTATTGATTTAACCGTTTATTTAACCGTTGATTTAACCGTTGATATAACCGTTTATTTAACTGATTATTTGACCGCTTATTTAACTATTAATTAATTAATTTATTTAATTATTTATTTAACTATAGGCTATATTTATTAATTATTTATTTATTTCACTATTTATTTATTTAACTTTTCATTTAACTATGTATTAACTATTGACTTAAATATTGATTTAAATATTGATATAACTATGTCTTTAATTTTTATTTAACTATTGATATAACTTTTTATTTATCTATTGATTTAACTTTTTACTTAACTATTTAACTATCTATTTATTTTATATTTAATTATTTACATAAATATTTATTTAATTACTGATTTAGATATTGATTTTACTACTGATTTAACTATTGATTTAACTATTAACCTTACTATTGATTTAACTCTTGATTTAACTGCTTATTTAACTGCTTTTTAACTACTTATTTAACTACTTATTTAACTATTTATTTAACTATTTCTTTATTTATTTACTTATTTACTTATTTATTTAACTGTTAATATAAACGTTTATTTAACCATTGATTTAACCGTTGATTTAACCGCTTATTTAACCGCTTGTTTATCTATTGATTTATTTAAATATTTATTTATTTAACTATTTATTTAATTTACTATTACATTTAACTATTTATTTAAATATTTATTTAACTATTTATTTAAATATTGATTTAAGTATTGGTTTAACTATTTATTTGACTATTTATTTAAATTTTTATTTAACTATTTATTTAACAATTGATTTAACTATTGATTTAACTATTGATTTAACTATTTATTTAACTGTTTATTTAATTTTTTATTTAATTATTTATCTAAATACTTATTTAACCACTTATTTAACTACTTATTTAATTATTGAATTAACTATTGATTTGACTATTAATTTTACTGTTGATTTAACTGTTTATTTATCTGTTTTTAACTGCTCATTTAACTGCTTATTTTACTGTTTATTTAACTGCTTTTTAACTAATTTTTAACTATTTATTTAATTACTTGTTTAACATTTATTTAACTATTTATTTATTTAACAATTTATTTATTTACTTATTTATTTAACTGTTTATTAAACAGTTGATTTTTCCGTATATTTAACCGTTTATTTAACCGCTTATTTAAATATTTATTTCTTTAAATATTTATATATTTATCTACTTATTTAACTATATATTTAACTATTTATTTATTTAACTATTTATATATTTAACTTCTTATTTAACTACAGATTTAACTATTGATTTAACTGCATATTTAACTGCTTATTTAACCACTTATTTTGCTACTTATTTAACTACTTATTTAGCTATTTATTTAGCTATTTATTTTTTATTTATTTAACCGTTTATTTCAACCTTTATTTAACCGTTGATTTAACCGCTTTTTTAAGCGCTTATTTAACTATTTATTTATTTAAATATTTATTTATTTAACTATTTATTTAAATATTTATTTATTGAACTATTTATTTAACAATTTATTTAAATATTGATGAAACTATTTTTTTTTAACTATTGATTTAATTATTGATTTAGCTATTTACTTATTATTTATTTAACTTATTATTTAATTATTGATTTAACTATTGATTTAACTTTTGATTTTAATATTTATTTATTTTTTATTTAACTATTTGCTTGACTATTTATTTAACTACTTATTTAACTACTGATTAAAAATTTGATTTGACTGCTTCTTTAACTGCCTGTTTAACTGTTCATTTAACTTTTTATTTAACTACTTACTTAATTACTTATTTAACTACTTATTTATGTATTTATTTATTTATTTACTTTTTTATTTAACCGTTTATTTAACCATTGATTTAACCGCTTATTTAACCGCGTATTTAACTATTTATTTATTTGACTATTTATTTATTTAACTATTTATTTATTAACTATTTATTTATGTAACCATTTATTTATTTAACTATTTATTTATTGAACTATTTATTTATTTATCTATTTATTTAACTATTGATTTGACTATTTATTTAACTATTTATTTAACTTTTTATTTAACTATTTATTTGACTATTGATTTAACCATCTATTTAACTAATTAGTTATTTTTTATGTAACTTATTTTAAACTATTTATTGAACTATCTATTTAACTACTTATTTAATTGTTGATTTAACTGTTGATTTAACCTTTTATTTAACCGTTGATTTAACCGGTGATTTAACAATTGATTTAACCGTTTATTTAACCGCTCATTAACTATTCATTTATTAAATATTTATTTATTTAACTAATTATTTATTTAACTATTTATTTAACTATTTGTTTATTTAACTAATTATTTAACTACTTATTTAACTACTGATTTAACTATTGATTTTACTGCTTATTTAACTGCTTATTAAACTACTTATTTATCTACTTATTTAAGTATTTATTTATACATGCATTTATTTAACCGATTATTTAACCGTTTAATTAACCGTTTATTTAACCTTTTATTTAACCGTTGATTTAACCGGTGATTTAACAATTGATTTAACCGTTTATTTAACCGCTCATTAACTATTCATTTATTAAATATTTATTTATTTAACTAATTTATTTAACTATTTATTTAACTATTTGTTTATTTAACTAATTATTTAACTACTTATTTAACTACTGATTTAACTATTGATTTTACTGCTTATTTAACTGCTTACTAAACTACTTATTTATCTACTTATTTAAGTATTTATTTATACATGCATTTATTTAACCGATTATTTAACCGTTTATTTAACCGCTTATTTAATTATTTATTTATTTAAATATTTATTTATATAACTATTTATTTATTTAAATATTTTTTTACTTAACTATTTATTTTTTAACTATTTATTTAACTATTTATTTAAATATTGATTTAATTATTGATTTAACTATTGATTTAACTATTTATTTAACTATTTCTTTAACTTTTTATTTAAGTTTCTATTTAACTATTGATTTAACTATTGATTTAACTTCTTATTTAACTATTTATTAATTTTTTTATTTAACTATTTACTTAAATATTTATTTAACTACTTATCTCACTACTTACTTAACTACTTATTTAACTACTGATTTAACTGTTGATTTAACTTCTTGTTTAACTGTTTGTTAAACTGCTTAATTACCTGCTTATTTTACTTCTTATTTAACTACTTATTTAACTATTTATTTATTTAATTTGTTTATTTACTGTTTTATTTAATCGTTTAATAACCGTTGATTTAACCGCTTATTTAACCGCTTATTTAACTATTTATTTATTTGACTATTTATTTATTTAACTATTTATTTATTTAAATATTTATTTATTTAACTATTAATTATTTATCTATTTATTTATTTAACTATTTATTTACTTAACTATTTATTTATTTAACTATTTATTTATCTACTTATTTAACTATTGATTTAACTATTTATTTAAATATTAATTTAACTATTTATTTAACTATTGATTTAACTATCGATTTAACTTTTTATTTATTTTTTTATTTAACTGTTTATTAAACTATTAATTAAAGTATTTTTTTACTACCTACTTATTTAACTACTTAGTTAACTACTTAATTAACTATTGATTTAACTATTGATTTAGATATTGATTCAACTATTGATTGCACTATTGATTTAACTATTGATAACTATTTATTTACCTATTTATTTAACTTTTCATTTAACTATTTATTTAATTATTTATTTAACTGATTATTTAACTATTGATTTAACTATTGATTTAAATTTTCATTTAACTATTTATTTAACTATTTATTTATTTGTTTATTTAACTATATATTTAACTACTCATTTAATTACTTATTTAACTACATATTTGACTGTTGATTTAACTGCTGATTTATCTGCTCATTTAACTGCTTATTTAACTATTTATTTAACTATTTTTCGATCTATGTATTTAACTATTTACTTATTTATTTACTATTTTATTTATTTATTGATTTAACCGTTTATTTAACCGTTGATATAACCGTTTATTTAACTGATTATTTGACCGCTTATTTAACTATTAATTAATTAATTTATTTAATTATTTATTTAACTATAGGCTATATTTATTAATTATTTATTTATTTCACTATTTATTTATTTAACTTTTCATTTAACTATGTATTAACTATTGACTTAAATATTGATTTAAATATTGATATAACTATGTCTTTAATTTTTATTCAACTATTGATATAACTTTTTATTTATCTATTGATTTAACTTTTTACTTAACTATTTAACTATCTATTTATTTTATATTTAATTATTTACATAAATATTTATTTAACTACTGATTTAGCTATTGATTTTACTACTGATTTAACTATTGATTTAACTATTAACCTTACTATTGATTTAACTGTTGATTTAACTGCTTATTTAACTGCTTTTTAACTACTTATTTAACTACTTATTTAACTATTTATTTAACTATTTCTTTATTTATTTACTTATTTACTTATTTGTTTAACTGTTAATATAAACGTTTATTTAACCATTGATTTAACCGTTGATTTAACCGCTTATTTAACCGCTTGTTTATCTATTGATTTATTTAAATATTTATTTATTTAACTATTTATTTAATTAACTATTCATTTAACTATTTATTTAAATATTTATTTAACTATTTATTTAACCATTGATTTAACTATTGGTTTAACTATTTATTTGACTATTTATTTAAATTTTTATTTAACTATTTATTTAACTATTGATTTAACTATTGATTTAACTATTTATTTAACTGTTTATTTAATTTTTTTATTTAATTATTTATCTAAATACTTATTTAACCACTTATTTAACTACTTATTTAACTATTGAATTGACTATTGATTTGACTATTAATTTAAGTGTTGATTTAACTGTTTATTTATCTGTTTTTAACTGTTCATTTAACTGCTTATTTTACTGTTTATTTAACTGCTTTTTAACTAATTTTTTAACTATTTAATTAATTACTTGTTTAACATTTATTTAACTATTTATTTATTTAACTATTTATTTACTTACTTATTTATTTAACTGTTTATTAAACAGTTGATTTTTCCGTATATTTAACCGTTTATTTAACCTCTTATTTAAATATTTATTTCTTTAAATATATATATATATATATTTATCTACTTATTTAACTATATATATCTCACTATTTATTTATTTAACTATTTATATATTTAACTTCTTATTTAACTACAGATTTAACTATTGATTTAACTGCTTATTTAACTGCTTATTTAACCACTTATTTTGCTACTTATTTAGCTATTTATTTAGCTATTTATTTTTTATTTATTTAACCGTTTATTTCAACCTTTATTTAACCGTTGATTTAACCGCTTATTTAACCGCTTATTTAACTATTTATTTATTTAACTATTTATTTAAATATTTATTTATTGAACTATTTATTTAACAATTTATTTAAATATTGATGAAACTATTTTTTTTAACTATTGATTTAAGTATTGATTTAACTATTTATTTATTATTTATTTAACTTATTATTTAATTATTGATTTAACTATTGATTTAACTTTTGATTTTAATATTTATTTATTTTTTATTTAACTATTTACTTGACTATTTATTTAACTACTTATTTAACTACTGATTAAAAATTTGATTTGACTGCTTGTTTAACTGCCTGTTTAACTGTTTATTTAACTTTTTATTTAACTACTTACTTAATTACTTATTTAACTACTTATTTATGTATTTATTTATTTATTTACTTTTTTATTTAACCGTTTATTAACCATTGATTTAACCGCTTATTTAACCGCGTATTTAACTATTTATTTATTTGACTATTTATTTATTTAACTATTTATTTATTAACTATTTATTTATGTAACCATTTATTTATTTAACTATTTCTTTATTGAACTATTTATTTATTTATCTATTTATTTAACTATTGATTTGACTATTTATTTAACTATTTATTTAACTTTTTATTTAACTATTTATTTGGCTATTGATTTAAATATCTATTTAACTAATTAGTTATTTTTTATGTAACTTATTTTAAACTATTTATTAAACTATCTATTTAACTACTTATTTAATTGTTGATTTAACTGTTGATTTAACCTTTTATTTAACCGTTGATTTAACCGGTGATTTAACAATTTATTTAACCGTTTATTTAACCGCTCATTAACTATTCATTTATTAAATATTTATTTATTTAACTACTTATTTATTTAACTATTTATTTAACTATTTGTTTATTTTACTAATTATTTAACTACTTATTTAACTACTGATTTAAGTATTGATTTTACTGCTTATTTAACTGCTTATTAAACTACTTATTTATCTACTTATTTAGCGATTTATTTAGCTATTTATTTTTTATTTATTTAACCGTTTATTTCAACCTTTATTTAACCGTTGATTTAACCGCTTTTTTAAGCGCTTATTTAACTATTTATTTATTTAAATATTTATTTATTGAACTATTTATTTAACAATTTATTTAAATATTGATGAAACTATTTTTTTTCAACTATTGATTTAAGTATTGATTTAGCTATTTATTTATTATTTATTTAACTTATTATTTAATTATTGATTTAACTATTGATTTAACTTTTGATTTTAATATTTATTTATTTTTTATTTAACTATTTGCTTGACTATTTATTTAACTACTTATTTAACTACTGATTAAAAATTTGATTTGACTGCTTGTTTAACTGCCTGTTTAACAGTTCATTTAACTTTTTATTTAACTACTTACTTAATTACTTATTTAACTACTTATTTATGTATTTATTTATTTATTTACTTCTTTGTTTAACCGTTTATTTAACCATTGATTTAACCGCTTATTTAACCGCGTATTTAACTATTTATTTATTTGACTATTTATTTATTTAACTATTTATTTATTAACTATTTATTTATGTAACCATTTATTTATTGAACTATTTATTTATTGAACTATTTATTTATTTATCTATTTATTTATCTATTGATTTGACTATTTATTTAACTATTTATTTAAATTTTTTTTATTTAACTATTTATTTGACTATTGATTTAACCATCTATTTAACTAATTAGTTATTTTTTATGTAACTTATTTTAAACTATTTATTAAACTATCTATTTAACTACTTATTTAATTGTTGATTTAACTGTTGATTTAACCTTTTATTTAACCGTTGATTTAACCGGTGATTTAACAATTTATTTAACCGTTTATTTAACCGCTCATTAACTATTCATTTATTAAATATTTATTTATTTAACTACTTATTTATTTAACTATTTATTTAACTATTTGTTTATTTAACTAATTATTTAACTACTTATTTAACTACTGATTTAAGTATTGATTTTACTGCTTATTTAACTGCTTATTAAACTACTTATTTATCTACTTATTTAAGTATTTATTTATACATGCATTTATTTAACCGATTATTTAACCGTTTATTTAACCGCTTATTTAATTATTTATTTATTTAAATATTTATTTATATAACTATTTATTTATTTAAATAATTTTTTTACTTAACTATTTATTTTTTAACTATTTATTTAACTATTTATTTAAATATTGATTTAATTATTGATTTAACTATTGATTTAACTATTTATTTAACTATTTCTTTAACTTTTTATTTAACTTTCTATTTAACTATTGATTTAACTATTGATTTAACTTTTTATTTAACTATTTATTAATTTTTTTATTTAACTATTTACTTAAATATTTATTTAACTACTTATCTCACTACTTACTTAACTACTTATTTAACTACTGATTTAACTGTTGATTTAACTTCTTGTTTAACTGTTTGTTAAACTGCTTATTTAACTGCTTATTTTACTTCTTATTTAACTACTTATTTAACTATTTATTTATTTAATTTGTTTATTTACTGTTTTATTTAATCGTTTAATAACCGTTGATTTAACCGCTTATTTAACCGCTTATTTAACTATTTATTTATTTGACTATTTATTTATTTAACTATTTATTTATTTAAATATTTATTTATTTAACTATTAATTATTTATCTATTTATTTATTTAACTATTTATTTACTTAACTATTTATTTATTTAACTATTTATTTATCTACTTATTTAACTATTGATTTAACTATTTATTTAAATATTAATTTAACTATTTATTTAACTATTGATTTAACTATCGATTTAACTTTTTATTTATTTTTTTATTTAACTGTTTATTAAACTATTAATTAAAGTATTTTTTTACTACCTACTTATTTAACTACTTAGTTAACTACTTAATTAACTATTGATTTAACTATTGATTTAGATATTGATTCAACTATTGATTGCACTATTGATTTAACTATTGATAACTATTTATTTACCTATTTATTTAACTTTTCATTTAACTATTTATTTAATTATTTATTTAACTGATTATTTAACTATTGATTTAACTATTGATTTAAATTTTCATTTAACTATTTATTTAACTATTTATTTATTTGTTTATTTAACTATATATTTAACTACTCATTTAATTACTTATTTAACTACATATTTGACTGTTGATTTAACTGCTGATTTATCTGCTCATTTAACTGCTTATTTAACTATTTATTTAACTATTTTTCGATCTATGTATTTAACTATTTACTTATTTATTTATTATTTTATTTATTTATTGATTTAACCGTTTATTTAACCGTTGATATAACCGTTTATTTAACTGATTATTTGACCGCTTATTTAACTATTAATTAATTAATTTATTTAATTATTTATTTAACTATAGGCTATATTTATTAATTATTTATTTATTTCACTATTCATTTATTTAACTTTTCATTTAACTATGTATTAACTATTGACTTAAATATTGATTTAAATATTGATATAACTATGTCTTTAATTTTTATTCAACTATTGATATAACTTTTTATTTATCTATTGATTTAACTTTTTACTTAACTATTTAACTATCTATTTATTTTTTATTTAATTATTTACATAAATATTTATTTAACTACTGATTTAGCTATTGATTTTACTACTGATTTAACTATTGATTTAACTATTAACCTTACTATTGATTTAACTGTTGATTTAACTGCTTATTTAACTGCTTTTTAACTACTTATTTAACTACTTATTTAACTATTTATTTAACTATTTCTTTATTTATTTACTTATTTACTTATTTGTTTAACTGTTAATATAAACGTTTATTTAACCATTGATTTAACCGTTGATTTAACCGCTTATTTAACCGCTTGTTTATCTATTGATTTATTTAAATATTTATTTATTTAACTATTTATTTAATTAACTATTCATTTAACTATTTATTTAAATATTTATTTAACTATTTATTTAACCATTGATTTAACTATTGGTTTAACTATTTATTTGACTATTTATTTAAATTTTTATTTAACTATTTATTTAACTATTGATTTAACTATTGATTTAACTATTGATTTAACTATTTATTTAACTGTTTATTTAATTTTTTATTTAATTATTTATCTAAATACTTATTTAACCACTTATTTAACTACTTATTTAACTATTGAATTGACTATTGATTTGACTATTAATTTAAGTGTTGATTTAACTGTTTATTTATCTGTTTTTAACTGTTCATTTAACTGCTTATTTTACTGTTTATTTAACTGCTTTTTAACTAATTTTTTAACTATTTAATTAATTACTTGTTTAACATTTATTTAACTATTTATTTATTTAACTATTTATTTACTTACTTATTTATTTAACTGTTTATTAAACAGTTGATTTTTCCGTATATTTAACCGTTTATTTAACCTCTTATTTAAATATTTATTTCTTTAAATATATATATATATATATTTATCTACTTATTTAACTATATATATCTCACTATTTATTTATTTAACTATTTACATATTTAACTTCTTATTTAACTACAGATTTAACTATTGATTTAACTGCTTATTTAACTGCTTATTTAACCACTTATTTTGCTACTTATTTAACTACTTATTTAGCTATTTATTTAGCTATTTATTTTTTATTTATTTAACCGTTTATTTCAACCTTTATTTAACCGTTGATTTAACCGCTTATTTAACCGCTTATTTAACTATTTATTTATTTAACTATTTATTTAAATATTTATTTATTGAACTATTTATTTAACAATTTATTTAAATATTGATGAAACTATTTTTTTTTAACTATTGATTTAAGTATTGATTTAACTATTTATTTATTATTTATTTAACTTATTATTTAATTATTGATTTAACTATTGATTTAACTTTTGATTTTAATATTTATTTATTTTTTATTTAACTATTTACTTGACTATTTATTTAACTACTTATTTAACTACTGATTAAAAATTTGATTTGACTGCTTGTTTAACTGCCTGTTTAACTGTTTATTTAACTTTTTATTTAACTACTTACTTAATTACTTATTTAACTACTTATTTATGTATTTATTTATTTATTTACTTTTTTATTTAACCGTTTATTTAACCATTGATTTAACCGCTTATTTAACCGCGTATTTAACTATTTATTTATTTGACTATTTATTTATTTAACTATTTATTTATTAACTATTTATTTATGTAACCATTTATTTTTTTAACTATTTCTTTATTGAACTATTTATTTATTTATCTATTTATTTAACTATTGATTTGACTATTTATTTAACTATTTATTTAACTTTTTATTTAACTATTTATTTGGCTATTGATTTAAATATCTATTTAACTAATTAGTTATTTTTTATGTAACTTATTTTAAACTATTTATTAAACTATCTATTTAACTACTTATTTAATTGTTGATTTAACTGTTGATTTAACCTTTTATTTAACCGTTGATTTAACAATTTATTTAACCGTTTATTTAACCGCTCATTAACTATTCATTTATTAAATATTTATTTATTTAACTTCTTATTTATTTAACTATTTATTTAACTATTTGTTTATTTAACCAATTATTTAACTACTTATTTAACTACTGATTTAACTATTGATTTTACTGCTTATTTAACTGCTTATTAAACTACTTATTTATCTACTTATTTAGCTATTTATTTAGCTATTTATTTTTTATTTATTTAACCGTTTATTTCAACCTTTATTTAACCGTTGATTTAACCGCTTTTTTAAGCGCTTATTTAGCTATTTATTTATTTAAATATTTATTTATTGAACTATTTATTTAACAATTTATTTAAATATTGATGAAACTATTTTTTTTAACTATTGATATAAGTATTGATTTAGCTATTTATTTATTATTTATTTAACTTATTATTTAATTATTGATTTAACTATTGATTTAACTTTTGATTTTAATATTTATTTATTTTTTATTTAACTATTTGCTTGACTATTTATTTAACTACTTATTTAACTACTGATTAAAAATTTGATTTGACTGCTTGTTTAACTGCCTGTTTAACTGTTCATTTAACTTTTTATTTAACTACTTACTTAATTACTTATTTAACTACTTATTTATGTATTTATTTATTTATTTACTTTTTTATTTAACCGTTTATTTAACCATTGATTTAACCGCTTATTTAACCGCGTATTTAACTATTTATTTATTTGACTATTTATTTATTTAACTATTTATTTATTAACTATTTATTTATGTAACCATTTATTTATTGAACTATTTATTTATTGAACTATTTATTTATTTATCTATTTATTTATCTATTGATTTGACTATTTATTTAACTATTTATTTAACTTTTTATTTAACTATTTATTTGACTATTGATTTAACCATCTATTTAACTAATTAGTTATTTTTTATGTAACTTATTTTAAAGTATTTATTAAACTATCTATTGAACTACTTATTTAATTGTTGATTTAACTGTTGATTTAACCTTTTATTTAACCGTTGATTTAACCGGTGATTTAACAATTTATTTAACCGTTTATTTAACCGCTCATTAACTATTCATTTATTAAATATTTATTTATTTAACTACTTATTTTTTTTTTATTTAACTATTTGTTTATTTAACTAATTATTTAACTACTTATTTAACTACTGATTTAACTATTGATTTTACTGCTTATTTAACTGCTTATTAAACTACTTATTTATCTACTTATTTAAGTATTTATTTATTTATACATGCATTTATTTAATCGATTATTTAACCGTTTAATTAACCGTTTATTTAACCTTTTATTTAACCGTTGATTTAACCGTTTATTTAACCGTTTATTTAACCGCTTATTTAATTATTTATTTATTTAAATATTTATTTATATAACTATTTATTTATTTAAATATTTTTTTACTTAACTATTTATTTATTTAACTATTTATTTAACTATTTATTTAAATATTGATTTAATTATTGATTTAACTATTGATTTAACTATTTATTTAACTATTTCTTTAACTTTTTATTTAACTTTTTATTTAACTATTGATTTAACTATTGATTTTACTATTGATTTATCTTTTTATTTAACTATTTATTAATTTTTTTATTTAACTATTTACTTAAATATTTATTTAACTACTTATCTAACTACTTACTTAACTACTTATTTAACTACTGATTTAACTGTTGATTTAACTGCTTGTTTAACTGTTTGTTAAACTGCTTATTGAACTGCTTATTCTACTTCTTATTTAACTACTTATTTAACTATTTATTTATTTAATTTGTTTATTTACTGTTTTATTTAATCGTTTAATAACCGTTGATTTAACCGCTTATTTAACCACTTATTTAACTATTTATTTATTTGACTATTTATTTATTTAACTATTTATTTATTTAACTAGTAATTATTTATCTATATATTTATTTAGCTATTTATTTACTTAACTATTTATTTATTTAACTATTTACTTATCTACTTATTTAACTATTTATTTAACTATTAATTTAACTATTTATTTAACTATTGATTTAACTATCGATTTAACTTTTTATTTATTTTTTATTTAACTATTTATTAAACTATTAATTAAAGTATTTTTTAACTACCTACTTATTTAACTACTTATTTAACTGTTGATTGAACTGTTGATTTAACTGATGATTTAACTGCTTATTTAATTGCCTATTTAACTGCCTATTTAACTACTTAATTAACTACTTATTTAACCACTTAACCCCTTACTTAACCACTTACTTAACCACTTACTTAACCACTTATTTAACCACTTATGTAACTACCAGGGGCGATTTTTCAGGGCATGCTATGCTTGCTGCGCAAGCTCAATATTTTCGTAGAATGTGTATTTCTCAAAATGGGATTATGTAAATTAAAATTTATTTTTGATTTTTGGAACATTGTATAGGCGTAATACCATCTGCAGGTTGCAAACCGCAAGTATCGCAACGCTTGCTCGCTTCTCGGAGCTACAGGAAAGACGTAGAAATAGCGAGAATATGATGCGCGCGCAAGTGCCTTCCTCCTTAGTCCGTCCTAGGCGCACATGCTTCTGTTATGTGTTGTTTGAAGCTCTGGTCCGAGAGCTACACCAACGACTATTTAACGTTACACAGAACAATATTGACAGCGGGAATGTGCTGTGATTTGCGAGTGCAATGTAATTGAATGAGCGGAATGCATGTGTTAGCTGGTGCATGTATTATTAATTCTTAAACATTAATTTGAAGTATTGCAATGAGTTCGGAATTATGTGTTATTGAAACCTTATTATTAAATCCATTTTCCCGAAGATCTAAAGACATACGTTATAGAGAATATGTGCTCGTTCAGTGCAACTCAATACAACAATATGCATTGATTGGCAGGGTCGAAAAAGCTAAATAAACTGTTTTGTTGGCCATGTTTGTTATATTATATCGAACTTCTACATCTGATAAGCGAATATGATCCATGACTCATAATGATTTCATAATTATAAAATAAATTATTTATGTGGGTCTGATTATTTTTATTAATTATGAATTATTATATCCTCCCATCTTCCCCTATGAATAAAAGAGCAAGCCTAACTTTCGTGACTAGCATTCGCCCCTGGTAACTACTTATTTATCTACTTATTTAACTATTTATTTAAATATTTATTTAACTATTTATGTATTTATTTAACTATTTATTTATCTATCTATTTATTTATTTATTTATTTATTTATTTAACCTTGTAGAGATAAAGCCATCAGACCTTTTCCTCCCCTCTACCAGAGCCATGGATCTAAACAAGTGAGTTGTCGTCGTCACATTGCTTTCATGAAGGCATTGCCCCTGTAATGTAGATAACCCGTTGTAATAAGGAGAAGTGCGCACAAATGTGCATTAGTTTTGGGCTCTGCTGTATTCCAGCAGCGATTTCCTCTTTAAACACTCACTGAAGTGGTATCTTGCACATGGTTTGTCACACAGTTTACACACGCATTCCGGTGATGGGTCGTGATAGTTTGCCCTTCTGCAGAGTTTGTGGTGATAGCCATGCACTGCACTGCGGATCTTGTTGTTTGCTCCAGTCCAGCTCCGATCGGTCATCGCGTCCGTTGCGTAGGAGTCGTTCGGTACTTCATTTCTCTTCTGTTGTCTTTCCTCTTTCAGAGCTGCTTCTTGTGTGGTAGCTGGTAGTAGAAACTTGGTGCGCAGATCTTCTACAAGGAAAGTTTCGCGTGCTAACTCACACGCTAGTCTAGATGGTGCGAATTTTGAGATCCCTATTGCGGCTTTTAGGAATCTTCTTTCACTTTTTCTAACGCGTTTAGATCTCTGTAGCTAAGGCTAGTCCATGTGATATGTATTCCATATGTTAAGATGGGAAGCACTTTTGCTTCAAACAATTTCATGGCTGTTTCAAGGGACAGTTGCGTGATATTCTGTATGTCCATAACCCGTTGTCCGCCTCTGTTTGATAGGTTTTCTATAATCGTTGTTAAAACTGAGCAGATGGACCACCTGGTATAATACTCTGGGTATATCTTGAGCGATAGCGACTGTCAGATAGGAAGTGGTTGGTACCTACTGCGCATGCGTTACATTTATATCTAAAATAGCTGTAATGCTTAAGTTGTAGTATGTGCTATTTAATTTTACAATATGTACTTGATGATAAGCTGTTAGTAAATTAAAATGAAAATCGTCAACTTCAGTATAGTCTATAGTTTCTTTGGATATGACTGCATAATCAATAAAGCAAAACGTCTAATGCTTTCGTTTTCACATGGGCAAGCAGTAGTAAAGTGCACAGATAACTTCAAACAATGGTGTACAATTCCTCTCTCTAGTTTATTTCGCCGAATATTAGGACATCTGTTACTGCAGTTTTATAATATACTGGGTAAAATATTTGTTTCTCTAAATTTTGAGGGATGACTTGAAGAAATCTCATTACATATTATACAAATTTAATAATCTTGTATTTGTTTTACTGAAGAGATGTATGGACATAATAACGGAAATGAAAATAGGAAACAGAATTGAAATTGTATCCAACAGAGACATACACTTCACAATATATACAACGTTGAAATATTAAAAAGTTGATAATTTATTGACTTACACCATCGGAATGAAAAATTTAAACGGTAATATACACTTCACAATATATACAACGTTGAAATATTAAACAGTTGATAATTTATTGACTTACACCATCGGAATGAAAAATTTAAACATTAATATTGCAACACCAGGATGAAGGATAAAATCGTAATTTCTAAAATAACAATAAATTTTACCATTGCCTGCAATATGCAATAACCTTTTGGCAACGTAGAAATTTTGGATACAAAAATATACTTCAGAATATTAATTTGTTAAAATTTGCATCATTATAGTTATTTAAGAAAGTTAGAACATGTAACACTGAAGAATCTTTCGAAACTTTATAGGCCTACTTGCAATCGAGAATTGCGATTTTTCTGCTGTAAGAGAAAACTGGAAAGAATTTATTAAACGTGTAACAAAACTGAAGTTGGAATAAAATGCAATAATGTGGAACGAAAATGTGACTTTACATAGAGGACAAGTGAACTCTGGGTGGAAGAAAGTCGTAAAACAAGAATAGACTCAGTCGCCTATTCGTATTGATAAATAGTGAGAAATGCGTGGAAAGAAATCATCATCGTCTCAATATAACATATTCTGAAAATAACTCCTGATATTATTATGATGACTAGTTGTATAGTACGAAGACCTGGATCAGTAATAAGAACAACGGTAGTGTGAAGAGAGACAGTAGAATACATTAAGACAATGCCATGGAACATTAAATAATACATAGGAAACGAAAATATCATATTTGATATGTAACAAAAGTGATTAGTAAAAATGTAGTCCTTTAGGGTAGACGGAAAAATCTGTAAGGTGATTAATTACATAAATGTAATAACTGCCAGCATATTAAGGGGTGGATAAATTTTGGGGAATCTTCAGAATTCAGATGGTCAAGATACATACAGAGGAAAGAATTGGCTCAAAAACTAGCAGAAAATATGGAATTGGAAATGGTTTGCGCAATAACTGAACAGAAGACAATCTTCTTCTTCTTTTAAATTAAGGGTGTAGATTACTTGGGCACAAATGACCCCCTGTGAACCCCAAAAACTGGAGGTCAACCCACAAGACCGCAATGCGTTACCAGTTTGCTGTGCTGCTGAGATTAATTTCTTCAGAAGAGACAATATTTGCTTCCTGAGATACGGTGCCTGATTGGCTTAGATCTGGGCAATCCAGGAAAATGTGAAATGATGATAAATAAAGAAACAAGAAATAAAAGTTACCTAAATTCATGTCAAAAATAATATCCATCGTACCGAAAGTTACCTTAAACTCTATCTATCGTGAATACATTTATATGGATTGGCATCAAGCATTTCTTCATATTGGTCGTTGCACTGACATGCAGTGATTGGTTATATTGTGCTGGAGTATGTTAATAATGCGGCTTTTATAAATTGAGACAAAAAAGATACGAAATGGAAACCTAAATTCTGATTCGAGAAGAAAGAGTGTGAACATTTGTTGAAAATGACAAAGAATGAATAATGGAATGCACTGCCCACATGGTAGGGAGGTTGGGATGGGCAGGGCGGAACTCGACATGCAGCCACCTCCACGTGGTGAGTTCTGGGTTGTTTCATTTCAAGAGAATGAAACAAGCAAAGAGCTGCATCTATTCTGTGAATAATAATAATTATGGTTCATTTAACGACTATAGCTACTGCAGAGGTTATATCAGCTTCGCCAGTTTGCTGGAATTTTTTTCCCGCAGGAGTTCTTTACTTGCCAGTAAATCTACTGACATGAGCTTGTCACATTTAAACACATTTATATGCCATCGACCTCGGCTGGGATCGAACCCGCAACCTCGAGCATAGAAGGCCAGCGCTATACCAACTGCGCTACCGAGGGCGACTCTATTCTGTGAATGATGGTACGAAAATTGATATACAGTAGGGTGGAATCTGTTCAATAACAATAACTTCACACACTAAATTCTTAAGATAAAAGGAATAGAATCTTTCTTTGCCATTATGCGTCCTTTCTTTTTATTGTAACAGCGTTGCAAAATATCGATTACTTAAACTGATTTATTATTAATTAGAGTATTAAAGTATTTTCACTTAAACCGTAAATGTAATAAAAACATTATGCAAAATTATTTGTTGAATCTGAAATGTGTAATGTAGACATACTTACTTACTTACTTACTTACAAATGGCTTTTAAGGAACCCGAAGGTTCATTGCCGCTCTCACATAAGCCCGCCATCGGTTCCTATCCTGTGCAAGATTAATCCAGTCTCTATCATCATACCCCACCTCCCTCAAATCCATTTTAATATTATCCTCCCATCTACGTCTCGGCCTCCCTAAAGGTATTTTCCCTCCGGTCTCCCAACTAACACTCTATATGCATTTCTGGATTCGCCCATACGTGCTACATGCCCTGCCCATCTCAAACGTCTGGATTTAATGTTCCTAATTATGTCAGGTGAAGAATACAATGCGTGCAGTTCTGCGTTGTGTAACTTTCTCCATTCTCCTGTAACTTCATCCCGCTTAGCCCCAAATATTTTCCTAAGCACCTTATTCTCAAACACCCTTAACCTATGTTCCTCTCTCAGAGTGAGAGTCCAAGTTTCACAACCATACAGAAGAACCGGTAATATAACTGTTTTATAAATTCTAACTTTCAGATTTTTTGACAGCAGACTGGATGGTAAGAGCTTCTCAACCGAATAATAACAGGCATTTCCCATATTTATTCTGTGTTTAATTTCCTCCCGAGTGTCATTTATATTTGTTACTGTTGCTCCAAGATATTTGAATTTTTCCACCTCCTCGAAGGATAAATCTCCTATTTTTATATTTCCATTTCGTACAATATTCTGGTCACGGGACATAATCATATACTTTGTCTTTTCGGGATTTACTTCCAAACCGATTGCTTTACTTGCTTCAAATAAAATTTCCGTGTTTTCCCTAACCGTTTGTGTATTTTCTCCCAACATATTCACGTCATCTGCATAGACAAGAAGCTGATGTAACCCGTTCAATTCCAAACCCTGCCTGTTATCCTGAACTTTCCTAATGGCCTATTCTAGAGTGAAGTTAAAAAGTAAAGGTGATAGTGCATCTCCCTGCTTTAGCCCGCAGTAAATTGGAAAAGGATCAGATAGAAACTGACCTATACGGACTCTGCTGTATGTTTCACTGAGACATGTAGACATGTTTACAAAATGTATGTTTGTAAATGTGTTTGAAGATAACAGGATCAAAAATATCTACATAATAGCTATTTATGCAACAAGTTGCGAAACGATAACGTTTTAAGGGTGTAAAGTGAAGATTGTACTCTGACCCGAAGGGAAAGTGCTCAATACGGCGAGTGCTTAAAAACTTAGTTTCGCGCTTGTTTCATACAAGATATTTTAGACAGGCAATCGAGAATCCTAAATGCTTTTATATTTTAAAGCGAATAAAACTGTTGATTCGTTCTCACGCATTGGCAAACTTCTGATGTTAAAGACGAAAAAGTATTACATTCGAGTGTAAAGAGATAGATTTCACGGCCTTCTCATATGTAGTAGGCTATAGTGATTGTCTTGGTGGTTGTTGTGAAGTTGTTTTCTGCTTATTATGTAATTTTGAATATACATTATTACAACGAAAATGATAAATATGAATGATTCGGAAGTGAATAATGTATGTATCAAATCTCCAAATGTTGTAATTTCCAGTTTAAATAAGTATGTTGTGAATATTTATAGTGAATAAATAGTTGGAATTTATGTTTTCATTATTTCTAATTAGCGTGCTTAAAAGTAGTTTCACGAGTCAATACGGAAATTTACTTTTAAGCATGCTAATTTATGGATGCGGAAATCAATGACTTTTCGATACTAAAATGAGAATCGAAACGTCGTCATTATGAAACAACTGTTTAAAACATAATTCTTTCTGAGGAATGTAAGCCCAAAGGAATGATATGGTAAAGAACTTTTCCGGTTACATTATGCTTAGGATTCGTCTCTCTAAGGACTATCATCAAAATCCTTCCACTCTGTAGTGTATAACTTTACTCAATTTTGCATTCAGATAAAATGCCAGTAATAGTTTTCAATTTAGTGTTCAAGTTCACAAAATGTAATAAGGGTAAAAGAAGCAGAAACAAACACTAATTAGGAACTATTCTTATTTCATTTATGAAACAGTGACTTCAGAGCTGTCACTCAAAGTACAACGTGTAAGAAATGGGAGCGGAGTATTGAAGGGAGGTGGGGGGAACAGGCTAGGTTTGGTTGGAGGTATCGTACGTACTAGCACAGAAGCTGGGTGAATTGGGAGAACAGAAAGTTATTCCGTTGTCGGAAACGAAATTCAATTGGAACAGATTTTTAAATGTACGTTATTAACTTCAGTTCACGCGAAAAAAAAAAAAAAACATAACAAGACGAATATAGAGGGTCTAAGGGGTATAAATGCCGTCCTTTTAACAGTCATCGGGGACGGTCTACAGCAGTCATATCAATTGATGCCCATAGGTGCAAGCACGCGCTTTAGAGCTCAGGAGAACCTGAGCGCTTTACAGCGGAAAGAAAAGAGACAGACGAAAGAGGTAGTATATGGCTCTTCGTCGAGCTATATACAGGGATGGCCAGCATTGATTTAATGGACAAGGGGAAAAGAACCTATTAAAACCTTATCTATGTTAATTTTTAGATTTGTCTGAGAAGTATAAGTACATTATAAGAATGTAAGTTTTAATTTTGAAGCTCATTTTTCTCACAATTTTGCTTTTTTATTGAAAAGGAATAAGGTAGGTGTCCCTGATATGGCCATACTAAGGTTAGAGAATTTTTCTAACCGCCATTTAAAAAAAATGTAAACCACTTTTTTCTTACTGGTTTTCGGTCTAATGAACTTTCTTAAAACAATTTCCTTTCCCCATAAAAATAGCTTTAATTGTCCAAAAAGGCCCCAAATTCCAAAAGTCTACCTAGTGGTCATATCAGGAGCATGTGCACATGATATGGCCACCCTGGTTCCATGTTCTACAAATCGTGATTGTTTTCAGTTTGATAGCGCAGTTGTGCTAAAATTAAAAAAAAAAAAATTGGTGTAAAATGAATAAATATGACACTTAATAATCTTTTTTATAATTCAAAAGCGTAGTCAAAACAGGTTTTTCCATAAAAAATTAAGTTGTTTTTCTTAAAATACAAAATTTTTGCGTAATCCCAGCTATAAGGCATGCAAATTAATTGTCAGGTAAAAAAATAAAAGCGAAATGAACTTTATATGGCCACGGTGCATTTGATATGGCCATATCAGGAGCAGGTAAGCTTTCGCGAAAATAGTTTGATTGTGAACAACTCGTAAAAGATACGCCATCAACGACAACACCAATCAACAGAACATTGAAAACTGAATGGAGTACTATGGTTTTCATGAAACAAGTCTTTGAAAAACATGCATTAAAAAGGAGACTTAACAGAGAAAAATAAGAAGAGGTCACATGAAAACCGCAAAACAGGCAACTGACGCCATATTGCTCAACCTGACTGTGTGGGAAACGATAAAGTGACATACCGGGATGCCCTTTCACTGGATGCTGCTGCAATTTAGCGGATTTTTTGGTTAACTAACTCACAATGGGGGGGGGCCAAATCAGGAACATGGCCATAACAGGAGCACCCACCTTAGTTTCTCAACTTTTTTTTCAAAGAAAAGTGAAATTTTTAGATATAGGCCTGTTTATTTAGTACTCTTACAGGTACTGAAGCAATGGTTTCGTAAATCTAATATACCGTAAATACGTAGTCTGTTACTGAAGATAGTATATTACAAATTTTGAAAATATTCGCATGAATTAACAAAGCAACTACTGTTACATCATAAACAAAAGATGTATGCCCATTTGTAAATACGTCAGCTCTATAACTTCAGCAGGTTTCGAGAAAATAACTTAATATTCTGATGATAGGAAGTTGCACATCAATATCACCTTACCCATTTAGTCCCACTGTTCCACAAACGAGGCCAGTATAGATTTATTTTATTATTTTATGTTATAATGGTTAGAAATCTATTTCGAGTTCTCGAACCTTGAGACATTAACAAAACAATATTTCAGAAATAAAAATGAACTTGATTTTAGTTTATGTTTTCACGTAATTTATTTAAAATATTTCGTATTATTTAACGCAACTACACAGTAATAATCAAAATATCACATAAAATAGGAGTACTGTAATTTCACAGTTGATATTTATTGTGAACAGTATGAGTTACAGATAAGGCTAATGTAGAAATATTTGCGGAAAAAAAATATTTCAGCGCCTGTTTTACTGGTATAAAAATAGCTGTCCTCAATTGAGGACAGTGGGTACTTGAACTACAATGGATTTCTTTTGATGCTAATGTTTCCATTGGAGTAGTGAATTTATAATATTTGTTTTGATTGTTGCCACTGATTTCATGTATTATATATTATAGACGGTGGTTCAGAACTTAGGTTACAGAAGAATTTGGTAGACAGAAGTACTAAACCAAACGTTTATTAGTCAGCAGTGTGTGTCCTGACTTTGCATCGGTAACAGTGCTAGAATTACTTTAGTGTTGGGTAGCCAATCATTCATGTAGGGTCCAGTGACAACGTGTAGTACTGTGCGTTACAGGAACGATTCAAAATGACGTCCCCTTATTTTACATGATAGTGGCATTGCCGAACATTCACTGCTAAAGGAAACAAAAGTCTTACTGGAGTGAGGTGGTGCGCATAAATATTCTTCCAGAAATCTTATCTGCATTTGAATGATAGTGCACTGTTAAAGGCTCAAAATCCTAACAACGATTTCAAAATCCGTCCATTGATAAAAATAGTAAATTGTTCTTTCCAAATGTTTGAGGCTTTTGAGAAGCATTTATCAGTGACCGAAATGGTCGTAAAGTACTTTTCAAAATTTTAGAACTTCATGTGTGAGCTTCGCTCAATAGGTTTCAAGGCCATAGGAACGGTTAGTGAAAACAGAATGAAGAAATGTCCTCTAGAGAGCAATAAAGAGCTTCAGAAGAAAATAAGGGAAACTTGTGATTTCAGATTTGACTATCAATGAACTTTTAGTTTCGAAGTGGAATGACTATATTCGAGGTAGAAAGTGGTACTTTCCGGTCCTCAAGAGAATCCTTGATATGGCTGTAGTGAAC
Organism: Periplaneta americana; assembly: GCF_040183065.1. NCBI lineage: Eukaryota > Metazoa > Arthropoda > Insecta > Blattodea > Blattidae > Periplaneta > Periplaneta americana. The sequence goes on along the minus strand of NC_091131.1, from coordinate 152,339,429 downwards.
GCCTGGTGTCTCTGTAAGAGGGTTCTTCCTAATGATGCACTGTCCTTGTTGACTTTTCGAAGAGATATTACAAGTCGTAACCACCATCTATCTCATCATGTACAATAATTCGAAACTTTCAGGTGGCAAATGCGAACAAGGATGTGAGATACGATGGCAAACTTCACTTCCTTAGAAAAGAGAGCTACAGAGACGAGTCAGAGGAAAGGATGTAAATCGAAGCTCCACATGTGAAATAAAACACTACATCATGCGATCAATGTTCTTCTATATTTCATCTCCGAAACAAGTAAACTGAACAGTCAGTAGCGACGAATTGCACAAAAGACAGTTAAAACATCGTATTGTTATTGTATAAGAGTCTTGCTCATCAGTTATACTATAATAATGTTTGTACCAAATTACGGCAGTATGTGTCATATAAGTATCATTAGGACCCTCTGTCCTCAAATGAGGACGGCCCATAAATGACTCCAAACATTTTTTTTCGGCAACGTAAATATATGTAAGTGATATGTAAGTATTCCACATCATAAATGCAAAGTTTCGACTCGTATTTTAAAAAAAAAGTATGCTGGTCCTTAATGGGCTAAAAGCATAATGCATTAAGAGTTTTGTTATAGAATATTAATTACACTTAAAACATAATATACAGTACCTAAGTAACTTTGCTTTGTACTGTAATATTGTTTTGATTAGTTTATTGATTACTTTTATAAGGCTAAAGATACCATTAATATCAATTCCAACTTATCATGTAATACTCAATCTCTTTTTTCTTGGGGCGGGGGGATAATGAATGCTGTCTTTCATCTACTTAGTACAGTGTAGTTGTACTACTATGGAATTTATGTGAATATTTCTTCATAACTCTCTATTATGTTATTAAGATTTAAAACACAAGTGCAATATTAAGAAATTGGTGTTAGTACTTTTGTTTTACAGACAATATAGATAATATCAAACAGAAAGTAGAAATATAAAAATAACGACATAAAATTTCACGTTCCGTCTGAAGTTTGTGCACCACTGTTTCCTTAATACAACAGGCTGCTCATTCATATACACAACCCTTCCTCCTTCCATACCTAGGGCTTGATGCCCGCGCACGACGTCAAGGTCAGAAAATTGCGCTTGCTTTGACATTACTGGTCTACAGGATCAAAAAATGTCTATACAACATAGGGTCAAAACTCGATAATTTTCCCAGAAAAAAAAAATCTTTCCTTATTTTATTTGCGTTATACTGCTTATATCGTTACTAAAATTACGAAAACAATTACATCAGTAGGTATATCTAGCAAAGAGTTAATATTAGTTTAAATAAATATTTGTGTGCTGTATTACGTTTTCGTGAAATTAAATAAGAATGCATGCTTAAATTTGTTAATATTCTGGCGTGAGAGACGTGGCAACATGTTCAGCAGGCAGTACTCTGCACAGACGTAAGTACGAGTCAGCTGAGTTCAAGCTCCCTGTCCATAGCTCTACTGCCGAGCGGATGGCAGTTCAGTACAGGGTATTCAATAAACAACTTACAATGTTATTCACAGTTAGGAATATCATACGTTATTAATTATGGGGAAAGTCGTCGTAATTGAAGTGCGGCAAGAAGGATGTACCGTCAACGTTTTCCGCAAAGAAGATTACCTAATCGGCGAACTTTTGTAGCAGTTTCTCAACGATTATTAGAAACTGGGAGTCTTGAACGTGTCAGCGACAACTGGACTAGAAGATGTGATGCCTGCCTTTAAAATGATGATGGATCGTGGAAAATCTGATATAAATCAGTATGTACAATTTTCAAATGTAATTTAACGAGTTCGTATTGATACGAAAATAAACTGAACTTGGACAACCAATTATGAATGGTTTATCTGTAAGAAGTGATTTTTCATCAAGTGTCATGTCTTCAAATATGACAAACTGCAAACTTTAAGTTTATTTAAAATGTCATTACTTTACGGAAGCGGGAGAGATTAAAATTTTGCACTAGAAAAAACAAGTTCCTGTGATTTTAATCAGTAAACGATTGTTGTTTATATTTTAGACGTGCAATAAGAAATGGAGCAATATTGATAAATAAAATGGAAATTTACTAAAATGTTCTATTAATGAGATTGAAAGTTTGTATTTGCTGCTGTAACAACAGCTGGCCTGGTCAAACGTTGCATATTGTAAACTTTAATAATAAATATTGCAATTAGAAAGCAATTGTGAGGACAATTTTTCTTCCTTATGACATGAATAATCATCAGTTAAAACAATGGCACTTATACCTCTACACCCTGTATACGATTTTAGAACATTGGTGTTGGAGGTGACTTTTTTTTAATAACTAAACAGAATTAAAACCTATTTCATTATTTTTTGGCGAAAGTTCATTGAATTATGATACAGGAAATAAATTATTTTGCAAAAAGTAAAACAAATTCATAACCCTAATGCAGCGTTTCTCGAACTATGGTCCGCGGACCACCTGTGGTCCTCGAGGTCTCCCCTTGTGGTCCTTCAAAAAGACAGAAGCAAAATATAATTCAAACGAATTGTGTATCACACTATAGCTTAAAATCTCAGAGTTTGGAAATGACACATGACAATCAAATTTCACTTTTTCTCTCAGTACTGATATTTTATTATGATATTCATTACCCTACCCGTCTATCGACTTCCGACTCTATTCTTAGCAACAAAAGAGGGATTTAAAGGACTATATACGTGGTGTTTCTCGCCATCTTTTCCCTGTACATCTGGCGCCGCGCCTGTAATCCAGCCAGGACTACCCGAATTCATATCAGGGGACCGAAGTACCGAACCTTAATTCAATCTTAAAATATAAATGTACTGTTTTTAAAATATGCTACGAAAATGATAAATTTGCTTTCGAAGGGAACAAGAGTAAGGTGGTCCGCGGAACTATTCTGACTTTAAAAAGTGGTCCCATTTCAAAAAAGTTTGAGAAACACTGCCCGTATAAACAAGACCAACTCAAAGTATCCATTTGATTCCAATATGCCCCAATCCCCCGTTCAACATAAAATAGCTGATGTTAGCAGTTTAATTAATATATTAATAAACATCCGGATGAATGAAATCGATTACAGTAATGAATTGAACATCATATACTTACTTACAAATGGCTTTTAAGGAACCCGAAGGTTCATTGCCGCCCTCACATAAGCCCGCCAGTGGTCCCTATCCTGTGCAAGATTAATCCAGTCTCTATCATCATACCCCACCTGATTCGTTGCCTGATCTGAAGTTGTTTTAAATTGAGTTAATCCTTTGAGGCATTTAGCTAAGAAGTTCATTAATTCATGTTAGTGACGCTGTGTAAAGATTGATATTTATGGACGAGGAAAGATTATTCAAGAGAATTCGTTTTGATTGTCTATAGTTGAGTTTCTGAGATTTCCGAACAGTCTAACAACCAGTTTAATTAAGGAAAAAAAAAAAAAAAAAGAAGCGAAAAGGACAACCCGGGCAACGCCGGGTGCTTTCAGCTAGTGTCATATAAACATTTGTCCTAATCTCAGTATTTTCAGAATTACAGTAATTTGAAGTTGTTTGTAAAATACCATTATTCTTGAGTTTTAGGGTATTCTTGAGAGAATGAACTATTCAGAACTATCATTTCTTTAATTAACTAATATTCTGAACCTAAAAATGAGTTGTGAATTCCATACCGTAGTTGCTATGTATATAATTTTGTCTCGATTTTTAACTACAAAATTACATTTTCTTACTTATTCATCACAACAATTGTTACAAATCGCGCCACTCTTGTACATGCTTTAAGATTGTACATTAGGATGCATAATTAAACTGTAAAGAATCAGTTACTAAAGTCGTATGTCTTGTAACAATTTTTGTGATAAGTGCGTAAGAATGATGACAATTTTAATTAAAAATTGAAAAACAAAATCTGTACAAAGCAATTAGCAACACAATTTTAGTTTCAGAACACTAACCAATTAAAGAAATGACGCTTCTGAATACTTCAATCTCTATTTGTAATATTTTTTTTGGCTTTCAAACTAAAGAAAAAGGTAATTTACAAACAATTTCAAATTCGTATAACTCTGAAAATATTGAGATTAGGACAAAAATGTTTATATGACATTTTTTGCTCAGAATGTTTTCGGAAATAAGCTCCGTAAGTGACGGTAAATTCTATTTATCTTCTCGTTTAAGGCTAGTTCACAATAAACCAGGAAAGGAAACGGCAATGAGAACGAGAACGAAAATAATGTTAAAAGAAATGTATTTAAATCTGAGCATTCATAGTAGAGAAATTGTGAATGCTCACGTTTAAATACCTTTATTTTAACAATATTTCCGTCCTTGTTCTCGTTATGAACCAGCTTTTACGGACTTTATTTTCTAGTTTACCTGTTTCTTTTCTCGTTTACTGGTTTATTTTCTCGCTTACTGGTTTCTTTTCTCGTTTACCTGTCTCTTTTCTCGCTTACTGATTTAATTTTTTGTTTACCAGTTGCTTTTCTCGTTTACCGCTTTCCTTTCTCGCTTACTGATTAATTTTTTTGTTTACCCGTTTCTTTTCTCGTTTACAGGTTTATTTTCTCGTTTACCCGTTTCTTTTCACGCTTACTGATTTATTTTTTTGTTTACCCTTTTCTTTTCTCGTTTACAGGTTTATTTTATCGTTTACCGGTTTCCTTTCTCGTTAAAACGGATTCTTTTCTCGTTTGCCTGTTTCATTTCTCGTTTACCCGTTTCCATTGACTTTTACCGGGTTCTTTTCTCGTTTACCCATTTCTTTTCTCGTTTACTGGTTTATTTCCTCGTTTACCGGTTTCTTTTCTCGTTTACCTTTTTCTTTTCACATTTGAATGTTTCTTTTCTGGTTTGCCTGTTCCTTTTCTCGTATATCCGTTTCTTTTCTCGTTAGTGGTTTCTTTTCTCGTTTACACGTTTCTTTTCTAGTTCACAGGCTTATTTTCTCGTTTGCCGGTTTCTTTTCTCGTTTACCGGTTTCTTTTTAGTTTACCCGTTTCGTTTCTCGTTTACTGGTTTATTTTGTCGTTTGCCGGTTTGTTTTCTCGCTTACCAATTTCTTTTCTCGTTTAACGGATTCTTTTCTCGTTTGTCTGTTTCTGTTCTCGTTCACCAGTTTAGTTTCTGGTTTACTGGTTTATTTTGTCGTTTGCCGGTTTGTTTTCTCGCTTACCAATTTCTTTTCTCGTTTACCGGTTTCTTTTCTCATTTACCTGTTTCTTTTCTCGTTTACTGGTTAATTTTTACGTTTACTCGTTTATTTTCTCGTTTACTGGTTTCTTTTCTCGTTTACCAGTTTATTTTCTCGTTTAACGGTTTCTTTTCTCGTTTACTGGCTTATTTTCTCGTTCGCCTGTTTCTTTTCTCGTTAACCGGTTTCTTTTCTCGTTTTCCCGTTTTTTTTCTCGTTTACCCGTTTATTTTCTCTTTTACCAGCTTCTTTTCTCGTTTACCGATTTCTTTTCTCGTTTACCGGTTTCTTTTCTTGTTTACCGGTTTCTTTTCTCGTTTACTAGTGTAGTTTCCGGTTTACCTGATTCTTTTCTCGTTTATCGGTTTCTTTTTCTCGTTTACAGTTTATTTTCTCGTTTCCCAGTTCCTTTTCTCGTTTATCGGTTTCTTTTCTCGTTTACCTGTTCCTTTTCTCGTTTAACCGTTTCTTTTCTCGCTTGCTAGTTTATTTTCTCATTTACTGGTTTATTTTCTCGTTTACTGGTTTCTTTTCTAGTTTAGTGTTTTCTTTTCTAGTTTACCACTTTCTTCTCTCTTGACTGTTTCTTTTCTCGTTTACATTTTCCCTTTTCTCGTTTAACAGATCCTTTTCTCGTTTGCTTGTTTATTTTCTCGTTTACTGGTTTGTTTTCTAGTTTACCGGTTTCTTTTCTCGTTTACTGCTTTCTTTTCTCGTTTACCGGTTTCTTTTCTCGTTTACCGGTTACTATACTCGTTTGCCTTTTTCTTTTCTCGTTTACCGGTTTCTATTCTCGTTTACTGATTTATTTTTATGTTAACCCTTTTTTTTGTTTACCTGTTTGTTTTCTCGTTTACCGGTTTCTTCTCTCGTTTACCCGTTTATTTTCTCGCTAACAAGTTTCTTTTCTCGTTTACCTGTTTCTCTTCTCGTTTACCCGTTAATTTTCTCGTTTACTGGTTTATTTTCTCGTTAACAGGTTTGTTTTCTCGTTTACCTGTTTCTTTTCTCGTTTACTGGATTCTTTTCTCCTTTACCCATTTCTTTTCTCGTCTACTGGTTTATTTTCTCGTTAACAGGTTTCTTTTCTCGTTTATCTGTTTTTGTCGTTTACCCGTTTCTTTTACCGGTTTCTTTCCTCGTTTACTAGATTATTTTTTGTTTACCTGTTTCTTTTCTCTATTACCCGTTTATTTTCTCGTTTATTGGTTTATTTTCTCGTTTACTGGATAATTTTCTCGTTTACCGCTTTCTTTTCTCGTTTGCCTGTTTATTTTCTCGTTTACCGGTTACTTTTCTCGTTTACCGGTTACTTTTCTCGTTTACCCGTTATTTTTCTCGTTTACTGTCTTATTTTCTCTTTTACTGGTTTCTTTTCTCGTTTATCTGTTTCTTTCCTTGTTTACCCGTCTCTTTTCTTGTTTACTGGTTTATTTTCTCGTTTACTGGTGTCTTTTCTCGTTTACCCGTTTCTTTTCTCGTTTGCTGGTTATTTATTCGTTTACTGGTTTCTATTCTTGTTTACCTGTTTCTTTTCTCGTTTACCGGTTTCTTTTCTCATTTACCTGTTTCTTTTCTCGTTTACTGGTTAATTTTTACGTTTACTCGTTTATTTTCTCGTTTACTGGTTTCTTTTCTCGTTTACCAGTTTATTTTCTCGTTTAACGGTTTCTTTTCTCGTTTACTGGCTTATTTTCTCGTTTGCCTGTTTCTTTTCTCGTTAACCGGTTTCTTTTCTCGTTTTCCCGTTTCTTTTCTCGTTTACCGGTTTCTTTTCTCGTTTAACGGTTTCTTTTCTCGTTTACTAGTGTAGTTTCTGGTTTACCTGATTCTTTTGTCGTTTATCGGTTTCTTTTTCTCGTTTACAGTTTATTTTGTCGTTTACCGGTTTCTTTTGTCGTTTACCTGTTCCTTTTCTCGTTTAACCGTTTCTTTTCTCGCTTGCTAGTTTATTTTCTCATTTACTGGTTTATTTTCTCGTTTACTGGTTTCTTTTCTAGTTTACTGTTTTCTTTTCTAGTTTACCACTTTCTTTTCTCTCTTGACTGTTTCTTTTCTCGTTTACATTTTCCCTTTTCTCGTTTGCTTGTTTATTTTCTCGTTTACTGGTTTGTTTTCTAGTTTACCGGTTTCTTTTCTCGTTTACCGGTTACTATGCTCGTTTGCCTTTTTCTTTTCTCGTTTACCGGTTTCTATTCTCGTTTACTGATTTAATTTTATGTTAACCCTTTTTTTTGTTTACCTGTTTGTTTTCTCGTTTACCGGTTTCTTCTCTCGTTTACCCGTTTATTTTCTCGTTAACAAGTTTCTTTTCTCGTTTACCTGTTTCTCTTCTCGTTTACCCGTTTCTTTTCTCGTTTACTGGTTTATTTTCTCGTTAACAGGTTTGTATTCTCATTTACCTGTTTCTTTTCTCGTTTACTGGATTCTTTTCTCCTTTACCCATTTCTTTTCTCGTTTACTGGTTTATTTTCTCGTTAACAGGTTTCTTTTCTCGTTTATCTGTTTTTGTCGTTTACCCGTTTCTTTTCTCTTATACTGGTTTCTTTCCTCGCTTACTAGATAATTTTTTTGTTTACCTGTTTCTTTTCTCTATTACCCGTTTATTTTCTCGTTTATTGGTTTATTTTCTCGTTTACTGGATAATTTTCTCGTTTACCGGTTTTTTTATCGTTTACCCGTTTCTTTTCTCGTTTACAGCTTTATTTTCTTTCTTATTTACCGGTTTATTTTCTCGTTTACCGCTTTCTTTTCTCGTTTGCCTGTTTATTTTCTCGTTTACCGGTTACTTTTCTCGTTTACCGGTTACTTTTCTCGTTTACCCGTTTACTTTTCTCGTTTACTGTCTTATTTTCTCTTTTACTGGTTTCTTTTCTCGTTTATCTGTTTCTTTCCTTGTTTACCCGTTTCTTTTCTCATTTACTGGTTTATTTTCCGTTAGTCGATTCTTTTCTCGTTTGCTGGTTTATTTTCTCGTGTTCCTGTTTGTTTTCCCTTTTACTGGTTTGTTTTCTCGTTTACATGTTTGTTTTCAGTATATTCAGTATTGTATAGTCAGAGCACACATCATTGTGCAATTGACAAAGTCAGTAATAGAAAACAAAACAATATAATTAATTAAAATCTCTTAACGACGTTGAGTTTAAATACTCATTAATTTCATAAAATGGTTTGTTGATTAACCAACCAGAGACAAGTCTGTTAAAAGACTTCCTTTCCAGATCAAAAAGATATCTCGGAAATTTATTTGCTATTTTTAACGACATAATAAAATAATTATTGATTGTTTTAGTCAGCCTACACTTAGGTATGTCAAAAAAGTCACGGTTTCTTGTGTTGTATATATGAACATCATTCCTATGTGTCAACATGTATGAATTTTCTTTAACGAAATTTAAGGCTTGATAAATATACAGTGATGTTACAGTCATAATTTTTTCATTTACAAATAACGGTCTGCAGTGTGTCTTCATTGATGAATTAATTATAATTCTAATAGCTTTTTTTGTAACATAAGTACCTTATTAGTATGAGAACTATTACCCCATAAAAGTAGTCCATAAGAAAGTATACTATGAAAATAAGAAAAATAGACAACTCTAATGTAATTCTTCGGAACATACGTTTTCAAATTTCGCAGAAGAAATATTACTCTTGACAATTTTTTACAAACAGACTCAACATTGTCTGCCCAAGTAAGTGTGCTGTCCACAGTAATACCAAGAAGTTTAAAATTATTATTTTCCATGACTGTACTACTAAACAACAAAGATGCAGTTTTACTTTCATTTAAAAGAAATTTATTAGAACTAAACCATTTCTTGGCTTTATGAAAAACGGAATTACTAGGAGTTTTCAATTCATTAATATCACTATGACTTGTCAAGAAAGTGGCGTCATCAGCGAATACCACAGAATAAGCAGAGACATTGCACATCAAATCATTAATCATTATTAAAAATAGGATAGGACCCAACACTGATCCTTGAGGCACACCATATTTTACATTCATGAGCTTAGATTTATCGCCATCAATGAAGACACACTGCTGACGGTTACTAAAATAAGACACAAATAATTTTAATTCATTACCTCTAATACCATAATATTGTAATTTTTCTATTATAACATCATGCGAAACACAGTCAAAAGCCTTACTTAAATCACAAAATGTAGCAGAACTGAATATATGGTCCTCAAGACCTTCCAAAATATAACTAATAAAACTAATAAAAGCTTTGGTTGCATTAGAATTAGATCTGAATCCATATTGAGATTTAGAAAACATGTTATTAGATTCAAAGTATTCACAAATTTGATTCTTTATTACAGTTTCAAATATTTTAGCCTATAGCTGCTGGGTTCCGTATCGTTGCCCTTCTTAAAAATGGGAATTACCTTGGAAATCTTTAAAGCATCCGGAAATACGCCAGTGCTAAGACAATCATTAATACATGCAGTTAGTGGACCTACGATGCATTGAATGATTTGTTTCATAAACTTATTAGAGATATCATAATAATCTTTAAAATATTTGGGGCTAAGCGGGATGAAGTTACAGGAGAATGGAGAAAGTTACACAACACAGAACTGCACGCATTGTATTCTTCACCTGACATAATTAGGAACTTGAAATCCAGACGTTTGAGATGGGCAGGGCATGTAGCACGTATGGGCGAATCCAGAAAGACCTTTAGGGAGGCCGAGACGTAGATGGGAGGATAATATTAAAATGGATTTGAGGGAGGTGGGGTATGATGATAGAGACTGGCTTAATCTTGCACAGGATAGGGACCGATGGCGGGCTTATGTGAGGGCGGCAATGAACCTTCGGGTTCCTTAAAAGCCATTTGTAAGTAAGTAAGTAAGTATAATAATCTTTGCTACTTGTGTTTTTCATGGACGAAACAATTTTTAGAACATCATATGTAGAAATAAATTTCCATTTGGAAACCAAGTTGGGCTTATTAAAGTTCGACAATAATTCACTCGCTGAAGTATCAGATAGTTCCAGCTGAGAATTTTATATTCTCAGGAAGATTGGACAGATACTCACTAAATTCATCACACGTAACAACCGCCTTATTCTTTTTACGTTGAGTGGCTTTCGATTTAATTAAGGACCATGCTGTTCTACATTTATTATTAGAAGCTTCAATAAGTCTGACATTAACATCCAACTTAGCTTTCCTAATGGCATATTTATATTCTTTATTACACTTTTTATAAGTTTGGAATATTATGGGATCTTTAGTGCTATTAGCCAATATATGGAGACACATAACTTTTTTTTCATATTCTGTAGTTCATTATTATACCAATAAACTTTATGTTCATGGTTTCCTGTAAATCTAATCAATTTCAATGGAAAAAAATTATTAAAGAGTTCCATAAACTCCGCAAAAAATATATCAAACAAATTATCTTGTGGTTGAGAATGATTGCCAATAATATTATACCAAGTGGTAATGGATAATTCATTTAAAAAAGCATACATATTAACATTAGTGATTTTCCTAACAGGTATAGTTGTATTCTGATCCAAGTTTAAATTCCTATTATACTCGATAACTTCGCAAACAATTGCTTTGTGATCGGAGAATCCAGGATCGGTGACCTTGACATTATACAAATGCGACTGTAGACTAGTAAACATATTATCTAAATATGACTCATCTCTGGTTGGTTCAAAAACAGTTCTATGACCATCATACATTCTAAATAAATTACATAGGTATTTATTTTCCTTTGAATTATTCATAAAATTTATATTAAAATCACTAGAAATTAAAAACTTGCAGTTAATCTTAGTTAAATAATTTAAAAGATTGTCTAACTTCTCATAAAATATATCAAGTGATCCACTAGGTGATCTATAGATATTAATAATTTTAATTCGATACGTTCAATATAAACACCAGAGGCTTCACAATAATCAGATAAATTAATAGCTTTGTATGATAATTAATTTTTGAAATATATAATAGTGCCTCCATTTTTTAATTCAGTTCTTGAGAATGAATTTGCAACAGTGAAGCCATCTAAAACAGTAAACTCAATTTCATCCTGAAGCAGCCAGTGTTCACAAAGACAAATTATACTAAAATTTAAGAGATATAAATAAGCATTCAAAATCTCCATCTTATTACGCACATTCATAACAAATATTTTAAAAACTTTAGATTTTTGTTCAATTCTATTGTTATTATGCAATCTGGATCACTAACCAGTCGTCTATTTAAAGTATTATCATTTAATACAGAATAATTATTTATCCGTTCTGGTTCCGATCTGAGTTTTCTTTTGTCTTTGAACATAAAAAACGTCTTATACAAGAGTTTTCAGGCCACATCAATGAGTCCAGGGCATAATCTATGTTTTCTGCATATATATATATATCGACCTTAAAGGAAGAATATAGTTCCGGATGTCTTGACGTCAGTTTTTCTACTTTAACTTCAGGGAAACTGGGCTTAATAAATTCAATCACTTCGTCAGTTTTGGTCTCAGGAGCTAGACGATACACATGAAGTGGAACGTACTTGGGAACACCATGCAATTTGGAAACTGAAGCATCATTATTAGCTTTTTTACCAATAACGGTAATTCTTTTCGTCTTTTTACGAACAACCTCGGACCACGTTTGTTGTTTCGAACCTATGTACTCCACTTGACGGTTCTTGGGCTGGATTCTTTTCTTCTAGCTTCTTTACGGAATGTTCAGGAGCGAGCACACCAAGATTCAGTTTATTATCAGCCTTACTAATTGTTCCACTTACATTTCCGATAGAAGGTGTCAGATGATTCTTGCAACGTCAATAATCTAGGATCGTGTCTTTCCGCAGTGTCGAAGTGTTCATAACCATTATTGTTTACATTAGAAGTAGCCTGATAATGAATGTTTAACAGATTCACATGTTTCTTAAGTATGTCAATTCTTTCCCATAATTCACTAATTATGAAGTCCTTCTGATTCAGAATATATTGGATTAATTTCATGTCAAACTTATTGTTTTTATCTGCAATTTCAGTAAGAGCATCGTATAGCATACCTTCGGGACTATCAGTCTTAAACAGTTCACTGTCATTAACACAACACTTCACAGTATTTTCATCAATCGAAATAACGTTATTAATTAATTTTGCACAGCTGCTATAGAAAACGTTACTACAAACACTGCATTTAACTCCACTTACAGAGAGCAGACGAAGCACTTCTAGAGCCAACCATGGAATGAGAGCCAACCATGGTTTCTCTTCTCGTTTACTGGTTTCTCTTCTCGTTCACCTGTTTCTATTCTCGTTTACCTTTTCCTTTTTCGTCTACCAGTCTCTTCTCTCGTTTACCTGTTTCTTTTCTCGTTTACCCGTTTTTTTCTCGTTTACTGTTTTATTTTCTCGTTTACTGGTTTCTTTTCTCATTTACGCGTTTCTTTTTTGGTTGACTGGTTTATTTTCTCGTTTACTGCTTTATTTTCTCGTTTGTCTGTTTCTTTTCTCGTTTATCAGATTTTTTCGCGTTTACCTATTTCTTTTCTAGATCCCTGGTTTCTTTTCTCGTTTACCTGTTTCATTTCTCCTTTACAGGTTTATTTTTCCATTTACTGGTTTCCTTCATCGTTTATCTGTTTCTTTTCTCGTTTGCTGGTTTATTTTCTCGTTTACCCGTTTCTTATCTCGTTTACTGGTTTATTTTTCCTTTTACTGGTTTATTTTCCCGTTTACTGGTTTCTTTTCTCGCTTACCCGTTTCTTTTCTCGTTTACTGGTTTATTTTCCCTTTTACTGGTTTATTTTCCTGTTTACTGGTTTATTTTCCCGTTTACTGGTTTCTTTTCTCGCTTACCCGTTTCTTTTCTCGTTTACTGGTTTATTTTCCCTTTTACTGGTTTATTTTCCCGTTTACTGGTTTCTTTTCTCGCTTACCCGTTTCTTTTCTCGTTTACTGGTTTATTTTCCCTTTTACTGGTTTATTTTCCCGTTTACTGGTTTATTTTCCCGTTTACTGGTTTCTTTTCTCGCTTACCCGTTTCTTTTCTCGTTTACTGGTTTATTTTCCCTTTTACTGGTTTATTTTCCCGTTTACTGGTTTCTTTTCTCGCTTACCCGTTTCTTTTCTCGTTTACTGGTTTATTTTCCCTTTTACTGGTTTATTTTCCCGCTTACTGGTTTATTTTCTCGCTTACCCGTTTCTTATCTCGTTTACTGGTTTATTTTCCCTTTTACTGGTTTATTTTCCCGTTTACTGGTTTATTTTCTCGCTTACCCGTTTCTTATCTCGTTTACTGGTTTATTTTCCCTTTTACTGGTTTATTTTCCCGTTTACTGGTTTATTTTCTCGCTTACCCGTTTCTTTTCTCGTTTACTGGTTTATTTTATCATTTACTGGTATCTTTTCTCGTTTACCTCTTTCGTTTATCATTTATCCGTTTCTTTTCTCGATTAATAGTTTCTTTTCTCGTTTACCTGTTTCTTTCCTCGTTTACACGCTTGTTTTCTCGTTTAAAGGTTTATTTTCTCGTTTACACGTTTCTTTTCTCGTTTACCAGTTTCTTTCCTCCTTTACGCGATTCTTTTCTCATTTACTGGTTTATTTTCTCGTCAACTGGTTTATTTTTCCGTTTACTGGTTTCCTTTATCGTTTACCCGGTTCCTTTCTCGTTTACTGGTTTCTTTTCTCCTTTACCGGTTACTTTTCTAGTTTACCCGTTTCCTTTCTCGCTTACCTGTTTCTTTTCTTGGTTGCCCGTTTCTTTTCTTGTTTACTGGTTTATTTTCTCGTTTACTGGCTACTTTTCCGGTTTATCTGTTTCTATTCTCGTTTACCCGTTTTCTTCTCGTTTACTGGTTTCTTTTCTCCTTTACCGGTTACTTTCCTGGTTTACCCTTTTCCTTTAGCGTTTACTGGTTTATATTTTCGTTTACCGGTTTGTTTTCTCTTTTACATGTTCCTTTTGCCGTTTACCCGTTTCTTTTCTCGTTTATTGTTTTTTTTCTCGTTTAAAAATGGTCTAATACCGATCAATTTTAATACATTTTCGAACGTAGTTCATTAGCATTTTCTGTAATAAGTGCGTAATTAAGCAATTATCTCCAGATCTTTAAATAACTAAGCAAAGAAAGCGGTAGACGAGAAAATAAACAAGTAAACGAGAAACGTAACGGGTATACAAGAGAATAAACCAGTAAACGAGAAGAGAATCCAGAAAACGAGAAAATAAACCAGTAAACGAGAAGAGAATCCAGAAACCGAGAAAATAAACCAGTAAACCAGGAAATAAGCCAGTAAACGAGATAAGAAACGGGTAAACGAAAAAGAAGCAGATAAACGAGAAAAGAAACCGGTTAACGAGAAAATAATCCTGTAAACGAGAAAAGAAACTGGTAAAGGAGAAAAGAAAGAGGCAAACGTTGAAAGAAACCGGTAAAAGAGAACAGAAAAGGGTAAACGAGAACAGGAATGGGTATACACAAAAAGAAAAAGGTAAACGAGAAAGAAACCTGTAAATGAGAAAATAAACCTGTAAACGAAAAAAGATACAGGCAAACAAAAAGGAAACCCGTAAACGAGAAAAAAAACAGGCAAACGAGGAAAGAAACTAATAAACGAGAAAATAAGACAGTAAACGAGAAAAGAAAAGGGGTAAACGAGAAAAGAAACAGGTAAACGAGAAAAGAAACCAGTAACCGAGAAAATAAACCAGTAAACGAGAAAAGAAAAGGAAAACGAGAAAAGAAACAGGTAAACGAGAAAGGAAGCTGGTAAACGAGAAAAGAAACCAGTAAACGAGAAAGAAAAAACTGTAAACGAGAAAAGTAGCGGGTAAACGAGAAAAGGAAGAGGTAAACGAGGACAGAAACCAGTAAAGGAGAAAATAAACCAGTAAACGAGAAAAGAAAAGAAAAACGAGAAAAGAAACAGGTAAACGAGAAAGGAAGCTGGTAAACGAGAAAATAAACCTGTAAAGGAGAAAGGAAACGGGTAACGAGAAAAGAAACCAGTAAACGAGAAAATAAACCAGTAAACGAGAAAAGGAACTGATAAACGAGAAAAGAAACCAGTAAACGAGAAAGAAAAAACTGTAACCGAGAAAAGAATTGGGTAAACGAGAAAAGAAACAGGTAAACGTGAACAGAAACCAGTAAAAGAGAAAATAAACCAGTAAACGAGAAAAGAAACAGGTAAACGAGAAAGGAAGCTGGTAAACGAGAAAGGAAGCTGGTAAACGAGAAAAAAACTGGCAAACGAGAAAAGAAACCGGTAAACGAGAAAATAAACCTATACACGAGAAAAGAAACGGCTAAGCGAGAAAAGAAATAGTTAAACGAGAAAGGTAACCCGTAAACGAGGAAATAAACCAGTAAACTTGAAAAGGATCGGGTAAACGATAAAAGAAAAAGTAAACGAGAAAAGAACATGTAAACGAGAAAAGAAACCGGTAAAACAGAAAATAAAGCTGTAAACGAGGAAAGTAACGGGTAAGCGAGAAAAGAAACACGTAAACGAGAAAAAAAATGGTAGACGAAAAAGTAACCGGTAAACGAGAAAAGAAACCGGTAACGAGAAAAAAAGCAGTAAACGAGAAAAGAAACGGGTAAACGAGGAGAGAAAAAGGTAAACGAGAAAAGAAACATGTAAACGAGAAAAGAAACTGGTTAACTAGAAAATAAACCAGTAAACGATAAAAGAAATGGGTAAACGAGAAAAGAAACAGGTAAACGAGAAAGGAAGCTGGTAAACGAGAAAAAAACTGGCAAACGAGAAAAGAAACCGGTAAACGAGAAAATAAACCTATACACGAGAAAAGAAACGGCTAAGCGAGAAAAGAAATAGTTAAACGAGAAAGGTAACCCGTAAACGAGGAAATAAACCAGTAAACTTGAAAAGGATCGGGTAAACGATAAAAGAAAAAGTAAACGAGAAAAGAACATGTAAACGAGAAAAGAAACCGGTAAAACAGAAAATAAAGCTGTAAACGAGGAAAGTAACGGGTAAGCGAGAAAAGAAACACGTAAACGAGAAAAAAAATGGTAGACGAAAAAGTAACCGGTAAACGAGAAAAGAAACCGGTAACGAGAAAAAAAGCAGTAAACGAGAAAAGAAACGGGTAAACGAGGAGAGAAAAAGGTAAACGAGAAAAGAAACATGTAAACGAGAAAAGAAACTGGTTAACTAGAAAATAAACCAGTAAACGATAAAAGAAATGGGTAAACGAGAAAAGAAACAGGTAAACGAGAAAAGAAACAGGCAAACGTAAAGATAAAATTGTAAACGAGAAAAGAAACGAGTAAACTTGAAAAGAAACCGGCAAACGGGAAAATAAACCAGTAAACGAGAAAAGAAACCGGTAAAGGAGAAAATAAATCTGTAAACGAGAAAAGAAACAGGTAAACGAGAAAGAAGCAGGCAAACGAGAAAAGTAACCGATAAACTAGAAAAGAAACCGGTAAACGAGAAAAGACACTGTCAAACGAGAAAAGAAACATGTAAACGATAAAAGAAAGCAGTAAACGAGAAAATAAACCAGTAAACTAGAAAAGAATAGGGTAAACGAGAAAAGAAAGAGGTATACGATAAAATAAACCGGTAAACGAGAAAATAAACCAGTAAACCAGAAAGGAAACCGGGAAACGAGAAAAGAAACAGGTAAACGAGAAAAGAAACCGGTAAACGAGGAAATAAGACTGCGAACGAGAAAAGAAACGGATAAACGAGAAAAGAAACCTGTAAAGGAGAAAAGAAACAAGTAAACAAGAAAAAAAACAGGTAAACGAAAAAAGAACCAGAAACGAGAAAAGAAACAGGCAAAAGGGAAAGAAACCGGTAAATGAGAAAATAAACCTATAAACGAGAAAAGAAACGGATAAACGAGAAAAGAAACAGTTAAACGAGAAAAGAAACAGACAAACGAGAAAAGAATCCGTAAACGATAAGAGAAACCGGTAAAAGAGGAAATAAACCCGTAAACGAGAAAAGAAACAGGCGAGCGAGAAAAGAAAGAGGCAAACGAGAAAAGAATCCGGTAAACGAGAAAAGGAAGAGGCAAAAGAGGAAAGAAACCAGTAAACAAGAAAAGAAACTAATAAACAAGAAAAGAAACCGGTAAACGAGACAAGAAACAGGTAAACGAGAAAAGAAAACTGAGGTTGATATACCAGCCTTAATATATTCAATTGGAGACGTTGGTTTGACATCAAATTGTTGTAAACTTTCCTCAATTAAACTATGTGGAATTACAGGACACACGTTGGATAGGAGTACTCTCTTTAATTAGTGAGAAAAGGTCTAAGTTGTAATGATTCATTATTGATCATGATTCGTTGATATTTTGTTGTAAGTTATTCCACAATTTTCTTACTTGCTAAATATATACAGATTCGGCCATTCGATATTCTGGATATGAATCGAATATTGGAAGGATCATAAGTTTGCAGACTGCTAAAACATAGTATTCAATAATAATAGCTTGGTCTCTACTAGGGGTTGATTGAAGTACCTTAGAATAAGTTACTTGATTCGAAGGAGTGTCTTTTAGATTCATAATCTTTGAATTACGATGAAAATTTATTATTTGTTGCGGAATCTTTGTTACTTAAACTCTTGTTCTGATGTATTGAATTGTCATTTAGTTGAATAGAAACATCTTTACCGCTGAATTTCTTTGGTTGACATTGTTGACTGCTAATAGCAGCCATCTCGTAATTTTAACCTACAAATTGTAGGCTAGGCTATTTATTATTCAGCTATATAAAACTTACCTTTCAAGACTCACCAAATCTATATGTCACTTATAGAGAAGAAAAACTGAAGATTATTTCAACACTGCACAGTGGGCCAGAATTCGAATCTAGCAGGAAAAAAATAAAAATTCAACTTACTTTACTCCCCATTTTTTTCCTCTGAGTCTGTTAACAGATAATCATAGCTTAAGAAAATCGACTTTAGAGACGAAAGATAAACGGACATGTTTATATATAATAACCGTAATCTGCACTTCCTTGAGGGAGCGTTCCGTCTCGTCGCTAGTTGTGTGTTAATTTGGTACCAGTGCATTATTGTGAATATCTGAAGTATGGAAAAGAAAGCTACAGATATGCACTTGCACATCAATATAGTTAAAATTCTCATTTTTTCATCAGTAATTTATATTGAAGGTGTTAACAAGCTGATGTAATCAGCGAGTGAAATTCTTATACTCTAAATTTACACAGTAATTTAAAAATGTATCCAAATGTATCTGTTTAGATTTTCATACCAAAATGTGCAGAATCTCATAACGGTTGAGGGTAATGTTTCAGTATGTGCCCAAATTTTCCCCATTCTTAGATATTTTATTTTATTTGGAGAGGCGCGCTTTTCGCCGCGACCTCCTATAACGCATCGTGAGCTACGAGAAGTGTTGAGTGATAAAACACAGAGTGAGGATCAGCTGGTGCATTATGTAGAATGTAAACTAAACATAGAGGACTCTTCTTCTTCTTCTGAAGTGTTACGTTGTATTAAGTTGACATTGAGTATTTTCAAATGCAGATTTCAAGAGCAATGGCAAAAAGTAATAGAATGAAACTAGGTTTCTAACAATAAATTCCAATTCGCTAGAAAAAGAACTACATTTTTCTGATGAAGTTTATAAAGCTACATCTCAAAATTTTAAAACGGCCAGTCCAGTTCCGTTCATCTCTAAACATGGAATGCCTAAAAAACTCTTTGACTAAAGAGAAATGAAAACTAAACAGAGAAGGTTAGAAGCTTTAATTAAAGACCGATCGCAATAAGAATAACAGTGGCTGCTCAAATCTCACCTCGAGCTTCTAGTAAAAGGGATGCAGCAAAAATGATTAAGAACAATACCGAAACTACCCCTCGCAGAGCCACTAGATACAGAAAGGCATACGAGTCTTCCCACCCATTACCTATTCCATATTCTCCAGAAGAAGCTTTGTCATTTCTTATAGACAATAATTTATCTAAAATCCAATATAGTAATATACGCATGGGAGCTAAACAGAGGTACAGTAATATATACCCATCATACAATACTGTCGGGGAAGCAAAATTAGATGTTATCCACCAAAAGAAAACGTGAAAGTTACAGAATATTTCGCCGAAATAGATTTATAGTCATTGTTAGATCACATAATTGAACGAATTGTGAAGATAAATGCAAACAAGTCGAAGAGTGAAGGAAAATAAAGCAACTAAAAGTGAGAATTCCAAATGAGGCAGTAGAACAAGTGGACAGCTTCAAATACTTGGGGTGTACTGTAAGCAGTAACATGAGCTGCTGCCAGGAAGTCAAAATGACGATAGCAATGGCAAAGGAAGCTTTTAATCGAAAAAAGGAGCATCTTCTGCGAACCTTTGGAAAAATACCTAAGGAAGAGAATAGTGAAGTGCTTTATGTGGAGCAGAAACATGGACATTATAACGAAGTGAAGAGAAACGACTAGAAAAGCTTTTGAAGTATGAATGGAGCGTGTGAAATGGACAGACAGAATAACAAATGAAGCTGTGTTGGAAAGAGTGGGTGAAGAAAGAATGATGCTGAACCTGATCAGGAAGAGGAAAAGGAATTGGTTGGGTCACTGGCTGAGAAGAAACTGCCTACTGAAGGATGCACTGGAAGGAATGCTAAACGGGAGAAGAGTTATCTTGCCAATTGGAATGTTATCAGAAGAGGCCCTAGAGGCAAGAAATAAGCACTTCACAAAATACAGGGAAATCCATGCCAGAAAGTTTTCTCGTAGGGCTACTATACAGGATGTTTTTAATATCTTACTCGTAACTTCAGATCCTGTGATTGCTCAGTTGAGTGCAACATTGAGGAATAAAAAGAAGGTATCATTATCCTTAGATGTTCGTTGTTTGCTAATGGAACCCAGAGTAACTGGAGCTTCTTATGAAAAGGTAACAACGGAGGTGGCGGTGACGACGATAATGATGATGATGATGATAATGATAACAATGAAGACGATACGAACGAAGATGGTGATAATTCTACAGATGATTCTAGTCCCTCATCAAACGCTGATTTACAATTCCGAATAGGTAAGCTCTAATATTACTAAAATATTTGCTTGTGGTACCTAACCACTGAGTTCATGGCCATTCTTTTGGCTTTTCTGTTATCCATTATGTTTAATTTTCCTTATATAATCATTTTGTCGCCTATTGATATAACATTTTATGTAAATTAATTTTTTCCCGCTAGAATCACATTCTGGCCCACTGTGCACTGCTTTGATGACTTACACTTAACTTAGAATTGTTATAATGATAAAAATTAACTCGGAGAACACTCAGAACCTGCAGCTATCTTCACCATGGCCCACTCTAATGTACAATGTATTCTGACGAAGCCTAAAACTGTATGTCTAGTGGCCAAATAAATTGAATTGAATTATTAGAATATGATTAACCTTAAAATTGTATTAAGTATTGACGAACACTTTCGCCCCTTCGGTCATAATCAGGTCATATTAGATACAAAATCAATGACTTCATAGGAACGCTGTAACATGATGTATAGCAGAGAATATTAACCTTCATTGTCGATGAGACTACGACGGGGCCCGTGCCTGGCGCTCACTATGGCATTTCTTGCGCTACTGACAGAAGCGTTACAAGTGCATTTAGTCAGAAGATAAATAAGGCTGCCAACACTAAAAGACTGCCAAATTATAAATATCACTAAGGCATCACTTAAATCTTCTGCAGATATGAAGTATGGAAACTTAGCTTGACAATGAAAAATTCTTTCCATTTTACTGGAAGTACGTATTAGAAATATGGTTGTGGGGGGGGGGAAGGCTTGAGCTCCCTCAGCCTACTACCCCGTGAGTGCACCACTGCAATCCACATAAACAATCACTTTCTTTATGTTTTTCGTATCTGATTTTTAAGTAACAGTGAAAATTAAATTTTCAAGAATATTTTCATTGTAGTGAGAAATCAAAACTATACTACAAACACTTTTTTCAATCTTTACTTATGTTTTATTATTTTAAAACGGTAACAATGATGGTGTTAATGATGATGATGATTATGATGATGATAATAATAATAATAATAATAATAATAATAATAATAATAATAATAATAATAATAATAATAAAAAGGTAAAGAAAAAGTTATCCCCGTAACATGCCATGAAGGCACTTGGGGGGCATGGAGGTAGAGCCCCATGCTTTCCATGACCTCGGCACTAGAATGAGGTGGTGTGGTCGGCTCCACGCTCTGACCGACTTTTACCCCCAGGAAAGACCCGGTACTCAATTTTATAGGAGACTGAGTGAACCTCGGGGCCGTTCTGAAAGTTTGGCAACGACAAAAATCCCTGTCACCACCTGGGATCAAACCCCGGACCTTCCAGTCCATAGCCAGTTGTTCTACCAACTGAGCTATCCGGCCGCCATAATAATAATACTTACTTACTTATTTACTTACTTACTTACTACTTACTTACTTACTAGCTTTTAAGGAACCCGGAGGTTCATTACCGCCCTCACATAAGCCCGCCATCGGTCCCTATCCTCAGCAAGATTAATCCAGTCTCTATCATCATATCCCACCTCCCTCAAATCCATTTTAATATTATCTTCCCATCTACGTGTTGGCCTCCCCAAAGGTCTTTTCCCCTCTGGCCTCCCAACTAACACTAATAATAATAATAATAATAATAATAATAATAATAATAATAATAATAATAATTTTGTTATAATAATAAAAAGAATGTAGTCAAAGGATTACAAAAGCTAATTTATTGATAATATGTCATTAAAATATGATATATGAAAGAAAATACATCAGATCAACAATACAGATTTAACATTACATTAACATTTTTGAAAATGACGAATACCGATGATCTTGATCAGTAGTTGGGAGCTCCAACCGATGAACACCGCACGCTGCTAAGAATGCAGGTAGGCCTATTTGTTGTCTGCACATCTGAGTAAACCTTCAACATTTGAAATATAATTAATTAATAGTACCCTTTTATTTAGGACTACTACTCTATATTTCATGTTATATTTCCGTTGTAAATTCTGAAATTAAGACCCAATTCACTGGGAAAGAAATATATATGTCTCATTGTATATTTAGAGCCTAGATTTTCTCATAGATGTACAAAATATATGATATTACATCACTACCCGCACAAAAAAGCTCCGTTTTATACGGGTTATGTCTTTGGTACCTAGCCTACAACCTTTTTTAAGTGCAGTCTTCAAATATTTTAAGTTTCCTTTCGTAAAGGGTGAAGACCATATAACACCTTCCCTCCAGTTACTTTCATGGGTGCGTCTGAAGGAACGAAGAACAATACATTCACTGTCTCTTCTATTTAGAATCATGGATACTTCTACTCCGAATTATCTGTTATCGCGCTTTCAATTTCTTACAACTATTCGAAACCGGCATCAAGCACTTCTTTCTATCCCTCATCATAGAACGTCTCTATACTCATCCTCCCACACTGTAGAAATACCACGTCTCTAGAATTCGTTACCTAATGATGTTAGGGACTGCCGGACTTTATCAAAATTCAAAATTAAATTGGAAAATTTTGTCTTGTTTAATGCTTTTTAGGTATTGCTAGAAGTGTTGATTTGTGTTTTAAAATCGCAAGTTTCTTATTTATGTTAGTTAATTAGGATACAATTAATTGTACTTAATCACTCATTTAAAGTTTGTGACTGCAACCTGTGTATATTTTTGTGTGACTTAACTTTGTTTATAGTGTTTTTTTTCCTTTTTATTTCTGTTATTGTATTTGTATTTCTGGTGGTGTGGAAGAGAAGGTCTGATGGCCTTAACTTTAATAATGAGGAATAACCCAACCAGTGTTAACTTCAGTCGTATTTGGAAGAACATTAGTGCGTCAATTTTATCCGCGAGAATAAAATCTAATTGGTTTTTGGTGGTACATGACATCATCCCTATTCGGTTACGACTGTTTAGAATTCATCTTTCCCAAGATGACAAGTGTCTCCACTGTGGACAAACTGAAACGCTTGTACATAAACTTAGCGAATGCATCAGAGTCCAACCAATTTGGTATCAACTCACACAATATCTGCAACCGATAAAGATCTCAAGTTACACTTGGTTTAAACCAGAAATTCTCATCTTACCGGATTTTCTTCTAGCTCATCGCTCTCGGCATTTCTCATGTGTGTGGATGCTTGCACACACGGTGAGTTTTGTATTGTGTTCTCCAGAGGATGTGTCTATTGACACATACAAAAATTACATGCAAACTGAAAAAGAAAAACTGTTGAATAGAGGCAAAACCTACAAAAATTATACACAATTCCTGAAATGTGTATAATAACTTTGTATCGTTTTTGTGTATCTTCTTACGGTATATAATGTAACCTTGTAATATAAGAAAAGAAAGAAGAAACAGAAGCAGAATCTTCTTTGGAATAATAATGAAGGCCATGTAAAAAGAAGGGCACGAAGAGGGCCATGCTGAAACGTTCTTTTATTCAGCACTTTATTATTTTCAGTTCAATCAAAGTGGAATAATTTTCTTGCACGTTATTAGGAATACAGTCCCTCCTTTAAAAAAACTACACCAGAATAAATAAATAAATAAATAAATAAATAAATAAATAAATAAATAAATAAATAAATAAATAAATAAATAAATAAAAAGATAAAAAGGTCTGTCAGTGGAGTTCCTTAAAAGGATTTCACGCTGAATATTAATCTACTATATTTCTGTCAATTATTCTGGCAGCACAAGGAATTTCTATTTGTTCTTGGAAGTGTGAAACACAGAATGAATAAGCCCAAAGTCACTAATGTCACTTCTCAATGAGAGGATCCTGTTCAAAATGTGCTTAATGCAGTTTCTGATGAAGCTGAGTTATATACCAAATCAGGTATTCTGAGACATTACTAAATGTAGTAACTATGGGTATAAATTATACCATTTTCCCATATAAAAATTCTTATAAAAATAAGGCTCTGCGTCTAAACTACTTAATGTATGATATTCAGTATCAGAATATATCTAACGCAAAGAGAAAATAATAAGAATGCATGTTTTAAGGGCGTTGGAGACGCACGTGTTTTTATTTAGTAATGAAACAGCGTTTGCAGACTTCAGTAAGTCTTTCTACAGTGTTATTTTATTAAGGAAAAAATCTATTTCCCTAACAGAAGCGAACC
This sequence comes from Periplaneta americana, assembly GCF_040183065.1. Classification (NCBI taxonomy): domain Eukaryota; kingdom Metazoa; phylum Arthropoda; class Insecta; order Blattodea; family Blattidae; genus Periplaneta; species Periplaneta americana. The sequence goes on along the minus strand of NC_091131.1, from coordinate 152,315,038 downwards.
TTGTTTACACATACTTATTTCAATATTGGATTTGTTTTTATTTTCTTTAATTATTTACTTATGTATTTACCCATTTATGTACAAAATAAAAGAAGGAAATTTTTAGGAAACTCATTGTTGCATTTTTCGACGTAACAACAGCAATAGCTGCTACCGGTAACAATGAACTGTGGCGGCAGTCCTCTAGGTTAAAAACATAAGTTACATCACATTCCTGTTAGAGATTCATTGTTTCACAAAATTTAACAATACAATTTCTTATATTATTACATTATGCAGGGACATCACTTTATTTTTACCAACATTTTTAACATTAACCTGGCTATACTCGGAAACACTGTTGCCCCTTCCATTACAGGAGTTTGGAGTTGCTAGTGCAATATGTAAACAAATCATTTTACTAGCTATAGGAGGAGAGAAAAGTAGTGTATCCATTTATGTTACAGGGAAATACAGTATTACGATTTTCAGTTTGATCATTACTTTTACGGTATTTTATAAAAAAAACAGTAGAATAGTAACAATTTTTTTTTCACAAACTCAACTCTTCAGGCGGTTATATTCATTATGCAATGTCTACTTTATTCAGCATATTACTAACCTAATTTATTCCTGAGAATTTTGTGAGCACTTCCGTAAGAAACCCCAATTTCTACAGCTAACTTCTTGACCGACTTATTAGGACCTCACTGCATCCTTTCTCTAGCATCTTCTACAGCATCTTCTGTCACCTTTGTTGGCGATCTTACACTTTTCTTCCTTTCTGTACACTCTGTTGCTCTAAATTTATCTACCAGATTAATGACATTTCTCCGAAAATATTCGTAATGATATAATCAGGAAATTGTGAAAAAAAAACTGTTGTTCACATTCGGTTATATTGTAATTCCAGTTTCCGTCATCGTCCTTCAAACCTACAAACAGTAAAACAAAACTCTTGTTTAAATAATGCTGTTAAGTACCGTACCATATTATAGGGTACCGTACTTTCGGTAACTCTAATCTTCACTTGTGCTCAGTCCACACAGATAAATTCAGTTATGCTACACACGATACCTGTGTGAAAATAAATTCAATAATATAAGCTTTTTCTTCTATAGAAAATGCAACATATTTATGAAACAAACTGTACTCTGTACTGTTTATTTCACTGCTAGCAACAGCGGCCGTAAGTTTGTGTGACTGACGTTGGCAAGGATATTAGTGAAAGGGGTGGGAGTCAAGTACATTCAGAAACGCAGGTACAATAAAAATTTAAGTAAAAATAAAATGATGTCCCTGTACTATCCTGTAACACAATAAAGTGAAAAGGAACGACGAGGATTTGAGCCTGAGAAGTTAACATCTGAATTCAGACGTTGTTCCAATTGAGCCACGGGGGGCATCGTGGCTTTTGGTTTGGTTTTTTAACGTTTAATAAGGCAGACGCCAGTATGCTTGTTTTGTTTATGTCACGAAAGATGTTTTTGTTGAGTACGATATTATTTTGTCTTTCTTTTTGTCCATTTGGAGCCATAATATCATAATAAATAATGATAAAGTGATGACATAAAGCATTCATGAACCTGACGTTAATTATGCCTCTAAAACAGTTGTAAAAGAGAGAGCAGCAATTGTATTTTCTCCATATCATAAAAAAAAACATAAACAGCACTCCGTGGTATTCGAACGCAAAACCTTATGAATACCAGCCCGCAACCCTACCATTACTCTACAAGTGTACTGTATAGAATACTTTAATTATAACTGTATATAGCAGGCATCGTGGTCCAACAATTTGTAACATCGCCTGTCTCCGAATTGTAGCGAAGATACCCGAAGGGAACTTAGTATCTAGAGAGCGGCCACTTTTTCTTTTGACAGCTGTACATCTAGCAGAGTTAATATTAGTTTAAATAAATATTTGTAAGTGAAATTAAATAATAGTGCATGCTTACGATTGTTAATATTCTGGCGTGAGAGACGTGGTAACATGTTCAGCAGGATCCATGCAGCTGACAGTACTATGCACAGACGTACAGCTAAGCTGAGTTCAAGCTCCTTGTCCATAGGTTTCCTGCCGAGCGGATGACAGTTCAGTACAGGTATTCGGTAGACACAGTGTCAATTTAAGTGTTTCAACTTACAATATCAGTCACAGTTCAGGAATATCATATGTTATTAATTTATGGAAAAAGTCGTCGTAATTCAAGTGCAGCAAGAAAGATGTACCGCCAACGTTTTTCGCAAAGAAGGTTATCTAACGTATACGAACTTTTATAGTAGTTTCTCAACGATTATTATAAATTGGGAGTCTCTTACCCCGTTTCGAAAACCTCACAACCAGAAATTTATTTAAAAATGATACTGCTTTACGGAATCGGGAGATATTAAGATTTTGCATTAGAAAAAAAGTTCGTGTGATTTTGTGCAGTAAAATACTATTGTTTATTTTTAGAGGTACAATAAAAATGGAGCAATATTGTTAAATAAAATGTAAATTTAGCTTAATGTTCTATTAATTAGATTGAAAGTTTGTATTTGCTTCTCGTTTTATGTAAACAACAGTTATCCTAGTCCGTCTCTGCATTAGAACAGAGAATCATTCTGTTTTGTACCGGATGTCTGTACCGCTTGAGGCATACTGAGTGCTTGTAAACCCCTCCTCCAAATTCAGCAACATTGCCAAACGTCCAATACTATGAACTTTAATAAATAATTAGTTAAATATTGCAATTAGAAGAAATATGTGGGGACATTTTTTTCCTTATGACATGAGAATAATTATCAGTTAAAATAATGGCTCTTACCCCTCAAAACCTGTAGTGTTTATAATATTCAGAATATTCAATGATGCTAGAAACTACAAGGCTACCGTGAAAATTGGCACAACATATTATTATGAACTTCTTGCACCATTCGAACTGCAGTATATCATCTCAAGTGAATCGGGCTTCAACAAATGTTATTTCTCTCAAAATGATAAATTTTATTTACTCTCACACTCCTAGTCTATATCTTTTGGGCTAACACCTGCTTTGAATTGTACAAAGAGAACGAAAATGTATAATAATAATAATAATAATAATAATAATAATAATAATAATAATAATAATAATAATAACAATAATAATTATAATAATATACTGGTATAAATATAACGATTTAATTACTATATTATCAGTGACCGAATTGGGTCGGTATCAGCCGGTATGGCATAGAGGAAATAAAATAAGATACCGGTACCAAAAAGCATGCAGGTAGTAAATATTTAAAATTGACTGCTATTTAGTGAAGCTTATCACACAATCAATTATGCTAACAAATGGTGTCGTCATACTCTGTACCCTCTCATAGACATGGGTACAGTAGTACAGTGCGTGATGTATTATATTTAGTTCGCGCCTGGGAGCAATGCCTTATTTAAGAAATCCCCAAACTAGTTGTATCACAGGAAAAGTCTGTGCATACCGGCAGTAATTTATTTCCAATTCGGCCACTAGAAATAATAATCGCAGAGTAAACCAGAATCTTCTGTAAACTACTCAAATGTGTACCAATATACAGGGTTGAAGTGAAATAACGTTAAAGATTGAAAGGGACAGTACGGTACACGTAAATGAATAGAAAACTTATATTAAGTTTAAAGTTTCAACAGTTCGGCAACATCGCCGCTAACACACTCTACTCGTGACACAGATGTAAGAGGTGAATGAACTTGGTGTGTGTCGGTAAGTGGGGTGCTCTCTGCCAAGTCGTTGTCACTTGCTCTCATCGTGCAATGGCTTGAATTTAGAGGTTTTCAAAATTAAATTTACACGAAAACCGTGCACGTTATTGAAACACGCCAGGTGGATAAATTGTTCTTTATTAGATTCCCTATCAATATGGACAAAAATCATGATCCTACTTTCAATAGTTACCGAATAAGAGATTGCTAAACATTCGAGGAAAAAAAAAACTTTTTATGAAAAAACTATTAACTTTCCACCAATATAACAGTTTTTTGTTACATACAACATGAGTTATTCGCTCTGGAAAACTGCAAGGTTATTTCACTTCCACACTGTATAAAATATATGTTGAATATTAATTCTCCCCTACCTTGAAACTTTCTCCGTTCGGATGGCAACTTGTTGATTGGACATCTCAGATAATCTCTTCATATTTGAGGGTAAAGAAAATGAGAATATTTGTTCTCACTATAAAGGGTCGATATGTATAATCTTCCACAATTTCTTAATGTATTTCAGTCGAATTCATCAATCTATTTAAACTGATCTCTTCTTCCAGCATATTCTCAATACTGCACCAATGTCTTTAAGTTCTTATATATTCCCACATATAGTGTATATTTTTTTTCTAGGGTATCTTGTAACGGATCTTGATATCATTCTTCCGATAACTTTTGCAACGCTGCACAATTCTCAAGAAGCTCTTCTGTATTCAATTCACATTAGTGTTGCTCCACACTTGTGATGCTGTTCCCATTCTTCTGAGAATAATAACAGAGCTGTGCAAATCCCAATGTGTTCATCTGCATCCGCTCACATGTATCGTATCACACATCTCATGCTAATGGTCCTCCTCCTAAATACTTCCCAATGCCGTCGTGCCACTCTATATCCCGTACACTACACAAGTGATACCAGTCCCATTCTTCAGACACTTTCCCGTTACTATATCACTCTTACTGTACTCCTTCATTTCTAGTTCATAGCAGCCCTCTATAACACAAGTGATTCCAGTACAGTCAATTCATCCCAGCACAATTTATACTGCCCTCCTTCATGTTCATGTAGTGCGGTGCAACACGAGGTGTTCTGGTTGCTTCCCAGCACTATTTATACTGTCCTCCTCTATGTTCATGTAGGCTGCACAACACGAGGTGTTCTGGTTGCTTCCCAGCACTATTTTACTGCCCTCCTCCATGTTCCTGTAGCGCGGTGCAACACGAGGTGTTCTGGTTGATTACCAGCACTATTTATACTGCCCTCCTCTACGTTCTGCAACACGAGTTGTTCTGGTTGCTTTCTTCCTAAGTTTAGTTTTTTTTTGGTAGATTATTTTACGACGCTTTATCAAGATCTCAGGCTATTCAGCGTCTGAATGAGGTGAAGGTGATAATGCCGGTGAAATGAGTCCGGGGTCCAACATCGCGAAAGTTACCCAGCATTTGCTCATATTGGGATGAGGAAAACCCCGGAAAAAACCTCAACCAGGTAACTTGCCCCGACCGGGAATCGAACCAGGGCCACCTGATTTCGTGGCTAGACGCGCTAACCGTTACTCCACAGGTGTGGGCCCTAAGTTTAGTGTAATGTGTGTTTAATGAATGTTTGACTGAAATTTAGTATTGACTGAAATTTTGTTTTGCAGAGTAGGTTTTTCATACTCTGCTCTGCCGGTACTAGAATTTTGGATACACTAAAAATTTAGATTGATATATTTATATACATAAATAAAAGGAGTCCTCTTGTGCCTGGTGGTCGGGCAGGACGTGGCGCTGGAGTCTCGTGCCTGGTGGTCTGGCAGTTCACAGCGCTGGAATCTTGTGCCTGATGGTCCGGTGGTTCTTGGCGCATGCCCCTGTAGGGGACATGGCGCTGGAATCCGTGCCGGTTGGTCTGGCAGGACTTGCCGCATGTAACTGCAAACATTAACCACTTAAAGAACTAACAGCACAAAATATGCTTCTCAATGTTAAATTATAATAGCAAATAATACAAGTCTCATTGCGGGTATAATAAAATATTTGATATGCAACATTCTGGAAGAAAGTCAATGCATCATTTAGGTACGAAATAGCTCCTTTCTCTGGTGTTAATCATAGCAGGCACAAGGCTGTGCAATTATTAATTTCTGTGTTCTGTAAGTTCACGTTTATACTTCGGTGAAATGAAGATTTAAGAAATAATTTTGATGTCATGACTCCGCACATTTCTGGAAGTGGCTTATATACGGTCACACTGTCACGTGAATGGCTACAGCACGCTTTGTGAAAACTCGCTTCTTCATGAGTTATAGGCTGTCGCTGGCCTGAGACGAGAATCTATTGAAGATGAGAAGAGACGTGGAGGACAAACAATAGTGACTGAGAAAGGCAATGAAGAGTGGAAGCCATGACTGAAAAGAACCCAACTTTGATATTATTTTAAAGACAGAGTTGACTCTAGTCATTAGTTAGCCAAGTATTTCAGCAATCCATGTACGCCTCAAATTACAGAAATATCTTCATTAGGAGTGTAGAACAGAAACATGCGAGAGAAATATTATTATTGTAAGGCATACTGTACTGTTTCAACGGATGTACTCTAGAACAATGAGAGGGGTGGCGAGATGACTTACAAAGTAAGATAAATAAACGTCTTAAGATAAATTTACATTGCATTTAGAAACATAACATTGAACATAGAAAAAGAACAGCAGTTTAAGATAAAAAATAATAAAATTCATAAATTCATCTGCTTTTAAGAAAGTAGTTTCTCAAATATGAACTCTACATTCACAAGCTGTTATTATTTTCAATTTGTCTATTTTGATGTGATGGCAATCATAGACTACAATAAACTTAGTTTGTATAAATAATAATTTGCAAATCCCATAAACATTTAAGAACTCCTTTGGAAGCTCGAGGTATTTTTCTATTATATTGACCCAAAAGTGGCCTACGCTCTACGAAAAAAAAAATAAATAAAGTTTTAGCATTCCATCATTACGTGCATATTTTTTAATATATATTTCATTTTGTGGAATTACAACCAGTTGAATTCAACTGTGTAAAAACGGATTCAGTATCCGCGACTGACGTAATTGCTTTGCGTTTTTTTTTCATAAAATACTGAGTAAGTTATTGTTTAAAATTGTTCGAGCTTATCTCCATATCTACAGAAACAAACTCACAATCATTATTTTTGTCGTATTATAGCGCATGTAGCTGTATTTTCCATGAGTTTTAAATATGTTGCAAAAAATATACATTTCTTTTTGTCAAGTGATGATTATAAATTGAGTTGCCTTATAAATCCGCCGATTTTATCTCTGGCTATTATAATGATAACATCTTGGCTTGCAAGCTTCTATTCAATGTATTTAATTGATCGAAAAATATATCAGCAACGTAAGTCAGTCTAAGAAGCCAAGGAGAAGTGCAAAATTGGTTTGCATATTTCCATTTCTCGTCTTGCAGGTATCGGTATATTAGAAGTTGAGTGGTGTGATCTAATTTTGAGTAAAATTATCGTTATTTTCGATTTTACAGGGATTTGTATATTTCGAATTGAGTGGAGTACCGGTACGATAGTAGGGAAGTCGCAAACAAATGTCTAACCGAAAGGTGTCGTACCTTCATAATGTTTAGGAACCACTGCTTTTGAATATAGGTAAGCAAATTATTCTGGCATTTATGATCATACATAGGCCTAACTTACAACTCTGATCTTCAGCGAGAACTCATTACGAGGTTATGGCCAATAAATAGGCTCCCTCATTATTATATTATTATGTTAGCGTTTTACCGTGGGCAAAATGATGTCCAATGTTTCTTTGAAACTCAAAGAAATTAAGATGGAAATGTCCAAGAAAAGCATTTGGCATAAAATCCATTCTGAGGGAAGTTTTATAAACCGAGATATTTTTGACAAGTTAACTTCCTTAGTTACTACGTTGCTTGCAATGTTACATATTTTGCGGAGTATGTTTCATTATTATGGAAGCGAATAAGTTTCAAAATATCTGTTATTCTGTCTAGAAAATAAATCTGAAAAATCACTATTTAATCTTAATGAACACAAACACGCTGGCGCCTAGCTTTAAAGCTAGCAGGCTCCGCTAGCAGTGTTTATGAAAGACAAGGAAGCTTGGTGTGCACAAATTGGAGCTTGTTTGCAGGTCGCTTTAATCTCTCAGCTGACTCACAGCTGATTAGGTCATCTCCTTGTAATCTCTGTGTAGACTTGATATCGCAAGGGATTCAAATAGTGAGGACGAATTTGATTTATTAGACAGTGCAGAATCAAAGTGATTATTATTACAAGAAATCTTTTCTCGAGAGTGTTCCCTTCATCCTACAAATAATAAAGGGTTGCGTTTGGTGAATATTATCTTTTTAAATATCTGCGGAACTTTCCAGAAAAATGCATTAGCTACCCGAGAGTGGAAATCGAAACTTTCGATTATCTTCTCTATTTAACCAAAGATTTCATACAGAAGGCTTGGAAAAATTGCCAGGGAATCCTATTTTGAGGAAGAACGGCTTATACTCACACTGAGGTAAACTGTACAATTCTTACAAAATAGTGCCTAGTGAACATTCTCAATAATTTGATTGATATTAGTTATTATTTATTTGTTTATTTTTTTTTATTTTTCGTGGTATTAAGGCACATACAGAAGAAAGCGATTAAACTCTTGAAATGAGATCGAAGACTCCAAATCAGGCCTATTTGTGAACGACGATGTCCATTCATCCGAATTCATTAGTAGTTTGTAATTAAAAAATAATTAAATTCTACCTCCAGTTTTGAATCTATACGAAAAGTTAATGTCGTGGCAGATCTTTCGAACACACGAGCAATACGTTTTTCTACATCCAATGTGTGCAGTGTTTTAAAACTTTACAACCACTGACACAGGATTCCCGCCACGAGTGAAGCAAGCGGTATGCTCAAAGCGGAGCTTGACAGGCCGCTGGCTGATAATCGGAGCAACCAAGAATATTTCCCGCTCCGTTTAACTTATCACGTCGTAGCATCTATGATATTCAAACAATCGCGCTGCAATTTTTTGTATTGATAGGTCAATGTCCAAGGGAAGCATAGAAAACAATTCGAAGTCATAATATTGTTCTTAAAAGTGAGAAAAAAAATACTAACTTTGAAGTGATCTGCTCACAGAAAAAATTTGCGGTAGGCGGTAAACTTTTTTGTTTTTCACGTTAGATGGGGGGTCAAAGCGAGAAAAATGTTGAGTAAGAATGGAAATTCGTTTTAAAAGTTACCGCTCCTCAAAATCTTTACTGGTTACCGAGTTACGGCCAATTAACGTCAAAAGTAAATACACGCGAGTAGTTTAAAATAGAATACAAATTTGTGTGAATTAAAAAGCACTAATTACACAAATAATTGATAAAAGTCGTCTCTACTAATTACACAAGTCATCATTGACATCTGGTCCACAGACCACCTCTCCAATGCCTCTCTGCTCCACGCCGAGACTTGCGCTGCAAGCTTGAAAGAATGACTGAAACCATTCTTGGAGCTTACAGCGTGCTGGAAAGCTAGCAGTAAAGCGACCATCCATGAGTCAACGTGTGCGGTGTCATATGATTCTAGCGATTCATTTCCCCCACTACCGCTACCAGCTACTCTACCAGCTAGTCTACCATCGTCAACGTGTTCGTACCCTTATACGAACTTTGCCACCCAAGGCGACTGTCGATCTTCATTTGTGTAAATTTTTCAGAATGTTCCTGTAATGTTGATAATCAAAAACTTCAAGACTTACTAAAATGAATTTACAGGTCAGATTCTCTGGTGTGTAATTTTCTGAGTACAGCTATCTGCGTATTGGATATTAAAAACAACAAAACTTAGGAATGTTTGATGACATAATTAAAAATGAAATATTATTATAGTGAATGCCATGATGTATTTGTCACTAATTATACAGATTGATGCTTTATTGATGATGAAATCTTTTAGTTTTATATAAGTAGGCGTACAGAATATTTGAAGTTAGATCTTCATTTCTATACTATTTACTGAGTGACGGCTATATAGTAGTCTATACAAAACTTAAGTTATATAACAATATTGTTATTGAAATGAAATATTTTTATAGTTATTAATCAAGTGGTATGGGTGTTTTAGATAGTATATTTAATGGTGGTGTATTGTAGATATTTAAAGATGAAAGTTAAAATTTATAAAACAGTTATGCTACCGATTGTTCTTTGTGGTTGTGAAAATTGGATTGTCACTTTGAGAGAGGAAGAGAGATTAAGAGTGTTCGGAAATAAGATGCTTAGGAAAATATTTCCGGCTAAGAGGGATGAAGTTATAGGAGAATGAAGAAAGTTACACAACGCGGAACTACACGCATTGTATTCTTCACCTGACTTAATTAGGAATATTAAATCTAGATGTTTGAGATGGCAGCCCATGTAGCACGTATGGGTTAATCTAGAAATGCATGTAGAATGTTAGTTGGAAGAAATTAAGGGAAAATACCTTGAGGGAGGTAGACGTAGATGGGAGGATAATATGGTAATTGATTTGAGAGAGGTCCGATATGATGTTAGAGACTGGATTAATCTTGCTCAGGATAGGGACCAATAGAGGGCTTTTGTGAGGACGGCAATGAACCTCCGGGTTCCTTAAAAGCCATTTATATGTAAGTGATGTAGATATTCTTGTTTGTGATTCTCTTCAGTATTATCTGGAGGAAGCGCAAAAATTATAATGCCTAAGAGAAGACCAAAAGGTGTTACTTACTGATAAAAGAAGAGGCCTACAAAATGTTGTAGTGTCCCGATCACTTTAGCAAGGTCTCTTAGCAGGAAAAAGTGATTCTACCCTCTACATTTCAAGGTAGTTCACGAAACATGCAGTAGTTGTACAAAGACGCTATGTCTGTTATTGGAAAGCATGGCAAATCTGGTATTTTCATAACTCTCACCTACAATCCGCAATGACCTGAAATAGCTACTGCTTCACTTCCACATGAAAAACGGACTGATCGTCCTGACATTGTTACTTGCGTTTTCGCATTGAAACTCAAGAACTGATGATCTATAGGTTCAATAAAAAGTATTTAGCATGAAGGAAACCATTCAGAGGGTTATGTTTCATTTTCCAGGAAACAAATAACGTCCTAAATGTCTGGTATTCTTCATTGGAAATAAAGTTGAAAAATTTTAAATTTTAACTTCTAATTAACTTAGTTTGCAGCATTTGCTGCACAAGCCAGTAGTATATGTATAATTCAAAGAAAATCCATCAATATGCATTTAGAAAAAAAACTGTGACTTAGTGCAAATTAAACGTACATGTAAACAAACAATGTGATATGCTGATTACGGTTCTTTGAATAGTATAAATAGGTAGAAAATCACTTATTATATTCTCTGTGACAATATTACACTTATTTTTAATAAAAATTTAAGAACATCATTGTTACGAAACAATTTATATTTTTTATTTCTATTAACTCTCATTAGTTTTACCACTACATATGAATAGATAACAAAAAGACATATTAATATTACTGCCTTCAATGTGGAAAAGTTGTCTTCAAGGACTTTCAGAATCTTGCCTAATTTTAACAATCTCCAGGTAATTTTCATATTCAATGGACAGAATAAAATTTATCAAATTGTCCAAACCTTCTTGCTGCATTACTGATCTCAAATAATTACTCAAGTACATGCAACAATGGATTTTCTTCATTAGTTTTCTAATATACCAGTAAACATCTGCGATTATATTAACAACTTTTATTTTCTGAAATGTCGAGAGCTGTGCAGTTTAGTAAGTTCATAGTTGAATCTTCTTCCCTACAGAGAACACGTTATGGTGAAGTACAGTATAAAAACCTAATTCCGAAGAGATACTGGACTGAAGTCCAGTTGCTAGTCTAAAGATATCGGTTGTTCTTGGAGAATTACGAATCACAGTTTTATTTCTTTTAATTTCACACCAGAAACGTAACCATGTCATTCAAGTACTATCATCTGGTGGTTGATGAAAGAAATGCACTGTCCAATACTACCTACTTTCTCTCTCTCTCTCTCTCTCTCTCTCTCTCTCTCTCTCTCTCTATATATATATATATATATATATATATATATATATGATTTCGCTGTGTGTTAGAAGCGAATCTTTCATTTCTTCTGTCGTTGCAAGGATATTACAGTTATCATTGCGTTCTTCTTCCCCAACATTTTCATTAATTTTTTCAGCTTCTGGACCATCACAATTAGCGTTTATATTATTTTACAGAAGGAATGAGAGTACGACCACTTACAATAGCTTGCAGGTACGGTACGTAGTAGCTACTGCTACTTTTAAGCATAAGGGGTGGGTGAAATTTAAAAAAATGCTTCGTAGTATATTATAAAAAATTTGTGTACAGCACTACAAATAATTACCAACTGTTAAATTACCTATTCTTAAAGTGGTGAAAAGTGCATAAATATAGCCAAACTGTTGTCAAGGTTCACTTTAGACAGGAGGTCAACTTAAGTAGATTCTATACAGAGTGGATTTAATACAATCTAGTGGATGTAATACAATGTAGCTAGTTGAATAAATAAATTTCCATTCTAGGCAAAGAAATAAAATTTGCATATTTTTAGCAGGTTATTCCTTGAATAGCGTACAACAAAAAATTCTACCATATTAATTCCAAATAAACAGGCTACTTACCTTAGAAAAAATAATTTTGACATAAATGTTAAGACTGTTTAACTGGATAACTACTATGTTTTCGGGTTAGGTGAGCCACGTATTTGGTAACTTACTTAATCTCATTTAAATTGAGACCTATTACACAAATATGGATTAAGTTTTATGTCTGATTTTGGTGTTGAAGGCCAATTTTGACTGTATGATTAAATTTTTGCATGTATACTTTGCTATTACACTGCTTTTGAAGAATAGAGCTCTATCTGTCCTCATACTTTCTAACAATTTGCAAAATTCAGTGTTTTTATTTTCCTTTTATAAGGAAGTATTCTTTTCCGAACTTCTCTATAAATTCCTTTTTAAGGAAACTCTTGGTGCTCTTAATTTTCAAAATGTTCCTCAGTAGTGTGAATTATAAAAGAGGAAAATTAACACTAACACAAATATTTATGTACAAATAATCAAATAAATAAATGAAAAGAAATAGAATATACTTGCTTACTCACAGAATCTCAAGTACTTGTGGTGATTGCAAGGACACATCCCGAGCAGAATTATAAAGGCGCTAATGTAATTTCTCACGAAATAAACTGTACTCTCACAGTACCTTGGGTCATGACGTCGTGTATACTCCAAGAGTTTCAAACTTCAGTCTCGTGAATTGGTGACGCTAGGCCGCAGTTTGGTTATGGCCCTAAAGGGAAGAATAAAGAACAAAACAGTCCTCCGAAAGTTTGAACAAAGTCTGAATGCGCCCCCGTCTATGGCTAAAACATATCTTATGTGACAGTTAAGCAGCGAATTGTTTGAATATTTTATGCAAATGTGTGGACAACATGCTATTATCCATGACCGGACAGTTCAAATAAAGGAGCACGTTAATCGATTGTAGTTTAAGAAGTCTGATTCCTCGATCATAAAGATTTTGTCGATAATGTGCGGACGTTTATAGCAACGCACCAGGTAAGGGATTAGGATGTGCTGACCAGTGGGGCTTCGAGAAGGAACTCCCTTACTGTGAAAGGAATGAAACGCATCTTTGGTTCAACAGGTGTTATTTCTGCTACAACACATTTTTCTACACGATAATGCCAATGACTGGAACTCTTCTACCACACGTGTGTGTTTTAATGTCTGAAGCAACGAGAAAATCTCTTGAAAACGTGACTTATAATCTGCCGAACATCAAACCCTACCCCGTCAAGTTAGCAAACAAGAACATCAGGTATTTTTGAAAGACGTGTCATGGACAGACCTCATAGAAGGTAAGCACGTGCTCTTAAGGTAATCGTCAGCAATGACATTTAACCCTAAAAACTCGGTAGGCTGAGGCTCCTGGGAGTAGCCATCTTATATGGGTTGAGAGTAGAACAATTGTCATCGGTTGCTGTAGTAACCATCGTGCTCTATCTTTTACTACTTGCAGCTTATACGCCTGCTTCCATTTTCGATGCATGTGCCTCGAAATTTTTAGTTTTCTCCCTTCTCTCCATTTCACTAGCGAATTTTTCCAATTCAACGTCTCGACTGCTGATTGTTAAGGAATTGTTATTATTTTTGTAATTTGTTATTTAACAGCGCTGTATCAACTACGAGATTATTTAGTGTCGATGGAATTGGTGACAGCGAGATGATGCCGAGGATTCATCATGCATTACCAGGCATTTATTTACGGTTGGTGAAAACGTAGGAAAAAACCCAAGCGGAAATCGAACCCGTGCCCCAGAGAAATTTCTGATCGGCAGGCAAGCGCCTTAGCCGACTGAGCTACGCCAATGGCTGAATTGTTATTCTAACCTACTTCGTTACGATTGGTTTGACATCACTGCGAACGTCCTACCACTTCGCGTTCTCGAGTTACACTGCCTCGGTAGCCTACGATCCGCCAATTCATGCCTAAATTTCGTTGTTTCCGCGTATTAGGCTACTAGATAACGTCGCCCTCTCAAACTCAAGGTCACGTTGGATACATTGATTCTTCGGCTATCGATCGCCGTTTACCTCATTGGAATAGGTCGTGTAGTTTAGAAATTATATGCGCGACAAAGCTGTCCTGAAAATGTGTTGGTCGACTTTCTGAAATGGCATCCTAGTACTGGACCGAAATTACAGACTAATTAACGTCAGAAGTTGTTTACTTTACTATGTTAAATTAATTATATCTTCATTATTAGCCACCGGCGTGGCTCAGTCGGTTAAGGCGCTTGCCTACCGCTCTGAAGTTGCGCTCGGGCGCGGGTTCGATACCCGCTTGGGCTGATTATCTTGTTGGGTTTTTCCGAGGTTTTCCCTAACCGTAAGGTGAATGCCAGGTAATCTATGGCGAATCTTCGGCCTCATCTCGCCAAATACCATCTCGCTATCACCAATCTCATCGAAGCTAAATAACCTCGTAGTTGATACAGCGTCGTTAAATAACCAACTAAAAAACTTCATTGTTTTATTTTTAGTGTGCGCAGTAAGCTGTATAAGTTAAAGTTACATGGGTGTGCTTGGCAGGCAGGCAGGCGAATTACTTCTGTGACGCATGATAAGCAGGGACAAGTAATTAGGCTAGACAGCTCATTGTGATAAATTTTAAATCGCCGCTAAGATAATTCTACCAGTGGGTTAGGAGTCGGGTTGTTAATTTTGTGCACCTGTACCAGTAAGTACCGCTAGTACTTCCCTGCTTCTGTATTCACTCTGATATCCGTACAGACGATGTAACAACACTGACGTCATTGTGATCAAATGATAGGCAATTGATAAAATATAAAATTTCAGTTGTTAATGTTTCGAGTTTAAAGAATTTTGAAACAGCCTGTGAATTCGTATGACTATTGGTAAACTGATGTCAACGCCATCTCTACACAGCGACTTGCTTACAGTATTTCGCCTGTCGCACAACTCGTGAGTGGTTTCATTGCATTCGATTGAAAAATCTGCCGTAATGTAAACATTATCTCCGTATAATATTGCACTGAGTTTATTTCAAGACTAGGAAGAGTTTTAATTTCTCTAAGTAGTTGCGCTCATACGCTAAAATCACGACCATCTGTCTTCAAGATTGCGTTTACCAGTATTATTGTGTAGTGCGTAGTTTTCCTTGACTGTATTCGTTCGTTGGAATCTGTTTGTGTGCATGAAAATAGTTCCTGTGGGCTGAGTTTAATTGATGTTTAGTGTTAACCTGAAGATATAGGAACAGATTACGAAGGGAACGGTGGAACATAACGGTAAGTTACTTACTGATGATTTGCAGCTCAGGCAGTTTATATACTTAAAATAGTTAACTTATGTATATAAATAAATTTTGTATTTTATCACGTTTAACCTCCAAATTAAAAACAAATTGTGTTGTATATCATTGTAATACTTAGTACGTTCAAGCTGATACTTGAAGCTTGCTGTCTGTTATGTATATTTATTATTATTTTAAGAAAAGTGTTATAGATAGACTTATGTGTATTTTTTATATACGACAGGGGCAAAAATACTTGCGCATTGGGGAAGAAATATGTTCTCTACATTGTATTATACACGTTTCATGCGTTACACATAAGATTTAGTTCATATTCCCAACGTGAATTCGGACTATTCCACAGAATTCTTCCTTAGAATTTATGTCAAAGTAAACGTTGAGTGTTTGTTTTATATTTATTAGCGTAAGTTAAATAACTATATTGCAACTGCACCTCTTATTGAACACGCTTGTTCCTGTAGGTCTAGGTTATCTTTGACTTCATTAGGTAGGGATCTTGATCCGGTGGTTACATCCTTATTGTAAAACAGCTTCATTGTGATCAGCAGGAATATTACATCCATTCTTAGAGACTACTATAACACTGCTTCAATCACACGTTAACTTCCCTACTGATGTGGAGTTGCGCTTGAGCGTGGTTTCGATTCCCGTTTCAGCTGAATAACTGGCTTTGTTTTCTCAAGTTTTCCCGAACTGTAAGCAGAATGTTAGATAGTCACTTGCGAATCTTCATCCTAATATTCTTTAAAAGACATCTCATTATGACTAATTCCATTGACGCTAAGTAATCTTGTAGCTGATAAAACGCCGTTAATTAACTTTCTACAAACTTCTAATATCAGCCAGGGAATGTAATATGTTACAAATACATTTTCTTAGAAACGCAATCCTGTTGACTCAAGACAAAATATGATGCCATTTTTGCAGCCTTTCAGGAGCCAAATTTAAAGTTCGAACGACTGTATAAAATCATAGTATCATGTTTCATACCAATTGATTAGAAAGAAAATTATATAAATACCAGATGCTCTAGCGCCTGTTCGCTCTCGCGCCTGTTGAATACCCTACCCAGTGACATCAGAGATTGTCGAAATTTAGTAGCGTTCAAAAGCCAACTTATTAAGCATTTTCTTACTGCGTAGAGTAGGTTTAATTTGTACTTAATCAATAAAAGAGATGCTTCTCTCTTCTTAACTTTTACAATAAACTGTCTAGCTTTTATTAATCAGTTAATCTTTTAGTATTTTGATTTTTATTGTATTTGTAAATTTAATATTAATTGTAATTGTTTTATTAAAATTGTAGCTGTAATCCTCTGGTAGAGGGGAAGAGAGGGCCTGATGGCCTTATCTCTACCAGGTTAAATGAATGAATGAATGAATGAATGAATAAGTAAATAAATAAATAAACAATTAAACAAACAAACAAACCAAACAACCAACCAACCAACAAACCAACCAAACCAACCAAACCAACCAACCAACCAAACCAAACCAACCAAACCAAACCAACCAAACCAACCAAACCAACCAACCAACCCAACCAAACCAACCAAATCAACCAAACCAAACAACCAACCCAATCCAACCAACCAAACCAACCAACCAACCCAATCCAACCAACCAAACCAACCAAACCAACCCAACCAACCAAACCAACCAAACCAACCAACCCAACCAAACAAACCAACCCAGCCAAACCAACCCAAACAACCCAACCAACCAAACCAACCAAACCAACCCAACCAACCCAACCAACCAAATCAACTTAACCAACCCAACCAACCAAACCAACCCAACCAAACAAACCAAACCAAACCAACCAACCAAACCAACCAAACCAACATAACCAACCCAACCAACCCAACCATCCAAACCAACCCAACCAACCAAACCAACCCAACCAACCAACACAATCAACCCAACCAACCCAACCAACCTAACCAACCAAACCAACAAAACTAACCCAACCAAACCAACCAACAAACCCAACCGAACCAACCAAAACAACGCAACCAACCCAACCAACCAAACCAACCAAACAAACCCAACCAACCCAACCAACCAAACCAACCCAACCAACCCAACCAAACCAAACCAAACAAACCAACCAACCCAACCAAACCAATCAACCTAACCAACCCAACCAACCAAACCAAACAACCCAACCAACCAACCCAACCAACCAAACCAACCAACCCAACCAACCCAACCAACCAACCAACCAACCCAACCAACCCAACCAACCAAACCAACCCAACCCAACAACCAACCCAACCAACCAACCAACCAACCCAAACAACTAACCAATCCAACCAACCAACCCAACCAACCCAAACAAACAACCCAACCCAACCAACCCAACCAACCTAACCCAACCAACCCAACCCACCAACCAACCAACCAACCCGACC
The DNA here is from genome assembly GCF_040183065.1 of Periplaneta americana. Classification (NCBI taxonomy): domain Eukaryota; kingdom Metazoa; phylum Arthropoda; class Insecta; order Blattodea; family Blattidae; genus Periplaneta; species Periplaneta americana. The sequence continues at coordinate 152,296,998 of NC_091131.1, read as the reverse complement.
GACCGACAGACCGACCGACCAAACCAACCAACCCGACCAACCCAACCCACCAAACCTATCCAACCAAACTAACCAACCCAACCCAACCAACCAAACCCACCGACCGACCGACCGACAGACCAAGCAAGCAAGCAACCAACCGACCAAGGTAGCAAGCAACCAACCAACCAAGCGACCGACCGACCGATCAACCAACCAACCAACCAAAACCAACCAACCAACCAACTAACCAACCAACTAACCAACCTACCAAAACCAACCAACCAAAAATAACCAACCAACCAAACCAACCAACCAACCAAAACCAACCAAACAAAACCAACCAACCAACCAACCAAAACCAATCAAACCAAAAGCAACCAACCAACCAAACAACCAACCAACCAACCAACCAACCAAAACCAACCAACCAACCACAATCAACCAACCAACCAACCAACCAACCAACCAAAACGAACCAACCAAAACCAACCAACCAACCAACCAACTAAAACCTACCAACCAACCAAATCCAACCAACCAAAACCAATCAACCAAAACCAATCAACCAAAACCAACCAACGAACCAAAACCAACCACAAAACCAAAACCAACCAACCAACCAACCAACCAAAACCAACCAACCAACCTACCAAAACCAACCAACCAAAAATAACCAACCAACCAAACCAACCAACCAACCAACCAAAACCAACCAACCAACCAAAACCAATCAAACCAAAAGCAACCAACCAACCAAACAACCAACCAGCCAAAACCAACAAACCAACCAAAACCAACCAACCAAAACCAACCAACCAAAACAAACCAACCAAAAGCAACAAACCAAACAAAACCAATCAACCAACCAAAACCAACTAACCAAAACCAAACAACCAACAAACCAAACCAACCAACCAACCAAAACCAATAAACCAACCAAAACCAACCAACCAACCATCCAAAACCAACCATCCAAAACCAACCAACCAACCAAAACCAACCAACCAACCAAAACCAACCAACCAACCGAAACCAACCAACCAACCACACCAAACCAACCAAACCAAAACAACCAAACCAACTAAACCAACCAACCCAATCCAATCAACCAAAACAACCAAACCAACCAAACCAACCAAAGAAACCAAACCAACCAAACCAACTAAACCAACCCATCCAACCCAACCCAGCAAACCTACCAAACTATCCCAACCAACCAAACCAACCCAACCAACCAAACCAACCAAAACAAATCAACCAACCAAATCAACATAACCAACCCAACGAACCCAACCAACAAAACCAACCCATCCAACCAAACCAACCAAACCAACCCAACCAACCAACCAACACATTCAACCCAACCAACCTAATCAACCAAACCAACCTAACCAACAAAACCAACCCAACCAAACCAACCCACCAACCCAATCCAACTAACCATACCAACCCAAACAACCCAACCAACCAACTCAACCAAACCAACCCAACTAACCCAACCAACCAAACCAACGGAACCAACTCAACGAACCCAACCAACAAAACCAACCAAACCAACCAACTCAACCAACCCAATCAACCCAACCAACCCAACTAACCCAACCAACCCAAACAAGAAACCAACCAACCCAACCAACCAACCATCCCAACCAACCTAACCAACCCAACTAACCAACCAACCAACCTAACCAACACAACCAACGCAACCAACCAAACCAACCCAACCAACCAACCCAACCAAACAAACAACCTACCCAACCAACCAACCCAACAAACCCAACCCAACTAACCCAACCAAACCAACCCAACCAACACAAGGCACCAAACAACCAAACCGACCGACCGAACTACCAACCCAACCAACCAACCCAAACAACCAAACCCACCAACCCAACCCAATCGGACCAAACAAACCAACCCGGCCAACACAACCCACCGACCAACCGACCGACCAACCAAGCAAGCAAGCAAGCAACCAACCGACAAAGCAAGCAAGCAACAAACCAACCAAGCAACCAATCAAACGACCAACCAAGCGACCGACCGACCGACCGAAAGGCTGACCGACCAACCAACCAACCAACCAACCAAAACCAACCAAACTACCAACCAAAACCAACCAACCAACCTACCAAACATAGCCTACCAACCAACCAACCATCCAATCAACCAAAACCAACCAACCAACCTATGCCAAGCAACCAAAACCAAACAACCAACCAAAACCAACCAAAAAACCAACCAACAAAAACCAACCAACCATCAACCAACGAAAACCAACCAACGAAACTACCAACCAACCATCAAACCAAACAACCTACAAAGCAACCAAACAACCAACCAACCAATCAACCAACCGACGAACCAAAACCAACAACCAACCAACCAAAACCAACCAATCAACCAAAACCACCAAACCAACCAAAACCAACCACCAAAATCAACCAAACAAAACCTACCAACCAACCAAAACCAACCAAACTAAACCAACCAACCAACCAACAAAAACCATCCATCCAACCAAAACCAACCAATCAAAACTAACCAACCAAAACAAACCAACCAAAACCAACCAACCAACTAAAACAAACCAACCAACCAACCAAAAACAACAAATCAAACAAAAACAACCAAACCAAACAAACTAACCAAACCAACCAACTCAATCCAACCAACCAAAACAACCAAACTAACCCTACCAACCAAACGAACCAAACCAACCAAACGAAACCAACCAACCCAGCCAAACCAACCAAAACCAACCCAACCAACCAAACCAACTAAACCAAACCCAACCAAGCCAACCCACCAAACCAACCAAACCAACCAAAGTATCCCAACCTACCAAACCAACCCAACTAACCAAAATAACTAAAACAAATCAACCAACCAAATCAACAAAACCAACCCAACGAACCCAACGAAAAAAACCAACCCAACCAACCAAACCAACCAATCCAACCAAACCAACCCAACCAACCCAACCAACCAACCAACACATTCAACACAACCAACCTAACCAACCAAACCAACTAAACCAACAGAACCAACCCAACCAAACTAACCCACCAACCCAATCCAACCAACCATACCAACCCAAACAACCCAACCAACCAACTCAAACAAACCAACCAAACCAACCAACGCAACCAACCCAATCAACCCAACCAACCCAACCAACCAACTCAACCAAGAAACCAACCAACCTAACCAACCAACCAACCCAACCAACCCAACCATCCAACAAACTAACCAACCAACCCAATCAACCAAACCAACCCAATCAACCAAACCAACCCAACCAAACAAACAACCTACCCAACCAACTAACCCAACCAACCCAACAAAACCAAACCCCACCAACCCAACCAACCCAACGCACCAAACCAAACCGACCGACCGAACGACCAACCCAACCAACCAACCCAACCAACCCAAGTCACCAACCCAAACCAATCAAACCAACCAACTCAACCCGGCCAACCCAACCAACCGACCGACCGACCAACCGACCAATCAAGCAAGCAACCAACCGACAAAGCAAGCAAGCAACCAACCAACCAACCAAGCAACCAACCAAACAGCAAACCAAGCGACCGACCGACCGACCGAAAGACCGACCAACCAACCAACCAACCAACCAACCAACCAAAACCTACCAACCAACCAACCAAAACCAACCAACCAATCTACAAACCATAGCCAACCAACCAACCAACCATCCAATCAACCAAAGCCAACCAACCAACCAACCAATGCCAAGCAACCAAAACCAACCAAACAAAACCAACCAACCAACCAAAACCAACCAACAAACCAACCAACAATACCAACCAACCAACAATACTAACCAACCATCAACCTACGAAAACCAACCAACGAAACTACCAACCAACCAACCAACCAACCAACCAACCAAACAACCTACCAACCAACCAGACAACCAACCAACCAATCAACCAAACAACCAACCTAAACCAACAAACAATCAACCAACCAAAACCAACCAACAAACAAACAAAAACCAACCAACGACACAAACAAAACTAACCAACCAACCAACCAAAACCAACCAACCCACCAAAACCAACCAACCAACCAAAACCAACCAACCAAAACCAACCAAACACAAACCAACCAACCAACCAAAACCAACCAACAAAGCAAATCCAACCAATCAACCAACCAAAATCAACCGAAGAAACAAAACTATCCAACCAACCAAAAAAACCAAACAACCAACCAAAACCAACCAACAAAAACCAACGAACCAAAACCAAATAACGAACAAACCAACCAACAAAACCCAACCAACCTAAACCTACCAACCAACCAAAACCAACCAACCTACCAAAACCAACCAACCAAGCAAAACCAACCAACCAAACAAAACCAACTAAACAACCAACCAACCAAACCCAACCAACCAACCAACCAAAACCAAACAACCAACCAACCAAAACCAACCAACCAACCAAAACCAACCAAAACCAACCAACCAACCACAACCAAGCAACGAAAACCAACCAACCAAAACCAACCAACCAAAACCAAACAACCATAAGCAACCATCAACCAAAACCAACCAACCAACAAAACCAACCATCCAACCAAAACCGACGAACCAAGGAAAACCGACCAACCGACCAACCAACCAACCAACGAGCCAGCCAGCCAGCCAGCCAGCAAACAACCAACCAAAACCAAACAGCCAAAACCAACCAACCAACCAACCAAAACCAAACAACGAAGACTACCAAGCAACCAAAACCAACCAACCAACCAAAACCAGCGAACCAAACAACCAACCAACCAAAACGTACCAACCAAAACCATCCAACCAACAATATAAAACCAACCATTCAACCAAAACCAACCAACCAACCATTCAAAACCAACCAACCAACCAACCAAAACCAACCAACCAAAACCAACCAACCAACCAAAACCAACCAACCAACCAAAACCATCCTAACAACCAACCAACGAACCAACCAACCAACGAACCAAAACCAACCAACCAAGACCAAACAAAACCCACCAACCAACCAAAACTAACCAACCAAACAAAACCAACCAACCAACCAAACCAAACAAACCAACCAACCTAAACCAACTAAGCAACCAAAACCAACCAGCCAACCAAAGCCAACCAACCAACCAACCAAAACCAACCAACCAAACGACCAAAACCAACCAACCAACAAAAACCAACCAACCAACCAACTAAAAACAACAAAACACCCATCCAAAACCACCAACCAACCAACTAAAACCAACCAACCAAAGCCAAACAACCAACCAAAACCAACAAAAACAAACCAACCAACCAACCAAAACCAACCAACCAACCAAAACCAACCATCCAAAACGAACCAACCAAAACGAACCAAAATCAACCAACCAAAACCAACCAACCGAAATCAACCGACTCACTAAAACCAACCAACTAACCAACCAAAACCATCTAACCAACAAAAACCCACCAACCTACAAATACAAACCAACCAACCAAAACCAACCAACCAACCAAACAAAACAAACCAACCAACATAAACCAACTAAGCAACCAAAACCAACCAGCCAACCAAAACCAACCAACCAACCAACTACAACCATACATCCAACCAAAACCAACCAACAAACCAACCAATCAAAACCAACCAAGCAGCCATCCAAAACCAACCAACGAACCAAAACCAACAAAAACAAACCAACCAACCAACCAACCAACCAACCAACCAACAAACCAAAAACAACCAACCAAACAAAACCAACCATCCAACCAATCAAAATCAACCAACCAACCAAAACCAACCAATGAACCAAAACCAACCAACCAACCAACCAAAACCAACCAACCATCTAAAACCTAACAACCAACCAAATCCAACCATCCAAAACCCATGAACCAAAACCAACCAACACAAAACCAACCAACCAACCAAAACCAACCAACCAGCCAACCAAACAAAACCAACCAACCAAGCAAAACCAATCAACCAACCAAAACCAACGATCGAACCAACAAACCAAAACCAACCAACCAACCAACCAAAGCCAACCAAAATCAAAACAAACCAACCAACACCAACCAACCAAGTAAATCCAACCAACCAACCAAAACCAACCAACAAAGCAATCAAAACCAATCAACCAACCAACCAAAACCAACCAACCAACCAACCAACCAAAACCAACCAACCAACGAAAACCAACCAACCAACCAAAACCAACCTACCATCCACCCAAAGCCAACTAAATAACCAACTGAAACCATCCAACCAACCAACCAACAAGAACCAACCAACCAACCAACCAGTACCAACCAACCAACCAAAACCTACCAACTAACTAGCCAAAACCAACCAACCAACCAAAACCAACCAAAAAACCAAAACCAACCAACCAATCAAATCCAACCAACCAAACAAAACCAACCAACCAACCAACCAACCAAAACCAAAACCAACAAACCAACCAAAACCAACCAACCATCCAAACAAATCTAAAAACAACCAACCAACCAACCAAAACCAACTAACCAACCAAAACCAACCAACCAAAACCAACCAACCAACCAAATACAATCAACCAACCAACCAACCAACCAAACCCAATCACACCAGCCAAGCAAAACCAACGAACATAACAACCAAAACCAAAACCAAACAACCAGCCATCCAAAATAAACCAACGAACCAAAACAAACCAACGAACCAACCAACCAACCAACCAACAAACGAAAAACAACCAACCAACCAACCAAACAAAACCAACCATCCTACCAATCAAAACCAACCAATCAACCAAAACCAACCAATGAACCAAAACCAACCAATAAACCAAAACCAACAAACCAACCAACCAAAAACAACCAACCAACCAAAATCAACCTACCAACTAAAACCTACCAACCAACCAAATCCAACCATACAACACCAATGAAACAAAACCAACCAACGAAACAAAACCAACCACCCAACCAAAACCAACCAACCAATACCAAACAACCAATCAACAAAACCAACCAAAAAACCAACAAACCAACCAACCAAAACCAACCAACCAACCAAAACCAACTAACCAACCAACCAACCAACCAAAAACAAACTACCAACCAACCAACCAACCAAAACCAACCAACCAATCTAAACCAACAAACCAATCAAAACCAACCAACCAACCAAAACCAACGAACCAACCAAAACCAACCAATCAACCGACCAACCAAAACGAGCCAACCATCCAAAAACCAACTAACCAATCAAAACCAACCAACCAATAAAAACCAACCAACTAAAACCGACCAAACAGCCAACGAAAACCAACCAACCAACTAAAACCAACCAACCAACACCAACCAACCAACCAAATCCAACCAACCAACCAAAACCAACCAACCAAGCAATCAAAACAAATCAACCAACCAACCGAAACCAACCAACCAAGCAACCAACCAAAACCAACCAAGCAACCAACGAAAACTAACCAACGAAAACCAACCAACCAACCAAAACCAACCTACCATCCACCCAAAACCAACTAAACACCCAACTGAAACCATCCAACCAACCAACCAACCAACCAAAACCAAACAACCAACCAACCAAAACCAACAAACCAACCAACCAAAACCAACCAACCTACAAACCAAAACCAACCAACCAGACAAAACCAACCAACCAACCAACCAACCAAAACTAACCAACCAACCAACCAATACCAACCAACCAACCAAAACCAACCGACCAAACAAACAACCAACCAACAAACCAACGAAAACCAACCAACCAACCAAAACCAACCTTCCATCCTCCCAAAACCAACTAACCAACCAAGCAAAACCAACCAACCAACCAGAACCAACCAACCAGAACCAACCAAACAACGTGAACCAACCAACCAACCAACCAACCAAACAAAACCAACCAACCAATCAACCAACGAACCAAACAAAGCCAACCAACCAACCAAAACCAACCAAGCAACCAACCAAAACCAACCAACGAACCAACCAAAACCAACCAATCAACCGACCAACCAAATCCAACTAACTAACCAAAACCAACCAACCAACCAACCAAAACCAAACAACAAACCAACAAAAACCAACCAACCAAAACCAACCAACCAACCAAAACCTACCAACTAACCACAATCAACCAACTAACCAACCAGCCAACCAACCAGCCAACCAAAACCAACTAACCAACAAACCAGCCAACCAAAACCAACCAACCAAAACCAACCAACCAACCAAAAACAACCAACCAACAAACCAAAACCAAGACCAACCAACCAACCAAAACAAAAACCAACCAACCAACCAAAACCAAAACCAACCAACGCTAACCAACCAAAACCAACCAACGCCAACCAACCAACCAAAACCAACCAACCAACCAAAACCAACGAAAACAAACCAACCAACCAAAACCAACAAACCAACCAACCAAAATCAACCAACCTACCAAAATCAACCAACCAACCAACCAACCAAAACGAACCAACCAACCAACCAAAACCAACCAACCAACCAATCAACCAAAACCAACCAACTAACCAACCAAAACCAACCAAAACCAAAACCAAACAACCAACCAAAACCAAAACCAACCAAAACCAAAAGCAACCAACCATCCTAAACCAACCAACCAACCCAAACCAACAAACCAACCTACGAACCAAAACCAAGCAACGAACAATCAACCAACCACCCAACCAACCAAAACCAACCAAACAACCAAGCAAAACCAAACAACCAAACAAAACCAACCAAAACCAACCAACCAACACAAATCAACAAAAACCAACTAACCAACCAAAACCAACCAACCATCCAAAACCAAACATCCAACCAATGATCCAACTAACCAACCAATCAACCAACCACCCAACCAACGAAAACCAACCAACCAACAAAAACCAACGAACACCAACCAACCAACCAACCTAAACCAACCAACCAACCAAGCAAACAAAACCAACCAAAACTAAACAACCAAACAAAACCAACCAATCAAAACAAACCAACCAACCAAAACAAACCAACCAACCTAAACCAACCAACCAAAACCAACCTAACAACCATCCAACCAACCTAAACAAACCAACGAAACAAAACCAACGTTCCAACCCACCAACCAAAACCAAAAACCAAAACCAACCAACCAACCAACGAAAACCAACCAACCAACCAACCAAAACCAACCAACCAACCAACCAAAAAATACCAACCAACCAACCAACCAAACAAACAAAACCAACCAACCAACCAAAACCAATCTACCAACCAACACCAAGCAACCAACCAAAACCAACCAACCAACCAACGAAAACCAACTAAACAACCAGGACCAACCTACCATCCACCCAAAACCAACTAAGCAACAAACTGAAACCATCCAACCAACCAACCAGAACCAACCAACCAACCAGAACCAATCAACCAACCAACCAAAATGAACCAACCAACCAAACAAAATCAACCAACCAACCAAACTACCAACCAACCAACCAAAACTAACCAACCAACCAACCAAAGTCAACCAACCAACAAAAACCAACCAACCAACCATAACCAACCAACTAACCAAACGGAACCAACCAACCAACCAAAACCAATCAACCAACCATAACCAAAACCAACCAACCAAAACCAACAAACCAAAAAACCAACCAAAACAACCAACCAACCAAAACCAACCAACCAACCGAAACCAAAACCAACCAACCATCCAAAACCAACCAAACAACCAAAACCAACAAACCAACCAACCAACCAAAACCAACCAAACAACCGAAACCAAAACCAACCAACCAACCAAAACCAAAACCAACCAACCAACCAAAGCCAACCAACCAACCAAAAGCGAAACCTACCAACCAAAACCAAGCAACCAACTAAAACCAAACAACCAACCAAACATAACCAAAACCAACCAACCAACCAACCAACCAAAACCATGCAACCAACAAAACAAAGACCAACCAACCAACCGAAACCAACCAACCAACCAACAAAAACCTAACAACCAACAAAAACCAACCAACCAAAACTAACCAACCAACCAACGAAAATCAACCAGCCAACCTAAACCAACCAACGAGCCAAATCAAACCAACAAAAACCAACCAACCAAAACCAACCAACCAACCAAAACTAACCAACATACCAAAACCATCCAACCAACCAAAGCAACCAAAACTAACCAACCAAAACCAACCAAGCAACCAAAACCAACCAACCAACCAAAACTAACCAACAAACCAAAACCTACCAACCAACCAACCAACCAACCAACCAAAACCAACCAGCCAACCAACCAAAACCAACGAACCAACCAACGAACCAAAACCAAACAACCAACCAACCTACCAAAACCAACCAACCAACCAACCAACAAAAACCAACCAAACAACTAACCAACCAATCAACCAACAACAAACAACCAACCAAAATCAACCAAACAACCAAACAAAACCAACTAACCAAAACCAAGCAAACAACCAATCAAAACCAAACAACCACCCAACCAAACAACCAAAACGAACCAGCCAAGCAACCAACCATAACGAACCAACCAACCAAAACCAACCAACCAACCAACCAAAACCAAACTACTATTAACCCAAAACCATCTAAGCAACCAACAAAAACCAACCAACCAACCAGAACCAAGCAACCAACCAGAACCAACCAACCAACCAAAACCAACCAACCAACGAACCAAAACGATCCAACCAAAAAAAAACAACCAACCAAATAAATCCAACCAACCAACAAAAACCAACCAGCCAAATAACCAAAACCAAACAACCAACCAAAACCAACCAACTAACCAAACATAACCAACCAACTAACCAACTGAAACTAACCAACCAAAACCAACCAACCAACCAACCAAAACCAACCAACCAACCAACCAAAACCAACAAACCAACTAACCAACAAACCAACCAACACCAAACAACCAACCAAAAACAACCAAACAAACAAACAATACCAACTAACCAAAACCAAGCAAACAACGAACCAAAACCAACCAACCAACGAACCAAAACCAACCAACCAACCAACCAAAATCAACCACCTACCAAAACCAACGAAACTACCAACCAACCAAACAACCAAAAACCAACCAACCAACCAAACAACCAAAAACCAACCAACCAACCAAGCAAAACCAAACAAACAACCAACCAAAACTAACCAACCAACCAAAGCCACCTAACCAAAACCAACCATCCAACCAACAAAAACCAACCAACCAAAACCAAACAACCAACCAACCAACCACAACCAACCAACCAACCAAAACCAACCAACCAACCAAAACCAACGAACCAACTAACCAACCAAAACCAACCAACCAACCATCCAACCAAAACCAACCAAACAACCAAAACCTACCAACCAAAACCAACCAACCAATAAAAACCAACCAACCAACCAAATCCATCAAACCAAAACCAACCAACCAGCCAATCAACCAAAACCAACCAACCATCCAAAACCAAACATCCAACCAATGATCCAACTAACCAACCAATCAACCAACCACCCAACCAACGAAAAAAAACCAACCAAAAAACCAACGAACACCAACCAACCAACCAAACTAAACCAACCAACCAACCAAGCAAACAAAACCAACCAAAACTAAACAACCAAACAAAACCAACCAACCAAAACAAACCAACCAACCAAAACAAACCAACCAACCTAAACCAACCAACCAACCAAAACCAACCTAACAACCATCCAACCAACATAAACAAACCAACCAAACAAAACCAACGTTCCAACCCACCAACCAAAACAAACCAACCAAAACCAACCAACCAACCAACGAAAACCAACCAACCAACCATCCAACCAAAACCAACCAACCAACCAACCAAAAAATACCAACCATCCAACCAACCAAACAACCAAAACCAACGAACCAACCAACCAAAACCAACCTACCAACCAACACCAAGCAACCAACCAAAACCAACCAACAAACCAACGAAAACCAACTAACCAACCAGAACCAACCTACCATCCACCCAAAACCAACTTCGCAACAAACTGAAACCATCCACCCAACCAACCAGAACCAATCAACCAACCAGAACCAATCAACCAACCAACCAAAACCAACCAACCAACCAAACAAAATCAACCAACCAACAAAACTACCAACTAACCAAAACCAACCAACCAACCAAATCCAACCAACCAACCACAACCAACCAACCAACCAAAACTAACCAACCAACCAACCAAAGTCAACCAACCAACAAAAACCAACCAACCAACCATAACCAACCAACTAACCAACCGGAACCAACCAACCAACCAAAACCAATCAACCAACCAAAACCAAAACCAACCAACCAAAACCAACAAACCAACAAACCAACCAAAACAACCAACCAACCAAAACCAAAACCAACCAACCATCCAAAACCAACCATACAACCGAAACCAAAACCAACCAACCAACCAAAAACAAAACCAACCTACCAAACAACCAGAACCAACAAACCAACCAACCAAAACCAACCAACCAAACAAAACCAACAAACCAACCAACCAACCAAAACCAACCAAGCAACCAAATCCCACCAACCAACCACAACCAACCAACCAAAACCAACCAATAACCAAACAACAAAAACCAACCAACCAACCAAAATCAACCAACCAACAAAAACCAACCAACCAAATATAACCAACCAACTAACCAACCAAAACCAATCAACCAACCAACCAACCAACCAAATCCAATCAAACCATCCAACCAAAACCAACGAACATACCAATCGAGACCAAAAAACAACCAACCAACCATCCAAACCCAACCAACCAACCAACCAAAAACAACCAACCAAACAACCAACCAACGAACCAACCAACCAACCAACCAACCAACAAACCAAAAACAACCAACCAACCAAAATCAACCAACCAACCAACCAGTCAACCAAAACCAACCAACAAACAACCAAAACCAAACAATCAACCAACAACCAACCAAGAATAAAACTAACAAACCATCTAAGCAAAACCAAAACCAACCAACCAACCAAAACCAACCAACCAACCAATACCAACCAACCAACCAACCAAAACCAACGAACCAACCAGCCAACGCAGACAAACCAACGAACCAACCAACCAACCCAAACCAACTAACCAACAAAAACCAACCAACCAATATAAACCAACCAACCAACCAAAACCAACCAACAAACCAAAACCAACCTACCAACCAACCAAAACCAAAACCAACAAACCAACCAAAACCAACAAACCAACCAACCAACCAAACAACAAAAAACCAACCAACCAAGCAAAACCAAACAACCAACCAAAACTAACCAACCAACCAAAGCCAACTAACCAAAACCAACCATCCAACCAACAAAAACCAACCAACCAACCAAAACCAAACAACCCACCAACCAAAACCAACCAACCAACCAAAACCAACCAACCAACCAAAACCAACCAACCAACCAAAACCAACGAACCAACTAACCAACCAAAACCAACCAACCAACCATCCAAACAAAACCAACCAAACAACCAAAACCAACCAACCAAAACCAACCAACCAATAAAAACCAACCAACCAACCAAATCCATCAAACCAAACCAACCAACCAGCCAATCAACCAAAACCAACCAACCATCCAAAACCAAACATCCAACCAATGATCCAACTAACCAACCAATCAACCAACCACCCAACCAACGAAAAAAAACCAACCAAAAAAACCAACGAACACCAACCAACCAACCAAACTAAACCAACCAACCAACCAAGCAAACAAAACCAACCAAAACTAAACAACCAAACAAAACCAACCAACCAAAACAAACCAACCAACCAAAACAAACCAACCAACCTAAACCAACCAACCAACCAAAACCAACCTAACAACCATCCAACCAACATAAACAAACCAACCAAACAAAACCAACGTTCCAACCCACCAACCAAAACCAACCAACCATAACCAACCAACCAACCAACGAAAACCAACCAACCAACCAACCAAAACCAACCAACCAACCAACCAAAAAATACCAACCAACCAACCAACCAAACAACCAAAACCAACGAACCAACCAACCAAAACCAACCTACCAACCAACACCAAGCAACCAACCAAAACCAACCAACAAACCAACGAAAACCAACTAACCAACCAGAACCAACCTACCATCCACCCAAAACCAACTTCGCAACAAACTGAAACCATCCAACCAACCAACCAGAACCAATCAACCAACCAGAACCAATCAACCAACCAACCAAAACCAACCAACCAACCAAACAAAATCAACCAACCAACAAAACTACCAACCAACCAAAACCAACCAACCAACCAAATCCAACCAACCAACCACAACCAACCAACCAACCAAAACTAACCAACCAACCAACCAAAGTCAACCAACAACAAAAACCAACCAACCAACCATAACCAACCAACTAACCAACCGGAACCAACCAACCAACCAAAACCAATCAACCAACCAAAACCAAAACCAACCAACCAAAACCAACAAACCAACAAACCAACCAAAACAACCAACCAACCAAAACCAAAACCAACCAACCATCCAAAACCAACCAAACAACCAACCAAAACCAACCAAACAACCGAAACCAAAACCAACCAACCAACCAAAACCAAAACCAACCAACTAACCAAAGCCAACCAACCAACCAACCAAAAGCAAAACCTACCATCCAACCAAAACCAAAACCAAACAACCAACCAAAACCAACCAACCAACCAACCAACCAAAACCAAAACCAACCAACCAACCAAACCAAAAAAAACCAACCAACCAAAACGAACACCAAACAACCAAAACCAACCAACCAACCAACCAACCAAAACCAACCAACCAACCGGAACCAAAACCAACCAACCAACCAAAACCAAAACCAACCAACCAAAACCAACGAACCAACCAACCAAAAGCAAAATCTACGAACCAACCAAAACCAAAACGATCCAACCAATCAAAACCAAACCAACCAACCAACCAAAACCAACCAACCAACTAACCAAAACCAAAACCAACCAACCAACCAAAACGAAAAATAACCAACCAACTAAAACGAACACCAACCAACTAAAACCAACCAACCAACCAAAAACAAAACCAACCTACCAAACAACCAGAACCAACAAACCAACCAACCAAAACCAACCAACTAAACAAAACCAACCAACCAAACAAAACCAACCAAGCAACCAAATCCCACCAACCAACCACAACCAACCAACCAAAACCAACCAATAACCAAACAACAAAAACCAACCAACCAACCAACCAACCAAAACCAACCTAACAACCATCCAGCCAACATAAACAAACCAACCAAACAAAACCAACGTTCCAACCCACCAACCAAAACCAACCAACCATAACCAACCAACCAACCAACGAAAACCAACCAACCAACCAAACAAAACCAACCAACCAACCAACCAAACAACCAAAACCAACGAACCAACCAACCAAAACCAACCTACCAACCAACACCAAGCAACCAACCAAAACCAACCAACAAACCAACGAAAACCAACTAACCAACCAGAACCAACCTACCATCCACCCAAAACCAACTTCGCAACAAACTGAAACCATCCAACCAACCAACCATAACCAATCAACCAACCAGAACCAATCAACCAACCAACCAAAACCAACCAACCAACCAAACAAAATCAACCAACCAACAAAACTACCAACCAACCAAAACCAACCAACCAACCAAATCCAACCAACCAACCACAACTAACCAACCAACCAAAACTAACCAACCAACCAACCAAAGTCAACCAACAACAAAAACCAACCAACCAACCATAACCAACCAACTAACCAACCGGAACCAACCAACCAACCAAAACCAATCAACCAACCAAAACCAAAACCAACCAACCAAAACCAACAAACCAACAAACCAACCAAAACAACCAACCAACCAAAACCAAAACCAACCAACCATCCAAAACCAACCAAACAACCAACCAAAACCAACCAAACAACCGAAACCAAAACCAACCAACCAACCAAAACCAAAACCAACCAACTAACCAAAGCCAACCAACCAACCAACAAAAAGCAAAACCTACCATCCAACCAAAACCAAAACCAAACATCCAACCAAAACCAACCAACCAACCAACCAACCAAAACCAAAACCAACCAACCAACCAAACCAAAAAAAACCAACCAACCAAAACGAACACCAACCAACCAAAACCAACCAACCAACCAACCAACCAAAACCAACCAACCAACCGGAACCAAAACCAACCAACCAACCAAAACCAAAACCAACAAACCAACCGGAACCAAAACCAACCAACCAACCAAAAGCAAAATCTACGAACCAACCAAAACCAAAACGATCCAACCAATCAAAACCAAACCAACCAACCAACCAAAACCAACCAACCAACTAACCAAAACCAAAACCAACCAACCAACCAAAACGAAAAATAACCAACCAACTAAAACGAACACCAACCAACTAAAACCAACCAACCAACCAAAAACAAAACCAACCTACCAAACAACCAGAACCAACAAACCAACCAACCAAAACCAACCAACCAAACAAAACCAACCAACCAACCAAAACCAACCAAGCAACCAAATCCCACCAACCAACCACAACCAACCAACCAAAACCAACCAATAACCAAACAACAAAAACCAACCAACCAACCAACCAAAATCAACCAACCAACAAAAACCAACCAACCAAATATAACCAACCAACTAACCAACCGAAACCAACCAACCAACCAACCAAAACCAATCAACCAACCAACCAAATCCAATCAAACCATCCAACCAAAACCAACGAACATACCAATCGAAACCAAAAAACAACCAACCAACCATCCAAACCCAACCAACCAACCAAAAACAACGAACCAAACAACCAACCAACGAACCAACCAACCAACCAACCAACCAACAAACCAAAAACAACCAACCAACCAAAATCAACCAACCAACCAACCAGTCAACCAAAACCAACCAACAAACAACCAAAACCAAACAATCAACCAACAACCAACCAAGAATAAAACTAACAAACCATCTAAGCAAAACCAAAACCAACCAACCAACCAAAACCAACCAACCAACCAATACCAACCAACCAACCAACCAAAACCAACGAACCAACCAGCCAACGCACCAAAACCAACGAACCAACCAACCAACCAAAACCAACCAACTAACCAAAACCAACCAACCAACATAAACCAAGCAACCAACCAAAACCAACCAACAAACCAAAACCAACCTACCAACCAACCAAAACCAAAACCAACAAACCAACCAAAACCAACCAACCAACCAAAACCAACCAACCATCCAAACAAAACTAAAACCAACCAACCAACCAACCAAAACCAACCAACCAACAAAATATAATCAACCAACCAAACCCAATCACACCTGCCAAGCAAAACCAACGAACATAACAACCAAAATCAAACAACCAACCATCCAAAAACAACAAACGAACCAAAACCAACCAACGAACGAACCAACCAACCAACCAACAAATCAAAAACAAACAACCAACCAACCAAACAAAACCAACCATCCAACCAATCAAAACCAACCAACCAACCAAAACCAACCAATGAACCAAAACCAACCAACCAACCAACCAACACCAACCAACCAACCAAAACCAACCTACCAACTAAAACCTACCAACCAACCAAATCCAACCATACAACACCAATGAAACAAAACCAACCAAAGAAACAAAACCAACCACCCAAAACCAACTAAACAACCAACTGATACCATCCAACCAACCAACCAACCAGAACCAACCAACCAGCACCAACCAACCAACCAAACGAAACCAACCAACCAACCAACCAAAACCAACCAACCAACCAAAACCAACCAACAAACCAAACCTAACCAAACAACCAACCAAATCCAACCAACCAACCAAAACAAACCAACCAACCAACCAAAACCAACCATCTAACAAACCAAAACCAACCAACCAACCAAAACCAACAAACCAACAAACCAACCAAATCCAACCATCCAACCAACCAAAATGAACCAACCAACCAAGCAACCAACCGAAACCAACCAACCAACCAAAACCAACCAACAAAGCAACCAAAACCAACCATCCAACCTACCAACCAACCCACCAACCAAAACCAACCAACCAACCAACCATCACCAACCAACCAACCGAAACCGAACAACCAAAACCAACCAACCAAAACCAGCCAACTAACCAGCCAAACAACCAAAACCAACCAACCAACCAACCAACCATAACCAATCAACCAAGCAAAACCAACAAACCAACCAAAACCAACCAACCAACCAACCAAAAAAACCAACCAACCAAAACCAACCAACCAACGAACCAAAACCAACCAACCAACCAACCACAATCAACCAACCAACAAAAAACAACCAACCAACCAACCACACTCAACCAACCAACCAACCAAAACGAACGAAATAATCAACCAAAACCAACCAACAAAATAACTAAAACCTACCAACCAACCAAATCCAACCAACCAAAACCAATCAACCAAAACAAACCAACGAACCAAAACCAAGCACAAAACCAAAACCAACCAACCAAGCAAAACGAACCAACGAAAACATACCAAAACCAACCCACCAAAACCAACTAACAAACCATAAATAACCAACCAAACAAAACCAACCAGCGAACCAACCAAAACCAACCAACAAACCAACCAAGCAAAACCAAACAACCAACCAAAAAACCAATAACTAACCAACCAAAACCAACCAACCAATTATCGAAACAAAACCAAGCAATCAACCAACCAAAGTCAACCAACCAAATAAAACCAAGCAACCAACCAACTAAAACTAACCAACGAACCAAAATCAACCAACCAACCAACCAAAACCAACCAACCAACCAAAACCAACCAACCAACCAGCCAAAATCAACCAACCAACCAAAACGAACCAACCAAGAAACCAAAACCAACCATCCAACCAATCAACCAAAACCAACCAACCAACCAAATCCAACAAACCAACCAAAACCAACCAACCAACCAAAACCAAAACCAACCAACCAACCAACCAAAACCAAATCAACCAACCAACCAAAACCAACCAACCAACCAACCAAAACCAAAACCAACCAACCAACCAAATCCAACCAACCAACCAACCAAAACCAAAACCAACCAACCAACCAACCAAAACCAAAAATAACCAACCAACCAAAACCAACCAACCAACCAAAAACAAAACCAACCAACCAACCAGAACCAACCAACAAACCAATAAAAACCAACCAATCAACCAAATAAAACCAACCAACCAACCAACCAAAACCAACCAACCAACCAAAACCAACCAACCAACCAAATCCAACCAACCAACCACAACCAACCAACCAAAACCAACCAACCAACCAACCAA
The DNA here is from genome assembly GCF_040183065.1 of Periplaneta americana. Classification (NCBI taxonomy): domain Eukaryota; kingdom Metazoa; phylum Arthropoda; class Insecta; order Blattodea; family Blattidae; genus Periplaneta; species Periplaneta americana. The sequence goes on along the minus strand of NC_091131.1, from coordinate 152,277,512 downwards.
CCAAAACCAACCAACCAACCAACAAAAATCAACCAACCAACAAAACCAACCAACCAACCATAACCAACCAACTAACCAACCGAAACCAACCAACCAACCAAAACCAATCAACCAACCAACCAACCAAACCCAATCAAACCAACCAACCAAAACCAACGAACATACCAACCGAAACCAAAAACCAAGTAACCAACCATCCAAACCCAACCAACCAAACAACCAAAACCAACCAACCAAACAACGAACCAACCAACCAACCAACCAACAAACCAGAAACAATCAACCAACCAACGAAAATCAACCAACCAACCAAACAAAACGAACCAACCAACCAACCAGTCAACCAAAACCAACCATCTAACAAGCCAAAACCAACCAATCAACCAACACCAACGAAACAACCAACCAAGATCAAAACCAACCAACCTACTAAGCAAAACCAAAACCAACCAAACCAACCAAAACCAAAACCAACCAACCAACCAAAACCAACCAACCTACCAAAACCAACAAACCAACCAACCAACAAAAAACCAACCAACCAACCGAAACCAAAACCAACCAACCAACCTAAACCAAAACCAACAAACCAACCAAAACCAACCAACCATCCAACCAAAACCAACCAACCAACCAATACCAACCAACGAATCAACCAAAACCAACGAACCAACTAACCAACGAACCAAGACCAACGTACCAACCAACCAAGCAACCAAAACCAACCAACATAAACCAACCAACCAACCAACCAAAACCAACCAACCAACCAAAACTACCCTACCAACCAACCAAAACCAAATCCAACAAACCAACCAAAACCAACCAACCAACCAAACAAAACTAAAACCAACCAACCAACTAACCAACCAAAACCAACTAACCAACCAAAACCAACCAACCAAACAAATCCAATCAACCAACCAACCAAACCCAATCACACCAGCCAAGCAAAACGAACGAACGTAACAACCAAATCCAACCAACCAACCATCCAAAACCAACCAACGAACCAAAACCAACCAACGAACAAACCAACCAACCAACCAACCAACATACCAAAAACAACCAACCAACCAACCAAACAAAACCAACTATCCAACCAATCAACACCAACCAACCAACCAAAACCAACCAATGAACCAAAACCAACCAACCAACCAACCAACCAACACAAACCAACCAACCAAAACCAACCAACCAACTAAAACCTACCAACCAAACAAATCCAACCAAACAAAACCAATGAAACAAAACCAACCAACGAAACAAAACCAAACACCCAACCAAAACAAACCAAATAATACCAAACAACCAAACAACAAAACCAACCAAAAAACCAACCAACCAACCAAAACCAAACAATCAACCAACCAAAACCGTCTAACCAACCAACCAACCAACCAAAACCAATCAACCAACCAACCAACCAAAACCAACCAACCAATGTAAACCAACCAACCAACCAATCAAAACCAACGAACAAACCAAAATCAACGAACCAACCAAAACCAACCAATCAACCGACCAACCAAAACCAGCCAACCATCCAAAAACCAACCAACCGATCAAAACCAACCAACAAACCAAAACCAACCAAAAAAACCAACCAAACAACCACCAAAACCAACCAACCAACCAAAACTAACCACCCAACCAAAACCAACCAAACGACCAAAACCAACCAACCGAAACCAACCAACCAACCAAAACCAACCAACAAATCAAAACCAACCAACCAACCAAAACCAACCAACCAACAAAATGCAACCAACCAACCAACCAACCAACCAACCAACGAAATCCAACCAACCAACCAGAACCAAACAACCAACCAACCATACAACCAACCAACCAACCAACCAAAACCAACTAAGCAACCAAAACCAACTAACCAACCAAAACCAACGAAAACCAACCAACCAACACAAACCAACCAAATCCAACCAACAAACCAATACCAACCAAAATCCAACAACCAACAAAAACCAAGCAAAACCAACCAACCAACCAAAACCAACCTACCAACCAAAACCAACCAACCAACCAAAACCATCCAACCAACCAAAACCAACCAACCAACCAAAACCAACCAACCAACCATAACCAACCAACCAACCAGAACCAACCAACCAACCGGAACCAACCAACCAAAACCGACCAACAAAGCAAAACCAACCAACTAACCAAAACCAACCAACCAAACAACCAACCAAAACCAACCAACCAAATCCAACCAACTAACCTACGAAAACCAACCAACCAACCAACGAAAACCAACCGACCAACCAACCAACCAACCAAAACCAACCAACCAAAAAACCAACAGCAACCAACGATCCAAATCCAACCAACCAACCAAAACCAACCAACCAAGCAATCAAAACCAATCAACCAAACACCCAAAACCAACCAAACAAGCAACCAAACAAAACCAACCAACCAACCAACGAAAACCAACCAACATAACAAAACCAACCTACCATCCACCCAAAACCAACTAAACAACCAACTGAAACCATCCAACCAACCAAACAACCAGAACCAACCAACCAACCAGCACCAACCAACCAACCAAACAAAACCAACCAACCAAACAACCAACCAAAACCAACCAACCAACCAAAACCAACCAACAAAACAAAACCAACCAAACAACCAACAAAACTAACCAACCAACCAACCAAAACCAACCAACCAACAAACCAAAACCAACCAACCAACCAACCAAAACCAACCAACCAACCAAAACCAACAAACCAACCAACCAACCAAAACCAACCAACCAACCAAATCCAAGCATCCAACCAACCAACCAACCGAAACCAACAAACCAACCAAAACCAACCAACAAAGCAACCAAAACCAATCTACCATGCACCGAAAACCAACTAACCAACCAAGCAAAACCAACCAACCAACCAACCAGAACCAACCACCCAACCATCCAAACAAAACCAACCAACCTACCAACCAAACAAACCAACCAACCATAATAGACCAACCAACCAAAACTAACCAACCAACCAAATCCAACCAACCAACCAAAACCAACCAACCAACCAAACAAAACCATCCAACCAACCTAACAACCAAAACCAACATACCAACCAACCAACCAACCAAAACCAACCAAAACAAACCAAAAACTAACCATAACCAACCAACTAACCAACCGAAACCAAACAACCGAAACCAACCAACCAACCGAACATCCAACCAAAACCAGCCAACCAACCTGCCAAACAAGCAAAACCAACCAACCAACCAACCAACCAACCAACCAACCAACCATAACCACCCAACCAAGCAAAACCAACAAACCAACCAAAACCAACCAACCAACCAACCAAAACCAACCATCCAACCAAAACCAACCAACCACAATCAACCAACCAACAAAATCCAACCAACCAAACAACCACATTCAACCAACCAAGCAACCAAAACGAACCAAATAACAAACCAAAACCAACCAACCAATTAACTAAAACCTACAAACCAACCAAATCCAACCAATCAAAACCAATCAACCAAAACAAACCAACGAACCAAAACCAACCACAAAACCACAACCAACCAAGCAAAACCAACCAACGAAAACATACCAAAACCAACCCACCAAAATCAACTAACAAACCATAAATAACCAACCAAACAAAACCAACCAGCGAACCAACCAAAACCAACCAACAAACCAACCAAGCAAAACCAAACAACCAACCAAAAAACCAATAACTAACCAACCAAAACCAACCAACCAATTATCGAAACAAAACCAAGCAATCAACCAACCAAAGTCAACCAACCAAATAAAACCAAGCAACCAACCAACTAAAACTAACCAACGAACCAAAATCAACCAACCAACCAACCAAAACCAACCAACCAACCAACCAAAACCAACCAACCAACCAGCCAAAATCAACCAACCAACCAACCAAAACGAACCAACCAAGAAACCAAAACCAACCATCCAACCAATCAACCAAAACCAACCAAACAACCAAATACAACAAACCAATCAAAACCAACCAACCAACCAAAACCAATCCAACCAACCAACCAACCAAAACCAAATCAACCAACCAACCAAAACCAACCAACCAACCAACCAAAACCAAAACCAACCAACCAACCAAATCCAACCAACCAACCAACCAAAACCAAAACCAACCAACCAACCAACCAAAACCAAAAATAACCAACCAACCAAAACCAACCAACCAACCAAAAACAAAACCAACCAACCAACCAGAACCAACCAACCAACCAATAAAAACCAACCAATCAACCAAACAAAACCAACCAACCAACCAACCAAAACCAACCAACCAACCAAAACCAACCAACCAACCAAATCCAACCAACCAACCACAACCAACCAACCAACCAAAACCAACCAACCAACCAACCAACCAAAACCAACCAACCAACCAACAAAAATCAACCAACCAACAAAACCAACCAACCAACCATAACCAACCAACTAACCAACCGAAACCAACCAACCAACCAAAACCAATCAACCAACCAACCAACCAAACCCAATCAAACCAACCAACCAAAATCAACGAACATACCAACCGAAACCAAAAACCAAGTAACCAACCATCCAAACACAACCAACCAAACAACCAAAACCAACCAACCAAACAACGAACCAACCAACCAACCAACCAACAAACCAGAAACAATCAACCAACCAAACAACGAACCAACCAACCAACCAACCAACCAACAAACCAGAAACAATCAACCAACCAACCAACGAAAATCAACCAACCAACCAACCACAACGAACCAACCAACCAACCAGTCAACCAAAACCAACCATCTAACAAGCCAAAACCAACCAATCAACCAACACCAACGAAACAACCAACCAAGATCAAAACCAACCAACAAACTAAGCAAAACCAAAACCAACCAAACCAACCAAAACCAAAACCAACCAACCAACCAAAACCAACCAACCTACCAAAACCAACAAACCAACCAACCAACAAAAAACCAACCAACCAACCGAAACCAAAACCAACCAACCAACCTAAACCAAAACCAACCAACCAACCAAAACCAACCAACCATCCAACCAAAACCAACCAACCAACCAATACCAACCAACGAATCAACCAAAACCAACGAACCAACTAACCAACGAACCAAGACCAACGTACCAACTAACCAAGCAACCAAAACCAACCAACATAAACCAAACACAAACCAACCAACCTAAACCAACCAACCAACCAAAACTACCCTACCAACCAACCAAAACCAAATCCAACAAACCAACCAAAACCAACCAACCAACCAAACAAAACTAAAACCAACCAACCAACTAACAAACCAAAACCAACTAACCAACCAAAACCAACCAACCAAACAAATCCAATCAACCAACCAACCAACCAAACCCAATCACACCAGCCAAGCAAAACGAACGAACGTAACAACCAAATCCAACCAACCAACCATCCAAAACCAACCAACGAACCAAAACCAACCAACGAACAAACCAACCAACCAACCAACATACCAAAAACAACCAACCAACCAACCAAACAAAACCAACTATCCAACCAATCAACACCAACCAACCAACCAAAACCAACCAATGAACCAAAACCAACCAACCAACCAACACAAACCAACCAACCAAAACCAACCAACCAACTAAAACCTACCAACCAAACAAATCCAACCAAACAAAACCAATGTAACAAAACCAACCAACGAAACAAAACCAAACACCCAACCAAAACAAACCAAATAATACCAAACAACCAAACAACAAAACCAACCAAAAAACCAACCAACTAACCAAAACTAAACAACCAACCAACCAAATCCGTCTAACCAACCAAACAACCAACCAAAACCAATCAACCAACCAACCAACCAAAACCAACCAACCAATGTAAACCAACCAACCAACCAATCAAAACCAACGAACAAACTAAAACCAACGAACCAACCAAAACCAACCAATCAACCAACCAACCAAAACCAGCCAACCATCCAAAAACCAACCAACCGATCAAAACCAACCAACAAACCAAAACCAACCAAAAAACCAACCAAACAACCACCAAAACCAACCAACCAACCAAAACTAACCACCCAACCAAAACCAACCAAACGACCAAAACCAACCAACCGAAACCAACCAACCAACCAAAACCAACCAACAAACCAAAACCAACCAACCAACCAAAACCAACCAACCAACAAAATGCAACCAACCAACCAACCAACCAACCAACGAAATCCAACCAACCAACCAGAACCAAACAACCAACCAACCATACAACCAACCAACCAACCAACCAAAACCAACTAAGCAACCAAAACCAACTAACCAACCAAAACCAACGAAAACCAACCAACCAACACAAACCAAACAAATCCAACCAACAAACCAATACCAACCAAAATCCAACAACCAACAAAAACCAAGCAAAACCAACCAACCAACCAAAACCAACCTACCAACCAAAACCAACCAACCAACCAAAACCATCCAACCAACCAAAACCAACCAACCAACCAAAACCAACCAACCAACCAAAACCAACCAACCACCCACAACCAACCAACCAACCGGAACCAACCAACCAAAACCGACCAACAAAGCAAAACCAACCAACTAACCAAAACCAACCAACCAAACAACCAACCAAAACCAACCAACCAAATCCAACCAACTAACCTACGAAAACCAACCAACCAACCAACCAACGAAAACCAACCGACCAACCAACCAACCAACCAAAACCAACCAACCAAAAAACCAACAGCAACCAACGAACCAAATCCAACCAACCAATCAAAACCAACCAACCAAGCAATCTAAACCAATCAACCAAACACCCAAAACCAACCAAACAAGCAACCAAACAAAACCAACCAACCAACCAACGAAAACCAACCAACATAACAAAACCAACCTACCATCCACCCAAAACCAACTAAACAACCAACTGAAACCATCCAACCAACCAAACAACCAGAACCAACCAACCAACCAGCACCAACCAACCAACCAAACAAAACCAACCAACCAAACAACCAACCAAAACCAACCAACCAACCTAAACAAACCAACAAAACAAAACCAACCAAACAACCAACAAAACTAACCAACCAACCAACCAATCAAAACCAACCAACCAACAAACCAAAACCAACCAACCAACCAACCAACCAAAACCAACCAACCAACCAAAACCAACAAACCAACCAACCAACCAAAACCAACCAACCAACTAACCAACCAACCAACCAAATCCAACCAACCAAAACCAACCAACCAACCAAAACCAGCCAACCAAGCAACCAACCGAAACCAACCAACCATCCAACCAAAACCAACCAAACAATCAAAACCTACCTACCATCCACCCAAAACCAACTAACAAACCAAGCAAAACCAACCAACCAACCAGAACCAACTAACCAACCAGATCCAACCAACCAACCAGAACCAACCAACCAAACAAAACCAACCAACCAACCAAAACCAACCAGCCAACCAAAACCAACCAACCAAAACCAACCAACCAACCAAAAACCAACTAACCAACCAAACAAATCCAACCAACCCTCCAACCAAAACCAACCAACCAAACAAAACCAACAAACCAACCAACCAACCAAAACCAACCAACCAACCATAACCAACCAACTAACCAACCGAAACCAAGCAACCAAACAATACCATCCAACCAACCAAGCAAAACAAACCAACCAACCAGCCAACCAACTAAAACCAACCAACCAACCAAAACGAACCAACCCACCAAAACCAACCAACTAACCAACAAAAACAAACCAACCAAAACCAACCAACCAACCAAAACCAAAACCAACCAACCAACCATAACCAAATCAACCAACCAACCAAAACCAACCAACCAACCAAGCAAAACCAAAACCAACCAACCAAAACCAAGCAACCAACTAAAACCAAACAACCAACCAAACATAACCAAAACCAACCAAACCAACCAACCAAAACCAACCAACCAACCAACCATAACCAAGAAACCAACACCAACCAATCAACCAAAACCAACGAAAAAAACCAACCAATGGACCAAATCTAACCAACCAAATCCAACCAACCAACCAAAACCAACCAACCAACCAAACCAAGCAACCAAAACAAACCAACCAAACAAAACCAACCAACCAACCAAAACCAACCAACAAACCAACCAGAATCCACCACCCAACCAACCAAAACCAATCAACCAACCAGAAAGAACCACCCAACCAAAACCAACCAACCAACCAGAAACAACCAACCAACCAATACCAACCAACCAACCAAAACCAACAAACCAACCAGAATCCACCACCCAACCAACCAAAACCAATCAACCAACCAGAAAGAACCACCCAACCAAAACCAACCAACCAACCAGAAACAACCAACCAACCAATACCAACCAACCAACCAAAACCAACGAACCAACCAACCAACGAACCAAAACCAACGAACCAACCAACCAACCAACCAAAACCAACAAACCAACCAACCAACGAACCAAAACCAACGATCCAACCAACCAACCAAAACCAACCAACCAACCAACCAAAACCAACCAACCAACATAAACCAACCAACCAACCAAAAACAACCAACCAACCAAAACCAACTTACGAACCAACCAAAACCAAAACCAACAAACCAACCAAAACCAACCAACCATCCAAACAAAACTAAAAACAACCAACCAACCAACCAAAACCAACTAACCAACCAAAACCAACCAACCAACCAAATACAACCAACCAACCAACCAACCAACCAAACCCAATCACACCAGCCAAGCAAAACCAACGAACATAACAACCAAAACCAAAACCAAACAACCAGCCATCCAAAATAAACCAACGAACCAAAACAAACCAACGAACCAACCAATCAACCAACCAACCAACAAACGAAAAACAACCAAACAACCAACCAAACAAAAACAACCATCCTACCAATCAAAACCAACCAATCAACCAAAACCAACCAATGAACCAAAACCAACCAATGAACCAAAACCAACCAACCAACCAACCAAAAACAACCAACCAACCAAAATCAACCTACCAACTAAAACCTACCAACCAACCAAATCCAACCATACAACACCAATGAAACAAAACCAACCAACGAAAGAAAACCAACCACCCAACCAAAACCAACCAACCAATACGAAACAACCAATCAACAAAACCAACCAAAAAACCAACAAACCAACCAACCAAAACCAACCAACCAACCAAAACCAACTAACCAACCAACCAACCAAAAACAAACAACCAACCAACCAACCAACCAAAACCAACCAACCAATCTAAACCAACAAACCAATCAAAACCAACCAACCAACCAAAACCAACGAACCAACCAAAACCAACCAATCAACCGACCAACCAAAACCAGCCAACCATCCAAAAACCAACTAACCAATCAAAACCAACCAATCAATAAAAACCAACCAACTAAAACCGACCAAACAACCAACGAAAACCAACCAACCAACTAAAACCAACCAACCAACACCAACCAACCAACCAAATCCTACCAACCAACCAAAACCAACCAACCAAGCAATCAAAACCAATCAACCAACCAACCGAAACCAACCAACCAAGCAACCAACCAAAACCAACCAAGCAACCAACGAAAACTAACCAACGAAAACCAACCAACCAACCAAAACCAACCTACCATCCACCCAAAACCAACTAAACACCCAACTGAAACCATCCAACCAACCAACCAACCAACCAAAACCAAACAACCAACCAAACAAAACCAACCAACCAACCAAACAAAACCAACCAACCTACAAACCAAAACCAACCAACCAGACAAAACCAACCAACCAACCAACCAACCAAAACTAACCAACCAACCAACCAAAACCAACCAAACAAACAACCAACCAGCTAACCAACCGAAACCAACCAACCAACCAAAACCAACCAACCAACCAACCAAAACCAACCAACCAACCAACCAAATCCAACCATCCAACCGACTAAAACCTACCAACCAACCAAAACCAACCAAACAAGCAACCAACCGAAACCAACCAACTAACCAAAACCAACCAACCAAACTAAAACCAACCTTCCATCCTCCCAAAACCAACTAACCAACCAAGCAAAACCAACCAACCAGAACCAACCAAACAACCTGAACCAACCAACCAACCAACCAACCAAACAAAACCAACCAACCAACCAACCAAACAACGAACCAAACAAAGCCAACCAACCAACCAAAACCAACCAAGCAACCAACCAAAACCAACCAACGAACCAACCAAAACCAACCAATCAACCGACCTACCAAATCCAACTAACTAACCAAAACCAACCAACCAACCAACCAAAACCAAACTACAAACCAACAAAAACCAACCAACCAAAACCAACCAACCAAAACCTACCAACTAACCACAATCAACCAACCAACCAACCAGCCAACTAACCAGCCAAATAAAACCAACTAACCAACAAACCAGCCAACCAAAACCAACCAATCAAAACCAACCAACCAACCAAAAACAACCAACCAACAAACCAAAACCAAGACCAACCAACCAACCAAAACAAAAACCAACCAACCAACCAAAACCAACCAACGCTAACCAACCAAAACCAACCAACGCCAACCAACCAACAAAAACCAACCAACCAACCAAAACCAACCAACCAACCAAAACCAACGAAAACAAACCAACCAACCAAAACCAACAAAGCAACCAAAACCAACAAACCAACCAACCAAAATCAACCAACCTACCAAAATCAACCAACCAACCAACCAACCAAAACGAACCAACCAACCAACCAAAACCAACCAACCAACCAATCAACCAAAACCAACCAACTAACCAACCAAAACCAACCAAAACCAAAACCAAACAACCAACCAAAACCAAAACCAACCAAAACCAAAACCAACCAACCATCCTAAACCAACCAACGAACCCAAACCAACAAACCAACCTACGAACCAAAACCAAGCAACGAACAATCAACCAACCAACCAACCAACCAACCAAAACCAACCAAACAACCAAGCAAAACCAAACAACCAAACAAAACCAACCAAAACCAACCAACCAACACAAATCAACAAATACCAACTAACCAACCAAAACCAACAAAAACCAAACAACCAACCAATACCAACCAGCCAACCAAAACCAACCAAACAAAACCAACAAACCAACCAAAACCAACCAAACAACCAACCAAAACCATAACCAACCAACCACCCAAAACCAACCAACCAAAACCAAAACCAACCAACAATCCAACCAAAACCAAAACCAACCAACCAACCAACCAAAACCAACTAACCAACCAACATAACCACAACCAACCAACCAACCAACCAAGACCAACCAACCAACCAAAACCAACCAACTAAACAACCAACCAAAACCAACCAAAAAAACCAACTAACGGACCAAATCCAACCAACCAAAACCAACCAACCAACCAACCAAAACCAACAAACCAACCAACCAACCATAACCAACCAACCAAGACCAACCAACCAACTAAAACCAACCAACCAACCAAAATCAACCAACCAACAAAAAACAACCAACCAAAACCAACCAACCAAACAACCAAAACCAACCAACCAACCAGAACCAACCAACAAACCAACCATAATCAACCAACCAACTAACCAAAACCAACCAACCAACCAACCAACACCAACCAACCAACCAATAACAACCAACCAACCAACCAACCAACCAAAACAAACGAACCAACCAACCAAAGAATAAAACCAACGTACCAACCAACCAACCAAAATCATCCAACCAACCAACCAACCAAAACCAACCAACCAACCAACCAAAACCAACCTACCAACCAACCAAAACCATAACCAACAAACCAACCAAAACCAACCAACCAACCAAAACCAACCAACCAACCAGTATAAACCAACAAACCATCCAACCAACCAAAACCAACCAACCAACCAAAACCAACGAACCAACCAACCAACCAAAACCAACCAACCAACCAACTAAAACCAACAAACCAACCAACCAAAACCAACCAACCAACCAACACCAACCAACCAACCAAAACCAACCAACTAACCAAAACCAACCTACCAAGCAAACAAAACCAACCAACCAACCAAGACCAACCACCCAAGCAACCAACCAAAACCAACTAACCAACCAACGAAAACCAACCAAAAAAAACCTACCAAAACCAACCTACCATCCTCCCAAAACCAACTAAACGACCAACTGAAACAATCCAACCAAACAACCAGAACCAACCAGCCAACCAAAACCAACCAACAATCCAAAACCAACCAATCAACCAACCAAATCCAACCAACCAACCAACGAACCAAAACCAACCAACCAACCAAAACCAACAAACCAACTAACCAACAAACCAACCAACACCAAACAACCAACCAAAAACAACCAAACAACCAAACAATACCAACTAACCAAAACCAAGCAAACAACGAACCAAAACCAACCAACCAACGAACCAAAACCAACCAACCAACCAAAATCAACCACCTACCAAAACCAACGAAACTACCAACCAACCAACCAAACAACCAAAAACCAACCAACCAACCAAGCAAAACCAAACAAACAACCAACCAAAACCAACCAACCAACCAAAGCCAACTAACCAAAACCAACAATCCAACCAACCAAAACCAACCAACCAACCAAAACCAAACAACCAACCAACCAAAACCAACCAACCAAAACCAACCAACCAACCAACCAAAACCAACCAACCAACCAAAACCAATGAACCTACTAACCAACCAAAACCAACCAACCAACCATCCAACCAAAACCAACCAACCAAAACCAACCAACCAATAAAAACCAACCAACCAACCAAATCCATCAAACCAAAACCAACCAACCAGCCAACCAACCAAAACCAACCAACCATCCAAGACCAAACATCCAACCAATGATCCAACTAACCAACCAATCAACCAACCACCCAACCAACGAAAACCAACCAACCAACAAAAACCAACGAACACCAACCAACCAACCAACCAACCTAAACCAACCAACCAACCAAGCAAACAAAACCAACCAAAACTAAACAACCAAACAAAACCAACCAACCAAAACAAACCAACCAACCAAAACAAACCAACCAACCTAAATCAACCAACCAACCAAAACCAACCTAACAACCATCCAACCAACCTAAACAAACCAACCAAACAAAACCAACGTTCCAACCCACCAACCAAAACCAAAAACCAAAACCAACCAACCAACCAACGAAAACCAACCAACCAACCAACCAAAACCAACCAACCAACCAACCAACCAACCAAACAACCAAAACAAACCAACCAACCAACCAACCAACAAACCAAAACCAACCAAAACCAACCAACCAACCAACCAAAACCAACAAACCAACAAACCAACCAAATCCAACCATCCAACCAACCAAAATCAACCAACCAACCAAAACCAACCAACCAAGCAACCAACCGAAACCAACCAACCAACCAAAACCAACCAACCAAGCAACCAAAACCAACCAACCAACCTACCAACCAACCCACCAACCAAAACCAACCAAAACCAACCAACCAACCAACAAACCATCACCAACCAACTAACCAACCGAAACCAAACAACCAAAACCAACCAACCAACCAAAACCAGCCAACTAACCAGCCAAACAACCAAAACCAACCAACCAACCAACCATAACCAATCAACCAAGCAAAACCAACAAACCAACCAAAACCAACCAACCAACCAACCAAAAAAACCAACCAACCAAAACCAACCAACCAACGAACCAAAACCAACCAACCAACCAAAACCAACCAACCAACCAACCACAATCAACCAACCAAAAAAAGCCAACCAACCAACCACACTCAACCAACCAAACAACCAACCAAAACGAACCAAATAATCAACCAAAACCAACCAACCAAATAACTAAAACCTACCAACCAACCAAATCCAACCAACCAAAACCAATCAACCAAAACAAACCAACGAACCAAAACCAAGCACAAAACAAAAACCAACCAACCAAGCAAAACGAACCAACGAAAACATACCAAAACCAACCCACCAAAACCAACTAACAAAACATAAATAACCAACCAACCAAAACCAACCAGCGAACCAACCAAAATCAACCAACCAACCAACCAAAACGAACAAACCAAAAAACCAAAACCAACCAACCAATCAACCAAAACCAACCAACCAACCAAAACCAAAACCAACCAACCAACCAACCAACCAACCAACCAACCAAAACCAACCAACCAACCAAAACCAACCAACCAACCAACCAAAATCAACCAACCAACCAACCAAAACGAACAAACCAAAAAACCAAAACCAACCAACCAATCAACCAAAACCAACCAACCAACCAAAACCAAAACCAACCAACCAACCAACCAACCAACCAAAACGAAATCAACCAACCAACCAAAACCAACCAACCAACCAACCAAAACCAAAACCAACCAACCAACCAAATCCAACCAACCAACCAACCAACCAAATGCAATCACACCAGCCAAGCAAAACGAACTAACGTAACAACCAAATCCAACCAACCAACCATCCAAAACCAACCAACGAACCAAAACCAACCAACGAACAAACCAACCAACCAACCAACATACCAAAAACAACCAACCAACCAACCAAACAAACCCAAATATCCAACCAATCAACACCAAACAAACAACCAAAACCAACCAATGAACCAAAACCAACCAACCAACCAACCAACACAAACCAACCAACCAAAACCAACCAACCAACTAAAAACTACCAACCAACCAAATCCAACCAAACAAAACCAATGAAACAAAACCAACCAACGAAACAAAACCAAACACCCAACCAAAACAAACCAAATAATACCAAACAACCAAAGTACAAAACCAACCAAAAAACCAACCAACCAACCAAAACCAAACAACCAACCAACCAAAACCGTCTAACCAACCAACCAACCAAAACCAATCAACCAACCAACCAAAACCAACCAATGTAAACCAACCAACCAACCAATCAAAACCAACGAACCAACCAAAACCAACGAACCAACCAAAACCAACCAATCAACCGACCAACCAAAACCAGCCAACCATCCAAAAACCAACTAACCGATCAAAACCAACCAACAAACCAAAACCAACCAAACAAAACCAACCAAACAACCACCAAAACCAACCAACCAACCAACCAAAACTAACCACCCAACCAAAACCAACCAAACGACCAAAACCAACCAACCAAAACCAATCAACCAACCAACCAAAACCAACCAATGTAAACCAACCAACCAACCAATCAAAACCAACGAACAAACCAAAACCAACGAACCAACCAAAACCAACCAATCAACCGACCAACCAAAACCAGCCAACCATCCAAAAACCAACTAACCGATCAAAACCAACCAACAAACCAAAACCAACCAAACAAAACCAACCAAACAACCACCAAAACCAACCAACCAACCAACCAAAACTAACCACCCAACCAAAACCAACCAAACGACCAAAACCAACCAACCGAAACCAACCAACCAACCAAAACCAACCAACAAACCAAAACCAACCAACCAACCAAAACCAACCAACCAACCAAATGCAACCAACCAACCAACCAACCAACGAAATCCAACCAACCAACCAGGACCAAACAACCAACCAACCATACAACCAACCAACCAACCAACCAGAACCAACTAAGCAACCAAAACCAACTAACCAACTAAAACCAACGAAAACCAACCAACCAACACAAACCAACCAAATCCAACCAACAAACCAATACCAACCAAAATCCAACAACCAACAAAAACCAAGCAAAACCAACCAACCAACCAAAACCAACCTACCAACCAAAACCAACTAACCAACCAAAACCATCCAACCAAACAAAACCAACCAACCAACCAAAACCAACCAACCAACCAAAACCAACCAACCAACCAGAACCAACCAACCAACCAGCCAACCAACCAAAACCGACCAACAAAGCAAAACCAACCAACTAACCAAAACCAACCATCCAAACAACCAACCAAAACCAACCAACCAAATCCAACCATCTAACCTACGAAAACCAACCAACCAACCAACGAAAACCAACCGACCAACCAACCAACCAACCAAAAAACCAACAGCAACCAACGAACCAAATCCAACCAACCAACCAAAACCAACCAACCAAGCAGTCAAAACCAATCAACCAAACACCCAAAACCAACCAACCAAGCAACCAAAAAAAACCAACCAACCAACCAACGAAAACCAACCAACCTAACAAAACCAACCTACCATCCAACCAAAACCAACTAAACAACCAACTGAAACCATCCAACCAACCAGAACCAACCAACCAACCAGCACCAACCAACCAACCAAACAAAACCAACCAACCAACCAACCAAAACCAACCAACCAAACAAAACCAACCAACAAACCAAAACCAACCAAACAACCAACAAAACTAACCAACCAACCAAAACCTACCAACCAACAAACCAAAACAAACCAACCAACCAACCAAAACCAACCAACCAACCAAAACCAACAAACCAACCAACCAACCAACAATATCCAACCATCCAACCAACCAACCAACCGAAACCAACAAAGCAACCAAAAACCAATCTACCATGCACCGAAAACCAACTAACCAACCAAGCAAAACCAACCAACCAACCTACCAGAACCAACCACCCAACCATCCAAACAAAACCAACCAACCTACCAACCAAACAAACCAACCAACCATAATAGACCAACCAACCAAAACCAACCAACCAACCAAATCCAACCATCCAACCAAAACCAACCAACCAACCAAACAAAACCAACCAACCAACCTACCAACCAAAACCAACATACCAACCAACCAACCAACCGAAACCAACCAAAACAAACCAAAAACTAACCATAACCAACCAACTAACCAACCGAAACCAAACAACCAAAACCAACCAACCAACCGACCATCCAACCAAAACCAGCCAACCAACCTGCCAAACAAGCAAAACCAACCAACCAACCAACCAACCATAACCACCCAACCAAGCAAAACCAACAAACCAACCAAAACCAAGCAACCAACCAACCAAAAAAACCTACCAACCAAAACCAACCAACCAACCAAAACCAACCAACCAACCAACCACAATCAACCAACCAACAAAATCCAACCAACCAACCAACCACATTCAACCAACCAAGCAACCAAAACGAACCAAATAACAAACCAAAACCAACCAACCAAATAACTAAAACCTACAAACCAACCAAATCCAACCAACCAAAACCAATCAACCAAAACAAACCAACGAACCAAAACCAACCACAAAACCACAACCAACCAACCAAGCAAAACCAACCAACGAAAACATACCAAAACCAACCCACCAAAACCAACCAACAAACCATAAATAACCAACCAACCAAAACCAACCAGCGAACCAACCAAAACCAACCAACCAACCAAGCAAAACCAAACAACCAACCAAAAAGAACCAACCAACCAATCAAACAAAACCAACCAACCAACCAAAACCAACCAACCAACCAAAAAACCAATAACAACTAACCAAGCAAAACCAACCAACCAATTATCAAAACAAAACCAACCAATCAACCAACCAAAATCATACAACCAAATAAAACCAAGGAACCAACCAACTAAAACTGACCAACCAAACAAAACCAACCAACAACCGAACCATAACCAACCAACCAACCAACCAACCAACCACCCAAAACCAACCACCTACCAAGACCAACGAAACTACCAACCAACCAACCAAACAACCAAAACCAACCAACCAACCAAGCAAAATCAACCAACCAACTAACCAACCAACCAACGATCCAAAACCAACTAACCAAAACCAACAAACCAACCAACCAAAACGAACCTACCAACCAAAACCAAACAACCAACCAACCAAAACAAACCAACCAACCAACCAATCAAAGAAAACCAACCAACAATCCAAAACCAACGAACCAAAGAACCAACCAAAACAAACCAACCAACCAACCGACCATAACCAACTAACCAAACAAAACCAACCATCCAACCAAAACCAAACAACAAAAAACAAACCAACCAAAACCAACCAACCAAAAAAAAACCAACCAACAAAACCAACCAACCAAAACCAACCAAAACCAACTAACCAACAAAAACCAATGAAAACCAACCAACCAACCAAAACCAACCAACCAACCAACCAAATCCAACCAAAACCAAACAACCAACCAAATCCAACCAACCAAATCAAACCAACCGACTAACCAAAACAAACCAACCAACCAAAACCAACCAACCAACCAAAACCAAGCAACCAACCATCCAACCAACCCAAACTAACCAACCAACCAAAACCAAAGAACCAATTAACCAACCAAAACCAACCAACCATAACCAACCAACCAATCAAAACCAACCAACCAACCAAAACTAACCAACCAACCAACCAAATCCAACCAACCAACCAAACCAACTAACCAAGCAATCAAAACCAATCAACCAACCAACCAAAACCAACCAACCTACCAAAAGCAACCAACCAAGCAACCAACAAAAACCAACCTACCAACCAACGAAAACCAACCAACCAACCAAAACCAACCTACCATCCACCCAAAACCAACTAAACAATCAACTGAGACCATCCAACCAAGGAACCAACCAGAACCAACCAACCAACCAGCACCAAACAACCAACCAACCAAAACCAACTTACCAACCAACCAAAACCAACCAACCTAACAGAACCAACCAACAAACAAAAACCAACCAACCAAAACCAACCAACCATTACCAACCAACCAACCTAAACCAACCTACCAACCAACCATAACCAACCAACTAACCAACCGAAACCAACCAACCAACCAAAACCAAACAACCAACCAACCAAAACCAACCTACCAACTAACCAACCAACCAACCAAATCCAACCAACCAAAACCAACCAACCAACCAAAACCAACCAACCAAGCAACCAACCGAAACCAACCAACCATCCAACCAAAACCAACCAAACAATAAAAAACCAACCTACCATCCACCCAAAACCAACTATCAAACCAAGCAAAACCAACCAACCAACCAGAACCAACTAACCAACCCGAACCAACCAACCAACCAGAATCAACCAACCAACCAAACAAAACCAACCAACCAACCAAAACCAATCAGCCAACCAAAACCAACCAACCAACCAAAAACCAACTAACCAACCAAACAAATCCAACCAACCCTCCAACCAAAACCAACCAACCAAACAAAACCAACAAACCAACCAACCAACCAAAACCAACCAACCAACCATAACCAACCAACTAACCAACCGAAACCAAGCAACCAAACAAAACCATCCAACCAACCAAGCAAAACAAACCAACCAACCAGCCAACCAACTAAAACCAACCAACCAACCATAACGAACCAACCCACCAAAACCAACCAACTAAACAAAAAAAACAAACCAACCAAAACCAACCAACCAACCAAAACCAAAACCAACCAACCACCCAAAACCAACCAACCAACCATAACCAAATCAACCAACCAACCAAAACCAACCAACCATCCAAGCAAAACCAAAACCAACCAACCAAAACCAAGCAACCAACTAAAACCAAACAACCAACCAAACATAACCAAAACCAACCAACCAACCAACCAACCAAAACCATGCAACCAACAAAACAAAGACCAACCAACCAACCAAAACCAACCAACCAACCAACCAACAAAAACCTAACAACCAAGAAAAACCAACCAACCAAAACTAACCAACCAACCAACGAAAATCAACCAGCCAACCTAAACCAACCAACGAGCCAAATCAAACCAACAAAAACCAACCAACCAAAACCAACCAACCAACCAAAACTAACCAACCTACCAAAACCATCCAACCAACCAAAACCAACCAAAACTAACCAACCAAAACCAACCAAGCAACCAAAACCAACCAACCAACCAAAACTAACCAACAAACCAAAACCTACCAACCAACCAACCAACAAACCAAAACCAACCAGCCAACCAACCAAAACCAACGAACCAACCAACGAACCAAAACCAAACAACCAACCAACCTACCAAAACCAACCAACCAACCAACAAAAACTAACCAACCAACTAACCAACCAATCAACCAACAACAAACAACCAACCAAAATCAACCAAACAACCAAACAAAACCAACTAACCAAAACCAAGCAAACAACCAATCAAAACCAAACAACCAACCAACCAAACAACCAAAACGAACCAGCCAAGCAACCAACCATAACGAACCAACCAACCAAAACCAACTAACCAACCAACAAAAACCAAACTACTATTAACCCAAAACCATCTAAGCAACCAACAAAAACCAACCAACCAACCAGAACCAAGCAACCAACCAGAACCAACCAACCAACCAAAACCAACCAACCAACGAACCAAAACGATCCAACCAAAAAAAAAACAACCAACCAAATAAATCCAACCAACCAACAAAAACCAACCAGCCAAATAACCAAAACCAAACAACCAACCAAAACCAACCAACTAACCAAACATAACCAACCAACTAACCAACTGAAACTAACCAACCAACCAAAACCAACCAACCAACCTACCAAAACCAACCAACAAACCAACCAAAACCAACAAACTAACTAACCAACAAACCAACCAACACCAAACAACCAACCAAAAACAACCAAACAAACAAACAATACCAACTAACCAAAACCAAGCAAACAACGAACCAAAACCAACCAACCAACGAACCAAAACCAACCAACCAACCAAAATCAACCACCTACCAAAACCAACGAAACTACCAACCAACCAACCAACCAAACAACCAAAAACCAACCAACCAACCAAGCAAAACCAAACAAACAACCAACCAAAACCAACCAACCAACCAAAGCCAACTAACCAAAACCAACCATCCAACCAACCAAAACCAACCAACCAACCAAAACCAAACAACCAACCAACCAAAACCAACCAACCAAAACCAACCAACCAACCAACCAAAACCAACCAACCAACCAAAACCAACGAACCAACTAACCAACCAAAACCAACCAACCAACCATCCAACCAAAACCAACCAAACAACCAAAACCTACCAACCAAAACCAACCAACCAATAAAAACCAACCAACCAACCAAATCCATCAAACCAAAACCAACCAACCAGCCAAACAACCAAAACCAACCAACCATCCAAAACCAAACATCCAACCAATGATCCAACTAACCAACCAATCAACCATCCACCCAACCAACGAAAACCAACCAACCAACAAAAACCAACGAACACCAACCAACCAACCAACCTAAACCAACCAACCAACCAAGCAAACAAAACCAACCAAAACTAAAAAACCAAACAAAACCAACCAACCAAAACAAACCAACCAACCAAAATAAACCAACCAACCTAAACCAACCAACCAACCAAAACCAACCTAACAACCATCCAACCAACCTAAACAAACCAACCAAACAAAACCAACGTTCCAACCCACCAACCAAAACCAACCAACCAAAACCAACCAACCAACCAACGAAAACCAACCAACCAAAACCAACCAACCAATAAAAACCAAACATCCAACCAATGATCCAACTAACCAACCAAACAACCATCCACCCAACCAACGAAAACCAACCAACCAACAAAAACCAACGAACACCAACCAACCAACCAACCAAGCAAACAAAACCAACCAAAACTAAACAACCAAACAAAACCAACCAAAACTGAACAACCAAACAAAACCAACCAACCAAAACAAACCAACCAACCAAAACAAACCAACCAACCACAACCAACCAACCAACCAAAACCAACCTAACAACCATCCAACCAACCTAAACAAACCAACCAACCAAAACCAACCAACCAAAACCAACCAACCAAAACCAACCAACCAAAGAAAACCAACCAACCAACCAACCAAAACCAACCAACCAACCAACCAAAAAATACCAACCAACCAACCAAACAACCAAAACCAACCAACCAACCAAACAAAAACAACCTACCAACCAACACCAAGCAACCAACCAAAACCAACCAACCAACCAACGAAAACCAACTAACCAACCAGAACCAACCTACCATCCACCCAAAACCAACTAAGCAACAAACTGAAACCATCCAACCAAACAACCAGAATCAACCAACCAACCAGAACCAATCAACCAACCACCCAAAACCAACGAACCAACCAAACAAAATCAACCAACCAACCAAACTACCAACCAACCAAAACCAACCAACAAACCAAATCCAACCAACCAACCACAACCAACCAACCAACCAAAACTAACCAACCAACCAATCAAAGTCAACCAACCAACAAAAACCAACCAACCAACCATAACCAACCAACTAACCAACCGGAACCAACCAACCAACCAAAACCAATCAACCAACCAAAACCAAAACCAACCAACCAAAACCAACAAACCAACCAACCAACCAAAACAACCAACCAACCAAAACCAACCAACCAACCGAAACCAAAACCAACCAACCATCCAAAACCAACCAAACAACCAAAACCAACAAACCAACCAACCAACCAAAACCAACCAACCAACCAACCGAAACCAATATCAACCAACCAACCAAAACCAAAACCAACCAACCAACCAAAGCCAACCAACCAACCAAAAGCAAAACCTACCATCCAACCAAAACCAAAACGAAACAACCAACCAAAACCAACCAACCAACCAAAACCAAAACCAACCAACCAACCAAACCAAAAATAACCAACCAACCAAAACGAACACCAACCAACCAAAACCAACCAACCAACCAACCAACCAAAACCAATCAACCGAAACCAAAACAACCAACCAACCAAAACCAAAACCAACCAACCAAAACGAACCAACCAACCAACCAACCAAAAGCAAAATATACGAACCAACCAAAACCAAAACGAACCAACCAATCAAAACCAAACCAACCAACCAACCAAAACCAACCAACCAACCAACCAAAACCAAAACCAACCAACCAACCAAAACGAAAAATAACCAACCAACTAAAACGAACACCAACAAACCAAAACCAACCAACCAACCAAAAACAAAACCAACCAACCAACCAAAACCAACCAACCAACCAACCAAAACAAACCAACCAAACAAAACCAACCAACCAACCAAAACCAACCAACCAACCAACCAAAACCAACCAAGCAACCTAATCCAACCAACCAACCACAACCAACCAACCAAAACCAACCAATAACCAAACAACAAATACCAACCAACCAACCAACCAAAATCAACCAACCAACAAAAACCAACCAACCAAATATAACCAACCAACTAACCAACCGAAACCAACCAACCAACCAAAACCAATCAACCAACCAACCAACCAAACCCAATCAAACCAACCAACCAAAACCAACGAACATACCAATCGAAACCAAAAAACAACCAACCAACCATCCAAACTCAACCAACCAACCAACCAAAAACAACCAACCAACGAACCAACCAACCAACCAACCAACAAACCAAAAACAACCAACCAACCAAAATCAACCAACCAACCAACCAGTCAACCAAAACCAACCAACTAACAACCAACACCAACCAACCAACCAAGACCAAAACCAACAAACCATCTAAGCAAAACCAAAACCAACCAACCAACCAAAACCAACCAACCAACCAACCAATACCAACCAACCAACCAACCAACCAAAACCAACGAACCAACCAACCAAAACCAACCAACCAACCAACCAAAACCAACCAACCAACATAAACCAACCAACCAACCAAAACCAACCAACAAACAAAAACCAACCTACCAACCAACCAAAACCAAAACCAACAAACCAACCAAAACCAACAAACAAACCAAAACCAACCAACCAACCAAAACCAACCAACCAACCAAACAAAACTAAAACCAACCAACCAACCAACCAAAACCAACCAACCAACAAAATATAATCAACCAACCAAACCCAATCACACCAGCCAAGCAAAACCAACGAACATAACAACCAAACCAACAAACAAAAACCAACCTACCAACCAACCATCCAAAACCAACCAACGAACCAAAACCAACCAACGAACGAACCAACCAACCAACCAACATACCAAAAACAACCAACCAACCAACCAAACATAACCAACCATCCAACCAATCAAAACCAACCAACCAACCAAAACCGACCAATGAACCAAAACCAACCAACCAACCAACCAACCAAAACCAACCAACCAACCAAAACCAACCTACCAACTAAAACCTACCAACCAACCAAATCCAACCATACAAAACCAATGAATCAAAAGCAACCAACGAAACAAAACCAACCACCCAAAACCAACTAAACAACCAACTGATACCATCCAACCAACCAACCAACCAGAACCAACCAACCAGCACCAACCAACCAACCAAACAAAACCAACCAACCAACCAACCAAAACCAACCAACCAACCAAAACCAACCAACAAACCAAAACCAACCAAACAACCAACCAAATCCAACCAACCAACCAAAAGAAACCAACCAACCAACCAAAACCAACCAACCAACAAACCAAAACCAACCAACCAACCAACCAAAACCAACCAACCAACCGAAACCAACAAACCAACAAACCAACCAAATCCAACCATCCAACCAACCAAAATCAACCAACCAACCAAACAAACCAACCAACCATAATAGACCAACCAACCAAAACCAACCAACCAACCAAATCCAACCAACCAACCAAAACCAACCAACCAACCAAACAAAACCAACCAACCAACCTACCAACCAAAACCAACATACCAACCAACCAACCAACCAAAACCAACCAAAACAAACCAAAAACTAACCATAACCAACCAACTAACCAACCGAAACCAAACAACCGAAACCAACCAACCAACCGACCATCCAACCAAAACCAGCCAACCAACCTGCCAAACAAGCAAAACCAACCAACCAACCAACCAACCAACCATAACCACCCAACCAAGCAAAACCACCAAAAAAACCAACCAACCAAAACCAACCAACCAACCAAAACCAACCAACCAACCAACCACAATCAACCAACCAACAAAATCCAACCAACCAAACAACCACATTCAACCAACCAAGCAACCAAAACGAACCAAATAACAAACCAAAACCAACCAACCAAATAACTAAAACCTACAAAACAACCAAATCCAACCAACCAAAACCAATCAACCAAAACAAACCAACGAACCAAAACCAACCACAAAACCACAACCAACCAACCAAGCAAAACCAACCAACGAAAACATACCAAAACCAACCCACCAAAACCAACCAACAAACCATAAATAACCAACCAACCAAAACCAACCAGCGAACCAACCAAAACCAACCAACCAACCAACCAAAACCAAAACCAACCAACCAACCAACCAACCAAATGCAATCACACCAGCCAAGCAAAACGAACGAACGTAACAACCAAATCCAACCAACCAACCATCCAAAACCAACCAACGAACCAAAACCAACCAACGAACAAACCAACCAACCAACCAACATACCAAAAACAACCAACCAACCAACCAAACAAACCCAAATATCCAACCAATCAACACCAACCAAACAACCAAAACCAACCAATGAACCAAAATCAACCAACCAACACAAACCAACCAACCAACACAAACCAACCAACCAAAACCAACCAACCAACTAAAAACTACCAACCAACCAAATCCAACCAAACAAAACCAATGAAACAAAACCAACCAACGAAACAAAACCAAATACCCAACCAAAACAAACCAAATAATACCAAACAACCAAACAACAAAACCAACCAAAAAACCAACCAACCAACCAAAACCAAACAACCAACCAACCAAAACCGTCTAACCAACCAACCAACCAAAACCAATCAACCAACCAACCAACCAAAACCAACCAATGTAAACCAACCAACCAACCAATCAAAACCAACGAACCAACCAAAACCAACGAACCAACCATAACCAACCAATCAACCGACCAACCAAAACCAGCCAACCATCCAAAAACCAACTAACCGATCAAAACCAACCAACAAACCAAAACCAACCAAACAAAACCAACCAAACAACCACCAAAACCAACCAACCAACCAAACAAAACTAACCACCCAACCAAAACCAACCAAACGACCAAAACCAACCAACCGAAACCAACCAACCAACCAAAACCAACCAACAAACCAAAACCAACCAACCAACCAAAACCAACCAACCAACCAAATGCAACCAACCAACCAACCAACCAACGAAATCCAACCAACCAACCAGAACCAAACAACCAACCAACCATACAACCAACCAACCAACCAGAACCAACTAAGCAACCAAAACCAACTAACCAACTAAAACCAACGAAAACCAACCAACCAACACAAACCAACCAAATCCAACCAACAAACCAATACCAACCAAAATCCAACAACCAACAAAAACCAAGCAAAACCAACCAACCAACCAAAACCAACCTACCAACCAAAACCAACTAACCAACCAAAACCATCCAACCAACCAAAACCAACCAACCAACCAAAACCAACCAACCAACCAAAACCAACCAACCAACCAGAACCAACCAACCAACCAGCCAACCAACCAAAACCGACCAACAAAGCAAAACCAACCAACTAACCAAAACCAACCATCCAAACAACCAACCAAAACCAACCAACCAAATCCAACCATCTAACCTACGAAAACCAACCAACCAACCAACGAAAACCAACCGACCAACCAACCAACCAATCAAAAAACCAACAGCAACCAACGAACCAAATCCAACCAACCAACCAAAACCAACCAACCAAGCAATTAAAACCAATCAACCAAACACCCAAAACCAACCAAACAAGCAACCAAAAAAAACCAACCAACCAACCAACGAAAACCAACCAACCTAACAAAACCAACCTACCATCCAACCAAAACCAACTAAACAACCAACTGAAACCATCCAACCAACCAGAACCAACCAACCAACCAGCACCAACCAACCAACCAAACAAAACCAACCAACCAACCAACCAAAACCAACCAACCAACCAAAACCAACCAACAAACCAAAACCAACCAAACAACCAACAAAACTAACCAACCAACCAAAACCTACCAACCAACAAACCAAAACAAACCAACCAACCAAAACCAACCAACCAACCAAAACCAACAAACCAACCAACCAACCAAAACCAACCAACCAACAAAATCCAACCATCCAACCAACCAACCAACCGAAACCAACAAAGCAACCAAAACCAATCTACCATGCACCGAAAACCAACTAACCAACCAAGCAAAACCAACCAACCAACCTACCAGAACCAACCACCCAACCATCCAAACAAAACCAACCAACCTAACAACCAAACAAACCAACCAACCATAATAGACCAACCAACCAAAACCAACCAACCAACCAAATCCAACCAACCAACCAACCAAAACCAACCAACCAACCAAACAAAACCAACCAACCAACCTACCAACCAAAACCAACATACCAACCAACCAACCAAACAAAACCAACCAAAACAAACCAAAAACTAACCATAACCAACCAACTAACCAACCGAAACCAAACAACCAAAACCAACCAACCAACCGACCATCCAACCAAAACCAGCCAACCAACCTGCCAAACAAGCAAAACCAACCAACCAACCAACCAACCATAACCACCCAACCAAGAAAAACCAACAAACCAACCAAAACCAAGCAACCAACCAACCAAAAAAACCAACCAACCAAAACCAACCAACCAACCAAAACCAACCAACCAACCAACCACAATCAACCAACCAACAAAATCCAACCAACCAACCAACCACATTCAACCAACCAAGCAACCAAAACGAACCAAATAACAAACCAAAACCAACCAACCAAATAACTAAAACCTACAAACCAACCAAATCCAACCAACCAAAACCAATCAACCAAAACAAACCAACGAACCAAAACCAACCACAAAACCACAACCAACCAACCAAGCAAAACCAACCAACGAAAACATACCAAAACCAACCCACCAAAACCAACCAACAAACCATAAATAACCAACCAACCAAAACCAACCAGCGAACCAACCAAAACCAACCAACCAACCAAGCAAAACCAAACAACCAACCAAAAAGAACCAACCAACCAATCAAACAAAACCAACCAACCAACCAAAACCAACCAACCAACCAAAAAACCAATAACAACTAACCAAGCAAAACCAACCAACCAATTATCAAAACAAAACCAACCAATCAACCAACCAAAATCATACAACCAAATAAAACCAAGGAACCAACCAACTAAAACTGACCAACCAAACAAAACCAACCAACAACCGAACCATAACCAACCAACCAACCAACCAACCAACCACCCAAAACCAACCACCTACCAAGACCAACGAAACTACCAACCAACCAACCAAACAACCAAAACCAACCAACCAACCAACCAAGCAAAATCAACCAACCAACTAACCAACCAACCAACGATCCAAAACCAACTAACCAAAACCAACCAACCAACTAACCAAAACGAACCTACCAACCAAAACCAAACAACCAACCAACCAAAACAAACCAACCAACCAACCAATCAAAGAAAACCAACCAACAATCCAAAACCAACGAACCAAAGAACCAACCAAAACAAACCAACCAACCAACCGACCATAACCAACTAACCAAACAAAACCAACCATCCAACCAAAACCAAACAACAAAAAACAAACCAACCAAAACCAACCAACCAAAAAAAACCAACCAACAAAACCAACCAACCAAAACCAACCAAAACCAACTAACCAACAAAAACCAATGAAAACCAACCAACCAACCAAAACCAACCAACCAACCAACCAAATCCAACCAAAACCAAACAACCAACCAAATCCAACCAACCAAATCAAACCAACCGACTAACCAAAACAAACCAACCAACCAAAACCAACCAACCAACCAAAACCAAGCAACCAACCATCCAACCAACCCAAACTAACCAACCAACCAAAACCAAAGAACCAATTAACCAACCAAAACCAACCAACCATAACCAACCAACCAATCAAAACCAACCAACCAACCAAAACTAACCAACCAACCAACCAAATAACACCATCCAACCAACCAAATCCAACCAACCAACAAACCAACTAACCAAGTAATCAAAACCAATCAACCAACCAACCAAAACCAACCAACCTACCAAAAACAACCAACCAAGCAACCAACAAAAACCAACCTACCAACCAACGAAAACCAACCAACCAACCAAAACCAACCTACCATCCACCCAAAACCAACTAAACAATCAACTGAGACCATCCAACCAAGGAACCAACCAGAACCAACCAACCAACCAGCACCAAACAACCAACCAACCAAAACCAACTTACCAACCAACCAAAACCAACCAACCTAACAGAACCAACCAACAAACAAAAACCAACCAACCAAAACCAACCAACCATTACCAACCAACCAACCTAAACCAACTTACCAACCAACCATAACCAACCAACTAACCAACCGAAACCAACCAACCAACCAAAACCAAACAACCAACCAACCAAAACCAACCTACCAACTAACCAACCAACCAACCAAATCCAACCAACCAAAACCAACCAACCAACCAAAACCAACCAACCAAGCAACCAACCGAAACCAACCAACCATCCAACCAAAACCAACCAAACAATAAAAAACCAACCTACCATCCACCCAAAACCAACTATCAAACCAAGCAAAACCAACCAACCAACCAGAACCAACTAACCAACCCGAACCAACCAACCAACCAGAATCAACCAACCAACCAAACAAAACCAACCAACCAACCAAAACCAACCAGCCAACCAAAACCAACCAACCAAAACCAACCAACCAACCAAAAACCAACTAACCAACCAAACAAATCCAACCAACCCTCCAACCAAAACCAACCAACCAAACAAAACCAACAAACCAACCAACCAACCAAAACCAACCAACCAACCATAACCAACCAACTAACCAACCGAAACCAAGCAACCAAACAAAACCATCCAACCAACCAAGCAAAACAAACCAACCAACCAGCCAACCAACTAAAACCAACCAACCAACCATAACGAACCAACCCACCAAAACCAACCAACTAAACAAAAAAAACAAACCAACCAAAACCAACCAACCAACCAAAACCAAAACCAACCAACCACCCAAAACCAACCATCCAACCAACCATAACCAAATCAACCAACCAACCAAAACCAACCAACCATCCAAGCAAAACCAAAACCAACCAACCAAAACCAAGCAACCAACTAAAACCAAACAACCAACCAAACATAACCAAAACCAACCAACCAACCAACCAAAACCATGCAACCAACAAAACAAAGACCAACCAACCAACCAAAACCAACCAACCAACCAACCAACAAAAACCTAACAACCAAGAAAAACCAACCAACCAAAACTAACCAACCAACCAACCAAAATCAACCAGCCAACCTAAACCAACCAACGAGCCAAATCAAACCAACAAAAACCAACCAACCAACCAAAACTAACCATCCTACCAAAACCATCCAACCAACCAACGAACCAAAACCAACCAACCAACCAACCAAAATCAACCACCTACCAAAACCAACGAAACTACCAACCAACCAACCAACC
The DNA here is from genome assembly GCF_040183065.1 of Periplaneta americana. NCBI lineage: Eukaryota > Metazoa > Arthropoda > Insecta > Blattodea > Blattidae > Periplaneta > Periplaneta americana. The sequence continues at coordinate 152,246,682 of NC_091131.1, read as the reverse complement.
AAACAACCAAAAACCAACCAACCAACCAAGCAAAACCAAACAAACAACCAACCAAAACCAACCAACCAACCAAAGCCAACTAACCAAAACCAACCATCCAACCAACCAAAACCAACCAACCAACCAAAACCAAACAACCAACCAACCAAAACCAACCAACCAACCAACCAACCAAAACCAACCAACCAACCAAAACCAACGAACCAACTAACCAACCAAAACCAACCAACCAACCATCCAACCAAAACCAACCAAACAACCAAAACCTACCAACCAAAACCAACCAACCAATAAAAACCAACCAACCAACCAAATCCATCAAACCAAAACCAACCAACCAGCCAAACAACCAAAACCAACCAACCATCCAAAACCAAACATCCAACCAATGATCCAACTAACCAACCAATCAACCAACCACCCAACCAACGAAAACCAACCAACCAACAAAAACCAACGAACACCAACCAACCAACCAACCTAAACCAACCAACCAACCAAGCAAACAAAACCAACCAAAACTAAACAACCAAACAAAACCAACCAACCAAAACGAACCAACCAAACAAAATAAACCAACCAACCTAAACCAACCAACCAACCAAAACCAACCTAACAACCATCCAACCATCCTAAACAAACCAACCAAACAAAACCAACGTTCCAACCCACCAACCAAAACCAACCAACCAAAACCAACCAACCAACCAACGAAAACCAACCAACCAAAACCAACCAACCAATAAAAACCAAACATCCAACCAATGATCCAACTAACCAACCAAACAACCATCCACCCAACAAACGAAAACCAACCAACCAACAAAAACCAACGAACACCAACCAACCAACCAACCAACCAAGCAAACAAAACCAACCAAAACTAAACAACCAAACAAAACCAACCAAAACTAAACAACCAAACAAAACCAACCAACCAAAACAAACCAACCAACCAAAACCAACCAACCAACCAAAACCAACCTAACAACCATCCAACCAACCTAAACAAACCAACCAACCAAAACCAACCAACCAAAACCAACCAACCAAAACCAACCAACCAACGAAAACCAACCAACCAACCAACCAAAACCAACCAACCAACCAACCAAAAAATACCAACCAACCAACCAACCAAACAACCAAAACCAACCAACCAACCAAACAAAAACAACCTACCAACCAACACCAAGCAACCAACCAAAACCAACCAACCAACCAACGAAAACCTACTAACCAACCAGAACCAACCTACCATCCACCCAAAACCAACTAAGCAACAAACTGAAACCATCCAACCAAACAACCAGAATCAACCAACCAACCAGAACCAATCAACCAACCACCCAAAACCAACCAACCAACCAAACAAAATCAACCAACCAACCAAACTACCAACCAACCAAAACCAACCAACAAACCAAATCCAACCAACCAACCACAACCAACCAACCAACCAAAACTAACCAACCAACCAACCAAAGTCAACCAACCAACAAAAACCAACCAACCAACCATAACCAACCAACTAACCAACCGGAACCAACCAACCAACCAAAACCAATCAACCAACCAAAACCAAAACCAACCAACCAAAACCAACAAACCAACCAACCAACCAAAACAACCAACCAACCAAAACCAACCAACCAACCGAAACCAAAACCAACCAACCATCCAAAACCAACCAAACAACCAAAACCAACAAACCAACCAACCAACCAAAACCAACCAACCAACCAACCGAAACCAATACCAACCAACCAAACAAAACCAAAACCAACCAACCAACCAAAGCCAACCAACCAACCAACCAACCAAAAGCAAAACCTACCATCCAACCAAAACCAAAACGAAACAACCAACCAAAACCAACCAACCAACCAAAACCAAAACCAACCAACCAACCAAACCAAAAATAACCAACCAACCAAAACGAACACCAACCAACCAAAACCAACCAACCAACCAACCAACCAAAACCAATCAACCGAAACCAAAACAACCAACCAACCAAAACCAAAACCAACCAACCAAAACGAACCAACCAACCAACCAACCAAAAGAAAAAATATACGAACCAACCAAAACCAAAACGAACCAACCAATCAAAACCAAACCAACCAACCAACCAAAACCAACCAACCAACCAACCAAAAACAAAACCAACCAACCAACCAAAACGAAAAATAACCAACCAACTAAAACGAACACCAACAAACCAAAACCAACCAACCAACCAAAAACAAAACCAACCAACCAACCAAAACCAACCAACCAACCAACCAAAACAAACCAACCAAACAAAACCAACCAACCAACCAAAACCAACCAACCAACCAACCAAAACCAACCAAGCAACCAAATCCAACCAACCAACCACAACCAACCAACCAAAACCAACCAATAACCAAACAACAAATACCAACCAACCAACCAACCAAAATCAACCAACCAACAAAAACCAACCAACCAAATATAACCAACCAACTAACCAACCGAAACCAACCAACCAACCAAAACCAATCAACCAACCAACCAACCAAACCGAATCAAACCAACCAACCAAAACCAACGAACATACCAATCGAAACCAAAAAACAACCAACCAACCATCCAAACCCAACCAACCAACTAACCAAAAACAACCAACCAACGAACCAACCAACCAACCAACCAACCAACCAACAAACCAAAAACAACCAACCAACCAAAATCAACCAACCAACCAACCAGTCAACCAAAACCAACCAACTAACAACCAAAACCAACCAATCAACCAACACCAACCAACCAACCAAGACCAAAACCAACAAACCATCTAAGCAAAACCAAAACCAACCAACCAACCAAAACCAACCAACCAACCAACCAATACCAACCAACCAACCAACCAAAACCAACGAACCAACCAACCAAAACCAACCAACCAACCAACCAAAACCAACCAACCAACATAAACCAACCAACCAACCAAAACCAACCAACAAACAAAAACCAACCTACCAACCAACCAAAACCAAAACCAACAAACCAACCAAAACCAACAAACAAACCAAAACCAACCAACCAACCAAAACCAACCAACCAACCATACAAAACTAAAACCAACCAACCAACCAACCAAAACCAACCAACCAACAAAATATAATCAACCAACCAAACCCAATCACACCAGCCAAGCAAAACCAACGAACATAACAACCAAAACCAAACAACCAACCATCCAAAACCAACCAACGAACCAAAACCAACCAACGAACGAACCAACCAACCAACCAACATACCAAAAACAACCAACCAACCAACCAAACATAACCAACCATCCAACCAATCAAAACCAACCAACCAACCAAAACCGACCAATGAACCAAAACCAACAAACCAACCAACCAACCAAAACCAACCTACCAACTAAAACCTACCAACCAACCAAATCCAACCATACAAAACCAATGAATCAAAACCAACCAACGAAACAAAACCAACCAACCAAAACCAACTAAACAACCAACTGATACCATCCAACCAACCAACCAACCAGAACCAACCAACCAGCACCAACCAACCAACCAAACAAAACCAACCAACCAACCAACCAAAACCAACCAACCAACCAAAACCAACCAACAAACCAAAACCAACCAAACAACCAACCAAATCCAACCACCCAACCAAAAGGAACCAACCAACCAACCAAAACCAACCAACCAACAAACCAACCGAAACCAACAAACCAACAAACCAACCAAATCGAACCATCCAACCAACCAAAATCAACCAACCAACCAAACAAACCAACCAACCATAATAGACCAACCAACCAAAACCAACCAACCAACCAAATCCAACCAACCAACCAAAACCAACCAACCAACCAAACAAAACCAACCAACCAACCTACCAACCAAAACCAACATACCAACCAACCAACCAACCAAAACCAACCAAAACAAACCAAAAACTAACCATAACCAACCAACTAACCAACCGAAACCAAACAACCGAAACCAACCAACCAACCGACCATCCAACCAAAACCAGCCAACCAACCTGCCAAACAAGCAAAACCAACCAACCAACCAACCAACCAACCAACCATAACCACCCAACCAAGCAAAACCACCAAAAAAACCAACCAACCAAAACCAACCAACCAACCAAAACCAACCAACCAACCAACCACAATCAACCAACCAACAAAATCCAACCAACCAAACAACCACATTCAACCAACCAAGCAACCAAAACGAACCAAATAACAAACCAAAACCAACCAACCAAATAACTAAAACCAACAAACCAACCAAATCCAACCAACCAAAACCAATCAACCAAAACAAACCAACGAACCAAAACCAACCACAAAACCACAACCAACCAACCAAGCAAAACCAACCAACGAAAACATACCAAAACCAACCCACCAAAACCAACCAACAAACCATAAATAACCAACCAACCAAAACCAACCAGCGAACCAACCAAAACCAACCAACCAACCAACCAAAACCAAAACCAAACAACCAACCAACCAACCAAATGCAATCACACCAGCCAAGCAAAACGAACGAACGTAACAACCAAATCCAACCAACCAACCATCCAAAACCAACCAACGAACCAAAACCAACCAACGAACAAACCAACCAACCAACCAACATACCAAAAACAACCAACCAACCAAACAAACCCAAATATCCAACCAATCAACACCAACCAAACAACCAAAACCAACCAATGAACCAAAACCAACCAACCAACCAACCAACACAAACCAACCAACCAAAACCAACCAACCAACTAAAAACTACCAACCAACCAAATCCAACCAAACAAAACCAATGAAACAAAACCAACCAACGAAACAAAACCAAACACCCAACCAAAACAAACCAAATAATACCAAACAACCAAACAACAAAACCAACCAAAAAACCAACCAACCAACCAAAACCAAACAACCAACCAACCAAAACCGTCTAACCAACCAACCAACCAAAACCAATCAACCAACCAACCAACCAAAACAAACCAATGTAAACCAACCAACCAACCAATCAAAACCAACGAACCAACCAAAACCAACGAACCAACCAAAACCAACGAACCAACCAAAACCAACCAATCAACCGACCAACCAAAACCAGCCAACCATCCAAAAACCAACTAACCGATCAAAACCAACCAACAAACCAAAACCAACCAAACAAAACCAACCAAACAACCACCAAAACCAACCAACCAACCAACCAAAACTAACCACCCAACCAAAACCAACCAAACGACCAAAACCAACCTAACAACCATCCATCCTACCAACCAAAACCAACCAACCTACCAAAACCAACCAAACAACCAACGAAAACCAACCAAACAACCAAAACCAACCAACCAACCAAACAACCAAAACCAACCAACCAACCAACCATCCTACCAACCAAAACCAACCAACCAACCAAAACCAACGAACCAACCAACCAACCAAAACCAACCAACCAACCAACGAAAACAAACCAACCAACCAACTAAAACCAACAAACCAACCAACCAAAACCAACCAAACAACCAACACCAACCAACCAACCAAAAACAACCAACCAACCAAAACCAACCTACCAAGCAAACAAAACCAACCAACCAACTAAGACCAACCAACCAAGCAACCAACCAAAACCAACTAACCAACCAACGAAAACCAACCAAAAAAACCTACCAAAACCAACCTACCATCCTCCCAAAACCAACTAAACGACCAACTGAAACCATCCAACCAACCAACCAGAACCAACCAGCCAACCAAAACCAACCAACGAACCAACCAAAACCAACCAACAATCCAAAACCAACCAACTAACCAACCAAATCCAACCAACCAACCAACCAAAACCAACCAACCAACCAAAACCAACCAACCAACCAACCAAAACCAACCAACCAAAACCAACCAACCAATAAAAACCAACCAACCAACCAAATCCATCAAACCAAAACCAACCAACCAACCAGCCAACCAACCAAAACCAACCAACCATCCAAAACCAAACATCCAACCAATGATCCAACTAACCAACCAAACAACCATCCACCGAACCAACGAAAACCAACCAACCAACAAAAACCAACGAACACCAACCAACCAACCAACCAACCAAGCAAACAAAACCAACCAAAACTAAACAACCAAACAAAACCAACCAAAACTAAACAACCAAACAAAACCAACCAACCAAAACAAACCACCCAACCAAAACAAACCAACCAACCAAAACCAACCAACCAACCAAAACCAAACTAACAACCATCCAACCAACCTAAACAAACCAACCAACCAAAACCAACCAACCAAAACCAACCAACCAACGAAAACCAACCAACCAACCAACCAAAACCAACCAACCAACCAACCAAAAAATACCAACCAACCAACCAACCAAACAACCAAAACCAACCAACCAACCAAACAAAAACAACCTACCAACCAACACCAAGCAACCAACCAAAACCAACCAACCAACCAACGAAAACCTACTAACCAACCAGAACCAACCTACCATCCACCCAAAACCAACTAAGCAACAAACTGAAACCATCCAACCAAACAACCAGAATCAACCAACCAACCAGAACCAATCAACCAACCACCCAAAACCAACCAACCAACCAAACAAAATCAACCAACCAACCAAACTACCAACCAACCAAAACCAACCAACAAACCAAATCCAACCAACCAACCACAACCAACCAACCAACCAAAACTAACCAACCAACCAATCAAAGTCAACCAACCAACAAAAACCAACCAACCAACCATAACCAACTAACTAACCAACCGGAACCAACCAACCAACCAAAACCAATCAACCAACCAAAACCAAAACCAACCAACCAAAACCAACAAACCAACCAACCAACCAAAACAACCAACCAACCAAAACCAACCAACCAACCGAAACCAAAACCAACCAACCATCCAAAACCAACCAAACAACCAAAACCAACAAACCAACCAACCAACCAAAACCAACCAACCAACCAACCGAAACCAATACCAACCAACCAACCAAAACCAAAACCAACCAACCAACCAAAGCCAACCAACCAACCAACCAAAAGCAAAACCTACCATCCAACCAAAACCAAAACGAAACAACCAACCAAAACCAAACAACCAACCAAAACCAAAACCAACCAACCAACCAAACCAAAAATAACCAACCAACCAAAACGAACACCAACCAACCAAAACCAACCAACCAACCAACCAACCAAAACCAACCAACCGAAACCAAAACCAGCCAACCAACCAAAACCAAAACCAACCAACCAAAACGAACCAACCAACCAACCAACCAAAAGCAAAATATACGAACCAACCAAAACCAAAACGAACCAACCAATCAAAACCAAACCAACCAACCAACCAAAACCAACCAACCAACCAACCAAAACCAAAACTAACCAACCAACCAAAACGAAAAATAACCAACCAACTAAAACGAACACCAACAAACCAAAACCAACCAACCACCCAAAAACAAAACCAACCAACCAACCAAAACCAACCAACCAAACAAAACCAACCAACCAAACAAAACCAACCAACCAACCAACCAAAACCAACCAAGCAACCAAATCCAACCAACCAACCACAACCAACCAACCAAAACCAACCAATAACCAAACAACAAATACCAACCAACCAACCAACCAAAATCAACCAACCAACAAAAACCAACCAACCAAATATAACCAACCAACTAACCAACCGAAACCAACCAACCAACCAAAACCAATCAACCAACCAACCAACCAAACCCAATCAAACCAACCAACCAAAACCAACGAACATACCAATCGAAACCAAAAAACAACCAACCAACCATCCAAACCCAACCAACCAACCAACCAAAAACAACCAACCAACGAACCAACCAACCAACCAACCAACCAACCAACCAACAAACCAAAAACAACCAACCAACCAAAATCAACCAACCAACCCACCAGTCAACCAAAACCAACCAACTAACAACCAAAACCAACCAATCAACCAACACCAACCAACCAACCAAGACCAAAACCAACAAACCATCTAAGCAAAACCAAAACCAACCAACCAACCAAAACCAACCAACCAACCAACCAATACCAACCAACCAACCAACCAACCAAAACCAACGAACCAACCAACCAAAACCAACCAACCAACCAACCAAAACCAACCAACCAACATAAACCAACCAATCAACCAAAACCAACCAACAAACCAAAACCAACCTACCAACCAACCAAAACCAAAACCAACAAACCAACCAAAACCAACAAACTTACCAAAACCAACCAACCAACCAAAACCAACCAACCAACCAAACAAAACTAAAACCAACCAACCAACCAACCAAAACCAACCAACCAACAAAATATAATCAACCAACCAAACCCAATCACACCAGCCAAGCAAAACCAACGAACATAACAACCAAAACCAAACAACCAACCATCCAAAACCAACCAACGAACCAAAACCAACCAACGAACGAACCAACCAACCAACCAACATACCAAAAACAACCAACCAACCAACCAAACATAACCAACCATCCAACCAATCAAAACCAACCAACCAGCCAAAACCGACCAATGAACCAAAACCAACCAACCAACCAACCAAAACCAACCTACCAACTAAAACCTACCAACCAACCAAATCCAACCATACAAAACCAATGAATCAAAAGCAACCAACGAAACAAAACCAACCACCCAAAACCAACTAAACAACCAACTGATACCATCCAACCAACCAACCAACCAGAACCAACCAACCAGCACCAACCAACCAACCAAAGAAAACCAACCAACCAACCAACCAAAACCAACCAACCAACCAAAACCAACCAACAAACCAAAACCAACCAAACAACCAACCAAATCCAACCAACCAACCAAAAGAAACCAACCAACCAACCAAAACCAACCAACCAACAAACCAAAACCAACCAACCAACCAACCAAAACCAACCAACCAACCGAAACCAACAAACCAACAAACCAACCAAATCCAACCATCCAACCAACCAAAATCAACCAACCAACCAAAACCAACCAACCAAGCAACCAACCGAAACCAACCAACCAACCAAAACCAACCAACCAAGCAACCAAAACCAACCAACCAACCTACCAACCAACCCACCAACCAAAACCAACCAAAACCAACCAACCAACCAACCAACCATCACCAACCAACTAACCAACCGAAACCAAACAACCAAAACCAACCAACCAAAACCAGCCAACTAACCAGCCAAACAACCAAAACCAACCAACCAACCAACCATAACCAATCAACCAACCAAAACCAACAAACCAACCAAAACCAACCAACCAACCAACCAAAAAACCAACCAACCAAAACCAACCAACCAACGAACCAAAACCAACCAACGAACCAAAAAAAACCAACCAACCAACCACAATTAACCAACCAACAAAAACCAACCAACCAACCAACCAAACACACTCAACCAACCAACCAACCAAAACGAACCAAATAATCAACCAAAACCAACCAACCAAATAACTAAAACCTACCAACCAACCAAATCCAACCAACCAAAACCAATCAACCAAAACAAACCAACGAACCAAAACCAAGCACAAAAACAAAACCAACCAACCAAGCAAAACGAACCAACGAAAACATACCAAAACCAACCCTCCAAAACCAAATAACAAACCATAAATAACCAACCAACCAAAACCAACCAGCGAACCATCCAAAACCAACCAAAAAACCAACCAAGCAAAACCAAACAACCAACCAAAAAACCAATAACTAACCAACCAAAACCAACCAACCAATTATCGAAACAAAACCAAGCAATCAACCAACCAAAGTCAGCCAACCAAATAAAACCAAGCAACCAACCAACTAAAACTAACCAACGAACCAAAATCAACCAACCAACCAACCAAAACCAACCAACCAACCAACCAAAACCAACCAACCAACCAAAATCAACCAACCAACCAACCAAAACGAACCAACCAAAAAACCAAAACCAACCAAGCAACCAAAACCAACCAACCAACCAACCAAATCCAACCAACCAACCAAAACCAACCAACCAAACAAAACCAAAACCAACCAACCAACCAACCAACCAAAACCAAATCAACCAACCGACCAAAACCAACCAACCAACCAAAACCAAAACTAACCAACCAACTAAAACCAAACAACCAACCAAATATAACCAAAACCAACCAAACCAACCAACCAAAACCAACCAACCAACCAACCAAAACCAACCAACCAACACCAACCAACGAACCAAAACCAACCAAAAAAACCAACCAATGGACCAAATCCAACCAAACAAATCCAACCAACCAACCAAAACCTACCAACCAACCAAACCAAGCAACCAAAACCAACCAACCAACCAACCAAAACTAACCAAACAACCAAAACCAACCAACCAACCAACAAAAACCAACAAACCAAAACCAACAAACCAACCAACCAAAACCAACCAACAAACCAACCTCAATCAACCAACCAACCAACCAAAACCAACCAACCAACCAAAACCAACCAACCAACCAAAACCAACCAACCAACCAATACCAACCAACCAACCAAAACCAACGAACCAACCAACCAACGAACCAAAACCAACGAACCAACCAATGATGTACGCTGAATACGAATAAAATCGTTGAAATCGCTGTACGCTGAATACCAAAAAAATCGTTGAAATCGCTGTACGCTGAATTCGAAAAAAACAAAAATCGTTGAAAACGCTGTATGTTGAATAAGAGAAAAAATCGTTGAAATCGGTGTACATTGAATATAAAAAAAGGAAAAAAGTGAAATCGCTGTACACTTAATACGAAAAATAGAAATCGTTGAAATCGTTTTGCGGTGAATACGAAAAAAGAGAAAACGTAAAATCGCTGTACGCTGAGTAAGAAAAAACATAAGTCATTGAAATCCCTGTAGCAGAATATGAAAAAAAGAGAATTCGTTGAAATCGCTGTACGCTGAATACGAAAAAAACAGAAATCGTTAAAATAGCTGTACGCTTAATATGTAAGAAAATCGTTGAAAAAGCTGTAGATAATAAAAAAATAGTTGAAATAGCTGCACGCTGGATACGAAAAAAAATCGATCAAATCGCTGTACGCTGAATACGAAAAAAATCGTTGAAGCAGCTGTACGCTGAATAGGAGAAAGAATCTTTGAAATAGCTGTACGATGAATACGAAAAAAAATTGTTGAAATAGTTTTACCCTGAATACGAAAAAATATCGTTCAAATCGCTGTACTCTGAATGCGAAAGAAAATCGTTGAAATATCTGCACGCTGAAAACGAAAATAAATTCGTTGAAATCGCTGTGTGCAGAATAAGAAAAAAAAGAGAAATCTTTGAAATGACTACACTGAATACGAGAAAAAGAGAAATGGTTGAAATCGTCGCTCTACGTTGAATACGAGAAAAGAGAAATAGTTGAAATAGCTTTACGTTGAATACAAAAAATTATGGTTGAAATAGCTGTATGTTGAATACGAAAAAAAACAGAAATCGCTGAAATTGCTGTACGTTCAATACGAAAAAAGAAAAATCGTTGAAATAGCTATTCGCTGAATACGAAAAAATTGAAATTGCTGTAAGCTGGAAATGAAAAAAAGAGAAATCATTGAAATCGATGTACGTTGTATACGTAAAAAGGAGAATTCGTTAAAATCGCTGTACGCTGAATACGAAAAAAGACAAATCGTTGCAATCGCTGTACGTTGAATAAGAAAAAAAGAGAAATCGTTGAAATCGCTGTATGCTGAATACGAGAAAAAATCGTTGAAATCGCTGTACATTGAATACGAAAAAAAAAAACAAAAAAAGTGAAATCGTTGTACGCTTAATACGAAAAAAAGAGAAATCGTTGAAATCGATGTAGGAAGAATACGGCAAAAGAATCGTTGAAATTGCTGTAATCTGAATACGAAAAAAATATCGTTGAAATCGCTGTAAACTGAATACGAAAAAGAGAGAAATCGGTTTAATCGCTGTACTTTGAATACGAAAAAAGAGAAATCGTTGAAATGGCTATATGTTGAATATGAAGAAAAGAGACATCGTTTAAATCGCTGTACGTAGATTACGAAAAAAGGAGATAGCGTTGAAAATAGCTGTACGATGAATACGAAAAAATGAGAAATCGTTGAAATCGTGTAGGCCAAATACGAAAAAAACGTTCAATCCCTGTACGCTGAATAAGAAAAAAGGGAAATCGCTGAAATCGTTGTACGGTGAATGAGAATAAAATATCGTTGAAATTTCTGTAAGCTGAATACGAAATTAGAGTCATTGAAATTGCTGCACGCTGAATACGAAAGGTAATCGTTGAAATATCTGTACGCTGAATACGAAAAAGTATCGTTGAAATCGCTGTAAACTGAATACGAAAAAGAGAGAAATCGGTTTAATCGCTGTACTTTGAATACGAAAAGAGACAAATCGTTGAAATGACTATATGTTGAATATGAAAGAAAATCCTTAAACTAGCTGTACGCTGAATACGAGAAAAAATTTGAAATCTCTGTACGCTGAAAAAAAAATCTTTGAAACCGCTGTTCACTGAATACCAAAAAAAGAAGAATCGTTGAAATCGGTCTACGCTGAATAAGAAAAAAAAGAAATCGTTGAAATCGCAAAACGCTGAATAAGAAAAAAAGAGAAATCGTTGAAATTGCAATACGCTGAATACGAAAAAAGAGAAATCGTTCAAGTCCTGTACGTTGAAAAGGAAAAAAGAGATATCGTTGAAATTGCTGTACACCAAATACGAAAAAAGATGTATAGTTGAAATCACTGTACGTTGAATACGAAAAAATGAGAAATTGCTGAAATCGCTGAAAGCAGAATACGAAAAAAAAGGGAATTCGTTGAAATCGCTGTACGCTGAATACGAAAAAAAGAGAAATCTTTGAAATCGCTGCGCTCTCAACACGTAAAAAGAGAAATCGTTAAAATCGCTGTACGTAGAATAAAAAAAGAGAAAACGACGAAATCGCTCTACGTTGAATAGGAAAAAGAGAGAAATCGTTGAAATCGTTGTACTCAGAATACGGAAGAAATAGAAATCGTTGAAATCGCTGTGGGCTGAATTAGAAAAAAAACCGTTCAAATCGCTGTACGCTGAATAAGAAACAAAATCGGAGAAATAGCTGTACGCTAAATACGAAAAAATATCGTTGAAATCGCTGTACGCGTAATGAAAAAAAAGAGAAATCGTTGAAATGGATGTAGACTAAATACGAAAAAACAGAAATCGTTGAAATCGCTGTACGCTGAATAAGAAAATAAGAAAATTAGTTGAAATCGTTGTACGCTGAATAAGAAAGAATGAAGTCGTTGAAATCGCTGTAAGCTGAATAAGAAAAGAGAATTCGTTGAAATCGCTTTACGCTGAATACGAACAAAGAGCAATCGTTGAAATCGTTGTACGCAGAATACGAAAAAAGAGAAATCGTCCAAATCGCTGTAAGACGAATACGAAAAAAAATCGTTGAAATCACTGTACGCTGAATACGAAAGAAAATCGTTGAAACAAATGTACGCTGAGGACGAAATAAATATCGTCGAAATCGCTGTAAACTGAATACGAAAAAAAGAAGTAATCATTTCAATCGCTGTACTTAGAATACGAAAAAAAGGGAAATCGATGAAATCGCTGTGCACCAAACAACAAAAAATTGACAAATCGTTGAAATTGCTGTACGCTGAATACGAAAAATAGAAATCGTTGAAATAGCTGTATACTGAATACGAATAAAAGTGAAAACTTGAAATCGTTGTAGGCCAAATACGAAAAAAAAATCGTTGAAATCGCTGTACGCTGAATACAAGGAAAGAGAAATCGTTGAACTCGCTGTACGCTGAATACGAATAAAATATCTTTGTATTTTCTGTGGGCTGAATACGAAAAAGAAGCGTTGAATTCGCTGCACGCTGAATACGAAAAAAAGAGAAATCGTAGAAATCGCTGTAGTCCGAATACGAAAAAAAATCGTTGAAATCCCTGTACGCTGAATACGAAAAAGGAGAAATCGTTGAAATTTTTGTATGTTGAATACGAAAAAAGAGAAATAGTTGAAATCGCTATACACCGAAATACGAAAAAATGAGAAATCGTTGAAATCACTGTACCTTGAATACGAAAGGAGAGAAATAGTTGAAATCACTGTAAGCTCAATATGAGAAAATGAGAAGTCGTTGAAATCGCTGTACCCTCAATAAGAAAAAAATGAGAAATCTTTGAAATCACTGTACGCTAATACGAATAAAATAGAAATCGTTGAAATCGCTGTACGCTGAATAAGAAAAAAAGAGAAATCTTTGAAATCGCCATACGTTGAATAAGAAAAAATGACAGATCTTTGAAATCGCTGTACGCTGAATAAGAAAAAAGAGAAATCGTTAAAAGCGCTGTACGTTGAATACGAAAAAAAGAGAAATCGTTGAAATCGCTGTACGTTGAATACGAAAAGAACAGAAATTGCTGTACGCTGAATACGAAAAAAAGAGAAATCGTTGAAATACGCTGTACGCTCAATATGAAAAAAAGTAATCGTTCAAATCGCTGTAGGCCTACGTTGAATACAAAAAAAGTAGTGTTTGAAATAGCTGTGCGTTGAATACGAAAAAAAGGGAATTCATTGAAATCGCTGCACGGTAAATAGGAATACGATAAACAATAGTTGAATTCGCTGTACGCTGAATACGACAAAAAATCGTTGAAATCGCTGTACGCTGAATACGAAAAAAACGTTGAAACAGCTGTACGCTGAATACGAAAAAAATCGTTGATATCGCTGTACGATGAATTGGAAAAAACGAGAAATCGTTGAAATCACTGTACGTTGAATACGAAAAAAGAGAAATCGTTGAAATCGCTGTACGGTTAAAACGAAATAAGAGAAAACGCTGAAATCGCTGTACGTTCAATACAAAAAAGAGAAAACGTTGAAAACGCTGTACTCTGAAGTAGAAAAAAGAGAAATTGTTGAAATCGCTGTAGGCTGAATAGGGAAAAAAGAGAAATCGTTGAAATCGCTGTACGCTGAATACGAAAAGAAATCGTTGAAATCGCTCTACGCTCAATACAAGAAAAAAGTAGTTGAATTAGTTGTTCGCTGAATACGAAAAAAAGAGAAATCGTTGAAATCACTACCTCATCTCATCTCACTACATCTCGCCAAAATGTAAAAAAATGTAAAAAAATTGTACAAAATTGTAAAAATTGTAGAAAATTACTAAATTGTAAAACTATAAAAATTTGTAAAAATTGTAATTGTAATATTGTAAAATGTTGACATGTTCCACATCTTAAAGCTTCATTGTTCATGTAAGATCTATGGAATAAAATAAATGAATGAATGAAAAAAGTTGAATACGAAGTAAAGAGAAATCATTGAAATCGCTGTACGCTGAATACGAAAAAAGAGAAATTGTTGAAATCGCTGTACGTTGAATACGAAAAAAGAGAAATCGTTTAAATCGCTGTACGCTGAATATGAAAAAATGAGAAAACGTTGAAATCGCTGACGGCTGAATAGGAAAAAAAAGAGAAATCGTTGAAGTGGCTGCACGCTGAAAGTGAAAGAAAATCTTTGACATATCTGTATGCTGAATACCAAATCGTTGAATTTGCTGTTCGCTGAATACGAAGAAAAATAGTAGAAAACGGTGTACGCTGAACACGAAAGAAAATCGTTGAAATCGCTCTACGCTGAATACGAAAAAAATTCGATGTAATCGCTGTAAGCTGAATACGAAGAAAAGAGAAATCGTTGAAATCCGCTCTACGCTGAATACGAATTAAATCGTTAAAATCGCTGTACGTTGAATGCCAAAAAAATCGTTGAAATCGCTGTACGCTGAAACGAAAAAACAGAAATCCTTGAAATCGCTGTATGCTGAATACGAGAAAAAATTGTTGAAATCGCTGTACACTGAATACGAAAAAAAGGAAAAAGTGAAATCGTTGTACATTTAGTACGAAAAATAGAAATCGTTGAAATCGCTCTACTCTGAATACGGAAAAAAGATAAATATTTGAAATCGCTGTACGTTGAATACGAAAAAAGAGAAATCGTTGTAAACGCTGTACGTTGAATACGAAAGAAAATCGTTGGAACAATTGTACGCTGAATACGAAAAAAATAGTAGAAATCGCTGAAAGGTGGACATAAAAATATCGTAGAAATCGCTGTAAGGTGGACATAAAAAAATCGTACAAATCGCTGGACGCAGAGAACAAAAAAAATCATAGAAATCACAGCGCGTTGAATACGAAAAAAAATATTTGAAATCGCTGAACGATTAATGCGAAAAATATCGTTTGAACCGCTGAACTCTCAAAGCGAAAAAAATAGTAGAAATCTCTGTACGCTGAATACGAAAAAAAACGTTGAAAAAGCTGTACGCTGAATACGGAAAAATCGTTCAAATCGCTGCATGCTGAATACGATATAAGAGAAATCATTGAAATCGCTGTACTCTGAAAACAAAAAAAAAAGAGAAATCGTTGAATTCGCTGTACGTTCAATAAGAAAAAAGAGCAATCGTTGAATTTGCCGTTTCTTAACAAGAAAGAAGAGAAATCGTTGAAATCGCTGTACGTTGAACACTAAAAAAAATCGTTGAAATCGCTGTACGCTCAATCCAAAACAAAAGTAGTTGAATTAGTTGCTCGCTGAATACGAAAAAAAGGGAAATCGTTGAAATAACTAGGCTGAATCATAAAAAAGAGAAATAGTTGAAATGGCTTTATGCTAAATAAGAAAAAAAGAGAAATCGTTGAAATCGCTCTAAGCTGAATACGACAAGAAATCTTTGAAACCGTTGTACGCTGAATACGAAAAAAATCGTTGAAATCGCTCTATGTTGAATACGAAAAAAATTGTTGAAATCGCTATACGCTGAATACGAAAAAAAGACAAATTGTTGAAATCGCTGTACGCTTAATAAAAAAAGAGAAATCGATGAAATCGCTGTACGCTGAATAAGAAAAAAAGAGAAATCGTTGAAATCGCTGTAGGTTGAATACGAAAAAAAGTCGTTGAATTCGCTGTACGCTGAATACGAAACAAAAAACCTTTGAAATTTCTGTAACCTGAATACGAAAAATTATCGATGAAATCGCTGTACGCAGGATATGCAAAAAAGATAAGTAGCTGAAATCGCTGTACGTTGAATTCGAAAAAAGGAGAAATCGTTGAAATCGCTGTACAATCAATACGAAAGAAGAGAAATCGTTGTAAATCTCTGTACGTTGAAAACGAAAGAAAATCGTTGAAACTGTACGCTGAATACGAAAAATAATCGTTGAAATCGCTGTTTGCTGAATTAGAAAAAAAGAGAAATCGTTGAAACCGCTGTACATTGAATACGAAAAAAGAGAAATCGTTGAAATCGCTGTACGCTGAAAACGAAAAAAGAGAAATCCCTGAAATCACAGTACGTTCAATACGAAAAAAAGGGAAGTTGTTGAAATCACTGTACTCTGAACAAGAAAAAAAAAGATCTCCTTGAAATCGATGTATGCTGAATCAGAAAAAAGAGAAATCGTTGAAATCGCAGTACGCTGAATACAAAAAAATCTTTGAAATCGCTCTACGCTCTATACAGAAAAGAGTTGTTGAAATTATTGTTCGCTGAATACGAAAAAAGAGAAATCACTTAAATAAGTGTACGCTGAATACGAAAAAAGGGAAATCGTTGAAATCGCTGTCCGTTGAATAAGACAAAAGAGATATCGTTGAAATCGCTGTAAGCTGAATACGAAAAAATTTTTGAAATCGCTGTACGCCAAATACGAAAAAAATCGTTGAAATCGCTCGACGCTGAATACGAAAAAAATCGTTGAAATCGCTATACGCTGAATAAGAAAAAAATAGAAATAGTTGAAATCGCTGTACGCTGAATACGAAAAAAATGGTTGAAATATTTGCATGTAGCATACGAATAAAAGGGAAATCGTTGTATTCGCCGTATCCTGAATACAAAAAAAATATGGATGAAATAGCTATACGTTACATACGAAGAAAAGAGAAATCGTTGAAATTGCAGCACGTTGAACACGATAAAAAGAGAAATCGTTGAAATCGCTGTACGCTGAATACAAAAAATATGGTTGAAGTAGCTGTACGTTGAACCCGAAAAAAAGAGAAATCGTTGAAATCGCTGCACGCTGAATACGAAAAAAAGAGAAATCGTTGAAATCGCTGTACGTTGAATACGAAAAAGTGAGAAATCGTTGAAATCGCTTTACGCTGAATTCGAAAAAAGAGAAATCGTTGAAACAGTTGTACACTGAACACGAAAAGAAATCGTTGAAATCGCTGTACTCTGAATACGAAAGAAAGCCGTTGAAATCGCTATGGGTTTAATACGAAAGAAATCCTTAAGTCGCCGTACACTGAATACGAAAGGGAATAGGTGAAATATCTGTACGCTGAATACAAAAAAATATCATTGAAATCGCTCTACGCTGAATACGAAAAAAGAGAAATCGTTGAAATCGCTGTACGTTGAATGCGAAATAAACGTTGAAATGATTGTACGCTAAATACGAAAAAAATAGTAGAAATCGCTGAAAAGTGGACATAAAAATATCGTAGAAATGGCTGTACGGTAGACACAAAGAAATTCGTACAAATCGCTGGACACAGAAAACCAAAAAAAAAAAGAAAATTCATAGAAATCACAGAGCGTAGAATACGAAAAATATAGGTGAAATAGCTGAATGTTTAATGCGAAAAAAAAATCGTTAGAACCGCTGAACGCTGAATGCGAACAAAATAATAGAAATCGCTGTACAGTGAACAAGAAACAAAAATCGTAGAAATCGTTGTAAGCTCAATAGGAAAAAAAGGAATTTTTGAAATCGCTGAACGCGTAACAAGAAAAAATTGTAAAGCTCGACGTACTGTAGACATAAAAAATGATAGAAATCGCTGCACGCAAAAAAAAAAGAAAAAATTCACAGCAATCGCAGTGCACTGAATAATAAAAAAAATAATTGCAATCACTGTACGCTGAATACGACAAAAAATCGTTGAAATCACTGTACGCTGAATACAAAAAAACGTTGAAATAGCTGTACGCTGAATACGAAAAAAATCGTTGAAATCGCTGCACGCTGAACACGAAAGAAAGAAATCGTTAAAATCGCTGTACTCTGAAAACGAAAAAAGAGAAATCGCTGAAATCGCTGTACGATCAATACCAAAAAAGAGAAATCGTTGAAATTTCTGCAATCTTAACAAGAAAAAAGAGAAATCGTTCAAATCGCTGTACGCTGAATACGAAAAAGAAATCGTTCAAATCGCTCTACGCTCAATACAAAAAGGTAGTTGAATTAGTTGTTCGCTGAATAGGAAAAAAAGAGAAATCGTTGAAATAACTGTAGGCTGAATACGAAAAAATGAGAAATCGTTGAAATCGCTGTACGCTGAATAAGAAATAAAGAGAAATCGTTGAAATCGCTGTAAGTTGAATACGACAAAAAATCTTTGAGGTCGCTGTACGCTGAATCCAAAAAAAATCGTTGAAATCGCTCTATGTTGAATACGAAAAAAATAGTTGAAATCGCTATCCACTGAATACGAAAAAAAAGAGAAATCATTGAAATCGCTGTACGTTGAATAAGTAAAAAGGAGAATTCGTTAAAATCGCTGTACGCTGAATACGGAAAAAAGAGAAATCGTTGAAATCGCTATACGTTGAATAAGAAAAAAAGAGAAAACGTTGAAATTGCTGTACGCTGATTACGAAAAAAGAGAAATCGTTCAAACAGTTGCACGCTGAATACGAAAAAAAAATCGTTGAAATTGCTTGTCGCTGAATACGAAAAAAAGTCGTTGAAATCGCTGTAGGTTGAATACGAAGAAAATCCTTGAAATGGTTTTACGCTGAATACGAAAGGGAATAGTTCATTTATCTGTACGCTGAATATGAAAAAAATATCGTTGAAATCGCTCTACTCTGAATACGAAAAAAAGATAAATATTTGAAATCGCTGTACGTTGAATACGAAAAAAGAGAAATCGTTGTAATCGCTGTACACTGAAAACAAAAAAAGAGAAATCGCTGAATTCGCTGTACGTTCAATACTAAAAAAGAGAAATCGTTGAAATTGCTGTAATCTTCACAAGAAAGAAGAGAAATCTTTGAAATCGCTGTACGTTGAATACTAAAAAAATCGTTGAAATCGCTGTACGCTCAACACAAAAACAAAAGTAGTTGAATTAGTTGTTCGCTGAATAAGAAAAAAAGAGAAATCGTTGAAATAACTAGGCTCAATAATAAAAAAGAGAAATCGTTGAAATCGCTGTACGCTGAATAAGAAAAAGGAGAAATAGTTGAAATCGGTCTAAGCTGAATACGACAAGAAATCTTTGAAATCGCTGTACGCTGAATACGAAAAAAATCGTTGAAATCGCTCTATGCTGAATACGAAAAAAAGAGAAATCGTAGAAATCGCTGTACGCTGAATAAGAAAAAAAGAGAAAACGTTCAAATCGCTGTAGGTTGAATACGAAAATAAATCGTTGAATTTTCTGTACGCTGAATACGAAACAAAAAACTTTGAAATATCTGTAACTTGAATACGAAAAAAATATAGATGAAATCGCTGTACGCAGGATATGCAAAAAAGGGAAGTAGATGAAATCGCTGTACGTTGAATTCGAAAAAAAATAGAAATCGTTGAAATCGCTGTACAATGAATACCAAAGAAGAGAAACCATTGAAATCTCTGTACGTTGAATACGAAAGAAAATCTCTGAAACTGTACGCAGAATACGAAAAATAATCTTTGAAATCGCTCTTTGCTGAATTAGAAAAAAAGAGAAATCGTTGAAACCGCTGTACATTGAATACGAAAATAGAGAAATCGTTGAAATCGCTATACGCTGAAAAAGAAAAAAGAGAAATCGCTGAAAACACAGTACGTTCAATAAAA
Organism: Periplaneta americana; assembly: GCF_040183065.1. Taxonomy (NCBI): domain Eukaryota; kingdom Metazoa; phylum Arthropoda; class Insecta; order Blattodea; family Blattidae; genus Periplaneta; species Periplaneta americana. Next base: position 152,225,637 of record NC_091131.1, on the reverse strand, counting down.
AAAAGGGAAATTGTTGAAATCACTGTACTCTGAAGAAGAAAAAAGAGAACTCGTTGAAATCCCTGTATGCTGAATAAAAAAAAGAGAAATCGTTGAAATCGCTGTACGCTGTATACAAAAAATCGTTGAAATCGCTCTACGCTCAATACAGAAAAAAGTTGTTGAAATTATTGTTCGCTGAACACGAAAAAAGAGAAATCGCTTAAATAAGTGAACGCTGAATAAAAAAAGGGAAATCGTTGCAATCGCTGTACGCTGAATAAGACAAAAGAGAAATCGTTGAAATTTCTGTAAGCTGAATACGAAAAAATCTTTGAAATCGCTATACTCTGAATACGAAGAAAGAGAAATCGTTGAAATCGCTGTACGCTGAATACGAAAAAAATGGTTGAAATATTTGTACGTAGCATACGAATAAAATGGAAATCGTTATATTCGCTGTAACGTAAATACAAAAAAATATGGATGAAATAGCTGTACGTTAAATACGAAGAAAAGGGTAATCGTTGAAATCGCAGCACGTTGAATAAGATAAAAAGAGAAATCGTTGAAATCGCTGTACGCTGAATACAATAAAATATGGTTGAAATAGCTGTACGTTGAATCCGAAAAAAAAAGAGAAATCGTTGAAATCGGTATACGCTGAATACGAAAAAGAGAGAAATCGTTGAAATCGCTGTACGTTGAATACGAAAAAAAGAGAAATCGTTGAAACAGTTGTCTTCTGAATACGAATGGAAATCGTTGATATTGATGTTCTCTGAATACGGAAAAAAGCCGTTGAAATCGCTGTAGGTTGAATACGAAAAAAAATTCGTAAGTCGCCGTACACTGAATACGAAAGGGAATAGGTGAAATATCTGTACGCTGAATACAAAAAAAAGAGAAGTATTTGAAAAACCTGTACGTTAAATACAAAAAAGGGAAATCGTTGAAATCGCTGTACGTTGAATGCGGAAGAAAAAATTGAAATGATTGTAAGCTGAATACGAAAAAAATAGTAGAAATCGCTGCACGCTGAACACGAAAAAAAAGAAATCGTTAAAATCGCTGTACTCTGAAAACGAAAAAAGAGAAATCGCTGAAATCGCTGTACGATCAATACGAAAAAAGAGAAATCGTTGAAATTGCTGCACTCTTCACAAAAAAAAGAGAAATCGTTCAAATCGTTGTACGTTGAATACGAAAAAGAAATCTTTCAAATCGCTCTACGCTCAATACAAACAGTAGTTGAATTAGTTGTTCGCTGAAAACGAAAAAAGAGAAATCGTTGAAATAACTGTAGGCTGAATACGAAAAAAAGAGAAATCGTTGAAATCGCTGTACGCTGAATAAGAAAAAAGAGAAATCGTTGAAACCGCTTTAAGCTGAATACGACAAAAATTCTTTGAATTCTCTGTACGCTGAATCCTTAAAAAAATCGTTGAAGTCGCTGTATGTTGAATACGAAAAAAATCGTTGAAATCGCTATAAGCTGAATACGAAAAAAAGAGAAATCGTTGATAACGCTATACGCTGAATACGAAAAGAGAAAAATCGTTGAAACATCTGTACGCTGTATACGAAAAAATCGTTGAAATTGCATTATGCTGAATACGAAAAAAATCGTTGAAAACGCTGTGGGTTGAATACGAAAAAATCCTTTAAATGATTGTACGCTGAATACGAAAGAAGATCGTTGAAATATCTGTAAGCTGAATGCGAAAAAATACCGATGAAATCGCTGTACGCTGAATACGCAAAAAAGAGAAATAGTTGAAATCGCTGTACGTTGAATTTGAAAAAAGAGACATCGTTGAATTCGCTATACAACGAATACGAAAGATAAGAAACCGTTGAAGTCGCTTTACGTTTAATACGAAAGAAAATCGTTGAAACAACTATACGATGAATACGAAAAAAACCGTTAAAATAGATGTTCGCTGAATTCAAAAAAACAAAGCGTTGAAATTGCTGTACACTAAATAAAAAAGAGAAATCGTTCAAATCGCTGTACGCTGAATACGAAAAAGAAATAGTTCAAATCGTTCTACGCTCATTACAAAAAAGTAGTTGAATTAGTTGTTCGCTGAATAAGAAAAAAAGAGAATTCGTTGAAATAACTGTAGGCTGAATACGAAAGAAGAGAAATCGTTGAAATCGCTGTACGCTTAAAAAGAAAAAAAGAGAAATCGTTGAAATCGCTGTACGCTGAATAAGAAAAAAAGAGAAATAGTTGAAATCGCTGTAGGTTGAATACGAAAAAAAATCGTTGAAATCGCTATACGCTGAATACGAAAAAAAGAGGTATCGTTGAAATCGCTGTACGCTGAATACGAAAAAAATCCTTGAAATCGCTGTATTCTGAATAGAAAAAGATCGTTTAAATCGCTGTATGCTGAATAAAACAAAATGGTTGAAATCGCTTTATGCTGATTAGGAAAAAAGAGAAATTGTTAAAAAGGAGATATCGTTGAAATCACTATACGTTGAATACGAAAAAAAGAGAAATTGTTGAAATCGCTGAACGCTAAATACGCAAAAAAGAGGAGTCGTTGAAATCGCTGTACGCTGAATACGAAAAAATAGAAATCTTTGAAATCGCTGTGCTCTCAACAGGTAAAAAGGGAAATCGTTAAAATCTCTCTACGTAAAATATGAAAAAAAGTGAACCGTTGAAATTCCTGTACGTTGAATAGGAAAAAGAGAGTAATCATTGGAATCGCTGTACGCATAATAAGAAAAAAAGAGAAATAGTTGAAATCGCTGTACGTTAAATACGAAAATACAGAAATCCCTGAAATCGCTGTACGCTGAATAAGAAAAAAAGAGAATTCGTTGAAATCGCTTTACGCTGAATGCGAAGAAAAGAAGAATCGTTGAAATCGCTGTACACTGAATACAAAAAAAGAGAAATCGTTGAAATCGCTGTACGCTGAATAAGAAAATAAGAGAAATAGTTGAAATCGCTGTACGCTGAATAAGAAAAAAAATGAAGTCGTTGAAATCGCTGTACGCTGAATAAGAAAAAAAGAGAATTCGTTGAAATCGCTTTACGCTTAATACGAAAAAAAGAGAGATCATTGAAATCGCAGTACGAAGAATACGAAAAAATAAATCGTTGAAATCGCTGTAGGACGAATACGAAAAAAAATCGTTGACATCCCTGTACACTGAATACGAAAGAAAATCGTTGGAATAACTGTACGCTGAATACGAAATAAATATTGTATTCGCTGTAAGCTGAATACGAAAAAAAGAAGTAATGTTTTTAATCGCTGTACTTTGAATGGGAAAAAAAAGAGAAATCGATGCAATCGCTGTACACCGAATAAGAAAAAAGACAAAAAGTTGAAATCGCTGTGCGCTGAATACGAAAAATAGAAATCGTTGAAATAGCAGTACACTGAATTCGAATAAAAGTGAAAACTTTGATAACACTGTAGGCCAAATACGAAAAAAAATCGTTGAAATCGCTGTACGCTTAATACAAAGAAAGGGAAATCGTTGAAATCGCTGTACGATGAATACGAATAAAATATCGTTGAAATTTCTTTACGCTGAATATGAAAAACAGCGTTGAATTCGCTGCACGCTAAATACGAAAAAAAAGAAACCGTTGAAATCGCTGTAGGACGGATACAAAAAAACGTTGAAATCGCTGTACGCTGAATACGAAAGAAAATCGTTAAAATAGCTGTACTCTGAATACGAAAAAAAAATATCGTTGAAATCGCTGTGAGCTGAAAACGAAAAAAAGAGAAATCGTTTTTTAATCGCTGTATTTTGAATTCGAAAAAAAGAGAAATCGTTGAAATCGCTTAACGCTGAATACGAAAATAATATAAATCGTTTTAATTGCTGTACGCAGAATACGAAAAAAAGACATAGCGTTGAAATGGCTGTACATTGAATACGAAAAATAGAAATCGTTGAAATAACTGTACTCAGGATACGAAAAAAATGAGAAATCGTTGAAAACGCTGTAGGCCAAATAAGAAAAAAAAATCGTTGAAACGGCTGTATCTTGAATAAGAGAAAATGGAAATCGCTGTACGGTGAATAAGAATAATTATCCTTGAAATTTCTGTAAGCTGAAAACGAAAAAAGAATCGTTGAAATCGCTGCATTCTGAATACGAATAAAAAGAGAAATCGTAGAAATCACCGTAGGACGAATACGAAAAAAAAATAGTTGAAATCGCTGTACGCAGAATACGAAAAAAGAGATAGCGTTGAAATCGCTTTGCAATGAATACGAAAACTAGAAATCGTTGAAATAGCTGTACTATGAATGCGAAAAAATGAGAAATCGTTGAAATCGCTGTAGGCCAAATAAGAAAAAAAATCGTTGAAATCACTGTGCGCTGAATTAGAGAAAAGGGAAATCTTTGAAATCGCTGTACGGTGAATAAGAGAAAAGGGAAATCGTTAAAACCGCCGTAGGCCGAATACGAAAAAAAATAGTTGAAATCGCAGTACGCTCAATACGAAAGATAATCGTTGAAATACCTGTAGGCTGAATACGAAAAAAGAATCGTTGAAATCGCTGTAAACTGAATACGAAAAAGAGAGAAATCGGTTTAATCGCAGTACTTTGAATACGAAAAAAGAGAAATCGTTGATATGGCTATATGTTGAATATGAAAGAAAATCTTTGAAGTAGCTGTACGCTGAATACGAGAAAAAAATTTGAAATCGCTGTACGCTGAAAACGAAAAAAAAATTGTTGAAACCGCTGAACGCTGAATCAGAAAAATAGAGAAATCGTTGAAATCGCAATACGCTGAATAAGAAAAAAAAGAGAAATCGTTGAAATCGCATTACGCTGAATACGAAAAAAAGAGAAACCGTTCAAGTCCTGTACGTTCAATAGGAAAAAAGAGAAATTGTTGAAATCGCTGTACACCAAATACGAAAAAAAGACATCGTTGAAATGACTGTACGTTGAAAAAGAAAAAATGAGAAATTGCTGAAATCGCTGAACGCTGAATACGAAAAAAAGAGAAATCGTTGAAATCGCTGTACGCTGAACACGAAAAAAAGAGAAAGCTTTGAAATCGCTGTGCTCTCAACACGTAAAAAGAGAAATCGTTAAAATCGTTGTACGTAGAATATGAACAAAAGAGAAACCGATGAAATCGCTGTACTTTGAATAGGAAAAAGACAGAAATCGTTAGAATAGTACACTGAATACGGAAGAAAGAGAAATCGTTGAAATCGCTGTAGGGTGAATTCGAAAAAAAAACCGTTCAATTCGCTGTACGCTGAATACGAAAGAAAATCGTTGAAATAGCTGTACGCTAAACACGAAAAATATAGTTGAAATCGCTGTACACGTAATACGAAAAAAGAGAAATCGTTGATATCGCCGAACGTTGAATAGGAAAAAGAGAGAAATCGTTGTACGCTGAATACGAAAAAAGTGAAATCGTTGAAATCGCTGTACGCTGAATACGAAAAATAGAAATCGTTGAAAGCGCTTTACGCTGAATACGAAAAAAGAGAAATCGTTGAAATCGCTGTACGCTGAACATGGAAAAAGGAGAAATCGTTGAATTCGCTGTACGCTGAATACGAAAGAAAGAGACATCGGTGAAATAACACGCAGAAAATGCAAAAAAATCATTGAATTAGCTGTACGCTGTATACGAAAAAAAGACAAATAGTTGAAATCGCTGTAATATGAATACGAAAAAAGAGAAATCGTTGAAAGCGTTGTACGTTGAATAGGTAAAAAAAGAAATCGTTAAATCGCTATACGCTGAATAAAAAAAAAGAGAAATCGTTGAAAATGCTATATGTTGAATAAGAATAAAAGGGAAATCATTGAAATCGCTGTACGCTGAATACGAAAAAACAGAAATCGCTAAAATCGGTGTACGGTGAATACGCAAATAAAGAGAAAAAGTTCAAATCGCCGCAAGCTGAATACGAAAAAAAATCGTTGAAATTTGTGTACGCTGAATACGAAAAAATATAGTTGAAATCGCTATACGCTGAATACGAAAAAAAAAAGAAATTGCTTTAATCGCTGCACATGAAATACGATAAAAAGGGAAATCGTTGAAATGACTATAAGCTGAAAATGAAAGAAAATCTTGAAATAGCTATAGGATGAAGACGAAAAAATTCGTTGAAATCGCTGTACGCTGAATACAAAAAACGTTGAAATCACCGTAAGCTGAAAACGAAAAAAAGAAATCGTTGAAATCGCTGTACGTTTAATATGAAAAAAGAGAATTCGTTGAAATTGCTGTACGTTTAATATGAAAAAAGAGAATTCGTTGAAATCGCTGTACGCTTAATACAAAGAAAGGGAAATCGTTGAAATCGCTGTACGATGAATACGAATAAAATATCGTTGAAATTACTTTACGCTGAATATGAAAAACAGCGTTGAATTCGCTGCACGCTGAATACGAAAAAAAAGAAACCGTTGAAATCGCTGTAGGACTGATACAAAAAAACGTTGAAATCGCTGTACGCTGAATACGAAAGAAAATCGTTAAAATAGCTGTACTCTGAATACGAAAAAAAAAATATCGTTGAAATCGCTGTGAGCTGAAAACGAAAAAAAGAGAAATCGTTTTTTAATCGCTCTACTTTGAATTCGAAAAAAAGAGAAATCGTTGAAATCGCTTAACGCTGAATGCGAAAATAATATAAATCGTTTAAATTGCTGTACGCAGAATACGAAAAAAACATAGCGTTGAAATGGCTATACATTGAATACGAAAAATAGAAATCGTTGAAATAACTGTACTCAGGATACGAAAAAAATTAGAAATCGTTGAAAACGCTGTAGGCCAAATAAGAAAAAAAATCGTTGAAACGGCTGTATCTTGAATAAGAGAAAATGGAAATCGCTGTACGGTGAATAAGAATAATTATCCTTGAAATTTCTGTAAGCTGAAAACGAAAAAAGAATCGTTGAAATCGCTGCATTCTGAATACGAATAAAAAGAGAAATCGTAGAAATCACCGTAGGACGAATACGAAAAAAAAAATAGTTGAAATCGCTGTACGCAGAATACGAAAAAAGAGATAGCGTTGAAATCGCTGTGCGATGAATACGAAAACTAGAAATCGTTGAAATAGCTGTACTATGAATGCGAAAAAATGAGAAATCGTTGAAATCGCTGTAGGCCAAATAAGAAAAAAAATCGTTGAAATCACTGTGCGCTGAATTAGAGAAAAGGGAAATCTTTGAAATCGCTGTACGGTGAATAAGAGAAAAGGGAAATCGTTAAAACCGCCGTAGGCCGAATACGAAAAAAAATAGTTGAAATCGCAGTACGCTCAATACGAAAGATAATCGTTGAAATACCTGTAGGCTGAATACGAAAAAAGAATCGTTGAAATCGCTGTAAACTGAATACGAAAAAGAGAGAAATCGGTTTAATCGCAGTACTTTGAATACGAAAAAAGAGAAATCGTTGATATGGCTATATGTTGAATATGAAAGAAAATCTTTGAAGTAGCTGTACGCTGAATACGAGAAAAAAATTTGAAATCGCTGTACGCTGAAAACGAAAAAAAAATTGTTGAAACCGCTGAACGCTGAATCAGAAAAATAGAGAAATCGTTGAAATCGCAATACGCTGAGTAAGAAAAAAAAGAGAAATCGTTGAAATCGCATTACGCTGAATACGAAAAAAAAGAGAAACCGTTCAAGTCCTGTACGTTCAATAGGAAAAAAGAGAAATTGTTGAAATCGCTGTACACCAAATACGAAAAAAAGACATCGTTGAAATGACTGTACGTTGAAAAAGAAAAAACGAGAAATTGCTGAAATCGCTGAACGCTGAATACGAAAAAAAGAGAAATCGTTGAAATCGCTGTACGCTGAACACGAAAAAAAGAGAAAGCTTTGAAATCGCTGTGCTCTCAACACGTAAAAAGAGAAATCGTTAAAATCGTTGTACGTAGAATATGAACAAAAGAGAAACCGATGAAATCGCTGTACTTTGAATAGGAAAAAGACAGAAATCGTTAGAATAGTACACTGAATACGGAAGAAAGAGAAATCGTTGAAATCGCTGTAGGGTGAATTCGAAAAAAAAACCGTTCAATTCGCTGTACGCTGAATACGAAAGAAAATCGTTGAAATAGCTGTACGCTAAACACGAAAAATATCGTTGAAATCGCTGTACACGTAATACGAAAAAAGAGAAATCGTTGATATCGCCGAACGTTGAATAGGAAAAAGAGAGAAATCGTTGTACGCTGAATACGAAAAAAGTGAAATCGTTGAAATCGCTGTACGCTGAATACGAAAAATAGAAATCGTTGAAAGCGCTTTACGCTGAATACGAAAAAAGAGAAATCGTTGAAATCGCTGTACGCTGAACATGGAAAAAGTAGAAATCGTTGAATTCGCTGTACGCTGAATACGAAAGAAAGAGACATCGGTGAAAGAACACGCAGAAAATGCAAAAAAATCATTGAATTAGCTGTACGCTGAATACGAAAAAAAGACAAATAGTTGAAATCGCTGTAATATGAATACGAAAAAAGAGAAATCGTTGAAAGCGTTGTACGTTGAATAGGTAAAAAAAGAAATCGTTAAATCGCTATACGCTGAATAAAAAAAAGAGAAATCGTTGAAAATCCTATATGTTGAATAAGAATAAAAGGGAAATCATTGAAATCGCTGTACGCTGAATACGAAAAACAGAAATCGCTAAAATCGGTGTACGGTGAATACGCAAATAAAGAGAAAAATTCAAATCGCTGCAAGCTGAATACGAAAAAAAATCGTTGAAATTTGTGTACGCTGAATACGAAAAAATATAGTTGAAATCGCTATACGCTGAATACGAAAAAAAAAAAAAAAGAAATTGCTTTAATCGCTGCACATGAAATACGATAAAAAGGGAAATCGTTGAAATGACTATACGCTGAAAATGAAAGAAAATCTTGAAATAGCTATAGGATGAAGACGAAAAAATTCGTTGAAATCGCTGTAAGCTGAATACAAAAAACGTTGAAATCACCGTAAGCTGAAAACGAAAAAAAGAAATCGTTGAAATCGCTGTACGTTTAATATGAAAAAAGAGAATTCGTTGAAATTGCTGTATGCTGAATAAGAAAAAAAGAGAAAGCGTTCAAGTCCTGTGCGCTGAACGCGGAAAAAGAGAAATCGTTGAAATCGCTGTACATTGAATACGAAAAACGAGAAATTTTTTTAATCGCTGTACCCCGAATAAGAAAAAAGACAAATCGTTGAAATCGCTGTACTCTGAATACGAAAAAATCGTTGAAATCTCTGTACGATGAATACGAAACAAAATCAATGAATACGAAAAAAAGAAAAATCGTTGAAAGCGCTCTGGGCAAAATACGAAAAAAAAAAACGTTGAAATCGCTCTACGCTGAATACGAAAGAAAATAGTTGAAATAGCTGAACGCTGAATACGAAAAAAGTATTGTTGAAATCGGTGTAAGCTGAACACGAAAGAAAGAAAAATCGTTTTGATCGCTGGACTTCGAATTCGAGAAAAAGAGATATCGTTGAAATGGCTATATTCTGAATATGAAAGGAAATCGTTGAAACAGCTGTACAATGAATACGAGAAGAAATCATTGAAATCGCTGTAAGCTAAATACGAAGAAAATCGTTCAAACCGCTGTAAGCTGAATACGAAAAAAAAAGAAATCGTTGAAATCGCCGTACGTTGAATACGTAAATAAGTGAAATCGTTAAAATCGCTATACGCTGAATAACAAAAATGACAAATCGTAGAAATCGGTCTACGCTGAACACGAAAAAAGAGAAATCGTTGAAATCCCTGTACGCTGAATACGGAAAAAAGAGAAATCATTGAAATCGCTGTACGCTGAATGCGAAAAAGAAATCGTTCAAATCGTTCTACGCTGAATACAAAAAAGTAGTTGAATTAGTTGTTCTCTGAATACGAAAAAAAAGAGAAATCGTTTAAATAACTAGGCTGAATACGAAAAAAAGAGAAATCGTTGAAATCGCTGTACGCTGAATAAGAAAAAAAGAGAAATCGTTGAAATCGCTGTACGTTGAATAAGAAAAAAGAGAACTCGTTGAAATCGCTATACGCTGAACACGAAAGAAAGAGATATCGTTGAAATCTCTGTAGGCTGAATACGAAAAAATCTTTGAAATCGCTGTACTCTGAATAGAAAAAGATTGTTTAAATCGCTGTATACTGAATAAAAAAAAGGTTGAAATCGCTTTATGCTGATTAGGAGAAGGAGAAATTGTTAAAAAAGAGATATCGTTGAAATCACTGTGCATTGAATAAGAAAAAAAGAGAACTCGTTGAAATCGCTGAACGCTGAATACGAAAAAAAGAGAAATCTTTGAAATCGCTGTGCTCCCAACAGGTAAAAAGGGAAATCGTTAAAATCTCTCTACGTAAGATATGAAAAAAGAGAACCGTTGAAATCCCTGTACGTTGAATAGGAAAAAGAGAGAAATCATTGGAATTGTTGTACGCTGAATACGAAAAAAAGAGAAATCGTTGAAATAGCTGTAGGAAGAATTCGAAAAAAAAACGTTCAAATCGCTGTACGCTAAACACGAAAGAAAATCGTTGAAATAGCTGTACGTTGAATACCAAAAAAATATCGTTGAAATCGCTTTACGCATAATAAGAAAAAAGAGAAATCGCTGAAATCGCTGTACGTTGAATAAGAAAAAAAAAACGGAAATCGCTGAAATCGCTGTACGCTGAATAAGAAAAAAAGAGAATTCGTTGAAATCGTTTTATGCTGAATACGAAGAAAAGAAGAATCGTTGAAATCGCTGTACACTGAATACAAAAAAAGAGAAATCGTTGAAATCGCTGTATGCTGAATAAGAAAATAAGAGAAATAGTTGAAATCTCTGTACGCTGAATAAGAAAAAAAAGAAGTCGTTGAAATCGTTGCAAGCTGAATAAGAAAAAAAGAGAACTTGTTGAAATCGCTTTACGCTGAATACAAAAAAAGAGAAATCGTTGAAATCGCTGTATGCTGAATAAGAAAATAAGAGAAATAGTTGAAATCGCTGTACGCTGAATAAGAAAAAAAGAGAATTCGTTGAAATCGCTTTACGCTTAATACGAAAAAAAGAGAAATCGTTGAAATCACTGTACGAAGAATAAGAAAAAAATTAATCGTTGAAATCGCTGTAGGCCGAATACGAAAAAAAAACTTTGAATTCGCTGTACGCTGAATACGAAAGAAAATCGTTGAAATAGCTGTGAGCTGAAAACGATAAAAAGAGAAATCGTTTTAATCGCTGTACTTTGAATTCGAAAAAAAGAGAAATCGTTGAAATCGCTTTACGCTGACTACGAAAATAAGAGAAATCATTTAAATCGCTGTACGAAGAATACGAAAAAAAGAGATAGCGTTAAAATGGCTGTACGATGAATACGAAAAATAGAAATCGTTGAAACAGCTGTACCCTGAATACGAAAAAAATGAGAAATCGTTGAAATCACTGTAGGCCAAATAAGAAAAAAATCGTTGAAATCGCTGTATGCTGAATAAGAGAAAAGGGAAATCGTTGAAATCTCCGTATGGTGAATAAGAATAAAATATCGTTGAAATTACTGTAAGCTGAAAACGAAAAAAAAACGTTGAAATCGTTGCATTCTGAATAAGAATATAAAGAGAAATCGTTGAAATCGCCGTAGGCCGAATACGAGAAAAAATAATTGAAATCGTTGTACGCTCAATACGAAAGATAATCGTTGAAAGAGTTGTACGCTGAATACGAAGAAGTTATCGTTGAAATCGCTATAAACTGAATACGAAAAAGAGAGAAATCGGTTTAATCGCAGTACTTTGAACACGAAAAAAGAGAAATCGTTGATATGGCTATATGTTGAATATGAAAGAAAATCTTTGAAATAGCTGTACGCTGAATACGAGAAAAAAATTTGAAATCGCTGTACGCTGAAAATGAAAAAAATATCGTTGACACCGCCGTACGCTGATTACGAAAAAAATCGTTGAAATCGCTGTACGCTGAATCAGAAAAATAGAGAAATCGTTGAAATCGCAATACGCTGAATAAGAAAAAAAAGAGAAATCGTTGAAAACGCAATACGCTGAATACGAAAAAAAGAGAAACCGTTCAAGTCCTATACGTTGAATAGGAAAAAAGAGAAATCGTTGAAATCGCTCTACAACAAATAGGCTACGAAAAAAAGATATCGTTGAAATCACTGTACGTTGAAAACGAAAAAATGAGAAATTGCTGAAATCGCTGAACGCTGAATGCGAAAAAAGAGAAATCGTTGAAATCGCTGTACGCTGAACTCGAAAAAAGAGAAAGCTTTGAAATCGCTGTGCTCTCAACACGAAAAAAGAGAAATCGTTAAAATCGCTGTACGTAGAATATGAAAAAAAGAGCAACCGATGAAATCGCTGTACTTTGAATAGGAAAAAGACAGAAATCGTTAGAATCGCACACTGAATACGGAAGAAAGAGAAATCGTTGAAATCGCTGTAGGCTGAATTCGAAAAAAAAAGTTCAATTCGCTGTACGCTGAATACGAAAGAAAATCGTTGAAATAGCTGTACGCTAAATACGAAAAATATCGTTGAAATCGCTGTATGCGTAATACGAAAAAAGAGAAATCGTTGATATCGCCAAACGAAGAATAGGAAAAAGAGAGAAATCGTTGTACGCTGAATACGAAAAAAGTGAAATCGTTGAAATCGCTGTACGCTGAATACGAAAAATAGAAATCGTTGAAAGCGCTTTACGCTGAATACGAAAAAAGAGAAATCGTTGAAATCGCTGTACGCTGAACATGGAAAAAGGAGAAATCGTTCAATTCGCTGTACGCTGAATACGAAAGAAAGAGACATCGGTGAAAGAACACGCAGAAAATGCAAAAAAATCATTGAATTAGCTGTACGCTGTATACGAAAAAAAGACAAATAGTTGAAATCGCTGTAATATGAATACGAAAAAAGAGAAATCGTTGAAAGCGTTGTACGTTGAATAGGTAAAAAAAGAAATCGTTAAATCGCTATACGCTGAATAAAAAAAAGAGAAATCGTTGAAAATGCTATATGTTGAATAAGAATAAAAGGGAAATCATTGAAATCGCTGTACGCTGAATACGAAAAAACAGAAATCGCTAAAATCGGTGTACGGTGAATACGCAAATAAAGAGAAAAAGTTCAAATCGCCGCAAGCTGAATACGAAAAAAAATCGTTGAAATTTGTGTACGCTGAATACGAAAAAATATAGTTGAAATCGCTATACGCTGAATACGAAAAAAAAAAAGAAATTGCTTTAATCGCTGCACATGAAATACGATAAAAAGGGAAATCGTTGAAATGACTATACGCTGAAAATGAAAGAAAATCTTGAAATAGCTATAGGATGAAGACGAAAAAATTAGTTGAAATCGCTGTACGCTGAATACAAAAAACGTTGAAATCACTGTAAGCTGAAAACGAAAAAAAGAAATCGTTGAAATCGCTGTACGTTTAATATGAAAAAAGAGAATTCGTTGAAATTGCTGTATGCTGAATAAGAAAAAAAGAGAAAGCGTTCAAGTCCTGTGCGCTAAACGCGGAAAAAGGGAAATCGTTGAAATCGCTGTACATTTAATACGAAAAACGAGAAATTTTTATAATCGCTGTACACCGAATAAGAAAAAAGACATATCGTTGAAATCGCTGTACTCTGAATACGAAAAAAATCGTTGAAATCTCTGTACGCCGAATGCAAAAAAAGAGAAATCGTTGAAATCGCTGTACGATGAATACGAAAATAAGAGAAATCATTTAAATCGCTGTACGAAGAATACGAAAGAAAGAGATAGCGTTCTAATATCTGTACGATGAATACGAAAAATAGAAATCGTTGAAATAGCTGTACTCTGAATACGAAAAAAATGAGAAATCGTTGAAATCGCTGTAGGCCAATAAGAAAAAAATCGTTGAAATCGGTGTTTGCTGAATAAGAGAAAAGGGAAATCGTTGAAAACTCTGTATGGTGAATAAGAATAAAATATCGTTGAAATTTCTGTAAGATGAAAACGAAAAAAAAAATCGTTGAAATCGCTGCATTCTGAATACGAATAGAAAGAGAAATCGTTTAAATCGCCGTAGGCTGAATACGAAAAAAATAGTTGAAATCATTGTACGCTCAATACGAAAGATAATCGTTGAAAGAGTTGTACGCTGAATACGAAAAAAGTATTGTTGAAATGGCTGCACGCTGAATACGAAAAAAAAGAAAAATCGTTGAAATCGCTCTGGGCCCAATACGAAAAAACCCGTTGAAATCGCTGTACGCTGAATACGAAAGAAAATCTTTGAAATAGCTGTACGCTGAATACGAAAAAAGTATTGTTGAAATCGCTGTAAGCTGAACACGAAAGAAAAATAAATCGTTTTAATTGCTGCACTTTGAATTCGAAAAAAAAGAGAACTCGTTGAAATGGCTATATGCTGAAAATGAAAGGAAATCGTTGAAATATCTGTACAATGAATACGAGAAAAAATCATTGAAATCGCTGTAAGCTGATTACGAAGAAAATCGTTCAAACCGCTGTAAGCTGAATACGAAAAAAAGAGAAATCGTTGAAATCCCTGTACGTTGAATACGTAAATAAGTGAAATCGTTAAAATCGCTATACGCTGAATAACAAAAATGACAAATCGTAGAAATCGGTCTACGTTGAACACGAAAAAAGAGAAATCGTTGAAATCCCTGTACGCTGAATACGGAAAAAAGAGAAATAGTTGAAATCGCTGTGCGCTGAATGCGGAAAAGAAATCGTTCAAATTGTTCTACGCTGAATACATAAAAGTAGTTGAATTAGTTGTTCCCTGAATACGAAAAAAAGAGAAATCGTTGAAAAAACTGTAGGCCGAATAAGAAAAAAAGAGAAATCGTTGAAATCGCTGTACGCTGAATAAGAAAAAAAGAGAAATCCTTGAAATCGTTGTGCGCTGAATAAGAAAAAAGAGAAATCGTTGAAATCGCTGTAGGTTGAATACGAAAAAACATTGTTGAAATCGCTATACTCTGAATACGAAAAAAAATATATCGTTGAAATCGCTGTACGCTGAATACGAAAAAAATCCTTGAAATCGCTGTATTCTGAATAGAAAAAGGTCGTTTAAATCGCTGTATGCTGAATAAAAAAAAGGTTGAAATCGCTTTATGCTGATTAGGAAAAAAGAGAAATTGTTAAAAAAGGGATATGGTTGAAATCACTGTACGTTGAATACGAAAAAAAGAGAAATTGTTGAAATCGCTGAATGCTGAATACGCAAAAAAGAGAAACCTTTGAAATCGCTGTGCACTCAACAGGTAAAAATGGAAATCGTTAAAATCTCTGTACGTAAGATATGAAAAAAAGAGAACCGTTGAAATCCCTGTACGTTGAATAGGAAAAAGAGAGAAATCATTGGAATCGTACGCTGAATACGAAAAAAAGAGAAATCGTTGAAATCGCTGTAGGATGAATTCGAAAAAAAACGTTAAAATCGCTGTACGCTGAATACGAAAGAAAATCGTTGAAATAGCTGTACGTTGAATACGAAAAAAATATCGTTGAAATCGCTTTACGCATAATAAGAAAAAAGAGAAATCGCTGAAATCGCTGTACGTTGGCTATGAAAAAAACAGAAATCGCTGAAATCGCTGTACGCTGAATAAGAAAAAAAGAGAAATCGTTGAAATCCCTGTACGCTGAATACGGAAAAAAAAGATTTCGTTCAAAACGCTGTGCGGTGAACATGAAAAAGAGAAATCGTTGAAATCGCTGTACGTTGAATACGACAAAAAGAGAAATCGTTGAAAGCGCTCTGCGGTGATCATGAAGAAAAAGAATTCGTTGAAATCGCTGTACGTTGAATACGAAAAAAAGAGAAATCGTTGAAATCGCTGTACGAAGAATAAGAAAAAAATAAATCGTTGTAATCGCTGTAGGCCGAATACGAAAAAAAACGTTGAAATCACTGTACGCTGAATACGAAAGAAAATCGTTGAAATAGCTGTACTCTGAATACGAAAAAGATATCGTTGAAAACGCTGTGATCTGAAAACGATAAAAAGAGAAATAGTTTTAATCGCTGTACTTTGAATGCGAAAAAACAGAAATCGCTGAAATCGCTGTACGCTGAATCAGAAAAATAGAGAAATCGTTGAAATCGCAATACGCTGAATAAGAAAAAAAGAGAAATCGTTGAAAACGCAATACGCTGAATACGAAAAAAAGAGAAACCGTTCAAGTCCTGTACGTTGAATAGGAAAAAAGAGAAATCGTTGAAATCGCTCTACACCAAACACGAAAAAAAATATCGTTGAAATCACTGTACGTTGAAAACGAAAAAATGAGAAATTGCTGAAATCGGTGAACGCTGAATACGAAAAAAAAGAAATCGTTGAAATCGCTGTACGCTGAACCCGAAAAAAGAGAAAGCTTTGAAATCGCTGTGCTCTCAACACGTAAAAAGAGAAATCGTTAAAATCGCTGTACGTAGAATATGAAAAAAAGAGAAACAGATGAAATCGCTGTACTTCGAGTAGGAAAAAGACAGAAATCTTTAGAATCGTACACTGAATACGGAAGAAAGAGAAATCGTTGAAATCTCTGTAGGCTGAATTCGAAAAAAACCGTTCAATTCGCTGTACGCTGAATACGAAAGAAAATCGTTGAAATAGCTGTACGCTAAATACGAAAAATATCGTTGAAATCGCTGTACGCGTAATACGAAAAAAGAGAAATCGTTGATATCGCCAAACGTTGAATAGGAATAAGAGAGAAAACGTTGTACGCTGAATACGAAAAAAGAGAAATCATTGAAATCGCTGTAAGCTGAATACGAAAAATAGAAATCGTTCTAAGCGCTTTACGCTGAATACGAAAAAAGAGAAATCGTTGAAATCGCTGTACGCAGAACATGGAAAAAGGAGAAATCGTTGAATTCGCTGTACGCTGAATACGAAAGAAAGAGAAATCGGTGAAAGAACTCAAGAAAAAGAAAGAAAATCGTTGAAATAGCTGTACGCTGAATACAAAAGAAATCTTCGTAATACCTGTACGCTGAGCATGTAAAAAATTGTTGAAATCGATGTACGCTGAATACGAAAAAAGTCGTTGAAATCCCTGTAAGCTGAACACGAAAAAAAGAGAAATCGTTGAAATCGCTGTACGTTGAATACGTAAAGAAGAGAAATCGTTAAAATCGCTATACGCTGAATAACAAAAAAGAGAAATCGTTGAAATCTCTCTACACTGAACATGAAAATAAGAGAAATCGTTGACATCGCTGTACGCTGAATACGGAAAAAAGAGAAATCGTTGAAATCGCTGTATGTTGAATGCGAAAAAAAATCGTTGAAATCTCTGTACGCTGAATACGTAACAAAATCATTGAAATCGCTGTACTCTAAATACGAAAAAAAGAGAAAAATTTGAAATCGCTGTAGGATGGATACGGCAAAAAAATCGTTGAAATCGCTGTACGCTAAATACGAAAAAAAATCGTTGAAATAGCTGTACTCTGAATACGAAAAATATATCGTTGAAATCGGTGTAAGCTGAAAATGAAAAAAAGAGAAGTCGTTTTAATCGCTGTACTTTGAATTCGAAAAAAAGAGAAATCGTTGAAATCGCTGTACGCTGAATACGAAAAAAATTGAATTCGTTGAAATCGCTGTACGCTGAATACGGAAAAAAAAGAATACGTTCAAATCGCTGTGCGGTGAACATGAAAAAGAGAAATCGTTGAAATCGCTGTACGTTGAATACGACAAAAAGAGAAATCGTTGAAAGCGCTCTGCGGTGAACATGGAGAAAGAGAATTCGTTGAAATCGCTGTACGTTGAATAACAAAAAAAAGAGAAATCGTTGAAATCGCTGTGCCGTGATCATAAAAAAGAGAAATTGTTGAAATCGTTGTACGTTGAATAGGAAAAAAAGAGAAATCGTTGCAATCCCTTTACGTTGAATCGGAAAAATAGAGAAATCGTTGAAATCGCTTTACGCTGAATAAGAAAAAAAGAGAGAAATAGTGAAATCGCTGTACGCTAAAACAAAAGAGTCAAATCGTTGAAATCACTTTACACCGAATACAAAAAAGAGACAAATTGTTGAAATCGCTGTACGTTGAATACGAAAAAAGAGAAATCGTTGAAATCGCTCTACTCTGATTAAGAAAAAATGAAATCTTTAAAATCTCTGTACACTGAATATGAAAAAAAAAGATAAATCGTTGAAATCGCTGTACGCTAAATAAGAAAAAAAGAGAAATTGTTGAAATAGATGTACGCTGAATACGAAAGAAAATCGTTGAAATAGCTGTACGCTGAATACGAAAAAAGTATTGTTGTAATCGCTGTAAGCTGAACTCGAAATAAATATAAATCGTTTTAATCGCTGCACTTTGAATTCGAAAAAAAGGGAAATCGTTGAAATGGCTATATGCTAAATATGAAAGGAAATCGTTGAAATTGCTGTAGAATGAATACGAGAAAAAATCATTGAAATCGCTGTACGCTGAATACGAAAAAAATCGTTCAAACCGCTGTAAGCTGAATACGAAAAAAAGAGAAATCGTTGAAATCGCCGTACGTTGAATACGTAAATATGTATAATCGTTAAAATCGCTATACGCTGAATAACAAAAAAGATAAATCGTAAAAATCTGTCTACGCTGAACACGAAAAAAGAGAAATCGTTGAAATCCCTGTACGCTGAATACGGAAAAGAAAGAAATCGTTGAAATTGCTGTACGCTGAATGCGAAAAAAAATCGTTGAAATCTCTGTACGCTGAATTTGAACAAAATCAAAGATATCGCTGGACGCTGAATACGAAAAAAGAGAAATCGTTTAAATCGATGTAGGACGAATGCGGCAAAAAAAACGTTGAAATCGCTGTATGCTGAATACGAAAGAAAATCGTTCAAATAGCTGTATTCTGAATACGAAAAAAATACCGTTAAAACCGCTGTAAGCTGAAAACGAAAAAAAGAGGAATCGTTTTACTCGCTGTAATTTGAATTCGAAAAAAGAGAGCACTTTGAAATCACTTTACGCTAAACACGATAAAAAGAGAAATTATTTAAATCGCTGTACGCTGAATACGAAAAATAGAAATCGTTGAAATAGCTGTACGCTGAATACGAAAAAATGAGAAATCGTTGAAATCGCTATAGGACAAATACGAAAAATATTCGTTGAAATCGCTCTTCGCTGAATATGAAAAAAGGGAAATCGTTGAAATCGCTTCAAGCTGAATACGAAAAAAAGAGACATCGTTGAAATCGCCATAGGCCGAATACGAAAAAAACTCGTTGAAATTGCTGTCCGCTCAAAATGAAGGATAAACGTTGAAATAGCTGTACGCTGAATAAGAAAAAAGTAACGTTGAAATCGCTGTAAGCTGAATACGAAAAAGAGAGAAATCTTTTTAATCGCTGTGCTTTGAATACGAAAAAACGAGAAATCGTTGAAATGGCTATATGTTGAATATGAAAGGAAATCGTTGAAATAGCTGGACGCTGAATACCAGAAAAAAGTTTGAAATCTCTGTACGCTGAATACGAAAAAAGTCTTTGAAACCGCTGTTCGCTGAATACGAATAAAAGAGAAATCGTTGAAATCGCTGTACACTGAATCATTCAAGTCCTCTACGTTGAATAGGAAAAAAGAGATCGTTGAAATCGCTTCACACCAAATACGAAAAAAAGAGATATAGTTGAAATCATTGTACGTTGAATACGAAAAAAGAGAAATCTTTGAAATCGCTTTGCTCTCAACACGCAAAAAGGGAAATCGTTAAAATCGCTCTACGCAAAATGTGAAGAAAGAGAACCTTTGAAATCCCTGTACGATGAATAGGAAAAAGAGAGAAATCATTGGAATCTTTGTACGCACAATACGAAAAAAAAAAGAAATCGCTGAAATCGCTGTAGGATGAATTCGAAAAAAAAAAACCGTTCAAATCGCTGTACGCTGAATACGAAAGAAAATCGTTGAATTAGCTGTACGCTAAATACGAAAAAAATATCGTTGCAATCGCTGGACGCACAATACGAAAAAACAGAAATCGCTGTACATTGAATACGAAAAAGAACAGATATCTCTAAATTCGCTGTACGCTTAATGAGAAAGAAGGAGAATTCGTTGAAATCGCTTTACGCTGAATACGAAGAAAAGAAGAATCGTTGAAATCGCTGTACACTGAATCCAAAAGAGAGAAATCGTTGAAATCGCTGTACGCTGAATAAGAAAAAAAATAGTTGAAATCACTGCACGCTGAATAAGAAAAAAAAGAAGTCGTTGAAATCGCTGTACGCTGAATAAGAAAAAAAGAGAATTCGTTGAAATCGCCTTACGATGAATACGAAAAAAAGAGGAATCGGTGAAATCGCTGTACGCAGAATACGAAAAAAAGAAATCGTTTAAATCGCTGTAAGACGAATAGGAAAAAAATTCGTTGAAATCAATGTACGCTGAATACGAAAGAAAATCGTTGAAATTATTGTCGCTGAATACGAAATAAATATCGTCGTATTCGCTGTAGGCCGAATACGAAAAAAACGTTGAAATCGCTGTACGCTGAATACGAAAGAAAATCGTTGAAAAAGCTGTACTCTGAATACGAAAAAATATCGTTGAAATCGCTGTAAGCTGAAAACGAAAAAAAAAGAGAAATCGTTTTAATCGCTGTACTTTGAATTCGAAAAAAGAGAAATCGTTGAAATCGGTTTACGCTGAATACGAAAATAACAGAAATCGAATAAATCGCTGTACGCAGAATACGAAAAAAAGAGATAGCGTTGAAATCGCTGTACGACGAATACGAATAGAAATCGTTGAAATAGCTGTACTCTGAATCCGAAAAAATGAGAAATCGTTGAAATCGCTGTAGGCCAAATAAGAAAAAAATTCGTTGAAATCGCCGTACGCTGAATAAGAGAAAAGGGAAATAGTTGAAATCGCTATACGCTGAATAAGAATGAAATATCATTGAAATTTCTGTAAGCTGAAAACGAAAAAAGAATCGTTTAAATCGCTGCAAACTGAATACGAATAAAAAGAGAAATAGTTGAAATCGCTGTAGGCCGAATACGAAAAAAAATCGTTGAAACCGTTGTACGCTCAACACGAAAGGTAATCGTTGAAATAGCTGTAGGCTGAGTACGAAAGAAGTGTCGTTGAAATGGCTGTAAACAGAATACGAAAAAGAGAGCAATCGGTTTAATCGCTGTACTTTGAATACGAAAAAAGAGAAATCGTTGATATGGCTATATGTTGAATATGAAAGAAAATCTTTGAAATATCTGTACGCTGAATACGAAAAAAATCGTTGAAACCGCTGTACGCTGAATAAGAAAAAAAGAAAAATCGTTGAAATCGCTGTAGGCTGAATACGAAAAAAAGAGGAATCGGTGAAAGAACACGCAGAAAATGAAAGAAAATCGTTGAAATAGCTGTACGCTGAATACGAAAATATATCTTAGAAATACCTGTACGCTGAACACGTAACAATATCGTTGACATCGATGTACGCTGAATACGAAAAAAAGTCGTTGAAATCGCTGTAAGCTGAATACGAAAAGAAGAGGAATCGATGAAATCGCTGTACGCTGAAAATGGAAAAAGGAGAAATCGTTGAATTCGCTGTACGCTGAATACGAAAGAAAGAGAGATCGGTGAAAGAACACGCAGAAAATGAAAGAAAATCGTTGAAATAGCTGTACGCTGAATACAAAAGAAATCTTCGTAATACCTGTACGCTGAACACGTAAAAAATAGTTGAAATCGATGTACGCTGAATACCAAAAAAAGTCGTTGAAATCCCTGTAAGCTGAATACGAAAAAAAGAGAAATCGTTGAAATCGCTATACGTTGAATACGTAAAGAAGAGAAATCGTTAAAATCGCTATACGCTGAATAACAAAAAAGAGAAATCGTTGAAATCTCTCTACACTGAACACGAAAATAAGAGAAATCGTTGACATCGCTGTACGCTGAATACGAAAAAAGAGAAATCGTTGAAATCGCTGTATGCTGAATGAGAAAAAATGAGAAAACTTTGAAATCGCTGTAGGATGAATACGGCAAAAATATCGTTGAAATCGCTGTACGCTGAATACGAAAGAAAATCGTTGAAATATTTGTACTCTGAATACGAAAAATATATCGTTGAAATCGGTGTAAGCTGAAAATGAAAAAAAGAGAAATCGTTTTAATCGCTGTACTTTGAATTCGAAAAAAAGAGAAATCGTTGAAATCGCTGTACGCTGAATACGAAAAAAAGAGAATTCGTTGAAATCGCTGTACGCTGAATACGGAAAAAAAAGAATTAGTTCAAATCGCTGTGCGGTGAACATGAAAAAGAGAAATCGTTGAAATCGCTGTACTTTGAATACGACAAAAAGAGAAATCGTTGAAAGCGCTCTGCGGTGAACATGAAGAAAGAGAATTCGTTGAAATCGCTGTACGTTGAATAAGAAAAAAAGAGAAATCGTTGAAATCGCTGTGCCGTGATCATAAAAAAGAGAAATTGTTGAAATCGTTGTACGTTGAATAGGAAAAAAAGAGAAATCGTTGCAATCCCTTTACGTTGAATCGGAAAATAGAGAAATCGTTGAAATCGCTTTACGCTGAATACGAAAAAAAGAGAGAAATCGTGAAAACGCTGTACGCTAAAACAAAAGAGACAAATCGTTGAAATCACTTTACACTGAATACTAAAAAGAGACAAATTGTTGAAATCGCTGTACGCTGAATACGAAAAAAGAGAAATCGTTGAAATCGCTCTACTGTGATTAAGAAAAAATGAAATCTTTAAAATCTCTGTACACTGAATATGAAAAAAGAGAGAAATCGTTGAAATCGCTGTACGCTAAATAAGAAAAAAAGAGAAATCGTTGAAATAGATTTACGCTGAATATGAAAGGAAATCGTTGAAATAGCTGTACACAGAATACGAAAAATAATCTTTGAAATCGCTGTACGCTGAATACGAAAAAAAATATCGTTAAAATCGCAGTACGCTGAATACGAAAAAAAGTTGAAATCGCTGTATGGTGAACAGGAGGTAAATTCAGTGAAATAGCTGTGAAATGAACACGAAAAAAAACGTTGAAATAGTTGTATGCTGAATACGAAAAAGAATCGTTAAAATTGCTGTACTCTGAATACGAAAAATAATAGAAATAGTTGAAAACGCTGTACGTTCAATACGGAAAAAAATAATCCTTGAAATCGCTGTACTCTGAATACAAAAAAAGTATGTTTGAAATAGCTGTACGTTGGATACGAAAGAAAGAGGAATCGTTGAAATCGCTGAAAGCTGAACACGAAAAAAACAGAATTCATTGAAATCGCTGCACGCTGAATAGGAAAAAATGGTTAATAGCTGTACGTTGAATACAAAAAAAAGAGAAATCGTTGAAGTAGCAGAACGTTGAATAATAGAAGAGAAATCGCTGAAATCGCTGTACATTGAATACGAAAAAAATAGTTGAATTAGCGGTAGGCTACGCAGGAAATGAAAAAAAGAGAAGTCTTTGAAATAGCTGTACGCTAGATAAGAAAAAAGAGATACCGTTGAAATCGCTGTACGCTGAATACGAAAAAGAAGTACGGCCCCTAATCGCTGAATGCAATTCGTAAATTGAGCTGGACGTCCTTCTATGTTATTTACCTTGGGTATGCAGACGACAAACTGACTAATTTCGGAGGAAACCAAGAATATTAGGATTTACAATAATGCAGGGCAGGCTACTTACAGATTTAATACCTTCTTCACCCAACATTCCCTGACAATTTTCATCGCGTTCCCAAGCCGTTCTCAAAATATATTATTATTATTATTATTATTATTATTATTATTATTATTATCATCATCATTATTATTACTAAAAGTAACACGCAATATTATTTAAACTGTACAGTATTATTACTCCTATTTCGGCCTCCTCCTCCCCTCTAGCCGACCTTACCTCGCCAATTGTTCTTCACTTTTTTTTATTTTCAAAATTTATAATTACAATAAAAATATATCCTAAAGTAAAGAAGAGTAATAATAGTGTACATATTACAAAGTGTATTATATCTAACTAACTAGGGTACAAGTTAATGTGAAATAAATGCATACAAAAGACTAAGTCAACAGAGTTACACAGTCCTTTAGGAGAGCAAATACTTTTTCTTATACCATCAGTTGCATTTATAATAACAATAAAAATGTAATACGGAAAAAGAACAATCTACGGAACTCTAGAAAAATAACTAATGGAGAGACTAGTGAAGTGCTTTGTGTGGAGTGTGACATTGTATAAGAAGGAATCATAGACATTACGACGAAGTGAAGAGAAGAGACTAGAGTCATTTGAAATGTAGATATGGAGAAGAATGGAGGGTGTGAAACAGACACACAAAATAAGATATGAAGCTGTGTTGGAAAGAAAGGGTGAAGAAAGAATGATGCTGAAAATGATCAGAATGAAAAAAAGGAATTGCCTGGGTCAAGGGCCAAGAAGAAACTGTCTACTGAAGGATGCACTGTAAGGAATGCTCAACGGACGAAAAAAATAGTTGAAATTGCTGAACGATGAAAGGGAAAAAATAGTATGAATGGCTGTACGGTGAATACGAAAAAAAAACCGTTGAAATCGCTGTACGCCGAATACGAAAAAAAACATAGAAATCTCTGTACGCTGAATGCAAAAAATATCGTTGAATTAGCTGTACGCTGAATACGAAAAAAAGAGAAATCGTTGAAATCTCTGTAATATGAACACGAAAAAAAGAGAAATCGTTGAAATCGCTGTACGTTGAATAGGTAAAAAAGAGAAATCGTTAAATCGCTATGCGCTAAATAAAAAAAAGAGAAATCGTTGAAAATGCCATATGTTGAATAAGAATAAAAGAGAAATCATTGAAATCGCTCTACCCCGAAAACGAAAAACAGAAATCGTTGAAATCGCTGTACGCTGAATACGGAAATAAAGACAAATCGTTCAAATTGCAGTAAGCTAAATACGAAAAAATCATTGAAATTAGTGTAAGCTGAATAAGATTTAAATCGTTGAAATCGCTGTACGCTGAATACGAAACAAAATCGTTGAAATCGTTGTACACTCAATACGAAAAAAGAGAAATCGTTGAAATAGCTGTAGGATGAACACGAAAAAAATTGTTGAAATCGCTGTACGCTGAATACAAAAAAGAGAAATCGTTGAAATCGCTGTACGGTTAATAAGAATAAAATATCGTTAAAATTTTTGTACGCTGAAAACGAAAAAAGAATCGTTGAAATCGCTGCACGCTGAATACGAAAAGAAAGAAAAATCGTTGAAATCGCTTTAGGCCCAATACGAAAAAAATCGGTGAAATCGCTGCACGCTGAATACGAAAGAAAATCGTTGAAATAGCTGTACGCTGAATACGAAAAAAGTATTGTTGTAATCGCTGTAAGCTGAACTCGAAATAAATATAAATCGTTTTAATCGCTGCACTTTGAATTCGAAAAAAGGGAAATCGTTGAAATGGCTATATGCTAAATATGAAAGGAAAACGTTGAAATAGCTGTAGAATGAATACGAGAAAAAATCATTCAAATCGCTGTACGCTGAATACGAAAAAAATCGTTCAAACCGCTGTAAGCTGAATACGAAAAAAAGAGAAATCGTTGAAATCGCCGTACGTTGAATACGTAAATAAGTAAAATCGTTAAAATCGCTATACGCTGAATAACAAAAAAGATAAATCGTAAAAATCTGTCTACGCTGAACACGAAAAAAGAGAAATCGTTGAAATCCCTGTACGCTGAATACGGAAAAGAAAGAAATCGTTGAAATCGCTGTACGCTGAATGCGAAAAAAAATCGTCGAAATCCCTGTACGCTGAATACGGAAGAGAAAGAAATCGTTGATATCGCTGGACGCTGAATACGAAAAAAGAGAAATCGTTTAAATCGATGTAGGAAGAATGCGGCAAAAAAAACGTTGAAATCGCTGTATGCTGAATACGAAAGAAAATCGTTCAAATAGCTGTATTCTGAATACGAAAAAAATACCATTAAAACCGCTGTAAGCTGAAAACGAAAAAAAGAGGAATCGTTTTACTCGCTGTAATTTGAATTCGAAAAAAGAGAGCACTTTGAAATCACTTTACGCTAAACACGAAAAAAAGAGAAATTATTTAAATCGCTGTACGCAGAAAACGAAAAAAAGACATAGCGATCAAATCGCTGTACGCTGAATACGAAAAATAGAAATCGTTGAAATAGCTGTACGCTGAATACGAATAAAAGAGAAATCGTTGAAATCGCTGTACACTGAATCATTCAAGTTCTCTACGTTGAATAGGAAAAAAGAGATCGTTGAAACCGCTGCACGCCAAATACGAAAAAAGAGATATCGTTGAAATCATTGTACGTTGAATACGAAAAAAGAGAAATCTTTGAAATCGCTTTGCTCTCAACACGCAAAAAGGGAAATCGTTAAAATCGCTCTACGCAAAATGTGAAAAAACAGAACCTTTGAAATCCCTGTACGATGAATAGGAAAAAGAGAGAAATCATTGGAATCTTTGTACGCACAATACGAAAAAAAAGAAATCGCTGAAATCGCTGTAGGATGAATTCGAAAAAAAAAAACGTTCAAATCGCTGTACGCTGAATACGAAAGAAAATCGTTGAATTAGCTGTACGCTAAAGACAAAAATTATCGCCGAAATCGCTGTACGCATAATACGAAAAAAGAGAAATCGCTTTACATTGAATACGAAAAAAAAACAGAAATCGCTAAAATCGCTGTACGCTTAATAAGAAAGAAAGAGAATTCGTTCAAATCGCTTTACGCTGAATACGAAGAAAAGAAGAATCGTTGAAATCGCTGTACACTGAATCCAAAAGAGAGAAATCGTTGAAATCGCTGTACGCTGAATAAAAAAAAATAGTTGAAATCACTGCACGTTGAATAAGAAAAAAAAGAAGTCGTTGAAATCGCTGTACGCTGAATAAGAAAAAAAAAGAGAATTCCTGAAATCGCCTTACGATGAATACGAAAAAAAGAGGAATTGTTGAATTCGCTGTACGCAGAATACGAAAAAAAGAAATCGTTTAAATCGCTGTAGGACGAATAGGAAAAACATTCGTTGAAATCCCTGTACGCTGAATAGAAAGAAAATCGTTGAAATTATTGTCGCTGAATACGAAATAAATATCGTCGTATTTGCTGTAGGCCAAATACGAAAAAAACGTTGAAATCGCTGTACGCTGAATACGAAAGAAAATCGTTGAAATAGCTGTACTCTGAATAAGAAAAAATATCGTTGAAATCGCTGTAAGCTGAAAACGAAAAAAAAAAGAGAAATCGTTTTAATCGCTGTACTTTGAATTCGAAAAAAAGAGAAATCGTTGAAATCGGTTTACGCTGAATACGAAAATAACAGAAATCGAATAAATCGCTGTACGCAGAATACGAAAAAAAGAGATAGCGTTGAAATCGCTTTACGACGAATACGAAAATAGAAATCGTTGAAATAGCTGTACTCTGAATCCGAAAACAATGAGAAATCGTTGAAATCGCTGTAGGCCAAATAAGAAAAAAAATCGTAGAAATCGCCGTACGCTGAATAAGAGAAAAAGGAAATAGTTGAAATCGCTGTACGCGGAATAAGAATGAAATATCATTGAAATTACTGTAAGCTGAAAACGGAAAAAGAATCGTTTAAATCGCTGCAAATTGAATACGAATAGAAAGAGAAATAGTTGAAATCGCTGTAGGCCGAATACGAAAAAAAATCGTTGAAACCGTTGTACGCTCAACACGAAAGGTAATCGTTGAAATAGCTGTAGGCTGAATACGAAAAAAGTGTCGTTGAAATCGCTGTAAACAGAATACGAAAAAGAGAGCAATCGGTTTAATCGCTATACTTTGAATACGAAAAAAGAGAAATCGTTGATATGGCTATATGTTGAATATGAAAGAAAATCTTTGAAATAGCTGTAAGCTGAATACGAGAAAAAAATTTGAAATCTCTGTACGCTGAAAACGAAAAAATCGTTGAAACCGCTGTACGCTGAATAAGAATAAAAGAAATATCGTTGAAATCGCTATAGGCTGAATACGAAAAAAAGAGGAATCGGTGAAAGAACACGCAGAAAATGAAAGAAAATCGTTGAAATAGCTGTACGCAGAATACGAAAATATATCTTAGAAATACCTGTACGCTGAACACGTAAAAATATCGTTGAAATCGCTGTAAGCTGAATACGAAAAGAAGAGGAATAGTTGAAATCGCTGTACGTTAAATACGCAGAAAAGAGAAATCGTTAAAATCGCTATACGCTGAATAACAAAAAAGAGAAATCGTTGAAATCGCTGTAAGCTGAATAAGAAAAAAAAAGAAATCGTTGAAATAGCTGTACGCTGAATGCGAAAAGAAATCGTTGAAATCTCTGTACGCTGAATACGAACCAAAAAAATTATTGAAATCGCTGTACGCTGAATACCAAAAAAAAAGAGAAATTGTTGAAATCACTGTAGGACGAATACGGCACAAAAATCGTTGAAATCGCTGTACGCTGAATACGGATGAAAATAGTTGAAATAGCTGTACTCAAAATACGAAAAATATATCGTTAAAAAACGCTGTAAGCTGAAAACGAAAAAAAGAGAAATCGTTTTAATCAGTGTACTCTGAATTCGAAAAAAGAGGAATTGTTGAAATCGCTTTACGCTCAATACGATTAAAGAGACATCGTTTAAATCGCTGTACACAGAATACGAAAAAAAGAGAAACCGTTGAAATCGCTATACGTTGAATACGAAAAAATAGAAATCTTTAAAATCGCTGTATACCGAATACGAAAAAAGAGAAATAGTTGAAATCACTGTACGTTGAATACGAATAAAACAGAAATCGTTGAAATCGCTGGACACTGAATAAGAAAAATAATAAACTGTTAGAAATCACAGTACGCTGAATAAGAAAAAAAGAGAAATCGTTGAAATCGCTTTAGGACGAATACGGCAAAAAAATAGTTGAAATTGCTGTACGCTGAATACGAAAGAATGTCGTTGAATTAGCTGTATTCTGAATACGAAAAAAATATCGTTGAAATCGCTGTAAGCTGAACACGAAAAAAAGATAAATTGTTTTAATCGCTGCACTTTGATTTCAAAGAAAAGAGAAATCGTTGAAATTGCTATATTCCGAATATGAAAGGAAATCTTTCAAATAGCTGTACAAGGAATAAGAGAAAAAATTATTGAAATCGCTGTACGCTGAATACGAAAAAAATCAATCAAACCCCATTAAGCTGAATACGAAAAAAAGAGAAATCGTTGAAATCGCCGTACGTTGAATACGTAAATAAGAGAAATCGTTAAAATCGCTATAATCTGAATAACAAAAAAGAGAAATCGTAGAAATCAGTCTACGCTGAACACGAAAAAAGAGACATCGTTGAAATCCCTGCACGCTGAATAAGAAAAATAATAAACTGTTAGAAATCACTGCACGCTGAATACGAAAAAAAGAGAAAACTTTGAAATCCCTGTAGGCTGAATGCGGAAAAAAGGGAAATCGTTGAAATCGCTGTGCGCTGAATGCGAAAAAAATCGTTGAAATCTCTGTACGGTGAATACGAAACAAACTCATTGAAATCACAGTACGCTGAATAAGAAAAAAAGAGAAATCGTTGAAATCGCTTTAGGACGAATACGGCAAAAAAATAGTTGAAATTGCTGTACGCTGAATACGAAAGAATGTCGTTGAATTAGCTGTATTCTGAATACGAAAAAAATATCGTTGAAGTCGCTGTAAGCTGAAAACGGAAAAAAGAGAAAAAGTTTTAATCGCTGTACTTTGAATTAAAAAAAGGGAAGTCGTTGAAATCGCTTTACGCTGAAAACGAAAAAAAGAGAAATTGTTCAAATCGCTATGCGCAGAATACGAAAAAAAAGAGATAGCTTTGAAATCACTGTATGATGAATACGAAAAATAGAAATCGTTGAAATAGATGTACGCTGAATACGAAAAAAATTATAAATCGTAGAAATCGCTGTAGGCCAAATAAGAAAAAAAATCGTTGAACTCGCCTTACGCTGAATAAGAAAAAAGGGAAATCTCTGAAATGGCTGTACGGTGAATAGGAATAAAATATCGTTGAAATTTCTGTAAGCTGAATAAGAAAAAAGAATCGTTAAAATCGCTACACGCTGAATACGTAAAAAAGAGAAATCGTTGAAATCGCCGTAGGCCGAATACGAAAAAAAAGTAGTTGAAATCGCTGTACGCTCAATACGAACAATAATCGTTGAAATAGCTGTACGCTTAATACGAAAAAAGTAACGTTGAAATCGCTGTAAGCCGAATACGAAAAAGACATAAATCGGTTTAATCGCTGTATATTGAATAAGAAAAAAAAGTAACCGTTGAAATCGCTGAATACGAAAAAAGAGAAACCGTTCAAGTCCTGTACGTTGAATAGGAAAAAAGAGAAATCGTTGAAATTGCTGTACACCAAATACGAAAAAAGAGATATAGTTGAAATCACTGTACGTTGAATACGAAAAAATGACAAATTGCTGAAATCGCTGAACGCAGAATACGAAAAAAAGGGAAATAGTTGAAATCGCTGTACGCTGAATACGAAAAAAGAGAAATCTCTGAAATCGCTGCGCTCTCAACACTTAAAAAGAGAAATCGTTAAAATCGCATGTACGTAGAATATGAAAAAAGAGAAACCGTCGAAATCGCTGTACGTTGAATAGGAAAAAGAGAGAAATCGTTGGAATCGTTGTACTCTGAATACGGAAGAAAGAGAAATCGTTGAAATCGCTGTGGGCTGAATTCGAAAAAAAAAACGTTCAAAATGCTGTACGCTGAATGAGAAAGAAAATCGGTGAAATAGCTGTACGCTAAATACGAAAAAAATATCGTTGAAATCGCTGTACGCGTAATACAAAAAAAAAGAGAAATCGTTGAAATTGCTGTAGAATGAATACGAAAAAAGGAGAAATCGTTGAAATCGCTGTACGCTGAATAAGAAAATAAGAGAATTAGTCGAAATCGTTGTACGCTGAATAAGAAAAAATGAAGTCGTTGAAATCGCTGTACGCTGAATAAGAAAAGAGAATTCGTTGAAATCGCTTTACGCTGAATACGAAAAAAGAGCAATCGTTGAAATCGTTGTACGCAGAATACGAAAAAAGATAAATCGTTGAAATCGCTGTACGCTGAATACGAAAGAAAATCGTTGAAATAAATGTACGCTGAATACGAAATAAATATCGTCGAAATCGCTGTAAGCTGAATAAGAAAAAAAGAAGTAATCATTTTAATCGCTGTACTTAGAATAGGAAAACCGAGAAAA
The DNA here is from genome assembly GCF_040183065.1 of Periplaneta americana. Classification (NCBI taxonomy): domain Eukaryota; kingdom Metazoa; phylum Arthropoda; class Insecta; order Blattodea; family Blattidae; genus Periplaneta; species Periplaneta americana. The sequence continues at coordinate 152,194,307 of NC_091131.1, read as the reverse complement.
CGATGAAATCGCTGTATACCGAATAAAAAAATTGACAAATCGTTTAAATCGCTGTACGCTGAATACGAAAAATAGAAATCGTTGAAATAGCTGTAAACTGAATACGAATAAAAGTGAAAACGTTGAAATCGCTGTACGATGAATACAAAGAAAGAGAAATCGTTGAAGTCGTTCTATGCTGAATACGAATCAAATATCGTTGAAATTTCTGTATGCTGAATACAAAAAAACATTGAATTCGCTGCATGCTGAATACGAAAAAAAGAGAAATCGTAGAAATCGCTTTACGTTTAATACGAAAGAAAATCGTTGAAACAACTACACGATGAATACGAAAAAAACCGTTAAAATCGAAGTTCGCTGAATTAAAAAAAACAGAAAGCGTTGAAATTGCTGTACACTAAATAAAAAAAGAGAAAGCGTTCAAATCGCTGTTCGCTGAATACGAAAAAGAAATAGTTCAAATCGTTCTACGCTCATTACAAAAATGTAGTTAAATTAGTTGTTCGCTGAATAAGAAAAAAAGAGAATTCGTTGAAATAACTGTAGGCTGAATACGAAAGAAGAGAAATCGTTGAAATCGCTGTACGCTTAATAAGAAAAAAATAGAAATCGTTGAAATCGCTGTTGGTTGAATACGAAAAAAAATCGTTGAAATCGCTATACGCTGAATACGAAAAAAAGAGGTATCGTTGAAATCGCTGTACGCTGAATACGAAAAAAATCTTTGAAATCGCTGTATTCTGAATAGAAAAAGATCGTTTAAATCGCTGTATGCTGAATAAAACAAAATGGTTGAAATCGCTTTATGCTGATTAGGAAAAAAGAGAAATTGTTAAAAAGGAGATATCGTTGAAATCGCTGAACGCTGAATACGCAAAAAAGAGGAGTCGTTGAAGTCGCTGTACGCTGAATACGAAAAAATAGAAATCTTTGAAATCGCTGTGCTGTCAACAGGTAAAAAGGGAAATCGTTAAAATCTCTCTACGTAAAATATGAAAAAAAGTGAACCGTTGAAATTCCTGTACGTTGAATAGGAAAAAGAGAGTAATCATTGGAATCGCTGTACGCATAATAAGAAAAAAAGAGAAATAGTTGAAATCGCTGTACGTTAAATACGAAAATACAGAAATCCCTGAAATCGCTGTACGCTGAATAAGAAAAAAAGAGAATTCGTTGAAATCGCTTTACGCTGAATGCGAAGAAAAGAAGAATCGTTGAAATCGCTGTACACTGAATACAAAAAAAGAGAAATCGTTGAAATCGCTGTATGCTGAATAAGAAAATAAGAGAAATAGTTGAAATCGCTGTACGCTGAATAAGAAAAAAAATGAAGTCGTTGAAATCGCTGTACGCTGAATAAGAAAAAAAATGAAGTCGTTGAAATCGCTGTACGCTGAATAAGAAAAAAGATTATTCGTTGAAATCGCTTTACGCTTAATACGAAAAAAAGAGAAATCATTGAAATTGCTGTACGAAGAATACGAAAAAAATAAATCGTTGAAATCGCTGTAGGACGAATACGAAAAAAAATCGTTGACATCCCTGTACACTGAATACGAAAGAAAATCGTTGGAATAACTGTACGCTGAATACGAAATAAATATTTTATTCGCTGTAAGCTGAATACGAAAAAAAGAAGTAGGTCTAATGTTTTTAATCGCTGTACTTTGAATGGGAAAAAAAGAGAAATCGATGCAATCGCTGTACACGGAATAAGAAAAAAGACAAAAAGTTGAAATCGCTGTGCGCAGAATACGAAAAATAGAAATAGATGAAATAGCAGTACACTGAATTCGAATAAAAGTGAAAACGTTGATAACACTGTAGGCCAAATACGAAAAAAAATGGTTGAAATCGCTGTACGCTTAATACAAAGAAAGGGAAATCGTTGAAATCGCTATACGATGAATACGAATAAAATATCGTTGAAATATCTTTACGCTGAATATGAAAAACAGTGTTGAATTCGCTGCACGCTGAATACGAAAAAAAAGAAACCGTTGAAATCGCTGTAGGACGGATACGAAAAAAACGTTGAAATCGCTGTACGCTGAATACGAAAGAAAATCGTTAAAATAGCTGTACTCTGAATACGAAAAAAAATATCGTTGAAATCGCTGTGAGCTGAAAACGAAAAAAAGAGAAATCGTTTTTTAATCGCTGTACTTTGAATTCGAAAAAAAGAGAAATCGTTGAAATCGCTTAAGGCTGAATACGAAAATAACATAAATCGTTTAAATTGCTGTACGCAGAATACGAAAAAAAGACATAGCGTTGAAATGGCTGTACATTGAATACGAAAAATAGAAATCGTTGAAATAACTGTACTCAGAATACGAAAAAAATGAGAAATCGTTGAAATCGCTGTAGGCCAAATAAGAAAAAAAATTGTTGAAATGGCTGTATCTTGAATAAGAGAAAATGGAAATCGTTGAAATCGCTGTACGGTGAATAAGAATAATTATCCTTGAAATTTCTGTAAGCAGAAAACGAAAAAAGAATAGTTGAAATCGCTGCATTCTGAATACGAATAAAAAGAGAAATCGTAGAAATCACCGTAGGACGAATACGAAAAAAAAATAGTTGAAATCGCTGTACGCAGAATACGAAACAAGAGATAGCGTTGAAATCGCTGTACGATGAATACGAAAACTAGAAATCGTTGAAATAGCTGTACTATGAATGCGAAAAAATGAGAAATCGTTGAAATCGCTGTAGGCCAAATAAGAAAAAAAATCGTTGAAATCACTGTGCGCTGAATTAGAGAAAAGGGAAATCTTTGAAATCGCTGTACGGTGAATAAGAGAAAAGGGAAATCGTTAAAACCGCCGTAGGCCGAATACGAAAAAAAATAGTTGAAATCGCAGTACGCTCAATACGAAAGATAATCGTTGAAATAGCTGTAGGCTGAATAAGAAAAAAGTATCGTTGAAATCGCTGTAAACTGAATACGAAAAAGAGAGAAATCGGTTTAATCGCAGTACTTTGAATACGAAAAAAGAGAAATCGTTGATATGGCTATATGTTGAATATGAAAGAAAATCTTTGAAGTAGCTGTACGCTGAATACAAGAAAAAAATTTGAAATCGCTGTACGCTGAAAACGAAAAAAAATTCTTGACACCGCTGTACGCTGAATCAGAAAAATAGAGAAATCGTTGAAATCGCAATACGCTGAATAAAAAAAAGAGAAATCGTTGAAATCGCAATACGCTGAATACGAAAAAAGAGAAACCGTTCAAGTCCTGTACGTTGAATAGGAAAAATGAGAAATTGTTGAAATCGCTGTACACCAAATACGAAAAAAGACAACGTTGAAATCACTGTACGTTGAAAAAGAAAAAATGAGAAATTGCTGAAATCGCTGAACGCTGAACACGAAAAAAAAAGAAATCGTTGAAATCGCTGTACGCTGAACACGAAAAAAAGAGAAAGCATTGAAATCGCTGTGCTCTCAACACGTAAAAAGAGAAATCGTTAAAATCGTTGTACGTAGAATATGAAAAAAAGAGAAACCGATGAAATCGCTGTACTTTGAATAGGAAAAAGACAGAAATCGTTAGAATAGTACACTGAATACGGAAGAAAGAGAAATCGTTGAAATCGCTGTAGGTTGAATTCGAAAAAAAACCGTTCAATTCGCTGTACGCTGAATACGAAAGAAAATCGTTGAAATAGCTGTACGCTAAACACGAAAAATATCGTTGAAATCGCTGTACACGTAATACGAAAAAAGAGAAATCGTTGATATCGCCGAACGTTGAATAGGAAAAAGAGAGAAATCGTTGTACGCTGAATACGAAAAAAGTGAAATCGTTGAAATCGCTGTACGCTGAATACGAAAAATAGAAATCGTTGAAAGCGCTTTACGCTGAATACGAAAAGAAAGAAAAATCGTTGAAATCGCTTTAGGCCCAATACGAAAAAATCGGTGAAATCGCTGTACGCTGAATACGAAAGAAAATAGTTGAAATAGCTGTACGCTGAATACGAAAAAAGTATTGTTGTAATCGCTGTAAGCTGAACTCGAAATAAATATAAATCGATTTAATCGCTGCACTTTGAATTCGAAAAAAAGGGAAATCGTTGAAATGGCTATATGCTAAATATGAAAGGTAATCGTTGAAACAGCTGTAGAATGAATACGAGAAAAAATCATTGAAATCGCTGTACGCTGAATACGAAAAAAATCGTTCAAACCGCTGTAAGCTGAATACGAAAAAAAGAGAAACCGTTGAAATCGCCGTACGTTGAATACGTAAATAAGTAAAATCGTTAAAATCGCTATACGCTGAATAACAAAAAAGATAAATCGTAAAAATCTGTCTACGCTGAACACGAAAAAAGAGAAATCGTTGAAATCCCTGTACGCTGAATACGGAAAAGAAAGAAATCGTTGAAATCGCTGTACGCTGAATGCGAAAAAAAATCGTTGAAATCTCTGTACGCTGAATTTGAACAAAATCATTGATATCGCTGGACGCTGAATACGAAAAAAGAGAAATCGCTTAAATCGATGTAGGACGAATGCGGCAAAAAAAAAAAACGTTGAAATCGCTGTATGCTGAATACGAAAGAAAATCGTTCAAATAGCTGTATTCTGAATACGAAAAAAATACCGTTAAAACTGCTGTAAGCTGAAAACGAAAAAAAGAGGAATCGTGTTACTCGCTGTAATTTGAATTCGAAAAAAGAGAGCACTTTGAAATCACTTTACGCTAAACACGAAAAAAAGAGAAATTATTTAAATCGCTGTACGCAGAAAACGAAAAAAAGAGATAGCGATCAAATCGCTGTACGCTGAATCCGAAAAATAGAAATCGTTGAAATAGCTGTACGCTGAATAGGAATAAAAGAGAAATCGTTGAATCGCTGTACACTGAATCATTCAAGTCCTCTACGTTGAATAGGAAAACAGAGATCGTTGAAATCGCTGCACGCCAAATACGAAAAAAGAGATATCGTTGAAATCATTGTACGTTGAATACGAAAAAAGAGAAATCTTTGAATTCGCTTTGCTCTCAACACTCAAAAAGGGAAATCGTTAAAATCGCTCTACGCAAAATGTGAAAAAAGAGAACATTTGAAATCCCTGTACGATGAATAGGAAAAAGAGAGAAATCATTGGAATCTTTGTACGCACAATACGAAAAAAAAGAAATCGCTGAAATCGATGTAGGATGAATTCGAAAAAAAAAAACGTTCAAATCGCTGTACGCTGAATACGAAAGAAAATCGTTGAATTAACTGTACGCTAAATACGAAAAAAATATCGTTGAAATCGCTGTACGCATAATACGAAAAAAGAGAAGTCGCTGTACATTGAATACGAAAAAAAAACAGAAATCGCTAAAATCGCTGTACGCTTAATAAGAAAGAAAGAGAATTCGTTGAAATCGCATTACGGTGAATACGAAGAAAAGAAGAATCGTTGAAATCGCTGTACACTGAATCCAAAAGAGAGAAATCGTTGAAATCGCTGTACGCTGAATAAGAAAAAAAATAGTTGAAAACACTGCACGTTGAATAAGAAAAAAGAAGAAGTCGTTGAAATCGCTGTACGCTGAATAAGAAAAAAAAGAGAATTCGTTGAAATCGACTTACGATGAATACGAAAAAAAGACGAATTGTTGAAATCGCTGTACGCAGAATACGAAAAAAAGAAATCGTTTAAATCGCTGTAGGACGAATAGGAAAAAAATTCGTTGAAATCCCCGTACGCTGAATAGAAAGAAAATCGTTGAAATTATTGTCGCTGAATACGAAATAAATATCGTAGTATTCGCTGTAGGCCGAATACGAAAAAAAACGTTGAAATCGCTGTACGCTGAATACGAAAGAAAATCGTTGAAATAGCTGTACTCTGAATAAGAAAAAATATCGTTGAAATCGCTGTAAGCTGAAAACGAAAAAAAAAGAGAAATCGTTTCAATCGCTGTACTTTGAATTCGAAAAAAAGAGAAATCGTTGAAATCGGTTTACGCTGAATACGAAAATAACAGAAATCGAATAAATCGCTGTACGCAGAATACGAAAAAAAGAGATAGCGTTGAAATCGCTTTACGACGAATACGAAAATAGAAATCGTTGAAATAGCTGTACTCTGAATCCGAAAGAATGAGAAATCGTTGAAATCGCTGTAGGCCAAATAAGAAAAAAAATCGTTGAAATCGCCGTACGCTGAATAAGAGAAAAAGGAAATAGTTGAAATCGCTGTACGCTGATTAAGAATAAAATATCATTGAAATTTCTGTAAGCTGAAAACAAAAAAGAATCGTTTAAATCGCTGCAAATTGAATACGAATAGAAAGAGAAATAGTTGAAATCGCTGTAGGCCGAATACGAAAAAAAATCGTTGAAATCGTTGTACGCTCAACACGAAAGGTAATCGTTGAAATAGCTGTAGGCTGAATACGAAAAAAGTGTCGTTGAAATCGCTGTAAACAGAATACGAAAAAGAGAGCAATCGGTTTAATCGCTATACTTTGAATACGAAAAAAGAGAAATCGTTGATATGGCTATATGTTGAATATGAAAGAAAATCTTTGAAATAGCTGTAAGCTGAATACGAGAAAAAAATTTGAAATCTCTGTACGCTGAAAACGAAAAAATCGTTGAAACCGCTGTACGCTGAATAAGAATAAAAGAAATATCGTTGAAATCGCTATAGGCTGAATACGAAAAAAAGAGGAATCGGTGAAAGAACACGCAGAAAATGAAAGAAAATCGTTGAAATAGCTGTACGCAGAATACGAAAATATATCTTAGAAATACCTGTACGCTGAACACGTAAAAATATCGTTGAAATCGCTGTAAGCTGAATACGAAAAGAAGAGGAATAGTTGAAATCGCTGTACGTTAAATACGCAGAAAAGAGAAATCGTTAAAATCGCTATACGCTGAATAACAAAAAAGAGAAATCGTTGAAATCGCTGTAAGCTGAATAAGAAAAAAAAGAAATCGTTGAAATAGCTGTACGCTGAATGCGAAAAGAAATCGTTGAAATCTCTGTACGCTGAATACGAACCAAAAAAATTATTGAAATCGCTGTACGCTGAATACCAAAAAAAAAGAGAAATTGTTGAAATCACTGTAGGACGAATACGGCACAAAAATCGTTGAAATCGCTGTACGCTGAATACGGAAGAAAATAGTTGAAATAGCTGTACTCAAAATACGAAAAATATATCGTTAAAAAACGCTGTAAGCTGAAAACGAAAAAAAGAGAAATCGTTTTAATCAGTGTACTCTGAATTCGAAAAAAGAGGAATTGTTGAAATCGCTTTACGCTCAATACGATTAAAGAGACATCGTTTAAATCGCTGTACACAGAATACGAAAAAAAGAGAAACCGTTGAAATCGCTATACGATGAATACGAAAAAATAGAAATCTTTAAAATAGCTGTATACCGAATACGAAAAAAGAGAAATAGTTGAAATCACTGTACGTTGAATACGAATAAAACAGAAATCGTTGAAATCGCTGAACACTGAATAAGAAAAATAATAAACTGTTAGAAATCACTGCACGCTGAATACGAAAAAAAGAGAAAACTTTGAAATCCCTGTAGGCTGAATGCGGAATAAAGGGAAATCGTTGAAATCGCTGTACGCTGAATGCGAAAAAAATCGTTGAAATCTCTGTACGCTGAATACGAAACAAACTCATTGATATCACAGTACGCTGAAAAAGAAAAAAAGAGAAATCGTTGAAATCGCTTTAGGACGAATACGGCAAAAAAATAGTTGAAATTGCTGTACGCTGAATACGAAAGAATGTCGTTGAATTAGCCTTATTCTGAATACGAAAAAAATATCGTTGAAATCGCTGTAAGTTGAACACGAAAAAAAGATAAATTGTTTTAATCGCTGCACTTTGAATTCGAAGAAAAGAGAAATCGTTGAAATGCCTATATGCTGAATATGAAAGGAAATCTTTCAAATAGCTGTACAAGGAATAAGAGAAAAAATTAATGAAATCGCTGTACGCTGAATACGAAAAAAAAACAATCAAACCCCATTAAGCTGAATACGAAAAAAAGAGAAATCGTTGAAATCGCCGTACGTTGATTACGTAAATAAGAGAAATCGTTAAAATCGCTATACGCTGAATAACAAAAAAGATAAATCGTAAAAATCTGTCTACGCTGAACACGAAAAAAGAGAAATCGTTGAAATCCCTGTACGCTGAATGCGGAAAAGAAAGAAATCGTTGAAATCGCTGTACGCTGAATGCGAAAAAAAATCGTTGAAATCTCTGTACGCTGAATTTGAACAAAATCATTGATATCGCTGGACGCTGCATACGAAAAAAGAGAAATCGTTTAAATCGATGTAGGACGAATGCGGCAAAGAAAACCGTTGAAATCGCTGTATGCTGAATACGAAAGAAAATCGTACAAATAGCTGTAGTCTGAATACGAAAAAAATACCGTTAAAACCGCTGTAAGCTGAAAACGAAAAAAAGAGGAATCGTTTTACTCGCTGTAATTTGAATTCGAAAAAAGAGAGCACTTTGAAATCACTTTACGCTAAACACGAAAAAAGAGAAATTATTTAAATCGCTGTACGCAGAAAACGAAAAAAAGAGATAGCGATCAAATCGCTGTACGCCGAATACGAAAAATAGAAATCGTTGAAATAGCTGTACGCTGAATAGGAATAAAAGAGAAATCGTTGAAATCGCTGTACACTGAATCATTCAAGTCCTCTACGTTGAATAGGAAAAAAGAGATCGTTGAAATCGCTGCACGCCAAATACGAAAAAAGAGATATCGTTGAAATCATTGTACGTTGAATACAAAAAAAGAGAAATCTTTGAAATCGCTTTGCTCTCAACACGCAAAAAGGGAAATCGTTAAAATCGCTCTACGCAAAATGTGAAAAAAGAGAACCTTTGAAATCCATGTACGATGAATAGGAAAAAGAGAGAAATCATTGGAATCTTTGTACGCACAATACGAAAAAAAAAAAAGAAATCGCTGAAATCGCTGTAGGATGAATTCGAAAAAAAAACGTTCAAATCGCTGTACGCTGAATACGAAAGAAAATCGTTGAATTAGCTGTACGCTAAATACGAAAAAAATATCGTTGAAATCGCTGTAAGCTGAACACGAAAAAAAGGTAAATTGTTTTAATTCGTGCACTTTGAATTCGAAGAAAAGAGAAATCGTTGAAATTGCTATATTCTGAATATGAAAGGAAATCTTTCAAATAGCTGTACAAGGAATAAGAGAAAAAATTATTGAAATCGCTGTACGCTGAATACGAAAAAAATCAATCAAACCCCATTAAGCTGAATACGAAAAAAAGAGAAATCGTTGAAATCGCCGTACGTTGAATACGTAAATAAGAGAAATCGTTAAAATCGCTATAATTTGAATAACAAAAAAGAGAAATCGTAGAAATCAGTCTACGCTGAACACGAAAAAAGAGAAATCGTTGAAATCGTACGTTGAATATGAAAAAAGAGAATTCGTTGAAATTGCTGTACGCTGAATACGAAAAAAAGAGAAAGCGTTCAAGTCCTGTGCGCTGAACGCGGAAATAGAGACATCGTTGAAATCGCTGCACATTGAATACGAAAAAAGAGAAATCTTTATAATCGCTTTACACCGAATAAGAAAAAAGACAAATCGTTGAAATCGCTGTACTCTCGATACGACAAAATCGTTGAAACCTCTGTACGCTGAATACGAAACAAAATCGTTGAAATCGTTGTACACTCAATACGAAAAAAAAGAGAAATCGTTGAAATAGCTGTAGGATGAACACGAAAAAAATTGTTGAAATCGCTGTACGCTGAATACAAAAAAGAGAAATCGTTGAAATCGCTGTACGGTTAATAAGAATAAAATATCGTTAACATATTTGTACGCTGAAAACGAAAAAAAGAATCGTTGAAATCGCTGCACGCTGAATACGAAAAGAAAGAAAAATCGTTGAAATCGCTTTAGGCCCAATACGAAAAAAATCGGTGAAATCGCTGTACTCTGAATACGAAAGAAAATCGTTGAAATAGCTGTACGCTGAATACGAAAAAAGTATTGTTGTAATCGCTGTAAGCTGAACTCGAAATAAATATAAATCGATTTAATCGCTGCACTTTGAATTCGAAAAAAAGGGAAATCGTTGAAATGGCTATATGCTAAATATGAAAGGAAATCGTTGAAAGAGCTGTAGAATGAATACGAGAAAAAATCATTGAAATCGCTGTACGCTGAATACGAAAAAAATCGTTCAAACCGCTGTAAGCTGAATACGAAAAAAAGAGAAATCGTTGAAATCGCCGTACGTTGAATACGTAAATAAGTAAAATCGTTAAAATCGCTATACGCTGAATAACAAAAAAGATAAATCGTAAAAATCTGTCTACGCTGAACACGAAAAAAGAGAAATCGTTGAAATCCCTGTGCGCTGAATACGGAAAAGAAAGAAATCGTTGAAATCGCTGTACGCTGAATGCGAAAAAAAATCGTTGAAATCTCTGTACGCTGAATTTGAACAAAATCATTGATATCGCTGGACGCTGAATACGAAAAAAGAGAAATCGTTTAAATCGATGTAGGACGAATGCGGCAAAAAAAACGTTGAAATCGCTGTATGCTGAATACGAAAGAAAATCGTTCAAATAGCTGTATTCTGAATACGAAAAAAATACCGTTAAAACGGCTGTAAGCTGAAAACGAAAAAAAGAGGAATCGTTTTACTCGCTGTAATTTGAATTCGAAAAAAGAGAGACTTTGAAATCACTTTACGCTAAACACGAAAAAAAGAGAAATTATTTAAATCGCTGTACGCAGAAAACGAAAAAAAGAGATAGCGATCAAATCGCTGTACGCCGAATACGAAAAATAGAAATCGTTGAAATAGCTGTACGCTGAATAGGAATAAAAGAGAAATCGTTGAAATCGCTGTACACTGAATCATTCAAGTCCTCTACGTTGAATAGGAAAAAAGAGATCGTTGAAATCGCTGCACGCCAAATACGAAAAAAGAGATATCGTTGAAATCATTGTACGTTGAATACAAAAAAAGAGAAATCTTTGAAATCGCTTTGCTCTCAACACGCAAAAAGGGAAATCGTTAAAATCGCTCTACGCAAAATGTGAAAAAAGAGAACATTTGAAATCCCTGTACGATGAATAGGAAAAAGAGAGAAATCATTGGAATCTTTGTACGCACTATACGAAAAAAAAGAAATCGCTGAAATCGCTGTAGGATGAATTCGAAAAAAAAACGTTCAAATCGCTGTACGCTGAATACGAAAGAAAATCGTTGAATTAGCTGTACGCTAAATACGAAAAAGATATCGTTGAAATCGCTGTAAGATGAACACGAAAAAAAGATAAATTGTTTTAATCGCTGCACTTTGAATTCGAAGAAAAGAGAAATCGTTGAAATTGCTATATTCTGAATATGAAAGGAAATCTTTCAAATAGCTGTACAAGGAATAAGAGAAAAAATTATTGAAATCGCTGTACGCTGAATACGAAAAAAATCAATCAAACCCCATTAAGCTGAATACGAAAAAAAGAGAAATCGTTGAAATCGCCGTACGTTGAATACGTAAATAAGAGAAATCGTTAAAATCGCTATAATCTGAATAACAAAAAGAGAAATCGTAGAAATCAGTCTACGCTGAACACGAAAAAAGAGAAATCGTTGAAATCGTACGTTGAATATGAAAAAAGAGAATTCGTTGAAATTGCTGTACGCTGAATACGAAAAAAAGAGAAAGCGTTCAAGTCCTGTGCGCTGAACGCGGAAATAGAGACATCGTTGAAATCGCTGCACATTGAATACGAAAAAAGAGAAATCTTTATAATCGCTTTACACCGAATAAGAAAAAAGACAAATCGTTGAAATCGCTGTACTCTTGATACGACAAAATCGTTGAAACCTCTGTACGCTGAATACGAAACAAAATCGTTGAAATCGTTGTACACTCAATACGAAAAAAAAGAGAAATCGTTGAAATAGCTGTAGGATGAACACGAAAAAAATTGTTGAAATCGCTGTACGCTGAATACAAAAAAGAGAAATCGTTGAAATCGCTGTACGGTTAATAAGAATAAAATATCGTTAACATATTTGTACGCTGAAAACGAAAAAAAGAATCGTTGAAATCGCTGCACGCTGAATACGAAAAGAAAGAAAAATCGTTGAAATCGCTTTAGGCCCAATACGAAAAAAATCGGTGAAATCGCTGTACTCTGAATACGAAAGAAAATCGTTGAAATAGCTGTACGCTGAATACGAAAAAAGTATTGTTGTAATCGCTGTAAGCTGAACTCGAAATAAATATAAATCGATTTAATCGCTGCACATTGAATTCGAAAAAAAGGGAAATCGTTGAAATGGCTATATGCTAAATATGAAAGGAAATCGTTGAAACAGCTGTAGAATGAATACGAGAAAAAATCATTGAAATCGCTGTACGCTGAATACGAAAAAAATCGTTCAAACCGCTGTAAGCTGAATACGAAAAAAAGAGAAATCGTTGAAATCGCCGTACGTTGAATACGTAAATAAGTAAAATCGTTAAAATCGCTATACGCTGAATAACAAAAAAGATAAATCGTAAAAATCTGTCTACGCTGAACACGAAAAAAGAGAAATCGTTGAAATCCCTGTACGCTGAATACGGAAAAGAAAGAAATCGTTGAAATCGCTGTACGCTGAATGCGAAAAAAAATCGTTGAAATCTCTGTACGCTGAATTTGAACAAAATCATTGATATCGCTGGACGCTGAATACGAAAATGAGAAATCGCTTAAATCGATGTAGGACGAATGCGGCAAAAAAAAACGTTGAAATCGCTGTATGCTGAATACGAAAGAAAATCGTTCAAATAGCTGTATTCTGAATACGAAAAAAATACCGTTAAAACCGCTGTAAGCTGAAAACGAAAAAAAGAGGAATCGTTTTACTCGCTGTAATTTGAATTCGAAAAAAGAGAGTACTTTGAAATCACTTTACGCTAAACACGAAAAAAAGAGAAATTATTTAAATCGCTGTACTCAGAAAACGAAAAAAAGAGATAGCGATCAAATCGCTGTACGCCGAATACGAAAAATAGAAATCGTTGAAATAGCTGTACGCTGAATAGGAATAAAAGAGAAATCGTTGAAATCGCTGTACACTGAATCATTCAAGTCCTCTACGTTGAATAGGAAAAAGGAGACCGTTGAAATCGCTGCACGCCAAATACGAAAAAAGAGATATCGTTGAAATCATTGTACGTTGAATACAAAAAAAGAGAAATCTTTGAAATCGCTTTGCTCTCAACACGCAAAAAGGGAAATCGTTAAAATTGCTCTACGCAAAATGTGAAAAAAGAGAACCTTTGAAATCCCTGAACGATGAATAGGAAAAAGAGAGAAATCATTGGAATCTTTGTACGCACAATACGAAAAAAAAGAAATCGCTGAAATCGCTGTAGGATGAATTCGAAAAAAAAACGTTCAAATCGCTGTACGCTGAATACGAAAGAAAATCGTTGAATTACCTGTACGCTAAATACGAAAAAAATATCGTTGAAATCGCTGTACGCATAATACGAAAAAAGAGAAATCGCTGTACATTGAATACGAAAAAAAACAGAAATCGCTAAAATCGCTGTACGCTTAATAAGAAAGAAAGAGAATTCGTTGAAATCGCATTACGCTGAATACGAAGAAAAGAAGAATCGTTGAAATCGCTGTACACTGAATCCAAAAGAGAGAAATCGTTGAAATCGCTGTACGCTGAATAAGAAAAAAATAGTTGAAATCACTGCACGTTGAATAAGAAAAAAAAAGAAGTCGTTGAAATCGCTGTACGCTGAAAAAAAAAGAGAGAATTCGTTGAAATCGACTTACGATGAATACGAAAAAAAGACGAATTGTTGAAATCGCTGTACGCAGAATACGAAAAAAAGAAATCGTTTAAATCGCTGTAGGACGAATAGGAAAAAAATTCGTTGAAATCCCTGTACGCTGAATAGAAAGAAAATCGTTGAAATTATTGTCGCTGAATACGAAATAAATATCGTCGTAATCGCTGTAGGCCGAATACGAAAAAAAAACGTTGAAATCGCTGTACGCTGAATACGAAAGAAAATCGTTTAAATAGCTGTACTCTGAATACGAAAAAATATCGTTGAAATCGCTGTAAGCTGAAAACGAAAAAAAAAGAGAATTCGTTTTAATCGCTGTACTTTGAATTCGAAAAAAAGAGAAATCGTTGAAATCGGTTTACGCAGAATACGAAAATAACAGAAATCGAATAAATCGCTGTACGCAGAATACGAAAAAAAGAGATAGCGTTGAAATCGCTTTCCGACGAATACGAAAATAGAAATCGTTGAAATAGCTGTACTCTGAATCCGAAAAAAATGAGAAATCGTTGAAATCGCTGTAGGCCAAATAAGAAAAAAAATCGTTGAAATCGCCGTACGCTGAATAAGAGAAAAAGGAAATAGTTGAAATCGCTGTACGCTGTATAAGAATGAAATATCATTGAAATTTCTGTAAGCTGAATAAGAAAAAATAATAGTTGAAATCGCTAAACGTTGAATACGAATAGAAAGAGAAATAGTTGAAATCGCTGTAGGCCGAATACGAAAAAAAAATCGTTGAAATCGTTGTACGCTCAACACGAAAGGTAATCGTTGAAATAGCTGTAGGCTGAATACGAAAAAAGTGTCGTTGAAATCGCTGTAAACAGAATACGAAGAAGAGAGCAATCGGTTTAATCGCTGTACTTTGAATACGAAAAAAGAGAAATCGTTGATATGACTATACGTTGAATATGAAAGAAAATCTTTGAAATAGCTGTAAGCTGAATACGAGAAAAAAATTTGAAATCTCTGTACGCTGAAAACGAAAAAATCGTTGAAACCGCTGTACGCTGAATAAGAAAAAAAGAAATATCGTTGAAATCGCTGTAGGCTGAATGCGAAAAAAAGAGGAATCGGTGAAAGAACACGCAGAAAATGAAAGAAAATCGTTGAAATAGCTGTACGCAGAATACGAAAATATATCTTAGAAATACCTGTACGCTGAACACGTAAAAATATCGTTGAAATCGCTGTAAGCTGAATACGAAAAGAAGAGGAATAGTTGAAATCGCTGTACGTTAAATACGCAGAAAAGAGAAATCGTTAAAATCGCTATACGCTGAATAACAAAAAAGAGAAATCGTTGAAATCGCTGTAAGCTGAATAAGAAAAAAAAGAAATCGTTGAAATAGCTGTACGCTGAATGCGAAAAGAAATCGTTGAAATCTCTGTACGCTGAATACGAACCAAAAAAATTATTGAAATCGCTGTACGCTGAATACCAAAAAAAAAGAGAAATTGTTGAAATCACTGTAGGACGAATACGGCACAAAAATCGTTGAAATCGCTGTACGCTGAATACGGAAGAAAATAGTTGAAATAGCTGTACTCAAAATACGAAAAATATATCGTTAAAAAACGCTGTAAGCTGAAAACGAAAAAAAGAGAAATCGTTTTAATCAGTGTACTCTGAATTCGAAAAAAGAGGAATTGTTGAAATCGCTTTACGCTCAATACGATTAAAGAGACATCGTTTAAATCGCTGCACACAGAATACGAAAAAAAGAGAAACCGTTGAAATCCCTATACGTTGAATACGAAAAAATAGAAATCTTTAAAATAGCTGTATACCGAATACGAGAAAAGAGAAATAGTTGAAATCACTGTACGTTGAATACGAATAAAACAGAAATCGTTGAAATCGCTGAACACTGAATAAGAAAAATAATAAACTGTTAGAAATCACTGCACGCTGAATACGAAAAAAGAGAAAACTTTGAAATCCCTGTAGGCTGAATGCGGAAAAAAGGGAAATCGTTGAAATCGCTGTACGCTGAATGCGAAAAAAATCGTTGAAATCTCTGTACGCTGAATACGAAACAAACTCATTGATATCACAGTACGCTGAATAAGAAAAAAAGAGAAATCGTTGAAATCGCTTTAGGACGAATACGGCAAAAAAATAGTTGAAATTGCTGTACGCTGAATACGAAAGAATGTCGTTGAATTAGCTGTATTCTGAATACGAAAAAAATATCGTTGAAATCGCTGTAAGCTGAACACGAAAAAAAGATAAATTGTTTTAATCGCTGCACTTTGAATTCGAAGAAAAGAGAAATCGTTGAAATGGCTATATGCTGAATATGAAAGGAAATTCTTTCAAATAGCTGTACAAGGAATAAGAGAAAAAATTATTGAAATCGCTGTACGCTGAATACGAAAAAAAAACAATCAAACCCCATTAAGCTGAATACGAAAAAAAGAGAAATCGTTGAAATCGTCGTACGTTGAATACGTAAATAAGAGAAATCGTTAAAATCGCTATAATCTGAACAACAAAAAAGAGAAATCGTAGAAATCAATCTACGCTGAACACGAAAAAAGAGAAATCGTTGAAATCCCTGTACGCTGAATGTGGATAAAAGAGAAAACGTTGAAATCGCTGTACGCTGAATGCGATAAAAATCGTTGAAATCTGCGTACGCTGAATACGAAACAAACTCATTGAAATCGCTGTACGCTGAATAAGAAAGAAAGGGAAATCGTTGAAATCGCTGAAGGACGAATACGGCAAAAAATCGTTGAAATTGCTGTACGCTGAATACGAAAGAGAATCGTTGAAGTAGCTGTGCTCTGAATACGAAAAAAATATCGTAGAAGTCGCTGTAAGCTGAAAACGGAAAAAAGAGAAAAAGTTTTAATCGCTGTACTTTGAATTAAAAAAAGGGAAGTCGTTGAAATCGCTTTACGCTGAAAACGAAAAAAAGAGAAATTGTTCAAATCGCTATGCGCAGAATACGAAAAAAAAGAGATAGCTTTGAAATCACTGTATGATGAATACGAAAAATAGAAATCGTTGAAATAGATGTACGCTGAATACGAAAAAAATTATAAATCGTAGAAATCGCTGTAGGCCAAATAAGAAAAAAAATCGTTGAACTCGCCTTACGCTGAATAAGAAAAAAGGGAAATCTCTGAAATGGCTGTACGGTGAATAGGAATAAAATATCGTTGAAATTTCTGTAAGCTGAATAAGAAAAAAGAATCGTTAAAATCGCTACACGCTGAATACGTAAAAAAGAGAAATCGTTGAAATCGCCGTAGGCCGAATACGAAAAAAAAGTAGTTGAAATCGCTGTACGCTCAATACGAACAATAATCGTTGAAATAGCTGTACGCTTAATACGAAAAAAGTAACGTTGAAATCGCTGTAAGCCGAATACGAAAAAGACATAAATCGGTTTAATCGCTGTATATTGAATAAGAAAAAAAAGTAACCGTTGAAATCGCTGAATACGAAAAAAGAGAAACCGTTCAAGTCCTGTACGTTGAATAGGAAAAAAGAGAAATCGTTGAAATTGCTGTACACCAAATACGAAAAAAGAGATATAGTTGAAATCACTGTACGTTGAATACGAAAAAATGACAAATTGCTGAAATCGCTGAACGCAGAATACGAAAAAAAGGGAAATAGTTGAAATCGCTGTACGCTGAATACGAAAAAAGAGAAATCTCTGAAATCGCTGCGCTCTCAACACTTAAAAAGAGAAATCGTTAAAATCGCATGTACGTAGAATATGAAAAAAGAGAAACCGTCGAAATCGCTGTACGTTGAATAGGAAAAAGAGAGAAATCGTTGGAATCGTTGTACTCTGAATACGGAAGAAAGAGAAATCGTTGAAATCGCTGTGGGCTGAATTCGAAAAAAAAAACGTTCAAAATGCTGTACGCTGAATGAGAAAGAAAATCGGTGAAATAGCTGTACGCTAAATACGAAAAAAATATCGTTGAAATCGCTGTACGCGTAATACAAAAAAAAAGAGAAATCGTTGAAATTGCTGTAGAATGAATACGAAAAAAGGAGAAATCGTTGAAATCGCTGTACGCTGAATAAGAAAATAAGAGAATTAGTCGAAATCGTTGTACGCTGAATAAGAAAAAATGAAGTCGTTGAAATCGCTGTACGCTGAATAAGAAAAGAGAATTCGTTGAAATCGCTTTACGCTGAATACGAAAAAAGAGCAATCGTTGAAATCGTTGTACGCAGAATACGAAAAAAGATAAATCGTTGAAATCGCTGTACGCTGAATACGAAAGAAAATCGTTGAAATAAATGTACGCTGAATACGAAATAAATATCGTCGAAATCGCTGTAAGCTGAATAAGAAAAAAAGAAGTAATCATTTTAATCGCTGTACTTAGAATAGGAAAACCGAGAAAACGATGAAATCGCTGTATACCGAATAAAAAAATTGACAAATCGTTTAAATCGCTGTACGCTGAATACGAAAAATAGAAATCGTTGAAATAGCTGTAAACTGAATACGAATAAAAGTGAAAACGTTGAAATCGCTGTACGATGAATACAAAGAAAGAGAAATCGTTGAAGTCGTTCTATGCTGAATACGAATCAAATATCGTTGAAATTTCTGTATGCTGAATACAAAAAAACATTGAATTCGCTGCATGCTGAATACGAAAAAAAGAGAAATCGTAGAAATCGCTTTACGTTTAATACGAAAGAAAATCGTTGAAACAACTACACGATGAATACGAAAAAAACCGTTAAAATCGAAGTTCGCTGAATTAAAAAAAACAGAAAGCGTTGAAATTGCTGTACACTAAATAAAAAAAGAGAAAGCGTTCAAATCGCTGTTCGCTGAATACGAAAAAGAAATAGTTCAAATCGTTCTACGCTCATTACAAAAATGTAGTTAAATTAGTTGTTCGCTGAATAAGAAAAAAAGAGAATTCGTTGAAATAACTGTAGGCTGAATACGAAAGAAGAGAAATCGTTGAAATCGCTGTACGCTTAATAAGAAAAAAATAGAAATCGTTGAAATCGCTGTTGGTTGAATACGAAAAAAAATCGTTGAAATCGCTATACGCTGAATACGAAAAAAAGAGGTATCGTTGAAATCGCTGTACGCTGAATACGAAAAAAATCTTTGAAATCGCTGTATTCTGAATAGAAAAAGATCGTTTAAATCGCTGTATGCTGAATAAAACAAAATGGTTGAAATCGCTTTATGCTGATTAGGAAAAAAGAGAAATTGTTAAAAAGGAGATATCGTTGAAATCGCTGAACGCTGAATACGCAAAAAAGAGGAGTCGTTGAAGTCGCTGTACGCTGAATACGAAAAAATAGAAATCTTTGAAATCGCTGTGCTGTCAACAGGTAAAAAGGGAAATCGTTAAAATCTCTCTACGTAAAATATGAAAAAAAGTGAACCGTTGAAATTCCTGTACGTTGAATAGGAAAAAGAGAGTAATCATTGGAATCGCTGTACGCATAATAAGAAAAAAAGAGAAATAGTTGAAATCGCTGTACGTTAAATACGAAAATACAGAAATCCCTGAAATCGCTGTACGCTGAATAAGAAAAAAAGAGAATTCGTTGAAATCGCTTTACGCTGAATGCGAAGAAAAGAAGAATCGTTGAAATCGCTGTACACTGAATACAAAAAAAGAGAAATCGTTGAAATCGCTGTATGCTGAATAAGAAAATAAGAGAAATAGTTGAAATCGCTGTACGCTGAATAAGAAAAAAAATGAAGTCGTTGAAATCGCTGTACGCTGAATAAGAAAAAAAATGAAGTCGTTGAAATCGCTGTACGCTGAATAAGAAAAAAGATTATTCGTTGAAATCGCTTTACGCTTAATACGAAAAAAAGAGAAATCATTGAAATTGCTGTACGAAGAATACGAAAAAAATAAATCGTTGAAATCGCTGTAGGACGAATACGAAAAAAAATCGTTGACATCCCTGTACACTGAATACGAAAGAAAATCGTTGGAATAACTGTACGCTGAATACGAAATAAATATTTTATTCGCTGTAAGCTGAATACGAAAAAAAGAAGTAGGTCTAATGTTTTTAATCGCTGTACTTTGAATGGGAAAAAAAGAGAAATCGATGCAATCGCTGTACACGGAATAAGAAAAAAGACAAAAAGTTGAAATCGCTGTGCGCAGAATACGAAAAATAGAAATAGATGAAATAGCAGTACACTGAATTCGAATAAAAGTGAAAACGTTGATAACACTGTAGGCCAAATACGAAAAAAAATGGTTGAAATCGCTGTACGCTTAATACAAAGAAAGGGAAATCGTTGAAATCGCTATACGATGAATACGAATAAAATATCGTTGAAATATCTTTACGCTGAATATGAAAAACAGTGTTGAATTCGCTGCACGCTGAATACGAAAAAAAAGAAACCGTTGAAATCGCTGTAGGACGGATACGAAAAAAACGTTGAAATCGCTGTACGCTGAATACGAAAGAAAATCGTTAAAATAGCTGTACTCTGAATACGAAAAAAAATATCGTTGAAATCGCTGTGAGCTGAAAACGAAAAAAAGAGAAATCGTTTTTTAATCGCTGTACTTTGAATTCGAAAAAAAGAGAAATCGTTGAAATCGCTTAAGGCTGAATACGAAAATAACATAAATCGTTTAAATTGCTGTACGCAGAATACGAAAAAAAGACATAGCGTTGAAATGGCTGTACATTGAATACGAAAAATAGAAATCGTTGAAATAACTGTACTCAGAATACGAAAAAAATGAGAAATCGTTGAAATCGCTGTAGGCCAAATAAGAAAAAAAATTGTTGAAATGGCTGTATCTTGAATAAGAGAAAATGGAAATCGTTGAAATCGCTGTACGGTGAATAAGAATAATTATCCTTGAAATTTCTGTAAGCAGAAAACGAAAAAAGAATAGTTGAAATCGCTGCATTCTGAATACGAATAAAAAGAGAAATCGTAGAAATCACCGTAGGACGAATACGAAAAAAAAAATAGTTGAAATCGCTGTACGCAGAATACGAAACAAGAGATAGCGTTGAAATCGCTGTACGATGAATACGAAAACTAGAAATCGTTGAAATAGCTGTACTATGAATGCGAAAAAATGAGAAATCGTTGAAATCGCTGTAGGCCAAATAAGAAAAAAAATCGTTGAAATCACTGTGCGCTGAATTAGAGAAAAGGGAAATCTTTGAAATCGCTGTACGGTGAATAAGAGAAAAGGGAAATCGTTAAAACCGCCGTAGGCCGAATACGAAAAAAAATAGTTGAAATCGCAGTACGCTCAATACGAAAGATAATCGTTGAAATAGCTGTAGGCTGAATAAGAAAAAAGTATCGTTGAAATCGCTGTAAACTGAATACGAAAAAGAGAGAAATCGGTTTAATCGCAGTACTTTGAATACGAAAAAAGAGAAATCGTTGATATGGCTATATGTTGAATATGAAAGAAAATCTTTGAAGTAGCTGTACGCTGAATACAAGAAAAAAATTTGAAATCGCTGTACGCTGAAAACGAAAAAAAATTCTTGACACCGCTGTACGCTGAATCAGAAAAATAGAGAAATCGTTGAAATCGCAATACGCTGAATAAAAAAAAGAGAAATCGTTGAAATCGCAATACGCTGAATACGAAAAAAGAGAAACCGTTCAAGTCCTGTACGTTGAATAGGAAAAATGAGAAATTGTTGAAATCGCTGTACACCAAATACGAAAAAAGACAACGTTGAAATCACTGTACGTTGAAAAAGAAAAAAATGAGAAATTGCTGAAATCGCTGAACGCTGAACACGAAAAAAAAAGAAATCGTTGAAATCGCTGTACGCTGAACACGAAAAAAAGAGAAAGCTTTGAAATCGCTGTGCTCTCAACACGTAAAAAGAGAAATCGTTAAAATCGTTGTACGTAGAATATGAAAAAAAGAGAAACCGATGAAATCGCTGTACTTTGAATAGGAAAAAGACAGAAATCGTTAGAATAGTACACTGAATACGGAAGAAAGAGAAATCGTTGAAATCGCTGTAGGTTGAATTCGAAAAAAAACCGTTCAATTCGCTGTACGCTGAATACGAAAGAAAATCGTTGAAATAGCTGTACGCTAAACACGAAAAATATCGTTGAAATCGCTGTACACGTAATACGAAAAAAGAGAAATCGTTGATATCGCCGAACGTTGAATAGGAAAAAGAGAGAAATCGTTGTACGCTGAATACGAAAAAAGTGAAATCGTTGAAATCGCTGTACGCTGAATACGAAAAATAGAAATCGTTGAAAGCGCTTTACGCTGAATACGAAAAGAAAGAAAAATCGTTGAAATCGCTTTAGGCCCAATACGAAAAAATCGGTGAAATCGCTGTACGCTGAATACGAAAGAAAATAGTTGAAATAGCTGTACGCTGAATACGAAAAAAGTATTGTTGTAATCGCTGTAAGCTGAACTCGAAATAAATATAAATCGATTTAATCGCTGCACTTTGAATTCGAAAAAAAGGGAAATCGTTGAAATGGCTATATGCTAAATATGAAAGGTAATCGTTGAAACAGCTGTAGAATGAATACGAGAAAAAATCATTGAAATCGCTGTACGCTGAATACGAAAAAAATCGTTCAAACCGCTGTAAGCTGAATACGAAAAAAAGAGAAACCGTTGAAATCGCCGTACGTTGAATACGTAAATAAGTAAAATCGTTAAAATCGCTATACGCTGAATAACAAAAAAGATAAATCGTAAAAATCTGTCTACGCTGAACACGAAAAAAGAGAAATCGTTGAAATCCCTGTACGCTGAATACGGAAAAGAAAGAAATCGTTGAAATCGCTGTACGCTGAATGCGAAAAAAAATCGTTGAAATCTCTGTACGCTGAATTTGAACAAAATCATTGATATCGCTGGACGCTGAATACGAAAAAAGAGAAATCGCTTAAATCGATGTAGGACGAATGCGGCAAAAAAAAAAACGTTGAAATCGCTGTATGCTGAATACGAAAGAAAATCGTTCAAATAGCTGTATTCTGAATACGAAAAAAATACCGTTAAAACTGCTGTAAGCTGAAAACGAAAAAAAGAGGAATCGTGTTACTCGCTGTAATTTGAATTCGAAAAAAGAGAGCACTTTGAAATCACTTTACGCTAAACACGAAAAAAAGAGAAATTATTTAAATCGCTGTACGCAGAAAACGAAAAAAAGAGATAGCGATCAAATCGCTGTACGCTGAATCCGAAAAATAGAAATCGTTGAAATAGCTGTACGCTGAATAGGAATAAAAGAGAAATCGTTGAATCGCTGTACACTGTATCATTCAAGTCCTCTACGTTGAATAGGAAAACAGAGATCGTTGAAATCGCTGCACGCCAAATACGAAAAAAGAGATATCGTTGAAATCATTGTACGTTGAATACGAAAAAAGAGAAATCTTTGAATTCGCTTTGCTCTCAACACTCAAAAAGGGAAATCGTTAAAATCGCTCTACGCAAAATGTGAAAAAAGAGAACATTTGAAATCCCTGTACGATGAATAGGAAAAAGAGAGAAATCATTGGAATCTTTGTACGCACAATACGAAAAAAAAGAAATCGCTGAAATCGATGTAGGATGAATTCGAAAAAAAAAAACGTTCAAATCGCTGTACGCTGAATACGAAAGAAAATCGTTGAATTAACTGTACGCTAAATACGAAAAAAATATCGTTGAAATCGCTGTACGCATAATACGAAAAAAGAGAAGTCGCTGTACATTGAATACGAAAAAAAAACAGAAATCGCTAAAATCGCTGTACGCTTAATAAGAAAGAAAGAGAATTCGTTGAAATCGCATTACGGTGAATACGAAGAAAAGAAGAATCGTTGAAATCGCTGTACACTGAATCCAAAAGAGAGAAATCGTTGAAATCGCTGTACGCTGAATAAGAAAAAAAATAGTTGAAAACACTGCACGTTGAATAAGAAAAAAGAAGAAGTCGTTGAAATCGCTGTACGCTGAATAAGAAAAAAAAGAGAATTCGTTGAAATCGACTTACGATGAATACGAAAAAAAGACGAATTGTTGAAATCGCTGTACGCAGAATACGAAAAAAAGAAATCGTTTAAATCGCTGTAGGACGAATAGGAAAAAAATTCGTTGAAATCCCCGTACGCTGAATAGAAAGAAAATCGTTGAAATTATTGTCGCTGAATACGAAATAAATATCGTAGTATTCGCTGTAGGCCGAATACGAAAAAAAACGTTGAAATCGCTGTACGCTGAATACGAAAGAAAATCGTTGAAATAGCTGTACTCTGAATAAGAAAAAATATCGTTGAAATCGCTGTAAGCTGAAAACGAAAAAAAAAGAGAAATCGTTTCAATCGCTGTACTTTGAATTCGAAAAAAAGAGAAATCGTTGAAATCGGTTTACGCTGAATACGAAAATAACAGAAATCGAATAAATCGCTGTACGCAGAATACGAAAAAAAGAGATAGCGTTGAAATCGCTTTACGACGAATACGAAAATAGAAATCGTTGAAATAGCTGTACTCTGAATCCGAAAGAATGAGAAATCGTTGAAATCGCTGTAGGCCAAATAAGAAAAAAAATCGTTGAAATCGCCGTACGCTGAATAAGAGAAAAAGGAAATAGTTGAAATCGCTGTACGCTGATTAAGAATAAAATATCATTGAAATTTCTGTAAGCTGAAAACAAAAAAGAATCGTTTAAATCGCTGCAAATTGAATACGAATAGAAAGAGAAATAGTTGAAATCGCTGTAGGCCGAATACGAAAAAAAATCGTTGAAATCGTTGTACGCTCAACACGAAAGGTAATCGTTGAAATAGCTGTAGGCTGAATACGAAAAAAGTGTCGTTGAAATCGCTGTAAACAGAATACGAAAAAGAGAGCAATCGGTTTAATCGCTATACTTTGAATACGAAAAAAGAGAAATCGTTGATATGGCTATATGTTGAATATGAAAGAAAATCTTTGAAATAGCTGTAAGCTGAATACGAGAAAAAAATTTGAAATCTCTGTACGCTGAAAACGAAAAAATCGTTGAAACCGCTGTACGCTGAATAAGAATAAAAGAAATATCGTTGAAATCGCTATAGGCTGAATACGAAAAAAAGAGGAATCGGTGAAAGAACACGCAGAAAATGAAAGAAAATCGTTGAAATAGCTGTACGCAGAATACGAAAATATATCTTAGAAATACCTGTACGCTGAACACGTAAAAATATCGTTGAAATCGCTGTAAGCTGAATACGAAAAGAAGAGGAATAGTTGAAATCGCTGTACGTTAAATACGCAGAAAAGAGAAATCGTTAAAATCGCTATACGCTGAATAACAAAAAAGAGAAATCGTTGAAATCGCTGTAAGCTGAATAAGAAAAAAAAGAAATCGTTGAAATAGCTGTACGCTGAATGCGAAAAGAAATCGTTGAAATCTCTGTACGCTGAATACGAACCAAAAAAATTATTGAAATCGCTGTACGCTGAATACCAAAAAAAAAGAGAAATTGTTGAAATCACTGTAGGACGAATACGGCACAAAAATCGTTGAAATCGCTGTACGCTGAATACGGAAGAAAATAGTTGAAATAGCTGTACTCAAAATACGAAAAATATATCGTTAAAAAACGCTGTAAGCTGAAAACGAAAAAAAGAGAAATCGTTTTAATCAGTGTACTCTGAATTCGAAAAAAGAGGAATTGTTGAAATCGCTTTACGCTCAATACGATTAAAGAGACATCGTTTAAATCGCTGTACACAGAATACGAAAAAAAGAGAAACCGTTGAAATCGCTATACGATGAATACGAAAAAATAGAAATCTTTAAAATAGCTGTATACCGAATACGAAAAAAGAGAAATAGTTGAAATCACTGTACGTTGAATACGAATAAAACAGAAATCGTTGAAATCGCTGAACACTGAATAAGAAAAATAATAAACTGTTAGAAATCACTGCACGCTGAATACGAAAAAAAGAGAAAACTTTGAAATCCCTGTAGGCTGAATGCGGAATAAAGGGAAATCGTTGAAATCGCTGTACGCTGAATGCGAAAAAAATCGTTGAAATCTCTGTACGCTGAATACGAAACAAACTCATTGATATCACAGTACGCTGAAAAAGAAAAAAAGAGAAATCGTTGAAATCGCTTTAGGACGAATACGGCAAAAAAATAGTTGAAATTGCTGTACGCTGAATACGAAAGAATGTCGTTGAATTAGCCTTATTCTGAATACGAAAAAAATATCGTTGAAATCGCTGTAAGTTGAACACGAAAAAAAGATAAATTGTTTTAATCGCTGCACTTTGAATTCGAAGAAAAGAGAAATCGTTGAAATGCCTATATGCTGAATATGAAAGGAAATCTTTCAAATAGCTGTACAAGGAATAAGAGAAAAAATTAATGAAATCGCTGTACGCTGAATACGAAAAAAAAACAATCAAACCCCATTAAGCTGAATACGAAAAAAAGAGAAATCGTTGAAATCGCCGTACGTTGATTACGTAAATAAGAGAAATCGTTAAAATCGCTATACGCTGAATAACAAAAAAGATAAATCGTAAAAATCTGTCTACGCTGAACACGAAAAAAGAGAAATCGTTGAAATCCCTGTACGCTGAATACGGAAAAGAAAGAAATCGTTGAAATCGCTGTACGCTGAATGCGAAAAAAAATCGTTGAAATCTCTGTACGCTGAATTTGAACAAAATCATTGATATCGCTGGACGCTGCATACGAAAAAAGAGAAATCGTTTAAATCGATGTAGGACGAATGCGGCAAAGAAAACCGTTGAAATCGCTGTATGCTGAATACGAAAGAAAATCGTACAAATAGCTGTAGTCTGAATACGAAAAAAATACCGTTAAAACCGCTGTAAGCTGAAAACGAAAAAAAGAGGAATCGTTTTACTCGCTGTAATTTGAATTCGAAAAAAGAGAGCACTTTGAAATCACTTTACGCTAAACACGAAAAAAGAGAAATTATTTAAATCGCTGTACGCAGAAAACGAAAAAAAGAGATAGCGATCAAATCGCTGTACGCCGAATACGAAAAATAGAAATCGTTGAAATAGCTGTACGCTGAATAGGAATAAAAGAGAAATCGTTGAAATCGCTGTACACTGAATCATTCAAGTCCTCTACGTTGAATAGGAAAAAAGAGATCGTTGAAATCGCTGCACGCCAAATACGAAAAAAGAGATATCGTTGAAATCATTGTACGTTGAATACAAAAAAAGAGAAATCTTTGAAATCGCTTTGCTCTCAACACGCAAAAAGGGAAATCGTTAAAATCGCTCTACGCAAAATGTGAAAAAAGAGAACCTTTGAAATCCATGTACGATGAATAGGAAAAAGAGAGAAATCATTGGAATCTTTGTACGCACAATACGAAAAAAAAAAAAGAAATCGCTGAAATCGCTGTAGGATGAATTCGAAAAAAAAACGTTCAAATCGCTGTACGCTGAATACGAAAGAAAATCGTTGAATTAGCTGTACGCTAAATACGAAAAAAATATCGTTGAAATCGCTGTAAGCTGAACACGAAAAAAAGGTAAATTGTTTTAATTCGTGCACTTTGAATTCGAAGAAAAGAGAAATCGTTGAAATTGCTATATTCTGAATATGAAAGGAAATCTTTCAAATAGCTGTACAAGGAATAAGAGAAAAAATTATTGAAATCGCTGTACGCTGAATACGAAAAAAATCAATCAAACCCCATTAAGCTGAATACGAAAAAAAGAGAAATCGTTGAAATCGCCGTACGTTGAATACGTAAATAAGAGAAATCGTTAAAATCGCTATAATTTGAATAACAAAAAAGAGAAATCGTAGAAATCAGTCTACGCTGAACACGAAAAAAGAGAAATCGTTGAAATCGTACGTTGAATATGAAAAAAGAGAATTCGTTGAAATTGCTGTACGCTGAATACGAAAAAAAGAGAAAGCGTTCAAGTCCTGTGCGCTGAACGCGGAAATAGAGACATCGTTGAAATCGCTGCACATTGAATACGAAAAAAGAGAAATCTTTATAATCGCTTTACACCGAATAAGAAAAAAGACAAATCGTTGAAATCGCTGTACTCTTGATACGACAAAATCGTTGAAACCTCTGTACGCTGAATACGAAACAAAATCGTTGAAATCGTTGTACACTCAATACGAAAAAAAAGAGAAATCGTTGAAATAGCTGTAGGATGAACACGAAAAAAATTGTTGAAATCGCTGTACGCTGAATACAAAAAAGAGAAATCGTTGAAATCGCTGTACGGTTAATAAGAATAAAATATCGTTAACATATTTGTACGCTGAAAACGAAAAAAAGAATCGTTGAAATCGCTGCACGCTGAATACGAAAAGAAAGAAAAATCGTTGAAATCGCTTTAGGCCCAATACGAAAAAAATCGGTGAAATCGCTGTACTCTGAATACGAAAGAAAATCGTTGAAATAGCTGTACGCTGAATACGAAAAAAGTATTGTTGTAATCGCTGTAAGCTGAACTCGAAATAAATATAAATCGATTTAATCGCTGCACTTTGAATTCGAAAAAAAGGGAAATCGTTGAAATGGCTATATGCTAAATATGAAAGGAAATCGTTGAAAGAGCTGTAGAATGAATACGAGAAAAAATCATTGAAATCGCTGTACGCTGAATACGAAAAAAATCGTTCAAACCGCTGTAAGCTGAATACGAAAAAAAGAGAAATCGTTGAAATCGCCGTACGTTGAATACGTAAATAAGTAAAATCGTTAAAATCGCTATACGCTGAATAACAAAAAAGATAAATCGTAAAAATCTGTCTACGCTGAACACGAAAAAAGAGAAATCGTTGAAATCCCTGTGCGCTGAATACGGAAAAGAAAGAAATCGTTGAAATCGCTGTACGCTGAATGCGAAAAAAAATCGTTGAAATCTCTGTACGCTGAATTTGAACAAAATCATTGATATCGCTGGACGCTGAATACGAAAAAAGAGAAATCGTTTAAATCGATGTAGGACGAATGCGGCAAAAAAAACGTTGAAATCGCTGTATGCTGAATACGAAAGAAAATCGTTCAAATAGCTGTATTCTGAATACGAAAAAAATACCGTTAAAACGGCTGTAAGCTGAAAACGAAAAAAAGAGGAATCGTTTTACTCGCTGTAATTTGAATTCGAAAAAAGAGAGACTTTGAAATCACTTTACGCTAAACACGAAAAAAAGAGAAATTATTTAAATCGCTGTACGCAGAAAACGAAAAAAAGAGATAGCGATCAAATCGCTGTACGCCGAATACGAAAAATAGAAATCGTTGAAATAGCTGTACGCTGAATAGGAATAAAAGAGAAATCGTTGAAATCGCTGTACACTGAATCATTCAAGTCCTCTACGTTGAATAGGAAAAAAGAGATCGTTGAAATCGCTGCACGCCAAATACGAAAAAAGAGATATCGTTGAAATCATTGTACGTTGAATACAAAAAAAGAGAAATCTTTGAAATCGCTTTGCTCTCAACACGCAAAAAGGGAAATCGTTAAAATCGCTCTACGCAAAATGTGAAAAAAGAGAACATTTGAAATCCCTGTACGATGAATAGGAAAAAGAGAGAAATCATTGGAATCTTTGTACGCACTATACGAAAAAAAAGAAATCGCTGAAATCGCTGTAGGATGAATTCGAAAAAAAAACGTTCAAATCGCTGTACGCTGAATACGAAAGAAAATCGTTGAATTAGCTGTACGCTAAATACGAAAAAGATATCGTTGAAATCGCTGTAAGATGAACACGAAAAAAAGATAAATTGTTTTAATCGCTGCACTTTGAATTCGAAGAAAAGAGAAATCGTTGAAATTGCTATATTCTGAATATGAAAGGAAATCTTTCAAATAGCTGTACAAGGAATAAGAGAAAAAATTATTGAAATCGCTGTACGCTGAATACGAAAAAAATCAATCAAACCCCATTAAGCTGAATACGAAAAAAAGAGAAATCGTTGAAATCGCCGTACGTTGAATACGTAAATAAGAGAAATCGTTAAAATCGCTATAATCTGAATAACAAAAAGAGAAATCGTAGAAATCAGTCTACGCTGAACACGAAAAAAGAGAAATCGTTGAAATCGTACGTTGAATATGAAAAAAGAGAATTCGTTGAAATTGCTGTACGCTGAATACGAAAAAAAGAGAAAGCGTTCAAGTCCTGTGCGCTGAACGCGGAAATAGAGACATCGTTGAAATCGCTGCACATTGAATACGAAAAAAGAGAAATCTTTATAATCGCTTTACACCGAATAAGAAAAAAGACAAATCGTTGAAATCGCTGTACTCTTGATACGACAAAATCGTTGAAACCTCTGTACGCTGAATACGAAACAAAATCGTTGAAATCGTTGTACACTCAATACGAAAAAAAAGAGAAATCGTTGAAATAGCTGTAGGATGAACACGAAAAAAATTGTTGAAATCGCTGTACGCTGAATACAAAAAAGAGAAATCGTTGAAATCGCTGTACGGTTAATAAGAATAAAATATCGTTAACATATTTGTACGCTGAAAACGAAAAAAAGAATCGTTGAAATCGCTGCACGCTGAATACGAAAAGAAAGAAAAATCGTTGAAATCGCTTTAGGCCCAATACGAAAAAAATCGGTGAAATCGCTGTACTCTGAATACGAAAGAAAATCGTTGAAATAGCTGTACGCTGAATACGAAAAAAGTATTGTTGTAATCGCTGTAAGCTGAACTCGAAATAAATATAAATCGATTTAATCGCTGCACTTTGAATTCGAAAAAAAGGGAAATCGTTGAAATGGCTATATGCTAAATATGAAAGGAAATCGTTGAAACAGCTGTAGAATGAATACGAGAAAAAATCATTGAAATCGCTGTACGCTGAATACGAAAAAAATCGTTCAAACCGCTGTAAGCTGAATACGAAAAAAAGAGAAATCGTTGAAATCGCCGTACGTTGAATACGTAAATAAGTAAAATCGTTAAAATCGCTATACGCTGAATAACAAAAAAGATAAATCGTAAAAATCTGTCTACGCTGAACACGAAAAAAGAGAAATCGTTGAAATCCCTGTACGCTGAATACGGAAAAGAAAGAAATCGTTGAAATCGCTGTACGCTGAATGCGAAAAAAAATCGTTGAAATCTCTGTACGCTGAATTTGAACAAAATCATTGATATCGCTGGACGCTGAATACGAAAATGAGAAATCGCTTAAATCGATGTAGGACGAATGCGGCAAAAAAAAACGTTGAAATCGCTGTATGCTGAATACGAAAGAAAATCGTTCAAATAGCTGTATTCTGAATACGAAAAAAATACCGTTAAAACCGCTGTAAGCTGAAAACGAAAAAAAGAGGAATCGTTTTACTCGCTGTAATTTGAATTCGAAAAAAGAGAGCACTTTGAAATCACTTTACGCTAAACACGAAAAAAAGAGAAATTATTTAAATCGCTGTACTCAGAAAACGAAAAAAAGAGATAGCGATCAAATCGCTGTACGCCGAATACGAAAAATAGAAATCGTTGAAATAGCTGTACGCTGAATAGGAATAAAAGAGAAATCGTTGAAATCGCTGTACACTGAATCATTCAAGTCCTCTACGTTGAATAGGAAAAAGGAGACCGTTGAAATCGCTGCACGCCAAATACGAAAAAAGAGATATCGTTGAAATCATTGTACGTTGAATACAAAAAAAGAGAAATCTTTGAAATCGCTTTGCTCTCAACACGCAAAAAGGGAAATCGTTAAAATTGCTCTACGCAAAATGTGAAAAAAGAGAACCTTTGAAATCCCTGAACGATGAATAGGAAAAAGAGAGAAATCATTGGAATCTTTGTACGCACAATACGAAAAAAAAGAAATCGCTGAAATCGCTGTAGGATGAATTCGAAAAAAAAACGTTCAAATCGCTGTACGCTGAATACGAAAGAAAATCGTTGAATTACCTGTACGCTAAATACGAAAAAAATATCGTTGAAATCGCTGTACGCATAATACGAAAAAAGAGAAATCGCTGTACATTGAATACGAAAAAAAACAGAAATCGCTAAAATCGCTGTACGCTTAATAAGAAAGAAAGAGAATTCGTTGAAATCGCATTACGCTGAATACGAAGAAAAGAAGAATCGTTGAAATCGCTGTACACTGAATCCAAAAGAGAGAAATCGTTGAAATCGCTGTACGCTGAATAAGAAAAAAATAGTTGAAATCACTGCACGTTGAATAAGAAAAAAAAAGAAGTCGTTGAAATCGCTGTACGCTGAAAAAAAAAGAGAGAATTCGTTGAAATCGACTTACGATGAATACGAAAAAAAGACGAATTGTTGAAATCGCTGTACGCAGAATACGAAAAAAAGAAATCGTTTAAATCGCTGTAGGACGAATAGGAAAAAAATTCGTTGAAATCCCTGTACGCTGAATAGAAAGAAAATCGTTGAAATTATTGTCGCTGAATACGAAATAAATATCGTCGTAATCGCTGTAGGCCGAATACGAAAAAAAACGTTGAAATCGCTGTACGCTGAATACGAAAGAAAATCGTTGAAATAGCTGTACTCTGAATACGAAAAAATATCGTTGAAATCGCTGTAAGCTGAAAACGAAAAAAAAAGAGAATTCGTTTTAATCGCTGTACTTTGAATTCGAAAAAAAGAGAAATCGTTGAAATCGGTTTACGCAGAATACGAAAATAACAGAAATCGAATAAATCGCTGTACGCAGAATACGAAAAAAAGAGATAGCGTTGAAATCGCTTTCCGACGAATACGAAAATAGAAATCGTTGAAATAGCTGTACTCTGAATCCGAAAAAAATGAGAAATCGTTGAAATCGCTGTAGGCCAAATAAGAAAAAAAATCGTTGAAATCGCCGTACGCTGAATAAGAGAAAAAGGAAATAGTTGAAATCGCTGTACGCTGTATAAGAATGAAATATCATTGAAATTTCTGTAAGCTGAATAAGAAAAAATAATAGTTGAAATCGCTAAACGTTGAATACGAATAGAAAGAGAAATAGTTGAAATCGCTGTAGGCCGAATACGAAAAAAAAATCGTTGAAATCGTTGTACGCTCAACACGAAAGGTAATCGTTGAAATAGCTGTAGGCTGAATACGAAAAAAGTGTCGTTGAAATCGCTGTAAACAGAATACGAAGAAGAGAGCAATCGGTTTAATCGCTGTACTTTGAATACGAAAAAAGAGAAATCGTTGATATGACTATACGTTGAATATGAAAGAAAATCTTTGAAATAGCTGTAAGCTGAATACGAGAAAAAAATTTGAAATCTCTGTACGCTGAAAACGAAAAAATCGTTGAAACCGCTGTACGCTGAATAAGAAAAAAAGAAATATCGTTGAAATCGCTGTAGGCTGAATGCGAAAAAAAGAGGAATCGGTGAAAGAACACGCAGAAAATGAAAGAAAATCGTTGAAATAGCTGTACGCAGAATACGAAAATATATCTTAGAAATACCTGTACGCTGAACACGTAAAAATATCGTTGAAATCGCTGTAAGCTGAATACGAAAAGAAGAGGAATAGTTGAAATCGCTGTACGTTAAATACGCAGAAAAGAGAAATCGTTAAAATCGCTATACGCTGAATAACAAAAAAGAGAAATCGTTGAAATCGCTGTAAGCTGAATAAGAAAAAAAAGAAATCGTTGAAATAGCTGTACGCTGAATGCGAAAAGAAATCGTTGAAATCTCTGTACGCTGAATACGAACCAAAAAAATTATTGAAATCGCTGTACGCTGAATACCAAAAAAAAAAGAGAAATTGTTGAAATCACTGTAGGACGAATACGGCACAAAAATCGTTGAAATCGCTGTACGCTGAATACGGAAGAAAATAGTTGAAATAGCTGTACTCAAAATACGAAAAATATATCGTTAAAAAACGCTGTAAGCTGAAAACGAAAAAAAGAGAAATCGTTTTAATCAGTGTACTCTGAATTCGAAAAAAGAGGAATTGTTGAAATCGCTTTACGCTCAATACGATTAAAGAGACATCGTTTAAATCGCTGCACACAGAATACGAAAAAAAGAGAAACCGTTGAAATCCCTATACGTTGAATACGAAAAAATAGAAATCTTTAAAATAGCTGTATACCGAATACGAGAAAAGAGAAATAGTTGAAATCACTGTACGTTGAATACGAATAAAACAGAAATCGTTGAAATCGCTGAACACTGAATAAGAAAAATAATAAACTGTTAGAAATCACTGCACGCTGAATACGAAAAAAGAGAAAACTTTGAAATCCCTGTAGGCTGAATGCGGAATAAAGGGAAATCGTTGAAATCGCTGTACGCTGAATGCGAAAAAAATCGTTGAAATCTCTGTACGCTGAATACGAAACAAACTCATTGATATCACAGTACGCTGAATAAGAAAAAAAGAGAAATCGTTGAAATCGCTTTAGGACGAATACGGCAAAAAAATAGTTGAAATTGCTGTACGCTGAATACGAAAGAATGTCGTTGAATTAGCTGTATTCTGAATACGAAAAAAATATCGTTGAAATCGCTGTAAGCTGAACACGAAAAAAAGATAAATTGTTTTAATCGCTGCACTTTGAATTCGAAGAAAAGAGAAATCGTTGAAATGGCTATATGCTGAATATGAAAGGAAATTCTTTCAAATAGCTGTACAAGGAATAAGAGAAAAAATTATTGAAATCGCTGTACGCTGAATACGAAAAAAAAACAATCAAACCCCATTAAGCTGAATACGAAAAAAAGAGAAATCGTTGAAATCGTCGTACGTTGAATACGTAAATAAGAGAAATCGTTAAAATCGCTATAATCTGAACAACAAAAAAGAGAAATCGTAGAAATCAATCTACGCTGAACACGAAAAAAGAGAAATCGTTGAAATCCCTGTACGCTGAATGTGGATAAAAGAGAAAACGTTGAAATCGCTGTACGCTGAATGCGATAAAAATCGTTGAAATCTGCGTACGCTGAATACGAAACAAACTCATTGAAATCGCTGTACGATGAATAAGAAAGAAAGGGAAATCGTTGAAATCGCTGAAGGACGAATACGGCAAAAAATCGTTGAAATTGCTGTACGCTGAATACGAAAGAGAATCGTTGAAGTAGCTGTGCTCTGAATACGAAAAAAATATCGTAGAAGTCGCTGTAAGCTGAAAACGGAAAAAAGAGAAAAAGTTTTAATCGCTGTACTTTGAATTAAAAAAAGGGAAGTCGTTGAAATCGCTTTACGCTGAAAACGAAAAAAAGAGAAATTGTTCAAATCGCTATGCGCAGAATACGAAAAAAAAGAGATAGCTTTGAAATCTCTGTATGATGAATACGAAAAATAGAAATCTTTGGAATAGATGTACGCTGAATACGAAAAAAATTATAAATCGTAGAAATCGCTGTAGGCCAAATAAGAAAAAAAATCGTTGAACTCGCTGTACGCTGAATAAGAAAAAAGGGAAATCTCTGAAATGGCTGTACGGTGAATAGGAATAAAATATCGTTGAAATTTCTGTAAGCTGAATAAGAAAAAAGAATCGTTAAAATCGCTACACGCTGAATACGTAAAAAAGAGAAATCGTTGAAATCGCCGTAGGCCGAATACGAAAAAAAAGTAGTTGAAATCGCTGTACGCTCAATACGAACAATAATCGTTGAAATAGCTGTACGCTTAATACGAAAAAAGTAACGTTGAAATCGCTGTAAGCCGAATACGTAAAAGACATAAATCGGTTTAATCGCTGTATATTGAATAAGAAAAAAAAGTAACCGTTGAAATCGCTGAATACGAAAAAAGAGAAACCGTTTGAGTCCTGTACGTTGAATAGGAAAAAAGAGAAATCGTTGAAATTGCTGTACACCAAATACGAAAAAAGAGATATAGTTGAAATCACTGTACGTTGAATACGAAAAAATGACAAATTGCTGAAATCGCTGAACGCAGAATACGAAAAAAAGGGAAATAGTTGAAATCGCTGTACGCTGAATACGAAAAAAGAGAAATCTCTGAAATCGCTGCGCTCTCAACACTTAAAAAGAGAAATCGTTAAAATCGCTTGTACGTAGAATATGAAAAAAAGAGAAACCGTCGAAATCGCTGTACGTTGAATAGGAAAAAGAGAGAAATCGTTGGAATCGTTGTACTCTGAATACGGAAGAAAGAGAAATCGTTGAAATCGCTGTGGGCTGAATTCGAAAAAAAAAACGTTCAAAATGCTGTACGCTGAATAAGAAAGAAAATCGGTGAAATAGCTGTACGCTAAATACGAAAAAAATATCGTTGAAATCGCTGTACGCGTAATACAAAAAAAAAGAGAAATCGTTGAAATTGCTGTAGAATGAATACGAAAAAAGGAGAAATCGTTGAAATCGCTGTACGCTGAATAAGAAAATAAGAGAATTAGTCGAAATCGTTGTACGCTGAATAAGAAAAAATGAAGTCGTTGAAATCGCTGTACGCTGAATAAGAAAAGAGAATTCGTTGAAATCGCTTTACGCTGAATACGAAAAAAGAGCAATAGTTGAAATCGTTGTACGCAGAATACGAAAAAAGATAAATCGTTGAAATCGCTGTACGCTGAATACGAAAGAAAATCGTTGAAATAAATGTACGCTGAATACGAAATAAATATCGTCGAAATCGCTGTAAGCTGAATAAGAAAAAAAGAAGTAATCATTTTAATCGCTGTACTTAGAATAGGAAAACTGAGAAATCGATGAAATCGCAGTATACCGAATAAAAAAATTGACAAATCGTTTAAATCGCTGTACGCTGAATACGAAAAATAGAAATCGTTGAAATAGCTGTAAACTGAATACGAATAAAAGTGAAA
This sequence comes from Periplaneta americana, assembly GCF_040183065.1. Taxonomy (NCBI): domain Eukaryota; kingdom Metazoa; phylum Arthropoda; class Insecta; order Blattodea; family Blattidae; genus Periplaneta; species Periplaneta americana. The sequence goes on along the minus strand of NC_091131.1, from coordinate 152,157,654 downwards.
ACGTTGAAATCGCTGTACGCTGAATACAAAGAAAGAAAAGTCGTTGAAATTACTGCGCGCTGAATACGAATAAAATATATTTGAAATTTCTGTACGCTGAATACGAAAAAAAAAGCGTTGAATTAGTCGCACGCTGAATACGAAAAAAAGAGAAAACGTTGAAATCGCTGTAATCTGAACACGAAAAAAGAGAAATAGTTGACATCGCTGTAGGCCGAATACGAAAAAAATCATTGAAATCGCTGTACGCCGAAAACCAAAGAAAATAGTTGAAATAGCTGTACTCTGAATACGAAAAAATATCGTTGAAATCGCTCTAAGCTGAAAAAGAAAAAAAAGAGAAATCGTTTTAATCGCTGTACTTTGATTTGAAAAAAAGAGAAATCGTTGAAATCTCTTTACGAGGAATATGAAAAAAAAAAAAGAAATCGTTTAAATCGCTGTACGCAGAATACGAAAAAATGAAATAGGGTTAAAATCGCTGTACGATCAATACAAAAATTGAAATCATTGAAATAGCCGTTCGCTGAATACGAAAATATGAGAAATCGTTGAAATCGCTGTAGGGCAAATACGAAAAGAAATGTTGAAATCGCTGTACACTGAATAAGAAAAAAGGGAAATCGTTGAAATCGCTCTACGGTGAATAAGAATAAATTATCGTTGAAATTTCAGTAAGCTGAATAAGAAAAATAATCGTTGAAATCGCTGCACGCTGAACACGAAATAAGAGAAATCGTTGAAATTGCCGTAGGCCGAATACAAAAAAAATCGTTGAAATCGCTGTACGCTCAATACGAAAGTTAATCGTTGAAATAGCTGTACGCTGAAACCGAAAATGTATCGTTGAAATCGCTGTAAACTGAATACGAAAAAGAGAGAAATCGGTTTAATCACTGTACTTTGAATACGAAAAGGAGAAATAGTTGAAATGGCTAAGTGTTGAATATGAAAGAAAATCATTGAAACAGTTGTACGCTACGAGGAAAAATATTTGAAATCTCTGTACGCTTATTACAAAAGAAATCTTTGAAACCGCTGTACGCTGAATACGAAAAAAAAAGTCGTTGAAATCGCTGTACGCTGAATAAAAAAATAGAAATCGTTGAAATAGCAATACGCTGAATAAGAAAAAAGAGAAATCGTTAAAAATGAAATACGCAGAATACGAAAAAAAGAGAATTCGTTGAAATTGCTGTACTCTGAATACGAAAAAAATAGAAATAGTTGAAAACGCTGTACTTTGAATACGGAAAAAAAATAATCCTTGAAATCGCTGTACTCTGAATAGAAAAAAGTACGGTTGAAATAGCTGTACGTTGAATACGAAAGAAAGAGGAATCGTTGAAATCGCTGAGAGCTGAACACGAAAAAAGAGAATTCATTGAAATCGCTGAACGCTGAATAGGAAAGAAAATAGTTGAAATAGCTGTACGTTGAATACGGAAAACAAGAGAAATCGTTGAAATAGCTCTACGCTGAATACCAGAACTAAAAAACACCGTAGTAATCGCAGTACGCTGAATAAGAGAAGGAAGATACCATTGAAATCGCTGTACGCTGAATATGAAAGAAGAAGTATTAATTGTAATCGATGGACGCTGAATTGGAAAAAATGGTTAATAACTGTACGTTGAATACGAAAAAAAGAGAAATCGTTGAAGTAGCAGTACGTTGAATACAAGAAAAAAAAAGAGAAATCGCTGAAATCGCTGTACACTGAATACGAAATAAATAGTTGAATTAGCGATAAGCATTATATGGAAAAAGAGAAGTCGTTGAAATAGATGTACGCCAGGTTCGAAAAAAAAAGATACCGTTGAAATCGCTGTACGCTGAACTCGAAAATAAAGTACGACCACTAAACGCTGAATGCAATTCGTAAACTGATCTGGACGTCCTTCTATGTTATTTACGTTGGGTATGCAGACGACAAACTGACTAATTTCGGAGGATACCAACGAAGTATGACGAATTATATTAATTGTGTCTCATAATAGTCTGTGTCCACATCAGTGAAGTAGCTGTCAGCGACGCGCTGGCCGCGAAACCATGTGGCCCGGGTTCGATTCGCGGTCGGGGCAATTTACCTGGTTCAGGTTTTTTCCAGGGTTTTCCCTCAACTCAATATGAGCAAATGCTGGGTAATTTTCGGTGCTGGACCCCGGACTCATTTCACCGGCATTATCACCTTCATCTCATTCAGACACTAAATAACCTAAGATGTTGATAAAGCGTCGTAAAATAACCTGCTAAAAATATTAGTCTGATCAGTGTAATATCTAACTAATCAGCGATGTATGCAATGGAAGGGGAAATGAACTTGCCACTCTACCACATTATCTCTTGGCTTAATTGCCTCATGAGTGATGAATTATGAGGTTCAGATCTGTTTTAGGACTGTTGGCTAAACAACAATTTGAAATCACGAATAATAAAGGTTTACAATGATGAACTGTGATTGATGATGGATATGACGACGAGGAGGATGACTATGACGAGTTAAGATTGATGATATATTATGACGGATAATAGAGGATTACAGACAAATTATATGATACGATGATCCAGTACGGCGAATAATGGGGCATGTCTGATGAATGGTGATTGATGAGCAATATTGACGTGTTACGGGAATGACTATGAAGAATTGTGGCGGAAAACTTACGATGAATTGTGGCAGACAAACTATGATAATGAATAATGGTAGATGACGTCCTATGGTGGCGAATAATGTCTGATGACGATGACCTACGATGAAGAGTAATAGAGGATGGCTACGATGAATAAAATAAAATAATTAGTAATTATAATGGGTGACGGATAATTACGAATTACGAGTAAAAGGGAAGAAGTCTGAATAATTCTCGAGGACAGCGACTACTTCTCACGGACTGTGAAGAATATTAGGATTTACAGTAATGCAGGGTAGGCTACCTACAGAATTAATACCTTCTTCACCCAACATTCCCTGACAATTTTCATCGCGTTCCCAGGCCGTTCTCAAAAAATATTATCATCATTATTATTATTATTATAATTATTATTATTATTATTGTTATTATTGTTATTATTATCATCATTATTATTATTAAAAGTAACACGCAATATTATTTAAACTGTACAGTATTATTACTCCTATTTCGGCCTCCTCCTCCCCTCTAGCCGACCTTACCTCTCCAATTGTTCTTCCCTTTTTTTATTTTCAAAATTTATAAATACAATAAAAATATTACCTAAAGTAAAGAAGAGTAATAATACTGTACATATTACAAAGTGTATTAGATCTAACTAACTAGAGTTCAAATTAATTTAAATAAATGCATACAAAAGACTAAGTCAACAGAGTTACACAGTCCTTTAGGAGAGCAAATACATTTTCTTATACCATCAGTTGCATTTATAATAACCATAAAAATTTAATACAGAAAAGGAGCAATCTACGGAACACTAGAAAAATAAGTAATGGAGAGACTAGTGAAGTGCTTTGTGTGGAGTGTGACATTGTATAAGGAGGAAACATAGACATTACGACGAAGTGAAGAGAAGAGACTAGAGCCATTTGAAATGTAGATATGGAGAAGAATGGAGGATGTGAAACAGACAGACAAAATAAGAAATGAAGCTGTGTTGGAAAGAAAGGGTGAAGAAAGCATAATGCTGAAAATAATCAGGATGAAAGAAAGGAATTTCCTGGGTCAAGGGCTAAGTAGAAACTGCCTAATGAAGGATGCACTGGAAGGAAAGGTGAACGGACGAAAAAAACAGTTGAAATTGCTGAACGATGAAAGAGAAAAAATAGTAGGAATGGCTGTACGGTGAATACGAAAAAAACCGTTGAAAACGCTGTACGCTGAATAGGAAAACAACCTTGAAATCACTGTACGCTGAATGCAAAAAAATCATTGAAATAGCTGTACGCTGAATACAAAAAAAAAACCCTGGAACCGCTGTACGCAGAATGCAAAAAAATCGTTGATATAGCTGTACGCTGAATACGAAGAAAAGACAAATCGTTGAAATCCCTGTAATCTGAATACGAAAAAAAGAGAAATCGTTGAAATCGCTGTACGGTAAATACGCAGATAAAGAGAAATCGTTGAAATCGCCGTAAGTTGATTACAAAGAAAATCGTTGAAATTCGTGTACCCTGAATACGAAAAATTCGTTGAAATCGCTGTACGATGAATGCGAAAAAAAATAAATCGTCGAAATCGCTGTAGTCCGAACACGAAAAAAATTGTTGTCATCGCTGTACGCTGAATACGAAAAAAAGAGAAATCGTTGAATTCGGTGTACGTTGAATATGAAGAAAGAGAAAAAATGTCGAAATCGCTATACGCTAAATAGGAAAAAAAGAGAATTCGTTGAAATCGCGCTACGATGTATACGAAAAAGAGAGAAACCGTCCAAGTCCTGTGCGCTGAAAGCGACAGAATGGAAATCGTTGAAATCGCTGTACATTGAATACGAAAAAAGAGAAATCGTTGAAATCAATATACACCGAATACGAAAAAAAAAGACAAATCGTTGATCACTGTACGAGGAATACTCAAAAAAGAGAAATCGTTGAAATCGCTGAACGCTGAATACAAAAAAAGAGAAATCGTTGAAATCGCTGTTCACTGAATACAGGAAATGGAGAAATCTTTGAAATCGCAGAGCGCTGAACACTAAAAAGATAAATCGTAAAAATCGCTGTACGTAGAATATGAATAAAAGAGAAATCGATGAAATCGCTGTACGTTGAATAGGAAAAAGAGAGAAATCGTTGAAATCGTTGTACGCTGAATACGAAAAAATGAGAAATCGTTGAAATCGCTGTACGCTGAATACGAAAAATAGAAATCGTTGAAAACGCTGTTAGCTGAATACGAAAAAAAGAAATCGTTGAAGTCACAGTACGCTGAATATAAAAAAGAAGAAATCTTTGAATTCACTGTACGCTGAATACGAAAAAAGAGAAATCGTTGAAAGAGGACGCAGAATAGGAAAGAAAATCGTTGAGATAGCTGTACGCGGAATACGAAAATACATCTTCGAAATAACTCTTCGCTGAACACGTAAAAAAATCTTCGAAATCGATATACGCTGAATGCGAATAAAAGGCGTTGAAATCGCTGTAAGTTGAATACGAAAGAAGAGAAATAGTTGAAATCGCTATACGCTGAATAAGAAAAAAAGATAAATTTTTGGGATCGCTATATGTTGAATAAAAAAAAAAGGGAAATCGTTGAAATCGCCGTACTCTGAATACATAAAAAGAGAAATCGTTGAAATCGCTGTAGGACGAATAAGAAAATAAATCGTTGAAATCGCTGTACGCGGAATACGAAAGAAAATCGTTGAAATAGCTGTACGCTGAATACGAAAAAAATATCTTCGAAATCGCTGTAAGCTGAATACGAAAAAAAGAGAAATCATTTTAATCGCTGTATTTTGAATACGAAAAAAAGAGAAATGGTTTTAAAACCTGTACTTTGAATTCGGGAAAAAGAGAAAACGTTGAAATCGCTGTACACCGAATAAGAAAAAAAATCATTAAAGTCACTGTACACAGAATGCGAAAAAAGTAAATAGCGTTGAAATCGCTTTACGCTGAATACAAAAAATATAAAATCGTTGAAATAGCTGTACGCTTAATACAAAAAGAGGGAAATCGTTGAAATAGCTGTAGGCCAAATACGTAAAAAAAATCGTTGAAATTGCTGTACGCTCAATACGAAGAAAGACAAATCGTTGAAATCGCTGTACGCTGAATGCGAAAAAAAATTCGTTGAAATCGCTGCACGCTGAATACGATATAAAAGAAAAATTGTTGAAACCGCTGTAGGACGAATACGAAAAAAAATCGGTTAAGTCGCTGTACACTGAATAGGAAAGAAAATCTTTGAAATAGCTGTACGCTGAATACGAAAAAAAATATCGTTGTAATCGCTGTAAGCTGAATACGAAAAAAAGAGGAATCGTTTTAATCGCTGTACTTTGAATACGAAAAAAAGGGAAATCGTTGAAATGGCTATACGGTGAATATGAAAGAAAATCGTTGATATAGCTGTATGCTCAATACCAGAAAAAAAAACATTAATGCCTCTGACCGCTGAATACGAAGGAAAGCGGTGAAAGCGCTGTACGATGAATACGAAAAAGAGAAATCGTTGAAATTGCTGTACGCTGAATACGTAAAGAGAGAAATCGTTGAAATCGCTGTACGCTGAATGAGGGAAAAAGAGATTGTTGAAATCGCTGTACCCTGAATACGAAAAAAATCATTGAAGTCTCTATACGCTGAATACGAAATAAAATCGTTGAAATCGCTGTACACTCAATACGAAGAAAGAAAAATCGTTGAAATCGCTGTAGGACGTATATGAAAATAAAGAGTTGAAATCGCTGTACGCTGAATACGAAAGAAAATCGTTGAAATAGCTGTACGCTGAATACGAAAAAAATATCTTCGAAATAATAATATAATAATAATAATAATGATTTATTTTAGCTGGCAGAGTTAAGGCCGTAAGGCCTTCTCTTCCACACAACCAGCAAAAAGTGTATATACATATGCATGAACTTACAAAGAATTCAACAAATTGATTTAGATGAGAGTTACATGTATACAAGAGTTATTTACGAATTAAACAACAAAATACTATGAACTATTAATTAAACACTGAAATAAACTGGGTAGCAGAATTAAACTAAAATACATAGAATGTTAATATATTTCAAATTATATTAGATAATAGAAAGAGATTATTATGAGACAATTTTGAAAATGCAGCACAATCAGGATGATGTCTAAAAAAAAAAAAGCAACAGTGTAGTCAGTAATATTTTAAATCAGTATGATTGGAGTGAAATGCTAATAAGGTTATCTTTTAAGCTGTTCTTAAAGGTGTTTGTTGTCTTGCAGCCCCTAATACTTTGTGACAAGGAATTCCATTGACGCGAGGTGGATATTGTAAAAGATGAGGAATAACAAGATGTTCTATGAAGAGGTATATTTAGCGTGACACAGATAAGTGATCTGGTATTTACGTCGTGGTTAGAGTATAGATAAGAGAAACGAGACGAAAGTTAATTTGGTGTTGAGGTGTGCAGAATTCGAAAGAGTAAAGACAAAGAGTGTAAAGTTCTGCGTTCTTTAAGTCGGAGCCACGAGAGACTTGCGAAGGACGGTGATATGTGATCATATCGTCGGATGTTGCACACGTATCTGATGCACATATTCTGAGCTCGCTGTAACTTGACTGACAGTTCAGAACTTAGATCACTTAACAAAACGTCACAATAATCGAAGTGCGGCATTACTAGGGTTTGTACTAGGGTAAGTTTTAGTTGCTCGGGCAAGAAGTTTCTCAAGCGACTCAAAGAGTGAAAGGAGGAACAGATTTTCTTTATCGTTTCTTTAACTTGAAAATTCCAACTTAGATTATTATCAAAAAAGAAGCCAAGATTTTTTACGACAGATGAATAAGGGATTAGCGTGTTGTTAAGGGTAACAACTGAAAGATTACTGTTATTAAGGGAGTTAACTACACGCTTATGTCCAATAATTATGGCTTGAGTCTTACTTGGGTTAAGTGCGAGTCCGAAATTGGCCGCCCAAGTGGAGACAGTGGCTAGGTCACAATTTAACTTGTCAATCGATTCATTGATCGTATTGGGTCTGGAATGTATGTAAAGTTGTAGGTCGTCGGCATAGAGGTGAAATCGCTGTAAGCTGAATACGAAAAAAAGAGAAATCGTTTTCATCGCTGTATTTTGAATACGAAAAAAAAAGAAATCGTTTTAAAACCTGTACTTTGAATTCGGGAAAAAGAGAAAACGTTGAAATCGCTGTACACCGAATAAGAAAAAAAATCATTAAAATCACTGTACACAAAATACGAAAAAAAATAAACAGCGTTGAATCGTTTTACGCTGAATACAAAAAATATAAAAATCGTTGAAATAGCTGTACGTTGAATACGAAAAGAGGGAAATCGTTGAAATCGCTGTAGGCCAAATACGAAAAAAAATCGTTGAAATTGCTGTACGCTCAATACGAAGAAAGACAAATCGTTGAAATCGCAGTTCGCTGAATGCGAAAAAAATTCGTTGAAATCGCTGCACGCTGAATACGAAGAAAAAGAAAAATTGTTGAAACCGCTGTAGGACGAATACGAAAAATATCGTTTAAATTGCTGTACACTGAATACGAAAGAAAATCTTTGAAATAGCTGTACGCTGAATACGAAAAAAATGTCGTTGTAATCGCTGTAAGCTGAATACGAAAAAAAGAGAAATCGTTTTAATCGCTGTACTTTGAATACGAAAAAAAGAGAAATAGTTGAATTGGATACACGGTGAATACAAAAACAGAGAAATCGTTGAAATCGCTGTACGCTGAATACGATAAAAAAAGAAACCGTTCAAGTCCTGTACGTTGAATACGAAAAAAGAGAAATCGTTGAAATCGCTGTACACCGGATACGAAAAAAAGAGAAATCGTTGAAAACACTGTACGTTGAATAGGAAAAAAAGAGAAATTGTTGAAATCGCTGGTCGCTGAATAAGAAAAAAAAAGATAAATCTTGGGAATCGCTGTACGCTGAATAAGAAAATAAGAGAAATCGATGAAATCGCTGTACGTTGAATATGAAAAAATAGAAATCGTTGAAACCAGTGTACGTCGAAACCGAAAAATGAGAAACCGTAGAAATCGCTGTACGCTAATACGATAAAAAAGAAATCGTTGAAATCGCTGTGCACTGGATACGAAAAAGAGACAAATAGTTCAAATCGCTGTACGCTGAATACGAAAAAAGGAAATCGTTGAAATCGCTGTACGCTAAATACGAAAAAATTGAAATCTTTGACATCTCTGTAGGCTGAATATGAAAAAAAGAGAAATCGTTGAAATAGCTGTATGCGAAATAGGAGGAAACGAGAAATCGTTGGAATAGCTGTACGATGAAAATGAAAAGAAATCGTTCAAATAGCTGTACACAGAATACGAAAAAAATCGTTGAAATCGCTGTACGCTGAATACGAAAAAATATCGTGGAAATCGCAGTACGCAGAATACGAAAAAAAATTGAAATCGCTGTACCCTGAATAGGAGATAAATCCATTGAAATAGCTGTGCAGTGAATACGAAAAAAAACGTTGAAATAGTTGTACGCAGAATACGGATAAGAATCGTTGAAGTCGCTGTACGCTGAATACGAAAAAAAGAGAATTCCTTGAAATTGCTGTACTCTGAATACGAAAAAAATAGAAATAGTTGAAAACGCTGTACTTTGAATACGGAAAAAAAAATCCTTGACATCGCTGTACTCTGAATAGAAAAAAGTACGGTTGAAATAGCTGTACGTTGAATACGAAAGAAAGAGGAATCGTTGAAATCGCTGAAAGCTGAACACGAAAAAAAGAGAATTCATTGAAATCGCTGAACGCTGAATAGGAAAGAAAACAGTTGAAATAGCTGTACGTTGAATACGGAAAACAAGAGAAATCGTTGAAATAGTTGTACGCTGAATACCAGAACAAAAAACACCGTAGTAATCGCAGTACGCTGAATAAGAGAAGGAAGATACCATTGAAATCGCTGTACGCTGAATATAAAAGAAGAAGTATTAATTGTAATCGATGGACGCTGAATTGGAAAAAATGGTTAATAGCTGTACGTTGAATACGAAAAAAAGAGAAATCGTTGAAGTAGCAGTACGTTGAATACAAGAAAAAAAGAGAAATCGCTGAAATCGCTGTACACTGAATACGAAATAAATAGTTGAATTAGCGATAAGCATTATATGAAAAAAGAGAAGTCGTTGAAATAGCTGTACGCCAGGTTCGAAAAAAAAAGATACCGTTGAAATCGCTCTACGCTGAACACGAAAAAAAAGTACGACCACTAAACGCTGAATGCAATTCGTAAACTGAGCTGGACGTCCTTCTATGTTATTTACCTTGGGTATGCAGACGACAAACTGACTAATTTCGGAGGATACCAACGAAGTATGACGAATTATATTAATTGTGTCTCATAATAGTCTGAGTCCACATCAGTGAAGTAGCTGTCAGCGACGCGCCGGCCGCGAAACCATGTGGCCCGGGTTCGATTCGCGGTCGGGGCAATTTACCTGGTTCAGGTTTATTCCAGGGTTTTCCCTCAACTCAATATGAGCAAATGCTGGGTAATTTTCGGTGCTGGACCCCGGACTCATTTCACCGGCATTATCACCTTCATCTCATTCAGACACTAAATAACCTAAGATGTTGATAAAGCGTCGTAAAATAACCTGCTAAAAATATTAGTCTGATCAGTGTAATATTTAACTAATCAGCGATGTATGCAATGGAAGGGGAAATGAACTTGCCACTCTACCACATTATCTCTTGGCTTAATTGCCTCATGAGTGATGAATTATGAGGTTCAGATATGTTTTAGGACTGTTGGCTAAACAACAATTTGAAAACACGAATAATAAAGGTTTACAATGATGAACTGTGATTGATGATGGACTATGACGACGAGGAGGATGACTATGACGAGTAAAGATTGATGATATATTATGACGGATAATAGAGGATTTCAGACAAATTATACGATACGATGATCCAGTACGGCGAATAATGGGGCATGTCTGATGAATGGTGATTGATGAGCAATATTGACGTGTTACGGGAATGACTATGAAGAATTGTGGCGGACAACTTACGATGAATTGTGGCAGACAAACTATGATAATGAAAAATGGTAGATGACGTCCTATGGTGGCGAATAATGTCTGATGACGATGACCTACGATGAAGAGTAATAGAGGATGGCTACGATGAATAAAATAAAATAATTAGTAATTATAATGGGTGACGGATAATTACGAATTACGTGTAAAAGGAAAGAAGTCTGAATAATTCTCGAGGACAGCGACTACTTCTCACGGACTGTGAAGAATATTAGGATTTACAGTAATGCAGGGTAGGCAACCTACAGAATTAATACCTTCTTCACCCAACATTCCCTGACAATTTTCATCGCGTTCCCAGGCCGTTCTCAAAAAATATTATCATCATCATTATTATTATTATAATTATTATTATTATTATTATTATTATTATTATTATTATTATTATTATTGTTATTATTATTATTATTATCATCATTATTATTACTAAAATTAACACGCAATATTATTTAAACTGTACAGTATTATTACTCCTATTTCGGCCTCCTCCTCCCCTCTAGCCGACCTTACCTCTCCAATTGTTCTTCCCTTTTCTTATTTTCAAAATTTATAAATAAAATAAAAATATATCCTAAAGTAAAGAAGAGTAATAATACTCTACATATTACAAACTGTATTATATCTAACTAACTAGAGTTCAAATTAATTTAAATAAATGCATACAAAAGACTAAGTCAACAGAGTTACACAGTCCTTTAGGAGAGCAAACACTTTTTCTTATACCATCAGTTGCATTTATAATAACCATAAAAATTTAATACAGAAAAGGAACAATCTACGGAAATCTAGAAAAATAAGTAATGGAGAGTCTAGTGAAGTGCTTTGTGTGGAGTGTGACATTGTATAAGGAGGAAACATAGACATTACGAAGAAGTGAAGAGAAGAGACTAGAGCCGTTTGAAATGTAGATATGGAGAAGAATGGAGGATGTGAAACAGACAGACAAAATAAGAAATGAAGCTGTGTTGGAAAGAAAGAGTGAAGAAAGCATAATGCTGAAAATAATCAGGATGATAGAAAGGAATTGCCTGGGTCAAAGGCTAAGTAGAAACTGCCTAATGAAGGATGCACTGGAAGGAAAGGGAAACGGACGAAAAAAATAGTTGAAATTGCTAAACGATGAAAGGGAAAAAAAAAGTAGGAATGGCTGTACGGTGAATACGAAAAAAACCGTTGAAAACGCTGTATGCTGAATAGGAAAACAACCTTGAAATCACTGTACGCTGAATGCAAAAAAACGTTGAAATAGCTGTACGCTGAATACAAAAAAAAAACCTTGGAACCGCTGTACGCAGAATGCAAAAAAATCGTTAATATAGCTGTACGCTGAATACGAAGAAAAGACAAATCGTTGAAATCGCTGTAATCTGAATACAGGAAAAAGAGAAATCATTGAAATCGCAGAGCGCTGAACACTAAAAAGATAAATCGTAAAAATCGCTGTACGTAGAATATGAATAAAAGAGAAATCGATGAAATCGCTGTACGTTGAATAGGAAAAAGAGAGAAATCGTTGAAATCGTTGTACGCTGAATACGAAAAAAGGAGAAATCTTTGAAATCGCTGTACGCTGAATACGAAAAATAGAAATCGTTGAAAACGCTGTAAGCTGAATACTAAAAAGAGAAATCGTTGAAGTCGCAGTACGCTGAATATAAAAAAGAAGAAATCGTTAAATTCATTGTACGCTGAATACGAAAAAAGAGAAATCGTTGAAAGAGCACGAAGAATATGAAAGAAAATCGTTGAGATATCTGTACGCGGAATACGAAAATACTTCTTGGAAATAACTGTTCGCTGAAAACGTAAAAAAAATCTTCGAAATCGATATACGCTGAATGCGAATAAAAGGCGTTGAAATCGCTGTAAGGTGAATACGAAAAAAGAGAAATCGTTGAAATCGCTATACGCTGAATAAGAAAAAAAGAGAAATTTTTGGGATCGCTATACGTTGAATAAGAAAAAAGAGAAATCATTGAAATCGCCGTACGCTGAATACGTAAAAGGAGAAATCGTTGAAATCGCTGTACGCTGAATGAGGAAAAAAGAGATTGTTGAAATCGCTGTAAACTGAATACGAAAAAATTCATTGAAGTCTCTATACGCAGAATACGAAACAAAATCGTTGAAATCGCTGTACGCTCAATACGAAAAAAGAAAAACCGTTGAAATCGCTGTAGGACGAATACGAAAAAAAAAACGTTGAAATCGCTGTACGCTCAATACGAAAGAAAATCGTTGAAATAGCTGCACGCTGAATACGAAAAAAATATCTTCGAAATCGCTGTAAACTGAATACGAAAAAAAGAGAAATCGTTTTAATCCCTGTACTTTGAATTCTGGAAAAAGAGAGAACGTTGAAATCGCTGTACACCGAAGAAGAAAAAAAATCATTAAAGTCACTGTACACAGAATACGAAAAAAATAAATAGCGTTGAAATCGCTTTACGCTGAATACAAAAAATATAAAAATCTTTGAAATAGCTGTACGCTGAATACGAAAAGAGGGAAATCGTTGAAACCGCTGTAGGCCAAATACGAAAAATATCGTTGAAATTGCTGTACGCTCAATACGAAGAAAGACAAATCGTTGAATTCGCTGTACGCTGAATGCGAAAAAAATTCGTTGAAATCGCTGCACGCTGAATACGAAGGAAAAGAATAATTGATGAAACCGCTGTAGGACGAATACGAAAAACAAAAATGGTTTAAATCGCTGTACACTGAATAGGAAAGAAAATCTTTGAAATAGCTGTACGCTGAATACGAAAAATATATCGTTGTAATCGCTGTAAGCAGAATACAAAAAAAAGAGAAATCATTTTAATCGCTGTACTTTGAATACGAAAAAAAGAAAAATCGTTGAAATGGCTATACGGTGAATACAAAAACAGAGAAATTGTTGAAATCGCTGTACGCTGAATACGAAAAAAAAGAAACCGTTCAAGTCCTGTACGTTGAATACAAAAATAGAGAAATCGTTGTAATCGCTGTACGTTGAATATGAAAAAATAGAAATCGTTGAAACCGGTGTACGTCGAATCCGAAAGACGAGAAACCGTAGAAATCGCTGTACACCGAATAAGAAAAAAGACAAATCGTTGAAATCAATGTACGTTGAATACGAAAAAAATCGTTGAAATCGCTGAACGCTGAATGCGAAAAAAAAGAGAAATCGTTGAATTCGCAGTTCGCTGAATAGGAGAGAAAGAGAAACGTTTGAAATCGCTGAGCGCTGAACACGTACAAAGAGAAATCGTTAAAATCACTGTACTTAGAATAAAAAAAAGTGAAATCGATGAAATCGCTTACGTTGAATAAGAAAAAGAGAGATTTGTTGAAATCGTTGTAGGCTGAATACGAAAAAAAGAGAAATCTTTGAAATCGCTGTTCGCTGAACAAATAAAAAGAGAATCGCTGTACACAGAAAACGGAAAAATAGAAACCGTTCAAATCGCTGAACACGAAGAATAGAAATCGCTGAAATCGCTGTACGTTGAATACGAAAATAAAGAGAAAAGGTTGAAGTCGCTGTACACCGGATACGAAAAAAAGAGAAATCGTTGAAATGGCTATACGGTGAATAAAAAAACAGAGACATTGTTGAAATCGCTGTACGCTGAATACGAAAAAAAGGGAAATCTTGGGAATCGCTGTACGCTGAATAAGAAAAAAAGAGAAATCGATGAAATCGCTGTACGTTGAATATAAAAAAATAGAAATCGTTGAAACCGGTGTACGTCGAATCCGAAAAATGAGAAACCGTAGAAATCGCTGTACACCGAATAAGAAAAAAGACAAATCTTTGAAATCAATGTACGTTGAATACGAAAAAATCGTTGAAATCGCTGAACGCTGAATGCGAAAAAAGAGAAATCGTTGAATTCGCAGTTCGCTGAATAGGAGAGAAAGAGAAACGTTTGAAATCGCTGAGCGCTGAACACGTACAAAAAGAAATCGTTAAAATCACTGTACTTAGAATATGAAAAAATGTGAAATCGATGAAATCGCTTACGTTGAATAAGAAAAAGAGAGATTTGTTGAAATCTTTGTAGGCTGAATACGAAAAAAAGAGAAATCTTTGAAATCGCTGTTCGCTGAACAAATAAAAAGAGAATCGCTGTGCACAGAATACGAAAAATAGAAACCGTTCAAATCGCTGAACACGAAGAATAGAAATCGCTGAAATCGCTGTACGTTGAATACGAAAATAAAGAGAAAAGGTTGAAGTCGCTGTTCACTGAATATGAAAAAAAGAGAAAACGTTGAAATCGCTCTACTCTGAATACGGAAAAACAGAAATAGTTGAAATCGCTGTGCACTGAACCCAAAATTAAAGAAAAATAGCTAAATCGCCGTACGTTGAATAGGAAAGAAAGAGAAATCGTTGAATTCGCTGTACGCTGAATAAGAAAAAAAGGAAGTCGTTAAAATCACTGTACGTTGAATACGAAAAAAAGAGAAATCGCTGAAATCGCTGAATAGGAAAAAAAGAGAAATCTGTGAAATCGCGGTACGCCGAATACGAAAAAAGAGAAATCTTTGAAATCGCTGTGCGCTGAACACGTAAAAAGAGAAATCGTTAAAATCGCTGTGCGTAAAATACGAAAAAAAGAGAAATCGATTAAATCGGTGTACGTTGAATAGGAAAATGAGAGAAATCGTTAAAATCGTTGCAACCTGAATTCGAAAAAAAGAGAAATCGTTGAAATAGCTGTACGTTGAATAGGAAAGAAAGAGTAATGTTTGATATCTCTGTACGTTCTATAAGAAAAATAGACAAATCGTTGAAATCGCTTTCCCCTGAATTCGAAACAAATGGAAAACATTGAAATCGCAGTACGTTGAATACGGAAAAGTAGAAATCGCTGTACGCTGAATACGAAAAAAAGAGAAATCGTTGAAATCGCTGTACACTGAAAACAAAAAAATGAAAACTGTTCAAATCGCTGAACAAGAAAAAAAGAAATCGCAGAAAGCTCTGTACGTTGAATACGAAAAAAAGAGAAAACATTGAAATCGCTGTACACTAAATACGAAAAAAAGAGAAATCGTTGAAATCACTGTACACTGAATACGGAAAAACAGAATTCGTTGAAATCGCTGTTCGCTGAACCCAAAATAAAGGAAATCGTTGTAATCGCTGTACGTTGAATAGGAAAAAAAGAGAAGCCATTCAAATCGCTGTACGTTGAAGAAAAAAAAAGAGAAATCGTTGAAATCGCTGGACGCTGAATAAGAAAAATGGAGAAGTCTTTAAAATCACTGTACGTTTAATACGAAAAAAAGAGAAATCGTTGAAATCGCTTAACGCTGAATAGGTAAAAAGAAGAGAAATTGTTGAAATCGCGGTACGCCGAACCGGAAAAAAAGAGAAATCTTTGAAATCGCTGTGCGCTGAACACGTAGAAAGAGAAATAGTTAAATTCGCTCTACGTGTAATACGAAAAAATGTGAAAAAGATTAAATCGGTGTACGTTGAATAAAAAAAGAGAGAAATCGTTGAAATCGTAGTAAGCTGAATAAGAAAAAAAGAGAAAGCATTGAAATCGCTGTACGTTGAATACGAAAAAAAATAGAAATCGCTGTACCCTGAATACGAAAAAAAGAGAAATCGTTGAAATCGCTGTACGGTGAATACGAAAAAATAGAAACCGTTCAAATCACTGTAGGCTGAATACCAAAGAAATTCGTTGATGAAGGTATACGCTGAATACCGAATCGCTGTACGGAGAATACGAAAAAATGGATATCTTTGAAAACGCTATACGTTGAATACGTAAAAAGGGAAATCGTTGAAATCGCTGTACGCTGAATACGAAAAAAAGAGAATTCGTTGAAATCGCTGTACGCTGAATTCTTAAAAATGAGAATTCGTTCAAATCGCTGTGAGGTGAACATGAAAAAAGAGAAATCGTAGAAATCGCTGTCGTTGAATAAGACGAAAAGAGAAATCGTTGAAATCGCTGTGCGGTGAACATGAAGAAAGAGAATTAGTTGAAATCGATGTACGTTGAATAAGAAAAAAAGAGAAATCGTTGAAATCGCTGTGTGGTCATCTTAAAAAGTAGAAATCGTTAAAATCCCTGTACGTTGAATCCGAAAAATAGAGAAATTGTTGAAACCGCTTTACGCCGTATACGATAAAATAGAGAAATCGTTGAAATCGCTGTACGCTAATACGAAAAAGAAAGAAATCGTTGAAATCGCTGTGCACTGGATACGAAAAAGAGACAAATAGTTCAAATCGCTGTACGCTGAATACGAAAAAAGGGAAATCGTTGAAATCGCTGTACGCTGAATACGAAAAAATTGAAATCTTTGACATCTCTGTAGGCTGAATATGAAAAAAAGAGAAATCGTTGAAATCGCTGTATGCTAAATAGGAGGAAACGAGAAATCGTTGAAATAGCTGTACGATGAATATGGAAGGAAATCGTTCAAATACCTGTACACAGAATACGAAAAAAATCGTTGAAATCGCTGTACGCCGAATACGAAAAAATATCGTGGAAATCGCAGTACGCAGAATACGAAAAAAAGTTGAAATCGCTGTACCCTGAATAGGAGATAAATCCATTGAAATAGCTGTGCAGTGAATACGAAAAAAAACGTTGAAATAGTTGTACGCAGAATACGGATAAGAATCGTTGAAGTCGCTGTACGCTGAATACGAAAAAAAAGAGAATTCGTTGAAATTGCTGTACTATGAATACGAAAAAAATAGAAATAATTGAAAACGCAGAAAAAAAATAATCCTTGAAATCGCTGTACTCTGAATAGAAAAAAGTACGGTTGGAATAGCTGTACGTTGAATACGAAAGAAAGAGGGATCGTTGAAATCGCTGAAAGCTGAAAACGAAAAAAAGAGAATTCATTGAAATCGCTGAACGCTGAATAGAAAAGAAAATAGTTGAAATAGCTGTACGTTGAATACGGAAAACAAGAGAAATCGTTGAAATAGCTGTACGCTGAATACCAGAACAAAAAAACACCGTAGTAATCGCAGTACGCTGAATAAGAGAAGGAAGGTACCATTGAAATCGCTGTACGCTGAATATGAAAGAAGAAGTATTAATTGTAATCGATGGACGCTGAATTGGAAAAAATGGTTAATAGCTGTACGTTGAATACGAAAAAAAGAGAAATCGCTGAAATCGCTGTACACTGAATACGAAATAAATAGTTGAATTAGCGAAAAGCATTATATGAAAAAAGAGAAGTCGTTGAAATAGCTGTACGCCAGGTTCGAAAAAAAAGATACCGTTGAAATCGCTGTACGCTGAACACGAAAAAAAAAGTACGACCCCTAAACGCTGAATGCAATTCGTAAATTGAGCTGGACGTCCTTCTATGTTATTTACCTTGGGTATGCAGACGACAAACTGACTAATTTCGGAGGATACCAACGAAGTATGACGAATTATATTAAGTGTGTCTCATAATAGTCTGAGTCCACATCAGTGAAGTAACTGTCAGCGACGCGCTGGCCGCGAAACCATTTGGCCCGGGTTCGATTCGCGGTCGGGGCAATTTACCTTGTTCAGGTTTTTTCCAGGGTTTTCCCTCAACTCAATATGAGCAAATGCTGGGTAATTTTCGGTGCTGGACCCCGGACTCATTTCACCGGCATTATCACCTTCATCTCATTCAGACACTAAATAACCTAAGATGTTGATGAAGCGTCGTAAAATAACCTGCTAAAAATATTAGTCTGATCAGTGTAATATCTAACTAATCAGCGATGTATGCAATGGAAGGGGAAATGAACTTGCCACTCTACCACATTATCTCTTGGCTTAATTGCCTCATGAGTGATGAATTATGAGGTTCAGATCTGTTTTAGGACTGTTGGCTAAACAACAATTTGAAATCACGAATAATAAAGGTTTACAATGATGAACTGTGATTGATGATGGATATGACGACGAGGAGGATGACTATGACGAGTTAAGATTGATGATATATTATGACGGATAATAGAGGATTACAGACAAATTATATGATACGATGATCCAGTACGGCGAATAATGGGGCATGTCTGATGAATGGTGATTGATGAGCAATATTGACGTGTTACGGGAATGAATATGAAGAATTGTGGCGGACAACTTACGATGAATTGTGGCAGACAAACTATGATAATGAAAAATGGTAGATGACGTCCTATGGAGGCGAATAATGTCTGATGACGATGACCTACGATGAAGAGTAATAGAGGATGGCTACGATGAATAAAATAAAATAATTAGTAATTATAATGGGTGACGGATAATTACGAATTACGAGTACAAGGGAAGAAGTCTGAATAATTCTCGAGGACAGCGACTACTTCTCACGGACTGTGAAGAATATTAGGATTTACAGTAATGCAGGGTAGGCAACCTACAGAATTAATACCTTCTTCACCCAACATTCCCTGACAATTTTCATCGCGTTCCCAGGCCGTTCTCAAAAAATATTATCATCATCATTATTATTATTATAATTATTATTATTATTATTATTATTATTATTATTATCATCATTATTATTACTAAAAGTAACACGCAATATTATTTAAACTGTACAGTATTATTACTCCTATTTCGGCCTCCTCCTCCCCTCTAGCCGACCTTACCTCTCCAATTGTTCTTCCCTTTTTTCATTTTCAAAATTTATAAATACAATAAAAATATATGCTAAAGTAAAGAAGAGTAATAATACTGTACATATTACAAACTGTATTATATCTAACTAACTAGAGTTCAAATTAATTTAAATAAATGCATACAAAAGACTAATTCAACAGAGTTACACAGTCCTTTAGGAGAGTAAATACTTTTTTTTATACCATCAGTTGCATTTATAATAACCATAAAAATTTAATACAGGAAAGGAGCAATCTACGGAACTCTATAAAAATAAGTAATGGAGAGACTAGTGAAGAGCTTTGTGTGGAGTGTAACATTGAATAAGGAGGAAACATAGACATTACGACGAAGTGAAGAGAAGAGACTAGAGCCATTTGAAATGTAGATATGGAGAAGAATGGAGGATG
The DNA here is from genome assembly GCF_040183065.1 of Periplaneta americana. Lineage (NCBI taxonomy): Eukaryota > Metazoa > Arthropoda > Insecta > Blattodea > Blattidae > Periplaneta > Periplaneta americana. Next base: position 152,137,881 of record NC_091131.1, on the reverse strand, counting down.
TGAAACAGACAGACAAAATAAGAAATGAAGCTGTGTTGGAAAGAAAGGGTGAAGAAAGCATAATGCTGAAAATAATCAGGATGAAAGAAAGGAATTGCCTGGTTCAAAGGCTAAGTAGAAACTGCCTAATGAAAGATGCACTGGAAGGAAAGGCGAACGGACGAAAAAAATAGTTGAAATTGCTGAACGATGAAAGGGAAAAAATAGTAAGAATGGCTGTACGGTGAATACGAAAAAAACCGTTGAAAACGCTGTACGCTGAATAGGAAAACAACCTTGAAATCACTGTACGCTGAATGCAAAAAAATCGTTGAAATAGCTGTACGCTGAATACAAAAAAAACCTTGGAACCGCTGTACGCAGAATGCAAAAAAATCGTTGCTATAGCTGTACGCTGAATACGAAGAAAAGACAAATCGTTGAAATCGCTGTAATCTGAATACGAAAAAAAGAGAAATCGTTGAAATCGCTTTATGGTAAATACGCAGATAAAGAGAAATCGTTGAAATCGCCGTAAGTTGATTACAAAAAAATCGTTGCAATTCGTGTAACCAGAATACGAAAATTCGTTGAAATCGCTGTACGCTGAATGCGAAAAAAAATAAATCGTCGAAATCGTTGTAGTCCGAACACGAAAAAAAATTGTTGAAATCGCTGTACGCTGAATACGAAAAAAAGAGAAATCGTTGAAATCGCGCTACCATGAATACGAAAAAGAGAGAAACCGTACAATTCCTGTGCGCTAAAAACGACAGAAGGGAAATCGTTGAAATCGCTGTACATTGAATAAGAAAAAAGAGAAATCGTTGAAATCGATGTACACCGAATACGAAAAAAAAAGACAAATCGTTGATCACTGTACGAGGAATACTCAAAAACGAGAAATCGTTGAAATCGCTGAACGCTAAATACAAACAAAGAGAAATCGTTGAAATCGCTGTTCACTGAATACAGGAAAAAGAGAAATCTTTGAAATCGCAGAGCGCTGAACACTGAAAAGATAAATCGTAAAAATCGCTGTACGTAGAATATGAATAAAAGGGAAATCGATGAAATCGCTGTACGTTGAATAAGAAAAAGAGAGAAATCGTTGAAATCGTTGTACGCTGAATACGAAAAAATGAGAAATCGTTGAAATCTCTGTACGCTGAATACGAAAAATAGAAATCGTTGAAAACGCTGTTAGCTGAATACGAAAAAAAGAAATCGTTGAAGTCGCAGTACGCTGAATATAAAAAAGAAGAAATCGTTGAATTCAATGTACGCTGAATACGAAAAAAGAGAAATCGTTGAAAGAGCACGCAGAATATGAAAGAAAATCGTTGAGATAGCTGTACGCGGAATACGAAAATACATCTTCGAAATAACTCTTCGCTGAACACGTAAAAAAATCTTCGAAATCGATATACGCTGAATGCGAATAAATGGCGTTGAAATCGCTGTAAGTTGAATACGAAAGAAGAGAAATAGTTGAAATCGCTATACGCTGAATAAGAAAAAAAGAGACATTTTTGGGATCGCTATTGTTGAATAAAAAAATGGGAAATCTTTGAAATCGCCGTACTCTGAATACATAAAAAGAGAAATCGTTGAAATCGCTGTAGGACGAATACGAAAATAAATCGTTGAAATCGCTGTACGCTGAATACGAAAGAAAATCGTTGAAATAGCTGTACGCTGAATACGAAAAAAATATCTTCGAAATCGCTGTAAGCTGAATACGAAAAAAAGAGAAATCATTTTAATCGCTGTATTTTGAATACGAAAAAAAGAGAAATGGTTTTAAAACCTGTACTTTGAATTCGGGAAAAAGAAAAAACGTTGAAATCGCTGTACACCGAATAAGAAAAAAAAATCATTAAAGTCACTGTACACAGAATGCGAAAAAAGTAAATAGCGTTGAAATCGCTTTACGCCGAATACAAAAAATATAATAATCGTTGAAATAGCTGTACGCTGAATACGAAAAGAGGCAAATGGTTGAAATGGCTGTAGGCCAAATACGAAAAAAATCGTTGAAATTGCTGTACGCTCAATAAGAAGAAAGACAAATCGTTGAAATCGCTGTACGCTGAATGCGAAAAAAAATTCGTTGAAATCGCTGCACGCTGAATACGAAGAAAAAGAAAAATTGTTGAAACCGCTGTAGGGCGAATACGAAAAAAAATCGTTTAAGTCGCTGTACACTGAATTGGAAAGAAAATCTTTGAAATAGCTGTACGCTGAATACGAAAAAAATATCGTTGTAATCGCTGTAAGCTGAATACGAAAAAAAGAGAAATCGTTTTAATCGCTGTACTTTGAATACCAAAAAAAGAGAAATGGTTGAAATGACTATACGTTGAATATGAAAGAAAATCGTTGAAATAGCTGTACGCTCAATACGAGAAAAAAACATTAAAGCCTCTGTACGCTGAATACGAAGGAAAGCGGTGAAAGCGCTGTACGATGAATACGAAAAAGAGAAATCGTTGAAATTGCTGTACGCTGAATACGTGAAAAGAGAATTAGTTGAAATCGCTGTACGCTGAATGAGGGAAAAAGAGATTGTTGAAATCGCTGTACCCTGAATACGAAAAAAATCACTGAAGTCTCTATACGCTGAATACGATATAAAATCGTTGAAATCGTTGTACACTCAATACGAAAAAAGAAATATCGTTGAAATCGCTGTAGGACGTATACGAACATAAAGAGTTGAAATCGCTGTACGCTGAATACGAAAGAAAATCGTTGAATTAGATGTACGCTGAATACGAAAAAAATCTTCGAAATCGCTGTAAGCTGAATACGAAAAAAAGAGAAATCGTTTTAATCGCTGTATTTTGAATACGATAAAAAGAGAAATCGTTTTAAAACCTGTACTTTGAATTCGGGAAAAAGAGAAAACGTTGAAATCGCTGTACACCGAATAAGTAAAAAAATCATTAAAATAACTGTACACAAAATACGAAAAAAATAAATAGCGTTGAAATCGCTTTACGCTGAATACAAAAAATATAAAAATCGTTGAAATAGCTGTACGCTGAATACGAAAAGAGGGAAATCGTTGAAACCGCTGTAGGCCAAATACGAAAAAAAATCGTTGAAATTGCTGTACGCTCAATACGAAGAAAGACAAATCGTTGAAATCGCTGTACGCTGAATGCGAAAAAAAAATTTGTTGAAATCGCTGCACGCTGAATACGAAGAAAAAGAAAAATTGTTGAAACCGCTGTAGGACGAATACGAAAAAAAATCGTTTAAGTCGCTGTACACTGAATACGAAAGAAAATCTTTGAAATAGCTGTACGCTGAATACGAAAAATATATCGTTGTAATCGCTGTAAGCTGAATACGAAAAAAAGAGAAATCGTTTTAATCGCTGTACTTTGCATACGAAAAAACTAGAAGTAGTTGAATTGGCTACACGGTGAATACAAAAACAGAGAAATCTTTGAAATCGCTGTACGCTGAATACGAAAAAAAAGAAACCGTTCAAGTCCTGTACGTTGAATACGAAAAAAGAGAAATCGTTGAAATCGCTGTACACCGGATACGAAAAAAGAGAAATCGTTGAAATCACTGTACGTTGAATAGGAAAAAAGAGAAATTGTTGAAATCGCTGGACGCTGAATCAGAAAAAAAGAGAAATCGATGAAATCGCTGTACGTTGAATATGAAAAAATAGAAATCGTTGAAACCAGTATACGTCGAATCCGAAAAATGAGAAACCGTAGAAATCGCTGTACACGGAATAAGAAAAAAGACAAATCGTTGAAATCAATGTACGTTGAAAACGAAAAAAAATCGTTGAAATCGCTGAACGCTGAATGTGATAAAAAAGAGAAATCGTTGAATTCGCAGTTCGCTGAATAGGAGAGAAAGAGAAACTTTTGAAATCGCTGAGCTCTGAACACGTACAAGGAGAAATCGTTAAAATCACTGTACTTAGAATATGAAAAAAAGTGAAATCGATGAAATCGCTTACGTTGAATAAGAAAAAGAGAGATTTGTTGAAATCGTTGTAGGCTGAATACGAAAAAAGAGAAATCTTTGAAATCGCTGTTCGCTGAACAAATAAAAAGAGAATCGCTGTACACAGAATACGAAAAATAGAAACCGTTCAAATCGCTGAACACGAAGAATAGAAATCGCTGAAATCGCTGTACGTTGAATACGAAAATAAAGAGAAAAGGTTGAAGTCGCTGTTCACTGAATATGAAAAAAAAAGAGAAATCGTTGAAATCGCTCTACTCTGAATACGGAAAAACAGAAATAGTTGAAATCGCTCTGCACTGAACCCAAAATTAAAGAAAAAACTAAATCGCCGTACTTTGAATAGGAATGAAAGAGAAATCGTTGAATTCGCTGTACGCTGAATAAGAAAAAAGGAAGTCGTTAAAATCACTGTACGTTGAATACGAAAAAAAGAGAAATCGCTGAAATCGCTGAACGCTGAATAGGAAAAAAAAGAGAAATCTGTGAAATCGCGGTACGCTGAATACGAAGAAAGAGAAATCTTTGAAATCGCTGTGCGCTGAACACGTAGAAAGAGAAATCGTTAAAATCGCTGTGCGTAAAATACGAAAAAAAGAGAAATCGATTAAATCGGTGTACGTTGAATAGGAAAATGAGAGAAATCGTTAAAATCGTTGCAACCTGAATTCGAAAAATAGAGAAATCGTTGAAATCGCTGTACAGTGAATAGGAAAGAAAGAGTAATTGTTGAAATCTCTGTACGTTCTAAAAGAAAAATAGACAAATCGTTGAAATCGCTTTCCCCTGAATTCGAAACAAAGGGAAAACATTGAAATCGCAGTACGTTGAATACGGAAAAATATAAATCGCTGTACGCTGAATACGAAAAAAAGAGAAATCGTTGAAATCGCTGTACGCTGAAAACAAAAAAATGGAAACTGTCCAAATCGCTGAACAAGAAAAACAGAAATCGCTGAAAACTCTGTACGTTGAATACGAAAAAGAAGAGAAAACTTTGAAATCGCTGTACACTAAATACGAAAAAAAGAGAAATCGTTGATATCGCTGTACGCAGAATACGGAAAAACAAAATTCGTTGAAATCGCTGTTCGCTGAACCCAAAAAAAAGGAAATCGTTGTAATCGCTGTACGTTGAATAGGAAAATAAAAAACAGAAGCCATTCAAATCGCTGTACGTTGAAGAAAAAAAAAGAGAAATCGTTGAAATCGCTGGACGCTGAAAAAGAAAAAAGGAGAAGCCTTGAAAATCACTGTACGTTTAATACGAAAAAAGAGAAATCGTTGAAATCGCTTAACGCTGAATGGGTAAAAAGAAGAGAAACTGTTGAAATCGCGGTACGCCGAATACGAAAAAAAGAGAAATGTTTGAAATCGCTGTGCGCTGAACACGTAGAAAGAGAAATAGTTAAAATCGCTGTACATGCAATACGAAAAAATGTGAAAAAGATTAAATCAGTGTACGTTGAATAAAAAAAGAGAGAAATCGTTGAAATCGTAGTAAGCTGAATAAGAAAAAAAGAGAAAGCATTGAAATCGCTCTACGTTGAATACGAAAAAAAAAATAGAAATCGCTGTACCCTGAATAGGAAAAAAAGAGAAATCGTTGAAATCGCTGAACGGTGAATACGAAAAAATAGAAACCGTTCAAACCGCTGTAGGCTGAATACCAAAGAAAATCGTTGAAGAAAGTATACGCTGAATACCGAAACGTTATCTTTCAAGTCGCTGTACGCAGAATACGAAAAAATGGATAAATTTGAAAACGCTGTACGTTGAATACGTAAAAAGGGAAATCGTTGAAATCGCTGTACGCTGAATACGAAAAAAAGAGAATTCGTGGAAATCGCTGTACGCTGAATTCATAAAAAGGAGAATTCGTTCAAATCGCTGTGAGGTGAACATGAAAAAAGAGAAATCGTAGAAAACGCTGTCGTTGAATACGACGAAAAGAGAAATCGTTGAAATCGCTGTGCGGTGAACATGAAGAAATAGAATTAGTTGAAATCGATGTACGTTGAATAAGAAAAAAAGGGAAATCGTTGAAATCGCTGTGCGGTCATCTTAAAAAAGAGAAATCGTTAAAATCCCTGTTCGTTGAATCCGAATTCGGATACGCAGAATACGATAAAATAGAGAAATCGTTGAAATCGCTGTACGCTAATAAGAAAAAGAAAGAAATCGTTGAAATCGCTGTGCACTGCTTACGAAAAAGAGACAAATAGTTCAAATCGCTGTACGCTGAATACGAAAAAAGGGAAATCGTTGAAATCGCTGTACGCTGAATACGAAAAAATTGAAATCTTTGACATCTCTGTAGGCTGAATATGAAAAAAAGAGAAATCGTTGAAATCGCTGTATGCTAAATAGGAGGAAACGAGAAATCGTTGAAATAGCTGTACGATGAATATGAAAGGAAATCGTTCAAATAGCTGTACACAGAATACGAAATAAATCGTTGAAATCGCTGTACGCCGAATACGAAAAAATATCGTGGAAATCGCAGTACGCAGAATACGAAAAAAAATTGAAATCGCTGTACCCTGAATAGGAGATAAATCCATTGAAATAGCTGTGCAGTGAATACAAAAAAAAACGTTGAAATAGTTGTACGCAGAATACGGATAAGAATCGTTGAAGTCGCTGTACGCTGAATACGAAAAAAAGAGAATTCGTTGAAATTGCTGTACTATGAATACGAAAAAAATAGAAATAGTTGAAAACGCTGTACTTTGAATACGGAAAAAAAATAAACCTTGAAATCGCTGTACTCTGAATAGAAAAAAGTACTGTTGAAATAGCTGTACGTTGAATACGAAAGAAAGAGGAATCGTTGATATCGTTGAAAGCTGAACACGAAAAACAGAGAATTCATTGAAATCGCTGAACGCTGAATAGGAAAGAAAATAGTTGAAATAGCTGTACGTTGAATACGGAAAACAAGAGGAATCGTTGAAATAGCTGTACGCTGAATACCAGAACAAAAAACACCGTAGTAATCGCAGTACGCTGAATAAGAGAAGGAAGATACCATTGAAATTGCTGTACGCTGAATATGAAAGAAGAAGTATTAATTGTAATCGATGGACGCTGAATTGGAAAAAATGGTTAATAGCTGTACGTTGAATACGAAAAAAAGAGAAATCGTTGAAGTAGCAGTACGTTGAATACAAGAAAAAAAGAGAAATCGCTGAAATCGCTGTACACTGAATACGAAATAAATAGTTGAATTAGCGATAAGCATTATATGAAAAAAGAGAAGTCGTTGAAATAGCTGTACGCCAGGTTCGAAAAAAAAGATACCGTTGAAATCGCTCTACGCTGAACACGAAAAAAAAGTACGACCACTAAACGCTGAATGCAATTCGTAAACTCAGCTGGACGTCCTTCTATGTTATTTATCTTGGGTATGCAGACGACAAACTGACTAATTTCGGAGGATACCAACGAAGTATGACGAATTATATTAATTGTGTCTCATAATAGTCTGAGTCCACATCAGTGAAGTAGCTGTCAGCGATGCGCTGGCCGCGAAACCATGTGGCCCGGGTTCGATTCGCGGTCGGGGCAATTTACCTGGTTCAGGTTTTTTCCAGGGTTTTCCCTCAACTCAATATGAGCAAATGCTGGGTAATTTTCGGTGCTGGACCGCGGACTCATTTCACCGGCATTATCACCTTCATCTCATTCAGACACTAAATAACCTAAGATGTTGATAAAGCGTCGTAAAATAACCTGCTAAAAATATTAGTCTGATCAGTGTAATATTTAACTAATCAGCGATGTATGCAATGGAAGGGGAAATGAACATGCCACTCTACCACATTATCTCTTGGCTTAATTGCCTCATGAGTGATGAATTATGAGGTTCAGATATGTTTTAGGACTGTTGGCTAAACAACAATTTGAAAACACGAATAATAAAGGTTTACAATGATGAACTGTGATTGATGATGGACTATGACGACGAGGAGGATGACTATGATGAGTAAAGATTGATGATATATTATGACGGATAATAGAGGATTACAGACAAATTATATGATACGATGATCCAGTACGGCGAATAATGGGGCATGTCTGATGAATGGTGATTGATGAGCAATATTGACGTGTTACGGGAATGACTATGAAGAATTGTGGCGGACAACTTACGATGAATTGTGGCAGACAAACTATGATAATGAAAAATGGTAGATGACGTCCTATGGTGGCGAATAATGTCTGATGACGATGACCTACGATGAAGAGGAATAGAGGATGGCTACGATGAATAAAATAAAATAATTAGTAATTATAATGGGTGACGGATAATTACGAATTACGTGTAAAAGGAAAGAAGTCTGAATAATTCTCGAGGACAGCGACTACTTCTCACGGACTGTGAAGAATATTAGGATTTACAGTAATGCAGGGTAGGCAACCTACAGAATTAATACCTTCTTCACCCAACATTTCCTGACAATTTTCATCGCGTTCCCAGGCCGTTCTCAAAAGATATTATCATCATCATTATTATTATTATAATTATTATTATTATTATTATTATTATTATTATTATTATTATCATCATTATTATTACTAAAAGTAACACGCAATATTATTTAAACTGTACAGTATTATTACTCCTATTTCGGCCTCCTCCTCCCCTCTAGCCGACCTTACCTCTCCAATTGTTCTTCCCTTTTCTTATTTTCAAAATTTATAAATACAATAAAAATATATCCTAAAGTAAAGAAGAGTAATAATACTGTACATATTACAAAGTGTATTATATCTAACTAACTAGAGTTCAAATTAATTTAAATAAATGCATACAAAAGACTAAGTCAACAGAGTTACACAGTCCTTTAGGAGAGCAAACACTTTTTCTTATACCATCAGTTGCATTCATAATAATAACCATAAAAATTTAATACAGAAAAGGAGCAATCTACGGAAATCTAGAAAAATAAGTAATGGAGAGTCTACTGAAGTGCTTTGTGTGGAGTGTGACATTGTATAAGGAGGAAACATAGACATTACGACGAAGTGAAGAGAAGAGACTAGAGCCGTTTGAAATGTAGATATGGAGAAGAATGGAGGATGTGAAACAGACAGACAAAATAAGAAATGAAGCTGTGTTGGAAAGAAAGAGTGAAGAAAGCATAATGCTAAAAATAATCAGGATGAAAGAAAGGAATTGCCTGGGTCAAGGGCTAAGTAGAAACTGCCTAATGAAGGATGCACTGGAATGAAAGGTGAACGGACGAAAAAAATAGTTGAAATTGCTGAACGATGAAAGGGAAAAAAAAAGTAGGAATGGCTGTACGGTGAATACGAAAAAAACCGTTGAAAACGCTGTATGCTGAATAGGAAAACAACCTTGAAATCACTGTACGCTGAATGCAAAAAAACGTTGAAATAGCTGTACGCTGAATACAAAAAAAAAAACCTTGGAACCGCTGTACGCAGAATGCAAAAAAATCGTTGATATAGCTGTACGCTAAATACGAAGAACAGACAAATCGTTGAAATCGCTGTAATCTGAATACAGGAAAAAGAGAAATCATTGAAATCGCAGAGCGCTGAACACTAAAAAGATAAATGGTAATAATCGCTGTACGTAGAATATGAATAAAAGAGAAATCGATGAAATCGCTGTACGTAGAATAGGAAAAAGAGAGAAATCGTTGAAATCGTTGTACGCTGAACACGAAAAAAGGAGAAATCTTTGAAATCGCTGTACGCTGAATACGAAAAATAGAAATAGTTGAAAACGCTGTAAGCTGAATACTAAAAAGAGAAATCGTTGAAGTCGCAGTACGCTGAATATAAAAAAGAAGAAATCGTTAAATTCATTGTACGCTGAATACGAAAAAAGAGAAATCGTTGAAAGAGCACGAAGAATATGAAAGAAAATCGTTGAGATATCTGTACGCGGAATACGAAAATACATCTTCGAAATAACTGTTCGCTGAAAACGTAAAAAAAATCTTCGAAATCGATATACGCTGAATGCGAATAAAAGGCGTTGAAATCGCTGTAAGGTGAATACGAAAGAAGAGAAATCGTTGAAATCGCTATACGCTGAATAAGAAAAAAAGAGAAATTTTTGGGATCGCTATACGTTGAATAAGAAAAAAGAGAAATCATTGAAATCGCCGTACGCTGAATACGTAAAAGGAGAAATCGTTGAAATCGCTGTACGCTGAAAGAGGAAAAAAAAAGATTGTTGAAATCGCTGTACACTGAATACGAAAAAAATCATTGAAGTCTCTATACGCAGAATACGAAACAAAATCGTTGAAATCGCTGTACGCTCAATACGAAAAAAGAAAAATCGTTGAAATCGATGTAGGACGAATACGAAAAAAAAATCGTTGAAATCGCTGTACGCTCAATACGAAAGAAAATCGTTGAAATAGCTGTACGCTGATTACGAAAATAATATCTTCGAAATCGCTGTAAACTGAATACGAAAAAAAGAGAAATCGTTTTAATCCCTGTACTTTGAATTCTGGAAAAAGAGAAAACGTTGAAATCGCTGTACACCGAAGAAGAAAAAAAATCATTAAAGTCACTGTACACAGAATACGAAAAAAATAAATAGCGTTGAAATCGCTTTACGCTGATTACAAAAAATATAAAAATCTTTGAAATAGCTGTACGCTGAATACGAAAAGAGGGAAATCGTTGTAATCGCTGTACGTTGAATATGAAAAAATAGAAATCGTTGAAACCGGTGTACGTCGAATCCGAAAAATGAGAAACCGTAGAAATCGCTGTACACCCAATAAGAAAAAAGACAAATCTTTGAAATCAATGTACGTTGAATACGAAAAAAATCGTTGAAATCGCTGAACGCTGAATGCGAAAAAAGAGAAATCGTTGAATTCGCAGTTCGCTGACTAGGAGAGAAAGAGAAACGTTTGAAATCGCTGAGCGCTGAACACGTACAAAGAGAAATCGTTAAAATCACTGTACTTAGAATAAAAAAAAGTGAAATCGATGAAATCGCTAACGTTGAATAAGAAAAAGAGAGATTTGTTGAAATCGTTGTAGGCTGAATACGAAAAAAAGAGAAATCTTTGAAATCGCTGTTCGCTGAACAAATAAAAAGAGAATCGCTGTACACAGAAAACGGAAAAATAGAAACCGTTCAAATCGCTGAACACGAAGAATAGAAATCACTGAAATCGCTGTACGTTGAATACGAAAATAAAGAGAAAAAGTTGAAGTTGCTGTTCACTGAATAAGAAAAAAAAGAGAAATCGTTGAAATCGCTCTACTCTGAATACGGAAAAACAGAAATAGTTGAAATCGCTGTGCACTGAACCCAAAATTAAAGAAAAATCGCTAAATCGCCGTACGTTGAATAGGAAAGAAAGAGAAATCGTTGAATTCGCTGTACGCTGAATAAAAAAAAAGGAAGTCGTTAAAATCACTGTACGTTGAATACGAAAAAAAGAGAAATCGCTGAAATCGCTGAATAGGAAAAAAAGAGAAATCTGTGAAATCGCGGTACGCTGAATATGAAAAAAGAGAAATCTTTGAAATCGCTGTGCGCTGAACACGTAAAAAGAGAAATCGTTAAAATCGCTGTGCGTAAAATACGAAAAAAAGAGAAATCGATTAAATCGGTGTACGTTGAATAGGAAAATGAGAGAAATCGTTAAAATCGTTGCAACCTGAATTCGAAAAAATGAGAAATCGTTGAAATCGCGCTACGATGAGTACGAAAAAGAGAGAAACCATACAAGTCCTGTGCGCTGAAAGTGACAGAAGGGAAATCATTGAAATCGCTGTATGTTGAATACTATAAAAGAGAAATCGTTGCAATCGATGTACACCGAATACGAAAAAAAAGGCAATCGTTGATCACTGTACGTGGAATACGCAAAAAAGAGAAATCGTTGAAATCGATGAACGCTGAATACAAAAAAGAGAAATCTTTGAAATCGCTGTTTACTGAATACAGGAAAAAGGTAAATCTTTGAAATCGCTGAGCTCTGAACACTAAAAAGACACATCGTAAAAATCGCTGTACGTAGTATTTGAAAAAAATAGAAATCGATGAAATCGCTGTGCGTTGAATAGGAAAAAGAGAGAAATCGTTGAAATCGTTGGACGCTGAATACGAAAAAAGGAGAAATCGTTGAAATCGCTGTACGCTGAATACGAAAAATAGAAAGCGTTGAAAACGCTGTAAGCTGAATACGAAAAAGAGAAATCGTTGAAGTCGTAGTACGCTGAATATAAAAAAGAAGAAATTGTTGAATTCGCTGTACGCTGAATACGAAAAAAGAGAAATCGTTGAAAGAGCACGCAGAATATGAAACAAAATCGTTGAAATAGCTGTGCGCGGAATAGGAAAATACATCTTCGAAATAACTTTTCGCTGAACACGTAAAAAAATCTTCGAAATCGATATACGCTGAATACGAATAAAAAGCGTTGAAATCGCTGTAAGGTGAATACGAAAGAAGAGAAATCGTTGAAATCGCTATACGCTGAATAAGAAAAAAAGAGAAATTTTTGGGATCGCTATACGTTGAATAAGAAAAAAGAGAAATCATTGAAGTCGCCGTACGCTGAATACGAAAAAAGAGAAATCGTTGAAATCGCTGTACGTTGAATGAGGAAAAAAGAGATTGTTGAAATCGCTGTACCCTGAATACGAAAAAAAACATTGAAGTCTCTATACGCTGAATACGAAACAAAATCGTTGAAATCGCTGTACGCTCAATACAAAAAAGAAACATCGTTGAAATCGCTGTAGGACGAATACGAAAATAAATCGTTAAAGTCGCTGTACGCTGAATATTAAAAAAAATAGTTGAAATATCTGTACGCTGGATACGAAAAAAAATCTTCGAAATCGCTGTAAAATGAATACGAAAAAAAGAGAAATCGTTTCAATCGCTGTATTTTGAATACGAAAAGAGGGAGAAATCGTTTTAATTCCTGTACTTTGATTTCGGAAAAAAGAGAAAACTTTGAAATCGCTGTACACCGAATGAGAAAAAAATCATTAAAGTCACTGTACACAGAATACGAAAAAAATAAATAGCGTTGAAATCGCTTTACGCTGAATACAAAAAATGAAAATCGTTAAATAACTGTACGCTGAATAGGAAAAAAGGGAAATCGTTGAAATGTCTGTAGGCCAAATACGAAAAAAATCGTTGTAATTGCTGTACTCTCAATACGAAGAAAGTCAAATCGTTGAAATCGCTGTACGCTGAATGCGAAAAAAAATTCGTTGAAATCGCTGCACGCTGAATACGAAGAAAAAGAAAAATCGTTGAGACCGCTGTAGGACGAATACGAAAGAAAATCGTTTAAATCGCTGTACACTGAATACGAAAGAAAAACTTTGAAATAGCTGTACGCTGAATACGAAAAAAATATCGTTTTAATGCTGTAAGCTGAATACTTAAAAAAGAGAAATCATTTTAATCGCTGTACTTTGAATACAAAAAAATGAGAAATCGCTGAAATGGCTATACGGTGAATATGAAAGAAAATCGTCGAAATAGCTGTACGTTCAATACGAGAAAAAAACATTAAAACCTCTGTACGCTGAATACGAAAGGAAGCTGTAAAACCGCTGTACGCTGAATACGAAAAAAAGAGAAATCGTTGAAAGCGCTTACGTAGAATACGAAAAATGAAAAATAGTTGAAATCGCAATACGCTGAATACAAAAACAGAGAAATCGTTGAAATCGCTGTACGCTGAATACGAAAAAAAAGAAACCGTTCAAGTCCTGTACGTTGAATACGAAAAAAGAGAAATCGCTGAAATCGCTGCACACCGGATACGAAAAAAAGAGAAATCGTTGAATTGGCTATACGGTGAATAAAAAAACAGAGACATTGTTGAAATCGCTGTACGCTGAATACGAAAAAAAAGAGAAATCTTGGGAATCGCTGTACGCTGAATAAGAAAAAAAGAGAAATCGATGAAATCGCTGTACGTTGAATATGAAAAAATAGAAATCGTTGAAACCGGTGTACGTCGAATCCGAAAAATGAGAAACCGTAGAAATCGCTGTACACCGAATAAGAAAAAAGACAAACCTTTGAAATCAATGTACGTTGAATACGAAAAAAAATCGTTGAAATCGCTGAACGCTGAATGCGAAAAAAGAGAAATCGTTGAACTCGCAGTTCGCTGAATAGGAGAGAAAGAGAAACGTTTGAAATCGCTGAGCGCTGAACACGTACAAAAAGAAATCGTTAAAATCACTGTACTTAGAATATGAAAAAATGTGAAATCGATGAAATCGCTTACGTTGAATAAGAAAAAGAGAGATATGTTGAAATCTTTGTAGGCTGAATACGAAAAAAAGAGAAATCTTTGAAATCGCTGTTCGCTGAACAAATAAAAAGAGAATCGCTGTGCACAGAATACGAAAAATAGAAACCGTTCAAATCGCTGAACACGAAGAAAGAAATCGCTGAAATCGCTGTACGTTGAATACGAAAATAAAGAGAAAAGGTTGAAGTCGCTGTTCACTGAATACGAAAAAAAGAGAAATCGTTGAAATCGCTCTACTCTGAATACGGAAAAACAGAAATAGTTGAAATCGCTGTGCACTGAACCCAAAATTAAAGAAAAATCGCTAAATCGCCGTACGTTGAATAGGAAAGAAAGAGAAATCGTTGAATTCGCTGTACGCTGAATAAGAAAAAAGGAAGTCGTTAAAATCACTGTACGTTGAATACGAAAAAAAGAGAAATCGCTGAAATTGCTGAACGCTGAATAGGAAAAAAAGAGAAATCTGTGAAATCGCGGTACGCTGAATACGAAAAAAGAGAAATCTTTGAAATCGCTGTGCGCTGAACACGTAAAAAGAGAAATCGTTAAAATCGCTGTGCGTAAAATACGAAAAAAAGAGAAATCGATTAAATCGGTGTACGTTGAATAGGAAAATGAGAGAAATCGTTAAAATCGTTGCAACCTGAATTCGAAAAAAAGAGAAATCGTTGAAATAGCTGTACGTTGAATAGGAAAGAAAGAGTAATGTTTGAAATCTCTGTACGTTCTATAAGAAAAATAGACAAATCGTTGAAATCGCTTTCCCCTGAATTCGAAACAAATGGAAAACATTGAAATCGCAGTACGTTGAATACGGAAAAGTAGAAATCGCTGTACGCTGAATACGAAAAAAAGAGAAATCGTTGAAATCGCTGTACGCAGAAAACAAAAAAATGAAAACTGTTCAAATCGCTGAACAAGAAAAAAAGAAATCGCAGAAAACTCTGTACGTAGAATACGAAAAAAGAGAAAACATTGAAATCGCTGTACACTAAATACGAAAAAAAGAGAAATCGTTGAAATCACTGTACGCTGAATACGGAAAAACAGAATTCGTTGAAATCGCTGTTCGCTGAACCCAAAATAAAAGAAATCGTTGTAATCGCTGTACGTTCAATAGGAAAAAAAGAGAAGCCATTCAAATCGCTGTACGTTGAAGAAAAAAAAAGAGAAATCGTTGAAATCGCTGGACGCTGAATAAGAAAAATGGAGAAGTCTTTAAAATCACTGTACGTTTAATCCGAAAAAAAGAGAAATCGTTGAAATCGCGGTACGCCGAACACGAAAAAAAGAGAAATCTTTGAAATCGCTGTGCGCTGAACACGTAGAAAGAGAAATAGTTAAATTCGCTCTACGTGTAATACGAAAAAATGTGAAAAAGATTAAATCGGTGTACGTTGAATAAAAAAAGAGAGAAATCGTTGAAATCGTAGTAAGCTGAATAAGAAAAAAAGAGAAAGCATTTAAATCGCTGTACGTTGAATACGAAAAAAAATAGAAATCGCTGTACCCTGAATACGAAAAAAAGAGAAATCGTTGAAATCGCTGTACGGTGAATACGAAAAAATAGAAACCGTTCAAATCACTGTAGGCTGAATACCAAAGAAATTCGTTGATATAGGTATACGCTGAATACCGAATCGCTGTACGGAGAATACGAAAAAATGGATATCTTTGAAAACGCTATACGTTGAATACGTAAAAAGGGAAATCGTTGAAATCGCTGTACGCTGAATACGAAAAAAAGAGAATTCGTTGAAATCGCTGTACGCTGAATTCTTAAAAATGAGAATTCGTTCAAATCGCTGTGAGGTGAACATGAAAAAAGAGAAATCGTAGAAATCGCTGTCGTTGAATACGACGAAAAGAGAAATCGTTGAAATCGCTGTGCGGTGAACATGAAGAAAGAGAATTAGTTGAAATCGATGTACGTTGAATAAGAAAAAAAGAGAAATCGTTGAAATCGCTGTGTGGTCATCTTAAAAAGTAGAAATCGTTAAAATCCCTATACGTTGAATCCGAAAAATAGAGAAATTGTTGAAACCGCTTTACGCCGTATACGATAAAATAGAGAAATCGTTGAAATCGCTGTACGCTAATACGAAAAAGAAAGTAATCGTTGAAATCTCTGTGCACTGGATACGAAAAAGAGACAAATAGTTCAAATCGCTGTACGCTGAATACGAAAAAAGGGAAATCGTTGAAATCGCTGTACGCTGAATACGAAAAAATTGAAATCTTTGACATCTCTGTAGGCTGAATATGAAAAAAAGAGAAATCGTTGAAATCGCTGTATGCTAAATAGGAGGAAACGAGAAATCGTTGAAATAGCTGTACGATGAATATGAAAGGAAAACGTTCAAATAGCTGTACACAGAATACGAAAAAATCGTTGAAATAGCTGTACGCCGAATACGAAAAAATATCGTGGAAATCGCAGTACGCAGAATACGAAAAAAAGTTGAAATCGCTGTACCCTGAATAGGAGATAAATCCATTGAAATAGCTGTGCAGTGAATACGAAAAAAAACGTTGAAATAGTTGTACGCAGAATACGGATAGGAATCGTTGAAGTCGCTGTACGCTGAATACGAAAAAAAGAGAATTCGTTGAAATTGCTGTACTATGAATACGAAAAAAATAGAAATAGTTGAAAACGCTGTACTTTGAAACCGGAAAAAAATAATCCTTGAAATCGCTGTACTCTGAATAGAAAAAAGGACGGTTGGAATAGCTGTACGTTGAATACGAAAGAAAGAGGGATCGTTGAAATCGCTGAAAGCTGAACACGAAAAAAAGAGAATTTATTGAAATCGCTGAACGCTGAATAGGAAAGAAAATAGTTGAAATAGCTGTACGTCGAATACGGAAAACAAGAGAAATCGTTTAAATAGCTGTACGCTGAATACCAGAACAAAAAAACACCGTAGTAATCGCAGTACGCTGAATAAGAGAAGGAAGATACCATTGAAATCGCTGTACGCTGAATATGAAAGAAGAAGTATTAATTGTAATCGATGGACGCTGAATTGGAAAAAATGGTTAATAGCTGTACGTTGAATACGAAAAAAAGAGAAATCGTTGAAGTAGCAGTACGTTGAAAACAAGAAAAAAAGAGAAATCGCTGAAATCGCTGTACACTGAATACGAAATAAATAGTTGAATTAGCGATAATCATTATATGGAAAAAGAGAAGTCGTTGAAATAGCTGTACGCCAGGTTCGAAAAAAAAAAGATACCGTTGAAATCGCTGTACGCTGAACACGAAAAAAAAGTACGACCACTAAACGCTGAATGCAATTCATAAACTGAGCTGGACGTCCTTCTATGTTATTTACCTTGGGTATGCAGACGACAAACTGACTAATTTCGGAGGATACCAACAAAGTATGACGAATTATATTAATTGTGTCTCATAATAGTCTGAGTCCACATCAGTGAAGTAGCTGTCAGCGACGCGCTGGCCGCGAAACCATGTGGCCCGGGTTCGATTCGCGGTCGGGCAATTTACCTGGTTCAGGTTTTATCCAGGGTTTTCCCTCAACTCAATATGAGCAAATGCTGGGTAATTTTCGGTGCTCGACCCCGGACTCATTTCACCGGCATTATCACCTTCATCTCATTCAGACACTAAATAACCTAAGATGTTGATAAAGCGTCGTAAAATAACCTGCTAAAAATATTAGTCTGATCAGTGTAATATTTAACTAATCAGCGATGTATGCAATGGAAGGGGAAATGAACTTGCCACTCTACCACATTATCTCTTGGCTTAATTGCCTCATGAGTGATGAATTATGAGGTTCAGATCTGTTTTAGGACTGTTGGCTAAACAACAATTTGAAAACACGAATAATAAAGGTTTACAATGATGAACTGTGATTGATGATGGACTATGGCGACGAGGAGGATGACTATGATGAGTAAAGATTGATGATATATTATGACGGATAATAGAGGATTACAGACAAATTATATGATACGATGATCCAGTACGGCGAATAATGGGGCATGTTTGATGAATGGTGATTGATGAGCAATATTGACGTGTTACGGGAATGACTATGAAGAATTGTGGCGGACAACTTACGATGAATTGTGGCAGACAAACTATGATAATGAAAAATGGTAGATGACGTCCTATGGTGGCGAATAATGTCTGATGACGATGACCTACGATGAAGAGTAATAGAGGATGGCTACGATGATTAAATAAAATAATTAGTCATTATAATGGGTGACGGATAATTACGAATTACGTGTAAAATGAAAGAAGTCTGAATAATTCTCGAGGACAGCGACTACTTCTCACGGACTGTGAAGAATATTAGGATTTACAGTAATGCAGGATAGGCAACCTACAGAATTAATACCTTCTTCACCCAACATTCCCTGACAATTTTCATCGCGTTCCCAGGCCGTTCTCAAAAGATATTATCATCATCATTATTATTATTATAATTAATATTATTATTATTATTATTATTATTATCATCATTATTATTACTAAAAGTAACACGCAATATTATTTAAACTGTACAGTATTATTACTCCTATTTCGGCCTCCTCCTCCCCTCTAGCCGACCTTACCTCTCCAATTGTTCTTCCCTTTTCTTATTTTCAAAATTTATAAATACAATAAAAATATATCCTAAAGAAAAGAAGAGTAATAATACTGTACATATTACAAAGTGTTTTATATCTAACTAACTAGAGTTAAAATTAATTTAAATAAATGCATACAAAAGACTAAGTCAACAGAGTTACACAGTCCTTTAGGAGAGCAAACACTTTTTCTTATACCATCAGTTGCATTCATAATAATAACCATAAAAATTTAATACAGAAAAGGAGCAATCTACGGAAATCTAGAAAAATAAGTAATGGAGAGTCTACTGAAGTGCTTTGTGTGGAGTGTGACATTGTATAAGGAGGAAACATAGACATTACGACGAAGTGAAGAGAAGAGACTAGAGCCGTTTGAAATGTAGATATGGAGAAGAATGGAGGATGTGAAACAGACAGACAAAATAAGAAATGAAGCTGTGTTGGAAAGAAAGAGTGAAGAAAGCATAATGCTGAAAATAATCAGGATGAAAGAAAGGAATTGCCTGGGTCAAGGGCTAAGTAGAAACTGCCTAATGAAGGATGCACTGGAAGGAAAGGTGAACGGACGAAAAAAATAGTTGAAATTGCTGAACGATGAAAGGGAAAAAAAAGTAGGAATGGCTGTACGGTGAATACGAAAAAAACCGTTGAAAACGCTGTATGCTGAATAGGAAAACAACCTTGAAATCACTGTACGCTGAATGCAAAAAAACGTTGAAATAGCTGTACGCTGAATACAAAAAAAAACCTTGGAACCGCTGTACGCAGAATGCAACAAAATCGTTGATATAGCTGTACGCTGAATACGACGAAAAGACAAATCGTTGAAATCGCTGTAATCTGAATACAGGAAAAAGAGAAATCATTGAAATCGCAGAGCGCTGAACACTAAAAAGATAAATCGTAAAAATCGCTGTACGTAGAATATGAATAAAAGAGAAATCGATGAAATCGCTGTACGTTGAATAGGAAAAAGAGAGAAATCGTTGAAATCGTTGTACGCTGAATACGAAAAAAGGAGAAATCTTTGAAATCGCTGTACGCTGAATACGAAAAATAGAAATAGTTGAAAACGCTGTAAGCTGAATACTAAAAAGAGAAATCGTTGAAGTCGCAGTACGCTGAATATAAAAAAGAAGAATTCGTTAAATTCATTGTACGCTGAATACGAAAAAAGAGAAATCGTTGAAAGAGCACGAAGAATATGAAAGAAAATCGTTGAGATATCTGTACGCGGAATACGAAAATACATCTTCGAAATAACTGTTCGCTGAAAACGTAAAAAAAATCTTCGAAATCGATATACGCTGAATGCGAATAAAAGGCGTTGAAATCGCTGTAAGGTGAATACGAAAGAAGAGATATCGTTGAAATCGCTATACGCTGAATAAGAAAAAAAGAGAAATTTTTGGGGTTTCGCTATACGTTGAATAAGAAAAAAGAGAAATCATTGAAATCGCCGTACGCTGAATACGTAAAAGGAGAAATCGTTGAAATCGCTGTACGCTGAATGAGGAAAAAAGAGATTGTTGAAATCGCTGTACACTGAATACGAAAAAAATCATTGAAGTCTCTATACGCAGAATACGAAACAAAATCGTTGAAATCGCTGTACGCTCAATAAAAAAAAAGAAAAATCGTTGAAATCGCTGTAGGACGAATACGAAAAAAAATCGTTGAAATCGCTGTACGCTCAATACGAAAGAAAATCGTCGAAATAGCTGTACGCTGAATACGAAAAAAATATCTTCGAAATCGCTGTAAACAGGATACGAAAAAAAGAGAAATCGTTTTAATCCCTGTACTTTGAATTCTGGAAAAAGAGAAAACGTTGAAATCGCTGTACACCGAAGAAGAAAAAAAATCATTAAAGTCACTGTACACAGAATACGAAAAAAATAAATAGCGTTGAAATCGCTTTACGCTGAATACAAAAAATATAAAAATCTTTGAAATAGCTGTACGCTGAATACGAAAAGAGGGAAATCGTTGAAATCGCTGTAGGCCGAATACGAAAAGAAATCGTTGAAATTGCTGTACGCTCAATACGAAGAAAGACAAATCGTTGAATTCGCTGTACGCTGAATGCGAAAAAAATTCGTTGAAATCGCTGCACGCTGAATACGAAGGAAAAGAATAATTGATGAAACCGCTGTAGGACGAATACGAAAAAAAAAATGGTTTAAATCGCTGTCCACTGAATAGGAAAGAAAATCTTTGAAATAGCTGTACGCTGAATACGAAAAAAATATCGTTGTAATCGCTGTAAGCTGAATACGAAAAAAAGAGAAATCATTTTAATCGCTGTACTTTGAATACGAAAAAAAAGAGAAATCGTTGAAATGGCTATACGGTGAATACAAAAACAGAGAAATTGTTGAAATCGCTGTACGCTGAATACGATAAAAAAGAAACCGTTCAAGTCCTGTACGTTGAATACAAAAATAGAGAAATCGTTGTAATCGCTGTACGTTGAATATGAAAAAATAGAAATCGTTGAAACCGGTGTACGTCGAATCCGAAAAATGAGAGACCGTAGAAATCGCTGTACACCCAATAAGAAAAAAGACAAATCTTTGAAATCAATGTACGTTGAATACGAAAAAAATCGTTGAAATCGCTGAACGCTGAATGTGAAAAAAAGAGAAATCGTTGAATTCGCAGTTCGCTGAATAGGAGAGAAAGAGAAACGTTTGAAATCGCTGAGCGCTGAACATGTACAAAGAGAAATCGTTAAAATCACTGTACTTAGAATATGAAAAAAAGTGAAATCGATGAAATCGCTTACGTTGAATAAGAAAAAGAGAGATTTGTTGAAATCGTTGTAGGCTGAATACGAAAAAAAGAGAAATCTTTGAAATCGCTGTTCGCTGAACAAATAAAACGAGAATCGCTGTACACAGAATACGAAAAATAGAAACCGTTCAAATCGCTGAACACGAAGAATAGAAATCACTGAAATCGCTGTACGTTGAATACGAAAATAAAGAGAAAAGGTTGAAGTCGCTGTTCACTGAATATGAAAAAAAAGAGAAATCATTGAAATCGCTCGACTCTGAATACGGAAAAACAGAAATAGTTGAAATCGCTGTGCACTGAACCCAAAATTAAAGAAAAATCGCTAAATCGCCGTACGTTGAATAGGAAAGAAAGAGAAATCGTTGAATTCGCTGTACGCTGAATAAGAAAAAAAGGAAGTCGTTAAAACAACTGTACGTTGAATACGAAAAAAAGAGAAATCGCTGAAATCGCTGAAAGCTGAATAGGAAAAAAAGAGAAATCTGTGAAATCGCGGTACGCTGAATACGAAAAAAGAGAAATCTTTGAAATCGTTGTGCGCTGAACACGTAAAAAGAGAAATCGTTAAAATCGCTGTGCGTAAAATACGAAAAAAAGAGAAATCGATTAAATCGGTGTACGTTGAATAGGAAGAAAGAGAAATCGTTGAAAACGATGTACACCGAATGCGAAAAAAAAGAAAAATCGTTGATCACTGTACGTGGAATACGCAAAAAAGAGAAAGCGTTGAAATCGCTGAACGCTGAATACAAAGAAGAGAAATCGTTGAAATCGCTGTTTACTGAATACAGAAAAAGAGAAATCTTTGAAATCGCTGAGCTCTGAACACTAAAAAGACAAATCGTAAAAATCGCTGTACGTAGTATATGAAAAAAAGAGAAATCGAGGAAATCGCTGTGCGTTGAATAGGAAAAAGAGAGAAATCGTTGAAATCGTTGGACGCTGAATACGAAAAAAGGAGAAATCGTTGAAATCGCTGTACGCTGAATACGAAAAATAGAAATCGTTGAAAACGCTGTAAGCAGAATACGAAAACGAGAAATCGTTGAAGTCGCAGTACGCTGAATATAAAAAAAAGAAATTGTTGAATTCGCTGTACGCTGAATACGAAAAAAGAGAAATCGTTGAAAGAGCACGCAGAATATGAAAGAAAATCGTTGAGATAGCTGTACGCGGAATAGGAAAATACATCTTCGAAATAACTTTTCGCTGAACACGTAAAAAAATCTTCGAAATCGATATACGCTGAATACGAATAAAAGGCGTTGAAATCGCTGTAAGTTGAATACGAAAGAAGAGAAATCGTTGAAATCGCTATACGCTGAATAAGAAAAAAAGAGAAATTTTTGGGATCGCTATACGTTGAATAAGAAAAAAGAGAAATCATTGAAGTCGCCGTACGCTGAATACGTAAAAAGAGAAATCGTTGAAATCGCTGTACGTTGAATGAGGAAAAAAGAGATTGTTGAAATCGCTGTACCCTGAATACGAAAAAAAAACATTGCAGGCTCTATACGCTGAATACGAAACAAAATCGTTGAAATCGCTGTACGCTCAATACAAAAAAAGGAAAATCGTTGAAATCGCTGAAGGACGAATACGAAAATAAATCGTTAAAATCGCTGTACGCTGAATATTAAAAAAAATCGTTGAAATATCTGTGCGCTGAATACGAAAAAAATATCTTCGAAATCGCTGTAAAATGAATACGAAAAAAAGAGAAATCGTTTTAATCGCTGTATTTTGAATACGAAAAAAGAGAGAAATCGTTTTAATTCCTGTACTTTGAATTCGGAAAAAAGAGAAAACTTTGAAATCGCTGTACACCGAATAAGAAAAAAATCATTAAAGTCACTGTACACAGAATACGAAAAAGAATAAATAGCGTTGAAATCGCTTTACGCTGAATACAAAAAATAAAAAACCGTTAAATAGCTGTACGCGGAATAGGAAAAAAGGGAAATCGTTGAAATGTCTGTATGCCAAATACGAAAAATAAATCGTTGTAATTGCTGTACTCTCAATACGAAGAAAGACAAATCGTTGAAATCGCTGTACGCTGAATGCGAAAAAAAAATCGTTGAAAACGCTGCACGCTGAATACGAAGAAAAAGAAAAATCGTTGAAACCGCTGTAGGACGAATACGAAAGAAAATCGTTTAAATCGCTGTACACTGAATACGAAAGAAAATCTTTGAAATAGCTGTACGCTGAATACGAAAAAAATATCGTTTTAATGCTGTAAGCTGAATACTTAAAAAAGAGAAATCATTTTAATCGCTGTACTTTGAATACGAAAAAATGAGAAATCGTTGAAATGGCTATACGGTGAATATGAAAGAAAATCGTTGAAATAGTTGTACGTTCAATACGAGAAAAAAAACATTAAAACCTCTGTACGCTGAATACGAAAGAAACCTGTAAAACCGCTGTACGCTGAATACGAAAAAAAGAGAAATCGTTGAAAGCGCTGTACGTTGAATACGAAAAATGAAAAATCGTTGAAATCGCAATACGCTGAATACAAAAACAGAGAAATGGTTGAAATTGCTGTACGCTGAATACGAAAAAAAACCGTTCAAGTCCTGTACGTTGAATACGAAAAAAGAGAAATCGCTGAAATCGCTGTACACCGGATACGAAAAAAAGAGAAATCGTTGAAATGGCTATACGGTGAATACAAAAACAGAGAAATTGTTGAAATCGCTGTACGCTGAATACGAAAAAAGGAGAAATCTTGGGAATCGCTGTACGCTGAATAAAAAAAAAAGTGAAATCGATGAAATCGCTGTACGTTGAATATGAAAAATAGAAATCGTTGAAACCGGTGTACGTCGAATCCGAAAAATGAGAAACCGTAGAAATCGCTGTTACCGAATAAGAAAAAAGACAAATCGTTGAAATCAATGTACGTTGAATACGAAAAAAAATCGTTGAAATCGCTGAAAGCTGAATGCGAAAAAAAGAGAGATCGTTGAATTCGCAGTTCGCTGAATAGGAGAGAAAGAGAAACGTTTGAAATCGCTGAGCGCTGAACACGTACAAAGAGAAATCGTTAAAATCACTGTACTTAGAATATGAAAAAAAGTGAAATCGATGAAATCGCTTACGCTGAATAAGAAAAAGAGAGATTTGTTGAAATCGTTGTAGGCTTAATACGAAAAAAAAGAGAAATCTTTGAAATCGCTGTTCGCTGAACAAATAAAAAAGAGAATCGCTGTACACAGAATACGAAAATTAGAAACCGTTCAAATCGCTGAACACGAAGAATAGAAATCGCTGAAATCGCTGTACGTTGAATGCGAAAATAAAGAGAAAAGGTTGAAGTCGCTGTTCACTGAATACGAAAAAAAAGAGAAATCGTTGAAATCGCTCTACTCTCAATACGGAAAAACAGAAATAGTTGAAATCGCTGTGCACTGAACCCAAAATTAAAAAAAAATCGCTAAATCGCCGTACGTTGAATAGGAAAGAAAGAGAAATCGTTGAATTCGCTATACGCTGAATAAGAAAAAATGGAAGTCGTTAAAATCACTGTACGTTGAATACGAAAAAAAGAGAAATCGCTGAAATCGCTGAACGCTGAATAGGAAAAAAAGAGAAATCTGTGAAATCGCGGTACGCTGAATACGAAAAAAGAGAAATCTTTGAAATCGCTGTGCGCTGAACACGTAAAAAGAGAAATCATTAAAATCGCTGTGCGCAAAATACGAAAAAAAGAGAAATCGATTAAATCGGTGTACGTTGAATAGGAAAATGAGGGAAATCGTTAAAATCGTTGCAACCTGAATTCGAAAAAAGGGAAATCGTTGAAATCGCTGTACGTTGAATAGGAAAGAAAGAGTAATTGTTGAAATCTCTGTACGTTCTATAAGAAAAATAGACAAATCGTTGAAATCGCTTTCCCCTGAATTCGAAAAAAGGGAAAACATTGAAATCGCAGTACGATGAATACGGAAAAATATAAATCGCTGTACGCTGAATACGAAAAAAAGAGAAATCGTTGAAATCGCTGTACGCTGAAAACAAAAAAAATGAAAACTGTTCAAATCGCTGAACAAGGAAAACAGAAATCGCAGAAAACTCTGTACGTTGAATACGAAAAAAAAGAGAAAACGTTGAAATCGCTGTACACTAAATACGAAAAAAGGAGAAATCTTTGAAATCATTGTACGCTGAATACGGAAAAACGGAATTCGTTGAAATCGCTGTTCGCTGAACCCAAAATAAAGGAAATCGTTCTAATCGCTGTACGTCGAATAGGTAAAAAAAGAGAAGGCATTCAAATCGCTGTACGTTGAAGAAAAAAAAGAGAAGTCATTGAAATCGCTGGACGCTGAAGAAGGAAAAAGGAGAAGTCTTTAAAATCACAGTACGTTTAATACGAAAAAAACAGAAATCGTTGAAATCGCTTAACGCTGAATACTTAAAAAGAAGAGAAATTGTTGAAATCGCGGTACGCCGAATACGAAAAAAAGAGAAATCTTTGAAATCGCTGTGCGCTGAACACGTAGAAAGAGAAATAGTTAAATTCGCTCTACGTGTAATACGAAAAATGTGAAAAAGATTAAATCGGTGTACGTAGAATAAAAAAAGAGAGAAATCGTTGAAATCGTAGTAAGCTGAATAAGAAAAAAAGAGAAAGCATTGAAATCGCTCTACGTTGAATACGAAAAAAAAATAGAAATCGCTGTACCCTGAATACGAAAAAAAGAGAAATCGTTGAAATCGCTGTACGGTGAATACGAAAAAATAGAAACCGTTCAAATCGCTGTAGGCTGAATACCAAAGTAAATCGTTGATGTAGGTATACGCTGAATACCGAAACGTTATCTTTCAAGTCGCTGTACGCAGAATACGAAAAAATGGATATCTTTGAAAACGCTGTACGTTGAATACGTAAAAAGGGAAATCGTTGATATCGCTGTACGCTGAATACGAAAAAAAGAGAATTCGTTGAAATCGCTGTACGCTGAATTCTTAAAAAGGAGAATTCGTTCAAATCGCTGTGAGGTGAACATGAAAAAGGAGAAATCGTAGAAATCGCTGTCGTTGAATACGACGAAAAGAGAAATCGTTGAAATCGCTGTGCGGTGAACATGAAGAAAGAGAATTAGTTGAAATCGATGTACGTTGAATAAGAAAAAAAGAGAAATCGTTGAAATCGCTGTGTAGTCACCTTAAAAAGGGGAAATCGTTAAAAAACCTGTACGTTGAATCCGAAAAATAGAGAAATTGTTGAAACCGCTTTACGCCGTATACGATAAAATAGAGAAATCGTTTAAATCGCTGTACGCTAATACGAAAAAAAAAGAAATCGTTGAAATCGCTGTGCACTGGATACGAAAAAGAGACAAATAGTTCAAATCGCTGTACGCTGAATACGAAAAAAGGGAAATCGTTGAAATCGCTGTACGCTGAATACGAAAAAATTGAAATCTTTGACATCTCTGTAGGCTGAATATGAAAAAAAGAGAAATCGTTGAAATCGCTGTATGCTAAATATGAGGAAACGAGAAATCGTTGAAATAGCTGTACGTTGAATACGAAAGGAAATCGTTCAAATAGCTGTACACAGAATACGAAAAAAATCGTTGAAATCGCTGTACGCTGAATACGAAAAAAAAATCGTGGAAATCGCAGTACGCTGAATACGAAAAAAATTGAAATCGCTATACCCTGAATAGGAGATAAATCCATTGAAATAGCTGTGCAGTGAATACGAAAAAAAACGTTGAAATAGTTGTACGCAGAATACGGATAAGAATCGTTGAAGTCGCTGTACGCTGAATACGAAAAAAAGAGAATTCGTTGAAATTGCTGTACTCTGAATACGAAAAAAATATAAATAGTTGAAAACGCTGTACTTTGAATACGGAAAAAAAATAATCCTTGAAATCGCTGTACTCTGAATAGAAAAAAGTACTGTTGAAATAGCTGTACGTTGAATACGAAAGAAAGAGGAATCGTTGAAATCGCTGAAAGCTGAACACGAAAAAAAGAGAATTCATTGAAATCGCTGAACTCTGAATAGGAAAGAAAATAGTTGAAATAGCTGCACGTTGAATACGGAAAACAAGAGAAATCGTTGAAATAGCTGTACGCTGAATACCAGGAAAAAAACACCGTAGTAATCGCAGTACGCTGAATAAGAGAAGGAAGATACCATTGAAATCGCTGTACGCTGAATATGAAAGAAGAAGTATTAATTGTAATCGATGGACGCTGAATTGGAAAAAATGGTTAATAGCTGTACGTTGAATACGAAAAAAAGAGAAATCGTTGATGTAGCAGTACGTTGAATACAAGAAAAAGAAGAGAAATCGCTGAAATCGCTGTACACTGAATACGAAATAAATAGTTGAATTAGCGATAAGCATTATATGAAAATGCAATTCGAAAATTGAGCTGGACGTCCTTCTATGTTATTTACCTTGGGTATGCAGACGACAAACTGACTAATTTCGGAGGATACCAACGAAGTATGACGAATTATATTAATTGTGTCTCATAATAGTCTCAGTCCACATCAGTGAAGTAACTGTCAGCGACGCGCCGGCCGCGAAACCATGTGGCCCGGGTTCGATTCGCGGTCGGGGCAATTTGCCTGGTTCAGGTTTTTTCCAGGGTTTTCCCTCAACTCAATATGAGCAAATGCTGGGTAATTTTCGGTGCTGGACCCCGGACTCATTTCACCGGCATTATCACCTTCATCACATTCAGACACTAATAACCTAAGATGTTGATAAGGCGTCGTAAAATAACTTGCTAAAAATATTAGTCTGATCAGTGTAATATCTAACTAATCAGCGATGTATGCAATGGAAGGGGAAATGAACTTGCCACTCTACCACATTATCTCTTGGCTTAATTGCCTCATGAGTGATGAATTATGAGGTTCAGATCTGTTGTAGGACTGTTGGCTAAACAACAATTTGAAATCACGAATAATAAAGGTTTACAATGATGAACTGTGATTGATGATGGATATGACGACGAGGAGGATGACTATGACGAGTTAGGATTGATGATATATTATGACGGATAATAGAGGATTACAGACAAATTATATGATATGATGATCCACTACGGCGAATAATGGGGCATGTCTGATGAATGGTGATTGATGAGCAATATTGACGTGTTACGGGGATGACTATGAAGAATTGTGGCGGACAACTTACGATGAATTGTGGCAGACAAACTATGATAATGAATAATGGTAGATGACGTCCTATGGTGGCGAATAATGTCTGATGACGATGACCTACGATGAAGAGTAATAGAGGATGGCTACGATGAATAAAATAAAATAATTAGTAATTATAATGGGTGACGGATAATTACGAATTACGATTAAAAGGGAAGAAGTCTGAATAATTCTCGAGGACAGCGACTACTTCTCACGGACTGTGAAGAATATTAGGATTTACAGTAATGCGGGGTAGGCTACCTACAGAATTAATACCTTCTTCACCCAACATTCCCTGATAATTTTCATCGCGTTCCCAGGCCGTTCTCAAAAAATATTATCAACATCATCATCATCATCATCATCATCATCATCATCATCATCATCATCATCATTATTATTATTATTATTATCAATATCATTATTATTATTATCATTATTATTATTATTATTATTATTATTATTACCATCATTATTATTATTAAAATTAACACGCAATATTATTTAAACTGTACAGTATTATTACTCCTATTTCGGCCTCCTCCTCCCCTCTAGCCGACCTTACCTCTCCAATTGTTCTTCCCTTTTTTCATTTTTAAAATTTATAAATACAATAAAACTATATCCTAAAGTAAAGAAGAGTAATAATACTGTACATATTACAAAGTGTATTATATCTAACTAACTAGAGTTCAAATTAATTTAAATAAATGCATACAAAAGACTAAGTCAACAGAGTTACACAGTCCTTTAGGAGAGCAAATACTTTTTTTATACCATCAGTTGCATTTATAATAACCATAAAAATTTAATACAGAAAAGGAGCAATCCAAGGAACTCTAGAAAAATAAGTAATGGAGAGACTAGTGAAGTGCTTCGTGTGGAGTGTGACATTGCATAAGGAGGAAACATAGACATTACGACGAAGTGAAGAGAAGAGACTAGAGCCATTTGAAATGTAGATATGGAGAAGAATGGAGGATGTGAAACAGACGGACAAAATAAGAAATGAAGCTGTGTTGGAAAGAAAGGGTGAAGAAAGCATAATGCTGAAAATAATCAGGATGAAAGAAAGGAATTGCCTGGGTCAAGGGCTAAGTAGAAACTGCCTAATGAAGGATGCACTGGAAGGAAAGGTGAACGGACGAAAAAAATAGTTGAAATTGCTGAACGATGAAAGGGAAAAAATAGTAGGAATGGCTGTACGGTGAATACGAAAAAAACCGTTGAAAACGCTGTACGCTGAATACAAAAAAAACCTTGGAAGCGCTGTACGCAGAATGCAAAAAAATCGTTGCTATAGCTGTACGCTGAATACGAACAAAAGACAAATCGTTGAAATCGCTGTAATCTGAATACGAAAAAAAGAGAAATCGCTGTACGGTAAATACGCAGATAAAGAGAAATCGTTGAAATCGCCGTAAGTTGATTACAAAAAAAAATCGTTGAAATTCGTGTACCCTGAATACGACAAATTCGTTGAAATCGCTGTACGCTGAATGCGAAAAAAAATAAATCGTCGAAATCGCTGTAGTCCGAACACGAAAAAAAATTGTTGAAATCGCTGTACGCTGAATACGAAAAAAAGAGAAATCGTTGAAATCGGTGTACATTGAATATGAAGAAAGAGAAAAAATGTTGAAATCGCTACACGCTGAATAGGAAAAAAAGAGAAATCGTTGAAATCGCGCTACGATGAATACGAAAAAGAGAGAAACCGTAGAAGTCCTGTGCGCTGAAAGCGACAGAAGGGAAATCGTTGAAATCGCTGTACATTGAACAAGAAAAAAGAGAAATCGTTTAAAATCGATGTACATCGAATACGAAAAGAAAAAGACAAATCGTTGATCACTGTACGAGGAATACTCAAAAAAGAGAAATCGTTGAAATCGCTGAACGCTGAATACAAAAGAAGAGAAATCGTTGAAATCGCTGTTCACTGAATACAGGAAAAAGAGAAATCTTTGAAATCGCAGAGCGCTGAACACTAAAAAGATAAATCGTAAAAATCGCTGTACGTAGAATATGAATAAAAGAGAAATCGATGAAATCGCTGTACGTTGAATAGGAAAAAGAGAGAAATCGTTGAAATCGTTGTACGCTGAATACGAAAAAACGAGAAATCGTTGAAATCGCTGTACGCTGAATACGAAAAATAGAAATCGTTGAAAACGCTGTTAGCTGAATACGAAAAAAAGAAATCGTTGAAGTCGCAGTACGCTGAATATAAAAATGAAGACATCGTTGAATTCAATGTACGCTGAATACGAAAAAAGAGAAATCGTTGAAAGAGCACGCAGAATATGAAAGAAAATCGTTGAGATAGCTATACGCGGAATACGAAAATACATCTTCGAAATAACTCTTCGCTGAACACGTAAAAAAATCTTCGAAATCGATATACGCTGAATGCGAATAAAAGGCGTTGAAATCGCTGTAAGTTGAATACGAAAGAAGAGAAATAGTTGAAATCGCTATACGCTGAATAAGAAAAAAAGAGAAATTTTTGGGATCGCTATATGTTGAATAAAAAAAAGGGAAATCGTTGAAATCGCCGTACTCTGAATACATAAAAAGAGAAATCGTTGAAATCGCTGTAGGACGAATACGAAAATAAATCGTTGAAATCGCTGTACGCTGAATACGAAAGAAAATCGTTGAAATAGCTGTACGCTGAATACGTAAAAAGAGAATTCGTTGAAATCGCTGTACGCTGAATGAGGGAAAAAGAGATTGTTGAAATCGCTGTACCCTGAATACGAAAAAAATCATTGAAGTCTCTATACTCAGAATACGAAATAAAATCGTTGAAATCGCAGTACACTCAATACGAAAAAAGAAATATCGTTGAAATCGCTGTAGGACGTATACGAAAATAAAGAGTTGAAATCGCTGTACGCTGTATACGAAAGAAAATCGTTGAAATAGCTGTACGCTGAATACGAAAAAAAATCTTCGAAATCGCTGTAAGCTGAATACGAAAAAAAGAGAAATCGTTTTAATCGCTGTATTTTGAATACGAAAAAAAAAGAAATCGTTTTAAAACCTGTACTTTGAATTCGGGAAAAAGAGAAAACGTTGAAATCGCTGTACACCGAATAAGAAAAAAAATCATTAATATCACTGTACACAAAATACGAAAAAAATAAATAGCGTTGAAATCGCTTTACGCTGAATACAAAAAATATAAAAATCGTTGAAATAGCTATACGGTGAATACGAAAAGAGGGAAATCGTTGAAATAGCTGTAGGCCAAATATGAAAAAAAATCGTTGAAATTGCTGTACGATTAATACGAAGAAAGACAAATCGTTGAAATCGCTGTACGCTGAATGCGAAAAAATTTCGTTCAAATCGCTGCACGCTGAATACGAAGAAAAAGAAAAATTGTTGAAACCGCTGTAGGACGAATACGAAAAAAAATCGTTTAAATCGCTGTACACTGAATACGAAAGAAAATCTTTGAAATAGCTGTAAGCTGAATACGAAAAAAATATCGTTGTAATCGCTGTAAGCTGAATAAGAAAAAAAGAGAAATCGTTTTAATCGCTGTACTTTGAATACGAAAAAAAGAGAAATAGTTGAATTGGCTATACGGTGAAAACAAAAACAGAGAAATCGTTGAAATCGCTGTACGCTGAATACGAAAAAAAAAGAAATCGTTCAAGTCCTGTACGTTGAATACGAAAAAAGAGAAATCGTTGAAATCGCTGTACACCGGATACGAAAAAAAGAGAAATCGTTGAAATCACTGTACGTTGAATAGGAAAAAAGAGAAATTGTTGAAATCGCTGGACGCTGAATAAGAAAAAAAAGAGAAATCTTGGGAATCGCTGTACGCTGAATAAGAAAAAAAGAGAAATCGATGAAATCGCTGTACGTTGAATATGAAAAAATAGAAATCGTTGAAACCGGTGTACGTCGAATCCGAAAAATGAGAAACCGTAGAAATCGCTGTACACCGAATAAGGAAAAAGACAAATGGTTGAAATCAATGTACGTTGAAAACGAAAAAAAATCGTTGAAATCGCTGAACGCTGAATGTGAAAAAAAGAGAAATCGTTGAATTCGCAGTTCGCTGAATAGGAGAGAAAGAGAAACGTTTGAAATCGCTGAGCGCTGAACATGTACAAAGAGAAATCGTTAAAATCACTGTACTTAGAATATGAAAAAAAGTGAAATCGATGAAATCGCTTACGTTGAATAAGAAAAAGAGAGATTTGTTGAAATCGTTGTAGGCTGAATACGAAAAAAAGAGAAATCTTTGAAATCGCTGTTCGCTGAACAAATAAAACGAGAATCGCTGTACACAGAATACGAAAAATAGAAACCGTTCAAATCGCTGAACACGAAGAATAGAAATCACTGAAATCGCTGTACGTTGAATACGAAAATAAAGAGAAAAGGTTGAAGTCGCTGTTCACTGAATATGAAAAAAAGAGAAATCGTTGAAATCGCTCGACTCTGAATACGGAAAAACAGAAATAGTTGAAATCGCTGTGCACTGAACCCAAAATTAAAGAAAAATCGCTAAATCGCCGTACGTTGAATAGGAAAGAAAGAGAAATCGTTGAATTCGCTGTACGCTGAATAAGAAAAAAAGGAAGTCGTTAAAACAACTGTACGTTGAATACGAAAAAAAGAGAAATCGCTGAAATCGCTGAACGCTGAATAGGAAAAAAAGAGAAATCTGTGAAATCGCGGTACGCTGAATACGAAAAAAGAGAAATCTTTGAAATCGCTGTGCGCTGAACACGTAAAAAGAGAAATCGTTAAAATCGCTGTGCGTAAAATACGAAAAAAAGAGAAATCGATTAAATCGGTGTACGTTGAATAGGAAGAAAGAGAAAAAAATGTTGAAATCGCTATGCGCTAAATACGAAAAAAAGAGAAATCGTTGAAATCGCGCTACGATGGGTACGAAAAAGAGAGAAACCGTACAAGTCCTGTGCGCTGAAAGCGACAGAAGGGAAATCGTTGAAATCGCTGTACGTTGAATACGAAAAAAGAGAAATCGTTGAAATCGATGTACACCGAATGCGAAAAAAAAGGAAAATCGTTGATCACTGTACGTGGAATACGCAAAAAAGAGAAATCGTTGAAATCGCTGAACGCTGAATACAAAAAAGAGAAATCGTTGAAATCGCTGTTTACTGAATACAGAAAAAGAGAAATCTTTGAAATCGCTGAGCTCTGAACACTAAAAAGACAAATCGTAAAAATCGCTGTACGTAGTATATGAAAAAAAGAGAAATCGAAGAAATCGCTGTGCGTTGAATAGGAAAAAGAGAGAAATCGTTGAAATCGTTGGACGCTGAATACGAAAAAAGGAGAAATCGTTGAAATCGCTGTACGCTGAATACGAAAAATAGAAATCGTTGAAAACGCTGTAAGCAGAATACGAAAACGAGAAATCGTTGAAGTCGCAGTACGCTGAATATAAAAAAAAGAAATTGTTGAATTCGCTGTACGCTGAATACGAAAAAAGAGAAATCGTTGAAAGAGCACGCAGAATATGAAAGAAAATCGTTGAGATAGCTGTACGCGGAATAGGAAAATACATCTTCGAAATAACTTTTCGCTGAACACGTAAAAAAATCTTCGAAATCGATATACGCTGAATACGAATAAAAGGCGTTGAAATCGCTGTAAGTTGAATACGAAAGAAGAGAAATCGTTGAAATCGCTGTACGCTGAATAAGAAAAAAAGAGAAATTTTTGGGATCGCTATACGTTGAATAAGAAAAAAGAGAAATCATTGAAGTCGCCGTACGCTGAATACGTAAAAAGAGAAATCGTTGAAATCGCTGTACGTTGAATGAGGAAAAAAGAGATTGTTGAAATCGCTGTACCCTGAATACGAAAAAAAAAAACATTGAAGCCTCTATACGCTGAATACGAAACAAAATCGTTGAAATCGCTGTACGCTCAATACAAAAAAAGGAAAATCGTTGAAATCGCTGAAGGACGAATACGAAAATAAATCGTTAAAATCGCTGTACGCTGAATATTAAAAAAAATCGTTGAAATATCTGTGCGCTGAATACGAAAAAAATATCTTCGAAATCGCTGTAAAATGATTACGAAAAAAAGAGAAATCGTTTTAATCGCTGTATTTTGAATACGAAAAAAGAGAGAAATCGTTTTAATTCCTGTACTTTGAATTCGGAAAAAAGAGAAAACGTTGAAATCGCTGTACACCGAATAAGAAAAAAATCATTAAAGTCACTGTACACAGAATACGAAAAAAAATAAATAGCGTTGAAATCGCTTTACGCTGAATACAAAAAATAAAAAACCGTTAAATAGCTGTACGCGGAAGAGGAAAAAAGGGAAATCGTTGAAATGTCTGTAGGCCAAGTACGAAAAAAAAAAATCGTTGTAATTGCTGTACTCTCAATACGAAGAAAGACAAATCGTTGAAATCGCTGTACGCTGAATGCGAAAAAAATCGTTGAAAGCGCTGCACGCTGAATACGAAGAAAAAGAAAAATCTTTGAAACCGCTGTAGGACGAATACGAAAGAAAATCGTTTACATCGCTGTACACTGAATACGAAAGAAAATCTTTGAAAAAGCTGTACGCTGAATACGAAAAAAATATCGTTTTAATGCTGTAAGCTGAATACTTAAAAAAGAGAAATCATTTTAATCGCTGTACTTTGAATACGAAAAAATGAGAAATCGTTGAAATGGCTATACGGTGAATATGAAAGTAAATCGTTGAAATAGTTTTACGTTCAATACGAGAAAAAAACATTAAAACCTCTGTACGCTAAATACGAAAGAAACCTGTAAAACCGCTGTACGCTGAATACGAAAAAAAGAGAAATCGTTGAAAGCGCTGTACGTTGAATACGAAAAATGAATAATCGTTGAAATCGCAATACGCTGAATACAAAAACAGAGAAATATTTGAAATTGCTGTACGCTGAATACGAAAAAAAAAACCGTTCAAGTCCTGTACGTTGAATACGAAAAAAGAGAAATCGCTGAAATCGCTGTACACCGGATACGAAAAAAAGAGAAATCGTTGAAATGGCTATACGGTGAATACAAAAACAGAGAAATTGTTGAAATCGCTGTACGCTGAATACGAAAAAAAAAGGAGAAATCTTGGGAATCGCTGTACGCTGAATAAAAAAAAAAGTAAAATCGATGAAATCGCTGTACGTTGAATATGAAAAATAGAAATCGTTGAAACCGGTGTACGTCGAATCCGAAAAATGAGAAACCGTAGAAATCGCTGTTACCGAATAAGAAAAAAGTCAAATCGTTGAAATCAATGTACGTTGAATACGAAAAAAAATCGTTGAAATCGCTGAAAGCTGAATGCGAAAAAAAGAGAAATCGTTGAATTCGCAGTTCGCTGAATAGGAGAGAAAGAGAAACGTTTGAAATCGCTGAGCGCTGAACACGTACAAAGAGAAATCGTTAAAATCACTGTACTTAGAATATGAAAAAAAGTGAAATCGATGAAATCGCTTACGCTGAATAAGAAAAAGAGAGATTTGTTGAAATCGTTGTAGGCTTAATACGAAAAAAAAGAGAAATCTTTGAAATCGCTGTTCGCTGAACAAATAAAAAAGAGAATCGCTGTACACAGAATACGAAAAATAGAAACCGTTCAAATCGCTGAACACGAAGAATAGAAATCGCTGAAATCGCTGTACGTTGAATACGAAAATAAAGAGAAAAGGTTGAAGTCGCTGTTCACTGAATACGAAAAAAAAGAGAAATCGTTGAAATCGCTCTACTCTCAATACGGAAAAACAGAAATAGTTGAAATCGCTGTGCACTGAACCCAAATTTTAAAAAAAATCGCTAAATCGCCGTACGTTGAATAGGAAAGAAAGAGAAATCGCTGAAATCGCTGAACGCTGAATAGGAAAAAAAGAGAAATCTGTGAAATCGCGGTACGCTGAATACGAAAAAAGAGAAATCTTTGAAATCGCTGTGCGCTGAACACGTAAAAAGAGAAATCGTTAAAATCGCTGTGCGCAAAATACGAAAAAAAGAGAAATCGATTAAATCGGTGTACGTTGAATAGGAAAATGAGGGAAATCGTTAAAATCGTTGCAACCTGAATTCGAAAAAAAGGGAAATCGTTGAAATCGCTGTACGTTGAATAGGAAAGAAAGAGTAATTGTTGAAATCTCTGTACGTTCTATAAGAAAAATAGACAAATCGTTGAAATCGCTTTCCCCTGAATTCGAAAAAAGGGAAAACATTGAAATCGCAGTACGTTGAATACGGAAAAATATAAATCGCTGTACGCTGAATACGAAAAAAAGAGAAATCGTTGAAATCGCTGTACGCTGAAAACAAAAAAAATGAAAACTCTTCAAATCGCTGAACAAGAAAAACAGAAATCGCAGAAAACTCTGTACGTTGAATACGAAAAAAAAGAGAAAACGTTGAAATCGCTGTACACTAAATACGAAAAAAGGAGAAATCTATGAAATCATTGTACGCTGAATACGGAAAAACGGAATTCGTTGAAATCGCTGTTCGCTGAACCCAAAATAAAGGAAATCGTTCTAATCGCTGTACGTTGAATAGGTAAAAAAAGAGAAGGCATTCAAATCGCTGTACGTTGAAGAAAAAAAAGAGAAGTCGTTGAAATCGCTGGACGCTGAAGAAGGAAAAAGGAGAAGTCTTTAAAATCACAGTACGTTTAATACGAAAAAAACAGAAATCGTTGAAATCGCTTAACGCTGAATACTTAAAAAGAAGAGAAATTGTTGAAATCGCGGTACGCCGAATACGAAAAAAAGAGAAATCTTTGAAATCGCTGTGCGCTGAATACGTAGAAAGAGAAATAGTTAAATTCGCTCTACGTGTAATACGAAAAATGTGAAAAAGATTAAATCGGTGTACGTAGAATAAAAAAAGAGAGAAATCGTTGAAATCGTAGTAAGCTGAATAAGAAAAAAAGAGAAAGCATTGAAATCGCTCTACGTTGAATACGAAAAAAAAAATAGAAATCGCTGTACCCTGAATACGAAAAAAAGAGAAATCGTTGAAATCGCTGTACGGTGAATAGGAAAAAATAGAAACCGTTCAAATCGCTGTAGACTGAATACCAAAGTAAATCGTTGATGTAGGTATACGCTGAATACCGAAACGTTATCTTTCAAGTCGCTGTACGCAGAATACGAAAAAATGGATATCTTTGAAAACGCTGTACGTTGAATACGTAAAAAGGGAAATCGTTGATATCGCTGTACGCTGAATACGAAAAAAGAGAATTCGTTGAAATCGCTGTACGCTGAATTCTTAAAAAGGAGAATTCGTTCAAATCGCTGTGAGGTGAACATGAAAAAGGAGAAATCGTAGAAATCGCTGTCGTTGAATACGACGAAAAGAGAAATCGTTGAAATCGCTGTGCGGTGAACATGAAGAAAGAGAATTAGTTGAAATCGATGTACGTTGAATAAGAAAAAAAGAGAAATCGTTGAAATCGCTGTGTGGTCACCTTAAAAAGGGGAAATCGTTAAAAAACCTGTACGTTGAATCCGAAAAATAGAGAAATTGTTGAAACCGCTTTACGCCGTATACGATAAAATAGAGAAATCGTTTAAATCGCTGTACGCTAATACGAAAAAAAAAGAAATCGTTGAAATCGCTGTGCACTGGATACGAAAAAGAGACAAATAGTTCAAATCGCTGTACGCTGAATACGAAAAAAGGGAAATCGTTGAAATCGCTGTACGCTGAATACGAAAAAATTGAAATCTTTGACATCTCTGTAGGCTGAATATGAAAAAAAGAGAAATCGTTGAAATCGCTGTATGCTAAATATGAGGAAACGAGAAATCGTTGAAATAGCTGTACGTTGAATACGAAAGGAAATCGTTCAAATAGCTGTACACAGAATACGAAAAAAATCGTTGAAATCGCTGTACGCTGAATACGAAAAAAAAATCGTGGAAATCGCAGTACGCTGAATACGAAAAAAATTGAAATCGCTATACCCTGAATAGGAGATAAATCCATTGAAATAGCTGTGCAGTGAATACGAAAAAAAACGTTGAAATAGTTGTACGCAGAATACGGATAAGAATCGTTGAAGTCGCTGTACGCTGAATACGAAAAAAAGAGAATTCGTTGAAATTGCTGTACTCTGAATACGAAAAAATATAAATAGTTGAAAACGCTGTACTTTGAATACGGAAAAAAATAATCCTTGAAATCGCTGTACTCTGAATAGAAAAAAGTACTGCTGAAATAGCTGTACGTTGAATACGAAAGAAAGAGGAATCGTTGAAATCGCTGAAAGCTGAACACGAAAAAAAGAGAATTCATTGAAATCGCTGAACTCTGAATAGGAAAGAAAATAGTTGAAATAGCTGCACGTTGAATACGGAAAACAAGAGAAATCGTTGAAATAGCTGTACGCTGAATACCAGAAAAAAAACACCGTAGTAATCGCAGTACGCTGAATAAGAGAAGGAAGATACCATTGAAATCGCTGTACGCTGAATATGAAAGAAGAAGTATTAATTGTAATCGATGGACGCTGAATTGGAAAAAATGGTTAATAGCTGTACGTTGAATACGAAAAAAAGAGAAATCGTTGATGTAGCAGTACGTTGAATACAAGAAAAAGAAGAGAAATCGCTGAAATCGCTGTACACTGAATACGAAATAAATAGTTGAATTAGCGATAAGCATTATATGAAAATGCAATTCGAAAATTGAGCTGGACGTCCTTCTATGTTATTTACCTTGGGTATGCAGACGACAAACTGACTAATTTCGGAGGATACCAACGAAGTATGACGAATTATATTAATTGTGTCTCATAATAGTCTCAGTCCACATCAGTGAAGTAACTGTCAGCGACGCGCCGGCCGCGAAACCATGTGGCCCGGGTTCGATTCGCGGTCGGGGCAATTTACCTGGTTCAGGTTTTTTCCAGGGTTTTCCCTCAACTCAATATGAGCAAATGCTGGGTAATTTTCGGTGCTGGACCCCGGACTCATTTCACCGGCATTATCGCCTTCATCACATTCAGACACTAATAACCTAAGATGTTGATAAGGCGTCGTAAAATAACTTGCTAAAAATATTAGTCTGATCAGTGTAATATCTAACTAATCAGCGATGTATGCAATGGAAGGGGAAATGAACTTGCCACTCTACCACATTATCTCTTGGCTTAATTGCCTCATGAGTGATGAATTATGAGGTTCAGATCTGTTGTAGGACTGTTGGCTAAACAACAATTTGAAATCACGAATAATAAAGGTTTACAATGATGAACTGTGATTGATGATGGATATGACGACGAGGAGGATGACTATGACGAGTTAGGATTGATGATATATTATGACGGATAATAGAGGATTACAGACAAATTATATGATACGATGATCCACTACGGCGAATAATGGGGCATGTCTGATGAATGGTGATTGATGAGCAATATTGACGTGTTACGGGGATGACTATGAAGAATTGTGGCGGACAACTTACGATGAATTGTGGCAGACAAACTATGATAATGAATAATGGTAGATGACGTCCTATGGTGGCGAATAATGTCTGATGACGATGACCTACGATGAAGAGTAATAGAGGATGGCTACGATGAATAAAATAAAATAATTAGTAATTATAATGGGTG
Source organism: Periplaneta americana (assembly GCF_040183065.1). NCBI lineage: Eukaryota > Metazoa > Arthropoda > Insecta > Blattodea > Blattidae > Periplaneta > Periplaneta americana. The sequence continues at coordinate 152,097,368 of NC_091131.1, read as the reverse complement.
ACGGATAATTACGAATTACGATTAAAAGGGAAGAAGTCTGAATAATTCTCGAGGACAGCGACTACTTCTCACGGACTGTGAAGAATATTAGGATTTACAGTAATGCGGGGTAGGCTACCTACAGAATTAATACCTTCTTCACCCAACATTCCCTGATAATTTTCATCGCGTTCCCAGGCCGCTCTCAAAAAATATTATCAACATCATCATCATCATCATCATCATCATCATCATCATCATCATCATTATTATTATTATTATTATTATTATTATTATTATTATTATTATTATTATTATTATTATTATCAATATCATTATTATTATCATTATTATTATTATTATTATTATTATTATTACCATCATTATTATTATTAAAATTAACACGCAATATTATTTAAACTGTACAGTATTATTACTCCTATTTCGGCCTCCTCCTCCCCTCTAGCCGACCTTACCTCTCCAATTGTTCTTCCCTTTTTTCATTTTTAAAATTTATAAATACAATAAAACTATATCCTAAAGTAAAGAAGAGTAATAATACTGTACATATTACAAAGTGTATTATATCTAACTAACTAGAGTTCAAATTAATTTAAATAAATGCATACAAAAGACTAAGTCAACAGAGTTACACAGTCCTTTAGGAGAGCAAATACTTTTTTTATACCATCAGTTGCATTTATAATAACCATAAAAATTTAATACAGAAAAGGAGCAATCCAAGGAAATCTAGAAAAATAAGTAATGGAGAGACTAGTGAAGTGCTTCGTGTGGAGTGTGACATTGTATAAGGAGGAAACATAGACATTACGACGAAGTGAAGAGAAGAGACTAGAGCCATTTGAAATGTAGATATGGAGAAGAATGGAGGATGTGAAACAGACGGACAAAATAAGAAATGAAGCTGTGTTGGAAAGAAAGGGTGAAGAAAGCATAATGCTGAAAATAATCAGGATGAAAGAAAGGAATTGCCTGGGTCAAGGGCTAAGTAGAAACTGCCTAATGAAGGATGCACTGGAAGGAAAGGTGAACGGACGAAAAAAATAGTTGAAATTGCTGAACGATGAAAGGGAAAAAATAGTAGGAATGGCTGTACGGTGAATACGAAAAAAACCGTTGAAAACGCTGTACGCTGAATACGAAAACAACCTTGAAATCACTGTACGCTGAATGCAAAAAATCGTTGAAATAGCTGTACGATGAATACAAAAAAAACCTTGGAAGCGCTGTACGCAGAATGCAAAAAAATCGTTGCTATAGCTGTACGCTGAATACGAACAAAAGACAAATCGTTGAAATCGCTGTAATCTGAATACGAAAAAAAGAGAAATCGCTGTACGGTAAATACGCAGATAAAGAGAAATAGTTGAAATCGCCGTAAGTTGATTACAAAAAAAAATCGTTGAAATTCGTGTACCCTGAATACGACAAATTCGTTGAAATCGCTGTACGCTGAATGCGAAAAAAAATAAATCGTCGAAATCGCTGTAGTCCGAACACGAAAAAAAATTGTAGAAATCGCTGTACGCTGAATACGAAAAAAAGAGAAATCGTTGAAATCGGTGTACGTTGAATATGAAGAAAGAGAAAAAATGTTGAAATAGCTACACGCTGAATAGGAAAAAAAGAGAAATCGTTGAAATCGCGCTACGATGAATACGAAAAAGAGAGAAACCGTAGAAGTCCTGTGCGCTGAAAGCGACAGAAGGGAAATCGTTGAAATCGCTGTACATTGAACAAGAAAAAAGAGAAATCGTTGAAATCGATGTACATCGAATACGAAAAGAAAAAGACAAATCGTTGATCACTGTACGAGGAATACTCAAAAAAGAGAAATCGTTGAAATCGCTGAACGCTGAATACAAAAGAAGAGAAATCGTTGAAATCGCTGTTCACTGAATACAGGAAAAAGAGAAATTTTTGAAATCGCAGAGCGCTGAACACTAAAAAGATAAATCGTAAAAATCGCTGTACGTAGAATATGAATAAAAGAGAAATCGATGAAATCGCTGTACGTTGAATAGGAAAAAGAGAGAAATCGTTGAAATCGTTGTACGCTGAATACGAAAAAATGAGAAATCGTTGAAATCGCTGTACGCTGAATACGAAAAATAGAAATCGTTGAAAACGCTGTTAGCTGAATACGAAAAAAAGAAATCGTTGAAGTCGCAGTACGCTGAATATAAAAATGAAGAAATCGTTGAATTCAATGTACGCTGAATACGAAAAAAGAGAAATCGTTGAAAGAGCACGCAGAATATGAAAGAAAATCGTTGAGATAGCTATACGCGGAATACGAAAATACATCTTCGAAATAACTCTTCGCTGAACACGTAAAAAAATCTTCGAAATAGATATACGCTGAATGCGAATAAAAGGCGTTGAAATCGCTGTAAGTTTAATACGAAAGAAGAGAAATAGTTGAAATCGCTATACGCTGAATAAGAAAAAAAGAGAAATTTTTGGGATCGCTATATGTTGAATAAAAAAAAGGGAAATCGTTGAAATCGCCGTACTCTGAATACATAAAAAGAGAAATCGTTGAAATCGCTGTAGGACGAATACGAAAATAAATCGTTGAAATCGCTGTACGTTGAATACGAAAGAAAATCGTTGAAATAGCTGTACGCTGAATACGTAAAAAGAGAATTCGTTGAAATCGCTGTACGCTGAATGAGGGAAAAAGAGATTGTTGAAATCGCTGTACCCTGAATACGAAAAAAATCATTGAAGTCTCTATACTCAGAATACGAAATAAAATCGTTGAAATCGCAGTACACTCAATACGAAAAAAGAAATATCGTTGAAATCGCTGTAGGACGTATACGAAAATAAAGAGTTGAAATCGCTGTACGCTGAATACGAAAGAAAATCGTTGAAATAGCTGTACGCTGAATACGAAAAAAAATCTTCGAAATCGCTGTAAGCTGAATACGAAAAAAAGAGAAATCGTTTTAATCGCTGTATTTTGAATACGAAAAAAAAAGAAATCGTTTTAAAACCTGTACTTTGAATTCGGGAAAAAGAGAAAACGTTGAAATCGCTGTACACCGAATAAGAAAAAAAATCATTAATATCACTGTACACAAAATACGAAAAAAATAAATAGCGTTGAAATCGCTTTACGCTGAATACAAAAAATATAAAAATCGTTGAAATAGCTATACGGTGAATACGAAAAGAGGGAAATCGTTGAAATTGCTGTAGGCCAAATACGAAAAAAAATCGTTGAAATTGCTGTACGATTAATACGAAGAAAGACAAATCGTTGAAATCGCTGTACGCTGAATGCGAAAAAATTTCGTTCAAATCGCTGCACGCTGAATACGAAGAAAAAGAAAAATTGTTGAAACCGCTGTAGGACGAATACGAAAAAAAATCGTTTAAATCGCTGTACACTGAATACGAAAGAAAATCTTTGAAATAGCTGTAAGCTGAATACGAAAAAAATATCGTTGTAATCGCTGTAAGCTGAATACGAAAAAAAGAGAAATCGTTTTAACCGCTGTACTTTGAATACGAAAAAAAGAGAAATAGTTGAATTGGCTATACGGTGAAAACAAAAACAGAGAAATCGTTGAAATCGCTGTACGCTGAATACGAAAAGAAAAGAAATCGTTCAAGTCCTGTACGTTGAATACGAAAAAAGAGAAATCGTTGAAATCGCTGTACACCGGATACGAAAAAAAGAGAAATCGTTGAAATCACTGTACGTTGAATAGGAAAAAAGAGAAATTGTTGAAATCGCTGGACGCTGAATAAGAAAAAAAAAGAGAAATCTTGGGAATCGCTGTACGCTGAATAAGAAAAAAAGAGAAATCGATGAAATCGCTGTACGTTGAATATGAAAAAATAGAAATCGTTGAAACCGGTGTACGTCGAATCCGAAAAATGAGAAACCGTAGAAATCGCTGTACACCGAATAAGGAAAAAGACAAATCGTTGAAATCAATGTACGTTGAAAACGAAAAAAAATCGTTGAAATCGCTGAACGCTGAATGTGAAAAAAAGAGAAATCGTTGAATTCGCAGTTCGCTGAATAGGAGAGAAAGAGAAACGTTTGAAATCGCTGAGCGCTGAACATGTACAAAGAGAAATCGTTAAAATCACTGTACTTAGAATATGAAAAAAAGTGAAATCGATGAAATCGCTTACGTTGAATAAGAAAAAGAGAGATTTGTTGAAATCGTTGTAGGCTGAATACGAAAAAAAGAGAAATCTTTGAAATCGCTGTTCGCTGAACAAATAAAACGAGAATCGCTGTACACAGAATACGAAAAATAGAAACCGTTCAAATCGCTGAACTCGAAGAATAGAAATCACTGAAATCGCTGTACGTTGAATACGAAAATAAAGAGAAAAGGTTGAAGTCGCTGTTCACTGAATATGAAAAAAAAGAGAAATCGTTGAAATCGCTCGACTCTGAATACGGAAAAACAGAAATAGTTGAAATCGCTGTGCACTGAACCCAAAATTAAAGAAAAATCGCTAAATCGCCGTACGTTGAATAGGAAAGAAAGAGAAATCGTTGAATTCGCTGTACGCTGAATAAGAAAAAAAGGAAGTCGTTAAAACAACTGTACGTTGAATACGAAAAAAAGAGAAATCGCTGAACTCGCTGAACGCTGAATAGGAAAAAAAGAGAAATCTGTGAAATCGCGGTACGCTGAATACGAAAAAAGAGAAATCTTTGAAATCGCTGTGCGCTGAACACGTAAAAAGAGAAATCGTTAAAATCGCTGTGCGTAAAATACGAAAAAAAGAGAAATCGATTAAATCGGTGTACGTTGAATAGGAAGAAAGAGAAAAAAATGTTGAAATCGCTATGCGCTAAATACGAAAAAAAGAGAAATCGTTGAAATCGCGCTACGATGAGTACGAAAAAGAGAGAAACCGTACAAGTCCTGTGCGCTGAAAGCGACAGAAGGGAAATCGTTGAAATCGCTGTACGTTGAATACGAAAAAAGAGAAATCGTTGAAATCGATGTACACCGAATGCGAAAAAAAAGAAAAATCGTTGATCACTGTACGTGGAATACGCAAAAAAGAGAAATCGTTGAAATCGCTGAACGCTGAATACAAAAAAGAGAAATCGTTGAAATCGCTGTTTACTGAATACAGAAAAAGAGAAATCTTTGAAATCGCTGAGCTCTGAACACTAAAAAGACAAATCGTAAAAATCGCTGTACGTAGCATATGAAAAAAAGAGAAATCGAAGAAATCTCTGTGCGTTGAATAGGAAAAAGAGAGAAATCGTTGAAATCGTTGGACGCTGGATACGAAAAAAGGAGAAATCGTTGAAATCGCTGTACGCTGAATACGAAAAATAGAAATCGTTGAAAACGCTGTAAGCAGAATACGAAAACGAGAAATCGTTGAAGTCGCAGTACGCTGAATATAAAAAAAAGAAATTGTTGAATTCGCTGTACGCTGAATACGAAAAAAGAGAAATCGTTGAAAGAGCACGCAGAATATGAAAGAAAATCGTTGAGATAGCTGTACGCGGAATAGGAAAATACATCTTCGAAATAACTTTTCGCTGAACACGTAAAAAAATCTTCGAAATCGATATACGCTGAATAAGAATAAAAGGCGTTGAAATCGCTGTAAGTTGAATACGAAAGAAGAGAAATCGTTGAAATCGCTATACGCTGAATAAGAAAAAAAGAGAAATTTTTGGGATCGCTATACGTTGAATAAGAAAAAAGAGAAATCATTGAAGTCGCCGTACGCTGAATACGTAAAAAGAGAAATCGTTGAAATCGCTGTACGTTGAATGAGGAAAAAAGAGATTGATGAAATCGCTGTACCCTGAATACGAAAAAAAAAACATTGAAGCCTCTATACGCTGAATACGAAACAAAATCGTTGAAATCGCTGTACGCTCAATACAAAAAAAGGAAAATCGTTGAAATCGCTGTAGGACGAATACGAAAATAAATCGTTAAAATCGCTGTACGCTGAATATTAAAAAAAATCGTTGAAATATCTGTGCGCTGAATACGAAAAAAATATCTTCGAAATCGCTGTAAAATGAATACGAAAAAAAGAGAAATCGTTTTAATCGCTGTATTTTGAATACGAAAAAAGAGAGAAATCGTTTTAATTCCTGTACTTTGAATTCGGAAAAAAGAGAAAACGTTGAAATCGCTGTACACCGAATGAGAAAAAAATCATTAAAGTCACTGTACACAGAATACGAAAAAAAATAAGTAGCGTTGAAATCGCTTTACGCTGAATACAAAAAATAAAAAACCGTTAAATAGCTGTACGCGGAAGAGGAAAAAAGGGAAATCGTTGAAATGTCTGTAGGCCAAATACGAAAAAAAAAATCGTTGTAATTGCTGTACTCTCAATACGAAGAAAGACAAATCGTTGAAATCGCTGTACGCTGAATGCGAAAAAAAAATCGTTGAAAGCGCTGCACGCTGAATACGAAGAAAAAGAAAAATCTTTGAAACCGCTGTAGGACGAATACGAAAGAAAATCGTTTACATCGCTGTACACTGAATACGAAAGAAAATCTTTGAAAAAGCTGTACGCTGAATACGAAAAAAATATCGTTTTAATGCTGTAAGCTGAATACTTAAAAAAGAGAAATCATTTTAATCGCTGTACTTTGAATACGAAAAAATGAGAAATCGTTGAAATGGCTATACGGTGAATATGAAAGAAAATCGTTGAAATAGTTTTACGTTCAATACGAGAAAAAAACATTAAAACCTCTGTACGCTAAATACGAAAGAAACCTGTAAAACCGCTGTACGCTGAATACGAAAAAAAGAGAAATCGTTGAAAGCGCTGTACGTTGAATACGAAAAATGAAAAATCGTTGAAATCGCAATACGCCGAATACAAAAACAGAGAAATAGTTGAAATTGCTGTACGCTGAATACGAAAAAAAAAAACCGTTCAAGTCCTGTACGTTGAATACGAAAAAAGAGAAATCGCTGAAATCGCTGTACACCGGATACGAAAAAAAGAGAAATCGTTGAAATGGCTATACGGTGAATACAAAAACAGAGAAATTGTTGAAATCGCTGTACGCTGAATACGAAAAAAAGGAGAAATCTTGGGAATCGCTGTACGCTGAATAAGAAAAAAAGAGAAATCGATGAAATCGCTTTACGTTGAATATGAAAAATAGAAATCGTTGAAACCGGTGTACGTCGAATCCGAAAAATGAGAAACCGTAGAAATCGCTGTTACCGAATAAGAAAAAAGACAAATCGTTGAAATCAATGTACGTTGAAAACGAAAAAAAATCGTTGAAATCGCTGAACGCTGAATGCGAAAAAAAGAGAAATCGTTGAATTCGCAGTTCGCTGAATAGGAGAGAAAGAGAAACGTTTGAAATCGCTGAGCGCTCAACACGTACAAAGAGAAATCGTTAAAATTACTGTACTTAGAATATGAAAAAAAGTGAAATCGATGAAATCGCTTACGTTGAATAAGAAAAAGAGAGATTTGTTGAAATCATTGTAGGCTTAATACGAAAAAAAAGAGAAATCTTTGAAATCGCTGTTCGCTGAACAAATAAAAAAGAGAATCGCTGTACACAGAATACGAAAAATAGAAACCGTTCAAATCGCTGAACACGAAGAATAGAAATCGCTGAAATCGCAGTACGTTGAATACGAAAATAAAGAGAAAAGGTTGAAGTCGCTGTTCACTGAATACGAAAAAAAAAGAGAAATCGTTGAAATCGCTCTACTCTCAATACGGAAAAACAGAAATAGTTGAAATCGCTGTGCACAGAACCCAAAATTAAAAAAAATCGCTAAATCGCCGTACGTTGAATAGGAAAGAAAGAGAAATCGTTGAATTCGCTATACGCTGAATAAGAAAAAATGGAAGTCGTTAAAATCACTGTACGTTGAATACGAAAAAAAGAGAAATCGCTGAAATCGCTGAACGCTGAATAGGAAAAAAAGAGAAATCTGTGAAATCGCGGTACGCTGAATACGAAAAAAGAGAAATCTTTGAAATCGCTGTGCGCTGAACACGTAAAAAGAGAAATCGTTAAAATCGCTGTGCGCAAAATACGAAAAAAAGAGAAATCGATTAAATCTGTGTACGTTGAATAGGAAGATGAGAGAAATCGTTAAAATCGTTGCAACCTGAATTCGAAAAAAAGAGAAATCGTTGAAATCGCTGTACGTTGAATAGGAAAGAAAGAGTAATGGTTGAATTCTCTGTACGTTCTACAAGAAAAATAGACAAATCGTTGAAATCGCTTTCCCCTGAATTCGAAACAAAGGGCAAACATTGAAATCGCAGTACGTTGAATACGGAAAAATAGAAATCGCTGTACGCTGAATACGAAAAAAAGAGAAATCGTTGAAATCGCTGTACGCTGAAAACAAAAAAAATGAAAACTGTTCAAATCGCTGAACAAGGAAAACAGAAATCGCAGAAAACTCTGTACGTTGAATACGAAAAAAAGAGAAAACGTTGAAATCGCTGTACACTAAATACGAAAAAAAGATAAATCTTTGAAATCACTGTACGCTGAATACGGAAAAACGGAATTCGTTGAAATCGCTGTTCGCTGAACCCAAAATAAAGGAAATCGTTCTAATCGCTGTACGTTGAATAGGTAAAAAGAAGAGAAGGCATTCAAATCGCTGTACGTTGAAGAAAAAAAAGAGAAGTCGTTGAAATCGCTGGACGCTGAAGAAGGAAAAAGGAGAAGTCTTTAAAATCACTGTACGTTTAATACGAAAAAAAGAGAAATCGTTGAAATCGCTGTGCGCTGAAGACGTAGAAAGAGAAATAGTTAAATTCGCTCTACGTGTAATACGAAAAAATGTGAAAAAGATTAAATCGGTGTACGTAGAATAAAAAAGAGAGAAATCGTTGAAATCGCAGTAAGCCGAATAAGAAAAAAAGAGAAAGCATTGAAATCGCTCTACGTTGAATACGAAAAAAAAATAGAAATCGCTGTACCCTGAATACGAAAAAAAGAGAAATCGTTGAAATCGCTGTACGGTGAATACGAAAAAATAGAAACCGTTCAAATTGCTGTAGGCTGAATACCAAAGTAAATCGTTGATTAAGGTATACGCTGAATACCGAAACGTTATCTTTCAAGTCGCTGTACGCAGAATACGAAAAAATGGATATCTTTGAAAACGCTGTACGTTGAATACGTAAAAAGGGAAATCGTTGATATCGCTGTACGCTGAATACGAAAAAAAGAGAATTCGTTGGAATCGCTGTACGCTGAATTCTTAAAAAGGAGAATTCGTTCAAATCGCTGTGAGGTGAACATGAAAAAAGAGAAATCGTAGAAATCGTTGTCGTTGAATACGACGAAAAGAGAAATCGTTGAAATCGCTGTGCGGAGAACATGAAGAAAGAGAATTAGTTGAAATCGATGTACGTTGAATAAGAAAAAAAGAGAAATCGTTGAAATCGCTGTGTGGTCACCTTAAAAAGGGGAAATCGTTAAAAAACCTGTACGTTGAATCCGAAAAATAGAGAAATTGTTGAAACCGCTTTACGCCGTATACGATAAAATAGAGAAATCGTTTAAATCGCTGTACGCTAATACGAAAAAAAAAGAAATCGTTGAAATCGCTGTGCACTGGATACGAAAAAGAGACAAATAGTTCAAATCGCTGTACGCTGAATACGAAAAAAGGGAAATCGTTGAAATCGCTGTACGCTGAATACGAAAAAATTGAAATCTTTGACATCTCTGTAGGCTGAATATGAAAAAAAGAGAAATCGTTGAAATCGCTGTATGCTAAATATGAGGAAACGAGAAATCGTTGAAATAGCTGTACGATGAATATGAAAGGAAATCGTTCAAATAGCTGTACACAGAATACGAAAAAAATCGTTGAAATAGCTGTACGCTGAATACGAAAAAAAAATCGTGGAAATCGCAGTACGCTGAAACGAAAAAAATTGAAATCGCTATACCCTGAATAGGAGATAAATCCATTGAAATAGCTGTGCAGTGAATACGAAAAAAAACGTTGAAATAGTTGTACGCAGAATACGGATAAGAATCGTTGAAGTCGCTGTACGCTGAATACGAAAAAAAGAGAATTCGTTGAAATTGCTGTACTCTGAATACGAAAAAAATATAAATAGTTGAAAACGCTGTACTTTGAATACGGAAAAAAAATAATCCTTGAAATCGCTGTACTCTGAATAGAAAAAAGTACTGTTGAAATAGCTGTACGTTGAATACGAAAGAAAGAGGAATCGTTGAAATCGCTGAAAGCTGAACACGAAAAAAAGAGAATTCATTGAAATCGCTGAACTCTGAATAGGAAAGAAAATAGTTGAAATAGCTGCACGTTGAATACGGAAAACAAGAGAAATCGTTGAAATAGCTGTACGCTGAATACCAGAAAAAAACACCGTAGTAATCGCAGTACGCTGAATAAGAGAAGGAAGATACCATTGAAATCGCTGTACGCTGAATATGAAAGAAGAAGTATTAATTGTAATCGATGGACGCTGAATTGGAAAAAATGGTTAATAGCTGTACGTTGAATACGAAAAAAAGAGAAATCGTTGAAGTAGCATTACGTTGAATACAAGAAAAAGAAGAGAAATCGCTGAAATCGCTGTACACTGAATACGAAATAAATAGTTGAATTAGCGATAAGCATTATAGGAAAAAAGAGAAGTCGTAGAAATAGCTGTACGCCAGGTTCGAAAAGAAAAGATACCGTTGAAATCGCTGTACGCTGAACACGAAAAAAAAAAGTACGACCACTAAACGCAGAATGCAATTCGAAAATTGAGCTGGACGTCTTTCTATGTTATTTACCTTGGGTATGCAGACGACAAACTGACTAATTTCGGAGGATACCAACGAAGTATAACGAATTATATTAATTGTGTCTCATAATAGTCTCAGTCCACATCAGTGAAGTAACTGTCAGCGACGCGCCGGCCGCGAAACCATGTGGCCCGGGTTCGATTCGCGGTCGGGGCAATTTACCTGGTTCATTTTTTTTCCAGGGTTTTCCCTCAACTCAATATGAGCAAATGCTGGGTAATTTTCGGTGCTGGACCCCGGACTCATTTCACCGGCATTATCACCTTCATCTCATTCAGACACTATAACCTAAGATGTTGATAAGGCGTCGTAAAATAACTTGCTAAAAATATTAGTCTGATCAGTGTAATATCTAACTAATCAGCGATGTATGCAATGGAAGGGGAAATGAACTTGCCACTCTACCACATTATCTCTTGGCTTAATTGCCTCATGAGTGATGAATTATGAGGTTCAGATCTGTTGTAGGACTGTTGGCTAAACAACAATTTGAAATCACGAATAATAAAGGTTTACAATGATGAAATGTGATTGATGATGGATATGACGACGAGGAGGATGACTATGACGAGTTAAGATTGATGATATATTATGACGGATAATAGAGGATTACAGACAAATTTTATGATACGATGATCCAGTACGGCGAATAATGGGGCATGTCTGATGAATGGTGATTGATGAGCAATATTGACGTGTTACGGGGATGACTATGAAGAATTGTGGCGGACAACTTACGATGAATTGTGGCAGACAAACTATGATAATGAATAATGGTAGATGACGTCCTATGGTGGCGAATAATGTCTGATGACGATGACCTACGATGAAGAGTAATAGAGGATGGCTACGATGAATAAAATAAAATAATTAGTAATTATAATGGGTGACGGATAATTACGAATTACGAGTAAAAGGGAAGAAGTCTGAATAATTCTCGAGGACAGAGACTACTTCTCACGGACTGTGAAGAATATTAGGATTTACAGTAATGCAGGGTAGGCTACCTACAGAATTAATACCATCTTCACCCAACATTCCCTGATAATTTTCATCCCGTTTCCAGGCCGTTCTCAAAAAATATTATCAACATCATCATTATTATTATTATTATTATTATTATTATTATTATTATCATCATTATCATTAGTATTATTATCATTATTATTATTATTATTATTATTATTATTATTATTACCATCATTATTATTATTAAAATTAACACGCAATATTATTTAAACTGTACAGTATTATCACTCCTATTTCGGCCTCCTCCTCCCCTCTAGCCGACCTTACCTCTCCAATTGTTCTTCCCTTTTTTTATTTTCAAAATTTATAAATACAATAAAAATATATCCTAAAGTAAAGAAGAGTAATAATACTGTACATATTACAAAGTGTATTATATCTAACTAACTAGAGTTCAAATTAATTTAAATAAATGCATACAAAAGACTAAGTCAACAGAGTTACACAGTCCTTTAGGAGAGCAAATACTTTTTTTACACCATCAGTTGCATTTATAATAACGATAAAAATTTAATACAGAAAAGGATCAATCTACGGTACTCTAGAAAAATAAGTAATGGAGAGGCTAGTGAAGTGCTTTGTGTGGAGTGTGACATTGTATAAGGAGGAAACATAGACATTACGACGAAGTGAAGAGAAGAGACTAGAGCCATTTGAAATGTAGATATGGAGAAGAATGGAGGATGTGAAACAGACAGACAAAATAAGAAATGAAGCTGTGTTGGAAAGAAAGGGTGAAGAAAGCATAATGCTGAAAATAATCAGGATGAAAGAAAGGAATTGCCTGGGTCAAGGGCTAAGTAGAAACTGCCTAATGAAGGATGCACTGGAAGGAAAGGTTAACGGACGAAAATAGTTGAAATTGCTGAACGATGAAAGGGAAAAAATAGTAGGAATGGCTGTACGGTGAATACGAAAAAAACCGTTGAAAACGCTGTACGCTGAATACGAAAACAACCTTGAAATCACTGTACGCTGAATGCAAAAAATCGTTGAAATAGCTGTACGATCAATACAAAAAAAACCTTGGAAGCGCTGTACGCAGAATGCAAAAAAATCGTTGATATAGCTGTACGCTGAATACGAACAAAAGACAAATCGTTGAAATCGCTGTAATCTGAATACGAAAAAAAGAGAAATCGCTGTACGGTAAATACGCAGATAAAGAGAAATCGTTGAAATCGCCGTAAGTTGATTACAAAAAAAAATCGTTGAAATTCGTGTACCCTGAATACGACAAATTCGTTGAAATCGCTGTACGCTGAATGCGAAAAAAAATAAATCGTCGAAATCGCTGTAGTCCGAACACGAAAAAAAATTGTTGAAATCGCTGTACGCTGAATACGAAAAAAAGAGAAATCGTTGAAATCGGTGTACGTTGAATATGAAGAAAGAGAAAAAATGTTGAAATCGCTACACGCTGAATAGGAAAAAAAGAGAAATCGTTGAAATCGCGCTACGATGAATACGAAAAAGAGAGAAACCGTAGAAGTCCTGTGCGCTGAAAGCGACAGAAGGGAAATCGTTGAAATCGCTGTACATTGAACAAGAAAAAAGAGAAATCGTTGAAATCGATGTACATCGAATACGAAAAGAAAAAGACAAATCGTTGATCACTGTACGAGGAATACTCAAAAAAGAGAAATCGTTGAAATCGCTGAACGCTGAATACAAAAGAAGAGAAATCGTTGAAATCGCTGTTCACTGAATACAGGAAAAAGAAATCTTTGAAATCGCAGAGCGCTGAACACTAAAAAGATAAATCGTAAAAATCGCTGTACGTAGAATATGAATAAAAGAGAAATCGATGAAATCGCTGTACGTTGAATAGGAAAACGAGAGAAATCGTTGAAATCGTTGTACGCTGAATACGAAAAAATGAGAAATCGTTGAAATCGCTGTACGCTGAATACGAAAAATAGAAATCGTTGAAAACGCTGTTAGCTGAATACGAAAAAAAGAAATCGTTGAAGTCGCAGTACGCTGAATATAAAAATGAAGAAATCGTTGAATTCAATGTACGCTGAATACGAAAAAAGAGAAATCGTTGAAAGAGCACGCAGAATATGAAAGAAAATCGTTGAGATAGCTATACGCGGAATACGAAAATACATCTTCGAAATAACTCTTCGCTGAACACGTAAAAAAATCTTCGAAATCGATATACGCTGAATGCGAATAAAAGGCGTTGAAATCGCTATAAGTTGAATACGAAAGAAGAGAAATACTTGAAATCGCTATACGCTGAATAAGAAAAAAAGAGAAATTTTTGGGATCGCTATATGTTGAATAAAAAAAAGGGAAATCGTTGAAATCGCCGTACTCTGAATACATAAAAAGAGAAATCGTTGAAATCGCTGTAGGACGAATACGAAAATAAATCGTTGAAATCGCTGTACGCTGAATACGAAAGAAAATCGTTGAAATAGCTGTACGCTGAATACGTAAAAAGAGAATTCGTTGAAATCGCTGTACGCTGAATGAGGGAAAAAGAGATTGTTGAAATCGCTGTACCCTGAATACGAAAAAAATCATTGAAGTCTCTATATGCTGAATACGAAATAAAATCGTTGAAATCGCTGTACACTCAATACGAAAAAAGAAATATCGTTGAAATCGCTGTAGGACGTATACGAAAATAAAGAGTTGAAATCGCTGTACGCTGAATACGAAAGAAAATCGTTGAAATAGCTGTACGCTGAATACGAAAAAAAATCTTCGAAATCGCTGTAAGCTGAATACGAAAAAAAGAGAAATCGTTTTAATCGCTGTATTTTGAATACGAAAAAAAAAAAATCGTTTTAAAACCTGTACATTGAATACGGGAAAAAGAGAAAACGTTGAAATCGCTGTACACCGAATAAGAAAAAGAATCATTAATATCACTGTACACAAAATACGAAAAAAATAAATAGCGTTGAAATCGCTTTACGCTGAATACAAAAAATATAAAAATCGTTGAAATAGCTATACGCTGAATACGAAAAGAGGGAAATCGTTGAAATCGCTGTAGGCCGAATACGAATAAAAATCGTTGAAATTGCTGTACGCTTAATACGAAGAAAGACAAATCGTTGAAATCGCTGTACGCTGAATACGAAAAAAAAAGAAATCGTTCAAGTCCTGTACGTTGAATACGAAAAAAGAGAAATCGTTGAAATCGCTGTACACCGGATACGAAAAAAAGAGAAATCGTTGAAATCACTGTACGTTGAATAGGAAAAAAGAGAAATTGTTGAAATCGCTGGACGCTCAATAAGAAAAAAAAGAGAAATCTTGGGAATCGCTGTACGCTGAATAAGAAAAAAAGAGAAATCGATGAAATCGCTGTACGTTGAATACGAAAATAAAGAGAAAAGGTTGAAGTCGCTGTTCACTGAATATGAAAAAAAGAGAAAGCATTGAAATCGCTCTACTCTGAATACGGAAAAACAGAAATAGTTGAAATCGCTGTGCACTGAACCCAAAATTAAAGAAAAATCGCTAAATCGCCGTACGTTGAATAGGAAAGAAAGAGAAATCGTTGAATTCGCTGTACGCTGAATAAAAAAAAAGGAAGTTGTTAAAACCACTGTACGTTGAATACGAAAAAAAGAGAAATCGCTGAAATCGCTGAACGTTGAATAGGAAAAAAAGAGAAATCTGTGAAATCGCGGTACGCTGAATACGAAAAAAGAGAAATCTTTGAAATCGCTGTGCGCTGAACACGTAAAAAGAGAAATCGTTAAAATCGCTGTGCGTAAAATACGAAAAAAAGAGAAATCGATTAAGTCGGTGTACGTTGAATAGGAAGAAAGAGAAAAAAATGTTGAAATCGCTATGCGCTAAATACGAAAAAAAGAGAAATCGTTGAAATCGCGTTACGATGAGTACGAAAAAGAGAGAAACCGTACAAGTCCTGTGCGCTGAAAGCGGCAGAAGGGAAATCGTTGAAATCGCTGTACGTTGAATACGAAAAAAGAGAAATCGTTGAAATCGATGTACACCGAATACGAAAAGAAAGACAAATCGTTGATCACTGTACGTGGAATACGCAAAAAAGAGAAATCGTTGAAATCGCTGAACGCTGAATACAAAAAAGAGAAATCGTTGAAATCGCTGTTTATTGAATACAGGAAAAAGAGAAATCTTTGAAATCGCTGAGCTCTGAACACTAAAAAGACAAATCGTAAAAATCGCTGTACGTAGTATATGAAAAAAAGAGAAATCGATGAAATCGCTGTGCGTAGAATAGGAAAAAGAGAGAAATCGTTGAAATCGTTGGACGCTGAATACGAAAAAAGGAGAAATCGTTGAAATCGCTGTACGCCAAATACGAAAAAAAGAAATCGTTGAAAACGCTGTTAGCTGAATACGAAAAAAAGGAAATCGTTGAAGTCGCAGTACGCTGAATATAAAAATGAAGAAATCGTTGAATTCAATGTACGCTGAATACGAAAAAAAAGAAATCGTTGAAAGAGCACGCAGAATATGAAAAAAAATCTTTGAGATAGCTGTACGCGGAATAGGAAAATACATCTTCGAAATAACTTTTCGCTGAACACGTAAAAACATCTTCGAAATCGATATACGCTGAATACGAATAAAAGGCGTTGAAATCGCTGTAAGTTGAATACGAAAGAAGAGAAAACGTTGAAATCGTTGTACGCTGAATAAGAAAAAAAGAGAAATTTTTGGGATCGCTATACGTTGAATAAGAAAAAAGAGAAATCATTGAAGTCGCCGTACGCTGAATACGTAAAAAGAGAAATCGTTGAAATCGCTGTACGTTGAATGAGGAAAAAAGAGATTGTTGAAATCGCTGTACCCTGAATACGAAAAAAAAACATTGAAGTTTCTACACGCTGAATACGAAACAAAATCTTTGAAATCGCTGTACGCTCAATACAAAAAAAGAAAAATCGTTGAAATCGCTGTAGGACGAATACGAAAATAAATCGTTAAATTCGCTGTACGCTGAATATGAAAAAAATCGTTGAAATATCTGTACGCTGAATACGAAAAAAATATCTTCGAAATCCCTGTAAAATGAATACGAAAAAAAGAGAAATCGTTTTAATCGCTGTATTTTGAATACGAAAAAAGAGAGAAATCGTTTTAATTCCTGTACTTTGAATTCGGAAAAAAGAGAAAACGTTGAAATCGCTGTACACCGAATAAGAAAAAAATCATTAAAGTCACTGTACACAGAATTCGAAAAAAATAAATAGCGTTGAAATCGCTTTACGCTGAATACAAAAAATAAAAATCGTTAAATATCTACGCGGAATAGGAAAAAAGGGAAATCGTTGAAATGTCTGTAGGCCAAATACGAAAAAAAAATCGTTGTAATTGCTGTACTCTCAATACGAAGAAAGACAAATCGTTGAAATCGCTGTACGCTGAATGCGAAAAAAAAATCGTTGAAAACGCTGCACGCTGAATACGAAGAAAAAGAAAAATCGTTGAAACCGCTGTAGGTCGAATACGAAAGAAAATCGTTTAAATCGCTGTACACTGAATACGAAAGAAAATCTTTGAAATAGCTGTACGCTGAATACGAAAAGAGGGAAATCGTTGAAATCGCTGTAGGCCTAATACGAATAAAAATCGTTGAAATTGCTGTACGTTTAATACGAAGAAAGACAAATCGTTGAAATCGCTGTACGCTGAATGCGAAAAAATTTCGTTCAAATCGCTGCACGCTGAATACGAAGAAAAAGAAAAATTGTTGAAACCGCTGTAGGACGAATACGAAAAAAAAAATCGTTTAAATCGCTGTACACTGAATACGAAAGAAAATCTTTGAAATAGCTGTAAGCTGAATACGAAAAAAATATCGTTGTAATCGCTGTAAGCTGAATACGAAAAAAAGAGAAATCGTTTTAATCGCTGTACTTTGAATACGAAAAAAAGAGAAATAGTTGAATTGGCTATACGGTGAAAACAAAAACAGAGAAATCGTTGAAATCGCTGTACGCTGAATACGAAAAAAAAAAGAAATCGTTCAAGTCCTGTACGTTGAATACGAAAAAAGAGAAATCGTTGAAATCGCTGTACACCGGATACGAAAAAAGAGAAATCGTTGAAATCACTGTACGTTGAATAGGAAAAAAGAGAAATTGTTGAAATCGCTGGACGCTGAATAAGAAAAAAAAGAGAAATCTTGGGAATCGCTGTACGCTGAATAAGAAAAAAAGAGAAATCGATGAAATCGCTGTACGTTGAATATGAAAAATAGAAATCGTTGAAACCGGTGTACGTCGAATCCGAAAAATGAGAAACCGTAGAAATCGCTGTACACCGAATAAGGAAAAAGACAAATCGTTGAAATCAATGTACGTTGAAAACGAAAAAAAATCGTTGAAATCGCTGAACGCTGAATGTGAGAAAAAGAGAAATCGTTGAATCCGCAGTTCGCTGAATAGGAGAGAAAGAGAAACGTTTGAAATCGCTGAGCGCTGAACATGTACAAAGAGAAATCGTTAAAATCACTGTACTTAGAGTATGAAAAAAAGTGAAATCGATTAAATCGCTTACGTTGAATAAGAAAAGGAGAGATTTGTTGAAATCGTTGTAGGCAGAATACGAAAAAAAGAGAAATCTTTGAAATCGCTGTTCGCTGAACAAATAAAACGAGAATCGCTGTACACAGAATACGAAAAATAGAAACCGTTCAAATCGCTGAACACGAAGAATAGAAATCACTGAAATCGCTGTACGTTGAATACGAAAATAAAGAGAAAAGGTTGAAGTCGCTGTTCACTGAATATGAAAAAAAGAGAAAGCATTGAAATCGCTCTACTCTGAATACGGAAAAACAGAAATAGTTGAAATCGCTGTGCACTGAACCCAAAATTAAAGAAAAATCGCTAAATCGCCGTACGTTGAATAGGAAAGAAAGAGAAATCGTTGAATTCGCTGTACGCTGAATAAGAAAAAAAGGAAGTTGTTAAAACCACTGTACGTTGAATACGAAAAAAAGAGAAATCGCTGAAATCGCTGAACGTTGAATAGGAAAAAAAGAGAAATCTGTGAAATCGCGGTACGCTGAATACGAAAAAAGAGAAATCTTTGAAATCGCTGTGCGCTGAACACGTAAAAAGAGAAATCGTTAAAATCGCTGTGCGTAAAATACGAAAAAAAGAGAAATCGATTAAATCGGTGTACGTTGAATAGGAAGAAAGAGAAAAAAATGTTGAAATAGCTATGCGCTAAATACGAAAAAAAGAGAAATCGTTGAAATCGCGCTACGATGAGTACGAAAAAGAGAGAAACCGTACAAGTCCAGTGCGCTGAAAGCGACAGAAGGGAAATCGTTGAAATCGCTGTACGTTGAATACGAAAAAAGAGAAATCGTTGAAATCGATGTACACCGAATACGAAAAGAAAGACAAATCGTTGATCACTGTACGTGGAATACGCAAAAAAGAGAAATCGTTGAAATCGCTGAACGCTGAATACAAAAAAGAGAAATCGTTGAAATCGCTGTTTACTGAATACAGGAAAAAGAGAAATCTTTGAAATCGCTGAGCTCTGAACACTAAAAAGACAAATCGTAAAAATCGCTGTACGTAGTATATGAAAAAAAAGAGAAATCGATGAAATCGCTGTGCGTAGAATAGGAAAAAGAGAGAAATCGTTGAAATCGTTGGACGTTGAATACGAAAAAAGGAGAAATCGTTGAAATCGCTGTACGCCAAATACGAAAAAAATGAAATCGTTGAAAACGCTGTTAGCTGAATACGAAAAAAAGGAAATCGTTGAAGTCGCAGTACGCTGAATATAAAAATGAAGAAATCGTTGAATTCAATGTACGCTGAATACGAAAAAAGAGAAATCGTTGAAAGAGCACGCAGAATATGAAAGAAAATCGTTGAGATAGCTGTACGCGGAATAGGAAAATACATCTTCGAAATAACTTTTCGCTGAACACGTAAAAAAATCTTCGAAATCGATATACGCTGAATACGAATAAAAGGCGTTGAAATCGCTGTAAGTTGAATACGAAAGAAGAGAAATCGTTGAAATCGTTGTACGCTGAATAAGAAAAAAAGAGAAATTTTTGGGATCGCTATACGTTGAATAAGAAAAAAGAGAAATCATTGAAGTCGCCGTACGCTGAATACGTAAAAAGAAATATCGTTGAAATCGCTGTACGTTGAATGAGGAAAAAAGAGATTGTTGAAATCGCTGTACCCTGAATACGAAAAAAAAACATTGAAGTTTCTACACGCTGAATACGAAACAAAATCGTTGAAATCGCTGTACGCTCAATACAAAAAAAGAAAAATCGTTGAAATCGCTGTAGGACGAATACGAAAATAAATCGTTAAAATCTCTGTACGCTGAATATGAAAAAAAAATCGTTGAAATATCTGTACGCTGAATACGAAAAAAATATCTTCGAAATCCCTGTAAAATGAATACGAAAAAAAGAGAAATCGTTTTAATCGCTGTATTTTGAATACGAAAAAAGAGAGAAATCGTTTTAATTCCTGTACTTTGAATTCGGAAAAAAGAGAAAACGTTGAAATCGCTTTACGCTGAATACAAAAAATAAAAAACGTTAAATATCTGTACGCGGATTAGGAAAAAAGAGAAATCGTTGAAATGTCTGTAGGCCAAATACGAAAAAAAAATCGTTGTAATTGCTGTACTCTCAATACGAAGAAAGACAATTCTTTGAAATCGCTGTACGCTGAATGCGAAAAAAAATCGTTGAAAACGCTGCACGCTGAATACGAAGAAAAAGAAAAATCGTTGAAACCGCTGTAGGACGAATACGAAAGAAAATCGTTTAAATCGCTGTACAGTGAATACGAAAGAAAATCTTTGAAATAGCTGTACGCTGAATACGAAAAGAGGGAAATCGTTGAAATCGCTGTAGGCCAAATACGAATAAAAGTCGTTGAAATTGCTGTTCGCTTAATACGAAGAAAGACAAATCGTTGAAATCGCTGTACGCTGAATGCGAAAAAATTTCGTTCAAATCGCTGCACGCTGAATACGAAGAAAAAGAAAAATTGTTGAAAACGCTGTAGGACGAATACGAAAAAAAAATCGTTTAAATCGCTGTACACTGAATACGAAAGAAAATCTTTTAATCAGCTGTAAGCTGAATACGAAAAAAATATCGTTGTAATCGCTGTAAGCTGAATACGAAAAAAAGAGAAATCGTTTTTATCGCTGTACTTTGAATACGAAAAAAAGAGAAATAGTTGAATTGGCTATACGGTGAAAACAAAAACAGAGAAATCGTTGAAATCGCTGTACGCTGAATACGAAAAAAAAGAAATCGTTCAAGTCCTGTACGTTGAATACGAAAAAAGAGAAATCGTTGAAATCGCTGTACACTTGATACGAAAAAAGAGAAACCGTTGAAATCACTGTACGTTGAATAGGAAAAAAGAGAAATTGTTGAAATCGCTGGACGCTGAATAAGAAAAAAAAGAGAAATCTTGGGAATCGCTGTACGCTGAATAAGAAAAAAAGAGAAATCGATGAAATCGCTGTACGTTGAATATGAAAAAATAGAAATCGTTGAAACCGGTGTACGTCGAATCCGAAAAATGAGAAACCGTAGAAATCGCTGTACACCGAATAAGGAAAAAGACAAATCGTTGAAATCAATGTACGTTGAAAACGAAAAAAAATCGTTGAAATCGCTGAACGCTGAATGTGAAAAAAAGAGAAATCGTTGAATTCGCAGTTCGCTGAATAGGAGAGAAAGAGAAACGTTTGAAATCGCTGAGCGCTGAACATGTACAAAGAGAAATCGTTAAAATCACTGTACTTAGAATATGAAAAAAAGTGAAATCGATGAAATCGCTTACGTTGAATAAGAAAAGGAGAGATTTGTTGAAATCGTTGTAGGCTGAATACGAAAAAAAGAGAAATCTTTGAAATCGCTGTTCGCTGAACAAATAAAACGAGAATCGCTGTACACAGATTACGAAAAATAGAAACCGTTCAAATCGCTGAACACGAAGAATAGAAATCACTGAAATCGCTGTACGTTGAATACGAAAATAAAGAGAAAAGGTTGAAGTCGCTGTTCACTGAATATGAAAAAAAGAGAAATCGTTGAAATCGCTCTACTCTGAATACGGAAAAACAGAAATAGTTGAAATCGCTGTGCACTGAACCCAAAATTAAAGAAAAATCGCTAAATCGCCGTACGTTGAATAGGAAAGAAAGAGAAATCGTTGAATTCGCTGTACGCTGAATAAGAAAAAAAGGAAGTTGTTAAAACCACTGTACGTTGAATACGAAAAAAAGAGAAATCGCTGAAATCGCTGGACGTTGAATAGGAAAAAAAGAGAAATCTGTGAAATCGCGTTACGCTGAATACGAAAAAAGAGAAATCTTTGAAATCGCTGTGCGCTGAACACGTAAAAAGAGAAATCGTTAAAATCGCTGTGCGTAAAATACGAAAAAAAGAGAAATCGATTAAATCGGTGTACGTTGAATAGGAAGAAAGAGGAAAAAATGTTGAAATCGCTATGCGCTAAATACGAAAAAAAGAGAAATCGTTGAAATCGCGCTACGATGAGTACGAAAAAGAGAGAAACCGTACAAGTCCTGTGCGCTGAAAGCGACAGAAGGGAAATCGTTGAAATCGCTGTACGTTGAATACGAAAAAAGAGAAATCGTTGAAATCGATGTACACCGAATACGAAAAGAAAGACAAATCGTTGATCACTGTACGTGGAATACGCAAAAAAGAGAAATCGTTGAAATCGCTGAACGCTGAATACAAAAAAGAGAAATCGTTGAAATCGCTGTTTACTGAATACAGGAAAAAGAGAAATCTTTGAAATCGCTGAGCTCTGAACACTAAAAAGACAAATCGTAAAAATCGCTGTACGTAGTATATGAAAAAAAGAGAAATCGATGAAATCGCTGTGCGTTGAATAGGAAAAAGGGAGAAATCGTTGAAATCGTTGGACGCTGAATACGAAAAAAGGAGAAATCGTTGAAATCGCTGTACGCAGAATACGAAAAAAAGAAATCGTTGAAAACGCTGTTAGCTGAATACGAAAAAAAGGAAATCGTTGAAGTCGCAGTACGCTGAATATAAAAATGAAGAAATCGTTGAACTCAATGTACGCTGAATACGAAAAAAGAGAAATCGTTGAAAGAGCACGCAGAATATGAAAGAAAATCGTTGAGATAGCTGTACGCGGAATAGGAAAATACATCTTCGAAATAACTTTTCGCTGAACACGTAAAAAAATCTTCGAAATCAATATACGCTGAATACGAATAAAAGGCGTTGAAATCGCTGTAAGTTGAATACGAAAGAAGAGAAATCGTTGAAATCGCTGTACGCTGAATAAGAAAAAAAGAGAAATTTTTGGAATCGCTATACGTTGAATAAGAAAAAAGAGAAATCATTGATGTCGCCGTACGCTGAATACGTAAAAAGAGAAATCGTTGAAATCGCTGTACGTTGAATGAGGAAAAAAGAGATTGTTGAAATCGCTGTACCCTGAATACGAAAAAAAAACATTGAAGTTTCTACACGCTGAATACGAAACAAAATCGTTGAAATCGCTGTACGCTCAATACAAAAAAAGAAAAATCGTTGAAATCGCTGTAGGACGAATACGAAAATAAATCGTTAAAATCGCTGTACGCTGAATATGAAAAAAAATCGTTGAAATATCTGTACGCTGAATACGAAAAAAATATCTTCGAAATCCCTGTAAAATGAATACGAAAAAAAGAGAAATCGTTTTAATCGCTGTATTTTGAATACGAAAAAAGAGAGAAATCGTTTTAATTCCTGTACTTTGAATTCGGAAAAAAGAGAAAGCGTCTGAATACGAAAGAAAATCTTTGAAATAGCTGTACGCTGAATACGAAAAGAGGGAAATCGTTGAAATCGCTGTAGGCCAAATACGAATAAAAATCGTTGAAATTGCTGTACGCTTAATACGAAGAAAGACAAATCGTTGAAATCGCTGTACGCTGAATGCGAAAAAATTTCGTTCAAATCGCTGCACGCTGAATACGAAGAAAAAGAAAAATTGTTGAAACCGCTGTAGGACGAATACGAAAAAAAAATCGTTTAAATCGCTGTACACTGAATACGAAAGAAAATCTTTGAAACAGCTGTAAGCTGAATACGAAAAAAATATCGTTGTAATCGCTGTAAGCTGAATACGAAAAAAAGAGAAATCGTTTTTATCGCTGTACTTTGAATACGAAAAAAAGAGAAATAGTTGAATTGGCTATACGGTGAAAACAAAAACAGAGAAATCGTTGAAATCGCTGTACGCTGAATACGAAAAAAAAAGAAATCGTTCAAGTCCTGTACGTTGAATACGAAAAAAGAGAAATCGTTGAAATCGCTGTACACCGGATACGAAAAAAGAGAAATCGTTGAAATCACTGTACGTTGAATAGGAAAAAAGAGAAATTGTTGAAATCGGTGGACGCTGAATAAGAAAAAAAAGAGAAATCATGGGAATCGCTGTACGCTGAATAAGAAAAAAAGAGAAATCGATGAAATCGCTGTACGTTGAATATGAAAAATAGAAATCGTTGAAACCGGTGTACGTCGAATCCGAAAAATGAGAAACCGTAGAAATCGCTGTACACCGAATAAGGAAAAAGACAAATCGTTGAAATCAATGGACGTTGAAAACGAAAAAAAATCGTTGAAATCGCTGAACGCTGAATGTGAAAAAAAGAGAAATCGTTGAATCCGCAGTTCGCTGAATAGGAGAGAAAGAGAAACGTTTGAAATCGCTGAGCGCTGAACATGTACAAAGAGAAATCGTTAAAATCACTGTACTTAGAATATGAAAAAAAGTGAAATCGATGAAATCGCTTACGTTGAATAAGAAAAGGAGAGATTTGTTGAAATCGTTGTAGGCAGAATACGAAAAAAAGAGAAATCTTTGAAATCGCTGTTCGCTGAACAAATAAAACGAGAATCGCTGTACACAGAATACGAAAAATAGAAACCGTTCAAATCGCTGAACACGAAGAATAGAAATCACTGAAATCGCTGTACGTTGAATACGAAAATAAAGAGAAAAGGTTGAAGTCGCTGTTCACTGAATATGAAAAAAAGAGAAATCATTGAAATCGCTCTACTCTGAATACGGAAAAACAGAAATAGTTGAAATCGCTGTGCACTGAACCCAAAATTAAAGAAAAATCGCTAAATCGCCGTACGTTGAATAGGAAAGAAAGAGAAATCGTTGAATTCGCTGTACGCTGAATAAGAAAAAAAGGAAGTTGTTAAAACCACTGTACGTTGAATACGAAAAAAAGAGAAATCGCTGAAATCGCTGAACGTTGAATAGGAAAAAAAGAGAAATCTGTGAAATCGCGGTACGCTGAATACGAAAAAAGAGAAATCTTTGAAATCGCTGTGCGCTGAACACGTAAAAAGAGAAATCGTTAAAATCGCTGTGCGTAAAATACGAAAAAAAGAGAAATCGATTAAATCGGTGTACGTTGAATAGGAAGAAAGAGAAAAAAATGTTGAAATAGCTATGCGCTAAATACGAAAAAAAGAGAAATCGTTGAAATCGCGCTACGATGAGTACGAAAAAGAGAGAAACCGTACAAGTCCTGTGCGCTGAAAGCGACAGAAGGGAAATCGTTGAAATCGCTGTACGTTGAATACGAAAAAAGAGAAATCGTTGAAATCGATGTACACCGAATACGAAAAGAAAGACAAATCGTTGATCACTGTCCGTGGAATACGCAAAAAAGAGAAATCGTTGAAATCGCTGAACGCTGAATACAAAAAAGAGAAATCGTTGAAATCGCTGTTTACTGAATACAGGAAAAAGAGAAATCTTTGAAATCGCTGAGCTCTGAACACTAAAAAGACAAATCGTAAAAATCGCTGTACGTAGTATATGAAAAAAAGAGAAATCGATGAAATCGCTGTGCGTAGAATAGGAAAAAGAGAGAAATCGTTGAAATGGTTGGACGCTGAATACGAAAAAAGGAGAAATCGTTGAAATCGCTGTACGCAGAATACGAAAAAAAGAAATCGTTGAAAACGCTGTTAGCTGAATACGAAAAAAAGAAATCGTTGAAGTCGCAGTACGCTGAATATAAAAATGAAGAAATCGTTGAACTCAATGTACGCTGAATACGAAAAAAGAGAAATCGTTGAAAGAGCACGCAGAATATGAAAGAAAATCGTTGAGATAGCTGTACGCGGAATAGGAAAATACATCTTCGAAATAACTTTTCGCTGAACACGTAAAAAAATCTTCGAAATCGATATACGCTGAATACGAATAAAAGGCGTTGAAATCGCTGTAAGTTGAATACGAAAGAAGAGAAATCGTTGAAATCGCTGTACGCAGAATAAGAAAAAAAGAGAAATTTTTGGGATCGCTATACGTTGAATAAGAAAAAAGAGAAATCATTGAAGTCGCCGTACGCTGAATACGTAAAAAGAGAAATCGTTGAAATCGCTGTACGTTGAATGAGGAAAAAAGAGATTGTTGAAATCGCTGTACCCTGAATACGAAAAAAAAACATTGAAGTTTCTACACGCTGAATACGAAACAAAATCGTTGAAATCGCTGTACGCTCAATACAAAAAAAGAAAAATCGTTGAAATCGCTGTAGGACGAATACGAAAATAAATCGTTAAAATCGCTGTACGCTGAATATGAAAAAAAAATCGTTGAAATATCTGTACGCTGAATACGAAAAAAATATCTTCGAAATCCCTGTAAAATGAATACGAAAAAAAGAGAAATCGTTTTAATCGCTGTATTTTGAATACAAAAAAAGAGAGAAATCGTTTTAATTCCCGTACTTTGAATTCGGAAAAAAGAGAAAACGTTGAAATCGCTTTACGCTGAATACAAAAAATAAAAATCGTTAAATATCTGTACGCGGAATAGGAAAAAAGAGAAATCGTTGAAATGTCTGTAGGCCAAATACGAAAAAAAAATCGTTGTAATTGCTGTACTCTCAATACGAAGAAAGACAATTCGTTCAAATCGCTGTACGCTGAATGCGAAAAAAAATCGTTGAAAACGCTGCACGCTGAATACGAAGAAAAAGAAAAATCGTTGAAACCGCTGTAGGACGAATACGAAAGAAAATCGTTTAAATCGCTGTACACTGAATACGAAAGAAAATCTTTGAAATAGCTGTACGCTGAATACGAAAAGAGGGAAATCGTTGAAATCGCTGTAGGCCAAATACGAATAAAAATCGTTGAAATTGCTGTTCGCTTAATACGAAGAAAGACAAATCGTTGAAATCGCTGTACGCTGAATGCGAAAAAATTTCGTTCAAATCGCTGCACGCTGAATACGAAGAAAAAGAAAAATTGTTGAAACCGCTGTAGGACGAATACGAAAAAAAAATCGTTTAAATCGCTGTACACTGAATACGAAAGAAAATCTTTGAAACAGCTGTAAGCTGAATACGAAAAAAATATCGTTGTAATCGCTGTAAGCTGAATACGAAAAAAAGAGAAATCGTTTTTATCGCTGTACTTTGAATACGAAAAAAAGAGAAATAGTTGAATTGGCTATACGGTGAAAACAAAAACAGAGAAATCGTTGAAATCGCTGTACGCTGAATACGAAAAAAAAAGAAATCGTTCAAGTCCTGTACGTTGAATACGAAAAAAGAGAAATCGTTGAAATCGCTGTACACCGGATACGAAAAAAGAGAAATCGTTGAAATCACTGTACGTTGAATAGGAAAAAAGAGAAATTGTTGAAATCGCTGGACGCTGAATAAGAAAAAAAAGAGAAATCTTGGGAATCGCTGTACGCTGAAAAAGAAAAAAAGAGAAATCGATGAAATCGCTGTACGTTGAATATGAAAAAATAGAAATCGTTGAAACCGGTGTACGTCGAATCCGAAAAATGAGAAACCGTAGAAATCGATGTACACCGAATAAGGAAAAAGACAAATCGTTGAAATCAATGTACGTTGAAAACGAAAAAAAATCGTTGAAATCGCTGAACGCTGAATGTGAAAAAAAGAGAAATCGTTGAATTCGCAGTTCGCTTAATAGGAGAGAAAGAGAAACGTTTGAAATCGCTGAGCGCTGAACATGTACAAAGAGAAATCGTTAAAATCACTGTACTTAGAATATGAAAAAAAGTGAAATCGATGAAATCGCTTACATTGAATAAGAAAAGGAGAGATTTGTTGAAATCGTTGTAGGCTGAATACGAAAAAAAGAGAAATCTTTGAAATCGCTGTTCGCTGAACAAATAAAACGAGAATCGCTGTACACAGATTACGAAAAATAGAAACCGTTCAAATCGCTGAACACGAAGAATAGAAATCACTGAAATCGCTGTACGTTGAATACGAAAATAAAGAGAAAAGGTTGAAGTCGCTGTTCACTGAATATGAAAAAAAGAGAAATCGTTGAAATCGCTCTACTCTGAATACGGAAAAACAGAAATAGTTGAAATCGCTGTGCACTGAACCCAAAATTAAAGAAAAATCGCTAAATCGCCGTACGTTGAATAGGAAAGAAAGAGAAATCGTTGAATTCGCTGTACGCTGAATAAGAAAAAAAGGAAGTTGTTAAAACCACTGTACGTTGAATACGAAAAAAAGAGAAATCGCTGAAATCGCTGGACGTTGAATAGGAAAAAAAGAGAAATCTGTGAAATCGCGGTACGCTGAATACGAAAAAAGAGAAATCTTTGAAATCGCTGTGCGCTGAACACGTAAAAAGAGAAATCGTTAAAATCGCTGTGCGTAAAATACGAAAAAAAGAGAAATCGATTAAATCGGTGTACGTTGAATAGGAAGAAAGAGGAAAAAATGTTGAAATCGCTATGCGCTAAATACGAAAAAAAGAGAAATCGTTGAAATCGCGCTACGATGAGTACGAAAAAGAGAGAAACCGTACAAGTCCTGTGCGCTGAAAGCGACAGAAGGTAAATCGTTGAAATCGCTGTACGTTGAATACGAAAAAAGAGAAATCGTTGAAATCGATGTACACCGAATACGAAAAAAAAGACAAATCGTTGATCACTGTCCGTGGAATACGCAAAAAAGAGAAATCGTTGAAATCGCTGAACGCTGAATACAAAAAAGAGAAATCGTTGAAATCGCTGTTTACTGAATACAGGAAAAAGAGAAATCTTTGAAATCGCTGAGCTCTGAACACTAAAAAGACAAATCGTAAAAATCGCTGTACGTAGTATATGAAAAAAAGAGAAATCGATGAAATCGCTGTGCGTTGAATAGGAAAAAGGGAGAAATCGTTGAAATCGTTGGACGCTGAATACGAAAAAAGGAGAAATCGTTGAAATCGCTGTACGCTGAATACGAAAAATAGAAATCGTTGAAAACGGTGTTAGCTGAATACGAAAAAAAAGAAATCGTTGAAGTCGCAGTACGCTGAATATAAAAATGAAGAAATCGTTGAATTCAATGTACGCTGAATACGAAAAAAGAGAAATCGTTGAAAGAGCACGCAGAATATGAAAGAAAATCGTTGAGATAACTGTACGCGGAATAGGAAAATACATCTTCGAAATAACTTTTCGCTGAACACGTAAAAAAATCTTCGAAATCGATATACGCTGAATACGAATAAAAGGCGTTGAAATCGCTGTAAGTTGAATACGAAAGAAGAGAAATCGTTGAAATCGCTGTACGCTGAATAAGAAAAAAAGAGAAATTTTTGGGATCGCTATACGTTGAA
This sequence comes from Periplaneta americana, assembly GCF_040183065.1. Lineage (NCBI taxonomy): Eukaryota > Metazoa > Arthropoda > Insecta > Blattodea > Blattidae > Periplaneta > Periplaneta americana. The sequence continues at coordinate 152,067,873 of NC_091131.1, read as the reverse complement.
TAAGAAAAAAGAGAAATCATTGAAGTCGCCGTACGCTGAATACGTAAAAAGAGAAATCGTTGAAATCGCTGTACGTTGAATGAGGCAAAAAGTGATTGTTGAAATCGCTGTACCCTGAATACGAAAAAAAAAACATTGAAGTTTCTACACGCTGAATACGAAACAAAATCGTTGAAATCGCTGTACGCTCAATACAAAAAAAGAAAAATCGTTGAAATCGCTGTAGGACGAATACGAAAATAAATCGTTAAAATCGCTGTACGCTGAATATGAAAAAAAATCGTTGAAATGTCTGTACGCTGAATACGAAAAAAATATCTTCGAAATCCCTGTAAAATGAATACGAAAAAAAGAGAAATCGTTTTAATCGCTGTATTTTGAATACGAAAAAAGAGAGAAATCGTTTTAATTCCTGTACTTTGAATTCGGAAAAAAGAGAAAACGTTGAAATCGCTGTACACCGAATAAGAAAAAAATCATTAAAGTCACTGTACACAGAATACGAAAAAAATAAATAGCGTTGAAATCGCTTTACGCTGAATACAAAAAATAAAAATCGTTAAATATCTGTACGCGGAATAGGAAAAAAGGGAAATCGTTGAAATGTCTGTAGGCCAAATACGAAAAAAAAAATCGTTGTAATTGCTGTACTCTCAATACGAAGAAAGACAAATCGTTGAAATCGCTGTACGCTCAATGCGAAAAAAAATCGTTGAAAACGCTGCACGCTGAATACGAAGAAAAAGAAAAATAGTTGAAACCGCTGTAGGAAGAATAGGAAAGAAAATCGTTTAAATCGCTGTACACTGAATACGAAAGAAAATCTTTGAAATAGCTGTACGCTGAATACGAAAAAAATATCGTTTTAATGCTGTAAGATGAATACTTAAAAAAGAGAAATCATTTTAATCGCTGTACTTTGAATACGAAAAAATGAGAAATCGTTGAAATGGCTATACGGTGAATATGAAAGAAAATCGTTAAAATAGTTGTACGTTCAATACGAGAAAAAAACATTAAAACCTCTGTACGCTGAATACGTAAGAAAGCTGAGAAACCGCTGTACGCTGGATACGAAAAAAGAGAAATCGTTGAAAGCGCTGTACGTAGAATACGAAAAATGAAAAATCGTTGAAATCGCAGTACGCTGAATACAAAAACAGAGAAATCGTTGAAATCGCTGTAGGCTGAACGAAAAAAAAGAAACCGTTCAAGTCCTGTACGTTGAATACGAAAAAAGAGAAATCGTTGAAATCGCTGTACACCGGATACGAAAAGAAGAGAAATCGTTGAAATCACTGTACGTTGAATAGGAAAAAAAGAGAAATTGTTGAAATCGCTGGACGCTGAATACGAAAAAAGAGAAGTCTTGGGAATCGCTGTATGCTGAATAAGAAAAAAAGAGAAATCAGTGAAAACGCTGTACGCTGAATATGAAAAAATAGAAAACGTTGAAACCGGTGTACGTCGAATCCGAAAAATGAGAAACCGTAGAAATCGCTGTACACGGAATAAGAAAAAAGACAAATCGTTGAAATCAATGTACGTTGAATACGAAAAAAAACGTTTAAATCGCTGAACGCTGAATACGAAAAAAAAGAGAAATCGTTGAATTCGCTGTTCGCTGAATAGGAGAGAAAGAGAAATGTTTGAAATCGCTGAGCGCTGAACACGTACAAAGAGAAATCTTTAAAATCACTGTACTTAGAATATGAAAAAAGTGAAATCGATGAAATCGCTTACGTTGAATAAGAAAAAAGAGAGAATTGTTGAAATCCTTGTACGATGAATACGAAAAAAAGAGAAAATTTTGAAATCGCTGTTCCCTGAACAAACAAAAAGAGAATCGCTGTACACAGAATACGAAAAATAGAAACCGTTCAAATCGCAGAACACGAAGAATAGAAATCGCTGAAATCGCTGTACGTTGAATACGAAAAAACGAGAAAAGGTTGAAGTCGCTGTTCACTGAATACGAAGAAAAAGAGAAATAGTTGAAATCGCTCTACTCTGGATACGGAAAAACAGAAATAGTTGAAATCGCTGTGCACTGAACCCAAAATTAAAGAAAAATCGCTAAATCGCCGTACGTTGAATTGGAAAGAAAGAGAAATCGTTGAATTCGCTGTACGCTGAATAAGAAAAAAGGAAGTCGTTAAAATCACTGTACGTTGAATACGAAAAAAAGAGAAATCGCTGAAATCGCTGAACGCTGAATAGGAAAAAAGGAGAAATCTGTGAAATCGCGGTACGCTGAATACGAAAAAAGAGAAATCTTTGAAAACGCTGTGCGCTGAACACGTAAAAAGAGAAATCGTTAAAATCGCTGTGCGTAAAATACGAAAAAAAGAGAAATCGATTAAATCGGTGTACGTTGAATAGGAAAATGAGACAAATCGTTAAAATCGTTGCAACCTGAATTCGAAAAAAAGAGAAATCGTTGAAATCGCTGTAAGTTGAATAGGAAAGAAAGAGTAATGGTTGAAATCTCTGTACGTTCTATAAGAAAAATAGACAAATCGTTGAAATCGCTTTCCCCTGAATTCGAAACAAAGGGAAAACATTGAAATCGCAGTACGATGAATACGGAAAAATAGAAATCGCTGTACGCTGAATACGAAAAAAAGAGAAATCGTTGAAATCGCTGTACGCTGAAAACAAAAAATGGAAACTGTTCAAATCGCTGAACAAGAAAAACAGAAATCGCTGAAAACTTTGTACGTTGAATACGAAAAAAAGAGAAAACTTTGAAATCGCTGTACAGTAAATACGAAAAAAGAGAAATCGTTGATATCGCTGTACGCTGAATACGGAAAAACAGAATTCGTTGAAATCGCTCTTCGCTGAACCCAAAATAAAGGAAATCGTTGTAATCGCTGTACGTTGAATAGGAAAAAAAAACAGAAGCCATTCAAATCGCTGTACGTTGAAAAAAAAGAGAAATCGTTGAAATCGCTGGACGCTGAATAAGAAAAAAGGAGAAGTCTTGAAAATCACTGTACGTTCGATTTGAAAAAAGAGAAATCGTTGAATTCGCTTAACGCTGAATAGGTAAAAAGAAGAGAAACTGTTGAAATCGCGGTACGCCGAATACGAAAAAAAGAGAAATCTTTGAAATCGCTGTGCGCTGAACACGTAGAAAGAGAAATAGTTAAAATCGCTGTACATGCAATACGAAAAAATGTGAAAAAGGTTAAATCGGTGTACGTTGAATAAAAAAAGAGAGAAATCGTTGAAATCGTAGTAAGCTGAATAAGAAAAAAAGAGAAAGCATTGAAATCGCTCTACGTTGAATAAGAAAAAAAAATTGAAATCGCTGTACCCAGAATACGAAAAAAAGAGAAATCGTTGAAATCGCTGTACGGTGAATACGAAAAAATAGAAACCGTTCAAATCGCTGTAGGCTGAATACCAAAGAAAATCGTTGATGAAGGTATACGCTGAATACCGAAATGTTATCTTTCAAGTCGCTGTACGCAGAATACGAAAAAATGGATATTTTTGAAAACGCTGTACGTTGAATACGTAAAAAGGGAAGTCGTTGAAATCGCTGTACGCTGAATACGAAAAAAAGAGAATTCGTTGAAATCGCTTTACGCTGAATTCTTAAAAAGAAGAATTCGTTCAAATCGCTGTGAGGTGAACATGAAAAAAGAGAAATCGTAGAAATCGCTGTCGTTGAATACGACGAAAAGAGAAATTGTTGAAATCGCTGTGCGGTGAACATGAAGAAATAGAATTAGTTGAAATCGATGTACGTTGAATAAGAAAAAAAGAGAAATCGTTGAAATCCCTGTGCGGTCATCTTAAAAAGAGAAATCGTTAAAATCCCTGTACGTTGAATCCGAAAAATAGAGAAATTGTTGAAACCGCTTTACGCAGAATACGATAAAATAGAGAAATCGTTGAAATCGCTGTGCGCTACTACGAAAAAAAAAAGAAATCCTTGAAATCGCTGTGCACTGGATACGAAAAAGAGACAAATAGTTCAAATCGCTGTACGCTGAATACGAAAAAAGAGAAATCGTTGAAATCGCTGTACGCTGAATACGAAAAAATTGAAATCTTTGACATCTCTGTAGGCTGAATATGAAAAAAAGAGAAATCGTTGAAATCGCTGTATTCTAAATAGGAGGAAACGAGAAATCGTTGAAATAGCTGTACGTTGAATACGAAAGGAAATCGTTCAAATAGCTGTACACAGAATACGAAAAAAATCGTTGAAATCGCTGTACGCTGAATACGAAAAAATATCGAGGAAATCGCAGTACGCAGAATACGAAAAAGAAGTTGAAATCGCTGTACCCTGAATAGGAGATAAATCCATTGAAATAGCTGTGCACTGAATACGAAAAAAAAACGTTGAAATAGTTGTACGCAGAATACGGATAAGAATCGTTGAAGTCGCTGTACGCTGAATACGAAAGAAAGAGAATTCGTTGAAATTGCTGTACTATGAATACGAAATAAATAGAAATAGTTGAAAACGCTGTACTTTGAATACGGAAAAAAAATAATCCTTGAAATCGCTGTACTCTGAATAGAAAAAAGTACGGTTGAAATAGCTGTATGTTGAATACGAAAGAAAGAGGAATCGTTGATATCGTTGGAAGCTGAACACGAAAAAAAGAGAATTCATTGAAATCGCTGAACGCTGAATAGGAAAGAAAACAGTTGAAATAGCTGTACGTTGAATACGGAAAACAAGAGAAATCTTTGAAATAGCTGTACGCTGAATACCAGAACAAAAAAACCCCGTAGTAATCGCAGTACGCTGAATAAGAGAAGGAAGATACCATTGAAATCGCTCTACGCTGAATATGAAAGAAGAAGTATTAATTGTAATCGATGGACGCCGAATTGGAAAAAATGGTTAATAGCTGTACGTTGAATACGAAAAAAAGAGAAATCGTTGAAGTAGCAGTACGTTGAATACAAGAAAAAAAAGAGAAATCGCTGAAATCGCTGTACACTGAATACGAAATAAGTAGCTGAATTAGCGATAAGCATTATATGAAAAAAGAGAAGTCGTTGAAATAGCTGTACGCCAGGTTCGAAAAAAAAGATACCGTTGAAATCGCTGTACGCTGAAAACGAAAAAAAAGTACGACCCCTAAACGCTGAATGCAATTCGTAAATTGAGCTGGACGTCCTTCTATGTTATCTACCTTGGGTATGCAGACGACAAACTGACTAATTTCGGAGGATACCAACAAAGTATGACGAATTATATTAATTGTGTCTCATAATAGTCTGAGTCCACATCTGTGAAGTAACTGTCAGCGACGCGCTGGCCGCGAAACCATGTGGCCCAGTTTCGATTCGCGGTCGGGGCAATTTACCTGGTTAAGGTTTTTTCCAGGGTTTTCCCTCAACTCAATATGAGCAAATGCTGGGTAATTTTCGGTGCTGGACCCCGGACTCATATCACCGGCATTATCACTTTCATCTCATTCAGACACTATATAACCTAAGATGTTGATAAAGCGTCGTAAAATAACCTGCTAAAAAATACTAGTCTGATCAGTGTAAAATCTAACTAATCAGCGATGTATGCAATGGAAGGGGAAATGAACTTGCCACTCTACCACATTATCTCTTGGCTTAATTGCCTCATGAGAGATGAATTATGAGGTTCAGATCTGTTTTAGGACTGTTGGCTAAACAACAATTTGAAATCAAGAATAATAAAGATTTACAATGATGAACTGTGATTGATGATGGGCTATGACGACGAGGAGGATGACTATGACGAGTTAAGATTGATGATATATTATGACGGATAATAGAGGATTACAGACAAATTATAAGATACGATGATCCAGTACGGCGAATAATTGAGCATGACTGATGAATAGTGATTGATGAGCAATATTGACGAGTTAACGGGGATGACTACGAGGAATTGTGGCGGACAACTTACGATGAATTGTGGCAGACAAACTAGGCCTATGATAATGAATAATGGTAGATGACGTCCTATGGTGGCGAATAATGTCTGATGATGATGACCTACGATGAAGAGTAATCGAGGAAGGCTACGTTGAATAAAATAAAATAATTAGTAATTATAATGGGTGACGGATAATTACGAATTACGAGTAATAGGGAAGAAGTCTGAATAATTCTCGAGGACAGCGACTACATCTCACGGACTGTGAAGAATATTAGGATTTACAGTAATGCAGGGTAGGCTACCTACAGAATTAACACCTTCTTCACCCAACATTCCCTGACAATTTTCATCGCGTTCCCAGGCCGTTCTCAAAAATTATCATTATTATTATTATTATTATTATTATTATTATTATTATTATTATTATTATTATTATCATTATTATTATTAAAAGTAACACGCAATATTATTTAAACTGTACAGTATTATTACTCCTATTTCGGCCTCCTCCTCCCCTCTAGCCGACCTTACCTCTCCAATTGATCTTCCCTTTTTTATTTTAAAAATTTATAAATACAATAAAAATATATCCTAAAGTAAAGAAGAGTAATAATACTGTACATATTACAAAGTGTATTATATCTAACTAACTAGAGTTCAAATTAATGTAAAATAAATGCATACAAAAGACTAAGTCAACAGAGTTACACAGTCCTTTAGGAGAGCAAATCCTTTTTCTTATACCATCAGTTGCATTTATAATAACCATAAAAAATTTAATACAGAAAAGGAGCACTCTACGGAACTCTAGAAAAATAACTAATGGAGAGACTAGTGAAGTGCTTTGTGTGGAGTGTGACATTGTATAAGGAGGAAACATAGACATTACGACGAAGTGAAGAGAAGAGACTAGAGGCATTTGAAATGTAGATATGGAGAAGAATGGAGGATGTGAAACAGACAGACAAAATAAGAAATGAAGCTGTGTTGGAAAGAAAGGGTGAAGAAAGCATAATGCTGAAAATGATCAGGATGAAAAAAAGGAATTGCCTGGGTCAAGGGCTAAGTAGAAACTGCCTAATGAAGGATGCACTAGAAAGAAAAGTGAACGGACGAAAAAAATAGTTGAAATTGCTGAACGATGAAAGGGAAAAAATAGTAGGAATGGCCGCACGGTGAATACGAAAAAAACCATTGAAATCGCTGTACGCTGAATACGAAAAAAAACGTGAAATCGCTGTACGCTGAATGCAAAAAAATCGTTGAAATAACTGTACGCTAAATAGGAAAAAACCTTGAAATCGCTGTACGCAGAAAGCAAAAAAATCGTTGATATAGCTGTACGCTGAATACGAAGAAAAGACAAAGCTTTGAAATCGCTGTAATCTGAATACGAAAAAAAGAGAAATCGTTGAAATCGCTGTACGCTAAATACGCAGATAAAGAGAAATCTTTGAAATCACCGTAAGCTGATTACGAAAAATATCGTTGAAATTCGTGTACCCTGAATACGAAAAGTAATCGCTGAAATCGCAGTACGCAGAATGCAAAAAAATTATAAATCGTCGAAATCGCTGTAGGCCGAATACGAAAAAAATTCGAGAGAAACCGTACAAGTCCTGTGCGCTGAAAGCGACAGAAGGGAAATCGTTGAAATCGCTGTACGTTGAATACGAAAAAAGAGAAATCGTTGAAATCGATGTACACCGAATATGAAAACAAAGACAAATAGTTGATCACTGTACGCGGAATACGCAAAAAAGAGAAATCGTTGAAATCGCTGAACGCTGAATACAAAAAAAGAGAAATCGTTGAAATCGCTGTTCACTGAATACAGGAAAAAGAGAAATCTTTGAAATCGCAGAGCGCTGAACACTAAAAAGATAAATCGTAAAAGTCGCTGTACGTAGTATATGAAAAAAAGAGAAATCCATGAAATCGCTGTACGTTGAATAGGAAAAAGAGAGAAATCGTTGAAATGGCTGTACGCTGAATACGAAAAATAGAAATCGTTGAAAACGCTGTAAGCTGAATACGAAAAAGAGAAATCGTTGAAGTCGCAGTACGCTGAATATAAAAAAGCAGAAATCGTTGAATTCGCTGTACGCTGTATACGAAAAAAGAGAAATAGTTGAAAGAGCACGCAGAATATGAAAGAAAATCGTTGAGATAGCTGTACGCGGAATACGAAAATACATCTTCGAAATAACTGTTCGCTGAACACGTAAAAAAATCTTCGAAATCGATATACGCTGAATACGAATAAAAGGCGTTGAAATCACTGTAAGCTGAATACGAAAGAAGAGAAATCGTTGAAATCGCCGTATGTTGAATACGCAAAAAAGAGAAATCGTTAAAATAGCAGTACGCTGAATACGAAAAAAAATTAGAAATCTTTGAAATCGCTGTAGGACAAACACGAAAAAAAATCGTTGTAATCGCTCTACGCGGAATGAGAAAAAATGGAAATCGTTGAAATCGCTTCACGGTTAATAAGAATAAAATATCGTTGAAATTTCTGTAAGCTGAATACGAAAAAATAATCGTTGAAATCGCTGAACGCTGAATACGAAAAAAAGAGAAATCGTTGAAATCGCCGTAGGCCGAATACGAAAAAAATCGTTGAAATCGCTGTAAGCTGAAAACGAAAAAATTATCGTTGAAATCGCTGTAAGCAGAATACGAAAAAAAGAGAAATCGTTTTAATAGCTGTACCTTGAATACGAAAAAAAGAAAAATTGTTGAAATCGCTCTACGCTGAATAAGAAAAAAAGAGAAATCTTTGAAATCGCAATACGCGGAATAATAGAAAAGAAAAGTAGTTGAAATCGCAATACGCTGAATACGAAAAAAGAGGAATCATTCAAATCGCTGTACACCAAATACGAAAAAAGAGATATCGTTGAAATCACAGTACGTTGAATACGGAAACAAGGGAAAATGTTGAAATCGCTGAAAGCTGAATACGAAAAAAAGAGAAATCGTTGAAATCGCTGTACGCTGAATACGAAAAAAAGAGAAATCTTTGAAATCGCTGTACTCTCAACACGTAAAAAGGGAAATCGTTAAAATCGATGTACATATAATATGAAGAAAGACAAACCGATGAAATCTACGTACGTTGAATAGGAAAAAGAGAGAAATCGTTGAAATCGCTGAACTTTGAATACGAAAAAAAGAGAAATCGTAGAAATCGCTGTACGTTGAATACGAAAAATAGGGAAATCGTTGAAATCGCTTTAGGCTGAATACGAAAAAAGAGAAATCGTTGAAATCGCTGTACGCTAATACAAAAAAGGAGAAACCGTAGAATTCGCTGAACACAGAATACGAAAAAAAGAGAAAACGTTGAAACCGCTGTACGCTGAATACGAAAAAAATGAAATCTATGAAATCTCTCTAGGCTGCATATGAAAAAAAGAGGAATCGTTGAAATCGCTGTACGCAAAATAAGAGATAAAGAGAATTCGGTGAAATAGCTGTACGCTGAATACGAAAAAAAAATGAAATCTGTGAAACCTCTGTAGGCTGAATATGAAAAAAGAGGAATCTTTGGAATCGCTGTAAACAAAAGAAGAAATAAAGAGAATTCGTTGAAATAGCTGTACGCTGAATACCAAAAAAGTCGTTGAAATCGCTGTACACTGAATACGAAAAAAAATCGTTGAAATCACAGTATGTTGAATTCGAAAAAATCAATGAAATCGCTGTACTCTGAATAGAAGGAAAATACATTGAAATAACTGCACGATGAATACGAAAAAACCGTGAAATAGTTGTACGCTGATTACGAAAAAAAGAGAAGTTGAAATCGCTGTACGCTGAATAAGAAAAAAAAGAGAATTATATGAAATCGCTGTACGCTGAATACGAAAAAAAGTGAAATCCTTGAAATCTCTGTACGCTGAATACGAGAAAAAGAGAAGTTGAAATCGCTGTACGCTGAATAAGGAAAAAAAGAGAATTAGATGAAATCGCTATACGCAGAATAAGAAAAAAAGAGAAATCGTTGAAATCTCTGTGCGGTGAGCATGAAGAGAGAGAAATCGTTGAAATTGCTGTACGTTGAATACGAAAAAAAGAGAAATCTTTGAAATCGCTGTTCGTGTAATATGAAAAATAGACAAATTTTTTAAATCGCTGAACGCTGAACACGAAAAAACCAGAAATCGTAGAAATCGCTGTGCGTTGAATATGAGAAAAAGAGAAAACCTTCTAATCTCTGTACGCTGAATACGAGAAAAAAGAGAAATAGTTGAATTTGCTGTAAGCAGAATAAGAAAAAAAAAGACAATTAGATTAAGTCGTTGTACGCTGAATACGAAAAAAAGAGAAATTATTGAAAGTTCTGTGCGGTGAACATGAAAAAAGAGAAATCGTTGAAGTCGCTGTACGTTGAATAAAAAAAGTGAAATCGTTGAAATCGCTGTACGCTGAAAAAGAAAAAAAGAGAAATCGTTGAAATCGCTTTACGCTGAATACGAAAAAAAGAGAAATCGTTGAAATCCAGGTACGCTAATACAGGTATAAGAGAAATCGTTGAAGTCGCCCTACACAAAATACGAAAAAAAAAATAGAAATCGTGGAAATCGCAGTAGCACGAATAAGAAAAAAAAATCGTTGAAATCGCTGTACGCTGAATACGAAAAAAATAGAAATCGTGGAAATTGCTCTAGGTCCAATACGAAAAAAAACGTTGAAATCGCTGTACGCTGAAGACGGAAGAAATTCGTTGAAATAGCTGTACGCTGAATACGAAAAAAATATTGTTGAATTCGCTGTAACATGAATACGCAAAAGAGAGTAATTGTATAAATCGCTGTGCTTTGAATACGAAGGAAAGAGAAATCGTTGAAATGGCTATACGCTGAATATGAAAGAAAATCGTTGAAATAGCTGTACGCTGAAAAAAAAATCGATGAAATCGCTGTACGCTGAATACGAAAAAAACGTTGAAATCGCTGTACGCTGAATACGAAAAAAACATTGAAATAGCTGTGCCCTGAATACGAAAAAAAGAGAAATTGTTGAAATCGCTGTCGGTTGAATGTGAAAAAAAGAAATCGTTAAAATCCCTATACGCTAATACGAATTAAAGAGAAATCGTAGAAATCGCTGTACCCAGAACACGAAAAAAATAGAAATAGTGGAAATCGCTGAAGGACGAATACGAAAAAAATCGTTGAAATCGCTGTACGTTGAAAATGAAAAAAATAGAAAACGTGGAAATCGCTGTAGTCGAATACGAAAAAAAATGTTGAAATCGCTGTACGCTGAAAACGGAAGAAATTCTTTGAAATACCTGTACGCTGAATATGAAAAAAATATCATTCAAATCGCTGTAAGCTGAATACGTAAAAAGAGTAAATGTTTTAAAAACTGTGCTTTGAATATGAAAAGAAGCGAAATCGTCGATATGGTTATACGCTGAATATGAAAGAAAATCGTTGAAATAGCGTACGCTGAAAAAATAATCGTTGACATCGCTGTACGCTGAATATGAAAAAAAAAACGTTGAAATCGCTGTACGCTGAATACGGAAAAAAGAGAAATCGTAGAATTCACTGTCCGTTGAATATGATAAAAGAGAAATAGTTGAAATCGCTTTACGCTGAATACGAAAAAAGAGAAATCGTTGAAATCCCTGTACGTTGAATACGAAAAAAAGTCGTTCAAATGTCTGTACAGTGAATGCGAAAAAAAATCGTTGAATTCGCTGTACGCTGCATACGAAAAAAAGAGAAAAAATTGAAATCGCTGTAGCACGAATACAAAAAGAAAATCTGTGAAATCGCTGTACGCTGAAAAACAAAGAAAATCGTTGAAATAGCTGTAAGCTGAATACGAAAAAAATATTGTTGAAATCGCTGTAAGCTGAATAGGAAAAAAAGAGAAATCGTTGACATCGTTGTACGCTGAATACGAAAAAAGAGAAATCGTTGAAATCGCTGTACGCAGAATACGAACTATAGAATTCGTTGAATAGCTGTAAACTGAATACGAAAACAGAGAAATCGTTGAAATCCCTGTACGATGAATACGGGAAACAGAAAAATCGTTGAAATCGCTATATGCTGAATAAGAAAGATATCCTTGAAATCTCTGTACGCTGAATACGAAAAAAAATCGTTGAAGTCGCTGTACGCTGAATACGAAAAAAATATCGTTGAATCGCTGTAAGCTGAATACAAAAACAAGAGAAATCATTTTAATCGCTGTATTTTGAATACGAAAAAAAGAGAAATCATTGACATCGCTTTACGCCGATTACGAAAAGAAGAGAAATAGTTGAAATCTCCGTACGTTAATACGAACAAAAGAGAAACCGTTTAAATCGCTATATACAGAATAAGAAAAAAAGAGATATCGTTGAAATCGCTGTACGATCAGTACGCAAAATAGAAATCGTTGAATAGCTGTACGCTGAATACGAAAAAAAGAGAAATCATTGAAAACGCTGTAGGCCGAATACGAAAAAAAAGTTGAAATCGCTGTAAGTTGAAAACGAAAGAAAACCGTTCAAATAGCTGTAAGTTACGCGTAATAAGAATAAAAATATTTCGCTGAAAATTCTGCACGCGGAATACGAAAAGGAAAACTCAGAAATGGTTGCACTCTGAATACGAAAGGAAATCGTAAAATAGCCGTACGCTGAATACGAAAAAAATATCGTTGAAATCGCTGTAAGCTGAATACGAAAAAAAGAGAAATCATTGAAATCGCTGTCCGTTGAATATGAAAAAAGAGAAATCATTGAATTCGCTATACGATGAACACAAAAATAGAGAAATCGTTGAAATCGCTGTCCGTAGAATATGAAAAAGATAAATCTTTGAAATCGCTATACGATGAACACAAAAAAAGAGAAATCGTTGAAATCGCTGAACGCTGAATACGAAAAAAAGAGAAGCATTTCAAGTGCTGGTCGGGGAACACGAAAAAAGAGAAATCGTTGAAATCGCTGTGCGGTGACCATGAAAAAAGAGAAATCGTTGAAATCTCTGTACGTTTAAAACGAAGAAAGAGAAATCGTTAAAATCGCTGTACGTTGAATACGAAAAATAGAGAAATCGATGAAATCGCTTTACGCTGAACTAGAAAAAAAGAGTAATCGTTGGAATCACCGTACACAGAATACGAAAAAAGAGAAATTGTTGATTTCATTGTACGCTGAATACGAAAAATAGAAATCGTTGAAATCTATGTACGCTGAATACGAAAAAAAGAGAAAACGTTTAATATCGCTGTACGCAGAATGCGAGAAAATGGAAACCGCTCAAATCGCTGAACACGAAAAAAGGAAAATCGGTGATATCGCTCTACGTTGAATACGAAAAAAGAGAGAGCGTTGAAATCGCTGTACACTGAATACCAAAAAAAGAGAAATCGTTGAAATCGCTGTGCTGTGTTGATTGAAAAAGAGAAATCGTTGAAATCGCTGAAGGGTGAATAGGAAAAAAAACAGAAATCGTTGCAATCACTGTACCTTGAATAAAAAGGGAAATTGTTGAAATCGCTGTATGCTAATACGAAAAAGAGAGAAATCGCTGAAATAGCTGTACGCTGAATACAAAAAAATCGTTCAAATCGCTCTACGCTGAGTAGGAAAAAAAATCGTTGAAATCGCAGTACGTTGAATTCGAGAAAAATCGCTGAAATCGCTGTAGGCTGAATAGGAGGAAAATTAATTGAAATAGCTGTACGATGAATACGAAGAAGACGGTGAATTAGTTGTACGCTGAAAACGAAAAAGAATTGTTGAAATAGCTGTACGTTGAATACTAAATAAAGAGGAATCGTTGAATCGCTGTACGTTGAATACGAAAAAAAGTATTCATTGAAATCGCTGCACGTTGAATGGGAAAAAAATGGTTGGAATAGCTGCACGTTGAATACGATAAACAAGAGAAATCGTTGAAATAGCTGTACGTTGAATACGAAAAAAAGAGAAATCGCTGAAAACGCTGTACACTGAATACGAGAAATAATAGCTGAAATAGCGATACGCTGAATACGAAAAAAAGAGAAAACGTTGAAATCGCTGTACGCTGAATACGAAAAATGAGAAACCCTTGAAGTCCTGTGCACTGAACACGAAAAAAGAGAAATCGTTGAAATCGCTGTACGGTGAATACGAAAAAGGAGAAATCGTTGAAATCGCTGTACATCGAATATGAAAAAAAGAGAATTAGATAAAATCACTGTACGTTGAATACGGAAAAAAAGAAACCCTTGAAATCGCTGTACGCTGAATACGAAAAGAAAAGAGAAATCGTTGAAATCGCTGTACGTTGAATACGAAAAGAGAAATCGTTCAAATCGCTGTACACCGGATACGAAAAGGGAGAAATTGTTGAAATCACTGTACATTGAATACAAAAAAAGAGAAATCGTTGTAATCGCTGAAAGCTGAATACGGAAAAAAGAGAAATCGTTTAAATCGCTGTACACAGAATACGAGAAAAAGAGAAATCGTTGTTATCGCTGTACGCTGAATGAGAAAAAAAAAAGAGAAATCTTAAAAATCGCTGTACGTTGAATGCGAAAAAATAGAAATCGTTGTAATCGCTGTATACTGAATGAGAATAAAAGAGAAATCGTTGAAATCGCTGTAAGCTGAATACGAAAAAAAGAGAAATATTTGAAATAGCTGTACGCAGAATACGAAAGAAAATCGTTGAAATAGCTGTACACTGTATACGAAAAAATATCTTTGAAATACCTCTACGCTGAACACGGCAAAAAATCCTTGAAAGCGCTGTACGCTGAATAAGAAAAAAAAATCGTTGAAATCGCTGTACGCTGAATACTATAGAAAAATCTTTGGAATAGCTGTATGCTGAATACGAGAAAAACTCGTTGAAATAGTAGTAGAATGCAAACGATAAATAAAATATTTGAAATATTTCTACGCTGAATACGAAAAAATAATAGCTGAAATCGCTGTAAGCTGAATAAAAAAAACAAGAAATCGTTCAAATCGCGGTACGCTGAATTCAAAAAAATTATGGTTGTTATAGCTGAAAGTGAATAGGAAACAAAGAGAAATCGTTGAAATCGCTGTACGCTGAATACGATAAAGAGAGAACTCGTTGAAATAGCTGTACTTTGAATGCGAAAAAAAGGGAAATCGCTTGAACTGCTGTACACAGAATACAAAAAATAATAGTTGAAATATGTGTACGCTGAATACGAAAAAAGAGAAATCGTTGAAATCGCTGAACACCGAATAAAAAAAATAGTTGAAATATCTGTACGCTGAATAAGAAAAAAAAATCGTTGAAATAGCTGTAAGTTGAATGTGAGAAAATTTTTCTTGAAATTGCTGTACGATGAATACGAAAAAAATTGGTGAGATAGTTGAAATACCTAAATGCTAAATATGAAAGGAAATAGTTGATATATCTGTACGCTGAATACAAAAAAATCGTTGAAATAGCTGTACGCAAAATACGAAAAAAAATAGCTGAAATCGCTGTACGTTGAGTACGAAAAATATCGTTGAAATCGCTGTACGCTGAATAGGAGATAAATTCGTTGATATAGTTGTATGATGAACACGAAAAAAACGCTGAAATAATAGTACGCTGAATACGAAAAAAGGGAAATCGTTGATATCGCTGTACGTTGAATACAAAAAAAGAGTAATCGTTGAAATCGCTGTACGCCCAATAAGACAAAACGAGAAATCTTTGAAATCGCTGTACGGTGAATACGGAAAAAAGTAATGGTTGAAGTCGCTGTAGGCCTACCCTGAATTCAAAAAAGTATTGTTGAAATAGCTGTAAGTTCAATACGAAAGTAAGAGGAATCGTTGAAATCGCTGTAGGCTGAATACGAAAAAAGAGAATTCATTGAAATCACTAAACGCTGAATAGGAAAATGATTGAAATAGCTGCATGTTGAATACGAGAAAAATGAAATCTTTGAAATCTCTGTAGGCTGAATATGAAAAAAGGGAAATTGTTGAAATAGCTGTACGCTAAATAAGAAAAAAAAGAGACATAGTTGAAAAAGCTGTACGCTGAATACCAAAAAAATCGTTGAAATCGCTGTACGCTGAGTACGAAAAAAATCGTTGAAATTGCAGTAGGTTGAATTCGAAAAAACCGTTGAAATCGCTGTACGCTGAACAGGAGGAAAAAATTAATTGAAATAGCTGTACGATGAATACGAAAAAAAACGGTGACATTGTTGTACGCTGAATACGAAAAAAAATTGTTGAAGTCGCTGAACTCTGAATACGAAAAAAAGAGAAATCCTTGAAATTGCTGTACGCTGAAAAAAAAAATAGAAATTGTTTAAAACGCTGTACGTTGAATACGGAAAAAAATCCTTGAAATCGCTGTGCTCTGAATACAAAAAATTGTGGATGAATTCCTGTACGTTGAATACGAAATAAAGGGGAATAGTTGAAATCGCTGTAAGCTGAATACGAAAAAAAGAGTATTAATTGAAATCGCTGGACGCTGAATGGGAAAAATGGTTGAAAAAACTGTACATTGAATACGATAAACAAGAGATATCGTTGAAATAGCTGTACGTTGAATATGAATAAAAGAGAAATCGCTGAAATCTCTGTAACTTGAATACGAGAAATAATAGTTGAAATAGCGGCACGCTGAATACTAAAGAAAAGAGAGAACGTTGGAATCGCTGTACGCTGAATACGAAAACAAGAGAAACCCTTGAAGTCCTGTGCGCTGAACACGAAAGAAGAGAAATATTTGAAATCGCTGTACGTTGAATACGAAAAAAGAAAAATCGTAGAAATGGCTCTAAACCGAATACGAAAAAAAGAGAAATAGTTAAAATCACTCTACGTTGAATACGAAAAAAGGAGAAATCCTTGAAATCGCTGTACGCTGAATACGAAAAGAAAAGAGAAATCGTTGAAATCGCTGTACGCTGAATAAAAAAAAGAGAATTAGATGAAATCACTGTACGCTGAATACGAAAAAAGGGAAATCGTTGAAATCGCTGTACGTTGAATATGAAAAAGAGAGAAATCGATGAAATAGCTGTACGTTGAAAATGAAAAATAGAGAAATCGTTCTAATAGCTGAACGCTCAATACGAAAAAACGAGAAATCGTTGCAATCGCTGTACGTTGAATAAGAAAAATAGAGAAATCGTTGAAATCGGTTTACTCTGTATACAAAAGAAAGAGAAATCGTTGAAATCCCTGTACGCTAATACGTATAAAATACAAATAGTTGAAATCGCTGTACACAGAATACGAAAAAAATAGAAAGAGTGGAAATCGCCGTAGGACGAATACGAAAAAAGAATCGTTGAAATCGCTGTACGCTGAATACAAAAAAAAAATATAAATCTTGGAAATCGCTGTAGGTAGAATACGAAATAAAATCGCTGAAATAGCTGTACGATGAAAACGGAAGAAATTCGTTGAAGTAGCTGTTCGCTGAATACGAAAAAAATGTCGTTAAAATCGCTGTAAGCTGAATACGAAAGAAAGAGTAATTGTTTTAATCGCTGTGCTTTCAATACGAAAAAAAGAGAAATCGCTGAAATGGCTATACGCTGAAAATCAAAGAAAATCGCTGAAATAGCTGTACGCTGAAAAAAATAATCTTTGAAATCGCCGTACGCTGAATAAAAAAAACGTTGAAATCGCTGTACGCTGAATACGAAAAAAAGAGAAATCGTTGAAATCGCTGTCCGTTAAATATGAAAAAAAGAGATATCTTTCAAATCGCTATACGCTGAATTCGAAAAAAAGAGAAATCGTTGAAATCGTTGTACGCTGAATACGAAAAAACCAGAAACCGTTCAAGTGCTGTTCGCTGAACACGAAAAAAGAGAAATCGTTGAAATTGCCGTACGTTGAATACGAAAAAAGAGAAATCGTTGACATCGATGTACACCGGATACGAAAAGGGAGAAATCGTTGAAATCACTGTACGGTGAATACGAAAAAAAGAGAAATAGTTGAGATCGCTGAAAGCTGATAACGGAAAAAAGAGAAATCGTTTAAATCGCTGTACAGAGAATACGAGAAAAAGAGAAATCGTTGAAATCACTGTACACTGAATAAGAAAAAGAAAAACCTTTGAAATCGCTGTACGTTGAATACGAAAAATTGAAATCGTTGTGATCGCTGTATACTACATATGAATAATAGGGAAATCGTTGAAATCGCTGTACGCTGAATACGAAAAAAGAGAAATCATTGAAATCGCTGTGCATTGAATACGAAAAAAAAGAAATCGTTGAAACCGCGGTACGCTGAAAACGATAAAGTGAGAACTCATTGAAATAGCTGTACGTTAAATGCGAAGAAATAGAAATCGTTTGAATTGCTGTACACTAAATTCAAAAAAATAGTTCAAATATGTGTACGCTGAATACAAAAATAGAGAAATCGTTGAAATATCTGTACGCCTAATATGAAAAAAATCGTTGAAATAGCTGTACGCTGAATACGAAAAAAATTTTCAACTCGCTGTTCGCTGGATACGAAAATAATAGTTGAAATCTCTGTACGCTGAGTGTGAGAAAAAATCATTGAAATTGCTGTACGATGAATGCGAAAAAAATAGTTGAGATAGTTGAAATATCTTTACGCTGAATATGAAAGAAAGTCGTTGATATAGCTGTACGGTGAATACAAAAATATCTTTGAAATCGCTGTACGCAGAATACGAAAAATATCGCTGAAATCGCTGTACGCTGAGACCGAAAAAATCGTTGAAATCGCTGTACGCTGAATAGGATATAAATTAGTTGATATAGCTGTATAATGAACACGAAAAAACGTTGAAATAATTCTACGCTGAATACGAAAAAAAATCTTTGAAGTCGCTCTACGCTGAATACGAAAAAAAGGAAATCGTTGAAATCGCTGTACGCCCAATACGAAAAAACGAGAAATTTTTGAAATCGCTCTACGTTGAATACGTAAAAAAGGTAATGGTTGAAATCGCTGTAGGCCTACCTTGAATTCGAAAAAATATTGTTGAAATAGCTGCAATTTCAATACGAAAGTAAGAGGAATCGTTGAAATCGCTCTAGGCTGAATACAATTAAAGAGAATTCATTGAAATCGCTCCACGCTGAATAGGAAAATGGTTGTAATAGCTGTATGTTGAATACGAAAAAAATGAAATCTTAGAAATCTCTGTAGGCTGAATATTAAAAAACTGAAATTGTTGAAACCGCTGTACGCTAAATAAGAAAAAAAGAGAAATCGTTGAAATCGCTGTGCGCTAAATACGAAAAAAATCGTTGAAATCGCAGTACGTTGAATTCGAAAAAAATCGTTGAATTCGCTGTACGCTGAATAGGAGGAAAATTCATTGACATAGATGTACGCTGAATACAAAAAAAAAAGAGAAATCCTTGAAATTGCTGTACGCTGAATACGAAAAAAAAAATAGAAATAATCTAAAACGCTGCACGTTGAATACGGAAAAAAAATATTTTTGATATCGCTGTACTCTAAAATGAAGAGAAATCGTTGAAATCGCTGTACTCTGAATACGAAAAAAGAGTATTCATTGAAATCTCTGCACGCTGAATTAGAAATAATGGTTGAAAAAACTACGTTGAATAGGATAAACAAGAGATTTCGTTGAAATAGCTGTACGTTGAATACGAAAAAAAGAGAAATCGCTGAAAACGCTGTACAATAAATACGAGAAATAATAGTTGAAATAGCGGTACAATGAATACGAAAAAAGACAAATCGTTGAAATCGCTGTACGCAGAATACGAAAAAAGAGAATCCCTTGATGTCCTGTGCGCAGAACACGAAACAAGAAACATCGTTAAAATCGCTTGTACGTTGAATACAAAAAAGAGAAATCGTTAAAATCGCTGTACACCGAATACGAAAAAAAGACAAATAGTTAAAATCACTGTACGTTAAATACGAAAAAAAAGAGAAATCCTTGAAATCGCTGTACGCTGAATACGAAAAAGAAAAGAGAAATCGTTGAAATCGCTGTACGCTGAATAAGAAAGAAGAGAACCAGATGAAATCAATGTACGCTTAATACGAAAAAAGAGAAATCGTTGTAATCGCTGTACGTTGAATATGAATAAAGAGAAATCGTTGAAATCGCTGTAAGTTGAATATGAAAAATAGAGAAATCGTTGAAATCGCTGAACGCTGAATACCAAGAAACGAGAAATCGTTGCAATCGCTGTACGTGGAATACGAAAAAAAAAAAAGAAATCTTTGAAATCGCTTTACGCTGAATACGAAAAAAGAGAAATCGTTGAAATCCCTGCACGCTAATACGAATAAAATACAAATCGTTGAAATCGCTGTACACAGAATACGAAAAAAAATATAGAAATCGTGCGAATCGCTGTAGGACGAATACGAAAAAAAAATAGTTGAAATTCCTATACGCTGACTACGAAAACAAATAGAAATCGTGGTAATCGCTGTAGGTCGAATACGAAATAAAATCGTTGTAATCGCTGTACGCTGAAAACGGAAGAAATTCGTTGAAGTAGCTGTACACTGAATACGAAAAAATGTCGTTAAAATCGCTGTAAGCCGAATACGAAAAAAAGAGTAATTGTTTTAATCGCTGTGCTTAGAATACAAAAAAAGGCAAATCGTTGAAATGGCTATACGCTGAATATGAAAGAAAATCGTTGAAATAGCTGTACGCTGAAAAAAATAATCTTTGAAATCGCCGTACGCTGATTATGAAAAAAACGTTGAAATCGCTGCAAGCAGAATACGAAAAAAAAGAGAAATCGTTGAAATCGCTCTCCGTTGGATATGAAGACGAGAAAACTTTGAAATCGCTATACGCTGAATACGAAAAAGAGAAATCGTTGAAATCGCTTTACGCTGAATACGAAAAAAAGAGAAACCGTTCAAGTCCTGTTCGCTGAACACGAAAAAAGAGAAATTGTTGAAATCCCTGTACGTTGAATACGAAAAAAAGAGAAATCGTTGAAATCTCTGTACACCGGATACGAAAAGGGAGAAATCGTTGAAATCACTGTACGTTAAATACGAAAATAAAACAAATCGTTGAAATCGCTGTCTGTGGAATATGAAAAAAGAGAGATCTTTGAAATCGCTATACACTGAATACGAAAAAAGAGAAATCGTTGAATTCGCTGTAAGCTGAATACGAAAAAAAAGAAACACTTGAAGTCTTGTGCGCTGAACACGAAAAAAGGGAAATCGTTGAAATTGCTGTACGATGAATACGAAAAAAATAGTTGAGATAGTTGAAAAAGCTGTACGCTGAATATGAAAGAAAATCGTTGATATAGCTGTACGGTGAATACAAAAAAATCTTTGACATCGCTGTACGCAGAATAAGAAAAAAATCGCTGAAATCGCTGTACGCTGAATAGGAGATAAATTCGTAGATATAGCTGTATGATGAACAAGACAAAAACGTTGAAATATTTGTACGCTGAATACGAAAAAAGAATCGTTGAAGTCGCTGTACGCTGAATACGAAAAAACGAGAAATCGTTGATATCGCTGTACGTCGAATACGAAAAAAAGAGTAATCGTTGAAATCGCTGTACGCCCAATACAAAAAAACTAGAAATCTTTGAAATCGCTGTACGTTGAATACGGAAAAATATAATGGTTGAAATCGCTATAGGCCTACCCTGAATTCAAAAAAGTATTGTTGAAATAAATGTAAGTTCAATACGAAAGTAAGAGGAATCGTTGAAATCGCTGTACGCTGAATACGAAAAAAAGAGTATTCATTGAAATCTCTGCACGCTGAAAGGGAAAAAATAGTTGAAAAAACTACGTTCAATAGGATAAGCAAGAGATATCGTGGAAATAGCTGTACGTTGAATACGAAAAAAAGAGAAATCGCTCAAATCGCTGTACACTAAATACGAGAAATAACAGTTGAAATAGCGGTACGCTGAATACGAAAAAAAGAGAAATCGTTGAAATCGCTGTATGCTGAATACGAAAAAAGAGAATCCCTTGAAGTACTGTGCGCTGAACAAGAAAAAAGAAAAATCGTTGAAATCGCTGTACGTTGAATACAAAAAAAGAGAAATCGTTGAAATCCCTCTACACCGAATACGAAAAAAAAGATAAATAGTTAAAATCACTGTACGTTGAATACGGAAAAAAGAGAAAACCTTGAAATCGCTGTACGCTGAATACGAAAAATAGAGAAATCGTTGAAATCGCTTTACGCTGAATACGAAAAAGGAGAAATCGTTGTAATCCCTGTACGCTAATACGAATAAAATACAAATCGTTGAAATCGCTGTACACAGAATACGAAAAAAAAAATAGAATTCGTGGAAATCGCTGTAGGACGAATACTAGAAAAAATCGTTGAAATCGCTATACGCTGAATACGAAAACAAATATAAATTGTGGTAATCGGTGTAGGTCGAATACGAAATAAAATCGTTGTAATCGCTGTACGCTGAAAACGGAAGAAATTCATTGAAGTAGCTGTACGCTGAATACGAAAAAATGTCGTTAAAATCGCTGTAAGCTGAATACGAAAAAAGGAGTAATTGTTTTAATCGCTGTGCTTAGAATACGAAAAGAAAGAGAAATCGTTGAAATGGCTATACGCTGAATATGAAAGAAAATCGTTGAAATAGCTGTATAGTGAAAAAACTAATCTTTGAAATCGCCGTACGCTCATTATGAAATAAACGTTGAAATCGCTGTAAGCAGAATACGAAAAAAAGAGAAATCGTTGAAATCGCTCTCCGTTGAAAATGAAAAAAGAGAAAACTTTGAAATCGCTATACGCTGAATATGAAAAAGAGAAATCGTTGCAATCGCTTTACGCTGAATACGAAAAAAAGAGAAACCGTTCAAGTCCTGTTCCCTGAACACGAAGAAAGAGAAATCGTTGAAATCGCTGTACGTTGAATACGAAAAAAGAGAAATCGTTGAAATCTCTGTACACCGGATACGAAAAGGAAGAAATCGTTGAAATCACTGTACGTTAAATACGAAAATAATACAAATCGTTGAAATCGCTGTCCGTGGAATATGAAAAAAGAGAAATCTTTGAAATCGCTATACACTGAATACGAAAAAAGAGAAATCGTTGAATTCGCTGAAGGCTGAATACGAAAAAAAGAAACACTTGAAGTCTTGTGCGCTGAACACGAAAAAAGAGAAACCGCTGAAATTGCTGTACGATGAATACGAAAAAAGTAGTTGAGATAGTTGAAATAGCTGTACGCTGAATATGAAAGAAAATCGTTGATATAGCTTTACGGTGAATACAAAAAAATCGTTGACATCGCTGTACGCAGAATAAGAAAAAAATCGCTGAAATCGCTGTACGCTGAGTACGGAAAAAATCGTTGAATTCGCTGTACGCTGAATAGGAGATAAATTCGTAGATATAGCTGTATGATGAACAAGAAGAAAACGTTGAAATAATTGTACGCTGAATACGAAAAAAGAATCGTTGAAGTCGCTGTATGCTGAATACGAAAAAACGAGAAATCGTTGATATCGCTGTACGTTGAATACGAAAAAAAGAGTAATCGTTGAAATGGCTGTACGCCCAATACGAAAAAACGAGAAATCTTTGAAATCGCTGTACGTTGAATACGGAAAAAAGTAATGGTTGAAATCGCTGTAGGCCTACCCTGAATTCAAAAAAGTGTTGTTGAAATAGCTGTAAGTTCAATACGATAGTAAGAGGAATCGTTGAAATCGCTGTACGCTGAATACGAAAAAATGAGTATCCATTGAAATCTCTGCACGCTGAATGGGAAAAATGGTTGAAAAAACTACGTTGTATAGGATAAACAAAAGATATCGTTGAAATAGCTGTACGTTGAATACGAAAAAAAGAGAAATCGCTCAAATCGCTGTACACTAAATACGAGAAATAATAGTTGAAATAGCGGTACGCTGAATACGAAAAAAAGAGAAATCGTTGAAATCGCTGTATGCTGAATACGAAAAAAGAGAATCCCTTGAAGTACTGTGCGCTGAACACGAAAAAAGAAAAATCGTTGAAATCGCTGTACGTTGAATACAAAAAAAGAGAAATCGTTGAAATCGCTGTACACCGAATACGAAAAAAAGACAAATAGTTAAAATCACTGTACATTGAATACGAAAAAAAGAGAAATCCTTGAAATCGCTGTACGCTGAATACGAAAAGAAAAGAGAAATCGTTGAAATCGCTGTACGCTGAATAAGAAAGAAGAGAATTAGATGAAATCACTGTACGCTGAATATGAAAAAAAGAGAAATCGTTGAAATCGCTGTACGATGAATATGAAAAAAGAGAAATCGTTGAAATCGCTGTAAGTTGAATATGAAAAATAGAGAAATCGTTGAAATCGCTGTACGCTGAATACGAAAAGAAAAGAGAAATCGTTGAAATCGCTGTACGCTGAATACGAAAAGAAATGAGAAATCGTTGAAATCGCTGTACGCTGAATAAGAAAGAAGAGAATTAGATGAAATCACTGTACGCTGAATATGAAAAAAAGAGAAATCGTTGAAATCGCTGTACGATGAATATGAAAAAAGAGAAATCGTTGAAATCGCTGTAAGTTGAATATGAAAAATAGAGAAATCGTTGAAATCGCTGAACGCTGAATACGAAGAAACGAGAAATCGTTGCAATCACTGTACATGAATACGAAAAATAGAGAAATCGTTGAAATCGCTTTACACTGAATACGAAAAAAGAGAAATCGTTGAAATCCCTGTACGCTAATACGAATAAAATACAAATCGTTGAAATCGCTGTACACAGAATACGAAGAAAAATAGAAATCGTGGAAATCACTGTAGGACGAATACCAAAAAAAATCGTTGAAATCGCTATACGCTGAATACGGAAACAAATAGTAATCGTGGCAATCGCTGTAGGTCGGATACGAAATAAAATCGTTGTAATCTCTGTACGCTGAATACGAAAAAATGTCGTTGAAATCGCTGTATGCTGAATACGAAAAAAGAGAATCCCTTGAAGTACTGTGCGCTGAACACGAAAAAAGAAAAATCGTTAAAATCTCTGTACGTTGAATACAAAAAAGAGAAATCGTTGAAATCGCTGTACACCGAATACGAAAAAAAGACAAATAGTTAAAACCACTGTACGTTGAATACGAAAAAAAAGAGAAATCCTTGAAATCGCTGTACGCTGAACACGAAAAGAAAAGAGAAATCGTTGAAATCGCTGTAAGCTGAATAAGAAATAAAGAGAATAAGATGAAATCAATGTACGCTTAATACGAGAAATAGAGAAATCGTGAAATCGCTGTACGTTGAATATGAAAAAAAGAGAAATCGTTGAATTGGCTGTACGTTGATTATGAAAAATAGAGAAATCTTTGAAATCGCTGAATGCTGAATAAGAAAAAACGAGAAATCGTTGAAATCGTTGTGCGTTGAATACGAAAAATAGAGAAATCGTTGAAATCGCTTTACGCTGAAAACGAAAAAAAGAGAAATCGTTGAAATCCCTGTACGTCAATACGAATAAAGTACAAATCGTTGAAATCGCTGTACACAGAATACGAAAAAGAAATAGAAATCTTGGAAATCGCTGTAGGACGAATACGAAAAAAAAATCGTTGAAATCGCTGTACGCTGAATACGAAAAAAAAATAGAAATTGTGGAAATGGCTGTAGGTCGAATACGAAATAAAATCGTTGAAATCGCTGTACGCTGAAAATGGAAGAAATTCGTTGAAGTACGCTGAATACGAAAAAATGTCGCTAAATTCGCTGTAAGCTGAATACGAAAAAAAGAGTAATTGTTATATTCGCTGTGCTTTGAATACGAAAAAAAGAGAAATCGTTGAAATGGCTATACGCTGAATATGAAAGAAAATCGTTGAAATAGCTGTACGCTGAAAAAAATAATCTTTGAAATCGCCGTACGCAGAATACGAAAAAAAATCGTTGAAATCGCTGTACGCTGAATACGAAAAAAAAGAGAAATCATTCATATTGCTGTCCGTTGAATATGAAAAAAGAGAAATCTTTGAAATCTCTATACGCTGAATACGAAAAAAGAGAAATCGTTGAAATCGCTGTACGTTGAATACGAAAAAAGAGAAATCGTTGAAATCGCTGAAAGCTGAATACGGAAAAAGGAGAAATCGTTTAAATCGCTGTACACAGAATACGAGAAAAAGAGAAATCGTTGAAATCGCTGTACGCTGAATAAGAGAAAAAGAGAAACCTATGAAATCGCTGTACGTTGAATACGAAAAACGGAAATCGTTGTAATCGCTGTATACTGAATATGAATAAAAGAGAAATCGTTGAAATCGCTGTACGCTGAATACGAAAAAAAGAGAAATCTTTGAAATCGCTGTACGTTGAATACGAAGAAAAGAGAAATCTTTGAAATCGCGCTACGCTGAATACGAAAAAAAAAAGAAATCTTTGATATCGCTGGACGTTGAATACGAAAAAGAGAGAAATCGTTCAAATCGCTCTACGCTGAATTAAAAAAAATGGTTGATATAGTTGAAAGTGAATAGGAAAGAAAGAGAAATCGTTGAATTCGCTGTGCGCTGAATACGATAAAGTGAGAACTCATTGAAATAGCTGTACGTTAAATGCGAAGAAAGGGAAATCGCTTGAATTTCTGTACACAGAGTACAAAAAAAAATAGTTGAAATAAGTGTACGCTGAATACGAAAAAAGAGAAATCGTTGAAATGTCTGTACGCTGGATATGAAAAAAATCGTTGAAATAGCTGTACCCTGAATACGAAAAGAATTTTGAGTAGCTGTACGCTGAATACGAAAAAAATAGTTGAAATCTCTGTACGCTGAATAAGAAAATAATTGTTGAAATATCTGTACTCTGAATGTGAGAAAAAATCGTTGAAATTGCTGTACGATGAATACGAAAATAATAGTTGAGATAGTTGAAATAGCTTCACGCTGAATATGAAAGAAATTCGTTGATATAGCTGTACGGTGAATACAAAAAAATCGTTCAAATCGCTGTACGCAATATACGCAAAAGAATCGCTGAAAACGCTGTACGCTGAGTCCGAAAAAAATCGTTCAAATCGCGGTACGCTGAATAGGAGATAAATTCGTTGATACAGCTGTATGATGAACACGAAAAAACGTTGAAATAATTGTACGCTGAATAAGAAAAAAAATCGTTGAAGTCGCTGTACGCAGAATACGGAAAAACAAGAAATCGTTGATATCGCTGTACGTTGAATACGAAAAAAGAGTAATCGTTGAAATCGCTGTACGCCCAATACGAAAAACGAGAGAAATCTTTGAAATCTCTGTACGTTGAATACGGAAAAAATGAAATGGTTGAAATGGCTGTAGGCCTACCCTGAATTGAAAAAAGTATTGTTGAAATAGCTGTACGGTCAATTCGAAAGAAAGAGGAATTGTTGAAATCGCTGTACGCTGAATACGAAAAAAAAGAGAATTCATTGAAATCGCTCCACGCTGAATACGAAAATGGTTGAAATAGCTGTACGTTGAATACGAAAAAAGAGAATTCGTTGAAATAGCTGTACACAGAGTACGAAAAAATAGTTGAAATAGCGGTACGCTGAATACGAAAAAAAGAGAAATCGTTGAAATACCTATTAGCTGAATACCAAGAAAAAAAACACCGTAGAAATCGCAGTACGTTGAATACGAAAAATATACCATTGAAATCGCTGTACGCTGATTACGAAAAAACGAGAATTCATTGCAATCGCTGTACTCTGAATAGGAAAATATGGTTGAAATAGCTGTACGGTGAATACGAAAACAGAGAAATCGTTGAAATAGCTGTACGCTGAATACGAATAAAAGAGAAATCGCTTAAATCGATGTACAATGAATACGAAAAATATAGTTGAATTAACGGTACGCAGAATACGCAAAAAAGAGAAATCGTTGTAATAATTGTACGCCGAATACCAAAACAAACAAAAAAACACCGTAGCAATCGCTGTACGCTGAATACTAAAGAAAAAAATACCCTTGAAATCGCTGTACGCTGAATACAAACAAAAAGTACAACCCCTAAACGCTGAATGCAATTCATAAATTGAGCTGGACGTCCTTCTACGTTATTTACCTTGGGTATGCGGACGGCAAACTGACTAATTTCGGGGGATACCAACGAAGTATAACGAATTGTATTAATTGTCTCATAATAGTTTGAGTCCACATCTGTGGAGTAATGGTCAGCGACGCGCTGGCCGCGAAACCATGTGGCCCGGGTTCGATTACCGGTCGGGGCAATTTACCTGGTTCAGGTTTTTTTCCGGGGATTTCCCTCAACCTAATATGAGCTAATGCTGGGTAACTTTCGGTGCTGGACCCCTGACTCATTTCACCGGCATTATCACCTTCATCTCATTCAGACGCCAAATAACATAAGATGTTGATAAAGCGTCGTAAAATAATCTACAAAAAATAATAGTCTGAACAGTGTAATATCTAACTAATCAGTGATGTATGCAATGGAAGGAAAATGAACATGCCACTCTACCTCATTATCTCTTGGCTTAATTGCCTCATGAGTGATGCCTTATAAGGTTCAGATCTGTTTTAGGACTGTTGGCTAAACAACAATTTGAAATGACGAATAATAAAGGATGACAATGATGAACTGTGATTGATGATGGGCTATGACGACGAGGAGGATGACTATGACGAGTTAAGATTGATGATATATTATGACGGATAATGGAGGATTACAGACGAATTATATGATACGATGGTCCAGTACGACGAATAATGGAGCATGACTGATGAATGGTGATTGATGACCAATATTGACGAGTTACGGGGATGACTATGAAGAATTGTGGCGGATAAGTTACGATGAATTGTGGCAGACAACCTAAGAAAATGAATAATATTGGATGACGACCTATGGTGGCGAATAATGTCTGATGACGATGACCTACGATGACGAGTAATAGAGGATGACTACGATGAATAAAATAAAATAATTAGTAATTATAATGGGTGACGGATAATTACGAATTACGAGTAATAGGGAAGAAGTCTGAATAATTTTCGAGGACAGCGACTACTTCTGACGGACTGTGAAGAATATTAGGATTTACAGTAATGCAGGTTAGGCTACCTACAGAATTAATACCTTCTTCACCCAATATTCCCTGACAAATTTCATCGCGTTCCCAGGCCGTTCTCAAAAAATATTATTATTATTATTATTATTATTATTATTATTATTATTATTATTATTGTTATTATTATTATTATTATTATTATTATTATTATTATTATTATTATTATTATTAAAACTAACACGCAATATTATTTAAACTGTACAGTATTATTACTCCTATTTCGGCCTCCTCCTCCCCTCTAGCCGACCTAACCTCCCCAATTGTTCTTTCCTTCTTTTTTGTTTTCAAAATATATATAATTACAATAAAAATATATCCTAAAGTAAAGAAGAGTAATAATACTGTACAGCTGTCAAAAAAAAAAGTGGCCGCACTCGTGAACAGCGAATATTTTCAAAGTCCACTTCGGGTCGCGGCGATGTTACACGATGCATGTGCTTGTACAAGCAGTTCCGGAACTATGAAAGTGTTCCATATCTACGCCTCGTGGACCAGTGGTAGAGTGCTTGTTTAATGATTCAAAGGTCGTGGGTTCGGGCTTTCTTCAAGTTTTCATTTTATTTTTTAATCTTTCTTTAGCGATGTAAATGATATTCAAATTATCATTTATATCCAGTTATCGTTCTTTATGGATATCACGTTATTTATATTTTGTTATCGTTCTTTAGAGATATGAACAAAATTCAGGTCATCATTTGTATTCTGTTATCGTATTATAACGATATGAATAATAATTATTATTGTATTTCCAATGGGGGTTAGCCGTATTTTACATATGTATGTTAGAGCTATAGTTTTATACACAAAAAAGATAAGCATAAAGAGAAATGGAAAAGAAAATTAAATTAGCTTACGCGATGTAAACAAAACATAAACAATCCGCAAATTAGGCATTGCGATTGCAAAACAAATATCAGGTATCAATTTGTAACATACAAAAACATTAACAACACACATACGTAACACTTCTATAACACAAATATGCAGCTTTCCGTACCATACATCATAAATTAATACACAATAGTCACACAAACACAATCAAACCATAATTACGACATTGCGACGACATCAAGCATCACATAACTGACTCACATACATAACAAATCAAGCATCCGTTACAACACATACACTTCAACATAGTAACCACACTTTTAAAAGTTACAAATTTGGCTCCAAGAAGAATAAATAGGACACTGTTACTAATTACTATTCTTCTACAATTCCTTAAATACATCTGTAATAAATCTGTGAAATTCCGATATGAATAATATTCAGGTTTTTTATATTGTTATCGTTCTTTAGCGATATAAATAATATTCAAGTTATCATTTATATTCTGTTTTCCTTCATTAGCATTATAAAACAATATTCAAGTTATTTATATTGTTATTGTTCTTTCGCAATATATTAATTAAACAAACCGATATTTATCATTTATATTCTGTTATCGTTCTTCAGTGATACTGTATAAATAATATTCAAGTTATTTATATTGTAATCGTTCTTTAGCGATATAAATAACATAAATTTAATATTAGGTTTGGAAAAATCCAGTTGCATAATACTGGTATTAGTTTTTCTTTTTGTATTATTACATACAATTGAACCACAATAAAATGAAAAGGAGTAACGAGGAATTGAACCTGAGACGTTGACATCTAAATTCCGACGTTCGTCCGCTGAGCTATGAGAGCAAAAGTGTGGAAACATTTTTGGAAAAATTGGCCCAATCACACTCTAAGATCTTCTGATGATTCGTAGAAGCTAGTCCAGGATGCGGGGGGCAAAGTCTAATTGAGATTTCCCGGTCTCTGACCGGGTCAAACATCCTGATAGAATTAATATTTAACCCTTGCCGTGACTTTCGGTGAAGTCCGGAGGGCCCAATTAGTCAAATCCACTCTCCTCATCTCCACGCTTGGGCCCCTTGGAATTTAATAAAATGCGAAAGAGATTGTGGTGTGCGGAAAGCAACGGGATGTTACCGCATTTAGGCCTATCCTTCCTAAGAAAACTGCAAACATGAACAAAGGAAGCTTTTAATAGAAGAAGAAGGATCTTCTGCGGACCTCTGGAAAAAGAACTAAGGAAGAGACTAGTGAAGTGCTTTGTGTGGAGTGTGGCATTGTATGGGGAAGGAACATGGACATTACGACGAAATGAAGAGAAACGAATTGAAGCATTTGAAATGTGGATGTGGAGAAGAACGGTGCGTGTAAAGTGGACAGGCAGAATAAGAAATAAAATTTTGTTTGAAAAAGTGAGTGAAGAAAGAATGATGCTGAAACTGATTAGAAAGAGAAAAAGGAATTGGTTGGGTCTCTGGTTGAAAAGAATAATGGACGACATTAGGATATGTGGATCATATGCGGAGACTAAGAGGAAGGCAGAAAATAGGAAAGATTGGAGATTGCTGGGTTTGCAGTTAAAGACCTGCCCATGGACAGAACATTTATGTGTGTATGTTCAGAATGCCTGGAATACCGTGTCTAAGAACAGTCGCTATTTGCAAAGACTAGTCAATTCCATGCCCACTCGACTGCAAGATGATCGAGATAAGAGGAAGATAGACTAAATATTGAATTGTGGCTTTTTGTTTTGTTTTTTGAACGCTTAATTGTTTGAATATTTTAAGGCCGACGCCAGTAAATTTGTTATGTTTATGCCACGAAAGATATTTTATTGAGAATAAAATCTTTTTTCTTTCCATTTGCAGCCACAATATCATAATGATAATGATAAAGTCATGGCATAATATATTAATGAACCTGATGTTAATTACTAAAATAATCATAAAAGAAAAAGGAGCCATTATGTCTAGTTTGTCTCTCTCAAAAACAGAACAAAAAAGGACATAAAAAGCACGAGGTTGTAGTCGAACGCAGGACCTCATGAATAAGACGCCTGAATGCTACCATTATGCTATCGAATAACACACAGTATACTTCAATTATAACTGTAGATATCAGGCAACGTGGTCCAACAACATGTAACATCGCCTGTCTCCGAATTGTAGCGAAGATACCCGAAGGGAACTTTGATACAGGAGAGCGGCCACTTTTTCTTTTGACAGCTGTGCATATTACAAAGTGTAATATATCTAACTAACTAGAGTACAAGTTGATGTAATATAAATGCATGCAAAAGATTTAGTCAACAGAGTTACACAGTCCTCTAGGAGAGCGAATCCTTTTTCTTAAACCATTAGTTGCATTTATAATAACAATAAACATTTAATAGAAAAAAAGGGCATTCTACGGAACTCTAGAAAAACTACTAATGGAGAGACTAGTGAATTTCTTTGTGTGGAGTGTGACATTGTATAAGGAGGAAACATAGACATTGCGACGAAGTGAAGAGAAGAGACTAGAGTCATTTGAAATGTAGATATGGAGAAGAATGGATGGTGGGAAACAGACAGAAAGAATAAGAAATGAAGCTGTGTTGGAAAGAAAGGGTGAAGAAAGTATGATGCTGAAAATGATCAGGATGAAAAAAAGGAATTGCCTGGGTCAAGGGCTAAGAAGAAACTGTCTACAGAAGGATGCACTGGTAGGAATGGTGAAGGGACGAAATAAAATGTTTGAAATTGCTCAACGATGATAGGGAAAAAATAGTAGGAATGGCTGTACGGTGAATACGAAAAAAAACCGTGGAAATCACTGTACGCTGAATACAAAAAAACGTTGAAATCGCTGTACGCTGAATGAGAAAAAAATCGTTGAAATAGCTGTACGCTGAATACGAAAAAGAGAAAAATCGTTGAAATCGGTGTAAGCTTAATAACAAACAGAGAGAAATCGTTTAAATCGCTGTACGTTGAATACGTAAAAAAAAAGAGAAATCGTTAAAATCGCTATTCGCTGAATAAGAAAAAAAGAGAAATCGTTGAAATCGCTGTACGTTGAATACAAAAAAGAGAGAAATCGTTGAAATCGCTATACGCTGAATACGAAAAAAATAGACATCGTTGAAATTGCTGAATTGAAAGAGAACGATTTAAGTGGTAGGTATGTACATTTAAGCAGAATGAATGAGACATGTACTCCTAAGATGGAATATGAATGGAAGTTGGAGGGAAGAAGAAGACAACGATCACAGACTTACTGGAAACAGAATATGCAGCAACCTATGAGGAATTTTGAGATCACAGAGGATGATGCTAAAGATAGAGATCGATGGAGGCAGTTAATAAATGGAAAAAAAGAGTGAAGCTTGTGTGGCTGTAATGTCATACTGTTCTGGCAGGAGAAGAACC
This sequence comes from Periplaneta americana, assembly GCF_040183065.1. Classification (NCBI taxonomy): domain Eukaryota; kingdom Metazoa; phylum Arthropoda; class Insecta; order Blattodea; family Blattidae; genus Periplaneta; species Periplaneta americana. Next base: position 152,034,653 of record NC_091131.1, on the reverse strand, counting down.
ACTGTAGTGAGGAATATTCTCAATGCTTGCTCACTCGCTCGTTCGTTGGTTCCTTGGTTCGTTCGTTCGTCTGTTTTATTTACTTATTTATTTACTTATTTACTTATTTTTATTTACTTATTTACTTATTTATTTATTTATTTATGTATTTACTTATTTATTTATTTATATTTATGTGCTGGTCAACACCCGTTGGCCAATTAAAATACAGTATATAGGTAATAATAATAATAATAGACTAATATTGAAATTATCAAAAAATGAGAGGTTTTCAAACCAGAACACTCAAACTGCAACTGTGGAACATACGAGAATATTTTCGAAGATCATAAAATTCAGTACTTATATCGAGAAATAATGCAGTTAAATTTACAAACAACCGCTTCATCAAAGGGATGCCATTAAATGTTGCTGCACAAACAGCATAGGCTTTCCAATTCTGTTAGGCCAGTGGTCGTCAGCACTCGCTGAAATGGGTAGAGTGCATGGAGGGTAAGGAACTCTGCTCCGTCGTGCACAAGGAATAGAGAGACAGCATACCCGCCAGCACCGACGATTGCACGCTAGGGCAGTGTCTGTCCGCGGGTAAGTGACGCTAGCCCGAGAGTGCAGTGTTCTGATGATCGCTGTGTTAGGCTAAGTACTAGGGCTATAGGTTGACGCGTTAAAGTAATTTAATCAAGTAATTGTCTTGGAAGAGGGCAATTCAATGCAGATATTGCAAATCTCATATTATGTGGGGTTGGAGCAGTGCCAATCCGATATTGTAAGAAAGTAATGCAATCTGACATAACTGGGTTACAAAATCATATTAACAATGTGTGAAAGAACAACCTTCCTGATTCGTTTTCTTTATATCGTCGGTTTAGAAGCAAAACACATTAAGTCAAAAATATAACTTCTGAGAAAAAGGCGTATATAATGTGCACAATGCAGTCTATGTGTATTAACTTAGAATTGAACAATCATATACACATAAAGAGAACAACTTACTAAAAATAATACTTTGAGGATTCAGTTTTTCCAAGAACATAGAAACGCCGTTTCTCAAAATTAATTAAGCATTGCGTGAAGATTCTTTTCATCAATGGAGCAAATTGAAAAGTAAAGGTTTGGGAGTTGTTTTCTATTCCCACTGGAAGAAAGGTAATTCGTGGATCTCAACCAAAAAGGGACTTTCGAGCAGTCAGTGGACGCAAGCCATTAAGATGAACTGTAATACAATACCTGTACGTACTCTCCCTGGTAGAACTCTTGACTCAACCCGTTGCAGAAGATGCGACGAGCAAGAAACGCTTCCTCACGTCTTGGGTTTCTGCCATCATGGAGAATTGCTCCGAATCAACAGACATAATACGGTTCGTTCTCTCATCGCAGCTTCAATCCGTCAGAATGCTTCCTATGAGGTTTATGAGGAGGTTGGTTGCGTCTCTTCTGATGGCTCTACTAGACGGGCTGATATCATCATAATTGATCGGCAGAAGGATAAGGGTGTCATTCTGGATCCCACAATCCGTTTTGAGATGCATGAGCAACAGCCACAAGAGGTGTATCGTGAAAAACAAGTCATATATGAGCCTTGTTGTCAGCATCTTGGAGCACAATACCACATCACACATTGGACAGTTTTTGGGCTCATGTTCGGTGCCCGTGGCACGATCCCACGTGAAACTTTAAATCAACTTAAACAATATAAAATTTCTGAAGCAACGATTGATGCCATAGGATCTCACGTGTTAAAATCATCCTTAGCTATAATTAGTAATCATTTGTACCCAACAAAATTTTTATTGTAAATGATTTCCTACGTTTTCTTATCTTAATGTTTTTCCTTTTTCTTTCCAAGTGTCACAAAATTGTTTTGTTTACTTATTATTCTTTGTGAATTGATTAGTAGGCCGATCTATCGAACCCTTATTTAGGGCGGCTTTTGTTCCTACAAATTATCTATCTTTTTACTTAAATTGTTTTGCTTGTAAACCGACATTATCAAAGATTTATCCTAAATTACCCTATATTAAAAGAAATACATTAATATTAAAACAGAATAATTTCATCCTAGTTTCACACTTATCCGTATTTGCGTGATGTCAAATTACAAAATACTTTCAATGAATTGAGGCAACATAGCCTTATTGATCCTAAATCTTTAGGTTTAAACCCTGATATAAGTGTTTTAGATTATTGGAAAATGTTTTTTGTTCTCTGAAAAATGCTGCAGGCCATCAGGTGTTCCCGAATCTGAAGACTATTTTCTGTCTGCCATCGTCAAATGCATCAGTAGAGAGAGTTTTTAGCCAGCTAAAGCTAATAAAAACTCGTCACAGAAATCAGCTAAAAACAGACACGATGAGTGAAATTATGCGTACCAAAAATGGTGTTCAGGACTGTGTTAAATTTGAACCCGCAAAAAACTGTTACAGCAGAACTGGAAATAAGACTGATATAGTTATAGTAAAATAATGCTTTAATAAGCAATTTCTTTTTCCATATCAAAGCTTCTAGTTTCTTCATTATTACCCTAAAATTACCCTAAGAGTAACCTTACCTTAGAATTACTCTATGTAGTACAGAATTACCCTAAAAGTGGCAATAATGTTGTATTTATAGTATTTAAATCTAATTCCATCCAATAAAATACATATTTCGCATACATGGAATGAATTATACCATTATACAGGTTGGAAGGCAACCTATGGCACTAAATCACAGTGGTGATGAAGTCAATGCGAACCAGTTTTGTCAAATAAGTTTTTGATACGTCCAATAGTTTGAGAATAAGAAATGCAAGATGTTGCAACACTGCAACGCTCCTTGAGGTCATTGCTACTCAGTATGGGTGGGTGAGTATAACTGCAATCATCCACTCCGCAAGACTTGCGAGAGGAGAATGTAAACAAAAATGTCTCATCAAATACATTTCAATAAAATTACTGTAGATGAAAACAAAGTATTGAATCAATTAATTACGCAAATTGTTTGGTTTTTAGCATTCTTTATTACTTAATCACATGGCAACGCAGAATTCCTGCACCGAAATATCATTATGTACTTCAGTACACCATAATAATATGATATGCGTAAGTAATCACTTAGTGATTTAAGATGGCGTTCATCCTATCGGATTCCGGCCACTTAGTCACTCGTAATGAGTGCACCTCTGTACACAGTGCGTTGGACATTATGCCAATGTCACATATTCTGTGACACAGTACATGAGGGTAGGCCACCAAAGGAAAACTGAGAGATAGAACTTAACTGAGACGGATTCGATCAGGCATCGGAACTATAATCCAGTGTGGCTTAGTAGATAAAGCGTCAGCACGTAGAACTGAAAACGCATATTCGAGTCCTGGTGCCGGAGAGAATTTTTCTCTGTTCTATCCATCCTTTATCATGTGGTAACGCAGAATTTCTGCATGGAAATATCATACTGTTAGTGACTGGTAAATCCGGCCTTAGAACTTGGAGAAGTTAGGGGTGAAAATTGCCCCCCACCCACCACACGCTTCAGTAGCCAGAGTTTGTCAGTCAGTTTATGGTTGTCAGATGGTCAGATCCTCAGTCTTGCCTGCCTGTGTGTTGTACGTGTTGAAAACATTTGGTTTGATGATCTTTCGCTTTCGCGTTCTATAATATATTACTAGCTCTTTAGTTTTTGTTATAACAATTTAGTTTAGTTAGTGTGTTCTTCTTTATAATTGTTTCAAGTTTTTAGTTATAATAAATGTCGCCTTGGACTTACTCATTCGGTGTTAACATCCGACTCCCTCTGCCTAGTTTGAAAGCGGGAATCTGATTTCAATGCCAAGCCTGATTTGATAATTACTCATGATGACGGGTAATGAACTTCTTCGTTACTTTAGCCCTTTGTCTATTTCTTAATGATTCGAGGGAGTCTCGCTATCCTTCGGCAGGCCTTCGTACACAACTTCTTTCTTTGTCTTGTTTTATCTCCGCCTTAACTGACTTAACAAGCCAACGAGATGTAGGGGATGGCATATCTCTCACAATACAGGACCATCGTGAAGACGTTACAGGACAAGTGCAAGACCTACCGAGTCCTGTGGCATAGAGACAAAATTTCACCCCACGTCAGGAATGGAACCACGGACTGCCTAGTTGTGAAGCACACGCTGTTGTAACTGCGGATCCTACACTTCTTTCCTGTGAAAATTTAATGCTAGCTACTTTCACAACGCGACTTCTTAAAAGTATTATTTTATTCTATTTTTACAGCAAAGTGCTGGCTGGCACTTTCTCTTAATTTGCAGTTAGTTTATCGAAACAATTTTGAAATTACTGAAGAGTGTGATTAACTCGCAATTTATTATAGGAGTATGTTAATTCATTTACAGCTGTTGAAAGGACTGAGACTGGATAGGCAAAACGTTTTCCCGTTACTAATTAAACTACATAATAGCGAACTAGTATTTACTATTTAGATGTAGTTATAGTCATTTTCAGAATACCCTCAGATCGCTTTAATGTGTATTTGCTATTTGATGTATTACATTTAGGACACTGCAGTCCTAAGTTTCCAATAATGTTTTAATTACCATCCGTCACAAATGTTTGATGAAATAGTTAATTTCGGCGAACTAATGCACGTAGTAATTTACCAGAAATCTTTTCAAACTTATTTTCCTTCTGATTTTGTTGCCAGAAATATGCAATGTGAATTCGTCTCTTTCTTGCAATATGTCATTTTGGTTAATGTTTGAATTTCGGCATTTCTCGTGTGATTTATCTAAGTGTATCCAACCGTTCATATAGTGCTATTTTTTTTTTAAACAGCGCCTTTTTTGTAACAGAAAATAAGCAAGTAATATGTAATAGTAAATAAAATATTTGAACAGGTGAATGTGTTCAGTTTAATGGGATGGCTGTTATCAAATACAACTAAAACGGTTTCTGAGGCTAATGTAATTGAAGCAACAGCATTATGATTCACCGGTGAGTAATATGTTTTCTTTATCAATAGTAGCAGTAGCAGGGCAGTCTCTTCTCTACCCTCTACCTCTGTTTGTCGCGTGTTTGTTGACACCTTGCGGACTGCTAGAAGTGGAGTGGGTGAAATTCGTTACAGGGCCGGATTTACCAGTCACCAACAGTACGTACTTCGGTACATCAAAATAATATTCTTTATGACGCTATAACCACTTTAACTTTAAGTTCAGAGCCATGAAACTTAATTTAACATTCACTGTATCTATTTCCATTAAAGATTCCTTTGCATTATATGTAAACTCAAAATAACATTATTACGAATACACATTTTATAACTCAATCTTCATTCAAGTTATTATGTTTGAAGGAATTAAAAATAAATTAATTTAGAAAAGAAATTAAGTTTACAGTATTGTTAAATAATGTGTTAAGTGTTACGATATTACAGTAATTTGATCGAAACGTATGTGATGAGACGTTTTTGTTTACATTCTCCTCTCGCAAGTCTTGGAGTTACACTCGTCCCCACTGCGGAGCAATGACCTCAAGGAGCGTTGAAACACGTTATATTTCGTACTCCCAAATCTATTGACGTATCAAGAAAATTACCTGTCAAATCTGGTTCGCATGACTTGATCTATTATCTCTGTGAATATTGTAATAGGTTACCTATGTATCTAGTTCCTTCTTATACATAGCACACAATTATTCTCCTTCTAAGAAGAGCATGTAGAAATTATCATGAAAAATTAATTTACCAAAATTTTATTTAAAGAGCTACTTTTAGTTACTTCGTCAAATATTTAAAAAGACAGTACGTACTATTTCACTCATTCTTATTTATTTAACCGCAATTTTCTGCCAAAAGTAATGTTTGTAGGAAAGTCTGTAGCATTTCCCACGTATCAGGCCAATTAACTCTGAGCACCGAATAGAGGCATCAGCACTGCTACTATCCGTGTGAAAGTCTCTTGTCCGTACCACGAAACTTTGAGGAAATGCATTAGGTTTCATGAACATCACATTCGAGTATACTTCATAACGTGAAAACTAGGAAACTTGGGAAGTTTAAAGTCGCCAATGGAGCGACTGCGAGCTTCTCCTGTACAGCAACTCAGCGGAGCGCACAGCTGAATGAAATAACGAAATAGGTTTTTGATTGATTCATAAAACATCAGAGTGGACGCAAAACTGAACGGCACGCAGCATGCAGTTTGACAACCGGAACAAATCTGTCACTCGGTAAATAATTTGTACATATTAAAGTAAAAGCTGCTGCCAGGAAGTCAAAAGGAGGATAGCAATGGCCAAGGAAGCTTTTAATAGAAAAAGGAGCATCTTCTGCGGACCTCTGCAAAACGAACTAAGGAAGAGACCAGTGAAGTGCTTTGTGTGGAGTGTAGCATTGTTTGACGGCAGAAACATAGACGTTACGACGAAGTGAAGAGAAGCGAATAGAAGCATTTGAAATGTGGATATGGAAAAGAATGGAAGGTTGAAGTGGCCAGACAGAATAAGAAATGAAGCTGTGTTGGAAAGAGTGGGTGAAGAAAGAATGATGCTGAAACTGATCAGGAAGAGGAAAAGCAATTGGTTGGGTCACTTGCTAAGAAGAAACTGCCTACTGGAGGATGCACTGGAATGAATGGTAAACGAGAAAAGAGTTCGGGGCAGAAGAAGATATCAGGTGATTAAGATATATGGACATATGTGGAAACAAAGAGAAAGCAGAAAATAGAAAAGGTTAGATTATGGATGACTAAAAGGGGAATTTTGAGGAATTTTGAATGAAATTAGAAGAAAATTAGGTGGAAATAATCAAAAACTTCTCATAAAAAGGAAGTGCGGCCGTTTGCAGTAACGACAAAAAAACACACTATCGTGTGAAAACATCATTTACAGGACATTTCTTTCATAAACGGTGTCAGTGTCCATATAACGATATAAGATCATATGTCCACATCTGTGGAGTAACGGTTAGCGCGTCTGGCCGCGAAACCAGGTGGCCCGGGTTCGATTCCAGGTCGGGGCAAGTTACCTGATTGAGGTTTTATCCGGGATTTTCCCTCAACCCAATATGACCATTTGCTGGGTGACTATCGGTGCTGGACCCCGGACTCAATTCACCGGCATTATCACTTTCATCTCATTCAGAAGCTAAATAACCTAAGATGTCGATAAAACGTCGTAAAATAACCTACTAAAATTAAAAAAATCAATTTAAATATGTAGGTTTGTAGAGCAAATATATCCAGTAAATATATGAGTGCACTTGTACGAGGTGGAGATAATTATTTTTCTCAGCTAAGAGGCGTAGGGCTCATCTGTAAGGTCTACATTGTGTTACGTTACACAAAGCATTGAAGATTTTACACTATTTTGAAGATGGCAAAAGTGATAACTTGGGGACAAGAGATGACTACAACAATATAGCCTATCACAAAATTACCATATTCAAATTGTACTTTCATTCATTCATTCATTCATTCATTCATTCATTCATTCATTCATTCATAGTGTTCTGTCCAAGGCCAGGTCTTTCACTGCATCCATAATCTCTCCAATAAAACAACACTCTTTCTGAAAATGATTAATGTAACCAAAACCGCTTCCATTTTATCTTACTTGCTTACTTACTGGCTTTTAAGGAACCCGGAGGTTCATTGCCGCCCTCACATAAGCCCGCCATTGGTCACTATCCTGAGCAAGATTACTCCATTCTCTATCATCATATCCCACCTCCCTCAAATCCATTTTTATTATATCTTCACATCTACGTCTCGGCCTTCCTAAAGGTCTTTTTCCCTCCGGCCTCCCAACTAACACTCTATATGCATTTCTGGATTCGCCCATACTGCTACATGCCCTGCCCATCTCAAACGTCTGGATTTAATGTTCCTAATTATGTCAGGTGAAGAATATAATGCGTGCAGTTCTGTGTTGTGTAACTTTCTCCATTCTCCTGTAACTTCATCCCTCTTAGCCCCAAATATTTTCCTAAGCACTTTATTCTCAAACACCCTTAACCTATGTTCCTCTCTCAAAGTGAGAGTCCAAGTTTCACAACCATATAAAACAACCGGTAATATAACTGTTTTATAAATTCTAACTTTCATATTTTTTGTCAGCAGACTGGATAATAAAAGTTTCTCAACCGAATAATAACAGGCATTTCCCATATTTATTCTGTGTTTAATTTCTTCCCGAGTATCATTTATATTTGTTACTGTTGCTCCCAGATATTTGAATTTTTCCACCTCTTCAAAAGATAAATTTCCAATTTTTATATTTCCATTTCGTACAATATTCTCATCACGAGACATAATCATATACTTTGTCTTTTTGGGATTTACTTCCAAACCTATCTCTTTACTTGCCTCCAATAAAATTTCCGTGTTTTCCCTAATCCTTTGTGGATTTTCTCCTAACATATTCACGTCATCAGCATAGACAAGCAGCTGATGTAACCCGTTCAATTCCAAACCCTCTCTGTTATCTTGAACTTTCCTAATGGCATACTGTGGAGCAAAGTTAAAAAGTAAAGGTGATAGTGCATCTCCTTGCTTCAGCCCACAGTGAATTGGAAACGCATCTGACAGAAACTGACCTATACGAACTCTGCTGTACGCTTCACTGAGACACATTTTAATTAATCGAACTAGTCTCTTGGGAATACCAAATTCAATAAGAATATCATATAAAACTTCTCTCTTAACCGATTGTATATCCATATGGGGGAATGTTGTACTTTTAACAATTAAATTTTTTGATGTGGCAAAGTTGACTAACCTAACTCCATTGTCATTACTACTGGGTGTTCATTTCAAAGTGTGTCATGACGTCACTGTTGTTGGGTCACCGATTTGAAGCGAGTTTCAGCTTATATGTTAGAGAAGTTGCCTATTATTTAAGGCGTTCTTCAATCTGAACTTGAGAACGTGTACGGTATAACTTGAACGTCGTAGCAACAGATGGCGGTCTGTACGGTCTGTGTGCTACCATAACCTCTTTCGAACTGTGTTTTGCGCCGGCAAGTCGTACGCAGGGTATTTGTTATCATCGGTTGCGTATGGTAACATTCCACAACACAAATCAAATGCTTCGTGTCCATGTTGATCGTCGAAGTTAATGTCAACAAATACGTAAGTAATCGTCTTAACCCTCTCCCCATATCCCGACAGTACGTATTTCCAAACAGCTCACATTCCTGCCACTACCGGCGTTACCGTACGTATCGGTACGTACTCTTCAGAATGAACGCCGTACTTGCTAGGCAACTTCTCTGCCTCATAGGTTATACACCTCTGCGGAAGTGTAGGAAGACTGAATTCTCTAGGCTCATCGGCTAGCCACATGACGGCATACAGCGAGCCATGACACACTTTGAACTGAACACCCAGTAGATATGTGTAGGCTCTCTTTTCCAATAGTCGGTTTAAAAATATTCTCCGGTCTTACTTTAGCATTGAAATCCCCCAATAAAATTTTCATGTGATATCTAGGTAACTGATCAAAAGTCTCTCTGCGTCTACTTACTTAAAGCCCGAAAAGGATTCACTTTCATATCATCAGTATATCATTAAGTGTTGCATTAACTATAATAATATTTCATTTTAATGGTAATAATGTCATAAAACATTCTTAAGTTTTGTAGTTCTTAATATCCAATACACAGCTATACTCAGAAAACTACAGACTAAGACTAGAGAATCAGACCTGTAAATTATTTTATAGGTTATCAAAAAATTACACAAATAAAGATAGACATATTGAATTATGATGTGAAATAATCTGAGCCATCTGAACTCTATGTCAGCAATCCTGTAGGTCATGGCCTCCGTGTAATAGTCTATTGTTTATTGTAGTGTGTGTTTTGTTTTATTCTGATATGCAATTAATTAGTTCTGAAAACTGACGAAAGATGGATTTTGGAAAATAGGAAAATAATGTAGGAAAATTGAAATTTCACTGAAAACTACTATTTTTCTGAAAAACTTTGGGTTCCAAGCTTCAAAATGAGGGGTCATTTATTAAAATCCGTTCAGCCGCTTTCCCGTAATTTCCATTACCAGTTCAAATTATATATACATTATATATCATCTCCCTGTGCCTGATTGTTATACTACAATTGAAATTTTCTTCCTGCATTCAATTTACCTTCCCAGTCACCATCCTGTAATCCTCTCGCTTCCATTACGCCAATAAACACTCTTTAATCAAAGCTTGATTAACTTTGTGGTTCCGATAGCTTAAATAATTTTACTTACAAGTTTTTATTTCCTTCATAACTTATGTTTAATATAAATTTATATTTGAACTAATGTTTTCACTGATGTGATTATTATCAGGTCCTAACAGAGACATACGCAAAGAGTGGAGGGGGTTCGAACCCCCTTTAAACTAAAAAGACATATTTAGATCTGAGTATTTTTAATCCATAATCGTTTTCCCTCTAATTTTTCACGTCAGAGTAACAAAAACTACATCGACATAAGGTATAGTTCTCCTACATCTCCTTCAATATAACCCCTGTGCTTGATGCTTCGGCACGTTCGAATTATAACAATGCTATACTTATTATACCGCCTAGTACCGACCTTGTAATAAAATGAATCTGACACAATATGAAATTTAACTCGTTAAACATATTGAAAAGGTTGTTTTGACAGTTCTGCAGTGCAGACGTTAAATATTGTGCATTGTCGATTTTAAAATCATTTTCAGAGCGGTATTCATCCGTTCCTTAGTTATTATGAAAAGTTCGTTTAACATTTTGTGCATTTGACAGTTCATATCTTTAATACAGTATAAACTTCTTATGTAAGTATAATAATGACACAAGTATTTTTATAATACAAAATTAAACAGAAGTTAAAATTTGTTAACAATTGACTATGAAAAAATCACGTTACAGAGATTTTATAAAGATATTTATGAATATGTTCTATTAGAATAGTACAATATTAATAAATAATACCCAACATAATAATAATAATAATAATAATAATAATAATAACAATAATAATAATAATAATAATAATAATAATAATAATAATAATAACAAAACACAAATTTAAAATATCGATGAAGAAAAATAAAAAAGGTAAAGTTTCAAATTCTAAATGAGGCAGTAAAGTAAGTGAACAGCTTCAAATACTTGGAGTGTACTATAAGCAGTAACATGAACTGCTGCCACGAGGTCAAAAGAAGGATAATAATGGCTCAGGAAGCTTTTAATAGAAAAAGGAGCATCTTCTGCGGATTCCTGGAAAAATAACTAAGGAAGAGACTAGTGAAGTGCTTTATATGGAAATGGCATTGTACGAGGCAGAAACATGGACATTACGACGAAGTGAATAGAACCATTTCAAATGTGGATATGGAGAAGAATGGAGTGTGTGAAGTGGACAAACAGTATAAGAAATGAAGTTGTGTTGGAAAGAGTGGGTGAAGAAAGAATTATGTTGAAACTGATCAGGAAGAGGAGAAGGAATTGGTTGGGTCACTGGCTGAGAACAAACTGTCTGCTAAAGGATGTACTGGAAGGAATAGTGAACGGGAGAAGAGTTCGGGGCAGAAGAAGATATCAGATGATAGACGACATTAAGATATGTGGATCATATGTGGAGACTAAGAGTAATTCAGAAAATAGGAACGATTGGAGAAAGCTGGGTTTACAGTGAAAGATCTGCCCTTGGACAGAACAATGAATGAATCAATGAATGAGTCATAGTTTGATGACATTGTGGTTCCGATAACTTAAATAATCTTACTTACAAGTTTTTATTTCCGTCAATAACTCATGTTTAATACAATGTTATATCATTTGAACTAACGTCTTCACTTATGTCGAGCATCATCAGGTCCTAACACGGCCGTACGTAAGAGGGGGTTACGGGATTTTAACCCCCCCCCCTTGAACTTAAAAAATGGCATATTTAGATTTGAGTATTTTTGTATCCATAATCGTTTTCTTTTGTCTAATTTTTCACTGCCAGAGTAACAAAATCTACATCGACATAAGACATAGCCCTCCTAACCCTTGTTCAATACATGTTCATCAATGCTTGATGACGCGGCACGTACGAATTATAATAATGCTACCTTTATTACAAAGAGACCTACAGCCTAATAAAATAAAGCCAACACAATATGAAATCTAACTAATTGTGAAACATATTGAAAAGCTTGTTTTGTCAATTTTACAGTGCAGATTTTAAATATTGTGCATTGCCGATTTTAAATTAATCTTAAGAGTGGTATTCACCCGTTCGTTAGTTAGAGTTCTGACTTTATTGTGAAACGTTCGTTTAACGTTTTGTGCATTTGACAGTTCATATTTTTAATTTAAACTTTTAATGTAAGTGTAATAATAACACAAGTATTTTTTATTATACAAATTAAACAGAAGTTGAAATTTGTTAAAAATTAGATAACTGTGAAAAAATTACGATTCAAAGATTTTATAAGGATATTCAAGAATATGTTCTATTAAAACAGTACAATATTAATAAATAAATACCTTACTTACTTATGGCTTTTAAAGAGCCCGGAGGTTCATTGCCGCCTTCGCATAAGCCCGCCATCGATCCCTATCCTGAGCAAGATTAATCCAGTCTCTACCATCATATCCCACCTCTCTCAAGTTCATCCCGTCTACGTCTCGGCCTCCCCGAAGGTCTTATTCCTTCTGTTTCCCAACTAACACACTATATGCATTTCTGGATTCGGCCATAAGTGCTACATAATAAAAATAAATAATACTGTAACATAATAATAATAATAATAATAATAATAATAATAATAATAATAATAATAATACATAACATTTAAAATAACGATGATGTAAATTATAAACAATTTTCATAATGACCGTTATAAACATCAGTTGGTGACAAATCGTTGCCTTGGAATAAGATAGTCACAACTCAAAAATCACCATTTTTTATTTTCCCGTAATTTTAATTTTATGTGGAAAACCGTCACAAATTAAATTCTTTTACTTTCTGAAAAAATAAAATAATTACACTCTAATAAAATGAAAGCTTCGCCTTTAATTCACCTAAAATGATCTCCGAATTACTGGGGAAAGACCGTCATATTACCGTCATATTACGAGTATTATTATCATAATACTCAGAGATTAAAATCTAACGTAGCACATAGTATCTTCATTTTCCACATAAAACAGTTTTGTTGTAGGTTAATTTTCGGATTCATATCAGGGTTTATGTAACGCCTAATTTATTTAATGTTTCTCCTGAAAAGAATTTTAATAGTTTGTTACTAGATGTGATTTTAGTCAGTTTGTAAAATATTTTTGGTCCAGGGAAAATATACATATTTTTATGAATATGCAACAATGGCTGACTTAATGGCTTATGCAACGAGAACCGGGTACTAGGAAACTTCCGAAATTAGTAATAAGTATACATATTGTTACTTCAATTTCAATCCCATATCCCAAAGAAAACACAGCCACACCATCAGTTCATTATTAAGCTTGCATATTCTGCCCTCCCAAGCCAAAAGGGCGTATCTCAAGGATTTTCTGAAAATCAGTTTTTGAAATAATTGGATAGTTCTGATGCTAATATATATATATATATTTCCTAAAGGAAATGGCCGTTTCTCAATAAATTGTGCCTTTAAGATGTGATGTAATGAAAGCCGTATCTCAAAATTAATATGAATTCCTAAGCGAATTTGGCGGAAGTTCATTTTTCTAAGCAAAAAGGCCGTTTCTCAAGCATACGTTCTTTTCGCTTAGTATTTCCTATTTGCCATTCTAGTCAAATTAGACGTAACTGCATTAGTAACAAATCCTTCGTGTTTTAATCCGTTCTCAGCATGTAATCGCCACTACCCGAATGCTCAGTTCCCATAATTTAAACATAGTTCTTATAATTAATTCAGTGTTGATCATGAAAATTAATATGCAAGATGTTTTCTAAAACTATTGTTTAATGCCTGACATAGAGCTATTTTTTATTTTCATTTATATTAATTAAATATTACCATATACGTAACATATGACAGTATTTTATGTTCCATAATTATGTAAAAAAATCCAAAGATAGTTATTAACTGTATTATTGTAATTTTATTCATTGTCAGGCACTAAGGAAGCTTCAAAATGATACCAATATCTTCTTAGTATCATCATATTTTGCTGAGATATCATGTCTCAAAAAATTAAATGTTCTAAAATGATTACTTACAGGAAATGAGCCACAAACTTTCAGAGCCTAGAAGCCTCCAGCATCATATGTCACCCCTTCAGCAGCTTCATGTTGGTCCAGTTTCTGCTTCTTTCTGTCTCTCAGATACCTCTTCGTTTTAACTTCAGGTGTTGATGTTTTCTGGCACTTTTGTCCTCTTTTTCCATTGATGCGGCTTTGTCCTCATTTTCCATTGATGCGGCAAATCCTGCGATGGTGTTTGTTTCAGGGTTTACATCCATCCTCCTTAGAATTTCAATTTCTACTTCTGGATCCAAAAATAAAATGACACACAAATTTACAGTTTCCTGAGCTGTATAAACTTCCTTGGGGCACCTGTTCCATATTGTTCCATTGAACGCCTCGTTCACATTTTGGGTTTTTCTATGTAATCACCTTGCCAACAACTTTAGATCATTCAGCCTCTCGTATACAGATTTAATCGCTCTTACGATATCTATTTTCATGCCAGGTCCTTTGTGTTTGTATGTTTCTCCTTTGACTTTCACTACTTGGTAAGGACACCAACTCCCTTCACCCAATGGACGCTTAGCATGGAGAGGCTGGTCATCATCTGCTGCGATATGGAACAAGGAAGCCCAGATTGCTCTACAATTATCTTCTACATTGCCAGTATTGGCCCTCAAAGCAATGCCAAAGTAGTTCTGGAGGTTGTCGTAAAGTTTGTGCGTTAGCCCCCCTCTACAACCTAGATTGTTTGAATATGCTAGTTGGCGTAGAGCATTTCTAACACGTTTTTAGTAGTATTCCACATATTTTAATTTCATAATAGTCTTTCCATTATACGGATCTAGTTCACTCACCGTTTCACTGTCATTGAATGGTGCACAACCGTCTTCACATAGTGAACAGAGTCTAGTTTCCTTTGTGCTACTCATGTTGCAGGTTTCGTGGTATCCAAGTCGATTACCAGAGACACTTATCATATTTTCGATCCTACTTTTGAACTGGTTAAAATCTGGAAGAGCAGTTCGAAGTGACGGTAGTGTTCTTGTAGTGCCCAGAAAAATACCTAAACTCACAAATGATGCAGTCCCTTCAAAACTTTCAAATCAGCCATCATATTTGTCCTCTGAATGTAAACAAAAACGTGAAGAACCAGAAGAAAGACGAAAAGAAGCAGAGGCAAGAGATGAAAATGCGTTTAGCAAGTGGTTGGCAAATGACGTGATTTCAGATTTTAACCAGTACAGAAGTAGGATCGAAAATATGAAAATTGATGGGTTCACGGTAATAGTAAATGATATTGAACGTTGTATTTTTTAAAATTGGCAGTACTTCTGTTGTGCCAAAGATTATCGCGAGTTTAAAAGTAATTAACGAACTTAGAATTAATATTCCAAACAACGACATTTCAATTGCTAGTTCTAAATTTAAATGGGTGCTTGGCAAAGATATGGTAATGCATAAGTGGTCTAAATTCGACACTCTTTTGAGTCATTTGAAGTCTTACAAAATTTGGAATTTATCATCAAACGAGAAAATTGAACTAGATTCAAATTTGTTGCGCAACTACTGCGATGAAATTGACGAAAGTCCTGGACTATACAGTAAGGTTACGTTTTTGAAGGAGCAAGCATAGGCGGAGTTATAGGGGGGTGCATGGGGGACACTATCCCCCAAAAATTCTGTCAACTCCTTTTCCGTTATACAGGATGATTCAAAACCTCTGCGACAAACTCTGAGGGGTGATAGATCTAACAATAAGGAACTCTTTTTGTTAAACAACCTATGTCTTTTGACGCATCGTTTCGAAGTTACCGTTGAAAATATTTTTGCGCGGGTGTATGTCAGTGTAGGCGAATGTGTGAATCCCTGTTTGTTTGTTGAGATGTTTGTAAGAGATGAAAAGGGCTATTGTTGTTTGTTTACGTTTAATGTTCAATATCTTTTCGTTTCAGTTCAGTCTAATCAATTGAGAAGGGATGTCTACACTTTTCCCGAGTTAGCCCACATGGTAATGTGTTATGGGGAGGTTCGCGGAAACGGAAGAAGAGCTCTCCACATGTATCAACAACAGTTTCAAAACAGCAATCACCCTCACCACACAATGTTTGCTCGACTTTATCAGCGCCTTCGAGACGATGGGTCTCTTCGTCCCCGGCGCATTGGTGGAAGACCGCGTAGACATCCATTCTCAATTGATATATTGGGTTATTTTACGACACTGTATCAACATCTAGGTTATTTAGCGTCTGAATGAAATGAAGGTGATAATGCCGGTGAAATGAGTCCGGGGTCCAGCACCGAAAGTTACCCAGCATTTGCTTGTATTGGGTAGAGGGAAAACCCCGGAAGAAACCCTAACCAGGTAACTTGCCCCGACCGGGATTCGAACCCGGGCTACCTGGTTTCGCGACCAGACGCGCTGACCGTTACTCCACAGGTGTGGATTTCTCAATTTATGATTACACTGAACTGAAACGAAAAGGCATTGAACATTAAACGTAAGCAACAACAACCCTTCTCGTTTCTTACAAACATCTCTACAAACAAACAAATAGGGATGAACACATTGACATACATTGACGTACGCCCGCGCAAAAACATTTTCAACGGTAACTTTGAAACGACATAGGTTGTTTAACAAAAAGAGATCTATCACCCCTCATAGTTTGTCGCAGAGGTTTTGAATCACCCTGTATATTAAAGTTAGAAAATAATGAATTCAAAATATGTTTTTTTTTTTTTTTTTTTGCTTTCGTTTATGATTAATTTTCTGTGCTTAATTGACGAATTAATGTCTTCAGATCATATGTCTGGACTATAATATATTTTATTTTAAATTTCTCAATGAATAATTATTTCTATACATCATTTGAATGGGAATATTGAGAAATTACACACGTCCATAAAAGTAAAATTTTCAGAAACGACAAAAACCACACAATACTTTTACCTACTACTTTGACCCAGTAAAAAAAATATATTTGAGTTAAGTACAGTAACTTAAAGATTTTGAGTAGATTTCATCCCTATGAGACATCTCTTTACCGAGAAAAAATATATAAATCCGTTGGATATGTGTTGTTTCTCAATATTTTGAACATACATTAATTAGCAGAATACAATAAAATATTACATCTTTACTCACAACAAATGGTTACTTTGCAAAACTGTCACAGATCATCAATATATCATTTTCATTTGTGTACTTTTACTGTAAACTTCAAAACAGAACAAAAAAAATTTTTTATTCAGAATAAATTGTTATTTGCGATTGCAAATCCTTCACAGATCATCAATATAATAAAATATTCATTCATTTTCATGACTAGACAAACTTTAAGCATCAGAATAGAACGTTAAAATGATATTCTTATTCAGGAAAAATTGTTACTTATTTCGAAACATTCACAAATCATCAATATAACAGAATATTCATTTATTTTTATGTACACTCAGAGTAAACGTCGGAATAGAACACTAAAATTAGATTTTTATTCAGAACAAAGGGTAAAAGTAAAAAGTAAACCGTCCACACCTGTGGAGTAAAGGCTAGCGCGTCTGGCCGCGAAACTAGGTGGCCCGGGTTCAATTTCCGGTCGGGGCAAGTTACCTGGTTGAGGTTTTTCCCGGGATTTCCCCCCGACCCAATATGAGCAAATGCTGGGTAACTTTCGGTGCTGGGCCCCGAACTCATTTCACCGGCATTATCACCTTCATCTCATTCAGACGCTAAATAACCTACTAAAACAATAATAAAAAAGTAAATCCGTGGCGCTACAACACATGAAGGACCAAGACCGACCAGCCGGTTGCTGAAACAGAGGTAGACGATCATCCAACCAGAATGGAGGTATCGTGTGGTATTTTTAAGTAGGTTATTTTATGTCACTTTATCAACATCTTAGGTTATTTAGCGTCTGAATGAGATAAAGATGATAATGCCGGTGAAATGAGTCCGGGGTCCAGCACCGAAAGTTACCCAGCATTTACTCATATTGGGTTGAGGGAAACCCCCGGAAAAAACCTCAACCAAATAACTTGTCCCGACCGGAAATCGAACCCGGGCTACCTGGTTTCGCGGCCAGACACGCTAACCGTTACCCCACAGGTGTGGACTGGTATCGTGTGGTTAGCACGATGATGCCCCCAGCCGTTATAGCTGGTTTGCGAAACCGGATTTTCGCTACCTATCGCAGCTCCTCAAGTACATCACGATGCTGGGTGCACATCGGTCCCACAGGCCTACACTAGTCGAAATGTCATGAGAAAATTTCTTCCCCCATGACGAGGAAGCGCGCATTCCTCAGAAGAAAGGGTACATATTGCAAATCCTTCACAAATCATCAATATCATATTATAATACTCAATCATTTTCATGTGTAATCATAATGTAAGCTTCCTGCACCCCTTCGTTTTCTGGAAGGAATCTGTGGGACTTTTTCAGATGATTCGTCTTTTGTTTATTAATTGGCAAACTTCCTTTATATGGTATGAGGAATAAATGAACGTTCTGATAATACAAAAGTATGTTCCACTATTCTTCCATGTATGTGTACTTTTGCTTTTACAACTCTGAGATTTTCACTGGAGTAATGAGAGAGAAGAGAAGAAGAAGTAATGAAACTGATGGAATTCAGTTTAAAATAGTTCTTACTGAGAACGTGGACTTCCTCTCACTTGAGTTTCCAGAGACTATGGGTCGATTTCTAAAACACGGACGAAATCGTGGTTCGAAACCTCGGATTTTAAACCGCGTTCGAGGTCTGAATCCTTATGAGTTTTCTAAAACGGGATCGAGACGCGGCTTGAGAAGAAACCGAAGTTCGTGGGTTTTATATATGGCAACGCAATAATATGATGTCAGTGAACACAGAAAAAACAAACTTTCAACTCTTCTCATTAAGAAAGAAACCGGTGAAAATAAATCTAAACTATAGAGATGATAAGTTACAAAGAACTGAAAATGCAAAATACCTGGGTATACATTTCGACAATAAACTCACATTGAGAAATCACATTGAACAGATCAGCACAAAGGCAATAAATGATTTTAAATTACTAAAAAGACTGGCAGGAACGAAATGGGGTAGCTCAAGGAGTACACTCAACACAACCTACAACACATACATAAAGCCTATATTAACGTACTGTGGTGAAGCACTAATAACCTCATCAACCACAAATAAACATATATTAGAACGCACTCAAAACCAAGCTTTACGTCTCATCACTGGTGCAATCAAAACTACTCCAATTGAAGCCATGCAAATAAATAATCACATCTAATAAACCAGTTGTAACAGGTCTTGAAACACAAGCCCTTTTAATCTATGAAAAATTAAGAAGGCTTCCAAATTGGGATAAATGGAGTAAATACAAAGATTTTAAATTTACATTGAGGACCCAAAACGGATACATACAAGAGGTAGAAAAGCTTAAGCAAAATCTAGAAATACCAAGTGAAAAGGAAAACTTGCTGTCTCGATATAATCCACTTAATAACTTCAAAGTAGATTGCTGCCTTGATCTTGATGAAGTCTTCAACAAAAAAGATATAAATCCAGAAATAGCAAAAGCTATTGCCCTACAAACAATTAATAGAAAATATCCACAGAAGGACTAGTTGTACATTTACACTGATGGATTTCTCCTGGATCAAAATGAAGGAGCTGGAGCAGGAGCTACTTGCCAATACTTTTCTCTTTATAAAAATGTTGGCAAGTACACAACAAATTTTTGATGGCGAAGTTGAAGCCATTTATACATCACTTCAAAATGTATTTGTTTGGCTAAACCAGTGCAAAAACATAGTCATCCTGTCTGACTCCAAAGCTGCAATCCAGTCCATCAGAGCAACTACATCCCCTAAAATGGAAAAAGTAAAAGAAATGGTAAAACAAATTCAAATGCTAAATAAAAAAGTGGTCTTCCAATGGATCCCGGCGCACTGCGGACTGAAAGGTAACGAGAAAGCAGATATGTTAGCAAAGAAAGGAACTTATATCAACTTAAAAACAAATTTCAAGTTCCCATATGAATCAATAAAGCGAGTCATAAAAAGAATAAGTTACAGCGAACAGGCAAAACATCAAAATTCAAAATGGAAAGAATCATTCAAAGATCCAAAACTAATTCCTGATCTACCTCGAAAATCTGCCGTGGCCATGTTTAGATTGATTATTGGTCATGATTGCCTCAGTAAACACCTCCATCGTATTGGAGTACTGAATTCACCTAAACGCTTACTGTGCACCAGAAAAGAGGACATGGAGATGGAGCACCTGGCAAATTGTGAAACTCTTAGGACATTTGTGGACCTTCCATCAAAATATTGAGAAGGAAGAAGAATGATGACTTCATCGTTAAATCCAGAGCATTAGATACACACACACACACACATATATGGCAACGCAGCTAAGAATCGATTATTCCTGACAAACAGTCGATATTAGAAAGAAATGAACATCGGGATTAATATTTTTATTGAATTGCAGTAAGTCACAATCTTTTGTTCTCAGCTAAGTTATTGTTGTATTTACTGATTTATAGAATATAGGTTATGTGCGTTTAATACTAGCATTACTATTTAATAGGGAACGGATTTTTAGGTACCAGAATGATATTGACCAAATAATTATCACAAGTCGAGCGTTTATATTGTAGTTCATCATTTGTTCATAACTACTACCAACATTAACTAAGCACCTGAAAATCCGGTTCTAAGGAATTAATAACCTAAATATTAACTCGATTAATATTTCAATTGAAACTAAAATGTAGTATGGTTGTATTTTCACATATAACTGGCCTACTACGTGGAAAGCCCCAGTAGCATAAAACTTAAAATAAGAAGAGGAAATCACGTTTGCTTCATATTCTTGTAGGTCCACATCATTTTCGAATATTAAATAAAATGTCCAAAACTACTGTAAATACTAAGAATTAAGTTATATCGTCTTATAGGCATAAATATATAATTAATATAAAATATTATATCTTATTTTCCTCAATGCAACAAAGAGTAAAAAAAAAAATTGGCAACCTGCCGCGTCTTGCATTTCGTTGCAGATTTTTATTTAGCATTCTTGCTAAATTTTGTGTTGATTCCTTCGAAAATCAAAATATTCGTCTGCAATTATTGTCGTTATATAGTTACAAAGAATTGTTTTTATTTCTAATCACTCTAATCCGGGGATTTAATGCTCATAGACACATTTTTTATAATCATCCAGCTGATCTACTACCTCCATCTTGTGTACATGAACCCATGGTTTTAAACCTACCCCAGCCGTGGTCTCTGCTTCACACCATGGTTTCGAGCCATGGCTCAAAAAAATGAAAAAGACCTCGTTTTATAAATCCGAACGCGGTTTAAAGCCATAGCCGTGGTTTACACCTTGTTTTAGAAATCGACCCTATGTGTTCTTTAAAATCAATATATTGCAGTACTTTCTGGAACTAACTTTAAGTTAAAGTTATTTTTTTAACTAAATTGTCCTTTTCAGTTTCCTTTCTATAACGCCAAAATCACGGTCGCAGGTGAGGAAGGAATGGCCTCTTATGGGGAAGTAATGTGTGATTGTTTCAAACCTCCTCTGTGCTAAGGAAAATTGTATTTAATATACAGTGTTACCAAACTATGCACATGCTGCCAATCTAAGAATCTAGAATATTGAGAAACCCCATAAATCCTGAACATGTGTAGTTTCTCTTCGTATTGGAAATAAGTTGAACTGAATTCTCGCATAGGGTGTGATGGAAGATGTAGTGTCTCTCTTCAGAATGATGCGTCCTGGTATGTAGAATACAAAATGGCATGTAACTCAATTTCGTAAAAAAGTGTATATGTGGGGTTTCTCAATATTCCCATTCATTTGTGCTGGGTAACTATCGGTGATGGACCCTGGACTCATTTCACCAGCATTATCAGCTTCATTTCATTCAGACGCTAAGTAACCTGAGATGTTGATACAGCGTAGTAAAATAACCTACTTAAAAAAACCATTCATTTGAGGAATGAAAGCATTGTAATGTTTCCTTTGTAACAGCCTGTACTCATGTGTTAGAAGTCTGCAGGTGTTCAGGCCGCCACTTGGAGAAATGTGAATAACATACTGCACAACATCGCAGCAAAAAGAAAAGTGATTCCGGTATAATGTGTAAACTTAAAGACGAGATAAATAAAATAGAGTTTACATTTGTTATGATATCTTCAGGAAAGTAAGCTTCATATAAAAAAGTTTGTTAGCACTGTTACGTAATTTTATTGAAGCAAGTAAAGAAATAGTTTTGGAAGTAAATCCCGAAAAGACAAAGTATATGATTACCTATGTCTCGTGACGAGAATATTGTACGAAATGGAAATATAAAAATTGGAAATTTATAATTTGAAGAGGTGGAAAAATTCAAATACCTGGGAGCAACAGTAACAAATATGAATGATACTCGGGAGGAAATTGAACACAGAATAAATATGGGAAATGCCGGTTATTATTCGGTTGAGAAGATTTTATCATCCAGTCTGTTGTCAAAGAATCTGAAAGTTAGAATTTATAAAACAGTCATATTACCGGCTGTTCTTTATGGTTGTGAAACTTGGACTCTCACTTTCAGAGAGGAACATAGGTTAAGGGTGTTTGAGAATAAGATGCTTAGGAAAATATTTGGGGATAAGAGGGATGAAGTTACAGGAGAATGGAGAAAGTTACACAACGCAGAACTGCACGCATTGTATTCTTCACATGACATAATTAGGAACATTAAATCCAGACGTTTGAGATGGGCAGAGCATGTAGCACGTATGGGCGAATCCAGAAATGCATATAGAGTGTTAGTGGGGAGGCCGGAGGAAAAAAGACCTTTAGGGAGGCAGAGACGTAGATGGAAAGATAATATTAAAATGGATTTGAGGGAGGTGGGCTATGATGATAGAGACTGGATTAATCTTGCTCGGGATAGGGACCAATGGCGAGCTTATGTGAGGGCGGCAATGAACCTCCGGGTTCCTTAAAGCCAGTAAGTAAGTATGCATGTATTTCTGTACGACAGAGAAAAAGAGGGAGTTTGTTTTAAGTTTTCCCTATTATAATATGTAGTAGACCTACAGTTCAAGCCCTATACAACTCGGTCCGAAAAATTGCGGATTTGGATGTAACTCTGTAAGATACATGCCCCCGAAAATGGGTACTTTTATTAAATGATCATATTTCGATATACTGTACCACGATCAAGCTGTAACAGGGGAAGGAGGTAAATGATGTCCCCCTAACCCTGTTATATGGGGATTCTATGGCTTTGCTTTGCCCCTTCCCCCAAGAAAATGGTTCTCTCTCCGCCTATGGGAGCAAGTATCACTTTTAACAACAAAGGCGCCGAAATACTCAACTGATACTTTAGTATGGTCATCCTTGAATTATTTTTCAAATCCGCCATCCTATAGACAATTATGGAGTTCCAATTCCTCATCCTAACTATCTAAGACAGCTATTCCACTCCTTGAGTCCAGAAAGCTCAAATTCCTATTGATTAAAATATATTTCTGAAAAAGCTTAGACATTAGAAGATCACGAGAAATGTTAATATTTATTATTGGACGAAATGAATGTTAAACCTGCAATTTCTTATAAGAGTGGCAAAATACCGTACAGGATTTCGCAGATAAATTGCAACCTCCTACCAAAGTGCAAGCATTTATGATTACGTCACTCTGTCAAACAATAAAGATATACCATAAAGTCTTTTTCCCGTAAAGAATTTGACTTCAGAAAAGCTTTACGAGTTTGCAGTATCAATTCTAAACATCCTGAATCAGTACGGATTACAAGTTATCTCTCTCATTTCAGACAACAATAGAATCAACTGGAACATGCCAGCGTTTCTCAAACTATGGTCCGAGGACCACCTGTGGTCCTCGAGTTCTGCCCTTTTGGTTCTTCAAAAATGACAGAAGAAAAAATAAAATTCAAACGAATTGCGTATCACACTATAGCCGAAAATCTCAGAGTTTGGAAATGAACCATGGCAATCGCCTTTCACTTTTTCTCCCAGTACTGACATTTTATAAAATTTATTACCCTAGTCGTCTACCGAATTTCCACTCTACTCTCAGCAACAAAAGAGGGATGTAAAGTACTACGAACGTGGTGTTTCTTGCCATCTTTTCCCCGCACATCCTGCGTCTGTAACCCAGCCAGGGACCACCCGAATTCATAACAGAGGACCAAAGTACCGAATCTTTTCATGTATTTATGACTTTCTTAATAGTTTTGCCGACACCCAGTCTGCACACTGAAATGGTCACGTACTGTACGTCGTACACCAATAATAGAACGTGCCTAATTGCATATTTACTTCTTGGAAATCGGGCATGTTTCTGGATTAATTCTTTCTGTTTTTCCAGATGACGATATAAGAAATTTTAGACTCTGCCTATTTTAAAATCCGGGCGAATCAGATCGAAAAATTCAAATTACAATACTTTTCTAATTATATTTTTGTACCCAATCACAAGTAACTTAAAAAGGTGGTCCTCACTTCAAAAAAGTTTGAGAAACGCTGTGCTAGAGAAATTATGTAATGGTCTACTTTTAAAATTCCCTTAAAATGGGAGTGAAGATGATTGTAACTACAGGGGAGATTTAGATGCTGTTGTGGAATGTGGTTGTGAAGATGTTATTTTTGTTTGTGAGGATGTTGAGTTAGAGGAAAATAATATGATGGAGCTGATATAGGCCTACTACGTTGCAGGTTATGTTGCCAAGTATGTAAGTGTAGTAGTAGTGTGTTAGATGTTGACAAGTTTATACAGTGATCAGACATTGGAATATTCCAGTTATACAGTAGAATTGAATAATTATTTAAGAATAATAGACAGAGGAGGAGTCACGTGACGCATACAATTCGTAACAAATCTGACTGTACTTGCATATAATGTGTTCCAGTGTTTAATTTCGGACAAATATGAGAGCGACTTCATTAACCCTCTACTACAGGAGTTATTTTCTCAAATGACGTTCAGCTGTTTTATTGGCGCCATAGACTCAGAATACCAACTTCTTAAATTTTCTTCGACTCTGTCTTCGTCGGTGCAACAAATCAAAGGTGTCTCTTAAAAACATTCATACGTGAACAATGTGAAAGTGCTGATAAAAGTGGTGACTTACAGTGTGTGAATGCGGACATTCCACAAGTATGCTAGTTTCTAGAGCCACAACTATATTGGAAAATATTCTAAAATGAAACTAGATAGTATTGCCGGTGCTTCAGGAAAAAGAAGAAAATTGCAGACTTTCATAAAAAAACAGGTACCGATAAGAGTGTTTATTTAAATGACATCTGATGAATAAATTTACTGCTTCTACTTCTTTAGAGAACTGCGCATTCCTGTCAATTTTCTGCTTTCTTAACTGTCGTTTTTCTGTACTAACAGTAGTAAGAAACGAGCTTTGAATGACTTCCGCCGAATTTGGAATAGACATCGACTGACTTTAACTGCCAACATAGAAAAAAAATCACTACCTGTTCAAGAGCGCCACACTCAATCGCTTTCACCTTCATCTTGACAATAATAAAAGCCTAAACTAATCTAGGTTGAACGAGGATTGAGCGTATTCTCTTCCTGCACTTTCAGCCATCTTACATGTCATACCAACATAACTTGCGAGGCATTACGAACGTTCTGCGCTAGTTTGCAATGTTCCAGCTGGATGGTTGAGAGAAAATGATTTAAGACCACGGATAAATCGTTTGAAAAGGGAAATTTCTCAGAAAATAAACGATCAGATTATCCAAGCCTGGACTCAAAAAGTTAGTAAATTAGTTACCGACAATATGAGCGAGGTGTGGAAAATCACAAAATTCTTCACTAAGCCATATAGTAATATCCCTCCCATCAAGCACAATGGGAGAATATATAATAGTCCAGAAGAGAAAGCTACGGTTTTTGCGGAAGTCCTCGAGAACTCCTTCAATCCACATGGTGATTTGTATGACAGACAAGTGCATGACCAATTAACACAAGATATAACTACGTACTTAACGTGGACCTCAACAATAACGACGCACCACAGATCCGTCCTGCTAGTGTTCACGAGGTTAAACGGCAAGTTAGACACTTGCCAAATAAAAAAGCTTCTGGCCCAGATGGCATACAGGCTGAAGTACTGAAAGAGCTATCACAAAAATCGTTTAAATTACTTACGAATATCATAAATGCTATCTTTCGGATAGGATATTTTCCTAACATTTGGAAACGCTCGAACATTATTCAAATTCCTAAGCCAGGAAAGAATAAATCTGATCCACGTAATTATCGCCCCATTAGTTTACTAAATGTTTTAGGCAAAATTGCGGAAAAGATCATACAAAAAAGATTGAAATCCGAACTCGGAAACAATGATCTAATCCGAAACGAACAGTTTGGATTCCGTTCAGGTCATTCGTGCACACAGCAATTGCTGCGCACAACGGAATTCATTACCACCGCATTCAATTTAAATCGAACAGTAGCGGCCATATTCCTAGATTATACACAAGCCTTTGACAGGGTATGGCATGCGAGCTTGATATACAAATTAATTAACAATAATTTAAATTGCCGCCTAGTAAAACTGTTAGAAAATTATATTCGGGGCAGAACGTTCCAGGTTAAACTGAACGACGTGCACTCCACGTCGCGAGGTATTAACACTGGTGTGCCTCAGGGCAGCATTCTGGCACCGACACTTTTCCAAATCTATATTAATGACCTGCCTTGTAATCAAAATTTCAATAATAGTATTTTAGCACTATACGCTGACGATTCGGCATTTCTCACGGCATCGTGGAAGCCAACTGTCGCCATCACCAGGCTACAAGGTCACCTGCGTGACATTGAACCATGGCTCCTCAGATGGAGAATCAAATTAAATATATCTAAAACACAAGCCATCTTATTTAGCAGAAGAAATAAATTCAATAGACCGGGTATAAATCACACGAAGTTAGCTATAAATGGATCACAAATCGAGTGGAAAACCTCAGTTAAATATCTCGGAGTAACACTAGACAGACGGCTCACTTTTTCTGAACATATACTACAAAAACTCAGACTAGCCAATGCTAGAATGGTGGAGCTTTATCCAATATTAAATAAAAGCAGACATCTAAACATACATACAGCTCTAACTTTGTATAAAACATTAATTAGGTCAGTAATACTATATGCTTGCCCTGCTTGGGGACATGCACCTATTACAGTCCGTAAAAAATTACAAGTTTTCCAAAACAAAATTTTAAGATTCATCACAGGACTTCCTAGAGTAACTCCTGTTAGATTGATTCATGAAGAACTAGAAATTTCGACCATTCAAGAATATATTTCAAATCAAGCCTTCTGCACGTACACCAAGTCGTACAGCAGCACAAACCCACTAATTTCTTCACTAGGAAATTACAATCCTGCATTAGATAAACATAAAAGACCTAAGAGTGTACTCCACCCTCTAGCTTGGAACGACAATGTACAAGACGAATAACAACTTGAACTCTAAACAACCATTTGACTCCTTAGACATACATGTCAATTAATGCACTAATAATGTTATTTCTCTGTTCCAGGGTCATCACGTTATTGGCTGCATAGATGCTTTGAATTCTTTGTAACTAATTAATATGTATTTTAATGTTTGAGTACTTCAAATGATTTTTAAATAACAACCTCCAACCACAACATATTCATGACCCCATTGTAGCCAATTGGCTTGTCGTCAGCCCGACACCTCATCCTGCTCAAGGTTTTTCCGTGGTTTCCCTTGAGTAATAAGACAAATGTCGGGATGAGCCCTAAAAGAAACGGGCCACGGACCACTTCCCTTCCCCCACTCTTTCTCTTCTACTATCACAAAGAACTTGCTAATTTCTTAGATATAAACCTGTATTATGATAATAGGGGAAAATAATTATACTGTAAGTTCACAGGGCTAACGGCTTCGAAGCTGGGTACCTGGTTCTAATGAAGTGCACTGGAAGCAATTTAAAACATGGGGGCATGAGATAGTTACTCTGCCTGCCATAAAAATTCACTTCAATTAATCCCCAAGGTAAAAAAAAAAAGCTATCGATATAACATTACGAATGTTTCGCGCTAGCTTCTAATGTTCGAGCGGGAATTTCTGTGGAATAGTGTGGAAATGACTGATCGTATTAATATTAGGAAGCTGAGCATACTGAAAATGAAGCGCAACAGTGGTGCCGGGAGAAAGGTCTGCTTCCCGCAAATATGGAGTGTCCACTTTGTGGGGAGTTCCTGTATCATCAATTTGGCAGGAGAGACAAATACGGTTTCTTTCACTGTCAAAAAAAAATGCGCCGGGCATGAGATTTATGGAACATTTAAGTTGTCTGCTGCAAATAACACATTTTTCAGTCGTGCGAGATTGTCAACTATGAGAGTTCTCCTTATAATTTACGGTTTTGCTGTGAAGTTTTCGTACTCCCAAACAATAAGGGAGTGCGATGAGACGAATGTACCAGATGTAGCAGTCAACGATCGCGGATTAGTTTTCACAGTTGAGGGAAGTGTGTAGAGGTAAGAAAATGAACTGTTATGGCAGATTGGGTTAGTTTAGGCTTTTATTATGTCTTTGGTAATTATCTGTGACATGTTAAGTTACTTTAGGATTTTACTGACAGGTTAGGTAAGTTAAGGATTTTACTGACAGGTTATATTAGGTTAGATAAGGTTAGTGCAAGATTTTAGTGACAGGTTAGGTAAGCTTAGGTTTTTATGATGAGTTACGTAATTATTTGTGACAGGTTAGGTTAGGTTAGGTTAGGTTAGTTTAGTTTAGTTTAGTTTAGTTTAGTTTAGGATTTTAGTGACAGGTTAGGTTAGTTTAGGATTTTAGTGACAGCTTAGTTTAGGATTTTAGGTTAGGTTAGGTTAGGATTTTATGATGCGTTAGATAGTTTTAGCTTTTTCATGCCTTGTGTAGGCAAATCTATGGCAGGTTAGGTTGGGTTAGGTTAGGTGAGGTGAGGTTAGTTTAGGGTTTTGGTTCGGTTAGGTTAGGTTAGTATAGGTTTTTATGATGCGTTAGGTAGTTTTAGCTTTTTTATGCCTTGTGTAGGCAAATCTGTGGTAGTTTAGGTTGGGTTAGGTTAGGTTAGTTTAGGTTTTTATGATCCGTTAGATAGTTTTAGCTTTTTTATGCCTTGTGTAGGCAAATCTGTAGCAGGTTGGGTTGGGTTAGGTTAGGTTAGTTTAGGGTTTTTGTTAGGTTAAGTTAGGTTAGGTTAGTTTAGGTTTTTATGATGCATTAGATAGTTTTAGCTTTTTATGCCTTGTGTAGGCAAATCTGTGGCAGGTTAGGTTGTGTTAGGTTAGGTTAGTTTAGGTTTTTATGATGCGTTAGATAGTTTTAGCTTTTTTATGCCTTGTGTAGGAAAATCTGTGGCAGGTTAGGTTAGGTTAGGTTAGTTTAGGTTTTTATGATGCGTTAGATAGTTTTAGCTTTTTTAAGCCTTGTGTAGGCAAATCTGTGGCAGGTTAGGTTGGGTTCGGTTAGGTTAGGTTAGTTTAGGGTTTTGGTTAGGTTAGGTTAGTTTAGGTTTTTATGATGCGTTAGATAGTTTTAGCTTTTTTATGCCTTGTGTAGGCAAATCTGTGGCAGGTTAGGTTGGGTTAGGAGAGGTTAGTTTAGGTTTTTATGATCCGTTAGATAGTTTTAGCTTTTTTATGCCTTGTGTAGGCAAATCTGTGGCAGGTTGGGTTGGGTTAGGTTAGGTTAGTTTAGGGTTTTTGTTAGGTTAGGTTTGTTTAGGTTTTTATGATGTGTTAGATAGTTTTAGCTTTTTATGCCTTGTGTAGGCAAATCTGTGGCAGGTTAGGTTGTGTTAGGTTAGGTTAGTTTAGGTTTTTATGATGCGTTAGATAGTTTTAGCTTTTTTATGCCTTGTGTAGGAAAATCTGTGGCAGGTTAGGTTAGGTTAGGTTAGTTTAGGTTTTTATGATGCGTTAGATAGTTTTAGCTTTTTTAAGCCTTGTGTAGGCAAATCTGTGGCAGGTTAGGTTGGGTTCGGTTAGGTTAGGTTAGTTTAGGGTTTTGGTTAGGTTAGTTTAGGTTTTTATGATGCGTTAGATAGTTTTAGCTTTTTTATGCCTTGTGTAGGAAAATCTGTGGCAGGTTAGGTTAGGTTAGGTTAGTTTAGGTTTTTATGATGCGTTAGATAGTTTTAGCTTTTTTAAGCCTTGTGTAGGCAAATCTGTGGCAGGTTAGGTTGGGTTCGGTTAGGTTAGGTTAGTTTAGGGTTTTGGTTAGGTTAGTTTAGGTTTTTATGATGCGTTAGATAGTTTTAGCTTTTTTATGCCTTGTGTAGGCAAATCTGTGACAGGTTAGGTTGGGTTAGGTTAGTTTAGGTTTTTATGATGCGTTAGATGGTCTTAGCTTTTTTATGCCTCGTGTAGGCAAATCTGTGGCAGGTTAGGTTGGGTTAGGTTAGTTTAGGGTTTTGGTTAGGTTAGGTTAGGTTTTTATGATGAGTTAGATAGTTTTAGCTTTTTTATGCCTTGTGTAGGCAAATCTGTGGCAGGTTAGGTTAGTTTAGGGTTTTGGTTAGGTTAGGTTAGTTTAGGGTTTTATGATGCGTTAGATTGTTTTAGCTTTTTTATGCCTAGTGTAGGCAAATCTGTAACAGGTTAGGTTGGGTTAGGTTAGGTTTTTATGATGCGTTAGATAGTTTTAGCTGTTTTGTGCCTTGTGTAGGCAAATCTGTGGCAGGTTAGATTGCGTTAGTTTAGGATTTTAGTGAGAAGTTCGATTAGGTTAGTTTAGGCTTTTTTATGCTTTGCATATACGAAACTGTACAAGGTTAGGTTAGGATAGTTTAGGTTTTTATTATGCCTTGTATAGGCGTGCTTGCGACAGGTTAGGTTAGGTTAGGTTAGTTTAGGCTTTTGTTATGGTTTGGATATACGAAACTGTGACAGGTTAGGTTAGGTTTTTGTAGGCTTTTGTTTGCTATAAGTTTTATTTTTCTTTCAAACAGTCTGGATCGCCGTTACAAGAACGAACCTAGAATTGGAGGGCCGAATCATATAGTAGAAATTGATGAATGCAAGCTTGGACGTAGAAAATTTGAGGCTGGTCGTGTTGTGGAGGGTTCTTGGGATTTGGGCATGATAGGTCGTGAGACGAAGGAAGTGCGATTGGAGATTTGTCCGAATAATAAGAGGGACAAAGATACTTTGCTTCGTCTTATTGGGAAACATGTCGCCGCTCAAAGCACGATAATGACGGACTGCTGGAAGGGATATGAAGGCATGGATGTTAATTTCCGTCATTTGACTGTGAATCACAGCCTCAACTTTGTTGATCCGGAAAGTGGTGCATGCGCGAATTTGATCGAAAACGCATGGCGTGGACTTTGGGGACGTCTGTCTCGGGGAGGCGTGCGCAAGGAAGACCTCAGTGATCACCTTTGTGAATATTTGTGGAGGAAGGATTGTTCGAGGCTAGCGCGCGATCCTTTTGAGGCTCTGATTGAAGATGTAAAATTGCTCTACCCCGGAGGTGTCCGTTTCGAAGGAGAAAGCGATTGAGTGTGGCTGTCGTGAAGTAGTGATTTTTTGTTTTTTTTTTTACGTTGGCAGTTGATGTGCGTCATTGTCTATCATAATGGCGGGCTTCGACAGAAAGTTTTCAGTTGTGAAATTTATGTTTATTGTAGTATTATATGTTCTAGTTGTCTAGTTGAGTGTCTTTCAGTGGGTATTGAATTAATAGGAGTTCTGCGTTCTTCACATTACATCGCATCGTGTGTTTCATATCACTAAAATCGTTTCACTGACTAGAAAACAGAACGTTTGCACTTACATTACGTTGGACGTGTCATTTCACAGGTAATTTGCCACATATCTCTAGAATTAGTTTACTTGTAACAATTACGGTAAATACGTAATACGGCGAACGCTAAGCTCCGCCCACGACCCCTTTCCACTTTTCCCCTACAAGCTCACCACATACTCTACGTGATAGTGTTGTGTCGAATGCACATTTCATGTGGGTGGGGATAACTTCCCCTACTGGCGTTCGCCGTATTACGTTTTCGCCCAATTACCAATAGAATGGTTAAGTTTTAAAATGCATCTCCACAAAAAATTCCATCAAATTCGCTTTGTAATTCGAACATTTTCTATTGCAAAATCGTCGGAATCCGCTCAATCCTCGTTTCACCGATTCGCCTATACAAGACATAACAAAAGCCTAAACTTTCCTAACCTAACCTGTTACAGTTTTGTATATGCAAAGCATAATAAAAGCCTAAACTAACCTATCCTAATCTGTCACTAAAATCCTAAACTAACCTAACCTAACTTTTCACAGATTCGCCTATACAAGGCATAACAAAAGCCTAAACTACCGGTATCCTAATAGTAGCAGCTCGCCGTCAAAAAAATAGGTGAAGTGCTGTTGACATAAACAAATGCATGAACAGTTTTACCAATATATAATGAGAAGGCCTACTATTCGTAAACTGCGTACACTTTTAATAGTTCTAGAACACATGCAAACAGGAAAACTAATTTATAACAGGACTCAACCAATTTCTTACATACCAAGTCAATCCTCCTATCTTTTACTTTACTTTAGTAGGTTATTTTACGACGCTTTATCAACATCTTAGGCTATTTAGCATCTGAATGAGATGGAAGTGATAATGCCAGTGAAGTGAGTCCAAGGTTCAACACCGAAAGTTACCCAGCATTTGCTCATATTGGGTTGAGGAAAAACCCCGGAAAAAACCTCAACCAGGTAACTTGCCCCGACTGGGAATCGAACCCGGGCCACCTGGTTTCGGGGATAGACGCGCTAACCGTTACTCCACAGGTGTGGACTCCTATCTTTTAAAGCAGCAAACCTGTCGATGATGTCTACATAAAATGTCTGATTTAACTGAGGATGGACAGTATATTCTATGCAAAATGATGAAAGTCCCTCCTGTGGTGTAGCATTCTGAGTGAAATTTTCAATATTTTCAATCAGTAAAGCTTCTTTCATCGGAAGAATATTAAAAAGTTATTTTATACAACTTCTCTATTTTCTTAGCACTTTTTAAAACAAAGAACAAATGGAACTGTAGATCATCAAGAATTTTTTTTATCCTCATATTTAAGTCTACAAAACGGCATTTCTAATAAATTACAACTGTGTCATTTTCGGGATACATATTTCGCACTCATTTATCAACATTTTCTATGTACTGGTACCTAAGTACTCGTATTTGATTAAACATATAATACACACTTAGATGTAGGATTAATGCACTATATACACTTATCACTAGTACACTCTAAACACACTAAATAATAAGTTAATATATACGAACATAGTATTAAACTACTTGTATACATTTACGCGCGCGTTAAACTTTCAAATACAAGAGCTCATGAGAAGAAATAATACACGCCGCCGAAAACAACTTTTAAACTTTGCTAATGTATGTGTGATGTATTCCTGATAAAATAACATAAAGCCAGCTAATTTACCACTGCAGGGGTGGCGCTAAGACACAGAGAATGAGAATACTATTCTCGAGTCAGTTAGTACATACTGTAAAATTTTACAGCCCTTAAACAGTTGCCCCGGCCTTGGAGACCAGCTTCAACCTTTCCCTATTGTTAGTACCATTAGATCTGCAAACTGGTTACTCCACCTACAAGTCTGACAATTCTCTGTAACTGAAAGACGCAGAAACGCACTTCACTCATACAAACTTTCTTTAGTGCGTGACGTCACGTTACCATGGAAATCAAGTGCTGTATGAGAATGGGAGCCCAAATAATTTCACCTCTACAGTGGGATCCTGTCCGCACGGCGAAGCCCTGCGAACTCTAGACACCACCAAGTACGATCAATTATAGCCACTGCCCTTGAACATGCCGATTACAACACCTTTGAAGAAGTACATGGTCTCTCCGTCACTGGCAGTACACGGCGCATAGATATAATAGCTTTCAAGGAATCTACAAGATCTGGATACATAATTGATCCCACTGTGCGTTTCAAAACGGATGAGGAACAGCCAGCAGAAGTGGATAATGAAAAAAAGAATATCTACAATCCTACCATTCCCTATTACCTCAAAAAATACCAGCTCAAAGAGCTTGAAGTAATCGGACTTCTGGTTGGAGCAAGAGGTACCGCTACTCTCTTCATGAAAGATGTGTTTAAGAGACTTGGAATACCTACATCTATTATCCGATTGTAACCTTAGCTGCATTGAAAGGATCAATTGCTCTCCTGAAGAATCACCTATATTCGAAATCAAACTAAGTTCAGTAGCATTCTTTACTTTTTTGTAACACTTACCTTTCTAAAAATAGGTATATTTTCACTAATCTCAAAAAAAAAATTATTTGCAGTTATGTACTTGTAGGAATTTCACTGTTAAAACAAAATCAATGGTTTTTCATGAACTTGTAAAAATTTCTATGGTTAAGTAGGTACTCTTTGTCCCTTGTGGCAGCTCACGAATGGTGAGAAGATATATAAATTATTTGCAAGTTCTAATAGACACCGCTCTTCGCTCATAACAGTTGACATTATTCTATTCAGTGGATGGTTACAGGTACTATTAATACAACTAAACACTGTTCATAACGACTGAAAAGAAAATTTTTTTATTTTAGAAATACGGTACCGGTAATAACTAGAATTAATTATTAATACGAGATAAAATTGTGTTTTACACATAAATAGGTGAAATGGTACTTCACCTACTTCACCTGAATAACCGCCCCTGTATCCTAACCTAACTTGTCACAGTTTCGTATATGCAAAGATAATAAAAGCCTAAACTAACCTAACCTAACACTAAAATTCTAAACTAACCTAACACAGATTTCCCTATACAAGGCATAACAAACCCTAAACTACCGTAACCTAACCTGTCACAGATAAGTACCGGTACGTAAGACATAATAAAAGTCTAAACTAACCTAGCCTGTCATAACACCCCATTTTCTTACCCCTACACACTTCCCTGAGGTATGAAAATGGTCGAATTTCTATGCTGCTGAAACATTGCAAACTAGCGTGAAATGTTTGTAATGCCTCGTAAGTTATGTTGGTACATGTAAGACTGCTGAACATGCTTATATCCACAATAGGAAAAGAAGTAAATCAACGCTTGTTTAACAACCGCAGTACATAGCAATACTAGTAGTAGTAGTAGTAGTAGTAGTAGTAGTAGTAGTAGATAAAATAATAATTATGCTGATTACTGTCTTGTTAATATAATTTCTATTAACTAGAGTAAATAACGCCAAGCACCGCTATTAAATATACTCAAGAGAAATGGCATGCAGAGCATGCCCCGTTTGTATGAAGTCACGATTCTGCTATCCAGGCCCGATAAAGAACTTACAGCAAAGGCCCCAGCAGATCCTTGGAATGAATGAGTGTACGCCCTCTTGTTCTCTTTTGTATCCACTGTCCATGTAGAACTACGTCTTTCTCCTATGAGTGATAACTCTGGAATTTTTTTTTCTTGTTAGGGGGAAGGGAGGGAGGGAACATGCCACGCACTACGACCTGAGGTCTATTGTACACCCCCTATATGGGTTGAGTTGCGTGCCCACCGATCGATCCCCTACGCGCACTGATCTAACCACTTGACCCCCTTAACAACTCGTCCCTACAGCCAACAGAGTCCATGTACCACTCCTGCTCCGGCAACCCCTCAAAGGCTTCCTTAACGGTCCGAGGCGGAAGTCCTCCACAGAGAAGGTTTGCCCCATCTATCCATCATCACTTGAATACAATCCACAGAGGCCGGTTGAGAGAGCCAGGAGCTTCGGAGGGCCACCTGTAGAACGATCTGAAAACCAGAAGAAGTAACTGGATGATGAATGAAAAGATGATAGGGGAGGAAAGGAAGTGGCGAAGTTGAGTGGGGTTCCAATTGCCTGATAAAGTTACCTGATATTCATCCATAGGAGTGAGGGAAAAACCCCGGAAAAATCTCACCCAGGCAACTCGTCGCAACAGGAATCGAACCTGTGCCCACTGGGTTTAGAGTTAGACTCGCTAAACCCTCAGCCACAACGGTGGACTAACTCTGGAATTAACTGTCACTGTCCTGGAGTGGAAGAGAAGGCCTGATGGCCTTAACCTTACCAGAATAAATAAATAAGTAGTATTATTATTGTTGTTATTATAAATAATCCACACTTGTTCTCCTTGTCTCCTTAGCAATTAGAATAATAGTTGGAGCAAAGGCTAGAGAATCATGTAGACTTTTTTTTTTTAAATGAGAGATTCTGACCTTAACAAATCAGTACATATACCTACTCTTTAATAAATTTCCTCTTATGTAATAAAGAAAATTTTCTAACTAATTCAGCCATACATAGCACAAATACCCACAGAAAGAATGATTTTCATACACCATCATCAAATTTATCATGCTATCAAAGGAGAGTACGTTGCAGGGCGATAAAAATTTTCAATGGTCTTCCTGAAGACATTAAGAATCATAACCAAAACCCTGCATTATTTAAGGTAAAACTAAAAAATTACTTAATATCTCACACTTTTTATTCTGTAGATGAATTCTTGATATTTCACTGTACTATGTAAATATTTTAGTACTATTAAATGATAAACATATTGCATTGTATAATATGTTATTGTTATTGAGGTAAAAAGGTAAAGGTATCCCCGTCACATGCCATGAAGGCACTTGGGGGGCAAGGAGGTAGAACTCCATGCTTTCCATGACCTCAGCACTACCGGTATTAATTCTGTATATATTTCATATTTGCATTTTTATATGTTAAATGTAAGAATTGAATATGTTAGGCTATATTCTATGCTATAAAGCAACTGTAAGAATAGTTATGGAAAAAATTAATCTATCTGCCTGCCTGCCTGCCCGCCCGCCCGTCCGTCCGTCCGTCCGTCCGTCTGTAAATCTGTCTTCACCTTGATCGTCTTGTATTTTCTTTGTTCTTGTATTCCCCATTTTCTCCTTGTATTTTTAGGAAAAAAAGTTGCATTTGTTTGTACCAAATTTTCTCTTTAAAGGACAAAACTAAAATTCTTTCAAACATCTATTATCATAATACACTGCTCTCTTAAACTGACTGAGCATATGGGGAATTCAATCAATAGATTTCCTAAAATAGGCTATGAAAAGTTTCATATTAAACAATGGAAGATAAAATTAATGTGCATTAAACAGTGAATTACTTGAAAGAAACATCATATATTCTGTGTGACAATGTCATAAACTGTGAAGGAACGAAACTACTCGCATATCATATGAAATATAAATTATCTACAAATCGAAATAATGGTCTTTATACATTGGGAGGAAAAACAAAACAAGAAAAATATATATTTTCGCTGCCAAACACTTCACCATTTTATTTCATCACATTCCTCTTAAGTCATTCAACTTTTTATGTAGGGTTCCAAAACAATTAACAAGTATGTAAAATACGTTCGTTTGTATCCTGGCAGTAATATTAATGCAATATTTACACACCAAAAATGTTGTAAAGTGAGTTTTCAATACATATAATTACAGCTTTAAAGAAACTATTGAAATAATGTCTATAAACTACAAACAAATATTATATGTAGGCTACAGATAAACTAGATTTGAAGACTATGGCTATAGAAACAATTGAGACAAGATACACACATACGGAGTGTTGACAAATTTATACGGATGGATCTCTTATATCATATTCAAGAGGTGCAGAAACTGGGATGAATATGTCCTAACTTTTCATTTTACTATTTTGTCGGAGAATATACAACAAATTTTTAAGTTACTGCTATTTATATTACTTACAAATGGCTTTTAGAGAACCTGGAGGTTCATTGCCGCCCTCACATAAGCACGCCATCGATCTCTATCCCGAGCAAGATTAATCCAGTCTCTACCATCATAATCCACCTCCGTCAAATCCACTTTAATATTATTCCCCCATCTATGTCTAAGCCCCCTCAAAGGTCTTTTTCCCTCTGGCCTACCAACTAACACAATATGCATTTCTGGCTATTTACATATATATTTGCAAAATCTCTTATATTGATTACATAAATACAGTAACAAATATAAATGACACTTGGGAGGAAATTAAACGCAGAATAAATATGGGAATTGCCTCTTATTATTCGGTTGAGAAGCTTTTGTCATCTAGTCTGCTGTCAAAAAATCTGAAAGTTAGAATATATAAAACAGTTATACTGTATTACCGGTTGTTCTGTATGGCTGTGAAACTTGGACTCTCATTTTGAGAGAGGAACACAGATTAAGGGTGTTTGAGAATAAGATTCTTAGGAAAATATTTGGGGCGAAGAGGGATGAAGTTACAGGAGAATGGAGAAAGTTACACAACGCAGAGCTGCATGCATTATATTCTTCACCTGACATAATTAGGAACATTAAATCCAGACGTTTCAGATGGACAGGGCATGTAGCAGTATGGGCGAATCCAGAAAGGTATATAGAGTGTTAGTTGGGAGGCCGGAGGGAAAAAGACCTTTAGGGCGGCCGAGACGTAGATGGGAAGATAATATTAAAATGGATTTGAGGGAGGTGGGATATGATGGTAGAGACTGGATTAATCTTGCTCGGGATAGGAACCAATGGCGGGCTTATGTGAGGGCGGCAATGAACCTCTGGGTTCCTTAAAAGCCACTAAGTAAGTAAGAAAGAGTAAATAAATTCTAATTATCAGATTGAAGGGCAGCCATACAGACTATAATCTTACAACAGATCACGAAAAAGGCTAAAATAGCCTAAAAGATTTAAAAAAGATGCGTTATCTAACTAAACTACAGAAAAAAAAAAAAAGTAGTTGTTTGCTTCCCATTGTGACATAAAAGAAATGAAACAGTAGACTTTTGGCTAAAAAGAAAACTGAAATTTTACAACAATTCTATAACAATTATTCTGTAAAACAACTAATCAGAAGTAAATTCAGATCTGCCCAAAGCAGTAAAATTCGGATGGAGCAAATGATACTACCTGGAAATGTTAAATGGTTAACCCCGAGATGATCCCTCAAGGGCCACATAAATTAGGTTGATAACAAGTCATGTCATGATTATTTGACAAGCCACCTGAACAGGATAGAAATTTCCCATACATCAGCCCGTGTATTGTGTGATGCAAATGAAGAAATGAACATCGAACACATTAAGGGATGCAAAACATTGCTACAAGATAACATCGTACAAAAATATTGGGGTACCAGACAGCGATTGACTTATTGTCAAGTGCCTAGACACTGGACCAACAACAATATATCACCTGTACAATCTAAGTACAACATTCGTATAAAAATATGCAACATTCAGAAAGGTAAACATTACACTGCAACCAGACTTGCAATCGAAGTTCATGTTGTAAACATGCCGCGTTCCTATGTGGGCTGTACTTTGTAACTAGGGTGCACAACCCGAGTCTGTAGCTTCAATAAAATCGATTAGGCACGTTACCAGGGGCATATTTAGGCCTAGGCAGAGTAGGCAGATTTGAGGGGGCGGCTTTTAAGCTATTACTGATAAATTTTTTTATATTTTTTAAATTTTATTCATAACCCTTTAAGAGTATGTGAACTTAAATGCACAATGAAAAAGTTATCAATAACATTGGCAACAATCAATTAAAATTTAATTAACAGTCTGCCAAGGAAAAATTACAGTTTTTCAATATTAGTGTCACAATGCAATCATAGCACTTTTTTCAATGTTATGCTCTCTCACTGTGAGAATCTCACATAATAACATAATAACCTGGTTGGGTTTTTCCGAGGTTTCCCCCACCGAAAAGGCAAATGCCGGGTAATATTTTGGCGAATCCTCGGACCTCATCTCATCTCACTACATCTCGCCAAAATGTAAAAAAACTGTACAAAATTGTAAAAATTGTAGAAAATTACTAAATTGTAAAACTATAAAAATTTGTAAAAATTGTAATTGTAATATTGTAAAATGTTGACATGTTCCACATCTTAAAGCTTCATTGCTCATGTAAGATCTATGGAATAAAATAAAAGAATGAATAAATGAAATGAATGAATGAAAAGAACTTATGGTATTATGTTATGATATGTTAGGAACGCAAATCTCGTTGCTCGCAATCATAAGCTTTGTGATGAACTGATGAGAGACGCCTCTAACTCTGTCAAGAGTAGCCAGTATCAACACTCAGTAATCCCCATTCAGACTTAAATTAAAAGAAAATACCGTCAGTCATTATGGCCAGTCAGCTGGACGCTTGGCAGTTCAGTTTAATTTGAAATGGTAAAGAGTGCAGTTCTTCCGTACCTAGGTGATTTATATTTGAATATTCATTATAATGAGTGACAGTCGGAAAAATCTCAGTGGTTCTCAATATCGGAAACACCTCTGATTGAGGTTATGGCTGATATGTAAATCTATTACCAGACAGTACATCTCATTTGACGATATGTATCAGAGGAAGAACTTCATCTAAAATCTCATTAGTGTAATATGTAGCTAGTCAGCGATGTATGCAATGGAGGGGGAAAGGAACTGGTCACCCTACCCCATTATCTCCTGCCCTAGTTGCCTTATGAGTGATGCCTTGATGGTGTCACTTGTGGGGTCCAGACCTGTCTTTGAACAGTTGACTAAACAACAATACCGGAAACTCGCGAAAGACAAGACAATAAAAAGAGAGGAAATTGTGAGAAAAAGTGCAAAAATATGTGTTATTTAACAAACAAACATAGCCAGCTTGGTCCAGTTCGAGTCCAGATACATCAGATTGTAATAATGTGGTGAACAGTAGCACTGCCATCGTGATCTAATACAGGCCGTAAGGCAGGCCACGTGACTCGCTTAACAGCTGATCGCGAAAGGCGGTCTTTCAACCATATGAATTAGTTGCAGTGCATGAAGAATAACATATATTTCTCTGAAATGCAGTGTAATTGCGTCAGTAAAATTTTAAACAGTGATTGTGAGACACTTGTGACACAATTTACTTGCAATTTAAGGTATAATATTATTTCTGGTGTGAAAATTACGTTGTTGCAGGCAAAGTTCGTATGTGTAATACCTGCCTTTATTTCGATTAAATGTTGCGCCCTTATGTGGTTAAGTGAAATTTTGGTCTTATAAACAGTAGGCTAAATATGTGTAATAATATATACGTGAAAGTGAAACATTGACTGGCATGTAAAGTAAGTTGTGATTAGGCCTAAGTGCAGCGTTACCGATTTTACTCTTGTCTAATCCATTATTGCTAGTTTACCGTATTTGTCTTATTAAATTTAAATTATTGCGCCCTTTTTATTTGTGAATAACCTACATTATACGAGTAAATAATACGACGTTTGATAATATACACAATTTGAACTAAAAACGAGATACATATAGTATATTACGAAAAATTATACCCTATAGTTTTCATTACTGTTACAGTATCTAGAATTGTAATTAGTTGAAATAAAGCACTCATGCTTCATTACGAAATTCTTGCACATTCATTTATGCACGTTTCAACAATTTTCAGTTGCATCGCACGCATATTTTAATGTGTTGAAGTTATAGGTTATGTTTATTCTATCAGTACTTGCCTTATTTCCATATTCGCAAATATGCATTATAATTAAGCATAACGCTACGTATAACTTATAAATGCAATTTGTCTACACTTCAATTGTATTTATTCGTTTCAGACGGTACTCCAGTCTGAAGTCTGATTAGTTTAATATGTTACTAGAGCTAAACTAACGCTGAGGTAGTTCCCTTCGTATTCATACATCTTGCATATACAAATTAGTTCGGTTCGTTCAGGATCTTAATATGCCTTGCTTATAGGATCAAATGCATCTCCACAAAAAATAAATTCAACTGTTTTCAGTTCAGAAATTACCGGAACTATACCTCAGCGCTACTAAGTAATATAACGTATGTACATTTCATAGGAGGGACTGTGGCGAATTTTCTACCTATAAGTAAGGACGTAACCGTGTTCTGAAGTTTATCCTAAAAATATTTTCTTCTTTATTAAATCTCAAAACCGTTTTCGTTCTCAACTTAAGCCTAAAATGTTGACGCAGATAGCTTATGTTAACATGGTAAATTCTCTTCTCATAAAAATAACACAGTTTTATCTATTATTCCTGCCACATTATCCAACACATAAATGGAACTTATGCACATATTACATTGAATAAAAATTTAATTGTATTATGTATTTGTTCCCTACTATACTGGGTTGTAATGAATTGTATTTATCTAACCTACCAGATTAACACACAACTGTACACACACTAATTTCATAGGAGGGACTGTGGTAAATTTTGTACCTACAAGTAAGGAAGGTAGATGTGCTAAATTAAAATCACAATATAGATAATTCTTCTTTATTAAATCTCAAAATAGCTTCCATTCCAAACTTAAAATGTTGATGCAACCAGGTTATGTTACCATGTAAAACTCCGTTCACATTAAAATAACACAGTTTTGTAATTATTTCTGCAATATATTATGCAATAAGAAGTGTGAAGGGGTCTTATACACACATTACACTAAATAAAATTGAGCGCCGGCACGCTATAAAGTAATATATTTCACTCAGCTCCGTATACTCAAATAGAAAAGCCCGACTCATCGAGTGACGTCACACAACCTGCATTACGGCCTGGTCTAGATCACGATGGCAGTGACAGTAGGTACCGAAAATAGTGGAGTATGTGGTTTATCTGAGTCAGGCATTTCTGATAATGGAAACAGTAATAATGACGGGGAAGCGATTATTTCAGTTGATACAAAGACTCATATAGGGCGGAAATATTTTTCTCTGCCTAGAGGCGCCAAGTAGCTAGATTCGCCCCTGCACGTTACACACCGGATGATGCAAGAAACATGATGCATGGCACATGGAGTGTGACACATAACGCCATGTTATTTGTTTTAATGAGCCATTCAGTGTGAAGTCATCAGATGATGAAGATCTTCTGCTATTGTCAATAATAAGAATGCGAAGATAAAGGCATAGATTTTGGATTCATTTGTTCAAAACGTTGAAAATCATGGTGCTTGTAGTGTTTTATTGGTAGAGTTAGCACAGCATCCAGACAAATTCGCAGAATATTATAGAACGTCTAACGAATTATTTGAAAATACGACAAATTGTGAATATTCTTAATAGATGGAAAACATGTATGAGTATTACACAAGCACATGGACTTTTCACTCTGATTTCTGTTGAAGACTTGGGTAGAAATAGTGTTTGTGCTAGGGTTGCCAACTATTTTTGAAGAAAATACGGGAGACTAAGTGGTCTACAATATTTGACATAAAAATTGAAAAATTATTCAATTCACTTAGCAGCACTAAAAACAATTTTATTCTACATTTTGGCAGTTAGGCTTAAATTAAAGTATTTTGAGATATTTTACCTAGTGTAATAGTTTCAAACAAATTGTAAAAATTTCCTACATGAGTAATTGAAGTTGACTGTGATTTGCAGTTCTGATTTGATTAAAGTGTCGCTGTCTTTTTTCGAACATCTGAGGATTGCGAGACTTCATATGTGAGATAGGTATATATCAATGTTAACAGTATTAAAAAAAGCTTGTTA
This sequence comes from Periplaneta americana, assembly GCF_040183065.1. Lineage (NCBI taxonomy): Eukaryota > Metazoa > Arthropoda > Insecta > Blattodea > Blattidae > Periplaneta > Periplaneta americana. The sequence continues at coordinate 151,990,896 of NC_091131.1, read as the reverse complement.
AAATTGGCCATGAAGTCATTTAAATATGTGCTCCTGCATATATGACTTACCGGTATATGTCTAAAATGCAGGTAGTAGGCCATTGATGATATAATGGGGAGAGTTTGGCTGGCACCGTGGATCGTGTCCTGGCATAGCTCAGTTGGAAAGAGCACTCAGCACGCAGAGTTGAGAGGTCCTGGGTTCGATTCCCGGTGCTGGAACGAATTTTTCTCAAAATTAATAGGTATCTACATGTTGACTACTAACAAAAAATAGTAGTCTCGATTATTGAATGAGGATGGCGAGACCTCATATATGAATGTATGTATGTGTGTATATATATATATATATATATATATATATATATATATATATATATATATATATATATATATATATATATATGTTCACTGACTTTTCATAAAAGAAAACACTCTTTGTATAAGCTTAGCTGCACATTTCAGTGCATCTCTGGAACAACAGAATCCATCATATAAATCACCTTCAACCATATAAAAATTAAATGTTTCAAATAAATTTTTATATTATGTAAAAATAAGGGAGAAAAAGGATCGAAGAGAAGAAAAATATGGAAGTTGGGAGACTGTTAAAAATTGGGGCTAAATACGGGAGAGTTGGCAACACTAGTTGGTGCTGTGCTGCCCATTACGAACACAAGATAAACTAAACTTTCTTTTTATTTCGCTGATGAGACATTTCCCTTGTTGAAGCATATGATGCGGTCATTGCCCAAGATCATATTGACAAAGGAGCGACGAATAATTCTGTGGTGTTTGGGTAAAGGGAGATAAGACATAAAAATGAGTACGGAGATAAATGAAAATTAAACTTGGAACCCTTATTACAAATAATTTTCTACACAAATAAAACACACCAACTGCTAGTATTCTTTGATTTTTGCACACCCACTTGTATAATTTAACTTGTTTTGTTCATCTGGGGAACAAAATTCCACCTGGACAAAAAAATGACTTATACCCCTTTACCCGAACACCACAGAATTGTTAACTATATGCTATCCTGGGCTAGAAAGAATGTAGAATGTACATTTGGGATGTTATGTTCTAAATTTAAAGTCCTGGACACAGCATTTAACTGTCAATTGGAAACTGTAGGTATCATTATCAAGTGTGCAAGTATTCTGAACAACTTTGTGAAAACAAGAGAAAATATTCCAGACTTTGATTCCACAGTAGTTCGAAATGATTTCCACACACCATATGATGACCAACCTACAGATGAAAATGTCTATACGAGGGATAGATCAGTTTCTTATTTTTTAAGTCTAGCGTAGCTCTTCCTTGGCAATTAATTCCCAGTGACTTAATAAAACTTGTTATGAAGTGGGATATTTATATTTAAGTGGAGATTTATATTTTAAAACAAATAAATAAATGAATGAATACATGTACGAGAACTAAATAGCTACTTTCCCGGACAATCCTATTTCAGTTTATGTTTTACTTCAGCAGCTATCTCTGCCCAAATTTTATCTATGAGATTCTTCTTTGAATAATCTGCTCCTGTATAGTCGTAAATAACTGGATACCTCTACATGACATTCAGTGGCGTAGCATGAAATTTTGAGCAGGGGAAGCTAACTCAAGTTGTCTTTCATGTAATATGAGAAAATGTATTACAAAAATACAGTCTTAAAATAAATAGTAGTCAATGTCAAGTCAGCAGTCGAAGATTGGCTGGAACCTCGTAAGTAACACCAATAAGGCATGACCTCAAATGGTACGTAGTAAAATATGATTTCACGGTTTACACATATCTCTAATAGACACGTATATGTATAACATTAGCTTACTCCCTGTCATACTTAGAGAAATCACAATATTAGTATCATTACGTAAGTATGCGTATGTCTTTTGGTTGTGTCCTTCATTGACAGCAAGGGAGTCGGTCATTTGTTTTTTAAATCACACTTTTGTTCGTAAGTCAGTCTTGATAATACAATTGTCCTAAAAAAATTCAAGTAAATTAGCGTCAGGAACTGTTATTTCGCTCATTATTTATTATATCAGCCACAGTGCACACTAACACTTCAACTGAATACAACTGACGAAAAGGGATAACTCGGAAACTACATATTTTAAATGTTAAAGCAAGCTTCTTGTGAGCCTTGCGATTAGGGTAGTTTAGTTAGAAAGGGATGGAAAATCTGCGGGGTGGGTTACACAGAAGAACGAGTGTAAGAAACCAGTCTGCTTGGAAGCTGGTGTGTGCAAGATTCTTGTTTACTACTGCATCACAAATCATCCTGAGCTGCCGCATCACAATATTTAATGCGTAAATATAAATTCTATTAAAATTAATACACAATTTTCTCCATAAACTGCAGGTTTATTATGAAATTACTATTAACTGGGGAAGCTAAGCTTTTTAGCTTACATTGACGCTACGCCACTGATCACATTAAATTTCTGGTAGTCCATCATGATCGGAAAGTGTACACTGACAACTGAACTCTGGGCTGTAGTGGCCAGGTTGCGTTATCTTGGTTATGATGCAAGGCACATGCATTATGTTGTTTGTGTCTTGCATTATCTAGCCTGACTAGTAGCACCTAAAGACGTTCGTTTATTCGTCTTTGATGCATGCTTAATGTTCCATGCATACTGCTTCATGTGTCTGTATCGACTGGTGTGTATCCTGTCTTACTTGAACTGCTGTGTTCCATAGCTTGTCGGTTTTTTGCCGTGACATCAATAGGGGTTTAGCATGCTCGAACTGCATTAAGTGTGGTTGTGCATATAACATTTATTTCAGTCTTCATCAACAGTGAACATAGAGTGCATTGAACAAAATACAACACACTTTAATGAATAATAAAATAAATTCTGTAGAATGCAAAATATAAGGCATTCCAACAAAACTTTGAAGAATACCACAAGAAAATGACCGTCATTCTTCCATCTCTCTGACGGGAGAAAGCAAAACTAAAGAAAACCCCAGGAATAACGAAAACAGATATGTATAAATGCAGTGGTGATATTCTAATTTCCTGGTTCTCTTTCCTAATAACTACAAAATTTTATTATAAAATTTTATTATAAAAAATAGTAAATAAGGTAATAATAAGCAGCTATAAATAAAGGAAAATCGCAATGTATCACGCTAGTACCGGTACAGAATATATATGCAGAGTACTTCATATCATCTACTGTTACATCAAGTTAGTTTAACATTAAATGTTTAGTACGTCACCGCCACTTTCTAGCATGCCATATTGTATTTTTGGTCCAGAGAAAATACACTGCTTTTACAATAATACTCGTAAAAAATAAGAACGTTTTCGTAAGAAAGTATTAATATTTTCTCTAGATTAGGGTGACCAGACGCCCCATTTTTAATGGGATTGTCCCTTTTTTTCAGCTTCTTGTCCCCTGTCCCGAGAAAATTATGTTGTTGTTTTCTAATGCCAGGCGTTTGACAATAAAGTCATTTGACCTCTTGCACTCCAATATTTGAAAATGGCAAGTTGTAGCCGATTTAAGTGAACACCATATTTTAACGTTTTGGTGGCTACTTCATTCACACACAACCCCCAGAATGTCTGGAGGACCACACCTGCTGTTGGTCGACGGGTCCATTGGACCTAGCTGGGAGATCTTGTTGATCACCAGCTTTCCCTCCTTAAGCCACTGGCGGACGATTTTAGTGCCATAGCAGGTCAGCACTAGGAACAGAAAAGTAGAAAGAGGAGGAAGGAAAGGGAAATGAACCCCTAGGCCTTGAATGCTCTAAAGCTGTCGGGGTCGAAGAAAGTAAGAGTTCAGTCAGAGGACTGGATAGGAAAGGGTAAAGAGGGAATTAGGAATTGAATAGAGGAAAATTATACCAAATTCAGTCACTAACTCATCAAGCTGACCAGTGCTAATTGATGAGTAGCCCCTCCCTTTAGTTCAGCTTGTAAAATTATGCTTACTAACAGCTGCACCATGGGAAGGTAGGGATGGGACATTAGGTATTTGTCCAGGTTGGTTCCTTAAGGCCTTCAATGGGAAGGATTAATGGCTCTCCCCCCCTGTATCCCACAAATACCCTTTTGCAGCCCCCAAGAAAAGTATGCTCGGTGCGCCAAATGTCTCGTTTTTTTAAATGGCACCGCACTTCCCTAAATTATAATTAAGATATTTATTTTTCTTTTATTTTATTATGAAAGATAAATACATTAACTTAGTTTTACAAATATAATTCAGATTGTAAGTTTTGTGTTAGGAATACCTGGTACCAATGCATCATCAGAAAGAGTGTTTTCGTTGTTGAATTCAATTTGGTCTGACGAAAGGAATCAGTTTCCAGTTAAAATCATAATCACAAAATGTAATTTCAAAAATGTGTCTTGCATGGACTTTTATAGTTTCTTGAAGGAAAGGCCAACACTTCTACAGCAAATTCACTCATCAAAGAAATATGATACAGATTGTACAGTTGATCTTCATGGAGAATGTTAAAATACTTATTATTTCTCAGTAATATTTGCAATTACCATGGACATATACCGTATATGTTTAACATAGGTACACATGAGTGAATTGGTGTTAAATTTCTTGAATATCATCACTGGTTAAAAGGTAATATGAGGCAAAAAATTTTGTTACGAAACAAGTTCAGAATATAGTGACATGAATATAATTGTAAGGTCCAATTAACTTGAAGTATTTTTAAACAGATAAGTTAACCTATTTAATTCAGACTAGCTGCAACATAAAAAATTGTCAACAATGACTTAAGCCAAGTATCCATACTACTCTATTATATACTTGCATAATTATTATAGCCTAGTTATTGTGAACAGTATAGTATTTATTACTTTAAAATAAATAAAACTGGACCTTATTGCTCACTGACATTATATAAACACAAGTAGGCTAATAATGAATGTTTAGATAAAATGTTGATTCATGTCAACTTTAATAAATGTCTCGTTTTTTTATTTTGGAAATCTGGTCACCCTACTCTAGACCAAAAATACACTATGGCATTCATAAGAAGTGGCAGTGATGTACTGAAACAACAATATAATAATAATACTTTACTGCTACGAGGGCTATTCATAAAGTAACTTCCGTTTTCATATAGCGTGCATAACAACAGAGACAGTGGCGCCGCTCTTGCGATGGAGTGTACCTTGAAGCAGTACGCGTCGAGCAGCTGTAGAGTCAAGGTCGTGTCTTTGTTCCTCTCTGAGCCACGTGCTGTCAAAATGTGTGCTGCAATCACAAGTCCCGCCAGGTGTGAGGTACTTTCTGTAATAAGATTTCTTGTGGCAAAAAACTGTAAAGCCAGTGAAATTCATCGCCAATTTTGTGAAGTTTATAGGCCAGACGTAAAGAGTGAATGTGGTGTCAGACAATGGTGCTGTATATTCAAAAATGGGCGAACCAATGTCCATGATGAAGAGATAAGTGGTCGACCGAGTATCGTGAATGCAGATCTGATTCGTTTGGTTGACGAAAAGGTTAGAGCAAACCGCAGGTTTACCATGTCAGAGCTTAGTTAGGATCTTCCACAGATTAGTCGTACTCTTCTGTACAAGATGATTACCGAAGATTTGGGCTACTTGACACTTTCTGCCAGATAGGTGCCTAAACTCCTTTCTGAGAAACAAAAGGCTCAGCAGATGAGGGCAGCACTGTTCTTTCTTGAGCATTACGAAAGAGAAGGTGATGCTTTTCTCGATCAGATTGTGACAGGAGATGAGACTTGGGTGTAGTATGCGAATGCAGAAACAAAGCTTCAATGAATGCAGTGGGGCCATACTCACTCCTGGAAAAAATCCACAAAGTGTCATCAAACACTTTCCATGAGGCAACTCATGGCAACTGTCTTCTGGGACAGAAAAGGAATTTTGCTAGTGGAGTTCTTGGAGAGGAATGCCACAATTAACGCTGAGTGTTACTGTAACACACTAACAAACTTGAAAAGGGCCATTCAAAACAAACGTCGTGGCATGTTGAGCTCTGGGGTGATTTTCCTGCATGACAACGCCCAGCCGCATAGAGCGTGTCGTACTGCAATCAAACTGCAAGAGTTCAACTCGGAAGTATTGGATCACCCTCCCTATAGCCCAGATTTGACGCCTAGTGATTACCATCTCTTCATGCACATGAAGACGTGGCTTGGTTCGAAGTGCTTTGATGATGACGAAGAGTTGAAAACCAGCATTGTAGGTTGACCGAATTCTACGATTGCGGAATTTCAAAGCTCGTCAAACGCTATGACAAGTGTCTCAATGTGACTGGAAACTGTGTGGAAAAATAAATTAGAGTGTACAATTTCAAACGTATTGTAACCCAATTCTGTAACGTCATTCACAGGTTTGTAAGAAATAAATGGCTACTTTATGAATAGCCCTGGTAGAACAAAGATACATATTGCTTTTTTTATATAAAAACATTCTAGCATCCCCAGAAAGATTGAGTTACATACTCGTGCTCAGAGGGCATTCCACATAATGTTAAGACATTTTATTAAATAACAGAGTAAAAAGTAAAAAAAGAAAAAGAAAAGAGAAGAAGAAAAAAGATATCACAATAATTGAACCTTAAATTTTCTCTCTTAAACAGCAATTTTTAATTGATTTTTTTAAATAAGGAGCGTTAGTAAATTGTATATTTGGGAATTTAGCTATTAAGTTATCATGTTATAAAGCCTTGGACCGAAGTTGCTACTGTGATTATATGCTACAGCTATGATACATTTAGGTTCTGTTAAGCATAATATGTTTTCTGATCTTTTGGTTTTATATTTATGTGAATATAAATTAAATATCTTTCGGTTTTTATGTACGAAATTCAATAATACATCTTGTTATAAATATGATGGAAGTCAAATACTTTAAATCTTGAATACAACAGTTCTGAAGGATAATCAAGGGTTTATTAAGGCATAATTGTATTATTCTTTTCTGTAGCAGAGTTATTGGCATGAGGGAGGTACTATTAGCACTGTATTAACTTCGCAATTTCTTAAACATCAACCATAGTACACCAACTATTTACTTTTCTTACACATACTGCTACCACCACCACTAAAAAATTTTGATCAACACTTCAACCATTAATGCTTCATTATACTACTCTGATTGCTCTCTGCAATTTTTTTAGTTGGTTATTTAACGACCCTGTATTAACTACTAGGAATTTAGCATCGATGGTATTGGTAACAGCATTATGGTATTTGGCAAGATGAGGCCGAGGGTTCACCGTAGATTACTTGACATTCGCATTCGCCTTATGGTTGGAGAAAACCTCGGAAGAAACTACCAGTAATGAGCACAAGCTGGAATCGAACCCATGCTCGAGTGCAACTTTGGATCAGCAGGATCCTTGTCCTTGTAAGCTTTTTATTTGTTATACACATTAATGGTAACATTTTCATAATTCACTTTTCCGCTTTAAAAAACTAACAATTGTGTCTACTTACTGATTGATGTCCACGTTTTTCTTCATTGAAGATTGTTCACCACAGCATAGGATAATGAGTCCACAGAGAACTTGATTTCTTCTTTTCACTTTTCATTGAAAAATATTCCTCCAGCATAAACTTTTCAGAATTATTCCATACTTTTTTTTTTACACCACTCTTCAAACTTCTTATATTCCTCTTCATACCTCTGTCGCGATTTTGTTGGAATTAATAAATCAGTACAGCTGTTAATGCAATACCATTGACACTTATATTTATAAATAGTCATGGTGACAATACCGACAATAATAACATTCTTCAAATGTTTCTTGTACATGGCCTTCTATATGAATCGATCACGTACAAAGCAAATGTATATAGCTGGCAATAAAAATTTTACATTTAGACAATATTCAATTTTACATTATTTTTTTTATCAAAGTGGATAAAACTTTGTACGATATGCCTACACATGTCGTAAGTTCATATTACAATACTAGACTGGTTATCAAACTCGAACTGCTGCCTTGTTTGACAAAATCTCGTGTTGTAAAATAAAACGGTATATAGTAGGCTATATAGCAATGAAATGATTCAGTAGAAATTAATATAATGCAATTGAAAGCTATCACATTTTTACATGTCGTGTCATTCAGTCAGATCACTGCTTGTTTAATTTGTCCACAATGTAGAACTGGTTGTTAAAGGTTTTAAATTTAAAAAAAAATAGCATTTACAGGATGGAAGAACACTGACAATACGATATTATCAAGCATTTTAATATTGCACAAAACATAATGTAATAGTTATTTAGATACTAATGTCGTAATTCACTGTGGGCTAAAGCAAGGAGATGCACTATCACCTTTACTTTTAACTTTGCTCTAGAGTATGCCATTAGGAAAGTCCAGGATAACAGAGAGGGTTTGGAATTAGACGGGTTACATCAGCTGCTTGTCTATGCGGATGACGTGAATATGTTAGGAGAAAATCCACAAACGATTAGGGAAAACACGGGAACTTTACTGGAAGCAAGTAAACAGATAGGTTTGGAAGCAAATCCCGAAAAGACAAAGTATATGATTATGTCTCGTGACGAGAATATTGTACGAAATGGAAATATAAAAGTTGGAAATTTATCTTTTGAAGAGGTGGAGAAGTTCAAATATCTTGGAGCAACAGTAACAAATATAAATGATACTCGGGAGGAAATTAAACACAGAATAAATATGGGAAATGCCTGTTATTATTCGGTTGAGAAGCTTTTATCATTTAGTCTGCTGTCAAAAAATCTTGAAGTTAGAATTTATAAAACAGTTATATTATCGGTTGTTCTGTATGGTTGTGAAACTTGGACTCTCACTTTGAGAGAGGAGCATAGGTTAAGGGTGTTTGAGAATATGGTGCTTAGGAAAATATTTGGGGCTAAGAGGGATGAAGTTACAGGAGAATGGAGAAAGTTACACAACACAGAATTGCACGCATTGTATTCTTCACCTGACACAATTAGGAACATTAAATCCAGACGTTTGAGATGGGCAGGGCATGTAGCACGTATGGGTGAATCCAGAAATGCATATAGAATGTTAGTTGGGAGGCTGGAGAGAAAAAGACCTTTAGGGAGGCCGTGATGTAGATGGGAAGATAATATTAAAATGGATTTGAAGGAGGTGGGATATGATGATAGAGAATGGATTAATCTTGCTCAGGATAGTGACCAATGGCGGGCTTATGTGAGGGCGGTAATAACCTCCGGGTTCCTTAAAAGCGAGTAAGTAAGTAAGTAATGTCGTAACGTTTTATTGGAAATTCCCTAGTACCCGGTACCCGCTGCATAAGCTGTTAAGTCAGCCATTGTTGTATAATCATAAAAGATGTATATTTGCCCTGGACCAAAAATATATTACAAACTGACTAGAATCACGTCTAGTAACAAACTATTAAAAGCGAGTAAGTAAGTAAGTAAGTAAGTAAGTAAGTAAGTAAGTAAGTAATGTCGTAACATTTTATTGGAAATTTCGTAGTACCCGGTACTCGCTGCATAAGCTGATAAGTCGGCCACTGTTGTATAATCATAAAAGATGTATATTTGCCCTGGACCAAAAATATATTACAAACTGACTAGAATCACATCTAGTAACAAACTATTAAAATTCTTTCCAGAAAGAAGCCACTGTGTAAACATAAAAACGACCTATGTAACGAGTACCGGGTACAAGGAAACTACCACCATATCTAAATACTGGTAGGCCTATATACATTTTTTTTACATATTACTTATTTTAAAAGTTTCATTTATTGGAACTGACGATATAGTATATCAGAATACACGATTTGTATTCAAGACTTTGCCGTTCCTATGGAAGGACAATCCTCGAGAAGGATTAAACACTGTAAGTTCAATTTCCCCCCCCCCCTCGCTGTTATTTATACTCGCTTTAACATCTTTTGGTCATATCGCGATAGTTCAATTTTATTTAAATACCAACTTGTATAATGCACGATGCTGTCACATTTTAAATATATTTTAGTGTGAGCACAAAATTTCCATTTCCTATGACAAATTCATAAAGATATTCACACGAAATTATTTTGCTAAGGAATCCATCCTTCATTATGGAAAAGAAAACTGTGGTAACTCACTTTTAATTGAGTACCTACTTAACCTTACAAAAGGGCTAAAGAGCAAAATTAAAAATAAATAAACAAACAAACAAACAAACAAGGAAACAAGTAAACAAAGAACTACAATTCATGATGTGTGGATAAGCTTCAGGGCTTTTACCGTGTTGTCTTGGTGTTGGTGGCTGACATTTCGACCGCTGTGTTGTGATCATCTTCAGAGCAGTTGTTGGATAAGGAAATAGTCTGCGAGCTCGTATATATATATATATATATATATATATATAGTCTCGATGGGGGGAATACTTGCTGTGATAGGTCGTAGGTTCTCCTCCTTACAACGCGGTAGAAGCCCTGAAGCTTATCCACACACCATGTACACCAGCCACGGAAGCCTACGCGAACACTTAAGTACAATTCATATTTTATTGTAGAATGAAGTTATTTCATATTCTGCATTTCCCTACAAGAGTGCTAAGTGAAATTCGTAACTTAGTAAGTACTGGTAGTTTCTATGAGCATCACTTCACTTCACATCCGGTTTACCGACACTGTTGCCAACCTAGTTGAGCTGCTGTGTCAAGAAGACTTTAATATAAATTTCTGTTAGTCACGTAGTATATGCAATAATGGCAATTCGACTGGTTACCATTTCACCCTAGTTCTAGTGATAAATCTAAATAAACATTTAATTATAGAGTGGGAATGTTGATTAAGTAGATCATGTATGCTCCAAGGGCCTTCAATAGGTAGTATGTCATGTATTTCTGATAATAATTTTTGACTAGCTGGCTTGGAAAAATGTACATCCGAAAAAAATATGGTTCAAGGTCCCAGTCTCACCACATTCACATAAATTGTTAGCATGTCTTTTAATGTTGAAAAGGTATTGCAGAGTTGCGAAAGTTCCCATAACCAGGCGGTAGTGCATGATGATTGCTTTTCGAGTTTTGAATAGGATGTTGTGAAGTTTTTAATGACTCGAATTTTATCCTCCTCCTCTTTATAATGGATATCTTCTTGACATCCTTCCATAGGAAGATAAAAATGGTGTCCCAAATCTTGTGGAGTAAGCAGAAAATTGGTTGCGGCATTTGGGAATGATGTAGCTAGTTGTGCTAGTTGGTCGACTTTCTCATTGCCTCTAATGCCTTTGTGACCGGGTATCCGAAGAAACTGCAAACTCATTTGTGATTGTCTCATTTTATTAATAAGTGATTTTAAAAGGATGATATATATATATATATATATATATATATATATATATATATATATATATATATTTTGTTTGGTATCTGAGTAAGGTTTAAGTAAAGCTTGTGAAGTGCATTTATTGTCCGTGCATATGACTGATTGCGAATATTTATATTTTTGAATGTCCTTCAGAGCAGTATAGATAGCCAGGATCTCCACGTGGAAGATGATGTGTTATTGTGCAGTCGGATGCCCTTGAGGTAATTGTTACTGGAATTGTAATAGGCTGCTCCAACAAGCTCCTGTTTCTTAGATCCATCCGTGAAGTATATGTACTTGATTTCGGGACCTGGACAAAAAGTTTTGAGATATTCCTCCCATTCTTGGGGGATACAATGGGTTGTTTGTGGTGTAAAAGATGTGTCAACTATTGATTCGTCTATTTCTTGCTGGTCTATAAGGTAGCAAGGAAAGATAGGGGTTTTGTAGATGTTTGGTTGTAGTAAGAAAACTGAAAAAAATTTTTAAAAGCAGGATATTTTGAGTGAAACCATTTGACGGTTGAGCCTGTGCTATTTCGGATAAAAGCCTGAGTTTGTGGAAGAGTGGGGTAGATGTGTGTGAAAACAATCTGGTAATGAATTTAGTTGCCAATTGGAATTCTCGGTATTTTTTGTCAAAGAACAGAAAAGTTTGTTCCATCTGGACATATGATGGGTTGCCATTGATGTTGAAAATATTTTTTAAGAGATGGTAAAAAAGTTGTCCAGGTAGTAAAATATGTATAAACGTCATTTTGCAGTAGAGATCCATATTCTAATCTAGCTATTATTAAGGGGTATACTAACTTTAATCAGATGTTATGTTCAATGCTCCACGATTTATTAGAAATACATTTGAATAATCGTTGGATATTTTTCACTTTATGTATAACATGTTTCAGATGTTGTCGACCCAAAAGACGATAGTCCAGAATCACTCCGAGAAATCTGCCTGTCCTTTGAGATGTAATATAAACATTCTGTATGCGACTGTTACGTTTGAGGTGTGTGCAACCTTTCTTGAATATTAGAAATTGCGTTTTCGCAGTATTGATCTTGAGTTATTTCGCAAGGAGATAGTTAATAATCTGGTTGTACTGGTTTTCAAATAGTCGTGTTCCTTCTGATATGTGTTTATAATTGTATGACATATATAAAACAATATCATCTGCATATTGAAGGACCTGTATTGAAGTGTTGTTTGGTAAATTCAAAGTTCCAACATATAATGTGTAAAGTAAGGGACTGATTGAAGACTCTTGTGGAATTCCCAGTGATGAATAGCTTTGATGGTGGTTGTTATATTTAGGTGCCAAGGAGACCAATCTGTTACTCATAAGATTATAAATACATTTGATAAGAGGTGGTGGAATATCGTATGCAGGTAGTTGATCCAAAAGTAGGTGCAATTGAACAGAGTCATATGCCTTTGATATGTCTAGGAGTAGAGTGAACATTACCTTGTTAGATTAAAGTGCTAGGTATGCATCAACTACTAGTAGATAAATATTATATGATGTGCTATATCCCTTTCGGAAGCCATATTGATTGCAGGGCCATAAATGAAATCTTTCTAAATTGAAAGTAATTCTGTCAGTAAGGATTTTTTCAAATAGTTTGCGAAGTGTATTGGACAAAACTATAGGTCTGTAATCAGTAACTGTTGTTCCTTTCTTGAGGGGTTTAATTATAGGTTGAATATAAAATAACTTCCAGGTATCCGGGACTTCTCCAGTTGTGAGAATCTGATTGAATCTAGGTGCTAGGGGCGATAAATACTTGAATGGAAGCTTCTTGAGTAATAGGTATGGGATATTGTCCAGACCAGGTGCAGTGTTTCTTCGAGAAGCCAAGACGTGCGAGATCTCTTGTGAGGTAATAGGTTTTAAAAGCTGATGATCGTCTGTAGTGCTAGGAATTTCAAAAATAGGTGGAGGAGCTTTAACCGTATCCGGAGAATGATCTTGTAAGAAAGTATCTTGAAGTTCATGATCAATAAAAATCGGGGTGAAGTTAGTTTGCTTGCCTGTCTTATACCAGTTTAATTTCTTCCATATGGTTGTAAACTTAGTTGGAGTTTGTGATGTAATTGATGCAGTATACTTTTTCCATCCGAGACGTTTGTAATAACAGAGCACCTTCTTAGTGAGGGCTTCTTGGTTCCTAGCCCCTAATTGGAAAAATTGGGGGTTAACCTGTATTTCTTATAAGCCAGTCGTCGTTTGGCGACTGCTCTGTTGCAGGCTTCATTCCACCAAGGTGGTTTTGGAGGAGTTTTATTTCTAGCAGATTGTTTAGAGAGAGGAAATTTCCGGCATTCTTCTATTAACAAGTTATGTATGTCGTCAAAATCCTTTATTGTATCCTGAAAACTCTGTAGTTTAGACATTATCTCATCCACCCTGTTACTATTAATATGTCTGGGTTGTGCTGGATTAGATTGATTGAGGAAAATGGCTTGGTTTAAGTATAAATCTATATCAAGCAGATAGTGATCACTATTCATAGTATCCAAAATTTTATTAATATTAATATGCTGTAGTAAGTCTTTGGATGACCGAATTAAGTCTGGTTGAGAATCATCCTGACCCCATCTTCCTTTTCTAGTTAAAATATGTTCAGATGCAAGTTGCCAATCATGTAATATAGAAAATTCTATGAGAGGATGATGGATTTGCTGCCATCGTCTATGCATATGAAAGTTGGCTATATTAAAATCGCCACATATTAGTATGGAAAGAGTAGAAACGTTTGTTAAAATATGATTCCGTTGGTGTAATGATATATTCTCCCTGGGTTTGCAGTATACACCCATGATACTAATATTGTTGACTGTGATAGAGATGATTTGTATTTTATTATTAATATTAAACATTTCATATTTCTTTGTAAGGTGAACAGACTTGTGGATATACATTAAGACACCACCTCCAGTACCGTCCTGGTTGGCGGAGATTAAATGGTAGGATTTAATGTTCTGTTGTCGATAATTTTGAAACCAAGTCTCTGTAATAATGATTATATGATAAAATTTTTTGGATACCAAGTATGATATGTCATGAATCTTATTGTTTAGACTTCTGGCGTTCCAATATAGGATTTGGAGTCGATCCACGCAAAAGTAGTTTTCAAATCTTCCAACAGGGGTCTGGTATAGTCAGGTGCTTCCTGTATAAAGTTATTAATAAAGGCAATGAAGGGAGTTTTATTTAGCTTAGTAGAGACTCGTTTTTGAGATTGAACCTCTTTTTGAGTAGTTGACAATTCCTGTGAATTGTGTTCTATCTCTTTGCTGTGGTATGCAGTTGTCCTAGAAGTAGATTGAGAAGGCTTAGGTGATGTGGGATTAGTTACATAGGGGTCAGGAGGGGTAAATATGAGACACAGAGAAAGTGAGGTAAAACAAGTTTATTATGCGTATATTTTAGTAGACAAAAATATCTATTTAATTTACATCACTCTTCAGTAAGTATAGAAACATCCTTTACAAGATAAAGAATGTAAAAAAATATTTAATGAATTTGGGGGTGGGGGGAAATTCATGCATACTAATTTTCGTAGAACAAATTCAAATTTTCCCTCCAAGCTTTCCTAGTTATTTTGTATCTACATGGTTGGCTGAACTGTTACCAGGCTTTATAGCAGTCATAGTACTTTCTGGTTAGTTTGTGCAGAGTTGATAGAGAAATGGTGTTGTTTGAAGATTTGAAATTCAGTTTCAAAAGAAAATATTGAAGAGGGGGAAAAAGAAGACAGTCAGGTAAGAGCATGTGCAATTATTCGCAGTGATATTGTTATTGGTGCTTTTGGAACCATTGCTATTTTGGCTGCATCATTTGTTGCAGGTTGACTAGCGTTGTGTACTGCCTAGGTCTAACATATAAAAATGCCTAGGTCTTATGCGAAAAAGAATAAAATCAATGAAGATGATGTACAGAGTGCTGTGAGAGAGTGGAAAGAAAAGAAAGATTCACTGAGAAACATAAAAAAAATACAATTTAGATAAATCATTATTAAGTAGGCGTATTTCTGGACAGGTGTTGCAGAAACGTGGAAGAACGACAGCAATAAGTTTAGAGGCTGAAGGAAAGCTGGCTTCGCATTTAAGGGATATGGCTCAGTGGGGATTTGCTTTAACCACAAAGGAAATAAAAAATGTAGTAGCAACACCTTTTAATAGCAACACAGGAAGGCAAGGAAAGGATTGGATGACTAATTTCTTACGAAGACATAACTTAAGCATTAGAAATTTGGAGAAATTAGAGATGAACAGAAGAACAACCACTGCCGATCCATTTATCATATATCAATTTTATGATAGATTAGAAGAAGTCACTGCTTCATTAGGCATTGGGGGTAAGCCATCTCATATTTATAATTTGGATGAGACTTACATTTGCAGTGATCCTGTAAGATTGAAATGTGTTGCTGGTAAAGGTCAGAAGGCACATCGGAATGTACAAGGATCCGGCAAAGACAACGCTAGCATTCTTGCTTGTTGTTCAGCAGATGGAAAAGTGCTTCCTCCATTAATAATTTTTACTGATCAGCACTTGTGGACAACTTGGAAGGGAAAACATGACATAAAAGGAACTTTTTATGCAAGTTCTGACAAAGGGTATATGACTTCAGTCATTTTTCAAGATTGGTTTACAAAATTCTATAGTCTGGTTAAAGAAAGGCCTTTGCTATTAATATTTGATGGACATTTATCACATTTGGACCTGACAACTCTAGAAAAAGCTAGAGAGCAACATATTACCATATTAAAGCTTCCTCCACACACAACAGAAACCATTCAGCCACTGGACAAAGCATGCTTCAAACCTCTGAAGGATATGTGGAATGAAAGACTACATGAGTGGCAGCGCCTTAATATGAGGAAAATATCTCGATCTGAAATGGTGATTTGTTGTGTGGAATATGGGAGGAAAGCATTTCACAAAAAACTATCCAAGCAGGGTTTAATTCAACAGGGATATTTCCTTGTAACAGAGAGAAATACCCGAAACATCGTTTAGATCCTGGTAAATTAGAAAAATATTATGCAATGACTACACAAACAGGCCATACAAATGAGGTAGTTAGTCCTACCACAACTCCATTACCTGTTAGAGAGTCAGAGCCTATTGCAGGACCTTTAAATGCATCAGAGCCTAGAAATCTTACCATAATGATATCTCCTGTTGGAAAAGAGTCTCTTGCAGGGCCTTCGAATATATCAAATAGGCCTCCTACCACAATTGCATCACTCATTAGCAAGTCACAGCCTCTTCCAGGACCTTCAAATACATCAGTTGGGCCTGAACCTATCAGTTCTCCTGAGCAAAACTGTGGAAAGAGCAGTGTCACTTTTGCAGATTTGCTGTTACAAAAAGTTAAAAAGACTACTCCCATTCCTGAAACAAGAAGGATGATAGAACAACATAGTGAAGTTGTTACGTCAGAAGAGTATATGACTTTGATAAAGAACAAGTGTGGCAAACTGAAAAATGGTAGACCTAAACCTGTAGGAAACAGAAAAACTAAGTTAGGAAAGCAGAAGAGAAACATACCAAAAGATCCTGAAATTTCTGAGGATGAAGAATGGCTGGAAAGTGGTGATAGTTTACAGGACATTGATCTCTTAGAAGATGAACCTGCAGAAATATGTGAGGTGACTGAGCCAAATGAAGTGAAGATTGGAGATTATGTGTTAGTTCAGTTTAAAGGCGGTAAAAGAAACACAGTTATTTATAGATTGATTAAAGTTCTCGTTAACACTTTGTTAAAAACATAAAATTTACTCTGTCACACGTTAAAAGTGTTAAAATTGTTAAAAAGGTATTTATCTTTGACAGACGGCCCGTTTAGATGCTATGTGGGGTCGTCTTCAGTGTCTCTTGAACCACTGGTGATCTTGGCTCTGCGATGTGCAGTTGTCGATGGTGGGGGTGGGGGTAAAATATATAGCACAAGACAATGGATACAACCCTAACATAATAGACACACTAATAAAAAAGGCAAAACAAAAACAGAACAAACCAACACAAACAGCACGCGAGAATAAATACATAACATTAACATATCACAATACCAATACCCACAAAATTGCAACTTCATTCAGAAAACTAAAGTACAAAATTGCATACAAAACAAATAATACAACATAGAAATACTTAAATAACCACACTAAACATTCAAATATATATAATTCAACTGGAGTTTACAAATTAAAATGCAATGGTTGCCCACATTTTTACATAGGACAGACAGGAAGATCCTTTCATACAAGATACAACGAACATATTAAAGCTATAACCAAACCTTACATTACATCAAATTATGCAGATCACATTATCGACAATAATCATGACTACAATAATATAGAAACAGATATGGAAATTTTACACATCACACCAAAAAGTTCACAGTTAAACATCCTAGAACAGTACGAAATATATAAGAATACAATAGCACACTCACAATATATACTTAACACACAACTACAGTTCAATACGCACACATTGTTTGACATCATAGTACGTCATAGCATACAGACAGCCAACCCCCACCATAGGAGCAACACATCCCCACCCCTACCATCGACAACTGCACATCGCAGAGCCAAGATCACCAGTGGTTCAAGAGACACTGAAGACGACGACACATAGTGTCGAAACGGGCCGTCTGTCGAAGGTAAATACCTTTTTAACAATTTTAACACTTTTAACATGTGACAGAGTAAATTTTAAGTTATTTATAAATATGTTTGTGTTGTGCAGAAAACATATCCTGTAACTGATGAGTATGATGTAATGTGTATGAATATGATATCTGGAAATAAGACTCTTTTCAAGTTGAATGAAGCAGATGTGTCACTAATTCACAAAAATGATATTATAGGCATACTTCCAGTACCATTTATGTCTTGCACTGGACAACGTATGCAATATTGCTTCGCACAGCCAGTTGATGTGTGTGAAAAGTAGGCCTAATATGTGCAGGTTGTCTGGAATGTTTTTCAATCATTTTTGTTTAATACTATCTGAATTAAACTAAGATAAACATAAATCAGCGTCTAAAATGCCTCATGGGTTTGTTTATTTCTTATAAAAATGTATTTTTTTTTTTAATGAAAATTAAAAGTTTGTTCAGCATAGCCTAATACTTAAAAAAACTGCTGTGTCTTATTTTTGCACTCCCATTCCTGTAGCTCTCTTAGGTATGGAGATTGAATACTGTCTTTTATTTACCCCCAACTGTCTTCTTTTTACCCCATTTGGTGGGTAAAAAAAGACACACTTTTTATTTTATTGATGAAAAAATATATAAATTGAAGCAATATTATTTATAAAATTGAATTCAACATGCAGTTTACCATCATTTTAATAATTTACCAAAATTTTAACTGTTAGCTTTCTGTTTAAAAACATTAAAGTTTTGATTTTGTCTCATATTTACCACTCCTGATGCCTATGTTAGATTTTTAGATCTTGGATGATCAGAGTTGTCTTTGAGTGCCCGTTCATATTCAGCAACATTGTAGCCTGTAGTATTGTGAGGCAGTTTTCGTTTCCCTCTCTTGTCAGATGTATGGTGGTTCAGGGTACTGTTAGCATTGCACGGGTTGTGAGATAATGGTTTACTATTTGGTGAGATTGGTGCTGATGTCTGAAGGGGCGGAAAGTTAGCTGCTGGGCTACCCTGAGTGTTATTATTCGTTCTAAGGATAGTGGCATAAGTAGTGTGCCCTTTAAATATTTGTTTCGCCTGATATTTGGATACTAGGAGGCTTTGTATGGTATCGGCAATATTTTTTTCTAGGTTATAATTCGGGCATTTATCCAACTCCGTACTATAATGGGCCTGTTTGCAATTTACACAACAAGGTTTCTCTGATTGACATTCAGCTGTGGTATGAGGGCCTCCGCATTTCATGCAACGAATAGCGTTGCGACAAAACTTGGATTTGTGATTTAATCATCCACAATTATTGCATTGTATAATTTGCTCCTTATATACATGCACTACACGTCTCTGATAATATAAGACCACGTATTGAGGGAGTTTCTGTGATCGAAATATAAGTTTAACTTTAGAGGAAGGTTTGTAAATCGTTTTTCCATTCTCGTCTGTGGATTTATAATTCAGGCGGTAGGCATTTGTGACTGTAAGTCCTTCAGATACCGAAATATTGGTTATAATATTCGTGATTGAAATGTCTGGGTCAACTCCACCAATGATCCCATGCACCATGATATTGTATTTGGGTATGAATGACTTCATCTGAACAGCTCGTCGAAATCAGAATCAAGGAATTTGTTAGCCTGGTCGGCTGAAGTGAAATGTATTTCAAGTTGATTAAATCCTGACTTGAAAATTTGCAAAACTTCATAATTATTAGTGTATAGCCATTTACCGAACTTCATCGGATGCATCTTATTGATGTTTGCAGTCTTGCTTCTAATAGTGACAAAGAAGGGTCCAGAATCTGAAAATATATATTGATAAGATAACTGAGGTTTCATTATATCAGACCTATCCTGGTTTTCGTTAGATCTAAGTGATGAAAGGGGCTTGGTACTGGTCAGTGATTGTTGCTCAATCGGAAATGATGTAATGGGCAGAGCTTCCTCCATGATTTCCGGAATGTTTTCCATGTATGAGTAGTAAGAGACCCCCGAAGGGGCTCTAGATTATCGAACAAAGAATAAATAATATGAAAGTGTGAAAAAAAAAAGGCTTAATAAAAACACTGAAACACTGTCACTGAATCTAGACACTTCTCTACTACAAACTATTACACAAAAATATAGAACCACTTGCACACGTCTAACTAGTAGCGTATCTCAAGTAGAAGTGATGTATGAGCATCAAATGGCTTCAATGACGTCACAACCCAGTTAACCACGCCAGTTTCCTTACAAATGTGTCAAGTAGCAATGATTTTCATGTGCATTGCCCTCCTTCAACATATTGTAACAGCTGGTCTGCTGTATTTGGTGTTATAGCTTAGCTAGTATAACTAGGTAGTTGCGTATAATATATTGTTTCAAATTCCTGAACCAGTCATTAAGAAGGGAAGGTTGAAAGAGTCTGGCAATGAAAGCAAAAAGTTAGAGGCAGTAGGAAATGAATATATGATTCTAAATAACTTTCATTCATCTACCTGCAAAGAAACCATATTTATTAGAGATAAATCTATCCTATGTAGGCTGTATGTGTACGTTAATTTGAAAATGTATATGTTACCGGTAATACTGTTAAAATCCGAAATCAGTCAAAACCAGTTTCATCTAGTAAAAATTAGCTTAAATGTGTGCGTGTATCTAATGCCTACTCACTTCACTTACTTGCGTGATTCAGATTCCGCATATTTCGGATAGATGGCAGGACTATGATCCATTTTCAATTGTACACCACTTCGGCAGACCACGCTGTACATGATGTGTATCATGTGAAGAGTTATGTCGTGTACTAGGGTGAGTGTATGTGTAAGTGTTCGTGTAAGTGTAGTGTAGGGAATGGGTGAGGATGATAATGAAGAGGAAGGGAGAAGGGGAAATGTGGTGCCGGCACATAGCCTACTCCTGTCGAATAGCAACAAGGGGGCCACCAGGCTTAACGTCCTCATCCAATGGTCTAATCACTATCAACAGTGACATATGCCATCTCTTCATATCCACTGCAGAGAGATTTGGGATTTAACCCAAGCATATTGGTGCAGAATTTAATGGTTAGAAGTTCTGCACCTCCACAAATTTTACATGAAAATCTCTGATTCCACTGGGAATCGAACCCACCGGCTAGTCTGGAGGCAGACATGCTGCCACAGAGCTAACTTGGCAGACCTGCTTAAACAAATGTAGATAGATAAAAAGCGAGTTTTCGTAAGGTCTAGAATCAGTGACAGGTTCGGTTTGGTTTGTTTAGGCTAGACCAGGCCTGGGCACTAGTAACTCAATCGAGTCATTGCAGATTTCCCCTTAACTCCCCACTCCACCTTCCCCGGCTGAGACGAGTAGACAGGAAGAAAACCATTGCTCAGTGACAGATTGTATAAGGCAGGCATCATAGTTTTTACAAACTTTCAGCTCTCGCTGGTTACCTGCAATCCATCACTGATGCATAGTGCCTACTGTGTGTTTGTTTATAAGGCAGTGTAAGCGAAAAAGGCATGGGTGGGGGTTTCAGAGTTCCGTTTCACTTCCCTGTTGTGCCTAGAGCTGGGCTAGACCTTACGAAAACTCGCTTTACATATATGCTTTTTGTTTATCCCTTTGTTTGCTTAAACTAGTCTTTACTAGGCCTATTTGAAACTGGTTTTGATGGATTTCGGGTTTTGAGATAACATAATGTAAATTAAAGTAACATGCGTACATTCACTGAGATAATGACAAAAGTAAGCACATGTACTGTATGCTGGTTGCAAAATTATTCATATGCTAATGTAAAATATAATGTTGTGTTGGAGATGATGTGAAAAAGTTACATAGTATTTTCCCAATGAGGATGAAATCAAAATCTTTTACAGCATCTGAAGAGCTTTAATAATATATGAATGTTTGTAGCTACAAAAAGTATAGAATTTTGTCTTTCATTTTTGCAGTATAGAGGAAAATTTAAAATATATAATTCCATCATGACATATGTATGAAATTTAACAACACTGTATTGTACTTAAAGCAAAATATACCGATTTTTTTGCTACTAATATTTTATTTGAGAAATCACACATGCACTGGAAATTTCGGGCCCCATTGCGCCTTCATATTACAAGGTAAGTTTCTTAAGATTAGTAAAAAATATTGCAAATCATATATAGCTGACAGTTTTATACACTTTCCTCAAAACTAGCAGACAAGAACATGTGTAGTTTCTCAGATGACTGATTGAATAATTTTAAAGTACAACAGAAAAAAATAAATCACTAAACTGGAGAATTAGGTACCGCAGCTTTCAACATGGCATTGCAATGATAATCAAGTACACAATGTTGCCAACATTGACGTCATTACCAGAAGAAATTTATTTTTTGCTCGTTCGCTCCCTCATTCTCAACATTACTGAGAGATAGCTTCACTCCATGGAGTGCAGTTTCATAGAAAGGACTTTGCTGATAGTCCTTCTACTGCCCCCTACTAATTGGTTGTCATAAATGTGTTCTTAGTGTGACGAAAATCTTGTCTTTGCCTCTTAGTAACCATCACAACCCTCGTTCAGAAGAATTGACAGGATCCTATCAAATCCACGTGGAGGCAGAGTTGCAAAGATTTTCTGAATTCCAAGAATCCCATCAGTTAGCATGAAAGTATAATTGAGAGTGTATTCTGTAGTATTCATTGAGCAGTCGGCTCGTGATATTATGTTGTTTTTTTTTTCAAAACACGTGGTGTCCAGATGAGGATGACGGCCACTAATCCTCTCATTTCGAAGGTCGCCAAGATTGTGGCAACTGTGCAATGTTGGGACGATGGGCTGGTCAGAGGTGTTTGTGTAGAAAGTCATAAATCTGTAAGGGGGTGTTCAAAGGAGCCACCAAACTGCACTCCATGATATAAAATAGACTTTAGCAACAAGTTTAGATAAGGAGATAAGTACATTAGTGTTAATTACACACTTTGGCAGTGATAAGGTTGGATGGGGTTTGACTAGGAGATAATGTATGAATGTCAATTACACACACTGTTGATTTGAACGATATTCCCTGGACCACATCATATTTCTCATTAATTTCGCCGTGTTAAAGTGTTATGATATCTTCTTTTAGTGTATTAAAAAAGTCGTCATTATACTCCATAGATCTTGCATTTAAAAGTGCAGGGATTTAGTATTAAAGAATATCATCACCAATTTTACTAGCAACATTTCGATTCTCTTTTATTTCACATGGCTTAGTATGGCCTGGTCACTAATGACACATGCAGCTCACGACAGAAAGAACTTGACTGTGAGATCAAACTACGCATGCGCGGACTTGGTGAACCCATTAACGCCCAATGGTCTATTTATAGACCCTTGCACACTCGAGTACATTAGATTTTTTTATTGGCGCCCCACTGATTCAATATTAATGATCATCATAAATATATCATGTAAGATGTTAACTAAACTTGCCAACATTTTATCCTCCTTCAAAAATAAGAATTCATTAAGGTATCTTAGTTCGAATTATTTAGGTATAAAATGATGTCGCACTGTGTAAGGAATATAATTAATTTTCCGTATTATAATGTGTCGATATTGTTATTGATTTGTGATTTAGTAGTGTCAAGGTTATTACTATTGCATCGCAAAAGAAAAACACAAATTTATGTAAAATGATTGGAGCAATATGAACTGAAACTGCTGCGGTCTATAAATAGACCGCTGGGCACTTATGATATCACGTGAAAATAACAGTGGAGAAAGGTGTGTCATTGCATTCTGTACCACAACGGTTGATATCAGCAAGTGACTGTCGGCAGTAGTACTGTGCTATTGCAAGTAGATTAGCATCTGAAAGATGATTAGCACCTATTCGATCCCCAGAATGTGTTATTGTATGCCCTAAATTGGAAATAAATGTGATACGGTGTACGTCTGCAGTGTATACATTTTTGAACAATGGATATATTCCTTCTTTCTTCTAAGTACAGAGGTCTATAAAATATGCAATAATACTTTTCGACCAATAAAGAAAACCATGCATCCTATTTTCACCAACATATTATAACAGTAAACAGAAAAAAATTCAATATTGTGATGGTACGATATATTGCTGTCCTGTGCTGTGGCATCATGGTCTAAGGCATCCTGTCTAGGACTCGTGTTACGGAATGAACGTGGTTCGAGTCCTTATGGGGGAAGAAATTTTGTCATGAAATTTCGGCCAGTGTATGGGACCAGTGCCCACTCAGCATCGTGATGCATTTAGAGAGCTACGATAGGTAGCAAAAATCCGGTTTCTCAAACCAGCTATAACGGCTGGGAGGAACATCGTGCTAACCACACGATACTTCTATTCTGATTGGATGATCGTCCACCTCTGCTTCGTGGACGTGAGGTCAGTAGCCGGCTGGTCGGTCTTGGCCCTTCATGGGCTGTAGCACCAAGAATTTACTTTTTTACGACATATTGCTTCATTTTGTTTCGTGATATTATGTCAGATGGTATCACTTTTGACTAATTTCTTCTGTGGCCAACATCACATTGAGGTTTTCTATTCCCTGTGTAAAAAATCTCTGGTAAGGACACAGCTGAAATGACGTCAGTAATAGGCACGACTTAGTCTTAGGCAGCAGAGTTGTGCTGAATGTGCTCGATTGCATTGTACATCCTCATGCTCATGACACATAATTTGATAATTTTTTTTATAAGTAGAGACCTTTTGCTCCACCTTCAGGATCTTGGTTTCCGGGTTACAGAAACTGTGAGAGAAAACAGAATGGATGCCTTTACTCTTCAGGATACGAAATTATTACATAATGCAGTACGAGAGTCCTACGATTATACATTTGACACTAATAGTGAAATTCTGTTCATGAAGTGGGATGACAACAGATGTGTACCTGTAGGATCAATCTTTGATATAGGGGCTTCTGCAAGCAGGTGGGACAGAAATATAAGACAGAATATAAGTGTGCAGCAACCACAGGTCATATTTTTTTAGTAGGTTATTTTATGACACTTTATCAACATCTTAGGTTATTTAGCGTCTGTTTGAGATGAAGATAATAATGCCAGTGAAATGAGTCCGGGGTCCAGCACCGAAAGTTACCCAGCATTTGCTTTTATTGGGTTGAGAGAAAACTCCGGAAAAATCTCAAGAAATACGGTAAGTACATGGGTGGAGTGGACCATCATGATTGGTTAGCAGGGAAATATGCCACTTCAATTCATGGAAAAAAGTGGTACTGAGATCTCTTTGTCAGAATGCTGGATATGGCTATAGTAAATGGTTGGATTGTCTACAGAGAAATACATGGACGAGACTCCCTGGACCTACTTGAATTCCGACGATGCTTTACTGTTCAATATCTCTAGATGTTTTCGAACTGCAAGAGAATGGAGTGCCCTATTCCATCACCTCGATGAGTGAAATTTGGTATGAGGATAGATAGTAGAGGTCATTTCATGGCAAAACGACCCTCTCAGAAACACCGCCAGATGGAATGGTGTAAATGCAGACCAGTAACATTCCGCAAGAAGTGTGATGAAACCTTCTGTCAAAAATGCTTTGAGCCTTACCACACTCGGTAAAGACAGACATTACTAAAATAAATGTGTTTCATTATTGCTGCAGCATTGTATTGTTGCATTAAATACTAAAATGTCATAAATAAATTTATTTATATTGGTGTAAATGTTTCTGGTTATACTACATTAAATACACAAAAAATATATTTACTTTATTGCAAATGAATACGCAGATATCATAAGTGCCCAGCGATCTATTTATAGACCGGGTGATTTTCAGCTACTTGGTGCACGGCAGAATAAACAAATTATATTCTTGGCATCTTATGGATTAAATTTATGAAATAGATATATTATTTTCGTTTTTTTTAATAAAAATAATTTGGGCGTTAATGGGTTAATAAAAACCTAAACTAATCTTCGTATATATACAAGATGTGTAACTGGAGTACAAAGGGAACTTCATTTGATTAGGAATGTACACGCGAAAATAAATCCAGATAAGGATCACGCTGACACTACAAGAGAAGTCTGTGCATGCGCAGTTTGATCTCAGAGCCAAGTTCTTCCTGTCATGAGCCCCAATGGCGAGCATATTTGGCACTGCTGTATGGTATGGGTCATTCCATGTCAAAGGACCCTGAATGCTAAAAAATTAAAATATTTCAAAGTAATTGTAATATTCATATTTCTAGAGTAGATGAACCTTTATACCAGATATACAGTTAATTTCATGAAAATATTGAATTATTTAATGTCTATGCATATTTGACTTTAGTATTAATAGTACTGCTGACAAAAGGAAAAATACACCTCATATGTTTCCTGCTTTGATCATCTTTGCTTGTCTTCTGATTTGTTGTTGCGTGAGAAACTTGCTGTGTAGATGTTCCACAATCTACTGTGCAATTTTGAAGCAAATCAGATGAGTTTTTCAAGTACATGGAACTAAATGAAAATATTAAGATCATATGTCACACCCGCAACACAAAACATGATTTTATTTATGCCCATAAGAAAGTAATTAACTTATCAAAGTGAAACTTTCTGAAAGTGAGGTTATCCACAAGATCTAAATTTTAACATATAACAACTTTTTTGTAGCATGGCTATTTTGCACTCAAAATTGCGTTGCGTGTGTGACATTAGCCTCATATTATCAAAAGTCACACCTGCAACAAAAACATGAAAAAACTGGGAAAGACAAAAACAAGCTCTTCAAACTGATAAAATAAAGTTAAAGCTAAAGCGGAAGCAAGATAAAATAAGACAGAGGTGGCACAGAGAAAAACTAAAGTTAAGTACCTGAGATAAGTAATGCATCTTCAACAAGGGGTTCATATAGGAGCAACAGATCACTAGGGAAAGCAGTTTCTAAAGTGAACAGAGGTTTACCAAACAGCCTAAGGAAAAGGAAAGCAGTGGTATCGAAATTAATATTTGAGGAATTGCCGGAATTTGCAAAAAGACTGAATCTGCTGCAAAAATTAAAAAAAGAAGATACCGTAAAAGATTGAATGATGAAACAAAAGATAACATGGTGCAGTTTTATCTCCGTGATGACATAAGCAGGACTGAACTAGGTAAAAAAAGACAAAGTCACCATAAAGAATGTTCAAACCAGCAAGAAAGAAGTGGTACAGAAACATACTATGATGATGACCATTGCTGAAGCCTACGAAGAGTTTGTGAAGGGATGTACCAAACAGAGTGTAAAAGGTGTAACAACACTATTTACATCTGCAGAAGAAGTGAATTCATTATCATCATTCCTGGATAATCATTGGAAAAATGTGCAGCCAATTCCAAGCCTGCATAAAGTTTACTTTGTGTCTCCTATTAAAGAAGGTGTGGTGAAGGTTTCTGTAAGCTCTCAACAAGAAGAATTAGCAACAGTCCAATTATTACATCTTGAAGAAGAAGAAGAAGAAGAAGAAGCTAGCTCTCCATGCAACAAGGACAATACCAAACTTGAGCCAGGGGACTTCGGACTTGTATCTTTAATTGCAACAGGAAAGTCTAACAGGAAACAAGACGTCTTCTTTGCTATTGTGAAATATTGACGAATATGACGAAGTGTTGGGTGTTGCCAGTAAATGAGAACAAATCTTGGGAGGACTTGTCAGTGATCCTGAAGACCTCCTAATTTGCTTAATAACAGGGGTCAATTTGCCTTTAGGTGACTATGCTTGCGTTTTAATCTGCATGAATGTTTGTAAAAATTTTTAAAATTTGTATGCGCTTTTTTTTTTAATTAATTTCAATAGCAGTGGTATTTTTTTGCTTTCTTTGTAAATAAAAAATATCTATGTCACATTGCTGCTGATAAAAATATGTAAACTTAACATGTCTTCAAGTATCACACACGCAACGGTCACACACACAACATTTTCAAATTAGAATTTACGTGGAATGTTAATGTTCCTCAGCAACTTCTATTATATCATCTCAAAAGTATACATTTTATTTATATCCCCAACAAGTTACAATCATATTCATAATCCAAGAGAACAGAATTGTAATAAAATCTTCACTTGCTTGAGAAGGAGTTGTATCATTTTGTCACACACGCAACAAAGATTGACATCTTATTTTTGTTAAGTGTATTCTTCTTAACCAACTCAAAACTTCATAACTGAATTAAGTAATTGATGGTTAATATAATATATAAAAATAAAAATGTTAGCTCTTAAAACATTTAATTTACAGTGTCTTCTGTAAGTGAATCTGCTGTTAAGATGTCACACACGCAACCATGGAATGACCCGTATGCATTATCCAGTTCCAAATGAATAAAAGTTTTTTTTTTTTTTAAGTTGACTCTTCAAATGCCACAGATAGAATAATACAGAGTGGACTCCTCGAACTTTCCTGGTTTCCATTGCTTCTAAAAAAGAAACAGAAAGAACAACAATAATAAAGACAATACGCCTTATATCCACCCTTCATGTCTAAAAAGCGAAGAATCGAGGAATAGAGACTCAATATGGTATATTTGAAATTCTGATGGCATCTGCAGCAAGGCAACTTGAAGAGGATGAATGCCAGATCTTCGGGAAATTTTTAGCTAAAAGATGTAGCAATGTTCATCCATAACACACAGCAAAGTCCAACATGCTATTATAAACAGTTCTTTCTACAGTTTACCATATACATTGTTCTCAACATCGTACTGTAATGTTCATCCATCACAATGCCTGTTACCATATTAAGAGAGTTCCTTCAATTCTCCTGACCTTGTCAAGCACTGCACTGATTACACTCAATTAAAACTCAAATTTTTCTAGCATCAAGTACGTCCAATTGGCAAGATGTGGATATGAATTTTCAGGCTTTCTTCATTTTAAAAAATAGTGTTTTATGGTGTTACTTAACCTTTTATATATTGGTAGAAAATATGAACACCTATCTGTAGACTTCTGACACATTACCTGTGCACTCGGCAGATGCCAGAGTGGTGTGGATTGCCTCGCTATAACTCACTACAAAAATATAAGTTCAAGGAGGCCTACTTAGCACAGCGTAATACACAAATACACTATTGCGTTATCCCACAAATTAAATAAACATAACAAAAGCAGGAAATATACCCATTTTTAGAACCACATGACAAGCAGACATGTTCTTTACTCAGAGAGAAAAATTAAAGTTTTCTGGAAATGTAGTAGTGTAGCGCAGAGTCTTTCTCTCTATCTCTTAACACCATTTTCTCCATTAACTAATGGTCAGAAAACGCACAGAAAAAGTGTTACGCCCTCTCACTGTGAGAGTCTCACATAATAACATTAAAGAACTTATGGTATGTTAGGAAAGCAAATCTCGTTGCTCGCAATATAAGCTTTGTGATGAACTGATGAGAGATGCTGCTAACTCTGTCATATGAGTAGCCAGTATCAACACTCAGTAATCCCCATTCAGACTTAAATTAAAAGAAAATACCGTCAGTCATTATGGCCAGTCAGCTGGACGCTTGGCAGTTCAGTTTAATTTGAAATGGTAAAGAGTGCAGTTCTTCCGTACCTAGGTGATTTATATTTGAATATTCATTATAATGAGTGACTGTCGGAAAAATCTCAGTGGTTCTCAATACCGGAAACACCTCTTATTGAGGCTCTGGCTGATATGTAAATCTATTACCAGACAGTACATCTCATTTGACGATATGTATCAGAGGAAGAACTTGATCTAAAATCTCATTAGTGTAATATGTAGCTAGTTAGCGTTGTATGCAATGGAGGGGGAAAGGAACTGGTCACCCTACCCCATTATCTCCTGGCCTAGTTGCCTTATGAGTGGTGCCTTGATGGTGTTACTTGTGGGGTCCAGACCTGTCTTTGGACAGTTGACTAAACAACAATACCGGAAACTCGCAAAATACAAGGCAGTAAAAGAGTGGAAATTGTGGGAAAAAGTGCAAAAATGTGTTATTTAAAAAACAAACATAGCCAGCTTGTTCCAGTTCGAGTCCAGATACATCAGAGTGTAATAATGTGGCGAACAGTAGGTACCGAAAATAGTGCAATGTGTGGTTTATCTGAGTCAGGCGTTTCTGATATTAGAAACAGTAATAATAATGCGGAATCAATTATTGATCCAAATGACGCATATAGGGCGAAATAAGGGGCAGAAATATTTTTCTCTGCCTAGAGGTGCCAAGTAGCTAGATTCGCCCCTGCACGTTACACACCGGATGGTGCAAGAAACATGATGCATGGCACATGGAGCGTGACACATAACGCCATGTTATTTGATGTAATGAGTCATTCAGTATGGAGTCATCAGATGATGATCTTCTGCTATTTTCAATAATAAGAATGCGAAGATGAAGGCATAGGTTTTTTATTCATTTATTCAAAACGTTGAAAATCATGGTTCTTTAGTGTTTTATTGGTAGAGTTAGCACAGCATCCAGACAAATTCGCAGAATATTATAGAATGTCCGAAGAATCATTTGAAGATATGACAAATTGTGAATATTCCTAATAGATTGAAAACATGTATGAGTATTACACAAGCACATGGACTTTTCACTCTGATTTCTGTTGAAGACTTGGGTATAAATAGTGTTAGTGCTAGGGTTGCCAACTATTTTTGAAGAAAATACGGGCGACTAAGTGGTCAACAGTATTTGACATAAAAAATTGAAAAATTAATAAATTCAATTAGCGGTACTAACTTACTTACTTACTTACTTACAAATGGCTTTTAAGGAACCCGAAGGTTCATTGCCGCCCTCACATAAGCCTCACATAAGATTAATCCAGTCTCTATCATCATACGCCACCTCCCTCAAATCCATTTTAATATTATCCTCCCATCTACGTCTCGGCCTCCCTAAAGGTCTTTTTCCCCTCCGGTCTCCCAACTAACACTCTATATGCATTTCTGGATTCGCCCATACGTGCTACATGCCCTGCCCATCTCAAACGTCTGGATTTAATGTTCCTAATTATGTCAGGTGAAGAATACAATGCTTGCAGTTCTGTGTTGTGTAACTTTCTCCATTCTCCTGTAACTTCATCCCGTTTAGCCCCAAATATTTTCCTAAGCAACTTATTCTCAAACACCCTTAACCTATGTTCCTCTCTCAGAGTGAGAGTCCAAGTTTCACAGCCATACAGAAGAATCGGTAATATAAGTGTTTTATAAATTCTAACTTTCAGATTTTTGGACAGCAGACTGGATGATAAGAACTTCTCAACCGAATAATAACACGCATTTCCCATATTTATTCTGCGTTTAATTTCCTCCCGAATGTCATTTATATTTGTTACTGTTCCTCCAAGATATTTGAATTTTTCCACCTCTTCGAAGGATAAATCTCCAATTTTTATATTTCCATTTCGTACAATATTCTGGTCACGAGACATTCATTCATTCATTTATTTTATTCCATAGATCTTACACGAGCAATGAAGCTTTAAAATGTGGAACATGTCAACATTTTACAATATTACAATTACAATTTTTACAAATTTTTATAGTTTTACAATTTAGTAATTTTCTACAATTTTTACAATTTTGTACAATTTTTTTACATTTTGGCGAGATGTAGTGAGATGAGATGAGGTCCGAGGATTCACCAAAATATTACCTGGCATTTGCCTTTTCGGTGGGGGAAACCTCGGAAAAACCCAACCAGGTAATCAAATCAAAGGGTTTGATGCCAAGGACTCGCCATAGACCATCTGGCTTCAGTCCCACGGCTGGGGAAAACCTCCGAAGAAACCAAAGTCCAAAGGGGGATCCAACCCAAGCCCGAACACAGCTCCGGATCAGCAGCCCAGTGAGTCTGCCGACTGAGCTACATCGATGGCTCTACTAAAAGTATACAATACATAGCCAATCAGATTATTAAATTTACAAACGCAAACGATCATTCATAAGTTGAGCTATATTATAATACAAAACAGTTTAATTAAATTTAAGGCATAAACAATTCAACCAGTTGTGATATACAGAAATTGATAATACATATCATACAAACTACTTCAAATTACAAACACAAACAATTTATCAGTAGAGCTATATAGATTACTATTCAGTTTAAAGCATTTACAATTCATCGGCCAAGACTATACAAATATATACAATACAAAGTAGCATACTTTCATTAAGCTATACAAATTTGTGCAATTAATATCAAGTAGATTAATTCAATTTATAATCATAAACAATTCATCAGTTGAGCTATACATATTACCATTCAATTTACAGTAGGTCTATATACAATTCATCAGTAGAGCTACACAGACTAGTAATCATTTTAAGAACATATACAATTCATCAGCCAAACTATACAAACATATACAATCAAATTAGTTGAATTTACAAACTTATTTTCGTTAAGCTATACAATTCATATGAATTAGATTAATTCAATTTATAAGCTTAAACAATTCATCAGTTGACCTATACAGTATACTATTCAATTTACAGTACATACAATTCATCAGTTATGCTAAACAAAAAATACAATACATAGTAAACAGATTAAGTCAATATAAAAACATATTTTAGTTGAGCTATATAAAATTGTACATGTCATTTAAGTAGAATAAT
The DNA here is from genome assembly GCF_040183065.1 of Periplaneta americana. Classification (NCBI taxonomy): domain Eukaryota; kingdom Metazoa; phylum Arthropoda; class Insecta; order Blattodea; family Blattidae; genus Periplaneta; species Periplaneta americana. The sequence goes on along the minus strand of NC_091131.1, from coordinate 151,958,395 downwards.
TCAATTCACAAGCATAAACAATTCATCAATTGTGTAGAAGGTATGAGTATGTAGAAATTTGGTTAATTCTTTTCTGAACCTTTTCTCGTTGTTCTTCAAATCTTTAAGATAATTAGGCAGTGCATTGAAGACTGTTATACATGAATAGCGAACTCCTTTTTTAAAACAGCTTAGACTAACAGAGGGTAGATGAAGATCTGATTTATGTCTTGTATTAAAATGATGAATGTCTTGATTAGTACTGAATTTATCTTGGTTCTTAATATACAGCATCATTAGGGAAAGAATGTATTCACAAGGTAAAGTCAAGATTTCTAAGTTTCGGAAAATATTTTTACATGAGGTCCTTTTATGCACACCGGCCATTATTCTTATAGCTTTCTTTTGTAAAACAAAAACGTGTCTAGCTTCAGACGAGTTACTCCAGAATATTAATCCATATTTCATTACAGAGTGAAAATATGCAAAGTATGACATTTTAAGTAAGTTTATATCACCAATAGTAGATAAGGATCTTAATGCATAACAGGCAGAGCTCAATTTACGAGTACTACATTCTATATGCGTTTTCCAGTTCAAGTGATTATCCAATTCTAAACCAAGAAACTTTGTGCTTATAGATTCTTTGAGATGAGTTCCATTTAATCGAATACTGTAGGAAACCTGAGCACTATTGTGTGTATTAAATTTGACTGCACTGGTTTTATCAACATTAAGTGCTAGTTTATTTGCATGGAACCATTCATTCATTAGATTCAGCACTGTATTACAAGTGTTTATAAAATGATTGTATTGTTTACTTGAAATAATTACACTTGTATCATCTGCAAATAAAATTACATGGGATGAATTGTTTATGGTCAAGGCTAAATCATTAATATAAACTAGAAACAACAATGGACCTAAAATTGACCCCTGCGGAACACCATGTTTAATATTTCTAAATTCTGAATAAGTAACTTTATGACTATTTGGTACATTTTCTTCTACTTTTTGTTTTCTATTTGATAAGTACGATGTAAACCAACCCAACATCTCATCTTTAATACCATAAAACTTCAATTTTTTTACTAATATACTATGGTTTACACAATCAAATGCTTTAGCCAAGTCACAAAAAATCCCACCTACATGTAGTTTCGAATTTAATGAATTTAGTATTTCATCCACCAAACTAAAAGCAGCATTCTCTGTCGATTTTTGTTTTCTAAATCCAAACTGTTCTAAAACTAATATATTGTTGGACTCCAGGTAATGATATAATCTATTATACATAACTTTCTCAAACACTTTTGAAAATGTTGTTAATAATGATATGGGTCTGTAATTAGCAATAGTACATTTATCTCCCTTTTTGTATATTGGTTTTACTATTGAATATTTGAGTCTTTCTGGAAAAATACCACATTGCATTGACAAATTGCATAGATAGCTTAACGGATGGGATAATATTTCAGAACAAGCTTTCAGAACTTTACTTGAAATTTCATCATATCCAGAAGAATATTTTGTTTTTAGTTGTTTTATCACATGCATGATTTCGCTGCGGTAGTGGGAATAAATTTGAGACCTAAAAACTCAGTGTTAAATGCATCAGTTAGGTAACCAAGTGCAGCATCTTCTGCACAATCTTGAATGTTTAAGTTCTGAATAATATTTATATAGAAGTCGTTAAAATGATTTGCAATTGATTTTGGGTTATCTATTTTACTATCATTGATTTTAATGCAAGTAATATTTTCACTCTTTGAATATCGATTAGTTTCATTTTTAATAATATCCCAAATAGTTTTAATCTTATTGTCTGAATTTTGTATTTGTTCATTCAGATACATTTTCTTTGCATCTTTTATAACTTTTGTCAAAGTTTTACAGTAATTCTTGTAGTAATTAAGAACATGAGGATCATCACTATTCCTACTCATTAAATATAGATTCCTTTTTCTAGCACATGATATTTTAATTCCCTGAGTTATCCACATGTTTTTACTTTTACATTTTTTCACCACCTTGACTGGAAAACATTCATTGAAATAATTCGGAAATGTAGTGAAAAATGCATTAAATTTAGTATTAATATCAATGGTATCGGTACTATATACATTTTCCCAAGATTCATTTTGTAGACATGCATTTAAATGATGAAGAGATTCAGCATTTATAATCCTTTTTTTTTATTTTTAGATTAACACTTTGGAATTTTTCACTCAAATTGAAAACACTTAGAATTTGTGCATCGTGATCAAACAGGCCATTGACTAATGGTACTGTTGAATAGGAATTCAATCTACTTTTATCTATAAATATATTATCAATGGCAGTACTACTTCCAGCTTGTGTTCTGGTTGGAAAACTTACTGTGTGACTAAGATTATAAGTTTCAAGAAGTGAGTTTAATTTTCTTTTACGTGAGCTTTCTGATAGATAATCTATGTTTATGTCACCACAGATTACAAATTCGGTATGTGGTTTATAAAGTCTTTTCAATAATGAATCTAAGTTAGTTGTAAATTTCTTATAATCTCCCATTGGCGCCCTATAAACACATAAGATAATTAAATTTGATATCTCATAACCAATTTGTATTCCACAGATTTCAATATCTTGTTCAAGGCAAAAATCAGATATATCAATTTTACTAAATAATAGATCCTCTCTGATAAAAATACAGGCACCGCCTTTTTGGAAGACATGTCTACAGAAATGAGAACCTAATACATATCCATGTAAAGACAGTTGTAGTATTTCCTGTTGCTTCATATGATGTTCAGTTATACATAATATCTGAGGTTTATGCTTTTGAGTTGCTAAAGAAGTGATCAATTCATCAGTTTTTTGTTTTAATCCCCTAATATTTTAATGAAAAATAGTGAAGTTACTGTGTTCATTACTAGAAACATCAGAGCATTTACAATTTAGTTGAACTTGTTTCAAACACCTTACTGGTGGGAGGTTTAACCTAAAAAAGGAGAAGCCCTAGCATTAACTAACACAGGAATATTACAACTCTGCTTTTTAACATGGCTGCCTCTGATGCTATTAGCAATAAGAACCGAAAGGTGCTCCTTGCCTCTACCATTCAGATGCAGACCATGTGACGTATATTCATACCTTCTTATAGGGCTTACATCTATCAAACCAATGTGTGATGCCCCAGGTCTCATCAGAGCCCGCTCAAGCTGCATATTCACACTCTGCACCCTCCTGTGAAGATATGGCTTGTCGTACCTGCTGAAAAGACTGAGAAATCCCACATTGGTATGGCTGCTCATCTCAATTGTGTTGTTGACATCTTTCTCAGTAGAATAGTTACAATCGTTATCAATACTATTACCTGGCCCACCCACTATAACTACATGATCGCTCTTAGAAAAATCTGAACTCAATTTCATCATATCCTCAACAACATTCTTGAGAGGAGCATTAGGCTTACATACACTAGATACTTCAAACATAATCATATACTTTGTCTTTTCGGGATTTACTTCCAAACTGATCACCTTACTTGCTTCAAGTAAAATTTCCGTGTTTTCCCTAATCGTTTGTGTATTTTCTCCTAACATATTCACGTCATCCGCATAGACAAGAAGCTGATGTAACCCGTTCAATTCCAAACCCTGCCTGTTATCCTGAACTTTCCTAATGGCATATTATAGAGCGAAGTTAAAAAGTAAAGGTGATAGTGCATCTCCCTGTTTTAGCCCGCAGTGAATTGGAAAAGCATCAGATAGAAACTGACCTATACAGACTCTGCTGTATGTTTCACTGAGACACGTTTTAATTAATCGAACTAGTTTCTTGGGAATACCAAATTCAATAAGAATATCATATAATACTTCCCTCTTAACCGAGTCATATGCCTTTTTGAAATCTATGAATAACTGATGTACTGTACCCTTATATTCCCATTTTTTCTCCATTATCTGTCGAATATAAAAAATCTGATCAATAGTCGATCTATTACGCCGAAAACCGCACTGATGATCCCCAATAATTTCATCTACGTATGGAGTTAATCTCCTCAAAAGAATATTGGATAAAATTTTGTACGACGTCAACAAAAGTGATATTCCTCGAAAGTTACCACAGTTGGTTTTGTCCCACTTTTTAAAAATAGGTACAATTATGGACTCCTTCCATTGTTCTGGTACAATTTCCTTTTCCCAAATAGCAAGTACAAGTTTATAAATTTCGCTAGATAATGCACTTCCACCCTCTTGTATTAATTCTGCTGGAATTTGATCGATACCTGGAGACTTGTACTTTTTCAGATTTTCTATCGCAATTTCGACTTCTGAAAGCGTGGGTTCGGGTATAAATGGCTCAGCAGTTTGTATTTCAATTTCGTCCCGATCATTTCTATTCAATTAGCGGTACCGGTACTAAAAATAATTTTATTCTACATTTTGGCAGTTAGGCTTAAATTAAAGTATTTTGAGATATTTTACTTAGTGTAATAATTTCAAACAAATTGTAAAAATTTCCTACATGAGTAGTTGAAATTGACTGTGATTTGCAGTTCTGATTTGATTAAAGTGTCGCGCTCCTTTTTCGAACATCTGAGGATTGCGAGACTTCATATGTGAGATAGGTATATATCAATGTTAACAATATTAAAAAGAGCTTGTTAAAATTGGCCATAAAGTCATTTAAATATGTGCTCCTGCATATAGACTTACCGGTATATGTCTAAAATGCAGGTAGTAGGCCATTGATGATATAATGAGGAGAGTTCGGCTGGCACCGTGGATCGTGTCCCGGCATAGCTCAGTTGGAAAGAGCACTCAGCACGCAGAGTTGAGAGGTCCTGGGTTCGACTCCCGGTGCTGGAACGAATTTTTCTCAAAATTAATAGGTATCTACATGTTGACTACTAACAAAAAATAGTAGTCTTGATTATTCAATGTGGATGCGAGACCTTATATATATGAATGTATGTATATATCTGTTCACTTACTGTTCATAACAGAAAACACTCTTTGTATAAGCTTAGCTGCACATTCCAGTGCATCTCTGGAACAACAGAATCCATCATATAAATCACCTTCAACCTCGTAAATATTAAATGTTTCAATTAATTTTTACATTATGCAAAAATAAGGTAGGAAAAGGTTCGAAGAGAAGAGAAATGCGGAAGTCGGGAGACTGTTAAAAATTGGATGGTGCCGTATGTTCAAAAATGGGCAAACCAATGTCCATGATGAAGAGAGAAGTGGTCGATCGAGTATCATGAATGCAGATCTCATTCGTTTGGTTGACGAAAAGGTTAGAGCAAACCGCAGGTTTACCATGTCAGAGCTTAGTGAGGATTTTCCACAGATTAGTCGTACTCTTGTGTACAAAGTGATTACCGAAGATTTGGGCTACTGGAAACTTTCTGCCAGATGGGTGCCTAAACTCCTTTCTGAGGAACAAAAGGCTCAGCGGATGGGAGGAGCACTGTCCTTTCTTGAGCATTACGAAAGAGAAGGTGATGCTTTTCTCGATCAGATTGTGACAGGATATGAGACTTGGGTGCGGTATGTGAATGCAGAAACAAAGCTTCAATCAATGCAGTGGGGCCATACTCACTCCCCGAAAAATTCCACAAAGTGTCGTCAAACACTTTCCACGAGGAAACTTGTGGCAACTGTCTTCTGGGACAGAAAAGGAATTTTGCTAGTGGAGTTCTTGGAGAGGAATGCCACAATTAACGCTGAGCGTTACTGTAACACACTAACAAACTTGAAAAGCGCAATTTAAAACAAACGTCACAACAAATGTTGAGTTCTGGGGTGATTTTCCTGTAAGACAACACCCGGCCGCATACAGCGCGTCGTACTACGACCAAACTACAAGAGTTCAACTGGGAAGTACTGGATCGCCCTCCCTATAGCCCAGATTTGGTACCTAGCGATTACTATCTCTTCATGCACATGAAAACGTGGCTTGGCTCGAAGTGCTTTGACGATGATGAAGAGTTGAAAATCAGCGTCGTAGGTTGGCCGAATTCTATGATTGTGGAATTTCAAAGCTCGTCAAACGCTACAACAAGTGTCTCAATGTGACTGGAAACTGTGTGGAAAAATAAATTAGAGTGTACAATTTCAAACCTATTGTAACTCAATTCTGTAACGTCATTCACAGGTTTGTAAAAAATAAACGGCTACTTTATGAATAGCCCTCATAGAACAAAGATATATATTGCTTTTTTATAAAAACATTCTAGCGTCCCCAGAAAGAGTAAGTTACACACTCGTGCTCAGAGGGCGTTCCACATAATGTTAAGATATTTTATTAAATAACAGAGTAAAAAGTAAAAAAAAAAAAAGAAAAAAGAAGAAGAAAAAACATATCAGAATAATTGAACTTTAAATTTTCTCTCTAAACAGGAATTTTTAATTGATTTTTTAAAATAAGGAGCATTAGTAAATTGTACACTATCTACCAAAAAGTAATTGAGCACCCGGGATTTTACGTGCTAGATGTCATATTTCGGCGGCTACTGTGCAGTGGTATGCAGACAATAAGGTCACCAGTTGAACTGGCCTGCACAGAGTCCTGATCTCAATCACATTGAGCACCTTTGAGACGAATTGGAGCGGCGATTGAGGTTTCGGGAAATTCGGCCAACTTCCATTGTCCAACTGAGTGCCATATTGCAAGAGGAATGGCGACGCATTCCAGTGGATATCCTACACAAACTAGTGGAGAACATGCCTGACAGGGTGGCTGCTGTTATAGCAACAAGAGGTGGTACCACGAGGTTCTAAAGGGGCAAAAATAGTGCCCAATTACTTTTTGGTAGATAGTGTATATTTGGGAATTTAGCTATTAAGTTATCATGTTATAAAGCCTTGGACCGAAGTTGCTACTGTGATTATATGCTACAGCTGTGATACATTTAGGTTCTGTTAAGCATAATATATGTTTTCTGATCTTTTGGTTTTATATTTATGTCAGTGATGTCAAAGCAAGCGCATTTTTCTGATCTTGACGTCGTGCGCGGGCATCAAGCGCTAAGTATGGAAAGAGGAAGGGTTGTGTATATAAGTAAGCAGCCTGTAGGATTAAGAAAACACTGGTGCACAAACTTCAAACGGAACGTGACATTTTATGTCGTTATTTTTATATGGTTTCTTTCTGTTTACTATTATATATATTGTCTGTAAAATAAAAGTACTAACACTGATTTCTTAATATTGCAGTTGTGTTTTAAATGTTAATAACATAATAAAGAGATAAGAAGGAATATTCACATAAATTCCATAGTAGTACAACTATACTGTACTAAATGGATGAAACACATCATTCATAAAGAAAGTGATATCCCAAAAAAAAGAGATTGAGTATGACATGACAAGTTGTAATTGATATTGATGATACCTTTAGCCCTATAAAAATAATCAATCAACTAATCAAAAAAATATCATAGTACAAAGCAAAGTTACCTAGGTGCTGTATATGTTTTAAGTGTAACTAATATTCCATAACAAAACTCTTATTGCATTATGCTTTTAAGGTGATATTGGTGAGCAACTTCCTATCATCAGAATATTAAATTATTTTCTCGAAATGTGTTGAAGCTATAGAGCTGACATTTTTACAACACATGGGGACGTAGCTTTTGCTTATGATGTAACAGTAGTTGCTTTGTTAATAATTCATTTCCATGCGAATATTTTCAAAACTTTTAATACACTATCTTCAGTAATACGCATTTACGGTATATTAAATTAACGAAAACATTCTGTAAGGCTACTAAATAAATAGGCCTATATCTGAAAATTTCACTTTTCTATAAAGAAAGTTGAGAAAATACGGTAAGTTATTTCTTTTGAACAAAAAAATCAAACTTGTGAAAAATGAACATTAAAATTAAAACTTACATTCTTATAATGCACTTATACTTCCAGACAAATCTAAAAATTAACATGGATACAGTTTTAATAAGTTCTCTTCCCTTTATCTATTGAATCAGTGCTGGCCATCCCTGAACATAGCTCGACCAAGTGGCATATACTACCTCTTTTGTCTGTCTCTTTCCTTTCCGCTGTAAAGCTCTCAGGCTCTCCTGATCTCTAAAGGACGCGCTTGCTCCTATGGACATCAATTGTCATCACTGATTTATGTGAATATAAATTAAATATATTTCGGTTTTTATGTACAAAATTCAATAATACATTGTTATTAATTTGATGGAAGTCACATACTTTAAATCCTGAATACAACAGTTCTGAAGGGTAATCAAGAGTTTATTAAGGCATAATTGTATTATTCTTTTCTGTAGCAGAGTTAGTGGCATGAGGGAGGTACTATTAGCACTGTATTAACTTCGCACTTCCTTAAACATCAATCATAGTACACCAACTATTTACTTTTCTTACACATACTGCTACCACCACCACTAAAAAATTTTGATCAACACTTCACCATTAATGCTTCATTATACTACTCTGATTATTCTCTGCAATTTTTTTAGTTGGTATTTAACGACCCTGTATTAACTACTAAGATATTTGGCATTGATTGTATTGGTAATAGCGTGATGGTATTTGGCAAGATGAGGCCGAGGGTTCGCCATAGATTACCTGACATTCGCATTCGCCTTATGGTTGGAGGAAACCTCGGGAAAAAACTGCCAGTAATGAGCACAAGCTGGAATCGAACCCATGCCCGAGTTCAACTTTGGATCAGCAGGATCCTTGTCCTTGTAAGCTTTATATTTGTTATACACATTAATGGTAACATTTTCACAATTCACTTTTTTGCTTTAAAAAGCTAACAATTATTGTGTCTACTTACTGATTGATGTCCACGTTTTTCTTCAGTGATACCGTACACTGCAGCATAGAATAATGAATCCACAGAGAACTTGATTTCTTCTTTTCACTTTTCATTGAAAAATATTCCAGCATAAACTTTTCAGAATTATTCCATACTTTTTTTTTTTTACACCACTCTTCAAACTTCTTATATTCCTCTTCATACCTCTGTCGCGATTTTGTTGGAATTAATAAATCAGTACAGCTGTTAATGCAATACCATTGACACTTATATTTATAAATAGTCATGGTGACAATACCGACAATAATAACATTCTTCAAATGTTTCTTGTACATGGCCCTCTATATGAATCGATCACCTACAAAGAAAATGTATATAGCTTCAAATGTTTCTCGTACAAGTCCCTCTATATGAATCGATCACCTACAAAGCAAATGTATATTGCTGGCAATAAAAATTTTACATTTAGACAATATTCAATTTTACATTATTTTTTTTTATCAAAGCGGATAAAACTTTGTATGATACACATGTCGTAACTTCATATTACAATAGTAGACTGGTTATCAAACCCGGCCTGCAGCCTTGTTTGACAAAATCTCGTATTGTAAAATGAAATGTTATGACATTAGTATCTAAATAACTATTACATTATGTTTTGTGCAATATTAAAATGCTTGATAATATCGTATTGTCAGTGTTCTTCCATCCTGTAAATGCTATTTTTTTTTAATTTAAAACATTTAACAACCAGTTCTACATTGTGGACAAATTAAACAAGCAGTGATCTGACTGAATGACACGACATGTAAAAATGTGATAGCTTTCAATTGCATTATATTAATTTCTACTGAATCATTTCATTGCTGTATAGCCTACTATATATCATATTTAAATAATGTTAGACCTATAGGTCTAAGAGGACAGCAACTTCAATACCGCCTCATGGACAGCTGTTGACAGGTCCTTTTAGCCACCTTGTCCTCTCAAGTGGATAGTTCATATCTGGAAATCTAGGTATCATGCTGTAAAAATGAGACAAAATCTTAAAAGGAGTCATGAACAAACAATTAGACTTTCATAAACAACAATCATAATTCGTGACTGAAAGTGTTAATCTACTTTAAGATATAATTCACATTATCCATGTGGGGTGATCTTGTTACCCGTCTTGATAGTCTGTGTCATGAAAATTCCAGGGTATAAAATTCGATCTACAGCTTAATTCTCTTCATTTCTAAGTTAGTCTGCTTCCAAATTATTTTATTTTGTGTTATTTATACCAATTTTTATATTGTTATTTATATTATCATTATAGGTGGTATTCGAATATTTGAATTTCAACAAAGAACTAAAATTTGATTAGTTTTATATTTTTAATTATTTATTTTTATAACTTCAAAACTTTTTTTTGGGATTTTCTTTTATTATAAACAAATGTTTTTGAGATGCTCATGGTTGTATAAGTTATATATTGTTCTAATACAGTGAAGTTACTTGGGGATGCTTGGGTTGTCGTCCAGAACCGGCCTGGCTATCAATGTGTTGATTACCACAGGAAACACATACACATCTCCGGCATTCCGGCCTACAATCCTACTGTTACAAAGTTTAAAAGTTATTAGTACTTACCAAGGTCACATTCGTTGTTCAAAATGTCCTCCATTTACTGCAACATACATTTCACATCTTTTTACGAAATTTGCAGTCACTCTCGCAAGTTCTTCAGCACTGATAGAATTTATTGCATCTCTTACATTCTGTTTAAGTTCGTTTATGGAGTGTGACTTTCTTGCATTCTGTAGGGCTTTAATTTAAGTAATGTTGTCGCTACACAAGCAGAACTTGTACTTATTTCAGTTTCCTGCACTAAACTCTGAGGGATTTTTGAGGGGTGTCTTCCAATCCTTCATCAATCTCGTCTAATTTCTCTTTCGACATAACATGACATTCTTTTCGGTTTTTCATCGTTTACCGAAGCTGTCCAAATGAATTTCTTATAAAGTCTTCTTATTGTACTGGCAGTTGGAACAGGTCTATCTGGAAACTTTTCCCGAAATTTGCATCTTGTTGCCGCACAAGACTTTCGTTTCTGTATGCATGTATTGTATAGACTGTAGATAAGTACGTTCACCTAATGAATACGTTATACAACAGTAGCCTACATGGAGCACTTTAAACTTAACTTAAACTTTTAAGATTATAACTTTCACAGCCAATTTACTTCCCACAACACAACACAACACAACTAAAGCGAAACTGCAGTGTCGCTCATTGCTTGCGTGCCGAGAATGTGAACGCACTATTCCCGGTGATTATGACATCTCTTGGCGGGGAACGGCTCCTGCAAAATCCGAGCATCCCCAATTAACCTCACTGTATTTAAATTTAAAGAATTAACTGAAGTGATTTTCAATTTATATTATAGTACTGTGACTTTCATTGGTTGTAAATGTGTTTTCTACCATGTCAAAACTATATAGCATTGAGCAGTTTGTCTTGAAATGGAAGGGAGGGAAATTTAAACTTACTGTATATTTTGCCTCGTAGTGTCGCCGGTAACATATCTAAAGTTCATTAATTTTAGTATACTATGTTTTCAACAAAATGGAGCAGAACTATTGAATCACCCTCTATTTTTTAGAAATAATAGGATTATTTCATATTTTTATATTTTTTGTAAGTCAATAATACATCAACTGTTTATATTCTAAATGCTTAACAAAGATCGGTATATGATTTTGATGACGGTAATTTTATCACTCCTCCTTTATAATAGTAAGTTGTGAAAAATTTTGATAGCGGGAGGGTCAAGAACTTGATACGCTTCAGGAACAGTAACACTTATAAACGGTTAGGAAATTGTGACGAGATATTGTGGATAGTGTATGAATCACCAAATCACCATAAAATGCACAGTCATTGTCAGATTTTCTTGGACATAAGTAACTTTTCTATTCTATGTGGTATCCTTTCTTGCTACCTTAGTAGGATCCCCAGATGTCCCAGTTTAGCCAGGATAAACTCGAATTTCTAATATCTATACCCCTGTCACGAAAGAGTGTGTCCAGGATATCAAATGTCCCAGTTTCCTCTAAAGCATAAGATTAGGCTAACCTGATTTTTTATGGTCCAGCAGGGGACATCGACAATTTTAAAAGAAAACACAAACACTTACCTAGTCACTATCCGTTGAAATGTTGCAGAAGATACATGTAACAGTAGATACAATGATAGAATTTTGCACACTAAATTTGTAGAGTATCTTAACTTTTTGAACTAAATGCATAAACACAAGTAACTCCTATAAATAATTATGGCCACTAAGAATTCAATTTCAGTACTGACGCATGCATGGAAGTCTTTCACAAAATATTGTAAACACTGAACTTTTAACACACACATTTTACAAGTACTTGTCTGAAGAATGTATTTCTTTAAGGATCTGTTTATTCCCATACAGCTTCACACTAAGTTCTTCACATGAGAAATGAAAGTTTGTTTTCACTTGTAACAAAGATGTTTCAATTTTCTTTCTTGATTTTTCATCAGTCCAGATTGAGTTCAATGTGGAGGAAAGTCTTTCAACTGTTGAATTATTGACTGAAAGACACATGATTAAGGACACTATTTTGAGAAGATTTTCAAATGTAATGGATTTTTTTTTTTTGAAATGTTGAAAAACATACCACTTTCACCTGTTGGTTTGTCACAAAACTCCTCGTTGTTTTACTTACTTAGAAATGGATGCTGCGGCAGTTCTAACGCTTCTGCACAAAGTGAATGAAGGCGAAGATGCTGTTCTTCTTAAAGAGTGCAGACTATCTCATATTGTGCTCGCTGGTTCTTCTGTCTCATACTGAGAACCGTTCAGAAATGTGCATGAAACGTAGGAGTTTCAACACGATACTTAAATATTCACGTGCAAAATGTTACTGAAACAAAATCAAAATTTCTGGCGACAAAATTAATTTCCAGGGACAAAAATGGGGACATTTGCACCCAGGGAACAGCAATGCAAAACCGGGGACTGTCTCCGGAAATCGGGGATGTCTGGTCAGCCTACATAAGGTAATATTATTTATGTGATAGGTAAAGTAAAGTAAATATAGGTACCTATTTAAAATTTCCCGATTTCATTAGCAAATATTCAACTGGTAGCAATTCTAATCCCTCTGACACTCAATGAGAATATCTTAGTATGAGCATGACGAGCATGAGTCTACATTCTTACAATTTCTGGTACTGGTCGTTCTGATTGCTTTTCTAACTAGCATTTGCAGTTGCTGTTCGGATACAATTTGCACAATGGAGTCTTGCTTTAGTTTTATTGAATCTGAATGTTAATCATTATTGGATGAACATTGAAAGTGTAGACCACGTGTAGGATGTGTAGTCTCTTCTTTCGTTGTCTCGTGACACCTATCTGAGTGTAAGAGGAAGAAGAAAGTGAACTGACAAGGAAAGCTCACTAAATGATAATGGATTTTCACAAAGATTTTTCCCCCATACGTTCCATTTGAAATAAGAAATCTGCCTATAAATTTCTACAGCCAGAGAAGACCTAGTCTTTAAGATATGATTTTTCAAAATAATCGCCTGACACTCATATGTCTATCTCTATTGCCATCGTGAAGAAGAAAAAGTTTAAGGCCCCAAATGTTTATGCACTGCCCTCAAAATCGAGGAAGCTTATGAAAACTCACCTCTTCAAGTTATTTGAAGAACTATACTTTCCATCTGTCAGTGATCATAGCATTCTTTTGGTAGATTCGTGGACCAGTTACTGAGGTAGACAGGCCATGGAAAGAATAACTCCAGAAGGCAAAACGGTGGAAGTGTTAACAATTCCAAAACACACAACTCCGATTGTGCAGCCTCTTGACGCTTATGGTTTTAGATCTTGGAAATCACCATTGAGTTTTCTGAGTGAAATAACAAACCACTTCCTAACAAATACCGATGCTCTTCAAATTAAATTCAATAAGTGGAACCAGAATCATCAGAGTTTAAATTTATGGTATAAGTTATGTGGTATGTTCTAATGCCATTTTGTTTCCATTTCCCTCGTGTTTCTTTTTCATATATTTCTGTTTGTTTTCTTTCTTTTACATAGATGGCAGTCCTAGTGGCTTATCATCTTTGCTTTTGATTATATCACTTGGCACTTCGAATGAGGGTAGCGATTCACGGGTGCTCGTGTAAAGGGGTTAAGTATGAACTTAAAGTGGGATAAGTAAAGATTTGAACCCTCCACAATGACTTCTGTTAAATTATGCTTCCATCCATGATGCAGTTACAGTGCTCCGTATTTTGTGACAAAGGAGTTTTGTTCAGTACCAAAGAAGAGAAGTTTACATATCTTACAATTTGACTTAATCCCCTTTACACGAGCACCCGCGAATTATGCATGTTGATTGGCCATTGTCTTGTTGTGTGATTTTTCTACTATGGGTGCCCTTTCAAATTTGTCAGTTAAAATCCGTACTCCTGTTTTCCGGACATCATCCATTGGAAGTGACTGTCGGGCAGCATTCGACTGGAGTGGTGGTGCATCATGGGAGAGTGATCTGCGATGTGCAGCCAAGCCCACATCGGGATTTGATGTCTGACAACAATGGTGGTTGTTTGTCCACCAAGTGAGGGGTCAATCGACGAGATATGTAGCTGTACAGCAGCAAGTGATTAGTAACCATACTATGTTTTCGACTGTGTTATGATACAAGGGTTTTCGGTCTGCTGGAGCTGACTTGGTGACTCTTCCTTGGACTCGCGGACTATCAATTCAGTGGCTGGAGTGATCCACAAGTAATGCTTGACAGTGCAAGTTATAAGTATGACTATGTTTGATTATATGTTGACTTAATTTGTACTAGTTGTCTGAAATTTCTTTACCGCTGTCCAGTAAGTGTGCTGTTGTTTGTTGACAACTGTATGTAGGCACTGCAGGGACTGTGCGGAGCAAGAGGGAGGGCATGTACATTCCACATCAAAGCATTATTAGCATGACTGTTGTATGAGCAGAAATAACCACATGCTATCCTGCACTTGGTACCAATATAATAATACCAGTACAATAATAGCTCAGTTGGTAGAGCAGCTGGCTACGGACTGAAAGGTCCGGGGTTCGATCCCAGGTGGTGACAGGATTTTTTCTCGTTGCCAAACTTTCAGAACGGCCCCGAGGTTCACTCAGCCTCCTATAAAATTGAGTACCGGGTCTTTCCCGGGGGTAAAAGGCGGTCAGAGCGTGGTGCCGACCACACCATCTCATTCTAGTGCCGAGGTCATGGAAAGCATGGGGCTCTACCACCATGCCCCCCCAAGTGCCTTCATGGCATGTTACGGGGATACCTTTACCTTTACCTTTACAATAATAAAATTATTATATTGATACCAGCGCCTCTTTTAATGTCAATTATTACTTATAATATTTCAGTGTATTTCATTTTACAAAATTATATATTCTTACTGTGAAATCATTCATGTAATGTGTTCCAATAGCTAACTGTAATTAGCTCTTATTTATTGTTATATAGTCCTGCGTTCATATTATCTATTGCTATATACTCCTGCATTCAAAGTGAAATAAATCATGTGTTTACAATATTCAAAATGCGTACTGTCGAGTGGACCCATTTATCCCCAAAAATTTTTTTTGGTAAAAATTTGACGAAAACCGATTATTTGTAGTCCAAGCTCTTATACCGAAATTAATGCCAAATGCTGTTTTAAACTTTTTCAATGTATTGACATCTAGATACAGGTTGGATCGAAAATGACCCAGTGAGCAAATCAGGTGCAGTAATGCCATATAATACTCGAACTATTTATTTTCTGAACCTCATAGCAGTCATTATGCAATATTTCATGTATGTTATGAATGAAAAAGAGCGTGTAACTTATTTCTTAACCATGTGGAGTTGACAAAAACATTTTCATGTAGGGGTATTTCACATCATGGGCATGGCTTGGTTGTTTTATTGTGACATCCTGCACATTGGTGACAAAGTCGCCATGCCATCCATATATCCTCTACCATCATCTCTCACAGATGGAGAAAAATGTTATTTCATTTGGTCTGTGTACTGTTGGTCCTATTTGAAGGGAACTGTGTCATACTTCTGTTGTGATGTTGGAACACAGCTTCTCCAAAATATTTGCGTGTTGCCCTGGATTCCAATTCTGAAATTCATTTGAAATGTTGTTGTCCATTATGTCTATTCTCCCAATATTTTGGTTGTAGTTGGAAATAATATTAGGCTGAAGGTATTTCTATCCTTTTTTCTCTTTCAAGGAAATATTTGCCTTCTGAACAGATACAACTGCACTTTGATCGGATAACACTGTGACCATAGCATTGTCTTTCCATTTGACTGCAGCAGTGTTATTCTCTTTGCATACGAGACATTCATAAACTCTGCAAACCATATTCTTCATCTGTTGGATGTCGTCAATGGGAAATTGTTCTTGTTTAGTCAACTGTCTGAAGATAGATCTGAACCTCACAAGTGATACCAACAAGGCACCACTTATGAGCCAACTAGGCCATAAGATAATGGGATAGAGCAGCTAGTTCCTTTCCACCTCCATTGCATACATTGCCGATTAGAAATTACAGTCTTATTTTCTGTTACAGTACCGATAGCACTGAAGTTGTCACAGACGAGTCTATCAGATGTAAAAAATTGTCGAAGTACTGGTACAAAGAGAAGAGTTGATTGGGAAATTTCTGTTCGTTGTCTCACTAAGTAATAAATGGTAGATTCTCCGAGCTCAAGCTTATTACTTTTAGTATTATCAGTATGGCCTTGATGAATATCAAAAGATATACAATACCTTAGCTGTAGCCATAACCCAAATTTTATAGCCAAACCGAATAGGTTTCCCAACTTCATTACCCTGAATGCCAATCTCAGCACTTGTATTTAGTTGGTTAAGGCATAAATGATCGAGTTGTTATTACCATCTTCAATGAGTCATGGCCAGTATCATCAACATTATCAGCTGGAGAAAGTAGGTATGAAAATATTTTCTCAAGTTACTGTAAACCCCTTCTCTTCTACATTATACAAAATTTTGTACGTATTTACACTGGCAGGCCAAACAGTAAAGACAATAAATTAGATTTTTAGATATATGTGAAGAAAGTGACACACTGCAATGAATGTGGCCACTGGGTCAAAAACGACTCACTTCTGTTATCAGTCTTCCTGCATTGCAGAAAACACCATGTGATTATTTCTAACCTAGGTACATATAGTCTTACATGACTTAGCTCAAAAGTCTGTACTAATTTGAACAAAATGTGTCATGGTTTGTTACCAACTTTGGATTATTTGGGTTCATCTGTAGCACTAATTGCAACGTGTAATTATGTCAGCCTGTATCTTTTGTATGAAAGCTGCTAATTGGAAATCGAATTGGCTGAAAGAACTGGAACGAGAAATAAACAGATTAGGTCTAAATTGGCTATGGAGAGAACTAGTGTCTATAAACACGAAAACCATTGGAAGAATACCGGTAGTAAAAGAGAGGACAAACGAAATTTCGAGACAAGATATTTTTAGTAATATTAAAGACCTAGGATCACTAAAATACTATAGGGAGGTGAAGCAGTTTTGGGAACAGGAAGAATATGTTAGACTAAATTCAAGGGAAGAGAGAATGGGAATGGCATGGTGGAGATTAGGTATCTGGAGACTCAAGAATAAGAGAGGGAACGTAGAGAAGGATAAATGTCCTTTGTGTGGACTAGCTGAAGACGCAATGCATATTGCGTTAAAGTGTCAGGCAACGAATGATTTGAGAAACAGTTGGATGGATAAAAAATTTCTACAAATAAACGCTATAGTAGCTTATAAAAAAATGAATGGTCACCTAAACGCCAGCAATCTGCATAAATTAGGAAAATTTCTTTTTAGAGTTAAAATTAGATGGGAAGAGAAAGTCAAAACTCTAATGGAGATGGATTTATAAATGTTGAGTAGTCACATGATAAGAAACTACGAAGAGTAGTCAGTGAAGTTAACAGAATAATTCTTAAGAGATTGAGCATAAAAATGAATAAGCTAAAGTAGAAGTTTTAAATAAAAGAGGTATACTTATTAGTTTATTATTATTATTATTATTATTATTATTATTATTATTATTATTATTATTATTATTATTATTATTGTGTACAGAGGATACTTATAGGTTCAATATGTAGTAGTTCTTGTAATGTTTGTATAGAGAGTGATGGCGGATTAAGAACTGGAATACATCTAATCCGCCATGATGTGAACAAAGATTGATGAAATAAATAAATAAATAAATAAATAAATATCACAAATAAATAAATAAATTATGTCAGCCACAACAATGCTCATCTAAGGAGAAAATTGCACAGGAAGAAAGAAATGATCTGCAGTAGTGCAAATAACAATTTCATCAACAATAAAAGAAACAAAGACTTTAATAATAGAAATGAAACTAACATGTATGGGTGGGTCGAAAATGACCCAGTGGGCATAAAAGGGCTGATTAAGGTGAATGTCGATGAATGCTGATAACGAGAAATTGCATCATAGCTTCTGCCTCCATTTATTATTGTTTCAGAGGAGGAATTGATATTTTTGTATGAGTCACGAATTGCAGTGCCGCCAATACAATTCTAGTAAATAGTGTTATCTGTCCAGTACTCCAGTAGACTGCACTGTACCACTACGCCTGAGATAAGAGATTGTCACACACTTCATTACGAGCAGTTGTTTTGGCTGCCATAGATAATCATTCATCAGACAAGTAATATAAGGGGCATTTTAGAATATTATTTATCTCACTATAATGTACCTTTATTTCTAGGCCACGTTAGTTATTGTGCAGTCACTCTTGTTCTTTTATTGGTTCTACCTCATCGCCAGGAGAAACTATTTTATGTTTAGCTTTACTAGTAAGTTGTTATCCCCTTGGTTGGTGGGGGATGATGTACCTTGCCTAATTGTTACACACATTAAGGACTACTTTCTATATTGTTAAAATTGACTTTTATGTTATTAAAGTAGCGTTTTATTTGCTATTGTTAAATAACGAGACAGTTCAGAGCTTACTTATTATGTCATCATGTTCTGTATCCTGTCATGTCCTCGGCAGGGAGAAGGACACTATACCACAGTTACAAAGACATATGTGTGCTTTAAAAGCATAAAAAGTCAAGTAATATGTTAAACTCTTCCGAAGTGTTACTTTTATATGGAAGCTAAGATGTCTATTCTTCTCTCATGTATCTTTTACCCTTCTATAAAGAAATTCATGTAAAGTTTGTGACCATGGAGCTCATTGAAAAGTATTTTAAATGGTACCATACCATAAAATATATTTTATAACTATATATTTGATAACAATACAGGTAATGAGCATCATTATATTTCGAAAACAGTAGTGGAGCACCACAAGTGATTACAAATATTCACTTCAATTCTTAATTTTTTTCAATGTTAATGTTTGAACTAATACAAAATATATATTACAGATATTCTAACTGTTACATAGGAAATTACATGTTAATTTTATGTTAAGCTGCAAGATACAAGATGCAGTCAACATATTTCCAAACTGTGCTCGTATTTATTATACTGTTAAACATATGTGTGTGTGTCACTGAAGATTGCTGCTTTCATGCCTGTTGAGTCAATCTATCTAACAGTGTCAGATTGTCTTCAAGCCTTCAGTACTCATGTGGGGAACACCTGTCAACCAGCGTGTTTCTTTTCATTGTTATATTTCCTAGAAAGGATTTACAATGGTGAGACTTTAGGTACCTTCAAAACCAAGTTCACGTTCTTTAGTTTCAGTCTTGAAGTTCCTCGTATAACTTGGGTAGCTAAGGTTTTATTCTTCTGGGTGGCAATTGTAAACCACGCGACTTTTTACATTACGTTTTCTGTAAAGTTTTGGTAAATATTCATTATCACTTTTGTGAGTTATATACTGTATCTTTAGGGATACAGTGAAACCTGCCTTTGTGGTCACTTCATTTAAACGGCCACCTGGCCAAAAGGCCAATTTTCTCTGGAACCAATTGGATTTTCCATAAGATCAATACAAATTCTCTCTTTATTTAGCGGCCACTTCATGCGCGGCCAGCGGCCGGGGTCTATTTGGATTGGAACCTGACTATAACGGTCACTGTCCAACAAAAAATCTTTTCACCGATACTGTCTGACCTATTTTTTCGATGGTTAGAGGACAGGAAGCAATAGCTAAGTGTACAACAGTACACCCTCCATATCTTGGGGTTAGTTGGTTACTGTTTTTATGACTCTTTTGTCACTTTCCACTCCGACCCTGCACAGCTATAAATTCTTATTCGTTTTTTAAGGATTGAAACACGGACTTTTTCTATCGAAAATGTCACAGTATGTTTTAGGTAGTTAACCATTCTAATTTTTTTTTATTTTCTTTCTCCTCTTTCTATCTTTCTCTATTTGGACCAGCTTTTACGAATTTTTCTTCTTTTCATTCACTTGATTCAGAGGAATTGTGAAGTTAGTTTGAGAGAGAAATCATGTCTAACAATAAATTTATAGTGGTGTTAAGTTTAGAGATGAGACGAAAAATGATTGAAGAAAGTGAGAAGGGAACATCTGTGAGAAAAATTGCAGAAATATTCAAATATGGAAGGACACAAATAAACGGTATAATTAAGAATAAAGATGAAATATTAAAAAAAAAAATGGGAGGAAGAGAGAATCTTTGTTTAGTAATGTGAATGATTTCATTTACGAATGGTTTAAGTGTGCGAGGGTGAAGAAATTGCCAATAAGTGGGCTTATGATTCAAGAGAAAGCTCTTGAAATTGCCAAAGAACTCAATGTAAGAAATTTTGTTGCTAGTAATAGTGGTTAGAGTGCTTTAGAAAACGGCATAACATTGCATTTCATTCTTGTCTGGTGAAGAAGGTGACATTGCAAACAATGTTATTGAAGAATGGAAAAAATAGACTGCCTTCAATTCTTGCGGAATATGAACTCAAAGACATTTACAGTGTTGACGAAACAGGTTTTTTTTCAGGGCCCTCCCTAACAAAACTTAAGTTTTAAGAAAAAGAGTGTAAAGGGGGGAAGTTGGCAAAAGACAGAATAACCCTGCTCTTTTGTTTTAATGCTGCAGGAGAAAAAGAACCACTCTTAATGATAGGGAAATCATTGAAACCGAGATGTTTGAAAAATGTTGACGTGGGCTTATTGGAGGTGAAGTGGACTGCCAACAATAAAGCTTGGATGACATCATCATTGTTTGAGAATTAGCTATGCGATTTCAATTCCAAGATTAAACGACAAAATCGCAATGTGATCCATGAAATTGGTGTTTCTTCTCCCAAATACGACATCACACCTCCAGCCCCTTGATCAAGGTATTATCCAATTATTTAAACTGAGGTACCGCAAGCGAGTTTTGAAATGGCTAGTTGCAAGAATGGAACAGGCTGACATTAATATGCATGATTGTTGTACGCGCACAGTCCTAAAAAGTCAGTGAAATTCAGTATTTTCATGCAGATTCATAACAAAACACAACCTTAATCAAGCGGCCACCTGATAAAACGGCCATTTTACAAGGTAACTTCAGATGGCCGCTTTAGACAGGTTTCACTGTAATTCATATAATGAAATTTTCTCATGAAATTTCGGCCAGTGTATGGGACCGGTGCCCACCCAGCATCGTGATGCACTTGGGGAGCTACGATAGTTAGCGAAATCCGGTTGCGAATGCCAGCTATAACAGCTGGGAGGATCATTGTGCTAACCACACGAATCCTCCATTCTGGTTGGATGATCGTCCACCTCTGCTTCGGCATGTGGGCGTGAGGCCAGCAGCCAGCTGGTCGGTCTAGGCCCTCCACGGGCTGTTGCGCCACGGATTATTATTATATTAATTCATATAATGTTAACATAGCTGACATCAAGGAGATGTATGAGCAAAAATTGCAACAATATATTTAATATATTAATAACAAAATCATATAGGCCTAGGTAAACAATATGTATATGACATATTCACACACTACTACAAACTGAAGACTGCATATTTTTGGACGATTAATACTTCCCACTCCACCCGGCTCGGCTTGGTTGTAGCAACAAAAGAATCTACCTGCAACCTCCCCTCACCAATGGCAAGAATACCTCAGGTCCCAGCACTGAACTCGTCGGAGGAAGACAGTAGTTTATTGTCTTTAGTACAGAATGGGTATGTGGTTTGCCACTTATACCTAGGATTTGTTTTGCTACCTGGTAGTGGATTGAATTTAGTTGTGCTTCTATTTGGTCCTGAGGCTTTGGTAATATGGCCATGGCGTAGTCTTGTAGTGCTATCAAGAAGTTGTTGTATAGTAGGTGAAGTGCCATGTAGTGGTTTCCACAATATCTGCTGGTTATATACTTGAATATTATTCTCCGTTTTAATTTCTGGAGGAGGTTTGAATAATGTGTTTTTCCCGAGAAGTTATTGCCCATATCTACACCCAGAATTTTGATACAGGTTTGGGTATCTAGTCTGTGTTTCTGGATTCCTATTTCATTCCATAAGTAAAGGCGCTTTCGTATTTTATAGAATATGATATGTTTACTTTTCCTAGGATTTATTGTTAGTTCTCGTTGATTAAGGTAAAACTGGATGGTCTCAATGTCTTCTTGAATGTATTGTTTGAGATTTTCTGTAGGTTTGTCTTGGGGGATTTTGGTTGTTATATATATGAAAGGTATACGGGAAAAACGATCAAGGTTCATCAAAAATCGAAATTGAGTTAATAATGCTATCTTATAGTGGAAAAGAAGTACTATCATGTGGTCTAGCTAGTAATAATAAATCATCGTTCTTGACATTCCACTACGTCAATTTCTATTAAATACACACATAAGAAAGTATTAAGTGCTTAAACTTTAAAATTCGTTTTTCTCGAAACTTTCTAAAATGGACCTTGATCGTTATTCCCATGTACCCTTCGTATGTCATCAGCCGAAAATTAGTACGAGTATGTTGCTTTTTTGTAGTGGGAGCTGTGATAGGCCCATGATGTAAATGGTGAAAAGTATTGGACTGAGCAACGAACCCTGTGGTATTCCTAAGTTTATAATTCTGGTTGTTGTGTTTCCATAGGCTGCCAGGAAGGACACAGTTCTATTGGTCATGAGATTAATGATGACTTAATTCTGTGGCCGGGAGGAAAAAGGTCTTAAGTCAATTTTTTGTGTAAATGATATATTCTGAAAGTGAAACAATTCTCTACAATCTGGTAAAACGGTTAAAGTCAAATAAGACTCCTGACTGGATTTATAGAGCATTACCAAATGTCCAAAGTATTTTTTGAATCGAACACACACAGAATAAAGGACTTAAGAATATTTAATACTTTATTCCTTACAAACCATCACATGTTTTCTTTCCATGCTTCCCTATTAAGAAGGTCTAAAATGTATTTTAGCCATTTTATCACATACTGATGCCCTTTCCTTTTAAAACTTTAAGCACAGGGGTAAATAGCCCTATAATTGTTTAAGACCCATTTTGCATTCCTAATAATTCACATTTCTCATTTATTTTGACATGAAAAAGGTCTTATGTTTAATAGTCCCTTCTACTCTGTTTGGGTTCTAGTCTTAAAAGGGCTTAAGTGCGGCTATTTTTGGAAATAATCAAGAAAATTGTTAATTGAGCAACATTACCTATTTTAGAAGAAATATAAACAAATAATATCCAGGAAAAACCTCTTAATTAAAAAAACTCTATAATTGATACCAATTTCAATCTTTCTACTACTTTCCTGAAAAGTATAAAATTTTTACTTAAGACCTTTTTCCTCCCGGCCACAGAAATATATCTGGAGGGAGTAAAATTTTTCCATTTCTTGTTGTAGATTTGAGAGTATCACTGAATCATAGGCATTTGATATGTTCATCGCTTCTAGATTGAGTTGTTGCCTTTGGGTCCATGCTGATCTAAGACTATATGCAGTAGACAATCTGTTGTATTGTGTCCCTTTCTATATCCATATTGACATTTGGGCCATTGTCCCATTCTTTCCATATAAACAAATAATATTCGTTGTGTTATAATTTTTTCAAATATTTTCCTTACGGTATTTGTTAGGATTATCGGACGAAAATCTTGCACCTGGAATCCTGTCGTTCCTGGTTTTTGTATGGGTATGAAATAATATTGTCTCCATGAATTAGGGATCGCATTTTGTTTTAAAATATGTGTGTATGCTTTTGCTAATATTGTATAGTATTTGTCAGGCAAATTTTTCACAATTTCATAAGAGATTCCATCAGATCCCGTGACCATTCCTTTCTGCACTGTTTGTAGTGCTATTTTAATTTCTTCAGGCGTGATGTCTGTTGTGAGGTTATCTGCCAACCCGTCATAAATGAAATGTGGCAAGCGGTTTTTATTCTGAACCTCATCTGGTGCGATCATGTTTAGGAAGTCCTCCTGTAACTTAGGGTGTCTTTGTATAATGGAGTTTTGTGGACTTTCTTTTCGTTTTATTTGCTTCCAGACCATTGAAGTGGATGTGTGGCCTGTAATTTGGGAGCAGAAGGTTTTCCAGGCCTTGCGTTTGGCATTGAGAATGAGCCTTCGTATCTTTGCCTTTTGTCATTTGTATGCAATGTAATTGGTTAAATTTTTTTGGCAGATGAAAGTTTTTGCCATTTCTTTCCTCTTGTTGATTTCCTCCCTTATCTCCTCACTCCACCATTTGGGTTTGACAGTACTGTGCCAGTTTTTGGTCGATTTGGCTGATTTGTTGCGATTTTCCTCAAATCGGCTGTAGTCTGTTATGATTTGCACAAGCTGCTCAATATCCACTTCCGTGTCTGCCTGTATGATAACTACTTTTGTGCTCTGTTGGCAAATTGTTTGTATGTATGTATGTATGTATGTATGTATGTATGTATGTATGTATGTATGTATGTATGTATTCACACCGCAATGGGTATATACCCGGTGGCAGTGGTTACTAATTACACTCAATAATGACAATAATAAACTTATTAATTAAAAATACAATTAATAATATTATTAATTGATGAACTAGTGGACTTAATAATAATACTAATAATTAATACTAACAATAATTAATAATAATAATAATAATAATAACAACAGGGAATATCCTGAATTAAATGAAACGATCGCTTAAAATAACATTTGAAATAAATCTAATTTGTATCTTAAACGTAAGATCGAACTAAAACCCACGAGTATGATATGTTCATATCTGCACAAGTACCTTTCAACATTACACTCATTTCGCTGTCAACTCACTCACTGCACTGGAACTATGACACATTTCACTGATTCTATCCTGATTTCACTAACACTTCAAAAACATTTCACTGTTCAAATACTTTGCACTGCCACTATAAACTATAAAGCTTCACTGACAGGAACACGTTTCACTTACACTACACACTTCACTGACACAACATAATTCTTCACTGATACAACACTTCAATAACAACATATCATTTACATCCTTTAAATACTGTGTATAATTACAGTCTATTAGTAAAAGCCTTAAGCCTATTTTTAAATACATTTTTGTTTGTTGGTAAAGCCTTTAGTAAGTCTGCAGGTAAAGCATTCCAGTCCCTGTTAGTATGATTGAGAAAAGAAAACTTTCCAGTGTCCGTTCCCTGCCTTCTTTCCCTCAATTTATATGAGTGGGCGTTCCTTCAAGAGTAATTTGGCGGCTGCAACCTATTTTTTATTTCTCTCCAGGCAGGCTCACCTCTGTATGTTTTGAACAATGCGCATAATCGAATTCGCGTTCTCCTGTGCGTGAGTGTGTCCCATTTTAATGGTGAATTTTTCCGACAACACTTGAGAGCCCGTTTTTGAATCTTTTCCAGTGTCTTAATATGTTCTAATCTGTAAGGATCCCAACATGCAGCACCATATTCCATTACTGGAAGTACTAGTGATTTATATGCAATCTCTTTGGATTTATCAGAACCTTTTCTTAGTACCCTCATCACAAAGTGTAATGCGCTCCATGCTTTTCCCGCTGTGTCTGTAACGTGTTCCCCCCAGCCGAGATCGCTGCTAAATGTTATTCCGAGGTATTTACATTTGTTAACTTCCGGAATGGTTTCACCCCCTAACGTATACGATGCGACTATTTTATTTCTTTTCCTTGTAAAGCTGATGGCTTTGTTCTTTAGAGAATTTATTTTCATTTTGTTGGCTATTGCCCAATCGTTTATTCTATTGAGGTCATTCTGGAGAAGAGTAGTATCTTCATAACTTTTTATTTCCCTGTATACCATACAATCATCCGCGAATAAGCGAACCCTAGACAAGATATTAACTGGCAGATCATTTACAAAAGCCAAGAATAGAAGAGGCCCCAAGACACTCCCCTGCAGGACCCCGGAAGTAATTTCAATTGGGTTCGATAATTCCTCCCCTACCCGTACTCTCTGAGTGCGACAAGTTAAAAATTCCTTGATCCACTGGAGCACTCTGAAGTCAATCCCCGTTGATTGTAGTTTAACCAACAATATATCATGTGGGACTACATCGAATGCGCGTGAAAAGTCAGTAATCACTGCATGTACTTGGCTACTTGAATTCTATTCCGTCTTCTAAATCCTGACATACAGTTACTAATTGACTCTCACTTGAATAGCCTGCCCGAAATCCATGCTGACAGTTATGTAACCAATTTGAGTCATCCCAATGCTGCCTTAGATAAGCTGAAATCAAGTGTTCCATCTGTTTGCAAACCACAGAGGTGTGGCTGACCGGTCTGTAATTTTTTGTATCTGAGCGAGACCCTGACTTATAAATTGGCACCACTATTGCATCTTTCCAATCTCGCGGGACAATACCATTGTTAATTGATATTTCAATTATATGCAATGTCGTTTGATTACTTGGTTGATTGATATGGATATGGGAAAATGATCACTGCTCATATTATCCATTTTGATTTGCCAAGTCGCAATTGGAATGAGATTGTTTGAGAGGAAAGTGACGTCTGGTGAGCTATTTTGCTGTCCTAATTATGTCCTTTCTTATCATGAATAAAATTCCTCCACCTTCTCTTTGTAGTTGGTCTAAGTGTATGATTGTGAAACCCTGGATAGTAAATTTTGTTGGTGAGTGTAACCATGTTTCAGATATGAAAACTATGTCAGGCTCTTCTTGTATAATAAATTGTTGGAATTCTACCTTTTTGTTTTGAATGCTTCGGGCATTCCATTGGATTAGTTTAAGACCTCGAAGACCTTCTGGCATTTGAGCTGGAGTTTTTTTAGAATTTTTTTTTTTTTTTTTTTTTTTTTTTTTTTTTTTTTACTCTCATTAACATTTGGTAGAATTTGTTGGATCATTTTGTAAATTTCTAGTCTCTCATTTTCCATTTTCTTCGGCTTTTCGGGCTTTGTTTCTTGGTAGGGAGGATTTGTTCCCGCGTCCTTTGGGCATTGTGGGGTTGATGCACTACTTTTCTTGTTGGGGAGTAAGTCCTGGGTTATTGTGATTTCCTCTTTACCATATAGTTCTTTATGTTTGCCTGGTGTGGTTCGACACTGGACCTGCTTGTTGTTTTCCTCTTCGTCTACCTTCCTACTCTGGGGGAGCCCCAGTTTTGATGTAGGTGTTTCTGTGAAGTCTCTTTTTTTCCTACTTGTTTCTGGCTGTGTACTGTTTTCTACCTGTGGGCTGTGTATAGTTTGTGTGGTATATATTTTTGGTAGCTCCGGAAAGTTATCTTTATTTGTATTTGAGTTGTTCTGTATTGCAACTGCTGCGTAGGACTTGCGACCAGTTAGTAGCTGCATGGCATCATTTCGTGACATTCGTGTTTCATTTACTATCTGCAAAATTTGTGTTTCCAGCTTTTTGTTTGGACAGTTATCATCTACTAGGGTGTGAGGGCCCTGACAGTTGCTACATTTATGCAGGTGCTGCGACATCGTTCCACCGGATGTGTGTCGCCACATTTTCTGCACTTCTGTGTATTTTTACAGAATTTGGCTGGGTGTCCAAATTTGAAGCAGTTTAGGCATTGTAATATGGAAGCTTGAAAATTTTGTATTTCGTATCTGTTGCAATACAGAGTGAGGGCTTTTGGCAGAGACTGTGACCTACATGTTATTGCTACTGTTTGGGTGGGAATATATTCTACTTGCCCATCCTGGTTGATGCTCCTTTTTTTGAAACGATGGATATGCGTGATTTTTGCGCCATCTTCCATTTTGGCTGCCTGCAATATTTCCTTATCTTGAATGTTCACTTCCACTAGATGACTCGATTTTCAGCAGACGACAGGCTATAGGTGTAGCAGGGATGCCAGTATCTGCAAACGAAATGAAACTAATGTGAGGAATGTTACAACAGGTGTGCTAAACGTGAGGAATGTTACAATAAGTGTGTAGTATAATGTTACATTAGATTACATAACGTGTGTATTGCGTTATGTTAGGTTTGGTTAGGTGTGTAATGTTAGAACAGGTGTGTAGTATTTTCTGACAGGTTACAACGTTACATTTTGTACTATTCTCAGATGTTATTTTATGTTAGGTTAGGTTAGCTGAGTACTATTCTCAGACGTTAGGTTAGGTTAGGTTAGGTGTGTACTATTCTCAGACGTTAGGTTAGATTAGGTTAAGTGTGTACTATTCTCAGACGTTAGGTTAGGTTAGATTAGATTAGGTGTATAAGATTATATGAAAGGTTACGTTAGGTTAGGTTTATATTGTCGGACCATCGGATCTTGCCCCGTGAGATATGCGAACTGAACCCTAATTCCTTCTGAGCCTCGGTAATTCATTTCTCTTCCTGCATTTCTATCTCTCTCCCTTTCTCTCCCCCACTATTCACAATTTTGAGCCTCCTTGCGGGACAGTTTATTTGCACTTGCAGTCCAGTGTTGTCAACTCAACATGAATACTGCAGCACGGAGTTACAGTCTTAGGCTGTGACGCAGTGGTGAAAAAAATATTAAGCAAGTAATAGCATTTTGCGATGAAGAGAAACAAACAGGTCATCTCTTTCCTATAAATAAGGCAACAATAAAAACAGCTGCGATCACTTGTGAGACTTATTTTATTTCAATTGATTACGTATTAAAATTACTGACTTACCTAATAGTAATACAATATGTTATGTAATTTATATAGGCAAGTCATAGCGCTTAATAAAGAAAATCAGGAGAGGGAGAGTCTGTGGAGGAGATGAAAAGTTAGAATCACCAGGGAAGAACAGACCTAGAGAACCTTTAATTCTTGTAGATCATATGAACCGATGTATATTTTAAGAAAAAAGATACAAGAATTTAATACTTTGCAGTAATAAATTCCGACATTGAAGAAATTACTGAAGGTTACGAGAGAAGCAATAATTTCCAAGGTTGGAGAGAAACGCTACAGAAAGTGATTCGAAACATGCAGTTTAGGTTTAAAAAATGTCGAAATACAAGATGTATTTTGATTGAAAGAAATGATATTGTAGCATGGAGGACCAGTTATTTATGACAACGTTTGACGGAAGTGTGGCAACATCCCTATTCGGCAAGGTTCGTGGTCTGCTGTGTGATGTGGTGGGAGGAAAGCGGGTGGAATGGAGTGAGTACAGGTGTTAACTTTTTCAAGAACGATGACAGCGCTGAAGGAGCACAGATCCGATGGTCCGATAATTGTCAGCACAGCATATCTTGAGGTACTAAGATGCAACTTCAACATTTTTCCCCCATTACGTGATCACCAGCTGAAATCTAGTGTTTTTGCAGCCCCCAGGTTCACTTCACTATTGGCAACACTTACTTCAACACCCACATGTTCTAGATATCATGATAGTTAGTCATTTTGTAGTTCTTATGTTGGTACACTTGGAATTATTATACAGGCCTGTCCGCTACTCGATTTAAAATTCACTAGATTTATTCAAACGTAATATTGTGCGTGTATTTTATATCGCGATTATAATATATATAATATATTCCGGGAATTGCGAGTTGTACGTGAAGTTACTATTTCCATCACATCACATAATACTACTCTGTGGTGCAATTATTGTTATTATCAGAACTACCGGTATTGTATGTTTCTAGGTAAGTAGAAATTTTGGAGCATTACATTGCAATATTACAGTAAATTAACATATTAGAATGTTATGTTGTATTAAGATTTGCTGTTATTTAATAAGTATTAAGATATTATATTACATAGGCATACTTATATTTCGAAACCCCGCTTCTTTTCATCATGTGCTACACGTCGGGTCATCTTCGGGGCTTGCAGCCCCGAAACCCCGCTTTTTTTCATCATGTGCTACACGTCGGGTCATCTTCGGGGCTTGCAGCCCCGAAACCCCGCTTTTTTTCATCGGGTCCGCGATGTTCTCGGAGATCGTCAGTGGCCGCCATGATGTTTCGAGGTGGCGCGCGTCTCGAATGGAGCGAGACGCAGCGTGAGAACGCGAGAGAGGGAGGAGTCAGCAAGGAAAGTAGCAAGTTGCAAGGTAGGTGCGGTGGGGGTAGAGGGGAAGGTAGGGTACCGTGTTCTGGAGTTTATCCTTTTTATCATAATATAAGGTATTCTCCAGAGAAGCTACATCAAAGAAGGCATGTTTCACTGGCTTATGAGAGATGTAGGCTATATAGTGGTAAACACGTGGTTTATTAGTTTGCTGTAATAAAAACTTCCAACTATCCATTAGAATATACAGGTATCAAATGACTTTTATGTTGAAAGTATTTATAGCTCCAAACTAAAACCATGTGTTACCAGTATCATCTCACAGAAGTCAATGGAACAAAAGAAAACAGTGTCTCCTATGGTGTAGTTATTTTGGAGAATTACGTAATATAATTTTACATAACCTTACAAATATTTAGTCTAATGAAAGTGAATAAAATCAAGGTTGAAGTTTGATTAATGTGTAGTTCATATTTTAAAATGCAATAACCATTTTATTTTAAGGTTATAACATGTCCAGAAGGAAAGAGTCTGAAGAACTTATAGGCCTACATCCAGAAAGAAAAGGCTTTCGTTACAGAGCAGCTTACAATAAGCAGTGGTTAATATGTACAGACAATTGAAGGCTGAAGCAGAATAGGAAGATATCTGTCAAACCACAGCGGTTCTAATGGTAAGAATTGCAAATCTCTTGTAAGTAGGCCTACCTGTTTTTATAGATAATATTTGACAGGATCAGTACAGATCTTATTCCATAAGGATGCATCCATGATAGTGTGTTAAAAAGTATTTACACATAATTTAACATACGAAGACTTTTCTGCTGTAACCTAATCTAATGCAACTTCATTATAAACTAATGCATGTGGTTGAGTTTACATACATGCAACTGAATTTTGAAAAATTTTAAGCTTATTTAGAAATACTAGTCCCAAATAAAGTAAAGTCCCATCACTGATAACCTTTCGTACGTACAAAAATATTCTTGTTAGAAATTAAGTAAAAAAAAAAAAAAGTGTTCATTAACGCAGAAGAATATTTTTATTATTGTCCCAAGTACTTCAGTGTATTACCACAATCTTTAAGGCTATAGGAATACCGTAATTAAAAAGGAGCATATTATATGTTTACTTGTTCCAGATATAGTTACACCACAGGCATGTATGTATAAGAAGCATTAAATTGGACTCTCACTTTGAGAGGGGAACAGAGGTTAAGGGTGTTAGAGTGTAAGGTTCTTAGGAAAATATTTGGAACTAAGAGGGATGAAGTTACAGGAAAATGGAGAAAGTTACACAACGCACAACTGCAAGCATTGTCTTCTTCACCTAACATTATTAAATCCAGACGTTTGATGTGGGCAGGGTATGTAGCACGAATGAGTGAGTCCATAAATGCATAGAGTTAGTTTGAAGACCTTTGGAGAGGCCGAGACGTAGATGGGAGGATAATATTTTGAGGGAGGTGGAATATGATGCTAGGGACTGGATTAATATTGTTCAGGATAGGGACGAATGGTGGGCTTATGTGCATCAGATAATTTTTCCAAGGAAGTCATTGCAAGATTTGTATATGATAGACTGAATCGAGATGAAGAAAATTATGGCAGTAACATTTTTTTTTAAATTTTAATAAGCTAAAAGACTGTAGACTTTACTCTTATAATTACTTCTTATTTATCACTACCGGTACTATTTTCATTCCTGTTCAGGAAAAATAGTAACAGCCATGCTGGTACTGGGCCATGTAACAGGAAACTGTGATACATACTTCATTTGAAGGATCACGTTCGTCATTAAGGACAATTTTGAAGGAAATGTGGTTTAAGTAAGAGTAAGAGAAAGTAAAAATATTAATTTTAAGAGAATATGTGAGAAATATGAAAAGTGAGGGTCCAAAGTCTGTTGTTCTTCTGGATGAAACGTGGATTTTTATGAATGGCAGGCTTTATTACAAGATTTTAATATAGTAAAGGGAATAAATGTTGTAACATTATTAATTCCATGTAGGCCTATATTTCATAGACTCTGCAACACATTCATGGAGCAAACCAGTATCGTTGGTGGTAAGGTTCAAGGAGTTATGCATCGACCTGCTGTGGGAGGAAGACTGGTCATTGTACAAGATGGAACCTGGTAGTGTAACTACAATACTATTACACTATATATGGTGTAGTAACTTTTATTATATGTTCTATCTAGAATCTAAATATCTTGTGTCTTTTATAGATGCAGATTTAACTTTTTGTATCCCATTTGAAGACTGGCCAGGATTACTATGGTGCCATGAATACATTCCAGAAGTGGGTGGAGAGGTAGCTTATTGTTGGGTTAAGAAATTTAGATTCTTCGATTATTATTATGGATAATGCTTTCTACCACAATAAAATTGCAGAATAGAAACCCACAAGAAAAGGAGACCCTTTATAAAAATGTTGGCAAGTACACAACAAATTTTGAAGGCAAAGTTGAAGCCATTTATACATCACTTCAAAATGTATTTGTTTGGCTAAACCAGTGCAAAAACATAGTCATCCTGTCTGACTCCAAAGCTGCAATCCAGTCCATCAGCTCAACTACATCCCCTAAAATGGAAAAAGTAAAAGAAATTCATTGCATGGTAAAACAAATTCAAATGCTAAATAAAAAAGTGGTCTTCCAAAGGATCCCGGCCCACTGCAGACTGAACGGTAACGAGAAAGCAGATATGTTAGCAAAGAAAGGAACTTATATCGACTTAAAAACAAATTTCAAGTTCCCATATGAATCAATAAAGCGAGTCATAAAAAGAATAAGTTACAGTGAACAGGCAAAACATCAAAATTCAAAATGGAAAGAATCATTCAAAGATCCAAAACTAATTCCTGCTCTACCTCAAAAATCTGCCATGGCATTGTTTAGATTGATTACTGGTCATGATTGCCTCAGTAAACACCTCCATCGTATTGGAGTACTGAATTCACCTAAATGCTTACTGTGCACCAGAGAAGAGGACATGGAGATGGAGCACCTGGCTAATTGTGAAACTCTTAGGACATTTATGGACCTTCCATCAAAATATTGGGAAGCAAGAAGGATGATGACTTCATTGTTAAATCCAGAGCATTAGACACACACACACACACAAAAGGAGACGAGATCAGTTAATGGTAAATATAATTTCTGTAGAATCTGAGTAATGAACTTTGATGTTAAGTTGCATTATTTATGTTTAAATGTGAACTTTGTAGATATGGCTGAGACAGAATGGAGTTACCATTGCCAGACAATGCAAACAGGAATAAACGACATTTGGAAAGGTGATTCTCTAAATGTAAGTAATTCATAAGTAATTTCTCCCCCCCCCCCTAATGGTGGTTAATTGACTGTTTGTCATTCAGCCATATGAAGCGAGTTGTGTAGACCAATTTATCAACACAATCATTGCCCAAGGTGTGTCATAGGAGGCTGGTTTTCGAATACACCAGCCAGGCCATGACGGTTACCATTTTGCACGACATACAGCAGGACAAGTGCATCAGAGGCCACTAATTTAAGAAAAGTGAAAATATCTCTGATGATCAGACACTTCATATCAAAACCCACAATTTTTTTAAACAAAATATGATATGCCTACAGATAGATTGCTGTACATTCAAATACAAGGATGCTAGATGATCTCATCATTGATAAATTCAAGTTGTGTTTTTTCTGTTGCGTAGGACTTAACGATAGAGTTTCACTTCCAGGGATTAGCTATCGTGATGTTCCAAGAAGCCGGTGAGGCTTATTTTGTTGGTCTCTCAGATACACCAAGCTCTCCGACATCCATGCCATAAGGGTTAACATTTTGCACAATGACTTCCAGCTAGACTGATACATCGATGTGAGGTCTGTATTCAAGCAGGAGGTGGACATTTTGAACATCTTCTGTAATGACAATGATCTGCGGAAAGAAAAACGTTCCTGTGAATTTCAGTGTTGTGAAGGCCATGACTCGGAAATGAAGCATTTCCGGACACATGTTGTAATGAACTATTTTGATTGTCTACTTGTGGGAAATACATACCTGAAATTATGCCCCGTATTTTTTAAACACCCTGTATAAGTAAAGTACCTATTTAAGGCAGGTTGGGTGGTACCACAGCTCTCTCAGTGATCACATAGAGTTTCTACTACTCCATACTACAAAACTAAGGTAAACTAAAAGTGTTTCGTTTTAATTCTCTATACAGGCCGTACCAAAAGGAAGATTCATCAATTTCTGTGATGGGAAATTGATCTAATTCTAAAAAGGCAAAAGCCAAATCTGCAATTTTATTGCTGTTAGGTGGGCAAAAAATAGTTCCACCCAAGAAACTTCTCCAAATCCTGCTTCTACTAGTAATCTGTTTATACAGACAGCAAGCAGTAAGAAGTTGGAACCTACTACAGAAAATGTTGAAGTACCGGTAAGCCTAAAGTATAATTCAGTGTCAGACAACGTGGACTATATCTTCAATCACTCACTCTCTCTGGATTCCCTATTTTCTAATGTGTTATGCAGTAACTGTGACAAACCAGGGAAAAGCATGGGTTTTGCACCAAAGTAATAGTGAAGTGTTAGAGTTGTGGTTGTGTGTTGTGTCTCACTTATTCCAGTCCAAAAATAACTGAAAATAAACATAGGTGTAAACCATTGTTTGATGTCAATAGAAAAATTGTACAGACATTCACAACTTTTGGAAAGGGACAAGCTGCCATTGAACATTTTAGTTTAGGGATGAACATGACACATTGTGCTCATATTATAGCAGCCATTTATCAGTTATTTCTAAAGAAGCGGAAACATTTAAAGAGAATGTTTGTAATCGTGCTAGAGAAAAAGTAAAATGGGCACACTATAAATAAGACCCTGAAATTGTAGGAAAATAAATAATTTATATTGGTGTAAGTTTTGAGAGTTGGATGAAGAGAGAGTTTACAAGTAATTATGGGATAGGCTGTGTTATAGATATTCTGACAGGCTTCGTAATAGATTTTGGGATTCTCTCCAAATAAGCTTACTGCCATACATGTTTTTTGACAGCAAAAAGTCTTGGCAGTGAGAGTCCAAAATACCATTTTTGGTATATTGGGCACAAATCAAAATGTGACAGGAATTATTTAGGATCACCTCCAGCATTGGAGGTTGAGGTTGGAGAGAGGCTCTGGAAAAGATCAGAGAAACTGAGTTTCCAATACACTACATTTTTGTCAAATGGTGACTCCAAGACTGTCAACCATCTCCAGAAACTAAATGTATACAGTAATTCATATGCCATCATCAAAGAAGAGTGCCTGAACCATGTTTCTAAGAGGTTAGGTTCAGGCATAAGAAGTGAAATAAAAAATGGAAGACAATGGGTATAAATTTGGGAGGCAACACTCGGGGCAACTTGAAAGACACTACAATAGTGAAGCTAGGACAATGTTATAGGGGGGGGGGGCTATTGTATCCAATATTCCTGATGTTGTAAACATAAAGACTGCTGTTGTTGGCCACTCTGTACCATTGTAGAAGCTCAGATTCCAAGCCAGAACATGATAAGTGCCCTAAAGGAGTGAACTCTTGGTGCCTCTACAATAAAGCCAAAGGGAAGGGAGAAAAACCAAATTCCCATAAAGAAATGGTCAGTACTCCCCTTAATGACACTTGTGTGGCTAAAATACTACCTGTATACCAGAGATTGTCATCAGATACCATTTTAGCCAGATGTACAGGAGAAATAACACAAAATGCAAATGAGAGTTTGCATAGTGTCATATGGACAAAGTGCCCAAAACAAAATTTTGTGTCCAAACAAAAGTTACATCTGGCAATAATTGAAGCAGTTGCACAGTTCAACCAGAGGTCATACCAAACAGAACTCTCCAGGACACCAACACAACCTGTGTCAGAAATAAAAAAGAAAATTTGCAAACAATGAGACAGTTGCTGCCACAAACAAAGTGTTCGACATTATTTGGAGATGGAGAAACACAGAAGACAGTAGGAAAGGGTTGCCAGAATTCATAGGGAGAGCATTTTGAAGCAGAAGGAAGAAAAAACTTATGGTTCTGGTGACTTCTGATTGGTGAGTGTCAATTATTAGCATGTAATATATACAATAAACTTTAAAACTAATTTTCCGTAACTTTTTTTTCATCATTCTGGCATGTACTTTTTATAGTAAATATAATCCAATGTTCTTGAAATTTTTACAGTTGGTAGATACATTGCCCATAAACATGGCCTAGTATGGGTTTTGCCAAATTTTGATTTTGAACAATTTTATGATTTTTAAACCATTTTTATTTAATTTTAAATTACAAATTTAAAAATTAGGCCTAATTATATAGTTTTTAAAATAATAATAGTAAGACAAAATTGATGCTAGGCATTATTCTCCTGCCGTTTCTGTATAACATATTACAACTTTGTAAAATTAATTTAAATTTTTGACCCAAAAGTAACTTATGTGTTCAAATTTTTTTTTTTTTTCAAAAAGTATGTATGCAATGAAATTGAAATCTTGTGCATATACTTACAATGCATAGCCAAACATACTGTGAATATTTGATTGAAATCAGAACAATAGGAAAAAAGTTTCTTATAATGGCAGAGTGTCCCCTTAAGAAGGGTTATAATACTGATTTTAGATTATATGCAGCACATGTTTTCCGTTATTAACTTCACACTATAATCAAACAAGAAGTTAAGTTACATACCTAATGTCTTTGTTGTCTTGCTGACAGTTAAATTTTGTGTACCGATATTTTATATAATAAACCCAGACAATGTTGTATATGTTTTAACAGTGTGAAATCTTAGCCTCAACTCTACCACCCCTACTTGTCTGTTAAATTCCTCAGCGGAATGTTTGGAAAAAAGTGGAAGGCTATTCCACCAATTTAGCTGTTACCCCGTTATTCGTAAATTAAATATAACTTATGATAATTTTAGAGGTGTAACAATATTTTAGCACATGAAATCGCTCTAGTTCTCAATGAAATTATGTTCTATGGATTACAGGAAACTAATTAATTCCCAATGATTAAAGTTCACGTTAACACTTTGTTTGTTAAAAACATAAAATTACTTAGTCATACGTTAAAAAGTGTTAAAATTTTTAAAAAGGTATATTCCTTCGACAGACGGCCCGTTTCGACATGATGTCATGTCTTCTTCAGTGTCTCCTGAACTACTGGTGATCTTGAATTCTGCGATGTGCATTTGTCGATTGTAGGGGTGGGGGTATGTTGCTTTATGGTGGGGGCTGGTTGTTTGTGTATTATGACGTATCATATTAATTCCCAGTTCTGAAGAAATGACTTATAAATAATTGATGGAACAGCCCCCATATGCTCAATGCTTTTTTCTTAACGTGGAATCCTCTATATTCTCTGATACTTGCCACATGGGTAGGCTATCTTATTTCTGGCTTAATTGGGATAAAGATTTCTATGGTAAGTACATTAAATGTTATCGATCATCATGCAGCATATGATTTTGAGGCATTGCTGTTCTGTCTTCACCACTATCGCTGAGGAGACGATAGAATTGTTGACTTGTTTGGAATATCACGTACAGCAAACTCTATTCGAAATGTCTTTTGCTTTGTGATCAAGGAACTTGTAATACAGTACCGGTAGGTTTTATCCAAAACAACATGCTGCACAAAAGAATACTGTACGGTATGTTTGCTAACTTCTCACTAAATACACTTCTCAACAGTAATGGAAGTCGGCAGTCGTATTATTTCTGTCATGACCACTTGTACTGATTCTCGTAGTCACTGTGATAATAAAATTCAATAAATTATTTAAAGATTACATTGAATTCCACAAGGAAGATATAACTAATCAAAATGGTAAAGGTTTATATGGATCATTCAGTACTTCCATGCAAGGCTTATACAGAAATACCAATCAATCAATTAATCAAAGTACATTATGGCGCATGTCGGCTCCATTTCGATTTCACAAAACGCTTCCACTCTGTTCTGTCTTTTGCTAGTTCCTCCCAGTTGGTACCGTAATTCCCATTTCCATACATTCCTTCTGAATTTCATCTTTCCATCTACTTTGAGGTCTTCCCAGTGGCCTTCAGCATAAAAATTTGCATTATGTAGTCTGTTAAGTGTTTCATGTTTTCTGTTATTAGAATTGTCTATCAAAACACCAAGATATTTGAACTGATTGACTATTTCAAAAGTATAATTTTTTATTTTAAAGCTATTGGAATCCTTTTTGTTCTAGTGATTACCATATAGGCTATTTTGTTTTACTCTCGTTAATATTTAATCCAATGTTTTGTGCTTTTTCCATTAATTCAATAAATAGCTGTCTTATTTGAAGCTCATTTCTTCCTATTAATAATAAATCATCAGCATAGCCTATGCAAAAATTTTGTGTTGTCCACCCAGGTTTATTCCAGCTGGTATTAAGTCTGTCATATTATCTTCTCTAATGCTATATTAAATAAGATTGGCAAGAGAGCGTCACCTTGTTTTAATCCTGTTTGATTTACGAATTCTTCTGATATAATTCTATTTGTTACTACTTTGCTTACCGTATCTTCCATATATATCTTACATAATCTGATTAATTTCAAAGGTATTCAAAATTCGGCCATTATATTCCATACACTATATACATTCTATACAGAAATATGGTATTTGTAATTCAATTTTAGATCAGATTTCAGATTTATTTGTTTCATTCTGATTGATTGTGATGTGATTTACAGATACACTGTCTATGGTATTGCTTGCTCTCAACTGCATTGTTCGTGACCACCGAAACCGAAATCTGGACCACTACGTAAAGAAGCCAAGTCTAGGTCTGGCAGAGCAGCAACATCCTGATGGCAGCTTTGGAAACCTCCACAGCACAGCTCTGGCAGTACAGGTACAAGATCTTATTCAAACATGCAAAGCGATGGTGGATTTTGAGAGATGTGCACAAGAAAATCTCATTTCCCTTGCACACAGGTTTACAAAGATGAGTTTTTGAAGTGGTTCGTCTACATAAAGAATTAATAATCAGTCTGAAATGTAAATGATTCGTTCACTGTATCAAGTAATCACATATATCCTAATAAAATTGATTATTTTATGGCAGGTACGTGTATTTAACATTGACCATTGTATCGCCTTCACATATTGATATAAATGAGCCGTTCAGAGCAGAAGTGGTGTAAGTCAAAAATAGGTAATGAGGGTTAAAGTAAACATTCTGTAAAATACAGAGCAAAATAGCAATTAATATTCA
The DNA here is from genome assembly GCF_040183065.1 of Periplaneta americana. Lineage (NCBI taxonomy): Eukaryota > Metazoa > Arthropoda > Insecta > Blattodea > Blattidae > Periplaneta > Periplaneta americana. The sequence continues at coordinate 151,918,905 of NC_091131.1, read as the reverse complement.
ATTTATTTAAACTGTTAATAGTCAGTGAATAGCAAGAAGGACATATTAATTGCTACTTTCCTCTGTATTTTACAGAATTTTTACTTTAAACCTCATTACCTATTCCTGACTTACACCACTTTTGCTCTGAACGGCTCAAATCTACTTGCGAAGTAATTATTTTAAAATAATAGAGCTGTGATAATTATAAATAAAAGCATATCTGATGATTTAGTGGTTACAATGCTTGCATTTCAACTCAATCCTGGAATAGGATGATTGATTTTTGGACGGAAAGATTTTTTTTTTTTTTCATTTTCATTTCATTTATTATATTCCATAAATCTTACAACGAAGTTTTAAGATGTGGAACAAGTCAAAATTTTACAATATTACAATTACAATTTTTACAGTTTTGCAATTTTCTACAATATTTTGGCGAGATGTAGTGAGATGAGGTGAGGCCCGAGAATTTGCCAAAAGATTATTTGGCATTTGCCTTATGGTTGGGGAAAACCTCAGAAAAACCCCCAACCAGGTAATCAGACCAAAGGGAGTTAAATGAAGTGAGGCCGAGGACTTGCTGTAGACCATCTGGTATCAGTCCCACTACTGGGGAAAACCTCGGAAGAAACCAACTTTCGTTGAACGAGAGAATAAATCTGTGGGCCTCATTTATATGATTAGTTGTATGAAAATGGTATTTTCCTTTGATATTGAAGACAGAATTCTATATTGGTAATATATAAAGTGTCTCAAAAACAGACCGTCGAAGTTATTGAAGGGGTTTTTTTTTTTTTTGGAAAAAAAATAACCAGAGTACAAAAACTTAAATTTTGAGGAGAAACAAAAAACTATCTGGGATGAGTGTTGTTGACACTTCAAGTATGAAATTCATCATGTCATTTCTTACGGTGTTGTAGAAACTTCGGAAAACTGAAGTACATTTATAACTTAAATTGCCTCATAGGAATACATGTGTAAATGTAGGTAACTGTAGACAATGATTGTTTTAAGAAAAAATTCTCTGTTATGGCTGAAATGTGCCTCTCCTTTAATCTTCTTTTTCTTTATTATATCCTATTTATTCTCCTTTTGTTGCTTATGTTTCTTCCATGGGGTTACTTCTGCGCCTAAAGATGAGTCCATACCTAATAGACCAATTCGCGTGTTAAAGTACTTTTCTTTGAGGTGGCTTTTGCTGTGTACATAAGCAGTACTGCCAATCTAGTACAGTTTAAAATTGTATCCATAAATGTTTGAAGATGATAGGAATGGGATATTTGTAAATGCTACCATCGTCCTGGTCAATGGCTGTGTTCACAAAAAGTGTCTGGACTATGGTTGTTTTATGAAAACCACTGAAAATTTCCACTCCTATAACATAAGACTATGGTATTTTTTTTTTTTTTTTACTAACAAATAATTCAGGATAACAGGTGGTTGTGAAACTTGAATACTCACTTTGAGAGAGGAACAGAGGTTAAAGGTGTTTGAGAATAAGGTGCTTAGGAAAATATATGTGGGCCAAGAGAGATGAAGTTACAGGAGAATGGAGAAAGTTACACAAAACAGAATTGCACGCATTGTATTCTTCACCTGACATAATTAGGAACATTGAATCCCTACGTTTGAGATGGGCAGGGCATGTAGCATGTATGGACGAATCAAGAACTGCATATAGAGTGTTAGTTGGGAGGCCGGTGGGAAAAAGATCTTTGGGGAGACCGAGACATAAGTAGGAGAATAATATTAAAATGGATTTGAGGGAGGTGGGATATGATGATAGAGAATGGATTAATCTTACTCAGGATAGGGACCGATGGTGGGCTTATGTGAGGGCGGCAATGAACCTCTGGGTTCCTTAAAAGCCATAAGTAACAAATAATTCAGTAGATGGTCGCTACAATATCCTCACCACATGCTTATTATTATCTTAAATTTGCATTTTTTTTAACTATGGTTCTCTTTTAAAAACCGTTGAATTGTAATAGTAGCCACAGGGTTAAGAAATATGCCAGTGAAAATGCCACATCCTTATTTCAAATATTTTTCAAGATTTCGTTCTCTGAATTTGTTAAACCCTGGTCCCAATAATGAAAGTTAAACAGTGTTTGAAAGACCGAAAGAAGGGCAGAGAGTATGTGTTATTTGTAGAAAAGACATTCCCTATGTTTTGTTTATTTTCACTCAAATGATTTTCACTTTTTTAATAAGTAAAATTATGCGAACTCAACCTAACTCAAGAGTGATTAAACAGATATGGAGAGCTGTTCTCTGATTACACAGCAAGTCAGAAGTTTAACAGTTCGGAGCTTGGTATAATGTATGTATGACGTACACCAACACACTACCTAATCACAAATTATGTTTAATATCTCAAGAATTACTTGAGTTCGAAGATTGAAATCTTCCACTTTTGTGTGCTTTTCTTTTTTAAATTGAACATTCCAGAAATGTTGTCGGTTTATTTTTTAGACACCCTGTATATGATCATGGTAACTTTATAAGAAAATAGTGGGAACATGATTCATAATCTGACTGAGCTACTGCACTCCATGTGTGTTGTTCTTTACAGGTTTGATGTTAAGTTCCATCATGATGTGCTCATTTCTTCTGTGATCAAATTTGGTGTGGCCTGCAATCTTTCTTATGAAACTCATTCCACAAGCTGTCATTCTGCTTATATCCTATCTTTTTAAGTCTAAGCTTCTCTTACATACTTACATAAGCCTATCAGAGGACAGATCTCGCGAGAGGCTTAAGCGAGTGTATTAATTTTTGGCCTCTGAAGGCTTCAATAGGCCTACATTGTAGATAATACCCATTGTTTTTGTGTATTTTTTAATATCATCTCCATCTTTAATGGCTAGATTATATCCCAAATGATTAAATTCATTCACCCTCTCCAGAATTTTTTGTCTGGATAAAAAATTTCACTTCGGATGGGTTATTTACTACAGAATGCCATGATTTTTGTTTTTAAGATTAAATTTTCATATTTTATTAATTACTCATTTTATGAAGATTATAAATTGAGCTTGGTAAGTCATCTTCTGAAGGTACCAATAACGCTAGATAATTCTCAAAAAGTAAAACATTAATTGTAATATTTTTGTTTATTCGTATACTGCCATAAGGTGTTTATTTCCATTTATTGATGAGTGCATATATTCATAATAAGTAAGATAGGTGATAAGCCACATCCATATCTTGATTGGTCTCCAGTCTGTTAAAATATCTTCAATTTTGATTCATATTTTGGTGGATTTGTTAGAATTTAAGAAATAAATTTAATGTTAATATACGGTACGGTATTTCAGCTGAAGAAATTAGTTTTCTCTAGGCTAATACAGAGTCTCTAGATAGACGTTTATCCGTCAGTGTGCATTCGCATGTGTTGCTGGCAGAGTCGGATATTCATATTCCCCTGAGTCAAGCACATAGATTGCTCATGCAAATTACAAACTACAATAACCACCTACCTTTGTCATAGAAGATGTTTGAAATGATCCGCCACACATCTTTCACATCTTTTAAGAAAATTTGCATTAACACGCATTAGTTCTTCTTCTGAAATGCTGAAATTTCCCTTATATTGTCGCTCAGTTGTTCCAACATATGAGGGTTATTACAATATACTTTATTTTTTAAGTTCCCCATAAATAGAAATCACATACAGTAAGATCTAGGGATCGTGCTTGCCATGTTCCCTCATTGATGGCCATATCTTCAAATATTTTCTTAAGTAATGCTAACAAGAGATCAGCTGTATGTGCCGTAGAGCAGGTTTCTTGAAAAAACACCTGTGTACAATCAATGTCAGTTAATTCATCTAAGAATGGTGTGATTATATTATCCCTGTACTTCTATGCATTCACGGTATTTTTTTTAAATACAGGCTCTGTAAGTCTGTAAGCATTCACTGTGCACCATACACCAAATTTTTGGTCATGCTATGGCATTTCTCTACAAGATCGGGTTTTTCTGCACTGTAGAATCTGTTGTTCTGTGTTGCTACATGACCATGTAAATAAAACCATGCTTCATCCAGAAAAAAATTAAATGTGGATCAATAGAGCCATTGTTAACACTGTACAACACTCAATTGCATGTGTACCTCGTTTTTTACTATGACAACGTTATTTAGTTCTTTTTAACATTCTGGTTATTGTATTATTTGTGTTTTATGTTTTGTGAACAATCTTAGATAAGGGCGGAAATAGCCATAGTTGCTGACGCGCCCTTCTTAAACCCCACTAACCACTAACCCAATTGCAGAAATTTACTCTACTCACATGATCACATGGCTGCAATTCCTGAACAAATAAGGTACATTGCTATTTTTTATTAGGCACATTAATTTCGAGATCTTACAGTGGATATTCTTGCAATACCGTATACATTTTCTATTTATGGAAGAATTAAAAAAAAAAAAAGGTAAACTATATTGGATTAACTCGCATATGTTGGAAGAACTGAAAGACAATATAAGAAGGGAAATTGCAGCAAGAAGAAGAGATAATGCGTGTTAATACAAATTTTCTTAAAAGATATGAAAGATGTGTGGCAGCACAATGAAATTATTTCCAACTTCTTCTATGACAAAGGTAGGTGGTTACTGTAATTTGTATGATAAATCCATGCACTTGACTTCAGGGGCTTCGAATACCCGACTCTGCCAGCAAACAGTGTGCTTCATGAACTTCTATTTGAAGGCTCTGTAATATTTTCAGTGATAAGACATATACCAAAGTTATACAGATGTAAATGCATTTCGAGGTATTTCAGAGTTGTTCTTTAGTCAACTGTCCGAAGACAGGTCTGAACCTTACAAGTGATACAAGAAGGCACCATTTATGAGGCAATTAGGCCTAGGCCAGGAAATAATGAAGTAGGATGGCCAGTTTCTTTCTGCCTCCATTATATACATCACCGATTAGCTACATATTACACTAATCAAACTTTAGATGCATACAAATTACAAATAATTGTTCTTTCTCCGACATATTGTCAAGTGAGTTATACTGCCTGATAATAGATGTACATATCAGCCAGAACCTCAGAAGATTATTTCAGAGTAATAGAGTAAATTTTTATTTTGCCTAGTTTGTCCATTTAAATTTAAAAACCATGTTGGGTCCGATAAGCCATACAAGTTATCAAAGATTTATTGTTAAAGCCGTCAAACATGGGAGGGGTGATGTAAATAACTGTATATTTGTGTTTATCACTATGTAATTTGATAAGTTTGACAGGATATTTTCACTAATCAACACTCAACGGTCAGATGAAAGGTACAGACTATCAGTAGAAGCGGTGGAAGGTATTGTAACAGTACAATCTAATTTGAAGAATTTTACATGTAAAGAATTTCACACCTGTTTATTGAAATACCCAAAGTTACTGAAAAACATTTCCTCTTCACAAAATACTAAAAAAAAGCAGGATATGTCTGGCAAAATCCGGACGTCTGGTCACCCTATACTGGAACATTTCGGAGTATATGAGTGTAGATATTAACAATAAAAGATTGTGTGGAGTCAGAAAAGACCCCAGGTAAATGTCGAGAGTTAATTGCCTCTTTGCCTGCCTATTGAGCATATTTATTTTTTAATTGTCCTTTATGCTTGCTTACTTTAAGTATTATAAATGCGTATACATTCGGGCTCTAGTAATAACATTTCATCATACGAGATTTTAGGCTTTCGGAGTTCATTCATCCAGTAAATCATAGACAATTATATAGCACAAATCAAAACAAATACATAAATAAAAATAATATATAAATATACTAAAAGAAATATAAAAATAGGTACATTAAAACACACACAAATGAACAATATGTGATAAGGTCTTACAAAAATTTTCTGTCTTTCAATAGAAATAGGCCTATCTATATTGATTTTCGATTTTTCCGACATTTCAGGAATAGGGTCTACTTGTAGGCTTTGTTCGTTGCATATATCACTCAATACATGGAAGAGTTTCCTACCCTGTCATTAGTTCTTGACTATCCCCAACAATTTGATAATACTGTATAGTAACAACATCAAATTGTCACATTCCTCTGTGTAGCTGACAGAAAAACTATTTTTACATTATAGGCTTTAGAGGCTGCAGATAGTGAACTTGCTGGCAATGGTGGCAACATTGGCCCAGTGCACTGGAACCGCAGCAGTGCTATAAACTACCTGGTATCACATCAAGCTCCTGATGGTTCATTTGGAGACGTGTTTACAACAACTGAAGTTGTGCTTGGCTTGGGACCACGACGACTCAGCTCTGTTAGAGACCTCAATTGTGGTAGTGGTAATTCTGCAGGAACTTTCACTGCTAGTGGTAAGAGTAACATTTAATAAACAGTCAAGTGTTTACAAGCACAAGAAAATGCAAGGATTCAAGAAATATAGAATCAAATAGATCAACCACAAATGGGTACTGGTATGAATTCAATAAAATTATATTCATATAAAATAGGCTAGGCCTAGGTACTAACTTGTATCTCTAACACTGGTAATGTTATGATAATCAACACAGGTTGATCTTTGACATCACGAACATAAAGTAGCCTACAGCATTGCTAAGTTCATCCTGTGAACAATAGTAAATAGTTCAGGAATTTCAATCCTTGTTTTAATGTCTTAATTAATATCGTTTTACATCAACCATTAAGCGAGAAGCTCTACATTACGGTTTCCCTTATATGGGAATTTTTTTTTTTATGTATCAAACATATACCCCCTAATTTTGTTTTATCATAGTTCGTCTTATGTAAAATTTTTACTTAATTGCATGGCTTTAACCCATGCCGACTTTGCTTTCAGATTTTAACTTCATTTAAATTTATTGATGATTAATGAACAAATCAATTTCGCAAGTTTTCTTTATTTTTCTTCTGACAACCATGATCTTCGTCTTGTTTGCATTTATCTTCATCCCATACTGTTCACAGTTGTCATTTAGCTCCAGTAGCATATCCCTTAGTATCGTCTCCTCTTCTACTAACAACGACATATTATCAGCAAATTTTATGCATTTTTTCTTCTTTCTCCTACTATCACCCCTTCCATGTTCTGAAAACAGTTCTTTACCAAATTCTTCAAGTAGATGTTGAACAGATAGGTGATAAAGAGCATCCTTGTCATGCTCCTCTCCCTATTTCACTTTCTTCAGACATTTCTTCTCCTATTCTGACTTTGACTTGTTGTTTCATATAATTATGTTGTTGTTGTTTTCTATTGCCAGGCATTTGACAATAAAGTCATTTGACCTCTTGCACTCCAATATTTTTCAAAGATATTATCATGGTCAGCCACTGAAGCACAGATTTTGAGGTGTTCCAAATCCATTTCCTGATTTTAATTGCACAATGGACAGTTAGGGGACAGATATATTCCAATTCTATGCAGGTGTTTGGCCAAACAGTCATCGCCTGTTGCCAATCTAAATGCAGCTGCAGATGATTTGCGTGGTAAATCGGAAAATAACTGTGGGTTATGATGCAGAGAGTTCCATTTTTTCCCTTGAGATTGTGTTATCAAATTTTGTTTGTTGAAGTCTAAGTATGTAGATTTAATAAATCTTTTCACAGAGTAATACGTAGATTTAGTAACAGTACTGCCGTTCTTTGCTAAAGCATCCTCATTCTCGTTTCCCAGGATCCACAATGGGATGGTATCCATTGGAATACAAATTTTTTTGAGTGATATTAATTGAGAGACCATTTTAGTTATTTCTGCTGTTTGAGATGAAGGTGTGTGTTTAGAGACTATTGTTAGAATAGCTGCTTTGGAATCAGACAATATAACTGCATTTTAAAATTTATTGATGTGGCATAGAAGATTCCTGAGACTCTCACTTATTGCAATGATTTCTCCATCAAAACTTGTTGTTCCATATCCAAGAGATCTATAAAGTGAGAAGAGACAGCACGTAACACCTGCACCTGCACCTTGTAAGTTTTCTTTTAAATTTGGGATGTTGATTTTCTGTTTTAATTCTTGAACCATGAATATGAAACCTTTTTGAGTTTTTAATCTACAGAGAGGGCTGTATGAATGCCAATTGTATCCTGGTAATCTGATAAGTTTTTAATTTTGAATCAGTGCTTTTTCTTCTATTGTTATTTTGATGCTGTTAATGCTAGTGAAGAATCTTATAGAATCTATTGGAGTTGTTTTGATTCCACCAGTAATGAGCCTGAGAGCTGGTTTTGAACACGTTCTATTTCGTTTATGAAAGGTGAAGTAATTAAATTTCTCGGCAGTATGTCAGCACTGGCTGTATAAACATTTTGTATGTAGTGTTCAAAGTATTTCTAGAGCATCCTCATTTCTTTCCTGCTAGTCTTTTCAGAAGGGAGAATCTTTTTTGAGCTTTTTCAGAAATATATTTCAAATGGTTGCTCCATGTTAACTTACTGTCGAAGTAGACTGGAACAGAATAAAACAGATTGCAATGAAAGGGAAGGAAAAAAAATTGAAATTATTTTAAGTAGTAGTAGTAGTAGTAATAGAATGCTAGTAAAAATCATCAGTAATAATGAATTTGGAGGAGAAATGTGTGTAATCATTATATTTTACTATAATAATAATAATAATAATAATAATAATAATCCATGGTGCTACAGCCCGTGAAGGGCCTAGACTGACCAGCTGGCTGCTGGCCTTACCCCCACATGCCGAAGCAGAGGTGGACGATCATCCAACCAGAATAGAGGTATCGTGTGGTTAGCACGATGATCCCCCCCCCCCCCAGCTGTTATAGCTGGTATTTGCAACCCCATTTCGCTACCCATCGTAACTCCCCAAGTGCATCATGATGTTATATTTTACTATACTCTGTTGTATAGCTTAGACAGTGGCAATTAACTCTAGAAACACGATTTGTCTTTTGTTCCAAGGACAAAATGATATGTCAAAAATGACTTTAAAGATATGCATATCATTTTATTCATTATTTTCACTATAAAATTATAAGCTTCATTTGTTCTGAGACTTTCCCTAGTCCTGTCAGAAAATTTTCATCTATAATCTTTTCGCTGTAAGAAAAATCCTAATGTAAACAATACCACGTGACTGAAGTGAGGCTTCATTGGCCGCTGTTTCGCGCCATAGATTCTCATTACGTGTTCCCGCCTACTGTTGTACATTCTGTTAATGTTAAACATTTCCCGTTACTCGGCAAGTAGACCTAACCTCACTTCTATGCATTCGTTTGCTTAGGAAACATTTACTTTATATTTACTGTAATTAAATTATTTTAAACTTACGTGTACGGTCAATCGCTGTCGGACAAAGGAGTTATTCCTTCCAAATCGGAGTCGTCAGAACTATCGTCGGCAGGATTTATGACGAGACGGTCTACAACAGCGTCAGTTATCCCTTCCAGCTGGAACATGCGGTCTTCCTCCTTTATCACGTGTTGGATTGCACCTTGCCACCTCTCGGCTGTCAGTTCAGATAAACCTGAGACTAACAATTCTCGAACTTCAGGTAACTTGAAGGTTTTATTATTCCTTGCTACGAAACCTTTTACCTGACTCCACACGAGTTCAATGGCATGTAAGACCTGGTGTTCTTAATTCACCTGTTTCTTCTTTTTCTTTCCGCGCCATTAATATGCTGGACACGGACACTCTGGTAAATTCAGACGTTAGCCTAATGACGCGATCTGCTTAATAGGTAACGTTGGATTCAACTCACTTAACTTATTATATACATTTAAAACTATTTGTTTTTCTCCGCTTTTGAGAGATTTTCCACTCTTATGTTTAATAACAGAAGCCATACTTCAGTACCACGTGCTTACGTGAACTACGAGCTCAAGTGACGCCAGCTTGTTACAAGAACAGACTACCTCGGTATTACTGTTGGTATTCATCCGCGTCCATAGTACATAACAAAATATAAAAGTAACTTTTCTTTTACATATTGTTTCACATGAGTGAAGTTATATGTTTCATCGTGTTTAACAACTAGAATTCAATTTTTTATTTTCAAATAATACAAGATTGTGGTTTCCAAATACGGACTATATTTTCCTGCGTCGTGCGAGTGTTTCAACTGGTAGCCAATCACGATATGACAGCCACGTGCTTATGTTTACATGAGGATTTTTCTTACAGCGAAAACAGTATAGGAATTAGAATATTTTTCGTATATTAATAGTTCCGCCAACACAAAATTGTGGTCGTCTTCGGAGTGGTATTTATTTATTATTCTGTACTTTATTAATTTCTCTTCTTTTATTAGTTTGCATATGTTATGTTTATTATTCTTTAGGTAGATTATATGAATTATATGTAACGTAGAAACAAAACTGTACAAATAATCAAAATGTTTAATTCATGGAAAATCAAAACAACACTCATATTTGATAAATCTTTGCTCTTCCAGTAGCTAAACTCCAGCCGTCTACAGCAACAACACTTCCTCCTACTGCTGTGGCAAATGCGGATTCAAATTTGACAGTGAAAGGCACGACTCCTCGACAAAATCCTAAAGGAGATGACCTTGCAACTGTGACATATACATTATGGGTTGGAACAAACGTGACAGAGAATTTCACCATTAGTGTGACAGCTGAGAAGAATTCGACTTTTTATCACATAATGCAAATAGCTGCAGAACAAGATTCCCACTATGTGTGAGTAGGCCTATCATTTGTTACCACTACTGAAACATAGATACCCACATTCTGATGCCTCCAGATATGGACTGTATAGACCCTCCTGAATTCCGATATTCTCAAACACATTACTTTTGATAATTATTCACTTCATTTAAATATCGAAGTACCTAGTGGGGGACCAAATTCACATCGATAAAAAAGATGGCACAAAGGTTCAAAATAATCACATCAATCAAACTCCTGTATCTTCTCATGAGGAGCATAGGGCATTCACAAAGTGCCTCCATCAGACCCTATTTGTAGCCAACTTCTTCACTTTGCTCCATGTTTTTACCCTCCCTAGCAATTTCCTCAAAAACTGTTCTCTTCCATGTATTTTTTGGCCTTTCTCTTGTTCTACTACCCTGGGGGTTCCAATCCAAAGACATTCTTTCTACTGCTCCATCTTCTTTCCTGATTGCGTGCCCTATCCAATTCCACTTTCGTCTTTTGATTTCTATTGTGATTTCTTTCTGATTTGTTATCTTCCATAGTTCTGAGTTTGTGATTATATCTGGCCATCTAATTTTTAAGATTCTTCGTAAACATCTATTAACAAATGTTTGCAGTTTATTTTCTATAATTTTACTTGTTTTCCATGTCTCACAGCCATATACTGTTAAAGATTTTAATTTTTGTAGATCTAGATATAATATAAGATTTCCATATTGGGTACAACTGGACAAATGCACTATTTGCATTTTTTATTCGGTTCTTTACATCCTCAAAGGCTCCACCATCCTTGTCAATTATACTACCCAAATATTTAAATTCTTGAACAATATCAGTGTTATTATTATTTATTATAAATTTATCTGTCTTTTTTACTATTTAATCGCAAAGGTTCGAAAAGGAGGACATTATTTGAAAAAAAGAGGACAGAAAATATGTATTTAGACTTACGCTTATTATACTTATTATGTCAGTATCTATTTTATTACAAAATATTTACAGTACAGATTTAGGCTTATATCATACTTAGAAGTATATTAATATCTATTTCATTACAAAATAATTATGAAAAAACTTAATAATAATGTTTTTACAGTTAGCTACATATGAAAGTCAACGGAAATATAATTGAATAGCTTATTTTGGAAACATAACATGTGACATTTTCGCGTATCGGTATGTTACTTTTTTTAACCAGAGTGCTCTAAGAGACTTATGACAAAACTTGATAATATAAAATGATTTTACAGTTAACTACATCAATGACGTTATAGTTACCTACCTAGACGCACAGTGAACGCTGCTGTGCTGTACAAAATTGAAACCCTTCGCACATAGACATCATTGTGGCAAGTGTGGCATTTAACAGATGATAGTAATAGTGACTGTGAGTATATCCAGTGTGCATTTGATGAATCTATCATAATGATGAATTTTTGTAAGGCTTATAACTGCACAAATCGCTTCAGGAAAGACTACAGCGTCACTTTTCTTGCGTAAATAACGATATTTAAATGCATCTAATAGTTTAAGGTGCAATTAATGCAATCAGTAAACAGCACTTCTATGTAGATTGAATTATTCTATTAGCTTACACTAAAACTATTTCGGCAAACATATTGTGCTATTTTTTAATATGATACAAACATTATTATAAAATGTGTTATTTCTAGCTTTCCCCCTAAAAAAAAAGCAGAACTATTGTTGCGATTGGTTATCTGCCATTAGAAGAGATAATTTTATTCGAACAAATTATCACAACATAAATTGTATTTTGAACATTTCACAGAAGATTGCTTCCGGAAATCTGGCTTGTAAAAGAAAATGTGACAGATTGTTTAGTAAACTGTCCGAAGACAGGTCGTGATACCAAGACGGCTCCACTTATAAGGTAACTAGGTCAGGACATCATGGGGTGGGTGGCCAGTTCATTTTCCCCTCCATTGCATACATCGCCGACTAGCTACATATTACACTAGTCAGACTTCAGATGCATACAAACAATTGTTCTTCCTCTGACACATTCGTCAAGTGAGATGTACTGCCTGATAATACTGTAGATGTAGGCCTACATATCAGCCAGAACCTCAATCAGAGGATGTGACAGAAATGCAACTATAATAATATGAAACTTAAGAAGCTTGACTAAAAAACTGAAGGAAAAACAACCTGATTAACGAAAATTTGTATGACATTGTAAACAGTAATTTTTTCAGATCTGACGCTTGATTTAATAAAGAGAGCTACAATACCCCATATTAATAATAATAATAATAATAATAATATCCCTAAATTATTATTATTATTATTATTATTATTATTATTATTATTATTATTATTATTATTATTATTATTATTATTATTATTATTATTATTGTTGAAATTACAATTTAATGCATTTTGAAGTAAGATTTAGTGGATTGATTAATAGCACTCAACGTAATAAAGTCTCTTTACTTTTTTAGGATAAATAGTAGGTCTACATTTTCTTCATTCCTGTTCGTTTTTATTGTCACTTTGTTCGTCACAATAACACTTGTATAGTATTTAATATTATGAATATCAAGAGGATTGTTAGTTTTGAAAAAAGTAATATAATTATAGAGCATATACTGTAGGTACTTTATTTCTTCAAGTGCAGTAGGCAGGCCTTCGTAAGAAACTTTATTGACGGAATGTAATCCAGTTATATTGGTTTCATAAATCGTATTGTGTCATTATTTATTATAGTAAGGATAAATAATAATTTCACAGTTTATTATATTTTTATGTATTATTAAGGGTCCAGATACTTATATTTGTGATATTTGTAGCTAGAAACTTAATAGCCTGCCAGCTTGAGCTGCCACAGTAATGGTGTCGTGCGCAATGTTGTATTTGACCTGTCCCGTATGGTCTGCGCAGCCACTGGTGTAGGGCCTTGAACTACATATGAAAACAACGAGCATAACAAAATAGGAGCAAAGAGTGTTATGATCATTGGCAAAGAGTATATTCTGTCGTTGCTGCTGCCACCTACAGGTAAATTACTTGAGAAAGGCGTCAAATCAGATAATTTCAAAATATTAGGCATACAAGTTACGAAAAGGAGGACATTTCTCGATTTTTTTAAAATCCGCCCAGACCCCGGACAAAGGTCTAAATAGGAGGATATGTCCAGACAAAAGAGGGCATCTGGTCACCTTAGAAGTACCTACTTATTAAAACCTTTTTTATTAAAAGAGTTGTATTCCAAGTAGTATGTTGAGATACAGTACAGTTGCAATTATTCAAGCCTGTCCAATTCTTTCATTCTTTCTTTTTTTTTAACTCATTTCCCGAATTAAAAAAAAACAATCACAGAGTGATGTACTAATTGAGTAACGAAAATCAACTCTGAAGATATGTATGTATATTTAATGTTTTCAGTTGAATTTCAATTTTAATTTACTTTAGTGTTTGTCAGACTATGATTAAGTACACACTAACATGAATGTTGAAATTGTATGGGGAAGAGAAGATTTTGTCTGTATGGAGCCATACGGCATATGGGTGCCTAAGTTTTGTACGTGGAGATCTGTACAGATCTTAGATCATCTCTTGCTGTTCCTAATGTATTTCGTTTGATGTTCATTTGATATTCATAAACAAAAATTGTCCACCTCTGCAGCACTGGAATCCAAAATTATATAAAATAATGTTTGAAAAACAAGAAGTGCTGCAAATACACATTCCAAGATTCATCGAGACAAGTGTGCATTTACAGTGGGACTACATGGTGTATTCTTTAAGTCAAGCTTGTTTTACAATTAAAATGTAAAGCAAAACAATTTCTTTACTTCTTTATTATTAAAAAAAAATCATTAAATAACAGTCGGAGAGATTGAGAGAGGAGAATAAAATATATTTCAAGGGAAAAAACAAGGGGTGGGGCGTATGGCCAATAGAAAAATTACCATGACAGCACTGGTTGTATCTAGGCCTACTTTCTTTCCTTGTCCAGTATTTGTAGTTTATTACTGCTCTTAGAAATTATACTTCTATCAATTCAGTCTTGCATAATTGAGTCATTTTCTAAATTCAGTTTTCGAGACCATAAAGCTCGAATGACCAATAAGGAAAATATAGACGTTGTGTAGAGGACTGATCAACCCCTCACTTTAACCCTACAGTAGTTGCTTAAGTTGCTGTCACATAGTAGTCGCTGTGGACTGGCACTGCACAAGCAAATAAAAGGGTTTAAATTTATTTACAGTCATAAAGAAGTTATGGACAAACATTTTTGTGGAAAATATATAACTATGTGGATGATAAGAGACAAGACGCTTCGTATAATATTGCTTGCACCCATGTAACCAAAACATTTTTACATGCTTCTCGAGTTTCATCTTTGTCGCCAATGCATGGGAGTTATAATATAAATATGTATATGTTGTATTAACAGACAAGGAATACTAAACAGATGAACGAAATATGTAGAAAAGTTATATGACTTAGCTATAGAAGATGAAGAAGCCGTATCAAAAGACGAAAAGGATTTTCTATTTTAAACGAAGAAGTTGAACTGCGCTTAAGAAAATGAAGAATGGGAAACCAACAGGAGTTGATGGAATCCCCATTGAATTAGTGAAATCCTTGGGTGAACACAAGAAGCAAATTCTGTCATTATGCAACGAAATATATGAGAAAGGCAAATGGCCTGAACACTTTACAGAGACATTGTTGATACCAATATCAAAGAAAAATAATGCCAAGAAATGTAAGGAGTTCAGGACTATCAGCCTAATATCGCACTCGACGAAGATTCTCTTTCAAATACTGAATCGACATTTATATTCTAAGATGGAAGAACAGTTGGAAGAAGAGCAGTTTAGCTTCAGGAAGAGAAAAGTATGAGAGATGCAATTGGACTGCTAATGGACAATCGGTGAAAGATACCTAGAGAAGAATAAAGAAGTGTATATAGTGTTTGTGGGCCTAGGAAAGGATTTTGACAGAGCGGATTGGAATAAACTGATGGGGATCCTAAAGAAAATTGGCGTGGATTGGAAAGAGAGAAGGCTGTTCAGTAATCTTTATGAAACAATGAGTGAAAGTCAGGATAGGAGAAGAAATGTCAGAAGGAAGTTAAATTGGGAGAGGAGTACGTCAAGGATGCCCTTTATCACCTACCGTGTTCAACATCTACTTGGAGGATTTAGTAAAAAATTGTTTTCAGAACATGGGAGGAGTGATAGTAGGAGGAAGAAGAATAAAGTGCATAAGATTTGCTTATGATATGGCATTGTTAGTAGAAGAGGAGATGATACTAAAGGATATGCTACTGGAGCTAAATGACAACTATGAACAGTATTGGATGAAGATAAATGCAAATAAGACGAAAAGCATGGTCACAGGAAGAAAAATACAGAAGATAAACTTGCGAATTCTAAATGAGGCAGTAGAGCAAATGGACAGCTTCAAATACTTGGGCTGTACTATAAGCAGTAACATGAGTTACTGCCAGAAAGTGAAAAAGAGGATAGCAATGGCCAGGGAAGTTTTTAATAGAAAAAGGAGCATCTTCTACGGACCTCTGAAGAAAAAACTAAGGAAGAGACTATGAAGTGCTTTGTGTGGAGTGTAGCGTTGTTTGGGGAAGAAACATGGACATTACGACGAAGTGAAGAGAAGCGAATAGTAGCATTTGAAATGTGGATATGGAGAAGAATGGAACGCGTGATGTGGACAGACAGAATAAGAAATGAAGCGTGTTGGAAAGTGTGGGTGAAGAAAGAATGATCTTGAAACTGACCAGGAAGTGGAATAGGAATTGGTTGAGTCACTGGTTGAGAAGAAACTGCCTACTGAAGGATGCACTGGAAGGAATGGTGAACAGGAGAAGAGTTCGGGGTAGAAGAAGATATCAGATGATAGACGACATTAAGATATATGGATCATATGAGGAAACAAAGAGGAAGACAGAAAATAGGAAAGACTGGAGAAAGCTGGGTTTACAGTGAAAGACCTGTCCTTGGACAGAACACTAAATGAATAAATGAATATTAGATTATATTAAATCTTTATTAGCCAATAAAATTACAAGCATACTAACTTGATTAGTGAGGACTAACTGCTGCAGATTTAACTGACATTACAGGTCACTGTGGACTCTTGTTCCTCAACTGTTAACAACTGATAAGCAAATTCGAGTTCAGAGCTTAAAATTTGTGTCAATAATGAGAAGTCTTTTGTTGAAAGCTAAGAAAATTGGGAAGAAACTGGGATGACAGGTACACAGGGAAACCATATTAATAGTTCTCAGTGGAGCAACAATCCGTACACAACCACTGGAAGGTTAAAAAAAAAACATGTTGTTGTTGTTTTCTAATGCCAGGCGTTTGACAATAAAGTCATTTGACCTCTTGCACTCCAATATTTTTCAAAGACATTATCATGGTCGGCCACTGAAGCACAGATTTTGAGGGTAAAAATGGCAAGTTGTAGCCGATTTAAGTGAACATCATATTTTAACGTTTTGGCGGCTACTTCATTCACACACAACCCCCAGAATATCTGGAGGACCACACCTGCTGTTGGTCGACGGGTCCACTGGACCTAGCTGGGAGATCTTAAAAAAAAAAAAGACATGTTGAAGACCTTAAATAGAAAGTGAGAAAAGTAAAGTTAGCAATTTGGAAGCATGATTTAAACTTCGGTCCCTTAGGTCACATTGTTGGGGACCCTCCTGTACTTATGAATTGTATTTTATTTTAATGGTTACAAGATGGATGACACACAGTTATATCATTCAGCTGGTTTCCCTGAACTGCTTGTTAAATTTGTCGCAGTTCGTAGAACCAGTTGCTAATTTTTTAAAGTGAAAATGTAAGTGAAAGGAAGAACATTAATTCAACAAGAAATTCTCCAGCTTTTAATATTGCAGTAAACATAATGACAATACAGCTGGAAGTGATCATATTATTATATTATTGCTTCCTGCCAAAATATACAGGCAATCAGAACAGGAATATGGTAATTATGCCTGCAACCTTGAAACCCATCTGCGATTACGTCAACTGTCCTCTACCCCTTCCTCTTTAATGCTAATAGTGCATATAGAACAATGAAATGTAGTGTTCAAAAACATAATTTAGCGAAATTCGGAGGAAACGACTTTGCTTATGTACGCAGATGATATGGATCTTGTATCGCCACATAAACAAGATCTTTAAAGAGCCTTGAATGCTTTGACAGAATGGGTAGACAAAAATCATTTATGCATTAATGAAAGAAAGACAGTCCAGATGGTCTTTAGAAGAGGAGGCCGACTTGCAAAAGAAGACTCAATAATGCGCTAGTATCAACCGCTTGAGATTGTCAACTCCTTCAAGTACATAGGGATCACCCTACAACCAATAACAACGTCATACTGCATTCATATACAGGATAGAACTGCAGTAGCAACAAAAGCTATGTTCGAAATAAAGACCATCACATGCCCTCATTGGACACTGCCACTGTACTTTTCTACTGGAAAATTGTCCCTATACTGATGATCAGTTACAGACTAGAATTAATTGGTATATACTAAGTCTCAAAGACCTAGTCACTATTGAGGAAGTGAAACCTTGGTATCTCGAAATGTAGGCTACACTTTTCCGGCTGATTTCCGAACTGGCCAAGGAAACTTTTCTGCTTGAAGACCTCAGGATGCGACTCTCACCATCCTCTACCATCCACTCATCAGACCATCTATATATATAATTTGAACTGGTAATGGAAATTATGGGAAAACGGCTGAACGAATTTTAATAAATGATCCCTCATTTTGAAGTTTGGAATCCAAAGTTTTTCAGAAAAATAGTTGTTTTCAGTGAAATGTCAATTTTCCTACATCATTTTCCTATTTTCCAAAATCCATCTGTCACCAGTTTTCGAGAAATAATGGCTTTTCAGAATTAAACAAAACACAAACACACTACAATAAACAATATCATATGAAGGCTACGACCTGCAGGATTGCTGACATATTTAGAGTTCAGATGGCTCAGATTCTCTGACATCATAAATTTGTCGACCTTCATTTGTGTAACTTTTTTAGAACGTTTCTGTAATATTGGTTACTGAAAACTTCAAGACTTGCTAAAAAGAATTTATAGGTCAAATTCTCTGGTGTGTAATTTTCTGAGTACATCTGTCTGTGTATTTGATATTAAAAACTACAAAACTTAAGAATGTTTGATGACATTATTACCATTAAAATGATATAGGAGAATGGAGAAAGTTACACAATGCAGAACTACATGCATTGTATTCTTCACCTAACATAATTAGGAACATTAAATCCAGACGTTTGAGATGGCAGCGCATGTAGCACGTATGGGTTAATCTAGAAATGGATATAGAGTGTTAGTTGGAAGACCTAAAGGGAAAAGACCTTGAGGTAGGCAGACGTAGATGGAAGGATAATATTAAAATGGATTTGAGAGAGGTGGGATATGATGGTAGAGACTGAATTAATCTTGCTCAGGACAGGGACCGATAGTGGGCTTATGTGAGGGCAGCAGTGAACCTGCGGGTTCCTTAAAAGCTATTTGTAAGTAAGTGATATAAGATATTTATATGTGTGTTTCTCTTCAGTATTATCTGGAGGAAGCACAAAAATTATAATGTCTAAGGAAAGACAAAATGTATTACTTACTGATAAAATAAGAGGCCTACAAAATGTTGTAGTGTCCCGATCACTTTAGCAAGATCTCGTAGCAGGATAAAATGATTCTACCCTCTACATTTCAAGGCAGTTCACGAAACATGCAGCAACTATAACAAGACGCTATGTCTATTGTTGGAAATCATGGCAAACCAGATATTTTCTTAACTCTCACCTACAATCCGCAATGACCTCAAATAGCTACTGCTTCACTCCCACATGAAAAACGGACTGATCGTCCTGACATTGTTACTTGCGTTTTCGCATTGAAACTCAGGAACTGAAGATGTATAGGTTCAATAAAAAGTATTTAGCAAAACGAAAACCATTCAGAGGGGTATGGAAGCAAATAACTACCAAAATGTTTGGTATTCTTCATTGGAAATAAATTTTAAAAGTTTTAATTTGAACTTCTAATGAACTTAGTTTGCAGTATTTGCTGCACAAGCCACTAGTCTACTAGAAAGACGCCTGAAAAGAGAAGAGAGATGGTCAAACTTCTACTGCACTGATAATATGATGAATAGAGTATGGACACAACTAAATTAAGATCTACGACATATTCTTACAAGCTTAGCAGTTCATGGTTACCACCACAAAATATACAAATCAACCTGTTATTATACACCTGATGATGACTGTGTGTGTGTTCTTTATGTGAATCACATTGCGACAGATACCACATAACAAAATTCAGAAATTGGTCTGTTTCTATAAAAGAATATAGCAAAATGGAAACATTCAACAATTTGCATGTTAGTGCGCTCTTCCTCTTATTAAAAACATAACTGAAAAAATATTTAGACTTTCTACTACAAAATACAGAGTCTTTCATAAGTAACGAGTCTACTGAAAAATCAACTGTTTTGGATAATTTTTTGAAATGATGTTCATCGTCACGAGAAAGAACCCTTCCAGTGCCGTACAGTCAATTTGAAAACGAATACCCCCTCCCCCCGCCGCCAGAGGAAGCTACTTATCCATGTGTAATGTACATTTGATGCCAACTTAAAATGACCTGGAGCATGGCCTTCTATATGCCAAGGATAATGGCACACGGCCATGCCTATACACATTGTTGTGATAGACTGGAATGATAGAATGCCACTCAGCCGCTTAACATTATTGCAGATGAGAAAAATTGCTGCTGGTTTGAACTTGGAAACAGTATCGCTCAAATTAAGCATTTACTCTGTAGACGAAGTGTTTCCAGGCAGGTGGATCAGCCAAACAATCTCAATCTGTTGGCCTCCACGATCACCTGATTTAACTGCCTTGGACTTCTTTTGCTGGGGATTCATCAAGGATCTATCTATGCGACTAAGCCAAGCACCATTCCTGAATTAATGGAACGAATTGAACACACGATACAAATGGTTACATATGACATGTTCACCGGAGTCCATGAAGAGTTGATATGTCGCTTACATTTGTGCATTCAGCGAACGGAAGATAGTTTGAAAATTGTACACCATAATTTGTAAACAATTGAAACAGGTTTTACATTTATGTGTTTTAATCAATGTTCAAAACACTAACCATTCTTTCATTTAATAGCTCTGGCAGCGAGGGGAGGGGGGTGTTTGTTTCCAAATCGACTGTACGGCATGGGGAAGGGTTTTTTCTTGTGAGGATGAAATCATTCCAAAATAATTAATTTTTCGATAGACTCGTTACTTATGAAAGACCCTGTACACTATTAAGTACATAAATAAGATACCGTCATTTCCCATAACTATAGTCCTGGAACACAACTATGGTCCATTCAAATTTTGTACTTCATAACATAGTACCTCGTTCATCTATATTTTTTTTCTATACTATAGTTTGAAGTCAAGTCACTGCAGCTATCTACAAACGGTCTGTGTTACTTCTACAATGTTCTTTGAATAGTTGTATCATGTAACATAGTTGTGTTCCAGGACCAAAGTTATGGGAAATGACGGTACTTAATTTTCCTGTTTTTACACTTGTCCTACAATTTTTAATTCCATTTTTATGAAATAAATTAGAGTAGAACTTGGTTATAACGACATCCAAGGGACCTTGAAAATTATGTTGTTATAAACGAGTGTCGTAGTAACCGAGATTCATATTATCAATCTAGTGAGGTGGAAAATGAAAAATAACAAACTTAATTAGACTTATTTTGGATTTATGTATTGACTTTTAAGCATACCATGAACAAAATAAAATACATGTACAATTATAAATACAGTGTTCTGTGTTAAAACAGTTTGTTCAGTACTCACCAAACTACTTTACTTACAAGTGAAGTAATCATTTTACTCTGTTGTCTTCTACTTGCCCAATACACACTTTCTAGGGCTAAATTACGTTCTGTGTTCATAATTTCAGTTGCAATTTCACTGCTCCCTTCCCTAGCTTCATAGAACATGGTCATAATTCTAATGACTTCTAAAGTGTCACTCACTTCTTTTAGTGGCCATACTGCTTTAAAATGCGTGCACTTAGTGAAAACTTCCTATTGAAACCGATCTAATACCGAATGAATTTGGGCAGGTTACAATGGGATGGGGAATCCGCCTGCATTCTAGAGGTCTATGACAGAAGGAGACTGTAAAGAATTTGTCAGGGTCAGATTTCAACAAAATATTTCTTAAAATACTTTGGTTCTCAGAAAATCTTATTCCAAACTGAGGTTGAAAATGACGTTATATGCGAGGTAGACGCATACGTGTTTGTCATATTAATCAAGGTAGGAAAGCATATGTCTTATGGGGAATTAGTTGGGACCACAGAATATTTGACGTTATAGGCGAGGTGTCGCACAAAACGAGGTCGCTATAACCAAGTTCTACTGTACTTTTTTCATCAAGTGTATGGTATTGGCAATACTGAATCTTATGTTTGAATCTCTTTTCTCTTATTTGCAGAGAGCAATTAGTATAGTGCTGTAGTGCAATGAAACGTCAAAACATTTGATCAAGTTTTTTTTTCAGTAGTGGTGGTTGAAATAACACTGAAAAAAGTAAACTAGATGATAGAGTGGTTGATGTTTGGGAAAGTGAAAAGTTAGAGGGTGTAAGTGCATTTTCAGATGTTTCAAACAATTTGTCAGTGTGGTCAGATATTCAAAGCTAATTGATATTGCAAATATTCTATATTTCTCTTCTCTCAACATTTGTGAGTTTTTAAATAACTCTGCACTAGTGGTGGGCAAAATGAACGCAACCCACAAGACAGGATTTAAATGGAAACTACATACTGTGGGAGGGGTTGCGCTCTACAGTGCAGTGACAGATTTACAGACAGTTGCGCCACTACACTCCTACCTACCATATGTAATTAGAATAGTCCATTCACGTGATATTTAAGCAATTTCTTCGAAATTGGGATTTATCTGTGCATGCTATTTTCAGTTGCGCAAGGAGATGAGCATCGGTTAAGCGGGATCTGTGGCTGGACTTTATAAATTTCATTTTAGAAGATAGCTGTTCGCACTGGTAGGTTGATAAATACATACCATCATTTCCCATAACTGTGGTCCTGGAACACAACTATGGTCCACGATACAACCATTCAAAGATCATTGTAGAATTAACATAGACTGTTCGTAGATAGCTGCAGTGACTTGAATTCAAACTACAGTACAGCAAGAATATAGATAAACGAGGTACTACGTTATGGAGTACAAAATTTGAATAGTTGTATCGTGGACAATAGTTATGATCCAGGACCATATTTATGGGAAATGACGGTACTCATTATTTTTGAAGCAAACTGTCTAAGCAGTGGATATGTAGTACTGGACATCTTTTAAAAAATTTTAGCTCCCAGTAGACCTTCACATTCTGCTTTCAAGAAGCCATCATTCTGCAAATCCAGTACCTCTAACTGCAATTCTGGGATAAAATTTTCAATTTAAATATGAAAAGGAGTGGCAAAAATATTGAAATCTTTCTCCATCCTTTGAAAATCACTGAATCTGTTCTTTGAACTCGTATAACAGGTGATCTATTTTAAAAATGTACATATTTAAGTTCGCGTCCTGAATATTTGTAACTAATCCTAAATGTGAGAAATGAAAGAACCGCCTTTCTTGTAAGTGTGATATCCTCTCGATTCATATGATTCTGCGAAAGACATTGTATCACTAATGAAGCTCTGAAGTACAGCAGTCCAGTATAATCCGCCACATACACGCGCAGTTTTTTCATGGAGTGGGGGAAGGGGAAGGTAGGGGGTAAGTTTGATGCTTCGCTGAGGTCTGACGTCACTGCAGCAATGCCGCAGGAATGCCCTCCATTGCTCTACACATACTTCTTCAACAGCATGTTGCTGTGCAGTTTCTCTTTATTTATAGCTGCTTATTGTTACCTTACTTAACATATTTGATATTAAAATTATGAAATTTGGGTCATTAGCGAAAAAACTGTGTGTTGGAAAATTAGAACGCCACCACTGATTACACATAAAATAGTTTCCTGTACAACTCTTTTTGCAGTTTTGAGGCAACAGAGTGGCCCAATGGACATTATGTACACACCATAGCAGGCTACAAGGAGGAGCCATCTTGTTATCATTATTGGTTGCTGTATCAGGTTCCCACACTGCCTGAACCAGCCAGTCCTACTGGAAATAATTTTGTCACGCCAGTCGGTAAGTTGAATTACTGTTAAACTGATGCTCAGATATAGCTCGCGCAAAGAATGATTGCCGAAAAGCAATGGTGGCATTGCTGTCTGTTTTGACATGTGTATGTAAGCACGCCAAGGGGGCGAGAGGTGCGAGCCGATGGAAGTACTGTCTCTTGATGAACAGATGAGGACATCGCTGTGGAAATAAGGAATGTGGCAAGAGAAAAATTCGAAGCTAATTAAATGCGCAACATATGTTTACGAATGAAATAATAATACCTTGCGATACAAGACACATATTCACATGCAATGGAACAAACTAAAGTCGTAATGTAACTATCACAACGCAAAACTGATTTTATCAATGTCATTTCTCTTTCGACTGTACTCTTGGATATCACTCAAGCTA
Source organism: Periplaneta americana (assembly GCF_040183065.1). Lineage (NCBI taxonomy): Eukaryota > Metazoa > Arthropoda > Insecta > Blattodea > Blattidae > Periplaneta > Periplaneta americana. The sequence continues at coordinate 151,894,619 of NC_091131.1, read as the reverse complement.
TCTTGTGACCTTTCCTGTCACCTGCTTTTCCTTACTGCATTGTTTGATTCTCATTCCTTCCATCGGTATCCCTGCTTGTGAGATCTATAGTACATATAACTATCGTGCACGTATTTAGGAATGGTAGCAGGAAGACCATATCGATTTCAGTCTGTAGGTTATGGTTTTGAACATTTGAGAGAAAACGAACCTGTTTCATTCATTATACATGCTCTGAAACCTGGCATCAATAAACTTTTGTTCTTATAACTCCATTCACATCATTTTTGGCATATTCATTCATTCATAGTGTTCTGCCCAAGGGCAGGTCTTTTACTGAAAACCCAGGATTCTCCAGTCTTCCTATTTTCTGCTTTCCTCTTTGTCTCCTCATATGATCCATATAGCTTAATGTCTTTTATCATCTGATATCTTCTTCTGCTCTGAACTCCTCCCATTCACCATTCCTTCCAGTACATCCTTCAGTAGGCAGTTTCTTCTCATCCAGTGACCCAGCCAATTTCTTTTCTTCTTTCTGATCAGTTTCAGAATCATTCTTTCTTCATTCACTCTTTCCAACACAGCTTCGTTTCTTACTCTATCCATTTCACATGCTCCATCCTTCTCCATATCCACATTTCAAATGCTTCTATTCGCTTCTCTTCACTTCGGCATAATGTCCATGTTTCTGCTCCCATATATGTTTCTGCTACACTCTGCACAAAGCACTTCACTTCCAGAGATCCACAGAAGATGCTCCTTTCTCTATTAAAAGCTTCCTTTGCCATTGTTATTCTCCGTTTAACTTTTAGCACATTTTATTTCTAAATATTTCTTCGCAATTAGGTCGTTACAACAGTTTCTCAACAGCAGTATCTTAAAGACAATATATTTTGTCTATGTTCATTCCATTATGTCCTACGGAATAATATTTTTTTGGGGAAATTCAGCAGAAAGTAAAACTATAGCCTTTTCTTATTACCAAAAAGAGCAATTAGAATAGATAATAATTGGAACAAAGGCTAGAGAATCATATAGATCTTTTTTTTTTTTTAATTAGAGATTCTGACCTTAACAAATCAGTTGAGGCGTTCAGAGCTAAAGTGAATCAAGTCACAAATTTTCATAAATTGAGTTTAATTCATTTTCTGATTATCTGAAGTTGGATATTTTCCGAGGAGTAATGGATCAAGTCTTAATTCCAGTTACTTTTGGTCAAATTATTTTTTCACGATGTTCTGAGCCATAGTGGATCAAGTCAACAAAGTGTTGCATCAATTAACATCACAATTGTTTATGTTGTATAAATCTAGAATTTGAGAATGAAGCAAAAAAAATTATTGCTAGTCAAATTAGATAATCCACTAGAGCAAGTTAACTTTAAGTCCTATTATCTCAAAACTACGTCTCATGGGCTTGATTCACTTTAGCCCTGAACGCCTTATATATACTTCTTAATAAATTTCCTCTTATGTAATAAAGAAAATTTTCCAACTAATCCAGCCATATATAATATAAATACTCGCAGAAAGAATGATTTTCATATGCCATCATATTTATAATGCTATGAAAGGGGAGTACTGGTATGTTACATGGCAGTAAAAATTTTCAATAGTCTTCCTGAAGACAATTAATGGCCAGTTTTTCCAAGTAATGTTTAATTTGGCTTAACAAATGTTAAATTAACAGCTGTTTATTTTTAACGTTTTGTTAAGATGTTTTCCATTTTTCCAACATAATTTTGTTTAAAATAACCAACACTTAACTTTAACTGTCGTTAATACTATTCTAACTACTCAACAGCAGTTGGTAATGATTTTGCATATATAAGACAACTTCTTATTGGCTGATATTATTATTTAAATTCTGTACTATGGAGTAAGTCATGAAACATGTGTAAAATCGTAACCTATTACAGTAGCCATGATTCATAGAGTACAGAGAATTGATAAATGAAAGTTGCATTGACTGCTATTGAATAATAATAATTATTATGTATGGTTACATTTTATAATGCTAAATATGAATTTCTGTTTAGAAAAATCTCAGCATTATGACCACCAGGTGACAATAATTACACGAATGTGTGTGAAGTCAACTGTACAGAAAACCCCGAGGAGAATTCCGTATTATGTAAAATTCTCTAATTTAGGTTCATGTAGGCCTATAAATTATATGTAATTTCGTCCTAAAGAAGCAATTGCTGCTGAAACATTTTATTATTTACTCACTGCGTATTTTGAAGCACTATTGACATCGGCTATAGTTGAAGAGCTAGTAACATAGAATCTAGAGTTAATAGTAGCTAGTGAATTGGAACAAGTGGCCTATTTCAACTAGGTAACATACAACTGAGTTTTATTTTAAGACATGAAAGTGATTATTATAACTACATACCGGTACCTAAGAAATATTAGTAAATTAATACATAATGTGCATTCAAACATAACAAAACTTAATTGGTATATTAACTTTCATTTATTAGAATTATATTATAGCTAGCGATAAGATATGTTTGCACTGGCTTTAAAACAGAAGCGAAAGAGCTGGATTCTTGGAATTTATAATCGTCTTCTTTCTGATGGAAATTAAATTTTCCAGCAGGATAATCACCCCACGCACACCGCCATAAACGTTCAAAGACGGTTCACGGAAAAGCATGAAAAAGAGGCGGATTGACAAATATGGAGACATCCCACCTCAAAATCCAGATCAGTTCTGGGATCAAGTTCTGGTTACCTGGAAAGATTTCGCTAAGGACCAGAACTATTTCCGCGATCTGGTGGACTCAATGCCCCGAAAATGCCAGGCAGTGATAGACGCCGATGGCATGTGGACAATGTATTAGATCCACATGTGTATTTCTTTTATTTTTCTTTAATTTGTTTGTTTATCTTTGTTTTATTTCGGGAAGAAAATTGATCTCCCAAGAGTTTTTTTTAAATTCTCCTAGTGGAGCCAGAGTTGCGAAATAATAAGTTCCACTACACAGAATTATAAAAATGAAGAAAGGTAACATGTATAAAAATTAGTTACCGGTACGTTTAAAAAAAAAAAAGTTATCGCCGAGAACCAAACACGAGCCCCTGGGAAGACAAGCCAACACGCTACTGATTATTCTACCGGGGTGTCATGATGGAACCAGCGCGACGAGGTATATATAGCTGCTAGACTTGAAGTCTACGGACACAGCTCACATACAAACATAATCGTGTAAATATTTCAATGTTAAGTACTAGTTAATGTTTCATTTGGACTGATTTACTGAAGCTTGGTGAAACCGGCCCTTACTCTAAACATTCCTCAAAGAGAAACATAACATGTTATTTTCACAACTTTTGTCTGAACAGCTGTGGTGTTATCCGCCATGTTTAACTGTTTGTTAAATGAGTTAACGGCCTGAAATCCTACATTTAAAGTTAACAAACTGTTAAGACTCTGTTAAGCCAAACTGGTGTTGAACAAATGGAAAAACTGTATTTAACAAACTGTTGAAGGTTTAACAGTCGTTAAGTCTTCTAACAATACTTGGACAAACCGGCCATAAGAATCATAACCAAAAACCCTGCATTATTTAAGGTAAAACTAAAAAATTACTTAATATCTCACACTTTCTATTCTCTAGATGAATTCTTGACATTTCACAGTAATGTGTAAATATTTAATATTATTAAATGGTAAACAAATTGCATTGTATAATACGTTATTGTTATTAAGGTTTTAATTTTGTATATATTTCATATTAGCATCCATCCAGAAACCTAGTAATCTTACAGCCACTTCAGGTTCAATGTCAGTCCTAATGCTAAAACCCATTATTTCCATAGAAGTGTGCTACTCATAACAAAATCACCATTAACAACTTTCAAAACGGTAGTGTCGTCTGCTAAGATAAAAATTTTCCCTGGAATGCAGCTGGTAAATCATTGACATCAACAATAAAAAGAAACGGACACAAAATTGAGCCTTGAGCAATTCCAACATTAAGAGTAGGCCTAAACTGGGAAGGTATTTTCTCCTCAAGTTCAACAACTTACTGCCTATTCGTAAGATAACAAAGATTCTATTAAAGAAATCTCGTTTCCTTTTTACCATAAAATTTAAGTTTCTTCAGCAATAATCTCTATCATGAATAGAGACAGTCAAAATTCTTGAATAAAAGGGGCTAAAATTCTTGATTAAAAACGATACAAATTCTTGAGTAAACCTGAAATTTTCACACTGTTTTATTAAATTATTATGTTGCTTAAGATAATTGACAATTATAATGATATATTCAAAGCTTTACGATGACAACAATTCTAAGATACGTAACATTATTTAACATTCAAAGTTGTATGCAAACAACAGTTCTAGTAGGCCTGTAATTGTAGGCCTGTCATTGTAAGGTTTGTTCTTCTATTTGTTAGCACATACGAGAACTGTGAAAAAAAAAATTCACAGTCAGCATTGGAAACTGGAACCCATATAGCTTGAAGTGCTCCATCTATAAAATCACTGTGATCTTCACGTAATGACAGCAAACCTCTCGCACTGAAAGTCCAGGACTATTTTTAACTATGTGCATTTTTCAAATAGAACTTCTAAAATTTCCAAATTTAGATCATGTATTTATTAATTGCTAAAAAAAATTGCTTCTTTTTGCGAATAAAGACAGAAAATATGCTAAATTCGCGATTCATAGGATTTTTACGATTTTTCGCGAGTTGAAACAAGTAATTATGTGATATTTTTTATGTGAACCATGTTTTAAACTATGTTTATTTGATTTTTAGGTTTTTCGCGATATTGCAAGTCACGAATTTTGACTGTCTCTATTCATGAGGCAAGCGATCAAATGCCTTACACAAATCACATAAACAAGTCAGCAAATTCTGTTTTAATTCAAGGATACCGGTATTGAAAACCTATAGAACAACATTTTCTACCATTAAGGTAGTTGATTTACCATGCTAAATCTGCCTAAAACCAACGTATTGCTCATGAAGCAAATTATTTTCTTCAAAATATGTAAAAACTCTCTATTCATGACATCCTCTAATACTTTAGATAATTGTTCAAATTATACTTAAAGTAAATAAGGATATTATAATGTATCGGGTACCCGTATACTCAGATACAATAGTAATATAACTTCAAAACTGATAAAATTCAATTCTGTTACAGTAAATTTGCCAGTACAGTAATTAACTGAAGTGTATATATTATTTTAATTGTCTAATAGAGTTTGAATTGAAATTCTAACCAAAATTATTTACAGACATACTGCTGCAAAATTCTTCATAAATGTGTTCGAAATGTTGTTGTTGTTGTTTTCTAATGCAAGGCGTTTGACAATAAAGTCATTTGACCTCTTGCACTCCAATATTTTTCGAAGATATTATCATGACCAGCCACTGAAGCACAGATTTATGTGTTCGAAATAACATAAACACAAAGTTTTAATCAGCGAAAAGCTCAATGTCCAATGTAACAAATTGCCTACAGTAGATAGAACTGAAGAAACATAAGAACACCCTAATTTCTTCAGAGCTTGTGAAAAGTGACCGAGTATAGTTTGAAAAGCTTTAACTCTGCAACAGGCTATTTAGCATCAGTATTACACTGTGGAAATATGCTTACGTATAGTTTATTTTGACAAATTAGATTTCGTTATTAGAAAACTGACCATATTTGATAGTACGAAAAATTGAAATTACTTCAGACTTCGTTAATAATGGTATTGCTTCCTTATCACTCACTGTTTTGTTTTGGGAATGCGTTCTTCTTCTTCTTTTTCTTCTTATTCTTCTTCTGCCTGATAAGTGTTAGGCCACAAGGCCTGTTACGGCCTCACATAGAATTTTCACGCCATCTCATAGCAGGACGACTCACAGATCTTTGGCCATGTGGTACATAATCATAAATTGCCTTTGGGAGACTATCATTCTTTCCAAATGATGTTTCCAATTAGAGTGATATTGAACAATGTAATCTAAATCTGGTTGAGTTTTTAGTTCCTTTAAAATTTCACAATTTCTTTTCAGATCCCACTTAGTGTAGCCCGCTGTTCTTCGCTTGAATCACATTTCACAAGCCGTTATACTGCTTTTATCTGCTTTCCTCAGTGTCCATGCTTCGCTGCCATAGCTGAGCATCAGTTGCCAATGTGTTGTAGAGACGTATGCGGGTGTGTTTCTGAACCAAGGATGGTTTCATCACACTATTTATAATGCCCATAGCTCTTGTGTATTTATTAATTTTCTGTGATATGTCCAATTCTTCAAAAATGGAAAGATTGTAACCTAAACATGGGAAAATATTACATCTTTCTAATGTTTTATTATCGAGACAAATTTTACTTTGTATTGGGTATTTTCCACAGAATGCCATAATTTTTGTTTTATCTGTTGAAATTTCCATATTGTATGTGGCTGCTACTTGCTGCAAATTATATATTGACCTTTGGAGGTCGTCTTCTGAAAGTGCTAATAACACGAAATCATCTGCAAAGAGAATTGAATCCAATTTAAGGTGTCTGTTGATTTGTATATATCCATGGCGAGTTTGCTTCCACTCTTTAATTATTCTGTTCATATAAATAATAAAGAGAATGTGTTCTATCATTGTAAATGTAGAATAATTGAACATAAATGCTGAGTGGGGCAGATAAAAGTAGCCCACCTTCCGTTTGAATGAGAATGCGATATTTTGACTGCTTGAAATTCCATTATTGTATTCTATTGTATCATAACGAAATGGGTAAACAGTTACAATAATAGACAATTTTCTGCAATAATCGATTGTTGACATTCTTCCTGGCAGTATTTCATCAATAGTTATTAGTCGAATTACACTGTCTGTTCGCATTCTGCAAAATGATTTACCAGTACTTGATACAAGAAGAAGTGGAAATTATGGAAGCTTATGTGAGAACAGGTTCGATGAAGGAAACCTACGAAATTTTCAGGGACAAGTTTTCTGGATAGAGGACAACCAGCAATGAGAGCAATAGAGGGTTTGGTAAAAAGTGGCTGTAAGATCTATTCAAAATGTGAAAAGATAAAGTGTTACTTCAGTTCGCGCACCAGAAGTTATAGAAGGCATCCGCCAGAGGATTATTGCATAAAATTGTCCATTGTTGTAGTTGTTTACTCATTTCATTATGATACGATAGAATACGATAATAGAATTTCAAGCTGTCAAAATATCGTATTTACATTCAAATGGGAGACAGGCTACTTTTATCTGTGCCACACTATACATTTTGCTGTATAATCATCACTAGAGACCAGATTCTTATATAATTACATATTGCATTCCTTTACTTGTAGACTACTGAAAATGACGAATGTTGGCGATTTGTGGTTCTGATCTTGTTATAGTTGAGTTTCATTGTACATATTTTTACATATTCTTAGTAATATTACATATTTTATATATAATGCAAAGAATGTAACATTTTTATACATATCTAGGCAATTATTGAGTTTTTAAATTATTGATTTTTTTTTTTTCATATACCAGTATACTTGGACATTTGTCTTAACGTCCCTGTCCCATTACTCCGATTGGTGGGCCGCTTTTTGTTCTCACTATAGTACACAATGCTGGTAAAGAGGGAGAGCTCGGAAACTGACGTTGTTATGTTTTGTTCACAACTATAGAAAATACTTCAATTTCTAAAGCTGGCTTAAGACAATAGTTCTTTTATAAATAAAAAAACAAACATAAAACTAGGGATTCCAACTCTTTGTCTGTAAAACATAATAGTTGGAAGTGCCTGAACTCTATACATTTGCCCTAATGCTTTCTCAGAATCTGTGATGGTCAGGTGCGCCGGTCATTTAGCTATGTTACAAATTGAAAGTAGGCTAATATATTAGCGAGGGGTTTGGGTCGGGTGTCAGGTAAATCAAAATGTCATTTTGTGTGTCAAAGAAAAATATTTTTCTAGGAAATCTTAAGGCAAAAGAAAAAAAAAGCATAAATTGTGGCAGAGACAAGTTGTATTTGCAAACTATACAATGAGGTGGAAATGGCAAGTCACTTTCCAGGCTATATCCTCCCACTTCAACTGACCAGTTAAATTGTGACAACAGTTTTGTGAATTTAATGCATTAGTAAATAGTGACTTTAAATTACATATTTTATTGATACTTGTATTTAATTATATATTTCCCCGATACCGGTATTTACTACATTTTTATGTACATATTTCGCACTTTCATATTACATAAAAATCCGGGGCCTAATCATCACACTTGAAAATTCGGTTGTGAAATTGTTTTTCTTTCTCCTACTCTTTATTAAAGCAATTTTTTTTTTTTTTGTAGTTCACTGTACTCTTTATAACTGTATATTTTTTTAACTTCACAATTATCACTTTTCTCTTAAAAGAAGCATATTAATGTAGAGCCTGATTGTAAACTTGTGGCAACTGCGTGAAAGACGAATTGGCAACCACTTACATGGATTCGCCCAAGAGTCTTGCTGAGGGGTGTTTGAACAGTACGCTCTATGAGTAAGCAGTCGCCTGCACACACAACCCTCCACTCCGAAGTCTCAGAAAGAAGCTTGTGCATGTTGGTGCCACAAGATTGCGATCAGGCTCTAGCTAGTTCAAGGTTTCATTTGAACAGTTATTTCTCAAAATTATGTATAGAGTTATCTTATAGCAAGGTCCATATTTTAAATGGGAAGAGGGTCATGTGGATATCAAATGAGTAGGGCTAGGATTTTAATGACCTATAAATCATAAAAAAAAGTTCTAAAAACAATGCATTTATGACGTAAAAATCTTTCAAAAATGCCCTTAAAAATGTCCTAAACATTGTTCTTACATAATTGGCTTAGTAGGAAAAGAGCTTTTGTACTACTTAATATTTAGACTAGTAATTAAATTAAATTCTACGAGTAGTACCAATATTTAAGTTTCTTTAATTTTACATAATTTTTTCTAAGTGGTACACTTTAATTAATTATTTTACCTGATGTAATTCCATGTAGCTCACCACAAGTCCACTCTTACCCGGAATTAGCAGGTATAGAGGAGTCTATATTGAAGGGGTGGTTGGAGTGTACTACATTAAAATGGCAATATTTGTGTAGAAAAACGATTAAAATATTATACAAAATAATGGGTATTAGCCATCGGCATAGCTTGGTCGGTTAAGGCGCTTGCCTACCGATCCGGAGTTGCACTCGGTCGCGGGTTCGACTCCCGCCTGGGCTGATTATGTTGTTGGATTTTTTCCGAGGTTTTTCCCAACTGTAAGACAAATGTCAGGTAATCTATGGCGAATCCTCGGCCTCATCTCGCCAAATATCATATTGCTATCACCAATTCCATCGACGCTAAATAACCTCGTAGTGGATACAGCGTCGTTGAATAACTAAGTTAAAAAATGAGTATTAATGGACAAAATATGTAGACAGATATCAAAGGAAATAAATATTATTTTATATTAATAATGGGGATTTACGTCCAAAATTAAATGAAAATGCCTAAAAATGTCCGAATAAAACAAAAGATGCTCTTATGAATTCAAACAGCCAAAAAATGCAAAAAAAATGCCCTAACAAAATATGTCTTAAAATACTCAGTTTATCACTTAACATATAAATACTAAAGCAGCTATGTTTCTGGCTTATTAGAAAAAAGATGCAATTTCATCAAAATCCCAGCCCTACAAATGAGACTAAAATGGAATTCATTGCTGTAATCAGATTTGACATTTTAAGTTATGTGCTACGGTTCAAAAGTTATTAATACAGAAATTTGAAATTACTCGTTACGGTATTGACGAAAGAGAAGGAGATAAGGTTGTCCTGGTATCTGGGGAACGCAGATACCATATCATATCTGTAGACTTCAACAGCCGATATCCAGAAAGACCATCAATTTCAAATTTAGAACAACTGGAACTGTTCAAAAGTAGCCAAGTAGCAGTTGGTCAAAAACAGCAACTGACGAGAGAACCTCAACACTAGTCTTGGCCTCATTTACCAATAATCCAAAATGCAGCACTTGAAATCTTTTAGCAAAAAGTGGTATCAATTAGTGTGTGGATTATGTGGATGCTTCATACTAATAAATGGAACCTGTTCAAGGTCCAGATGCTGCAGAATGAATCCGATAGACATGTCGAATTCTGCAAGACCAATGTTGAGGTTCTCTCGTCAGTTTCCATTTTTAGCCGACTGCTATGCAGCTTGTCTTCAACATTCCCAGTTGTTCTAAATTTGGATATCGGGGATGTGATAGTGTTGTGGGAAATTGGTGGTCTTTCTGGACATTGAATTTGCGGCTATGATACCACAGCTGCTTTCCCCAAACATCAGAATCACCTCACTCCTCTTCTCTTTTGTCAATGTCATCTCCAGTTTCCTGAAACTACTTACTACTGCTTATGGCTTTTAGAGAATCCGGAGGTTCATTGCTGCCTTCACATGCCATCGGTCCCTATCCTGAGCAAGATTAATCCAGTCCCTACCATCATATTCCATCTCCGTCAAATCTACTTTAATAATATCCTTCCATCTACATCCCGGCCTCCCCAAAGATCTTTTCCCCTCCAGCTTCCCAACTAACAGTCTATATGCATTTCTGGATTCGCCCATATGTGCTACATGCCCTGCCCATCTCAAACGTATGGATTTAATGTTCCCAATTATGTCAGGTGAAGAATACAATGCGTACAGTTCTGCGTTGTGTAACTTTCTCCATTCTCCTGTAACTTCATTCCTCTTAGCCCAAAATATTTTCCTAAGCACCTTATTCTCAAACATCCTTATGCACTGCTCCTTTCAAAGTGAGAGTCCAAGTTTCACAATCATAAGAACAACCGGTAATATAACTGTTTTATAAATTCTAACTTTCCGCTCTTTTGATAGCAGACTGGATGACAGAAACTTCTTAACCGAATAATAACAGGTATTTCCCATATTTATTCTACGTTTTTTTTTCCTCCTGAGTGTCATTTATATTTGTTACTGTTGCTCGAAAATATTTGAATTTTTCCATCTCTTCAAAGGATAAATTTCCTATTTTTATATTTCCATTTCATACAATGTTCTGAACCATCACCAGTAATTTGAAATTTCTGTGTTAATTACATTTGAACCACAACACATATGTCAAATCTCATTACGGCAATGAATTCCTGAGAAAATTTTGGCCTTATTTGATATGCCACATGACAGCCTTGAAATTAAAAAAAATGTCACATTGCTCTAAGATGGTGGTCATGTTCCGGAAATACCCAGCAGAGGTTGGCTCTGTCATCCATCCTTTCGTGAGCTGGTCAGATCTTCAATTTTTCCTTCCGTCTTCAAAATAGACTGGTGTCTTGGAACTTTTTACTTACCCAGTATAATCATATAGGCCTAGATGAAATTGTTTTAATCAATTTATGAAAACTCTGCTTCTGCTTTTCTCTTATGACTCAGAATTGTTTTACTAGCTATAGATAACAAAATTGGCATTTTGAAGTTAGAAAGGCCATCTCTGTCCATAAGTACAAGAATAATGGAAATGAATACCAATATGTAATCAGACGCACATGTAATTCTCAGTGATGTCACGTCACACAGGACTATATTAGGAGATAGAATCACAGTGGTGATTTGCAGAACACTATGTGGATCATACTGTGAATGAAGTAAAAATGAATTAACGATTACCAGGGGGGTGAAACTGAGAGAGGAGTTTCCGGTAGCAAGACTGTGCAGGCTGTTGTTTTGTTGCCCAATCACCAGAAGCGCTAAACATTAATTTTCTGATTGGATGCTAACGGGAAACACCATTGTTTACGAGATATATCTCGTAGGCAAAACAGAACAACAAAATAGCAGCTATATTTCTTTTGAGACGAGAGCCTGATGACTGTTTTATAAGTTGTTTGTATGTATATGTTATTTAATTAAAAAAATATGTGAACATTTCATCAGAACAATTTTTTTATTTTATTTTAAAATATTTAAGAAATATTGTATTTATACTTCTTTTTTTTTTTAATTTTTAATTATCTTAATTAAATAACAAACACACAAAATAATAACATTCATCTTTAACAGTCTTTTTCCTAATAATGGGACATCAGGAGCAGAGTATTATATTCCAAAATATCAAGAAAGTTATTTCATACCATGTTCATCCTCCTCCAGTCTTAACACTGAATTGCTAGTTATTGATGCTGCTCTTCAGTGTGTTACTCAAATTTCTGAAAAATCTATTTGCATACTTACCGACTCCAAGGGGGCTATATTTAATACAATTAAATATGTACCAAACTTATATGCACATAGGATTATTCCAATTCAGAAACAACTAAGTAAACTAAAAGAACTCCAAAAGGAAATAACATTTCAATGGATACCTAGTCATTGGGTATACCTGGAAACGAGGAAGTTTGTAATATTGCAAAACAGGCAACATATTTGCAACCAAGACCTCTTCAAGTGATGTCTCTATCCAATGCTTTTGCTTCAGTAAAGTCTCATTTTACAAACCTATGGATCAACAATTGGTTCTCTTCTGACAAAGGAAAAATTTTACAGTCTGTACAAAAGAAACCAAATGACCTGGAAATGTACAAAAACTTGTCCAGACATGTTCAGACATTTTTAACAAGAGCCAGAACAGGTCACATTGTCACTCATTTGTACCTACACTGATTTCACATTTCTGATAATCCTACTTGTCTGTGGTGTAATAATCATGATGAAGATCTGGAACACATTCTTCTATACTGTCCATCCATAAATCACAAAAGAAGTAAATTAAAATCATCAGTACCAGTTGCAGAAGACACAGCCCTGCAGTATATATTGACTACACCCAAACTCTGGCTACTAGCAACAGGCATCTATAATGAACAGTGATCAAAATACCCCTCATTTCTCATGAAAAACAACAACTGAATAGACTACAATGGACTTATGTTGTCAGCAAACAGCTGGATACATTAAGAAGATTGATTTAACAATCTTTATAATTTGATCAACAAGACAACCAATATCGCGTTCAAATTTTCAAATGTTAAGCTTCACAGCGAGACCAGACCACCAGAGCGCACTCTTTGTTCTCTGCTTCCCTGTCGTAACATGTGCCGTGCACTTCTATTATTTTGTTGTTCTGTGATGATTACTATATACTACATCATACTTGGTGCCGCAATAGCAATTGAAGGTGAATTAATTTTAGTTTTGCTGTTCTGAACCTCGACATGTATTGTTTTAAAGTTCAGAATCAAATAATGCAAACATGTAGTAATAACCAGACCCCGGAGAAAGTATTGCTTATAGGGAAATGCACGATGTAGTATAGGTAATGTTTATGAACCGAGGACTCTTGCATGCATCACTGTGCAGGTAGGAGTAGTGCCGGCGTAGCTTAGTACAATGCAGTCAAAAGCAGTCGACACGGGTCTTCAGAATGCCGAGACTAAAAGTACGCAAGTTAGAAGCACTAAGGAAATATGTTCGTCAATAAAGTGTGTTTTCCATCCATGGTAATGAACTGTTTTGTGAATTGTGTCACGTGAAATTGGCAGCCGACATGGCATGCAATGTTAAGAAGCCTATAAATAGCAATAAGCATAAACGCGGATATAAAAGACAACAGAATTTAAGCAAGGTACAGCAGGAATCTCCTTCACAACTACTTGAACGAACATTTTACGAAGATATGTGTGACGCATTTATTGTTTCAATTATTCCGTTAAACAAATTAGAAAACGTGAAACTCCGTGGCTTTTCAGAAAAGTACACTGGAAGACAAATTCCTAATGAAGCAACACTGTGGAAGAAGTATGTGCAACATGCATATGAGAAATGTCTGCGTGAAGTGAAGTGTAAATTACAAAATGAGAAGATATGGGTTTCTTTCTATAGATGAAAGCATGGACTCAATTGGACATCATGTTGCAAATGTGGTTGTCGGTGCCCTTAGTGCGGAATGTTGCTGTAGACCCTATCTCTTAATGAGTGAAGTGTTAGAGAGGGTTGATTATTCCACCATATGTGAACTTTTTGATAGTGCTATGGACTTGCTATGGCCATCATGTGTGCAATTCCAAAATGTGTTACTATATGTTACAGATGCTGCAAGCTATATGAAGAAATCTGCTAAGTTTCTTGAAACACGTTATCTGAATATGATACACGTTACATGTCTTGCACATGCATATCATAGTTCATTGCAACGCATCAATACGTAAATAATATTATTATCAGTATGTCAAGTACAATGAAATATTTAGATCTCTTAATAAGAATAAATTAGAATTGCACTTTGTAAGCTTCATAGCTAATCACTGGAAACTAGTCAAAAGGACGCACAAATAATGAGACTTTTATGTATTACTTCATTTCTCATGAACCAAACTGTACTACTGCCAGCATCACACTGTCTATCATTATTTACCCCATCCCTCTCAAAGCAAGTATGCTATATTGCATACTAAGCTGATAGCAATACTTTTTCCGGGGCCTAGTAATAACAAGTGGTTGACTATGCAATTACGAAATTAATTCACTCCTTAGAAAAATCACAACGAATTACGTTGTTGGGACATTATGCCTAATACTTTCAGGTTAGGTGAAATTAAAGTTGACACCCTAACACATTTACTTTTTAAATTTTGTAACAGGAAAATGTAAAAACTGCAAAATATAAGAAATTTACTACATAAGAACAGAGTGAAGAGACTGCTTTTTTATAGTTCCCATTTGTTCTGGAAAACTAATAATGATTGTAGAAATTACATGCTGTAGGCCTATCTGTGGGAGAGAATGAAGATTCTGTTAATGTTCTTAAAACAGAATTCGAAGATTACAACGAAGGTATTGCAGCCTGAAGGTGACCATTCATCCCAATTTTTCCGGAACAGTCCCAAATTAGACCCTATGTCCAAGATTTTTTTGATAATATGTCGGAACTCGTATTTGTCCCGAATTTTGCCAAGATGTCATTATTTATCCTGGTTTAGATTTGTTTTTGAGAGATGTGAACTGTAAAGTTGCCAAACATTCAGTTGCCACTACCAGTATTGATAGTAGGCCTATATCCATAGAACAACAAAATAATAGAAGTGCACGACGCATGTTACGACAGGGAAGCAGAGAACAAATGGTGCGCTCCTGGTGGTCTGCTGTGAAAATTTGAACGGGATATTGGTTGTTTTGTTGATCAAATAATAATGATTGTTAAAGATGAATGTTATTGTTTTTGTGTGTTTATGTTATTTATTTAAGATAATAAGTAAAAATTTCAACAGAACAAGTATAAATAAAATATTAGTTGTTTTGATGGAATTTTGACGTATTTTCTTAATTGAATAACATAAACATACAAATGACTCGTAAAATAGTCATCAGGCTCTCGTCTCAAAAGAAGTATAGCTGCTCTTTTGTTGTTCTGTGTGGCTTTCTATTGCCCACGAGATATATCTTGTATACAACAGTGTTTCCCACTAGCATCAAATCATTGAAAAGTTTAGTGCTTCTGGTGATCAGGCAACAAAACAATGGCCTGCACAGTCTTGCTACCGGAAATTCCCCTAAGCCTATACAGTTGTTAAAGACGCACATCAAAAACAAAAGGCTTTTAAGTTACTATGATATAGTAAACCTTCACAGTTACTAAAGACGCACATAAAAAATAAACATATAACAAAGCAATCTACTGCCCATGTCTCACATCCTGAACCGAGAGCTCCCTAGTGCTTATAACCATGTCCCTTAGGTCTGCTCGGACCAGCACGACAGCTACAGCATGCAACATGGCAGCATATTACATGTTCTGAAAACATTATCCTATGCCAGTGCAAGGGTTTTTACTCTTTATAATACCGGATACTCTAATCGTGGTTACCACTATCGCTATTATCTCTGATGGCGATTTCCTAAAATGTATGTAGACACTCGGCCACTCTTTGTTCATTATGGACAACTGCTGAATTACCATGGGGCGTTTCTCAATATATGTTCCGGGGTTCCGTGAGCTCTATATGATTTTAAATTTTATTCCATACTTTTTTACTTGGTTATTTAACAACATTGTATCAACTACTACGTTATTTTGCATCGATGGGATTAATGATAGCGAAATGGTATTTGGCGAGATGAGGTCAGGGATTCGCCAAACATTACATGACATTCGCCTTACAGTTGGGGAAAACCTCGGGAAGAAATCCAACTAGGTAATCAGCCCAAGCGGGAATCGAACCCTGCCCGAGCGGAACTCTGGATCGATAGGCAAGTGCCTTAGCCAACTGGGCTGCTTCGGTGGCTATTTTATACTTAGCAGCTACTGTAAAAATATATAAATATTACGAAAATATGAATCAATAATATCATTAAACCACCGATAATAATAATAATAATAATAATAATAATAATAATAATAATAATAATAATAATAATATTTTTGATGAAAATCTAAAACGGAAAATACCCGTAATAATTATCACTTTCATCACTGGTTTCTCTGCGTATGTGTTCAGTAAAACCGAAAAGACAAAATGCAGAAGTACAGTAAAAATGAGACTACAACTTTCTGCCATACAACCAGATTGCAGGCTTAAAAAGCAAATACATTCGTCCCACTGAACAATATTGAGATACTAGCTTTCACTTGTCTCTTAACTGTTAAATACTAATAAAATATTACAAGGATTCCGCAGTTACACTTTAGATTAAAAGGGATTTCGCGGTGGAAAAAGTTTGAGAAACACTGCCATAGAAGAAAGATTTTACGGATGTGTACATGTGATAACCGTAATCGCAGTTAGGTCGATAATCTCAAGTAGAGACTGTAGTCTACCACTGGTATTAGTGTTTAGTTACAGGAATTGATGAGAAGGACATAATTTGTTTTGTGAGGGGACAGCCTATACATTCGCTTGTCCATGACTGATCTTGCTCTATAGCTGACGAAAGAAATCCTGAAAAGGCTGATGTGTTGAATGTAGAGTAGTAGACACATGCGGTACCCAGGACCTCCCACTCTCCCTCTCTGCATCTCGCCCTGCAAAGAAACAGCTCAGGAAGTGAGGCACGGGCAGTATATGACTTGTAATATTATTCAGTTCAAAGTTGTGGTATTTAATTAGGCCTATGTTTTTACTTCTAAACTTTAAAAAGACTTTGTTTCATTTAATCTATTGAGCTTATTAATAAATGTTATTCGCTTTCATTCTGCAGGAGTCGATGGACTAATTGTTGAAGATGGGGATCATTACCTATTCTGCTACAAGAAGCTCTGAGTGCCACAAGAAGCCACCTACACATCTATACACTGATGAAAAGAAGTTTTCACTTTTATTTCTACCATTGTCTACTCCAGGTTTACACAATATCAAAGATAAAATCATTACAGTAACCTACCAATACTGAACTGCCTGTGACATTTCATTGCAAATAAATGCAAAGATCAAAATTGGACCTACAGCCAGACTGAGAATTTATCTCTATTACCCTAATTCTCAAAATTGTTATGATGGCGTTTGGCAGCTGGACTGAAGAAATTTTCGCACAAATAAAAATATATTAATTACACTTAGAGTACGATCTTATTTTTAAGGAATATGTATCGTAAGTAGGAAACTTTAAGTATGAGTCTAAGAAAAGTACCAATACAGGATTTTTCTTTCATTTTATAAAATCAGCATACTCTCGACATACAAAAACACACCCCAACGAAATTCTCAACACACAACTCAACTTCAAAACACACACACTCTTTGACTCTACACTATACCACAGGAACACACCCTCACAGGTAACAGAACAAGTGGCGCCAAGACCAACAACGACCAGTTCTGAAGATGACCCATAAATAGGTCGAAACATGTAAACGAGGTATGTTGAAATTTAACACAGGAAAGTCTTACCATACATATTCCGAAGTAATAATATGTTTCCAATCTCTTATTTTGCAGGAAATGTTTCAATCTTTAATTATTATGACGCAAAATTATATTCTAATGAAAACTGTTCATGTTTAAATTTAAATAGTAACTTAACATTTAATAGTGCATTATGCAACGAGCCTATAATGGTAGTAATTAAGACGCAAGTATGATTGCTTATGAAACGAGCGCAAGCGAGTTTCATAATTTTCATACGAGCATCTTAATTACCATTATAGGCAAGTTTCGTATGACTTTTTATGCTCGACCATATTTTTCTAACTTGAAAGTATTCAAAATTATGGTTATGTGCGAACTGACCTGAATTGTGAGATGTGCGCAGAAGCGAAAGTATTGATTTTTTACGAGGCCGAATTTCATTGACTTTGGCACAGAATAAGATGAACATTACTCTGGTACAACCTAAAAATTGATTTAGAATTGAAAAACGAGATGACAAATTGAATTTATTTGAATATTATTTACAATTAACTCTAATTATTATAGTAACAGAACATAACCTTCTGCGACAGTATTGGATTTCCAGCCTCCGTGACTTTTCGCTAATTCTCTTTCGATTGCATATCCGAGAATAATCGATACTTGCGGTTTTATAATGGTACAAAGCTGATTTGTCATTGGCTGAACACCTGTAAGCTGACTTGTCATTGGCTGAACACTGTACTTTAATGAGTAGGTGTACTTTAATGACATGCATTAAAGGACTGCTACCAGGTGTATAATTACTACATTTCGGCATGGTCGAGCATAAAATATAATAAAGAAGATGTTAAGTTCAAGGAACAGTTCAGATTCAGTCAGTTTCTCTGAAAATAATTTTCTTACAAAAAAAATTCTTGTCCATCTTTTCTTAAAAAAATTATAATGTACGTAGATTGGTTGCTAGTGCATTCAGATGTGAGTGATTAGGAATGACGTGATTGCCTTGGACACCTTATATTCGGAAAGAGTTCCAGGATGTTATAACTGGAACTTGAAATATTCAGGTGGCCCAATTTGTTTCTGGGTGTGTACAATAAATGTACAATCCAAAAGAATTCGTGCTAAGAATTTGTAATGCTTTCAAAATTTGAAAATTTTCGGGTCAGTTTGAATGTATGAATGTCGAAGTAATTTCAGAGATAATCATTGACAACAAAAGAAATTATTGTGTCTTGTCCATTGCTGTGGAGTAACGGTTAGCCTGCCTGACCACAGTATAGAGAACATACAGTAAAGACACCTAAGCCATTTCGTGGGAACAAATTCTGAGTGCGCATGTCATGAAACCGGGTGTATTATCTGGAACCTCAACCAGATGATTCTCCATCTACGATATTGTACATGATGTCTCAGAAATCTGTGCATTTTATTTGGTTACTAAGGCCAGTATTACATTATCAAAGTTCTTTGAACAAAGAAATTTGAGAATTTGATACAAGAACTTGGATGAAAACTATCTTGGACCATTCTTTGACAACTTTCTGCATGTCGTTACATTTGATCAAAGTTACCATTGAAACAGCTTGAAAATGGCAGATAAACATCAGCTGTTATGCGGGTAGGTAGGGAAGTAAAATGACATCTGTCAGTATGACCAGCATAATGTGTCTTCTTTCATTACAAAATAAATCTAACTGAAACACAGAAGGCACTAAAACAACAGCTGAAAATAAAGAGTGAAAATGACAGAAAATTTTAATTATAATGTTGGAGTCCTAAAAATACTTATAAATTCATATGATAACGAGTTTCTTTATAACTCGAAATGCCTGAATTATGAAAAGCCGGGAACTGTCCATTCACAATTCTATTTCAAAGACCTACGAACGACATCTTTTCAAAAAGCTAACATATTTTTAACCATCCTCATACGAGTTCATATGTCTGGTAGAGAGAGAGAGAGAGAGAGAGAAATAACTCGTCCGGCCTTAATTAAGGATGACCACGAGGACCCGGAAATTAATAGCAAAGAAATATAATCAAATATGAATATTGTTATAAAAATAAAATGTAATAATTAAGCACCATTGATTATCAATTATAAAATAAAATCTTGGAAGATGACTATAAAATTATACTTATAAATAAAAGATTTTATTTAAAATTAGCATATCCTTAATTAAGGCCTTCTGAGTGGTATAAATGAAACTGTGTAATCTGCAGGGAATCTTTAAGAATTTGCGAGATGATTTTTTGAATTTCAAAAGATGATATTGATAATTGTTTTAAAAAATGATATGTAAATTTTGGTAAAGAACTCTGAGCACCAAAAAATAAACCTGTCACTGACCAATTGAAGAGAGGGATATTATACTTGGCACTAAGGTAGGGAATACAAGGTTCATAAATGGCCCTCTTTTCCTGATCAACCTGATGAGCTTGGTTTAGATCTCTCTCCATGTGTATAGTTGGATCTATGATAATAGCCTTTTGTCGTTGCCTGTTTATTGCTATTATATCTGCTCTTCTGCGAGAGTCATCTTCAGAAATGCAGTAGACCTCTTCATGAACTTCCCAACCCTTGTTCCGAAGAAGACAGGCGATAGCTCCACGGACTCTATGATACCTGTTGTTACGCAATAACTCACCTTTCCGACAAAAGCCCAACACGTGGCCAAGAGTTTCTTTCTCATTGCAGCCAGGTTGATGGCAACGGGTCGTGCTGAAAGCTCTGCCAGGAACAGAGCGCACTGCAGTAAGGTTGCAGGATATCTTGATTGCATTAATATATTCCGAAGACGACAAATTTTTTTGGTGCTGACCCATGAATTGGCTCTTGGATATTCTTCATAGATGACTACACCTTTCCTGTTATGAGGTAACTGACACCAGGATTCAAACGATCTCTTTCGCAATTCATCACGTAGATGTCTGCCAGTAGTTTAAGGTGTTATGCTGGCTTCAGGAATTTTCAGGCGCTTGAGAGCAGTTTTCTTCTTCAAAATTCCTGACAAGAAGGAGATGATCATCACTGACTTGTGAGAGTCGTTTACAGATGTTAAAATGCTGAATATTAGCTTCCCATTCAGCCTTAATAAGTCCTAGGCCACGTACTTTTATAGAAGAATATAGCATGTCATTGGGTGTATCATCAGGAAGAGAGATCATTTCTTTGACGGCACTTCTAATTACTTTATCTAGATCTTTAAGGAAGCGGTCAGGGAGCTGATCAAGTGGAGTACATTGCAAAGGATAGATGAGCCCAGCCCATATGTATTCTTCATCTTACGATGTTTGGTGACGTATATGTCACCAAACATGACTAGATCAGACTCTATGGACAGTACTCTATAACAGAGTCGCCAATATGAAAGGATAATTCCAAGCCTTTGGCGTGAGACGAACGCGATAGCTCAGTGGTAGAGCGCCTGACTGGAGAACAGGAAGTCGCAGGTTCGATTCCCGCTCAAGGTTGTGAAAAAAATTTTTCTTTTATACCATGGCATGATTGTGACTATAATAGTATTTAAATTCATCAACCATATATATTCATTCACAATCTTCAATTTCTGATCAGGCTTCAGTAATGGAGTTTGTGTAAGAATGTTAAGATCACGTGTTAAATTTGTTATAATTTTCTTTTTATCTAAGTATATTTTGTCGCGAAAATCAACTCCCAGATATCGAATTGTTTCAAATTTATCATCAGTACTCTATATAGCTTACCCATAAAGTGAAATGAGAGCTCCTTTAGTTAAAATACCTCTTTCGAGAATTATACACTTGCTTTTAATAGTGTTAATTTCAAGACCTAGTCATCTAATTTACTTTCAGCCATATCAATGAGAGCTGTTGCTGACTTTTCATCTTTTCCAGCGCGAGCCAAATTATCAGCAAATGCGAAAGCACTTAGGTTTTGAAGATCAGTGGAAAGTGTAAAACCATATTGTTTGCTAATTTCATGATCTGTTAGATTTTCAAGAACGCAATTCAGTGCCAAATTGAAAATTATTGGAGATAATGGAGATCCTTGAGCAACGCCTCATTTTACGCTTATTGGCTTGGTTTTTGTGTGGTTAGTTTCTATTTGACAAGATGGTGGAACTGTGTACGAGTGGATGTGAATAGATTAGGAATAAGGAATTGGAGGGAGTTGGCGATGGATAGAGAAGGATGGAAGAGAGCCATAGAGGAGGTTAAGGCCCACCTGGGCTGTAATACCAAATAAGAAGAAGAAGAAGTTTCTATTTGAATTGTATTATTAGTTAATAAGGAACCAATAAGTCTGAACAGGTTCTGTGGAATGTCAGATGATTTAAGGGCTCTAAGAATATGTTCACGGCCAGCAGAATCAAAGGCTTTACTGTGCGACCACATTAACAAAAATTGCGGAAAGTATGCGAACTGACACAGGCGACGAGAGGGAGGGTAAGAGGGCACTCCGCCTACGTTTAGTTGAACCCAGATAAGCTAGTGGGTAAACGTACAGTCTGTGCAGTGAGTATAGTGCGCTATGTACGTGATTGTGTAAGCGATAATTATTGTACAATGTCCTCCAAAGTGAAACCAACTATTCACAGCGAGGGCCGTGAGATCATCAGAAAAGTGATAGAGTATTGTGATTCAGAAAAGTTTTCCGGAACACTTAAACATCCCATCGAAAATGCGACTAAACGCGCTGCTGCTCTTACTGGGAAATCCGAATCCACCATATGTAAAATTAGAAAAGAATCGAAATTAGTGGATATTGCTGGTGACAAACTACAATCCCCGGGTAAGAAACGGAAATGCAGTTCCAAGAAAATAGACCTCGATGACTTCGATTTGTGTGGAATTCGAGAAACAGTTCACAATTATTATGCGATAAAGAAGGAGGTTCCAACTTTAAAAAATGTGTTAGCCATTCTAAAAAGTGAACGTAAATTCCTTGGAGGACGAGAATTCTTGCGCAAATTGCTTCGAGATATTGGATTCAAATTTAAGAAATGCAAGAATAGAAGATTATTTCTAATGGAAAGGAATGATATTGTTGAATGGAGGGCAAAATATCTTAGAAGAATAAAGAACAATGACAATGTGGGTGAGAACAAGAAAACAGTGATATTTCTGGACGAAACGTGGATTCACCCTACTTACACCGTGAGCAAATGTTGGCAAGACAATACAACGGATGGTGTGTTAAAGAGTGACAGTGTCGGACAACACTGGATAGTTGTTCATGCTGGGAATGAAGAAGGGTTTGTTCCTGGAGCATTTCTAATCTTCAAATCGAAGACCAAGAGTGGCGATTACCACGATGAAATGAATTTTGAGAATTTTTCAAAGTGGATCCAAGAAATGCTCATCCCCAATCTCCCACCAAACTGTCTCATTGTTTTGGATAATGCTCCATATCACTCCGTGCAGTATGATAAACCTCCAACAATGGCGTCGAGAAAAGCAGAAATTCAAGCTTGGCTGGACAGACATAATGTTGCTTACGAAGCCGACATGATGAAGGTAGAATTAGTGGACCTTGTGTGGGTTCGACGTCCACCACTGAAGTACCAAGTAGACTCTATTTTCGAAATGTACGGACATGAAACTATAAGATTACCACCGTATCATTGCGACCTAAACGCCATTGAGTACATCTGGAGTATTATAAAACAGAGAATTGCGAACCGTAATGTGGATCAGAGTGCAGCTGAAATACGGAATCGCACAATACAAGCCGTTCAAGTGTAACAGTAGACGAGTGGAAAAACGCTGTAACTCACGTAAAACGACTCGAAAGTGCTTATTGGGAACGTGATCACTTGATGGACGACGAAATTGAGCAACTTGTCATTAATCTTGGTGGGCTGGATTCCGAGAGTGACTCCGATTCTGATAGCGAATCATCTGCTTCCAGTCTAGATGTACATAAAGCTTAATAAGGTATGAAATTATTATTACTAAATTATTATTATTATTATTATTATTATTGTCATAAACAGCATTATTCATCACTCATGAGTGGCAGACGTAATAGTAACTTTAAGATAACTGCTTAGTTTTAGTAAATGCGTTGTGCTGCTATTGCTATTCTACAATACTGTAAACTTGACTGTACGGTCTCCTCTCCTTCATTCCTTGTCAACCCAGGTTGCCCCCGACCACTCTGCTCGTAGCGCTCTTACCTCCCCTCTCGCGATTGAATGTTAACGTGGTCGCACTGTAGACACGTCCAGAAACAAGCCACAACAGTCCTTATTAAGTTTAGATGATTGAAGACAGCCATTTATTAAAGATGCATTGATATGAGTTCCAGGTATATTAATAAAACCTCTCTGATGAGCATTTAATACAATATAAGATCGAAGCTCAATGCCAAGGGCTCTTTCAATGACTCTTCGAATGATGGAGTGATTGTAAGGCAAACATACAACAATCAACTATTGCTTCACAAACAATTATTACAAATGATTGATAATAATATGGTCATTTTTCATTATATAAAAGATTTTATGTACAGTAAGAAAAGTTCCTTGTATTTAAGAACAGAAACAATAGGCTAAACAGTTAATGTCATTTAGATAATATATTTTTGGAAACAACATACAAAAACATTTCCTTGTGGATATTTAAAACTGCCATCTTAGGCTGCAGGGTGTATATATCACACAGCACCTATATTACTCATACATAATACAAAACTGAATTAGGCCCGTTACACACTTGAAGAGATCTCACTAGCGAGAAATGTTTGCGAGAAAGAAGCGAAGAGCCCTCCTCCACACACTTGGTGAGTTCTCTCTATGATCATCTATGCACTGCCTTCATGCAGAGAATATTTTTCTGATTGTATAAAAGCACTCATTGGGGGAAATAGTACAGGTTATGTATATTGTCATAATTTACAAATGATGTACGAATGCCATTATGTTGAATCTGAATCTTCAGGTGATGGAGATATGAAGGTATATGAACATATTTTGTTAATTAAAAGAAAATGTAGGCCTAAAATTAAAGCCAGAAAAGAACGGATAAGAAATTATATTTATCTCATGAAGATAAAGGCGAGTTTCAGTCACTGATTTCGGTCTTTCGGATTTGGATGATATGTTTAGGCTTTATTTCAGGTTGAATAGATCTCAGTTTTTTTCATGATATGGTAGAGGATTCTGTGCTATGTTCTGATTAAAATTATGCAAACTGTTGAGACATATAGATACAATTTCGAATGTTATAATTAATACTATTAAAGCTCATCAAAATAAAATATAGCCCTAGTTATTTTCAGATAATCTGATATTTGTCTCCAGATTTCTTCTTTAAGTTTAGTGTTTTTATAGTTTTCATCCCGTGTATCATATAAATAGGCTTATGGGCAGGGCTGGGCAAAATACTGACATCCAAGTATTTCAAATACAAATACAAAATACTTCAAAGAATAGTATTTGAATTACAAATACAAAACACTTAAAAAAAATTAACCAAAATACATTTGTATTTCAAATGCTCAAAATACATTTGTATTTCAAATACTCGATACAATATATAAAGAAATAAGAATATTACTGAAAATCTAAAATATTATATTAACATTCAAAATATTTTTATCTCGAAGTTTTATATGAACACCTTAACTGAACAGTCTTCCTTTTCCCAGTCAGCAATGAAATTATGCTACATATGAATAATTACTGCTCCCTTAAAAAACAACAGTTTCTCAAAAAGTTCATCAGATGAGGATCCCTTTGCTTGTTGTATGAATAAATCCTGCAAAACAGAACAGTCTTTCTACATGCGCAGAGGAACACAAACTTTTATTATACTTTATAAAAGCTTGTTTCACTGTTGGATAATTCTCTAGAGTGCACAGGGTTGTCCCTTTGCCGTTGAAGAATTGTATGAACTCATACTCCGCAGCAGACAAGTTCTTTTCTTTTTGTTTTTCAAAGTCTGTTGTAAAAGTCTGTTGTAAAAGTCTGTTGTACTTGAGTAGAAAACATAAAAAATTTGTTCATCGTCTGAACTGACCAAAAGTGTAGTAGAAAACTGCTCAGCTGATTTCAGACACATATTCTGTATCCTCTACTCATCATTTGGCGAGGCAGTGTCAGATAGCCTTCTCATCTTAAATGATGGGTAGAAGCATACTGCCAAAATAGCTCAATTTGCTTTAAATTTTGATGAAAGCAAACTTATTAGGATTAGAGTTACTTGGAATAGATGGCATAGATTACTAGATAACAGAATATATAATCTGTTTTTGAGGGAAATTAATGTGGACAAAAGTTGGCCGTAATAACACGTCTTCTCATTTTGTATTAAATCAAGGGCTATGGCAATGGGTTTCAGAACTGCACAATATTCTTCAAGGACTGAAACTCAACATCCTTGGCAATCCCAGTTTTTCATATATACTGTTTATATCATGTTTGAATTGCAGTATTTGAGAGATTGAATCATAAAGAGAATTCCATTGAGTTGGGCAAGGAAACTTTAATGAATATTTCAAGACGTCTGATATAATTTCTGAGGATTTGAGTCTCCTAAACGCATTCCATAATGCTGAAAATTTATCAAGTGTTGGGTGATCGATCCTTGATGCTGTTGGAGGTTTCTTTACGGCGTTAAGGAAATCAGTTGTGGCAAGAAAAGTAAGTGTATGGCTAGCACATCTAAAATGGTTAGGCAAATAAGACAAAGTTCATTTTTCAAATCCAAATTCAAAACTTGAAGAAGAAGAAGAAAATATTTTGAGTATTTGAAATACAAAATACATCAATTTTATGTATTTAAATACAAATTACTTTCGAAAATCCTTACAAATTACAAAATACAAAATACAAATTTCAAATACTGCGCAGCCCTGCTTATGGGTGACATCACACAAGTTCGATAAGTTTCTGACTACAATTAACAGCCATCTCTCCTCATTGTCAATAAAAACAATACAATTCATCGCCACTTGTGATATTACTTCTTCATCTTTTTCTACATTCAATCGTCATAATGAGTATAAATGTCAAACATCTTTGATAAATGTGTCAAGAAAATTCGCTGAGCTACAGATTTCAGCGGGAAATCGCTCGAGGTTTTCACTTCGAACGAGAATCTCTTCCAGTGCGTGGACGTCCATTTGAATCCATGTTATCTATCTTTGAATTTTCTCGCAACACATTTCTCTTCAAGTATGTAACAGACCTTATGGTGGCTGGTGGAGAGTAAAATTGGAGGGTCGTAAAAAGAATAAACACAAAGAAAAGCACATGCAACATATTGTATAATCAGGAAATAAGACAAAAATATCCTGATGCATGTATCTGAAATCTTAATGTTTGTATATCAGATGAACTCACTTTTTTTAGCTGTAGCAAATTCTTCAATAACCTTCTTGTTGAATTCAGGAATGTCACAAATCACTTTCTTCTCCAGAGAGAGCACAGCTAAAAATGTTTTAATATGATTAGGGTTGAAAAACAACGCTCACTTTCAACTGTTGTCATTGGATGGTAATTATTATTTTCAATATGACACATTCCGAGAAAGTGCACGACATGTTATTTTTCCAAACAATTGTAAAAGAGCAGCAGCACTGGCTGCTCTGTGCAAATCTTGACGTCTGTATAAAACCTGCAATTCGGTTTTCAGTTTCTCGGCATTTAATGTAGGATAAGCTTTGGTAGTGTCTTTGGGATCATTTGCTGGAAAGTAATCGCACAGTACTTGAAATAATTACTAACTAAAAACAATTTTGAAGCACTAAGATGGTCGGAAAATTGAAATCTTCTTTAATATTGTTGACAATAACATCGCATACTTCAAGAGCATGAGCACGATTGTTCCTTGGATTTGTGTATTCACTGTATCTTCGTTTGTTGTTGGGCTCATCAGCTGTCACCTTCTCTGATTCATAAGTTTTTCGAATTTCAGAAATGGCATCATTAAAGTTATCTAAAAATTCTCTAACTTTAAGTGCATCAATATTTCTTTGTCAAAGAAAATAGCTACGTGAAGCATAACTTCATGGTAAAATTCTAACCAAAAGAGGAACTGGGGGATCCTTTAAAGTACGAGAAAATCCCGCTGCCTGCCCACATGTATGTCTATCATTTATTTCTGTGTCTCGAATATGTTGAAAACATTCTATTAGACTGTCCTGTGCTGAAAGTACCATCTCGTCGGGGGAACACAAGCGATCCTTTGAACAAACTGAGCAAGATAGTCCATTCTTTTAGGTGATCTTGAAAAAAATGGACCTATTGCCTTGGATGTCTTCAAAAAATATTCTACTTTGAGAAGATGACGATATAGCATTTTGTAAAATCAAGTTGCCTTGATGAGCATAGCAATATACAG
Organism: Periplaneta americana; assembly: GCF_040183065.1. Taxonomy (NCBI): domain Eukaryota; kingdom Metazoa; phylum Arthropoda; class Insecta; order Blattodea; family Blattidae; genus Periplaneta; species Periplaneta americana. The sequence continues at coordinate 151,866,474 of NC_091131.1, read as the reverse complement.
TAAAACCCCAATAAGACGCTGTTCAAGGGACCGGGTGTAAACCGTGTATTAACCGGGACCGCGTAATAGGCGGGTATACTAATTTTGACTTACATACAGTATCTATTAACATTTTTCTTTATTGAAATACATGATTCATGAAAGGTAATACAGTATTACTCCATTATGTAATTACTGTACTGTACATCAAAGACATTTACAATATGTACTGGACTTGATTCTTTCGAAAAAAAGAAAAAGTCATTCATAGTTGTTTGCCATGTGCATGTACTCCAAGTCCTCATGTTTACCACACTTCAGTTTCTGCGATTACATCCTCCCGATGTCACAGCTGTAGTGATTGAGTCGCGATTTTTTATTAGCGTTCTTAATGTCGATGATGGGATTCCTAATGAATCAGAGATTTGTTTCTGATTGAGTACAGTTTTCATCGTACTTTCGTAAGATTTCCAATTTTTCGACACGGAAAGCACTTTTTGTTTAACACTCATTGTAATCACATTCACAGACACTTCAATACACTAAAGGACACAAACTGCCCAGCAAAAAATTCCAGAATTTTAATATGGCCGAGTGAGGAATGCTGTTTGAGAGAGAGGGTTAGCAAGAGGGTGAGGTATTGTAACTGTATGTAGGCTTTAACCACGCAGATAAGGAGTCGAATAGGAGAGTGTAACAAGAGGGTGGGGTATACTAAGGTATGAAGTATGAAGGTTTAAATGTGCAGGTAAATGGTCGAATACCAATACTTTTCAGGTTAATGGCACCTGTGAGTTCAATGACCAAGATGTTTCTTTGCTGTTACAGTACATTGCTGAAAATTACATCGAAAATATCCCACAAAACAGGGTATTATGTGGGACTTGAACGCAACAAATGGGATGTTTTATGAAGGCGTTATATATGAAATGTGCAGGGACCGGACAAAAAAGGCATATTACACAGAATAGTGTAATAAGCGGGCGCGTCTTATCGAGGTTTTACTGTATGTAGTTTGCATTAGGATATTGTTTCTTGACCAGACATTGCACACCACCCTTTTCCCCTCTCATAACAGAAGCCCCATCATCTCGGGAACCTTGTCCACCCCTATTTCATTTAGCTGGTGCAAAATTATTTCTGTTAAGCCCTAAGCACTCCTATCATATACCTAAAATAAGCCCCAAAATCGTTTTTTTAATTTCACTTCCCAACACATATCTTAAAATGGTTGTTAGCTGAGATTTGTGCGAATTATCTGTTGTTTCATCAGCTTGCAACGATATATTATAATCAACTCTACTGCTTTCAGTTTTTATATGTTGCTGATATACTGACAACATACTAGATAACAAATCATTTTGAATAGTTTTTGAGGTGCCTTTGAACATCTTCGCTTTTTCTAAAGATCTCTAGGGCACTATCAATTGTGGCAGTATAATTTATTAACTTTTTGGACACACTCACGTTACTCGAGTCCTCAGTTTCCTCATGACCTCTTAAGGCTAGTTCAAATTCACCACAAAACTTTACTGCATCAATAATGCATGACAAAATATATATGTTCTTGTTCACCTCTTCATTATGCTTCCGAACATAAATTCTATAGCCCTCATCAAGTTGTTCTCTAATATTAATTTGTCCTATTAATGCTAAACTTAATTCATCGTCTAAATGAGATTGTGAAAGACCATGTTTTTTAATTTTGTCAGGCAAATGTTTCAAATCCGTAATACCAGTCCTTGTCCACTATTTATCGTCACCCCAAACAGTACACACGGAAATAAAAGAATGCATTACTCACTTCACAGCCACAAATCCATTCACACTTTTCGTACTGTACAACGATTTGTTGAAATATCTGGTGTAAGTCCTATTTCTATCACTACACTCCTGTTTTATATTCAGAAAGTGTCTTTTTGATTGTAAATACTTCATCATCACCATCATCATCATCATCATCATCATCATCATCGTCAAGGTTTAGGCCTGGTGGCCTGTTCCTTCCTCTTGGAAAGTGTCCTCCCATCTATTGCGGGGTCTTCCGACATCCCTCCTTCCTTCCGGTCTGTAGTTCAGTATTTTTTTTTTGGGAATCTGTCTTCATTCATCCTTAATATATGTTCTTTCCAGTTTTTCTTTTGTCTTGCTAATCTGTCGTTTAAATTGAAAATTCCCAGTTCCGTCCTTATGTGTGTGCTTCTTTTCTGATCCAATAGAGTGTAACCTGCTACTGATCTCAAAAATCTCATCTCTGCAGCCTCTATCCTCCTCCTTTCTGATCGAGTTAATGCCCAGTTTTCGCTGCCATACATAAGAACAGGGACTGCCATTACTTTGTAGAATTTTAGTTGGGTCTCTTTTAGTGTTTTCTGGGGTAAAGTTCTTTTATTGTACCGCACATTCTCTGGAATTTATTTATTTTGTTGTTAACATCGTTATTTTCGCAATAGGATACGTTACAAACCAAATAATTGAAACTACTCACTTGCTCAATTATTTTATCCTCTATTACTATTTTGGTCCTTAGATGCCTAGTCCCCAGAAAGCCCATTGCTTTAGTTTTTGTTAAAGATATTTTAAGATTATAATCTTTAATAACTTTCAATAACTTATTTGTTGCTATTTGCAAACAGACCTTTGAATTACTTAAAATCGGCAGACAGAAGAGTGTCTATGCTCTCTTTGCCGACTATAAAATGTTCTGTTAAAATACTTTTGTCACTCTTCAATGGCTGCGTCTATATATACATTAAAAATTGCTGGTGACAATGGACATCTCTGTTTCACTCCCTGGTTTATTGCCACCCTTTTGTTCGTAATTCCTTGTCCATTTTCTATACTTATATATGTTTTCCTATACAGACTCTGAATCACCTTAAGTAGTATATGTTTTGGGTATCCTTTATTTTCTATTATATTCCATAGTTTATTTCTTATAACACTATCAAATGCCTTTTCATAATCTATGAATAGAATATATGTTGGCAGGTTGAATTCTCTTCTTTTTTGTATCAGCTGTAGCATTATAAATACACAGTCTGAACAAGAACGTCCCTTCCTGAATCCGCATTGTTCTTCTTTCAGCAGAGCTTCATTAATTACGTTTATTCTTCTCGTTACTATTTTTGCATATATCTTATAAGCTGAATTCAAAAGGTTTATTCCTCTATAATTTGTGCATTCATGTCTATTTTCTTTTTTAAAAATTGAAAATATTTTTCCCTCCAGCCATTCTTCAGGTATCCTTATGTTCTCCAACATATGTTCATAATATCTAGAAGTCTATATTTGAATTCAAAGGGTAAATACCTACTTAAGGAGCTACTTTATTCCATTAATTATAAAACTCTAAATAATCATACAATATAGACTCGCAAGTTACGGTATACACATGGAACTCATTTAAGAACCGAATAAATTTAAACTATATTTCTTAACTTTACTGAGTAGCAATTTTCTAATGCAACATATTTATTTTTTATTTGTAATATATACTACAGGGCTGTGTCTTCTGCAACTGGCACTGATGATTTTAATTTACTTCTTTTGTGGTTTATGGATGGGCAGTATAGAAGAATGTGTTCCAGATCTTCATCATGATTATTACACCACAAACAAGTAGGATTATCAAAAATGTGAAATCGGTGTAGGTGCAATTGAGTGACAATGTGACCTGTTCTGGCTCTTGTTAAAAATGTTTGAACATGTCTGGCCAAGTTTTTGTACATTTACAGGTCTTTTGGTTTCTTTTGTACAGACTGTAAAATTTTTCCTTTGTCAGAAGAGAGCCAATTGTTGATCCGTAGGTTTGTAAAATGAGACTTTACTGAAGCAAAAGCACTGGATAGAGACATCACTTGAAGAGGTCTTGGTTCCAAATATGTTGGCTGTTTTGCAATATTATCGACTTTCTCGTTTCCAGGTATACCACAATGACTAGGTATCCATTGAAATGTTATTTCCTTTTGGAGTTCTTTTAGTTTACTTAATTGTTTCTGAATTGTAATAATTCAATGTGCATATAGGTTTGGTACATATTTAATTATATTAAGTATAGCTCCCTTGGAGTCGGTAAGTATGCAAATAGATTTTTCAGAACTTTAGGTAACACACTGAAGAGCAGCATCAATAGCTAGCAATTCAGTGTCAAGACTGGAGGAGGATGAACATGGTATAAAATAACTTTCTTGATATTTTGGAATATAATACCCTGCTCCTGATGTCCCATTATTAGGATTTAGAGATCCATCTGTATAAATTTGAAGGTGATCCTTATATGTACTGCAGAGTAGTTCCATGGCATCTAACTTAAGAATGTATTGAGGATCATTTTTGGAATGATTTCCTGGAATTTGTATGCTATGTTCTGGAATCACCCATTTCCATGGAGGAATTTCGTCCCACTATATTTTTCACTGTTTATATTCATGGAGTCCCTCAGTGTAAAATTCTCCTCAATCGGATCTCCGGGTAGGGACTGCACTGAGGGATGCCAAGAATCGTACTAAAGTACTTATTTGGAACACCAAAAGTCACACCATCCAGTCAATCATAGCCAAATTTAATATTGAAAAGAACCATATAATGAGACAAAGAGGCAAATATAATACCAAAAGGATTGATATGGAACTCATTTAAGAACCGAATAAATTTAAACTACTGTATATGTCTTAACTTTAATGACTAGCAATTTTCTAATGCAATATATTTATTTTTATATTTTAATTAAAGCCGGTACATGCACTGCCGCACAGACCAAAAGCAGGAACTCAACTAATCCCTTTTTCAGTTACAAACTTTCTCTCAGTTGAAGTGAGACAGTTCATCACCCTCGGGATCAACAAGGTTGTAAATTTTCACCCTCCAACCAATGTCACCCACCTTGACCGTAGTAGGCCAGTGCCCCTGCATCCACTTCAAGGATGAATGTATTTTTCTGACAACATGCCCAACAGTTAACTAACAGGAGGGTATGTCTATTATATTGACAGCGCAGACATTGAGTGCTGCGCTCCTGACCACTAAATCTGTATAGGAGGAAAACGTTTCTGACTACTGAATCTCTACATGAAGCGTGCTATTAGATTGAAGCAAAGTAGAAAGTAACTTGAAAATAAAATCTTATCGACTAAGGAAATTCTGATTTAATAACATTAAATACAAAATATTTACTTCTAAATTAACAGCAGGGCAAGAAGAGAGAGTGTGTGACCCTGTGGCCTTTCAAAGGAGCCGTGCCTGGCTGTATCTATTATGAACGTAAATGACTTTGGTTTTTGAACATAATGAAAACAATTTTAAGATCTTTTGGGATGTTGATAGTAATACGTGAAAATAAGATTTATGAAAATTAGTAGTAGAAGTCTAATGCTGAGGATCTTGGATAATTTCCATTCTCCTTCTTGCTTCTCACAAGGGAAGGGTTTCGGCTCGAACAGGAATTTCGTATCCAAAATTCGTTTACAGCCCCATCTTTACATCTCTGTAAAGCTCCCAAAAGCATTCGTTTGTGTAATGTGTGGTTTGTCTGTTAGAGCACTGTACAAGTTGGGGGGTGGAGAGAGCAATGCACAAGTTAAGGGGATGGGACACCTTACCCGTAAGCCTAGCCTAGCCTAGCCTAGAAACTAGTGCGAGTGGTAAAATGTCTAAAGCCCATTTAAGAACATTTTTCTCCAACGTTCTGTCTGAAAATATTGCAGCTAATCAAAAATATACATTGTTGTGTGAGTTATTGGATGCGCACAAGGAGACAACTTTAATAAATGGATCATTCCAAGGCTAGGACTTGGCATGCATGATCATTCCACCTAAAAAACTAAATATATCCAGCCTCTGAATATCTATTTCCTTAGACAATACAAAATATAGGCCTATGCTCGGAGGGTAACAGATTACATAAGGACTCTTGCTGAAAATCCAGAACTTAATTTGGGAAATCGAGTGTTTATAATGAAAATGCACTCTGTTATTCATAACCAGTTGTCTGCGCCAGTATGCTTCAGTATTCCTGGCAGTCAGCTGGTTACGTGAATTGTGAACAAGTTTCGGACTTCAAAAATGTAATTCAGGTGGCATTTGATTTTTCAGCACTGGAGTGTGGTTCAGAAGATTGATCAGGCGTTGCTTCTGTGTTATGCTTATTGCTCTGCTCCATGCTGTTTCATGCAGTTTATAGAGAATACTCATGTAGGCTACATTTTTAAAAAAGTGTATTGACCAATACCAACCAAACGGAGAGTTACACAAATGAATGCTTTTATGGTCTTCATCACCATTGTGAAGTAAGCGTCTGTACAAATTTTTAACCAAAAATTCCTGTTAGAGCCGAAACCCTTCCCTTGTCAGTCCAATTTTGACGAAGTTTCATGCCGAAAGTTTTCAAGTGCAGAGCATTTGATTACTCTTGTTTTCTTACGCCTTGATTAAGAAATACCTCTGATTGAGTTCTGGCTGATATGTAGGCCTACATCTAGCCCTATTATCAGACAGTATATCTCACTTGACGATATGTGTCAAGGAAGAACAATACATCTGAAGTCTGATTATCATAGTATGTAACTAGCCAGTGCTGTATGCAATGGAGGTGAAAAGGAACTGACCACCTTACCTCATTATCTCTTGGCTTAGTTGCCTCATAAGTGATGTCTTATTGGTGTCAACTCTTATGAGGTTCAGATCTGTCTTCGGACAGTTGACCAAACAACAACTATTAAGAAAGCCGATATCAGAGCATACGATGCATGTTGGAGTTACTTGGAAAGTGAGAGACCCATCCTAAATACCGCAATTTCTTTTATAGTGGATTGTAAGCGAACTTATATGAGCACCCATTAAAAATGCTCTGATTGGCTACATAAAGCACATTTTATTACACCAGGTTCTAACAGAAGTCGTAGAAGTATTCTTGCCAATGTATGATGGAGGAAAATGTGCACGAAGTCAAATAACGCTGTTGCAGGTTCAGATAAGTAACTATGGCAGTTTGTGACAGATGTGATATTATAATAAGGATGATAATAGTTTAAAGGACGAGAAGTATAAAACAGTGTTGCCAATCCTAGGGATTTATTCCTAGTTTTATGCAGTCACTTTAGTTCTAGGGAATTTGAGTGCCATTTGGAATAATTATAGGGATAATATTAATCCTAAATTCATTGTTTCTATGGATTCTTCGATTTTCCCTTTATAACTGAATCTTTCCTTTTATTTCATAATCTTAGTTTTATGTACCTATTTAAAATTTGAGTCAAACATTTTCTTTAACCCTCAACTGGTATTGCTTTTTAAAATAATGTACGTTAACGATATCTATCCATATGGGTCTATATTGACCCATAGATACCAGTTGAGGGTTAAATTATATTTCCTAACAAAAATAAAAAAGTCTCTTTCCAATTTTAATTTATTTCTCATTGCTATTAGAAAAGAAAACGTGTCATCACAGATCATATGACAGTCCTTCTCTACATTCTTCACTTGCAACTTTTTCTCGTAAGAAAGTGATTACACTGAATAATAAAAAAACATTTTCGGTGGATATCTTGGTATCCAACATGAGTTCTAAGACAACTGAAACATGCCGATTCCAAATATGCAAATCATTTGTCTCTATTACCCACCATTCTTGAGATATACGACATCATTATGTATAACAACTCTCAGACAGGAGTTTCAGTAGAGTATTTATTGCTACATGGAGTACTAATGAACATGGCTTCAGCTAAGAAAATGGTGCAAATGCGCCACGTGGCACATAATTATTATAGCAACATAGTTTAAGGTATAATACACATATAAAATACATACATATAGAATATACTTCCTTAATAAGTGTGTTTGGTTTGAATTTCTTGGCTGTAGACTTTTGTTTGCGCTGAGCATATGGCATGTTGTGCTGAAGCGTCCAGCAGTAGTCAGCCAACATCGCTACATTCCATCGACCCCGATAGCGTGATTCCATCACCAAGATGTCCTGATGAAAACATTCACCATGTTCGTCGCTGACTGAACCTAGGTTCTCGGGGAAGAAATCAAGATGTGAGTCGAGGAGATGCATTTTGAGGGACATGTTGCAACCCAGCTGATGCACTTCTGCACAACATTCACATAGTCAGTAGATTTATTATTTCCAAGGAAATTGGCTACGACTGACTTGAATGCCATATACAGGGTGGACCATTTAAGTTGATACTGTACAGTATCTCCAAAACTAAGCGTTGTAAAAATAAATGTCTTGAATAAAAGTTGCTTAATATTATGGGGGAAAGTAAATGCCATTTGTCGTGTTTTATTTGGAGGACGCTGTGATGGTTTTTTAGGGTCAATTTAATTTTTTAAAATAGGAACCTATATTTTTTTTTTGTTGTTTTCTCATTCCTCATAAAAAAAACTAAACAACTTTTGTATGAACCACTTCGTGATTGTTTTTACACCAATATTTCGTTACTGTAGTTACGTTAATAGAAAACCACAATTTAAGTCACACAGAATTGTGGGCACTCAAAGTTGGGTTTCTGGCATCTTGTCAGCCCATTTGTGTAGTGTGGATATACAGTGAAGAATTGTGACGGTGTGTGGTTCCTGGGGTAGCTCAGTCGGTAGAGCATTCGTGCGGTAAGCGAAGGGTCCCGGGATCGATACCCGGCTCCGTAATAATTTTCTCTTGAAATTATTAAAGCCTGGTTCACAGGAAGCATCTACATGAAAGCCAAATTTGCACACTATTAAATAACAATTCTTGTACATACACTTAAATTGAACATTTTTATTTGAAAATATAAATAAAAGCCGCTCCACTGAGTAAAACACGACTTGAGCTTTAGTCCGCCACTGCACTCATCCCCGTGCTCTCGACCACTTGCTTTCTGCACCCTTGCCCCGAGAGCCAGTCCGGAGCAGCTCCCTTGAACCATGGAGCTACAGTGCGTCACATATATACTGTATATATAATAATTTGAATTGGTAATTGAAATTAAGGGAAAACGGCTGAACAGATTTTAATAAATGACCCCTCATTTTGAAGCTTGGAACCCAAAGTTTTTCGGAAAAATGGTAGTTTTAAGTGAAATGTCAATTTTCCTACATCATTTTCCTACTTTCCAAAATCCATCTGTCGTCAGTTTTGAGAAATAATGGGTTTTCTGAATAAAACAGAACACAAACACACTAAAATAAACAATATTACACGAAGACTGAGACCTGCAGAATTGCTGATATATTTAGAGTTCAGATGACTTAGATTTTCTTGCATCATAATTCCAATATGTCGATCTTTTAAATTATGGTTTATTTAACGACGCTCGCAACTGCCAAGGTTATATCAGCGTCGCTGGTGTGCCGGAATTTTGTCCCACAGGAGTTCTTTTACATGACACTAAATCTAGTGACATGGGGCTGTCGCATTTAAGCACACTTAAATGCCATCGACCTCGGCCGGGATCGAACCCCCAACCTCGGACATACTGCGTGTTCAGTTCAAAGTGTGTCATGGCTCGCTGTATGCCATCATGTGGCTAGCCGATGAGCCTAGAGAGTTCAATCTTCCTACACTTCCACAGACGCGCATTATCTATGTGCCAGAGAAGTTGCCTGGCAAGTACGGCGTTCATTGTGAAGAGTACGTATCGATACGTACGGTAACGCCGGTAGTGGCAGGAATGTGAACTGTTTGGAAACACGTACTGAGGTGAGTTTTTGTCTTACTATCGGGATTATGGGGAGAGGGTCAAGACGATTACTTACGTATTTGTTGACATTAACTTCGACGGTCAACATGATCATGGAGCATTTGATTTGTGTTGTGGAATGTTGCCGTACGCAAACGATGATAACAAATACCCTGCGTACGACTTGCCGCGCAAAATACAGTTCGAAAGAGGTTATGATAGCACACAGACCGTACACACCGCCATCTGTTGCTACGACGTTCAAGTTACATCGTACACGTTCTCAAGTTCAGATTGAACGCCTTGAATAATAGGCAACTTCTCTGACATAAAAGCTGAAACTCGCTTCAAATCGCTGACTCACAACAGTGACGTCATGACCCACTTTGAAATGAACATCCAGTAAAAGGCCAGCGCAATACTAACTTTGCCACCCAGGGTGACTGTCGATCTTCATTGTGTAATTTTTTTAGAACGTTTCTGTAATGTTGATAATGAAAAACTTCAAGACTTACTAAAAAGAATTTACAGGTCAGATTCTCTGGTGTGTAATTTTCTGAGTATACAGCTGCCTGTGTATTCGATTTAAAAACTACATGATGACATTACCATTAAAAATGAAATATTATTATAGTGAATGCCATGATGTATTTATCACTAATTATACAGATTAATGCTTTACTGATGATAAGAAAGTGAAATCTTTTGGGTTTATATAAGTCGGCGTACAGAATATTTGAAGTTAGATCTTCATTTCTATGCTATTTACTGAGTGACGGCTAGGCTATGTAGTAGCCTAGTCTATACAAAAATTACGTAATATAACAATATTGTTATTCAAATGAAATATTTTTATAGTTATTAATCAAATGGTATGGGTCTTTTCGATAGTATATTTAATGGTGGTGTGGTGTAGATATTCAAAGATGAAAGAATTTGTAAAACAGTTATGCTACCGGTTGTTCTTTATGGTTGTGAAACTTCACTTAGATAAATTTATTTCTTATTCTGATAAACCTCCCCTTTTATCCGACTTACACACCACTGCGGGTAGTGTTGACACATTCGGACCTTCCTATCACGGTATCGGCATGACGCAGGGCCACCGCAGTGATAACACAGAGCAATCACAAGACAAGGATAACACCCCATCCTGTGTTGGGAAGCACATGCATGCGCTATCCACACAGCTACAACGGGAGACACCTATTGATAATATGCGATAAGAACGGTTTTTATTACTTAAGCATCGATTTGAACGAATAAATAGAACTAAACATTCATAGTTATAGCCTATTTCTTGTTGAAATGTGAATTAAATAAGAAATATATAAAGATAATATTAAAATGGATTTGAGGGAGGTAGGATATGATGGTAGAGACTGGATTAATCTTGCTCAGGATAGAGACCAATAGCGGGCTTATGTGAGGGCGGCAATGAACCTACGGGTTCCTTAAAAGCCAGTAAGTAAGTATATATATTATTGGTTTTCTCATTATATACAGTATTTAGAAGCTGCGAACAGGTTAAATGCTACACGCTACTGTTGGTTGCCCTCTCTCCCTTGCCATGCTTTGACGCTCGTCGTAACAATCGTGGTAGCCACAGATGTTCCATCAACTGCTCCCGCAATGTATCTACGAAACAATTTTATTTTGAAACTTCTAATTGTAATGAATAAATGTCCAGTAAATACATTTTCATTTAAAAGTTGTGTATTTATAGGGTTAATCTTTTAATTATTTGCTAAAGTTTCACTTAAAATATTGACTGCATTGTGTATATTTTTACACGTAAGCAAACAGTTTTTACTTGCAAGAAATAGAACGCAGAGTATAAATGGTTGCTCCTCGTTGGTTCAGGGAGTGGAAAGATGGCCAACTAAATATATTTGAAAACAATTCAGACGCATAGATATTTAATAAGTAGGCCTAAACGAATAGGAACATACATAAATGGAATTAACTGTTCTAATTATACCAATCTGCTTCATATGGACATACTAAGCGCATAGCAGTGCAATTTAATTGTTTTATTAGAAGCATGATACTATTGGTACTGCTGAATGATTTATACCGAACGCTCCTCATTTTAATTTCGAGCGGGAATCGCAGATGTGCAGTTCATGATTGTTTGTAATCGGTGGTGTTGTGTGTGTGTGATGTGTTGGATAATGGGGATATGGATAAATTTACGGCCTGAGAATATCTTCACGAGTTGAAAGGTTAGTTACATATTTTCTGAAGATGGTTGTTTGTTAAAATCTTTCGTTGGTAATTTGAAAGGTGAAGCTAGCGTTGAGGTTGTTCCGTGATTTCGGAAGTGTAAATCGTTTAAATGAGAAGGTATTTTTTGTGGATATTTGGTTAAGGGTATATAGGACATAACAAAAGCAGGTGAATGTTACTTATGTCCCGCCCACTATAGGAGACATAGACCAGTGTTACACTAATCCTAAACCATCTTGTCGGTATAATAAAAGCCTAAACTAACCTAACCTAAGTGCGTCGGTGTCTATTCCAAAATCGGCGGAAGTCGCTCAACGCTCGTTTAACCAATATTCGTTCAGTGGACGGTGGATACTCTACATTGACCCAAAAGCATAAACTAACCAAACGTAACTTGTCACATATTCATGATTATATGCAAGGTGTATAATCACGAGTACGAAGGGAACTACTTCAGCGCTAGTTTAGCTATTCAAAACTATGATAAATGGTAGAACGGGAAGGTTAGTTCAGTATCATGTATTGTATTACTTTCAATGTAATACAGCCGTCTAAAAGTAGAGCTGTTTGAAGTTAAATAAAGAGGTATAATACTGTCTATTAATTAATTTATCGACGAATTTATGCTAATTCTAGTTTTTATGCATGGACACATGTCTGTGTATGTATGCGTGTGAATGGTAAAATGCAACGCGGTATGACTCGGTCATAGAGTGCGTACAGTTATCTGGAACCTATATTCTGCTACGTAAATTTGGGTTGTAATATCACAGCAGACTATATTCTTTATAGTGTAGCTTTCACACCGCTTAAGTTACTAATATCACACAATGTAGCATTCATTCATTCATTCATTGCATTCTTACATTAGCAATAAAGATTTAAGATGTGGAACAAGTCAAAATTTTACAAAATTAAAATTTTTAAGCGAAATGTAATGAGACGAGGCCGAAGATTCGCCAACAGATTACCTGGCATTTGCCTTATGGTGGGGCAAAACCTCGGAAAAACCCAACCAGGTAGGCCTAATCAGACCAAACTGGGATGAAGTGAGGTGAAGCCGAGGACTCGCCGTAGATCACTCGGCATCCGCCTTCGGCCGAGGAAGACTTCGGAAGAAACCAATCAATCAGACCAAACGTTCAAGAATTTTCGTTAATCAGTTCTGTGTTTGTGTAAGATAGATTATAATATTATGAAATACTAGTTAATTGACCAGTTTGTTCCAATTTGGCTTTCTCAGATAGGTTATGATGGAATCTTCTTGGATCACGAAAATAGAGGACCCATGATAAAATTAGACCAATATTTTGTACCATTTTTCATCTTGTTCTATTTTTAAAAGATACACATTCTTAATTCAAACTAGTTTATTATACTTTTTGTGGTTTTGGCGTACTAAGCTTACTGGTGTTGAAAGTTAACTTTCAAGCTCTAAAATATAATGCCATAGTTATTCGAGATCCGAGGGTACCTCCGATTTTAACGATGTCTTAGTGAAATACTTCGTTTAACCGTACTAAGCGTCATTCTTCGCAATGCAAGATCTATTTCAAATTGAACTCTTTCATTCAGTGTTCTGCCCAAGGGCAGGTCTTTCACTGCAAACCCAGCTTTCTCCAATCCTTCCTGTTTTCTGCCTTCCTCTTTATCTTCTCATATGATCTATATCTTAACGTCGTCTATCATCTGATACCTTCTTCTGCTCCGAACTCTTCTCTTGTTCATTTTTATTTCAGTAAATCCTTCAGTAGGTAGTTCCTTCTCAACCAGTGACCCAATCAATTCCTATTCCTCTTTCTGATCAGTTTCAGCACATTATTTCTTCAACCACTCTTTCCAACACAGCTTATCTCTCGTAGTACACTCCAAGTATTTGAAGCTGTCCACTTGCTCTACTGCCTCATTTAGAATTCGCAGGTTTACCATGGTCTTCGTCTTGTTTGCATTTATATTCATCTCATACTGCTCACAGCTGTCATTTAGCTATTGAACTCTTAATTCATTAATTATTTACAAAAGCGTAATGGCCTATTTAAATATTTAAATTTTATTTTTTGTTAGTATTTTATACTCATTATGAAGTATAAATATTTAGATTCCATGCTCCAGTGTTTGTTACGAGATAGTTAGCCTTAATAAAGCTTCATTAAGGCTAACATACGTCCCGTAGAAAAGTAGAACTGCGTTCATAAAACTTTTGTTGGTACAGAGAAGTGTTTCGACCTTCGTTGTAAATCTCAAGTTTTTGTGAATATAAACAGGTTCTTTTTTAAATTTATATATCTTATCACCATTCGTGAGCTGCCACAAGGGCAAAGAGTAGGCCTACTTAACCATAGAAATTTTTACAAGTTCATGAAAAACCATTAATACAGTATACTGTATTGGTATTGGCAGTTAAGCGGTTTCAAGACGTGACCATGGCAACAGCTGAACCTGCCACTCAGAGTCCATGCTGACATTCGCGACTTTTTCACGTTAGCGCGTGGTAGACAGCTGTTTTGATTGGAAGAATCTAATCTTCGTTACTATGTAACAGCAAGTATTGGTGTTCTGTCATGGCTATTCTTTTCACAGTCGTTTTGTGTTGATGGAGGTAGAATTATTTTGAATTTAGTTTTAAATTTAACTAGCTGTGTGTGTGTGTGTTTCTAACGCGATTTATAGTGTTCGTGCATTTATAAAATGTCGCAAGACAGTAAGTTCTTACTCCCTCAGTTAACGGCAGTTTTACAGAACAAACTTTAACTTAATTATACCTCGGAAAATCAATATTATTACCTGCGTGTATTTTTAAAATCACTCTCTTATTTTGAATAACATCATTTTCAATGGCGATGTGATTGCGAAGGGATTAATTTTATTATCCAACTTGTAGAATCGTCAGAAATAACTCACTATCATCTTTCGATGTATTTACGTCATCAGGATAAACTGAAATAGGTCTGATTCCGCGTCATTATCAGGCCACTGATACTAATATCTGAAACGCCTAGCTCAGGTAAACCACACGCTCCACTATATTTTTGTATTGTTCTCCACACTGTGACATTCTGATTTATGTAGGCCTGTCACTTCCATATGAGACATTATTAGCTGATGTAAGGTTGCCCGTGCATTTTTCCTTTGTAACTGTAAATTTACTAGCATGAAATCTTGATTACGATTTATACCTACTAACCTATATATTGTTTGCACACTATGTAGATCTACCATATTGGCATTCACTCATAGTTTATTATTATTATTATTATTATTATTATTATTATTATTATTATTATTATTATTATTATTATTATTATTATAGTCAGAGTCCGTATGATATTATTATTACGAGTTCGTGTCAGCTGTTCAGTTTCGACCAGTGAGCTCTATACTAAATTGGAGACACTACTGAATGCTTTAAAAGCGTTACGCGATTGCTGAGCGCCTGAGCGTATTGCTATCTCTTTCTAACATAGTGTTGTCCTTGTCTCCCTTGCTGTAAATGTTATCACAGTCTAGTATATACAGTTGTGAAGCTCAATACGTAGTAAATATGCAAACATTAGATAGTTGCTCACCACTAGGATCGCTAATATCGCCTCATTACAGGCAATGCAAAATAGTACCGTCACAGTCTATTGTTTCTAGCACCCTCAAAACTCAAGCTTCGTGAGTGTATATAGTAGACTGTGATGTTATCGTACACAATATCAGCTCGTCATAATCTTTAAAATTATTTCCGAAACTCCAAACTGTTAATGTTTTCTATGGATGTTACTAAGTTATCAGTCTTGGAGTAAATGAAATCACAAAAAGGATATTAAATACCGGTAGACCTACGCAGAAAAATAACATGGTTTCTAATGAAGTAATGTCTACGAAACCTAGCGAACCCGAGTTCGACTCCCAGCAAACTTTTAAGGAACTGGATGTCATTTTCGTAGTCTTTTTAGTACCGTATTATGTTGCCCTCAGGGAAAGGCCTGGCATAGGCTAGTGTTTACACTGTAATTTTGATGTAAAAATAAGTGGAAAAGACAGTAGCGTACGCAAGACTTCTTGTTAGGGGCAAGGGTTTATATAAGATTTTTGTTTGTAATCATGAAATTATATAGTTCTCGATGCATTTCACCCAAAAAACATATACAATTTTTACTGTGTCATTGTTTTCCTATTACGTTTAACACATTTTTATTAATAGGGGTTTTAAAGAACATTACTAATACTTTAACATTACGAATATCAGATTAAAGTTACATGTGATAAAGATCACTCAATTTAATATCATAAAATCTCCCCACGGTACACCAATGGCAAGAAGTCTTAACCGCTGTACAGACGTAAAATCTAGGAGGGAAAATGATTAAAAAAGAAACGATAAACATTTTGGAAGTTAAAATAGGTTCTACAATTAATTGCCAGATCAGTATACCAGTTTAATATTCCACTTAGCAAAACTAATAACCAAGGCAATATGATTGCATTCTATAAAAGTTCAATACAAAGACGAATAGCAGTTCTATGGATAAACAAAATTCCTTGGTACCAACGAAACGAAATTGGACCACAAGGTTAAATCAATATTGAATACAACTCTCTTCAGATTATACAATACATAGTAATAGCCGAAAGAAGTACCAAAAGCAAAATTTGAGCTGTCTAATGGCGAAGAAATGCAATATATGAATATAGCATATCAAAATTTAAAAGTATACAATAAATACTGTAACATCTTAAAAGGATTGGTTGGTAAAAATAATTGGTAGATACAATGTACGTACTAAATACTTACAAAACATATAATAAATCAAACTTACATACATCACATATTAATTTTGTATGAGATCTCGCCCACCTCATTGAATACTACACGGCTACTATGAAGTAATATGGCCACAAAGTCATTCAAATATGGGCTCCTGCATGACTTGTATCGTCTCAAATGCAGGTAGTAAGGCCGTAAAAGCATTTACGAGAGGGGTTCGGCCGGCGCCGTGGATCGTGTCCCGGCATAGCTCAGTTAGAAAGAGCGATCAGCGCACAGAGCTTAGAGGTCCTGGGTTCGATTCCCGGTGCCGGTACGAATTTTTCTCGTATTAAATAGTAACAAACTTACATAGTTTAGTTTATTTACTTACACTATTGATCATATACATGCAGTAGAATTTATCAGTACATAAGAGAAGTATTAGTAATAATCACTAAAATACCAAAAATAATTAATAGAAACAATACAATGAAATCTGCTAGAGCAGTGGAAAACAACGTACAAGTTTCCCCCTTACTGAAATTTTCTTCTGCAAGTGAGCATGGAACAGGAAACAGTAATTTTACTTGCATTCCAGGGCGAACGTGACAACATTTATTTGTGCAATGTCTGCTAGTATAACTGTGTTGGAAGACAAACTAATTCTCTCTTCGTATTGCTTGGATCCATTGTTTTAGGATTTCAGGACAAGAATGCAAAATTCATATATATAGCCTATCGATGGCCCAGAATGAGACTGTTCCAAGTCCATTTTATTATTATTATTTTTTTTTTCAGGAGAGCACTTTTAAGCTGCTGGCATTCAAAGCTTCATGCAACAATTCGGAATAGATTCATAGCAATCTTATGGAGAGGAATATTTACAATTTTGTTCGATTCATGTAATTAGGCATATGCAGACGACAACTGGAACACAGTGAAACAGATTTCTTTCTTATAAAAAGTTGGACTTAGAACAGTATGGTTCTCAACCATCGATATATATATATATATATATATATATATATATATATATATATATATATATATATATATATATAATGGTCAAGATTCTAACCTAGGCTTACAGTATCACTTCGTTTTACCTTCGGTTTTCTCGTAACAAAAGCAGAATAAACTTAGGCCTAACTATGGAAATGGATACCACTTTTCATTCTTTGGTCATCTAAACAACTAAATGTCACACAACGTCTCTCAATTTTTGTTGTTTTTATTGCGCTTATAGAACATGAACTTATAATAATAGTAATAATAATAATAATAATAATAATAATAATAATGATAATAATAATGGTTTATTTTAACTGGCAGAGTTAATAGATCGACTATTGCTCAGATTTTTTGTATTCGACAGGTATTGGAGAAAAAATGGGAGTATAAGGATACAGTACATCAGTTATTCACAGATTTCAAAAAGGCATATGACTCGGTTAAGAGAGAAGTTTTATATAATATTCTTATTGAATTTGGTATTCCCAAGGATATAGTTCGATTAAATAACGCAATTTAACGTTAACACAACCTGTAGGTCTAGATTATCTGTTACTTCATTAGGTAGGGATCTTGCTCCTGTGGTTACACTCTCATTGTAGAACTGCATCATTGTGATCAGCAAGAGTATTACATCTATTCTTAGAGACTGCTGTAACACTGCTTCAATCACTGTGGAGCTGCGCTTGAGCGTGGTTTCGATTCCCGCTTCGGCTGATTAACTGGCTTTGTTTTCTCAAGTTTTCCCGAACTGTAAGCAGAATGTCAGATAATCACATGTCGAATCTTCGACCTCATACTCTTCAAAAACATCTCATTAGCTTGTAGCTAATACAACGTCGTTAAATAACCGGCTACAAACGTCTTATATCAGCCAGGGAATATAATATCACAGTCTAATATATACAGTCGCGAAGCTTGGGATGATTTTTTGCATTTCTCGCGATAGTTGCTAGCCGCTTGGAGCGCTGTGAGTACTAGGAACAATCAAGCCCCTACAGTCTCGGCTGCGCGAAACGAGGAAACCGGGGCAAATTGAACGCTGCGCTTGCCGCCATATTGTTGGAGAGCAGACAAATAATAGCAGTGCGTAAATCACGCAATTTAACGCTGTGATGATCTAAAATTGACATATTATGGCCATTTTCGACGTTTAACGTAAAATTAGGACGAAATAAACATATTCAAAGTTTCATTGATATGTGTTAGAACATTAAAGAAAAGAAAATATGTATGCAGCAATTTATAGAAAACATACTGTTACATCCATAAATAGGCCTACACAATACACATTATAGATTGTATAATTTTACGATAATAAGCAAATTGTTAGGTTTCAGAGAATCTAAAATTATATTAACATATTAACTCTTAGATCACAAGACATAAATATATGCACCTTGATTACACAAGTTCTTGTTATAATCAAATTCCTAAGTGAAATAAATATGCGATAATCAGTATAGACTTGTTGTTAAGTTTTAGAGAATCAAAAATAAATTATATTACCGGTACTTTTAGACCACAGGACATAGGTAATCTGGCAAAATATAATATGCGAAGGTAGCCAAATTACATTGAATTCATTCTTCAATTAATAAAGGGAATGCTATCAATTATAAAAAGTATCGGTACCTAATACACTGCAAACAATAGGTAACGTGAAGACCTA
The DNA here is from genome assembly GCF_040183065.1 of Periplaneta americana. NCBI lineage: Eukaryota > Metazoa > Arthropoda > Insecta > Blattodea > Blattidae > Periplaneta > Periplaneta americana. The sequence continues at coordinate 151,847,177 of NC_091131.1, read as the reverse complement.
AAAACTAAACAATCACTTTATGCAAGATAAAAAAAACCACATACTCTTTATGTGTGGATTTTTTACATATTGTATTTTTATTTTAAATAAATAAAATAGATATATTATCATTGCTTGCGGAGTGATGGTACATAATTTTTATGCACATATACAATATCAATAAGATGCCATTCCTTGCTTTTGTTAATAAAATATATCCGGCAAAACGTAAAAGAGTTATTTATAGGTGAACTCTGAATCATAAATTCACGAAGGAGGCTTAGCTATTATAGCTATTTATTTATTTATTATCTGTATATTTATTTATCCATATATGGATCTTGAATGAAAGTTTATTATCTTGCAGATAAATTCATTTACATAATAAAAAGAAAAAGTTATCTTTCCACTAATGTTTTAACATCTGATGTGTAAGTTTAAATAATTCACTCAGTGGGATTTCTCTACAGTCTGATATACCTGTACTAACAATTAAGTATTCTTTATTGTCGTAAACTACTGATTGATTTTTAATGATATTGATATTGTAACAACAGAGATAATATTATATCGTACCTTTTGCAAATAGCTTGGAAAATTAAACAGGGATGGTATTATCGCCGCGCTGTCATGGTTAACATTCGGCAGGTCTTTGAGCGGCCTCATGCGTTCGGCAGGTCTTTGAAATTTAATTGTATTATTGTTTTCAATTTCTTGTGTCGCCGCTCCAATCACTCGCCTCAATTTCAATAATGCAACCAATAAGCTGCTTCAATTATTATTAAATGACACTTACTTGTCTAATCCACGTAAACTAAACCCGAGATTGCAATGTCTTGTGCTGAGGACGAACATTAAGATATGTGATTAAAAATTATTATTATAGAGTTATTATTAAGAGTTAAGAAAGCCAACGTACTCGTATATGAAATAATAATAATAATAATAATAATAATAATAATAATAATAATAGCCATTTAACAATATAACAAACTAGTGCTTATTCTTATCGAGAAAGTAGACGTGACAACGTGACGCTTAGAGTGAAACCTACAGAGCAATCGGTCAGCAAAATTATTTTTTTAAACCACACCGCACGTTATTGTATGTTGCCGACATGTTAACAATGAGTCCGCGGCGATAATATATCATCTTTCAAAATTATATTGCCATTACTTTCACACTATTCACTAAAAACACCCGAGACAAAACAAAGGACAAGTATGACAATCGTGTTTACCGCTCTATTTCTACCAGTAGCATGGCGGCGTAAACATGCGCAGACTGGTTTCAATTTTGGACAGCACACCAGCGCTCTGTGTGAGTCTAGTATACTATTATAACGTCTTTGGGAACAATAGACTGTGCCATTGCCATCGTGATCTAATACAGGCCGTAAGGCAGACCATGTGACCCCCTTAACCCGATCACGAAGGGCGGCTTTTCAACCATATAAATTAGTTGGAATGTATGAAGAGTAACATATATTTCTTTCAAATGTAATGTAATTGCATTAATAAAATTTAAAACAATGATTATGAGACATTTCAGACATAATTCACTTGAGAGTTAAGCTGTAACATTATTTTTGGTGTGAAAATTTCCTTGTTCGTATGTGTAATACCTGCCTTTATTTCGATTAAATATTGCGAAATTCTTGTACATTCATTTATGCACGATTCAATAATTTTCAGTTGCACCGCACGGGTATTTAGATGTGCTGAAATTATAGGTTATGTTTACTGTACCAGTTGCCCCTTTCTGTCTAATTTTAGTGGTCTCCAATGCCCTGCCATTACATATGTACCGGTATATTATGTCGTATGAAAATTATAGGTTAGGTTTACTATATTTAACTTATATTCCTACTGTATATTCGCAAGTATACATTACAATTAAACATAATGTCATGTATGATACCCCTCACATTCAATTTGTCTGTATTTTAATACTAGAATTGAGACTGAATTACTGTATTTATCTACAACCTAAGAGACATAGTAACACAATCAATCATACGTACACTAATTTCATAGGAGTGGTATAGTAAATTTTCTGTCTACAATTAAGAAAGGTAAATGTGCTAAATTAAAATCACAATGTAAATACATTTTTATTAAATCTCAAAGTAGCTTCAATTCTCAACAGATGTTGATGCGAACAGATTATGTTAACATGTAAAATTCTCTTCACATTAAAATAACACAGTTTTATAATTATTTCTGCAACATATTATGCAGCAAGAAGTACACGAAACTTATGGACACAGTGCACTAAATAAAACGTAGGAATGATACGCAATAAAGTTATAATATAATATTTCATTGAGCTCTATACACTGAAATAGAAAACTCGAACATGCATTACGGCGGTCCAGATCGAAAAGACATTGCCTGTGCCGTACTTCGCATTGTTGTGAAAAGTTGTGTAAACTGTGAAATGTTGTTATCGGTTGTAATAACTGTAAATGGCTAAAATACAATAATTTGAATAATAATATGGGACAAGGTGACGTTTGCTGCACTATAAATTCTAAGAGGTCAGAGTTATCCTTCTTCCAAAAGATCCAGGAAGGTGAATTTATAATAGTACATTATGCAACGAGCCTATAATGATAGTAATTAAGAAGCGAGTGTCATAATTTTCATAAGAGCTTCTTAATTACCTTTATAGGCGAGTTTCATACGACTTTTTATGCTCGACCATATTTCTAACTTGAAATTATTCATTTTATTTGTATCTAACTGATCTTGAGCAATACCTCGTAAATTGTGAGATGTGCGCAGACGCGAAAGTATTGATTTTTTCCGAGGAACGGATGTCCACATTGACCTTGATAGCCTATAAGAACCTACTGAGTAAACTAAATATTAACTTTGATATAACATTGAAATTAAATTATACATTGAAAAACGAGATGATAAATTGAATTTATTTGAATATTATTTACAATTAACGCTAATTATTATAGTAACAGAACATAACCTTCTGCGACAGTATTGGATTTCCAGCCTCTGTGACTTTTCGCTAATTCTCTTTCGATTGCATATCCGAGAATAATCGATACTTGCGGTTTTATAACGGTACAAAGCTGACTTGTCATTGGCTGAACACCTGTACTTTAATGAGTAGGTGTACCTTAATGACATGCATTAGAGGACTACTACCAGGTGTATAATTACTACATTTCGGCATGGTCGAGCATAAAATATAATATATGCTTTATGAAGGTAATAATGAACCTTATGTATTTCGTATTTCAATAGTGGAAGGAAGGTGTTAATTTTTTTAAAAGAACACGATATCGAAAGTACAATACATTTTATCGTCTGCTAGGGAAAGAGTCTGTGATGAGGCGATAGTAGCGATCCTGGTGGCTAGCAACTATCTATGGATGCATATTTCAACTGTCTATGTATGCATATTTAGACAGTTGAGCTTCGTGACTGTATATGCTAGACTGTGATAATATGTTACAAATACATTTCCTTAGACACGAATTCTGTTGCTCCAAGCCAAATATGATGTAATTTTCTCATTCTTTCAGGAGCGAGAATTTAAAGTTTTAACGACTGTATAAAATCATAGTATCATGTTTCATACCATTTGGTTAGAGAGAAAATCATAGAAATAAAATATGCTTGCCATATTTTGCCACAATAAAGATAACATTAGGATGCAAAACATACAGCAAAATCTCTTTTTTGCCAAAAATTGATCCATCATATTTGCCTTGGAATCACAAAATTTCTGTACGGCCTCTATGTAGAGGCATTTCGTCTTCATATTTTTCAAGGAGTTTTCTATAGCATTCGACACTGAAGGTTTTATTGATGTGAAACAAAACAGTCTAATTTTTAGTAGGAAGACAGTTCGGAATGTGAAGAATTCGTATAGGACGTCAGTTGACTTGAAAACACTAGGAAGTAGGTAAAATGTAGAAATAATTGATCGGTACAGATAACCTAAAACTGATTATTTAATACGTGCAATGAAGAGGAAGAACATTTAAAAATAAACTTGAAACGCACGTTATATTTCACTTAGTACAGGGACATCATTGTATTTTTACTTCAATTTTTATTGTACGTGAGTTTTTTAATGTACTTCACTCCCACCCCTTCTACTAATGAAGTTCAACCGTCCTCCACACAGATTTAAGACCGCATATACAGTCACAGTAGCCTTACGGTCATAGTAAACAGTACGTTCCAAAAACATATTCGCGTTTTCCAGTGACGAAAGAGCTTTCAATATTGCATCATTTTCCATTTGCTTACGTCGTATCCCGGTTTCCCCCACCTGCTTCTATTCGCATCTCTGTAAATGCTACTGGCTAGGCTACGTCCTACAAGAGAGTTGGGGCTGTGTAAACCTAAATATGTGAGCTCCAAGCCTTTTGGCCACTTGTCTCACTTCGGGTTTGGCCGCTGATCTGTCTTAGCTCTTTTTTGTGAACATTAATTTCTGTTAGAAATTGGACGTCTACGTAATATTATACCCATACAATTGTTTCAAATAACTTAAATAAAAGGGCCTCGCTAAGTATTAACTGTCACGTGATTTCCTCCCTTTTTACGACGCTGCGACGTAACCACTTGGACGAACAGTAGATAGCATGTCTGAGTAATTTTATCTTTTCGGATCGGGCAGAAGTGAAGATTGAATTTACAGTACGTAAGGTCTCTTTTATAGAGTAAGTACAGAATTATTTCAACATGAGTTACTGATACGAAGTACGAACCTGGCAATTGGAATTACATACGTACAATAGTCTATAGTGCGATAATATGCACATTAGAACTGAAGCGTGTATCGAAATGAACGGCCACTATTTTGAAAAATGTGTTTAAATATCCATAGGCCTATTATGATTATTTTTCAATTTAACTTCATTCTCTATAGTGTACGCTAATGTGCTGTAGACAGTATAATATACACTGCATAATGAATACGTCCGCATGGAAAGCTTAGTTCGTGAGGAAAAACACTGATTGTTAATACTGTACTATATTTTGATTAAACAAAAACCTAATAAAAATTATCAAACTCAAAATCGCGATATTTCGTAGTTTACGTAAATGGATAAACTACTTTTCTTCCCTCCTATACCTAGTAAAGTGATTTGTTTGTATATTACGCCAGTATCATCGAACTCCAGTCGTGGAAGGGGGTAGCAAATGATGTTTCCGGTTCTTAATCATTGATCCGAAGGTATAGCCAGGTTAATATTAGAAATGTTAGTAAAAATAAAATTATGTCCCTGTATAAGCAAGGCATACAAAAGGTATAAACTAACCCACCTAACCTACACAAAGCATACGAAAAGCCTAAAGGAAGCTAATGTAACGTAACTTGTCACAGATTCTTGCACTGGAGAACCTAAAAATATTCAATATGGAAGTTTTAGTGTTGCGTGTTACAGAAAAGCCTTTTTCGTGGTCACAGTGACATGTTTGCTAGCTTTGTCTAAATTGTGGCCATGAATTATTATGCAAAACGCACTAGGTTTGCACAATATGTAATCGAATTATAGAATACTTTTTTTTTTTTTTTAATTTTACAGCTGTGGAAAGTCAGCCCAGTATGAGCGAATATTTTTATTATAGCGTAACAATCTCCCGGCTGGTCTGTTCTTCATTTAATTATAAGAAAGGACAGAATTTGGTCGGAAAGGTGGACACAGGTCCCACAGTGCCTTTCATAGTTTGTTGGAATGATTACGTGACATTTCCCGTGTGCCGCGTTGGTGATTACACGCAGGCCTACGTATTGAACTTCCATGTTATTATTATTGGATGAATTATCTTTTGTGATAATTAAATTACCGAGTCTTTCCAAATGTTTACATTATTTCATTTTTACGTTTTCAGTAAACTGTTTAAATAATATAAAAATTAACAAGAATAAAAGATAATTTTAAAGATATGATTGAAACACCTTGCATATACGAATCTGTAAGAGCTTAGGTTTGGTTAGTTTAGGTTAATGTTATGCCGTACACATATGATTAATTGCAACTCAAAAAAAAAAAATCACAATGATTTTCACTTCCTAAATCACCGGAAGTACTTCAACCCTTCATAACTTTCCATTATATCTTTAAAATTACAGATTAAAATTTTAACCAACTTAAATCGGTAGTTATTACAAAACGAACACGCAAAAATAAATTAAATAGAAAGAATCAACATTGATAATGAAGGATTTGCGAGTGCCTTTTAATATTCAAATTTATTTTAAATTTTTAAAGTTATGTTTTGTAGGTCATGTGCAATGTTTGACAAAAAAAAACGATCTCGTATAGCGTGAATTTGTCCGAGTCCACTTTGGGCAGCGCCGAGTCCACACGACTACGGAAGGGAAGTTATTTTGAACCTAAATCCCAAGTATATATATATATATATATATATATATATATATATATATATATATATATATATATATATATATATATATGTATTTATTTATATATAATAAATTATTTATAACACTTGAGTAACTGCCTCTTTCATGATAAAATTATCATCTTCTCAAATAGTAAGCCTAGGACCTGTTAGTCTCGAATCGTCTTTCGTGAGATCTTCCAATAAGTCTTTTCCCTCATGATGTGTAGTGAAGCATCTGTCTAGGTAGTCTGGGCGCTCCATTTTTTGCACATGCTGAAGTCAGTTGTGTCCGCATTCTTATAGATATTGTACAGTTGGTGTTATTTCTAATTCTCTGCAATGTTAGTTTTCTTCAGTAATCTAGAAGACTATAGCCAGCAGTTCTTCGTAGAAATCTCATTTCTGCATCTGTGAATCGTTGGTCATCTTGGAGTCGAATAGCTGAGAACTGATTATGCCAAAATTTTATATGATTTAAGTCTTCTTTGTCTTTGTACTTTTGTGACTGAAAAGACTTGGTTAATGATTCTCAAAGATTTATTATAATTTTGGATTTTATTAGACATATCACATTCTTCAAGGTATCTTAGGGTGTAACCTAAATATCTGAAGGAGTTGGTTGACCTGCTCCAGTATGAAATTATCGATGTACACCTTAAATCTCAAGGGGTGTTTATTCTTAAAATACATTTTTTTCTTGTTGAAATTTCTAAATTTTAAGTTTTTGTCATAAGATTTAGGTGGTGAATAGAGTATTGCAATTGATCTTCGGTATTGTCAAAAAGGACTTGATGATTTGCATATAACAAAGTATCTAGAGCAGGCCTGGGTACTAATAACTCATTTGATACAATGCATATTTCCCCTTAAGTCTCCACTCCACCTTCTGCAAGGCCCGTATGCAATACTGAGTTAGTGAGTATAGTATGTTCCAGAAATATGTTCACGTTTTCCAGTGACGAAAGAGCTTTCAATATTGAATCATATTTTCGCACAGGTACTGTCATCCGTTTGCCTACGTCGCTTCCTGGTTTCCCCCACCTACTTCTGTTCGCCCCTCTGTAAAGTCTAGTAGCTGGGCTGTCTTAGCTCTTTTCTGAAAACATTAATTTCTGTTAGGAATTGGACGTCTGCGTAATATTATACAACTGTTTAAAATAACTTAAGTAAAAGGGCCTCGTTAAGTAATTAACTGTCACGTGATTTCCCCTCTCCCTTTCTACGACCCTGCGACAAAACCACTTGAACGGACAATAGATAGCATTTTTGAGTAATTTTATCTTTTCGGATCGGGCAGAAGTGAAGATTAAATTTACAATACGTAAGGTACTCTTTTATAGAGTAGGTACAGAATTATTTCAACATGAGTTACTCGTACGAAGGACGAAACTGGTAATTGGAATTAGGAATAATAGTGCGATAATATGCACAAAAGAACTGAAGCCTGTATCGAAATGAACGGCCACCATTTTAAAAAATGTGTTTAAATATCCATATTATGATTATTTTTCAATTTAACTTCATTCACTATATTGTACGCTAATTTGTTGTAACGGTACAATATACACTGCATAATTAATATGTCCGAATGGATAGCTCAGTTCGTGAGTAAAAACACTAAGGGCCGTATTCATAGACATTCTTAGGGCGGGGTTCCGGTGGATGATTAGAGAACTAATGTTTTTCGTATTCATAAATCAGTGTTAGCGATATGATATGCTATGAATCCTGTACAAGTAATCAGTCGATAGTCGGGGATAGTTTAGCACGCTCGTAGCACGGACTAGCGAAATGTCTATGAATAGCACCCTCAGTGTTAATGCAGTACTCTATTTTGGTTAAACAAAACCCTAATGAAAATTATCAAACTCAAAATTGCGATATTTCCTACTTTACATAAATGGATAAACTACTTTTCTTCCCTCCTATACCTAGTAAAGTGATTTGTATTTTACGCCAGTATCATCGAACTCCAGTCTTGGAAGGGGGAGCAAGCGGTGTTTCCGGTTCTAGATCTTTAATCCAAAGATATAGCCAGGTTAATATTAAAAATGTTAGTAAAAATAAAATGATGTCCCTATATATGTATATATATATATATATATATATATATATATATATATATATATATATATATATATATATATATTTGCTTATGAGTGCTCAAGACAGAGAAAACGAACCATCTGTAGCTGCATAACAATGCAGAGACATTAAACTAAGAGGAATAGGTATGAATTTATCTAAATTAATACATGAATATAACATATTCATAACGTAAATAGAATAGTAAGATTTATACTTAATTTCAGAATGACTGAATGAATTTGAATTTTTGTATGACGTAACTATGATTGTTGGTCTCTCGCACCTTCCACTTAACTGGCCAGCTGCTGGGGGCGCTCGAGTTGGCTAGGGACTCTGCGGACAGCAATGTAGTTGTTCCAAAACTGTTTACCGGTGTAGTAGTGTGTTGCGTGTTGACTGTCGTTTGCCGATAGATACTTTCAGTGATGCATAATATTTTTCTAAAACTCCATAAACCTGTTGCAGCCATGAAGCTCTGCTGGGAATTCAACAGGTATGTCCAGTGCTTCAATGACCACATGTAGTCTACTGTGTAACTCACCTTCTCCACTCTGCGCCGTCATAGAACTTTATTCTTTGAGTTTACTCCGTTCCATAATGTCTGACAGTAGATGTAAAAGTTACCGGCAGAGGTGGAGAGAAGTATAACTGCTATTCAACCAATGGCATAGATCTCATTCCATTGGTTGTGTAATAATATACGTCTCTCCTGCTCTGTTAGCAATGTTTACTTCTCCTGTCAGACATTATGGAACGAAGTATAGACGCAATGCATCATTCTGTCGTGTGATACAAAAGGCATAGACTCCATTCCCAACTTTAATTCGTTAGCAGCATCGCAAAATGAATGGTTGTGGTGCATGTGTGTGTTTATATGTCAATTTATAGCTTTAGAATGGAACGCCTTTATTACATCCTAGTGAACACTATTATTTAAGTATGTCCATATGCTTTCAGTATGTTTTGTCACAATGCTAAGTTTTACTTATTGTTGTTAGATTAACATAGTACAAAAAATCAAAGGAACTTTTTCAGTCTAAGAATATTGCAACAATTAATGATCCATTCAATGTAATGTTAAGGCACGTAGGTTCCATAGCTTAGGCTAATTTTGATCAATATTCGCAGCGTCTGTCGACAGAAAACGTGCTGTAATTTATAGAAGGGTATAAACACACCATAAGCTTGGGTTTCCATTATCAGCTATAGTAGTTGTAGTTGTTGTTACTTAGGCAACCTGTCCGAAGACAGGTCTGAACCTCATGAGTGACACCAACCAGGAATCACTCAAGAGGAAACTAAGCCAGGAGATAATAGGGTAGGTATATAAACTATAGGAGGGTCAATAATGTAATTTTTTACATTTTCCTTTTAATAGTCTACCAGCAATACTAATTTTGCCTCTGATTGAGGTTCTGGCTGATAGGCTATGCACATCTATTAACAGGCAGTACATCTCACTCGACGATTTCTGTCAGAGAACTAAAAATTGTTTGTATGCATCTGAAGTCTGATTATTGTACTTGTAGCTAATCGGTGATGTATGTAGTGGAGGGGGAAGGGAACTGACCATCGTACCCCATTATCTCCTGGTATAGTTGCCTCATAAGTGGTGTCTTGCTGGTATCACTTGTGAGGTTCAGACCTGTCTTCGGACAATTGACTAAACAACAACAATAATAATTTGAGGGCGAGTAGGTTTCCAGGTCAATTAATTTTGGCTAAACTAGCGCAGAGATAGTTCCCATCGTACTCCGTTAATAAACCTCTATTGTTTTACAGCTGCTTCTTCAGTCTTACTAACATAACTTAGCGTGACATCAGGAAAGTTTCACGCCAGTGTACACTGGATTTTTTAAAGTTATGTTTTGTTAGGTTACAGCTTTGATTAGATTAGATTAGATTAGATTAAGTTTGGTTAGTTTAGGTTTTTCTGAATTATTGCGTATCATGTTAAGGTGCAATTGTATATACATTCTTGGCTTCTAGTCGAGACATACCTATTATAAAAAAAGTTCCGATGCCAATTTCACACTGAAAATGAGGGTCGGAAGTTGCTGTGAAAGTAGAGGCTGACGGAGAAGTGAAGGAATTTCAGACAGGTTAAGTTAGATTAGCTTAAGCTTTTCGCATGCTTTGAATTTACGAATCTGCGACAGGCCAGGTTAGTTTAGACTTCTGAATGTCTTACATTTCGCATGATGAACAGAACTTCATAACTCCTAGAAACAAAATTTTACAGGGAAGCAAAAAAACTATCTAGATAACGAGGTTTTTACGCATTCTTAACGAAACACTACTATGTTGCAATAAAATCAGTCGTCTTGATGATGAGGTATCTGATTTTCTATTGTTGTTTCACTTTGAGCCATAAATGGAATTAGGCTACGTGATGTTGTTTCTTAACTTCCCAACCAAAAATGGACTTACGAGGTTTTGAAAGGAAAATTGGTGGGAGCATTATTATACTGCTAATAATTCTAAACACAATTCTCTTGTTTATTAATATTATATTTATTGAAAATCATATAATAATGTAATAAGTAAAAACAAATTCTAACATCTATATAGACAAAAAAAAAAAAAATACATGAAATATGAAACAAAAAAAAAAAACTGGAGATAAAAGCGGTAATAATTAATTGCACTCTGCCTAGTTATGAGAACCAGATAGTGGACTTACCCGTATCCTGTTTTCACCCAGCTCCTTACACGTCATTCTCCAATGCAGAGTGTGTTAAGAAATATGGTCTTACAGACATGATCATTTTATCATTAATTAAAAAATGATAATGCAACCTGTATGATCTATGACGTATTTCTGTTGTAGTATCTCTGGACATTCTTTGATTTTATTCGTCGTAGAGTGTAAATATTTAAATTTTGGCTTCACTTGTCGTTTTCCACTGTCTTTGCTACATTCCCACTTACCAGGTTCATTTTTACTGTACCCCTACTCGCTCCTTGTTAATGCTCCTCTTCCACGTTGCTTTATCTATTTTCCACCAGCCAGTTTTCTCTGGGATGTCACCACTTCATAGTTTTGCGTCTTATGGTGTTTGAAACTACGGTATAAGAGTATAAGGGTAATTCCATGCAAATGTACACCAATAGGCCAATTTTGAAAAAAAAAAAAAATCTTGAAATGTTTTCATTGAAAAAATATCCCACAAAGTTGGGATTTTCAGAACATAACTACAGAATTCGGGCAGACACATGTTATGTTGGCCAAACTGTGAGAGACAATGGCTGCTCCATAAGGAACACATTTGCGCATGTGAAGTACAACTTTCTCAACTTGATTTCCAGATTTTTTAATATCTAGGAGGAAGAAATACAAAGCTTTAAACACCTCTTAAAATTCACTTCCTGTTGTGTAGAGTGAGTCACATTTAAGTTTTAAGATGTATACTGCTGACATTGTAAAAATAAACAATTGCACAAAAATACAAAAAAAACAAGACATTTCGTCGCTAAAAAGACGAAGTGGCGTAAGCGACAAATGTGTAATTTTACAGGAGAGCAGTTGAAAGAAAAGTGTATTTATATGCGGACCTACAACTCAAAGTAATAAATTGACACGTCAAAGATAATACATTGATTCAGTTCGTTTATTGTTTCTCTTAATAAGGACTAATGGCAAACTCTAAAATTTTGATACCTTATAGGCCAAGAAGGCCTTAATTGGAGATACGTCTGTTCGAAAGATTTCACTCATAATAGGAAGGCACTTACGCCATACACATGACTGATCGTATAATACTAATTTATGCTAGTCTTTAAGTTGTATTATTCTTTATTTAATTTTTGACTAATTTTATTTATTTTTTATTTTTATTATACATTATAATTATTTGAAAGTTAGTAAATAAAGAGGATTATAAACTTATTTTAATAAAGCAAAATGAAGAATTTTTTTAAATTACATAAAATTAATGAATATAATGTATTTATTTGCAAAACTAATCTTTCAGGTAAAGCTCCCTGTAAAGCCGATTTGAATAATTTCAAGGGAAAAATTGTTCCGGGGCCTGGTATCGATCCCGGGACCTCTGTTGAACGTACCAGCGCTCTGCCAACTGAGCTACCCGGGAACTCCACCCGACACCGTCTCAACTTTTCCCTTTATATCCACATAACTCGCGTGGGCTGACGAAACGCCAGAGACCCACATCGAGTGCACATAATCACAGATATTGTGTGCACTCGATGTGGATATAAAGGGAAAAGTTGAGACGGTGTCGGGTGGGGTTCCCGGGTAGCTCAGTTGGCAGAGCGCTGGTACGTTCAACAGAGGTCCCGGGATCGATACCCAGCCCCGGAACAATTTTTCCCTTGAAATTATTTAAATCGGCTTTACAGGGAGCTTTACCTGAAAGATTATATTTGCATAATATATACGTTACTGTGTACGTTAACAGAAAACCACAATTCCAAGTCACACATAGATTGTGTGCACTCGATCTGGGTCTCTGGCGTTTCGTCAGCCCACGCGAGTTATGTGGATATAAAGGGAAAAGTTGAGACGGTGTCGGGTGGAGTTCTCGGGTAGCTCAGTTGGCAGAGCGCTGGTACGTTTAACAGAGGTCCCGGGATCGATACCCGGCCCCGGAACAATTTTTCCCTTGAAATTATTCAATGTATTTATTTGTTTACAAACAATTTTAAGAAACACAAACAAGTATTGAAAATGTTCATGGGTTAATAATAATTATTGTACCCTAGAATTAAAGTGGGAGTTCCTTGTAGAACGTTTTATAAACAACATCTCTTATTACTGGTGTTGACCCTTTGCATAGCTGCTGCAAATCGATGTACTTCTCAACCGAAATCTTTGGAGAGGTGACATTAAGAAGAGGCAGAGGAAGCTTCGAAATTTCAGAAATATTCCGTGATTTCAGAGATAGCTGCTCATAATGTTCGTCCAAATGACTGGTTTTTACAAAAACGCAGTTAGAGTCGTCTTTGGTCACTCTGACTTCTCTGACTGTAGTCCATTCAATCTGTATCTTTTTGTGCCGTTGTACAGTGCTCTTTCATTCTTTTTCAGACGAACTGGCGTATCAGACTCGCAAGTCGCTTACGTCTCTTCGTTAGGTATTACCATTTTTAAAATTGGTCGTTACGTCTATGTGTGCAGTGTATTGCTAGACTGCCTATAATCCATGGATTGCCACGTGATGCCAAAAATGAACATTTATTTATAAATTCGAGTAAACTAACTATTTCAACATTATTAAGCTGTCTAGAGTATGAAATTGGCACAATGAAAATTATCGAACTCAAAATCTCGATATTTCATAGTTTACGTAAATGGATGAACTACTTTTCTTCCCTTCTGTACCTAGTAAAGTGATTTGTTTCTGTTTTACGCCAGTATCATCGAACTCCAGTTGTGGAAGGGGGTAGCGAACGGTGTTTCCGATTCTCTAAAGTATAGCCATGTTAATATTAAAAATGTTAGTAAAATAAAATGATGTCCCTGTATATATCTTAATGCAATCTATCATGTGATATCTTCTTGTACCACGAACTCTTTTCCCGTTTACCATTCCTTCCAGTGCATCCTTCAGTAGGCAGTTTCTTCTGAGCCAGTGAGCCAGTCAATTCCTTTTCCTCTTTCAGATCAGTTTCAGCATCATTCTTTCTTCACCCATTCTTTCCAATCCAGCTTCATTTCTTATTCTGTCTGTCCACTTCATACGTTCCATTCTTCTGCATATCCACATTGCAAATGCTTCTGTTCACTTCTCTGCACTTCGTCGTAATGTCCATGTTTCTGCATCATACAATCCCAAACTCCATTGAAAGTACTTCACTAGTCTCTTCCTTAGTTCTTTTTTCCAAGGGTCCGCAGAAGATGCTCATTTTTCTATTAAAAGGTTCCTTGGCCATTGCTATCCTCCTTTTGACATCCTGGCTGCAACTCATGTAACTGTTTATGGTACACCCTAAGTATTTGAAGCTGTTCATTTGCTCCACTGCCTCATTTAGAATTCGCAAGCGTGTCTTCTGTATTTTTCTTCCTGTGATCATTTCCTTCATCTTATTTGCATTTTTTTCATCCCATACTGCTCACAGCTGTCATTTAGCTCCAGTAGCATATCCTTTAGTATCATTTTCTCAGCAAATCTTAGGCACTTTATTCTTCTTCCTCCTACTATCACTCCTTCCATGTTCTGAAAACAGTTCTTTACTAAATCCTCCAAGTAGAAGTTGAACAGGGTAGCTGATAAAGCGGATCCTTGACGTACTCCTCTCCCAATTTCACTCGTTGTTTCATATAAAAAGGTTACTGAACAGTTTTCTTTTATCTATATTGTGAGAAGGAGATAGGCCAAAATTAAACGCACTGACGTCACAAAGCGTTTCTGCAGATTCTACATTCTTCCTGGTTCTTTGGTGTGCAGCTAGATACAGTATGTAGCATATTTATGTTGATGAAATCTTGGAAATGTCACTGCAAATTTTGCCATCCAGCATCATTAGTAATAATTTAGAAAACACATTTACTTATTTTATAGCTACCATCTCCGTCGTTGGTATAAAATATTGAATTTGCTACTCCATTTTATTTAATTCCTTGAATGACTTGTCTTTTGCATTTTTCTCAAGAAGCTGTTTTACTGGTATACGAAATCGTGTAGGAAGAGGCCTTGAATTCTTACGAAATTTTTGTGGCAAATTGCTATACTAGGCATGCGTTTCTAAAGGTACTGAACATATCAGAAACATATCTGTATTATCGTAATGGCTTGACTCGCCTAGTATATTGAATTTCTGTTTATAACGACTTTCCCTCCATTGCTGTCGCAACCCCACTTAAATACAATATTCAGTTCATCTCCACATGTAATAACCCTTTCAAGTGTTTCTTGTTGTACCAACACCAACCTATTTATTGCATGGTCAAAAATGGCTTGTAATTTTATTTCGGCTTGAATATCAGTTATTTCAACTTTTCCTTGAAGTGGATCACAAGCCTTATTTGCTTCCTACAGCTTGTCGTAGGAAATATTACTGCTTCTGATTTTAGAACCCATTCGAGTATTCATATATTAACGCTTAATCAACTTATTTTCCACAAAATAAGAGAAAGTTTCCTCCGGTGTACAAGGTGTAGGGGGGAAAATGGTGATTCATTTGCTTTCTTACATTTGGAAGCTCTAGGATGGTTAGTTTCTGTTACTTGGCCTAAAACAATAGCTGCAAGCTTTTTTCTGACAATCGAAGAGAGTCCTGTGTTGCGAATGATAATTATTCTTATGTAGAAAATTTCTCTATAAGAGAACGAACAAATTTCTTACCTTTTCTTATGATTTTCTGGATCTACCAATACCAGAAGATAGTAAATGAGATTTTTAAACTCAAAGTTGTTTTTGCAATTAATTTATAAACTTTTTAGGGAACTTCAGACTTTCCTGCAACCAGTTACAATACATTTTTTTTTCATTCCTTAATTAACTCACCCCTGTAACTCTAAACTGTTTTCTTGAAACAAATTAATACGTCCTGTAAGCATTTCTGTATACTAAATTTATTTTGTACATAATCACCTAAATCTTAGCGTTGGCACATTATGTCTAATTGGTCCATTCTCGTCATTGTCGGCAGAAAACGTTGTTTCTACCCTGAAATAAAATAGATTTTTCTTCAAAGGCGCAAAAATCGGCAAATCTGAAAATAAGCACTGTGAACATCAAGAGTTTACCTACATTTTCATATGAAAAGTGTACCACTTGCTGACACGTGTGATAGTTAAAATTATATTTGAATATGGTACATTCAGTTTCGTTTATACTGTAAACAAGTCTGTATATACGGGCGGATTTAACTATTTTACATTCCCTTAAATTGAACAAAAATTGTACGAATATAAAGTACATGCCTGTGAGTAACACGTCCATTTCAAAGTAATACAATATAGCACTTGAATAGCTTTCGCAACGTATCCACACTTCACATGCTAAAACCAAGTCTGGTGCGCAGTTGATGCAGCCTTATCTGTAAGTCCACTTGATGTCTCTCCAAGCCGCTGTATCCTACTGCAATTTTAATTTCTTTTTTAATCAACTGTCTGAACCTCACAAGTGATACCAAGAAGGCAACACTGAGGAGGCAAGTAGGGCAAGAGATAATGTGATAGAATGGCCAGTTCCTCTCCCACTTTCCTTGAAGTATTTGGCATATAGATGTTTATCCAAACTATAAACATAGAAATGGTCGATTTTGCGAGGATCGGTAAATTGAGATTTTTCCTGCTAGATTGAGCATCTGGCCCACTGCACTGTGGACCGGTCTGCATAGGAACTTTCTGTACACATGCGAGTGAGGGAAGATATTTTATTCACTGACAATATTATTCTTCGTGTTTTTAATCACATTACTCACGTAAATATTACATTATTTCTTAAATTTGATGGAGCACTCAACAGAGTTAGAATTGAAACCTGTCTTCGAAGGAAGAAATGTTTTTTTTTTTTTTTTGTGAGCTTAGGGAATTATTTCAGTTGATGTGATACTAAGTTTGTAAAATGTTGTAATACATTATATGTCACTGTATAGGAAGTTCCCGACTACATTTCGATTCAGAACTCTTAGTTATGTACACTATTTGTACGTTTCGGATCTAGCCGAAGGATGTTACGCTGTGCATCTGAGGAATCATTTTTTGCGGAACGTATAAAAAATTTGAGCTGCTTCAACTGAAAAATGAGTATAAATAAACGACTAAATGTTTTAACATGTAAATAAAAAATTGACGTTTCTGTGTTTTCCCCACAATCACTTTCGTCTTTTTTCATACTTGATATGTGGGTCATCTTAATTCATTGAGGGTGGGAATGCCTGATAATTAATTACTTAATATTTACGTTTACAAAAAAAAAGCAGTAAGTTATATTGCCCATATAGATTAATTATTAACATATTTGCACCTTTTTTATATTTCTTGTTGTAAAATAAAATAACTTAGAATATATAACTTACTGTATTACCACAGTCTAGTATACAGTCACGAAGCTCAATACCTACGTAGGGAATATGCATCCATAGACAGTTGATAACCATTAGGATCGCTACTATCGCCTCATCACATACAATGCGAAATAGTATCGGCACAGTCTATTGTTCCTAGTACCCTCAACATCTAAGTTTCGTGATTGTGTATACTAGAATGTGATATTACTATATACAGTACTATGCATTGTAATTTATTGGTCTGTCTGCATCAGAAATTGCGGTTTCATGTTATTCTCAACAATTGAAATAGGCATTATAAACCGCTATGGCTGATTCGTCATCACCTTTCCCTGCTGCCAGTTCGGCTTCAGTATTCGTGGCGGACATATTAATATCCCTATACAATTATGTAGCATTGAGCCTTGCGATATAGAATTTAATAAATAAGTAAAGTCCAACTAATAGATATTTATACAAAAGTTGGATATTTACAGTTAATAACATACTACATTTTCACATAAAATATTGGCTGCGATCAGTATGTTATGAATTAAAAATATATAGCAACAATGAGTATGAATTATTCCTGACTGCATGATGCGTTGAGGAAGGTGGTAATGGACAGCCAACTTCACAAGGCCGAAAAAGTAAACTGGTGTGATTCTGTCTTCCGGTAACATTTGCATTGAAAGTAAATAAATAGAAGTAACTTGTAGGCAAATGAGAAGTACTGTGCTGTTGATATCAGTTATTTTTAATTCATTCACATACAGTATACATACCTAAGGAAATGTAATGATTTTACTGGACTTTATGATATTTTGGTACTACTGTAAAGTAGTGTGTTGAGCGTCCTCGTCTCCTTGTGTGATTCAAAGCGCGGACGCTCGGTGGGTGATATTTCAGTGAATGGTGAAGTGTTAACTTAATACATATCATACAAATATATCGTAATGTGTGCGTGGTGAAAAATTGGAAAATACAGAGCTTCCAAGGAATTTCTTCGCGAGTTGAGAGGTTAGTTTAATGTTTATAATTATTATAAAACATACTGTATGTGGCTCCTATTTAAAAAAATTGTCAAATCTTCCGTCGACATATTACCACACAAATATTACACAGTACGACAGATGTTCGATATATAGAGGAGATACTTCAAAATACTCATTTTTCCCTGTATGACATTGATTTCTATGTAGAATTTACGCTGGAAACTTTGATAGTAAATGAATCGCTGTATGAAATAAGAGCTTCAGTCCACATTTTATCGAATATGAGTTCTGCAATGCTTGGAAAAAGTGGCATAAGTAATTTGCCAGAAAAATTTTTTATTAGTTTATTGATAACTTACTGAACATCTGCTCGCTTGGGAAAAAAGACATAAGTATTTCTCCCATTAGAATAATTCATACAGAAGAAAATCAGATCGACTTAAGCCAGTGTGAAGACAGTTTTTTCCTTCTCCTTTAAAATTAACTTTTTTGACTTGTGCCAATTTTCCCTAGCACTACAGAGTTATTGTTGAAAATTGGTATGTTACTCATGGTTACATCGATCTGTGGTGGAAGGTAGTCAGTCGCATATGCCTATACAAAAATTCGAGTTCCTATTTTAAGTGACATGTGCAGAAATGACCTCAGCCCAGGACTGAAGTCCTTTTTGCATATAATTCGGCATATATTACAGACTTTAAAAATTATATTGCAGTGCGTATCGAGTGAAAGTGAGAAAATTTATCGAAAAATTATTTCATTCATTTATTATCATAATTCACTGTTCTTTTAAATTGACTGAGAATATTGGAAATTGCTGCAAATGAATGACTTTCCCATTGAAATGTGTCATATAAAACAGTTTTTGTCTCTAAAAGGAAGCAAAGAGAACAACATTGTATTAAACTTTGTTCTTTGAAATATCTCAAAGAATAATACACTGAAATTAATGATATTACTTTACGTTCATCGTCTTGTAAATCTTATAGCATAGGTTATTGTTCTTGTCTCAAGATACTCTTATGCACAGTAGGCTAACTAGAATCGATGTTCACCTTTCGCTTGCAAGGTGTAGTAACTGGAAACAGTTTTTCGAAACAAACCGACTCGGAACTACATTGTTAGGTTAGCACTCAAAGTTTTATTAACTTAATAATAATAATAATAATAATAATAATAATAATAATAATAATACTAATAATAATAATAATAATAATAGTAATAGTAATAATAATAATAATAATAATAATAATAATAATAATAATAATGTCATGTATTGTGGGTCCCTATCACCACGGCATGGCGCGTCCTCAGGTTGCGAATAGAGGAGACGGCCTCCAGATATGGAGGGTAGCTGCGAATATATTGAATAAGCAGTCGTGGACAGCCGATAAGGGGTGGTGTTCCAACTTGGGGGTTGGGCGAAGGGCTAACAACCCATCACCGTAAAAAAACAGCTTGTTACGAATCCCTGCAATAAGCATCGGAATAGGACTGATTCTCTGGCACGACCACAGCAAAGGAATAAGGTTTTGAGATTTCGTACTTGAAACGTAACTAGTCTTTATAGAACAGGAGAAGTAACATTAGTAGCTAAAGAACTAGCTAGATATAGAATAGACTTCGTGGGAGTACAAGAGGTTAGGTTAGATGGGAATGGCATATCACAAATAGGAGATTACTTGTTTTATTATGGAGAAGGAAACAATAATCACCAATTAGGAACAGGATTCTTTGTTCCTAAAAGTAAAGCGATCGGTTTGGAAGTAAATCCCGAAAAGACAAAGTATTTGATTATGTCTCGTGACCAGAATATTGTACGAAATGGAAATATAAAAATTGGAGATTTATTCTTCGAAGGGGTGGAAAAATTCAAATATCTTGGAGTAACAGTAACAAATATAAATGACACTCGGGAGGAAATTAAACGCAGAATAAATATGGGAAATGCGTGTTATTATTCGGTTGAGAAGCTTTTATCATCTAGTCTACTGTCAAAAAATCTGAAAGTTAGAATTTATAAAACAGTTATATTACCGGTTGTTCTGTATGGTTGTGAAACTTGGACTCTCACTCTGAGAGAGGAACATAGGTTAAGGGTGTTTGAGAATAAGGTGCTTAGGAAAATATTTGGGGCTAAGCGGGATGAAGTTACAGGAGAATGGAGAAAGTTACACAACGCAGAACTGCACGCATTGTATTCTTCACTTGACATAATTAGGAACATAAAATCCGGACGTTTGAGATGGGCAGGGCATGTAGCACGTATGGGCGAATCCAGAAATGCATATAGAGTGTTAGTTGGGAGACCGGAGGGAAAAAGACCTTTGAGGAGACCGAGACGTAGATGGGAGGATAAAATTAAAATGGATTTGAGGGAGGTGGGATATGATGATAAGAGACTGGATTAATCTTGCACAGGATAGGGACCGATGGCGGGCTTATGTGAACCTTCGGGTTCCTTAAAAGCCATTAGTAAGTAAGCCATTAGTAGGCCTAAGAAGTAAGATAATGATGATGATGATAATAATAATAATAATAATAATGGTAGTAATATAATAATAATAATAATAATAATAATAATAATAATATTATTATTATTATTATTATTATTATTATTATTATTATTATTATTATTATTATTATTATTAGTGGAGCAAATGAGAGTGATAGGGAATACAATTTTGTTTTCTAATCCTATCGTCTAAAATATTTATATGACAAGACAGTTTTTATGATAATGCATATTACATTTATTAGACATAAACATAGAAAGAACATGATGCCTGCAATAAACAAAATTTTAAAAAGACCAAACATAAAAAAGGGTGGGTTTATGGAATATAGTTATACTATATGGAATACCCATTTTTTTTTAATTTAGTGGGTTATTTACGACGCTGTATCAACATCTAGGTTATTTAGCGTCTGAATGATATGAAGATGATAATTCCGGTGAAATGAGTCCGGGTCCAGCACCGAAAGTTACCCAGCATTTGCTCGTATTGGGTTGAGGAAAAACCCCGGAAAAAACTCAACCAGGTAACTTGCCCCGATCAGGATTCGAACCCGAGCCACCTGGTTTCGCGGCCAGACGCGCTGACCGTTACTCCACAGGTGTCGGAATACCCATGACAAAATCATTAAAAATAATATCACTGATTAACGTTACAACTTCTTTAGTGTGTTAATTATTACAAAAATTACCTGGTTGACTGGTTTCGAAGTGGTGTCCATCACTAGGCTTCGGGCAATGACGGAGATCACGTCAAAATTAGTCAAGCAAGTATTTTTTTGTAATATTAACACAGTAAAGAAGTTACAACGTTAATCGGTGATTATATTGTTAAAAGAATTTATCAAAGAATTAAGTAAAAAATATTATTATAAAATTGCAAATTATATGGATATGATTCCTATTCTGCGCACTGTTCATGGAGGCCACATCTCACACTGAATACCTCATTATCCAAGCGTTTCCCCTGGTATCTTCAAACAATTAACTCCCACAAAATATATGTACAGTTTGTATTACTGTCTTGTGGTTTGGAATGTAGGCTTCCAAACTTTTCGTCACAAGATTCTTTTAACTTTACTTCACGATGGTTAGGATTTGTTGCGAGGGCTCCATAGCTTTCTGCTTCCTGATGTATTCCATAATAGAGAGCTGCAGATTGAGGTTTAGAACCGGTTTAGATTCAACCGGTCAGAGATTCAACCGGCTAATTTGAACATCCGACCGAATGTTTGATTTTCAAGCTGTTACCCCTGACTGTATTGTAGACTAGACAGAACACTAGGTGTACTTAATCATATAAGAAAATGACATTTTTCGAGTACACAATCAGGGTAACAATTGAAGGAAATTTACTTTGTCTTACTGAAGAAATGTGTTTTGCAAGTACTCCTACAGTTGATTCGACACTATAACACATGTCCTTTTATTATTTTGAACATGCAATAACTTCATAAGTATCGTTTATAGGTATTTTAAGCTTTGAGTCTTACAATTAGAAGTTGCTTATAAAAATGTGTTAATAGTATAGTTTTACATGGAACAAGACGTGCATAAGCCATGCATATTTTTCTTACCAATAAACGCTACATAGCTGGCGTTTTATTGTACCAGTGTTAAACAGTATGTCATAACTCCATCATTTTATTACGTCGTAACTTTTTCTCGTCACATATCGACTAAATCTCGTTCGATTTGTATTACCCGAAAATCGATATTACATAGGTGCTTACTGTTTACGTAACATATCGCGGATGGATTAGAGCACATATCTCACACACAAAGAAATGATAAGTGGGGAAAAATACGATCTCCAAATTGCGAAAATACAGAAAAATTAAGTACCATATAGGTCTACAGTACTTTAATACGTCATTGTGTATATCAATAAATGTCATGCATAATAGGTAGGCATTATATTAATAAGTCATAAGAATAAAAATTTAAAAAATCCATGGCGATACAAACCTGAACGGCCAACACCGACCAGCCGGCTGCTGGCCTCACGCTCACATGCCGACGCAGAGGTGGACGATCATCCAACCAGACTGGAGGTATCGTGTGGTTAGCACGACGATCCTCCCAGCCGTTATAGCAGGTTTGCGAAACCGAATTTTCGCTACCTATCGTAGTTCCCCAAGTGCCTCACGATGCTGGGTGGCCACCGGTCCCATACACTGGCGGAAATTTCATGAGAAAACTTATTCCCCCATGAGGATTCGAACCAGCGCGCATTCCGTAACGGGAGTCCTAAGCAGGCTGCCTTAGACCGCGGACAACCATAAGAATACTCAGCTCATATTTTACAATATCGTAAACGAATGTTTTGATCATAAGTAGGACGAGATATATGCGGTACTTATTCTGGCTAAAAGGGCAAAAGAAGATATTGTAGATTGTATAGTCAACTGCCCGAAGACGGGTCTGATACCAAGAAGACGCCACTTATAAAGTAACTAGGTCAAGCGATGATGGGGTAGAGTGGCCAGTTTCTTCTCCCACTGCATTGCATGCATTGCCGACTAGCTACATATTACACAAGTCAAACTTCAGATATAAAGCTAAAATATCTAAATAATGGTTATTGAAAGAGACACATTTTCTGTCAATTTATTTCAAATAGAAGGTATGTTTTCTTTATACTGAAGAAAATATCATTTAGCTACTTATAATATTAAAGTCCTAAATTTACAGTTACAAGAACTGAGATTTCCACTCGCACCAGAGCCCTGCTTTCTTATATTCATGAATACTTGACACCATTTTGTAACTTCTTTGGTGTAGTTTTTGCAGAGAATTATAAGAAAATTTGATTCAAAGTATCTGCCACCATTATTTTTAATTATTCAAGTTAGAGGCAAGTGCATTTAGTAACGAAGTCAAGCGTGCTTTAATCCATTCTCTACCCCAAGAGGACAGGGAAGGATATATTAAAAAAAGAAAGGCATGACGTATTCATTTTTCCCAAATTCGAACACAGAATATATAATATGGTCACCGTATTCATAGATCTAGGCCTAATTAAAATTAAGTCAATACTTCATTTCTTCCCCATGTGCGAAGACTTCGACGTGATATTAAAACTTGTAGTTCAGAACTTACAAATCCACCTGCTTCAAATCTTCTTTTACAATTTCAGCAACAATTCGTATATATTGCTTTGTGAATCTGTATTTTGTTTTAAAATTCTGATCGTTGAATTTAAATGGATAAAAACGAGTTTTCTAGCTCTCTATATTTCTATAGTCATAATTATTTATACCATCAAAGCTTTCAATGCCCTCTGTATTTATTAAATAATCGTTTAATTCTATCATTTCGATTGTATAACTTTCTTTACAGAAGATATTTAGCTCAGTTTTCGAAAAAAAAAAAAAAAAAGTAGGGAAACAAACGGTCAGCTGTTTACAGAGTCGGCCATCTTGTCTTTCTGTGCAAGACTTACACTAGGTTGTGTAACGATTATAATATGTAATTGTACACCTCTTATATATGGAATAGCTTATATGTAGTTTATTAGTTACGTTTTACGTTCCAACGGTGTATAAGTCCTGTGTAACCTTCATACTGTAGGCTACATAATTTATTAGTAAAATGAAAATGTATAACTACTCGTAAAAAGAAGTTGTTATTCATCTAGACTGCTTTTTAACTACTGTAAGTACACATACATTATTATTTCACTGAGAAGTCATTTGTAATAAGATGGAATGTAAGTCTTAAGAAATAATATAATTTTTAGCAAAAGAAAATGTACTTTCAGCTTTCTGCTCGCTGTAGTTTCACACTGCATGTTGTTCTTGAAGATAGGTAATTGAAATATCTGAGGTAATTGAAATATCTGGAAGACTCAATGACGTGATCTGCCTTAACTGCTTTATTTGAAAGCACATTTGAAGCCCATCACAACCTATGAACAGTCAGACAATTGAAAACGTATTTGTGATGTAGAATGGGAAAAGGGACCTCTTTCGCCAAAGTAAAATTTACAGGAGAGCTGAAAAACGAAGTTAATAAAAATTAAATTATTTTGTTTTCTATTTTATTTTCTTATAATTATTTTATAAAGATATAATAATAAAATTTCACTAAATATATGTTCAAATGACAAATATAGTTAGGATTATACGAGTTGAACTTTAACCATATTTTCTCAAAACACTGTTTTTCCTATTGGAATTCAGAATGTTACATCCTTGTCGAGTTTTTAGGTTGTTGGGTCAATTTTGTATTAAAATGGGTACACTTTCATCCTTTCCAAGAAGAATTGAAAAAGTCAACTGAATTTTTCCGACAATAGGTTCCTTTTCCCTTTCCGCATCTCATTTGTTATATAATTTATACAGTGCAAATTTGTAGAAAGTTTTTCTAGCCACAAAAGAGATTTTCTTCTATTGTTGTAAGACCATTTTTTTCCAAAGCGCACCTGCCACGTTATGATGCTAACTGAAACATAAGGAAGAAGTTACGATAGTGGCAGGAGATGGAAGAACCAAATAGTGATGACTTGCTGGTATTCCAAAACCGCCTAGTATTTCATATCCCCTCTTTTAGTCTAATAATAATAATAATAATAATAATAATAATAATAATAATAATAATAATAATAATAATAATGCAGTGATAATGTATTCTCATATAAGGCTAATATAAAATGTTTTGGTTTGTTGCAGGTAAGCGACCCCTCCATGTGTCCAGCTCTGTCGACGTTGACTGTAAGGTAAGTTTTTTTAAGTGTTGACTGGGTACGTCTCTGTGGGAAATCTCTTTATAGATGAATGTCTTTTAATGAGTACAATAAACATAGTAATTTAAAAACATATTTCGGATACTCTATCATCGCAGAATATTTAATTCTTCCTTTTCGATGGTAGAAACTACGTACCGTATGAGAAAAGTTTTGACGTATCACTTGATTACAGTAACACGTAACATTCAGAAAAACAGCGTCTAACTTTATTATACTCGTATTATATAGAACGACGTATCTCGTAAATCGAGCCGCAATCTGTACATTGCAGAATTTCAGAAAATATATTTGTGAATTTTTTTAGTCAACAGTGTTTATATTCTGGTATTAAAATTGGTGTGAAATTTCCACATTCAGTTGTGAATGAATTTACCGTCGGAGAGATATAGAAATACAGCAGTAAAATCGTCTGTGTAACCTTTTTATCTGGTTAGTTGGTCAGTTATCATTAGAGTGATTGCAATGACCGCAGTTTATAGTGCTAGTGGAAAGTTTTGATCAGTGAAAAGTTTATAGTGTCAGTGAAATGTGTTCTACTCGTATAGAATCAGTGAAGTGTGCCTTAGTGCCAGTGCAGTGAGTGAGATAAGAGTGAAGTGAAAGTAGTGAAAGAGTATCAGTACCAAAGAGAAGAATGGAGCGTGTGAACTGGTCAGACAGAATAAGAAATGAAGCTGTGTTGGAAAGGGTGGGTGAAGAGAGAAAATAATGCTGAAACTTATCAAAAAAGAAGTAAAAGGATTGGTCGGACCACTGGCTGAGAAGAAACTGCCTACTGAAGGATGCACTGGAAGGAATGGTGAACGGCAGAAGAGTTCGGAGAAGAAGAAAATATCAGGTGATAGACGGCATTAAGATAATATGGATCATATGCCGCGACTAAGAGGAAGGCAGGGTGTAGGAAAGATTAGAGACAGCAGGATTTGCAAAAAATTATGAATGAATGAATGAATGAATGAATGTAGTATAATATAATATGTATGTATGTATGTATGTATGTATGTATGTATGTATGTATGTATGTATGTATGTATGTATGTATGTATGTATGCATGCATGTATGTATGCATGTATGTATGTATGTATGTATGTATGTATGTATGTACGTGTAGAAACTTTTATTAGAATATTGTGTGCTGGTGGTCTTCTATTTCTATTAGGTTCGATAGCAGACCATCTGCATGCATAGAAATTCAATGAAACAGCATTTGGTTGGTTTACATCTTCATCCACTCCATCCGAGTAGTAGTCTTGTACTGAATCCGTGTCATGTTCGGAATTATAGTCCAGTTCATTTTCGACTTCACATCCACTCGCATCACTGCCTTCACTTTCATCTACAATACTGTTTACAAAGCGTGGGAAACCAGAATCAAACATGATACACTTTTACGCGCATTAGTAGCCATACTCCACTATGAAAACTCGTTGGTTGTACATTGACAAGATGCAGATACAGAACTGAAGTTGAGGGGTCGAAAAGGATACCGCTCAATATTTTAGCTATTACTGGAAAAAATAACGTTTCTTGATGGTCAGTGCAATATTTTAGCTATTACTGGAAAAAATAACGTTTCTTGATGGTCAGTGACACAGCTAATGGACTACGCTTGACAAAAGAAAAAGATACACAAAAGATTTAGAGAAAGAAAGAAATGGTTAAAGAATGTCAGGGGTATACAATTTGCCTTGTAGGCTATCACCAAAGACCCCACAACTCCGTTTGAGGGTTGAATACAATTACAATTAATGGAAACAAAGGAGTGGGATGAGACGAAAAGATTTATTGAAGCATATGAATTGGAAAGTTGTTTGTGGAATATGTTTGACAATAATTATTACAAGAATAAAGACCTGAGAATTCGGGTATTGTCAAAACAAGCTGCGACAGTCATTTGGGGTTTCATTGCGAGAAGGATTTGGAATGTCTACCGCTTCCAATATCTTCTTCGTCAAGTCTTCACTGACAATGCGATTCAAAACTGCCAGCAAGGAAGGCTCTGAATGGAGTAGTTTTGCAGGTACTCAAGAGTCGCATTCCATCCTATTGTATTTACTAAACAAAGACTCCTACAAATTCCTGAATATGCGGGCGCTAGCGGTAAATGTAGAAGTTCAAGAAAATTTTCTCAGTATCCTTCAAAGTAAGATATTTTTTTTTATATTTTCAGCAGATGACAGAGTGTATTAAATGGATGATGAGCATATTAAGCGATGGATTTTACATGGTTTTATATAGGGATGTGAACGGATCGGACGAAAAGAGTGTATAATGTGAGATAACTTAACAGACGGGCTTGTATTATCGTGGTTTCACTGTATATCAAAAGTTGGTTTCCTTCGTTCTTTGAATTCCCTAGAACTACTGTATGTTCTTTTATTTGCCTGTGGAAAAATTTTAATATTTTCTTCCCACCTTATTCTGTGGAATGTGCAAAATGGAACCGACACTAAACTGTCACGAGTTATGACAAATATATGTCTATTGTTTTCACACAGGTACAAATAGGGGTGGCTAGGCGTCTCACTTGAAACAAATGGATGTGAAATTAGGGAAAACCAATTTGTTGCCAAACATTTTAAAGAGGAGGTTGTGTGTGACACACGGCGACTGAAGGGCCAAGAGTGGTTTTCTTTTGTTATCGTAGGTATAACAATGAAATATTGTAACTGACCAGCAGCTTCAGACTTCGATTCTCTTTGTGTAATTGAATCTTATTGAATGCAACCGTCTATTTCTCTGGCAAAATGGGGGACCAGGATCGATGGCTGCTTTTATTATTGCGACAATTTCGAGGTTGTAAAAATAGCTATTATTCGTTCGTTTGACAACAGTGAAGGTTTGTTAGCGGACAGTAGGTAATCATTTTCATTTGAAAATTTGCGCAAGGTATTCGTTGTAGATTGCAAGTAAGGTCTCATAACATAGATACAATGAAAATTAATAAAAACAAGTGAAAAAAAATTTATATGCCTTGAAATTCCTAAAATTTTCAGTTTTGTGTTCTGGTTGTTATTCTAGGTGTAGTTTATACCGGGACATCATTGTATTTATACTAACATTTCTAATATTAACCTGGCTATACCTTTGGATTAACGGTTGAGAACCGGAAACCGTTTGCTACACCTTTCCACGACTGAAGTTCGATGATACTGGCGTAAAATACAAATCATATTACTCGGTATAGGAGTGAAGAAAAGTAGTTCATCCATTTACGTAAACTAGGAAATATCGCGATTTTGAGTCTGATAAATGTCATTAGGTTTTTGTTTACTCCAAAGGTAGTACTGTATTGACAATAATATTTTGTTTACTCGCATGATCTCAAGTAGGTGTAGTGATTGCAAGACACACCCCTAGCAGAATTAGAAAGGCGCTAATGTAATTTCTTACGATACCAACTGTACTCCCACAGTACCATCCTACCCCTTGGGTCATGACGTCATGTATACTATGAGAGTTTCGAACTTCAGTCTCGTGAATTGGTGACGCTAGGCCGCAGTTTGGTTATGGCCCTAAAGGGAAGAATAAAGAACAAAACAATCCTCCGAAAGTAAATGTTGAGTGTTTGTTTTATAGCTATTTAGTGTAAGTTACATACTCATACTGCAACTGCGCGTCTTACTTAACACTGTTGTTCCTGTAGGTCTAAGTTATCTTTGACTTCATTAGATAGGGATCTTGGTCCGGTGGTTACACTCTTACTGTAGAACAGCGTCATTGTGATCTGGAGGAGTATTACATCCATTCTTAGAGACTATAACACTGCTTCAATCATACGTTCCCTTCGATGTGGAGCTGCGCTTGGGCATGGTTTCGATTCCCGCTTCGGCTGATCAACTGACTTTGTTTTCTCAAGTTTTCCCGAACAGTAAGCAGACTGTCAGATAATCACATGGCGAATCTTCGACCTCATATTCTTCAAAAGACATCTCATTTGTGACTAATCCCGTCGACGTTAAATAATCTTGTAGCTGATACAACGTCGTTAAATAACCGGCTACAAACTTCTTGTATCAGCCAGGGTATATAATATGTTACAAATACATTTACTTAGAGACTAATCCTGTTGCTCCAAGACAAAATGTCACTTTTGCAGTCTTTCAGGAGCGAGAATTACAAGTTTGAACGACTTGTTTAAAATCATAGTATCATGTTTCTTAAAAGTTGGTTAGAAAATCATAGAAATGCGATATACATTATCATATTTTGCCAGAATAAAGATAGGCCTAACATTAGGATGCACAACAAAGACTACAGAAAAATCTCATTTTCGCCAAAAATTGATTCATCACATTTGCCTGGGAATCACAGAATTTCTGTAGTGGCTATATGTTGAAGCATTATCTCTTAATATTTTCCCAGGTGTTTTCCATAGCACGCGACACTGAAGGTATTATTGACGAAAAAAATGTAAAAGAAACTAATTTTCAAGTCGTTTGGAATATAAAGAATTCGTATAGGACGTGAATTGATTTGAAAACATTACAAAATAGGTAAAAATGTGAAAGAATTGATCGCTGCAAGTAACCTAAAAGTGATTATTTTTCACTTGAAATAAAGATATAGAACACTTCAAAATATAACGCAAACACACATTTCACTTCACTTAGTATATGCAATGCATACAAAACGCCTAAACTAAGCTAATGTAAGAACCTGTCACAGATTCTCGCACCAGAGAACTTACAAAGTTAAAGTTCGAAGTATCAGTGTTGCGTGTTATAGACACTGCCTGCTGGACCACAACCTATGGCTATTTACACTGCCTGCCAATCTACGGTTATGCGCGAGTAGCCACTAGGTGACAGGTAGCGATTTTTTCCATATACTGATTATGTTAATAGCGGTGGGTACTGCCTTCCACCTAGCGGCAAAAGAAGTTTCATTGAGCAGGCAGTTTACGCAGCTATAGGATGCGATTCAGCAGGCAGTGGTTATAGAAAAGCATTTTTCGTGTCCGTAGTGACATGTTCGCTAGCTTTGTCTAAAATGCAGCCATGAATTGTTACGTAAACCGCACCAGCTTTGCACAGGAAGTCATCTCATTGTGGAATCTGCTTTTTATAGATTTACAGTTGTGGAAAGACAGCCCAGTTTGTCCGAATATTTATTTTATTACCGCGTAACAATTCCATTGCTGATCTATTCCTAATTTAATTATAAGAAAGGACAGACTTGGGTCGGAAAGATGAACATAGGTCCCTAAGTGCCTTTCATGGTTTGTTGAAGTGATTTCTCGTACCTATTGAACTTCCACGTTATTATTACTGAATAAATTATCTTTTGTGATAATTAAATTACCGAATCTTTCCATATGTTCATGTAATTCCAGTTTTACGTTTTCAGTAAAAATAATGTTATCAAGAATAAAAGGTAATTGTAAGGATACCAAATAAAATTTTAACCAACTAAAATCGGTAATTATTAGAGAAGGAAGAGGCAAAAATTAATAAAACAAAGCAAATCAACATTGATAGTGGAGGATTTGCAAGTGCCATTTAGTATTCAAATTTATTTTAAATCTTTTAAAATTATTTTTCGTAGGTCATGTGCAAAGTATGTTGGCTAAATTTTATTCCCAGAAACGCTTGCGCGGCGATTACAAGTTTCATTGGTGCTAGGTATTGTATTCCCAGCAGGACCTGCGCGGCGATAATTTAATTTGATTGGTGTTGTATAATTATATTGAATTCCCAGCAACACTTGCGCGGCGACTACAAATTTGATTGGTGCAATGTATGTTGTCTACATTTTATTCCCAGAAACACTTGCGCGGCGATTACAAATTTCATTGGTGCTAGGTATTGCATTCCCAGCAGGACCTGCGCGGCGATTATTTAATTTGATTGGTGTTGTATAATTATATTGAATTCCCAGCAACACTTGCGCGGCGACTAGAAATTTGATTTGTGCAATGTATGTTGTCTACATTTTATCCCCAGAAACACTTGCGCGGCGATTACAAATTTCATTGGTGCTAGGTATTGTATTCCCAGCAGGACCTGCGCGGCGATTATTTAATTTGATTGGTGTTTGTTGTATAATTATATCGAATTCCCAGCAACACTTGCGCGGCGACTACAAATTTGATTTGTGCAATGTATGTTGGCTATATTTTATTCCCAGCAACACTTGCGCGGCGATTACAAATTTCATTGGTGCTAGGTATTGCATTCCCAGCAGGACCTGCGCGGCGATTATTTAATTTGATTGGTGTTTGTTGTATAATTATATCGAATTCCCAGCAACACTTGCGCGGCGACTACAAATTTGATTGGTGCAATATATGTTGGCTATATTTTATTCCCAGCAACACTTGCGCGGGGATTACAAATTTAATTGGTGCAAGGTTTGTTGGTTACATTTTATACCCAGCAACACCTACGTGGCGATTAATTAATTTGATTGGTGCAAGGTGTATTGGAGTAATACCAGCGTTTAGGTAATTGTGTGCTCTCAAATTTGGGTTTCTGGCATCTTGTCAGCCCATTTGAGTTGTGTGGATATACTCGGCCGCGGAACATTTTTTCCCTTGAAATTATTAAAGCCTGCTTCTCAGGGAGCTTCTACCTGAAAACCGGATTTGCATAATATGTTCGTTACTGTAGGTACGTTAATAGGAAACTACAATTTAAGTCACACAGTATTGTGGGCACTCAAAGTTGGATTTCTGGCATCTTGTCAGCCCATTAGAGTAATGTGGATATAAAATGAAGAATTGTGACGGTGTCGTGTGGTTCCTGGAGTAGCTCAGTCGGTAGAGCATTTGTGTGGTAAACGAAGGGTCCCGGGATAGATACCGGGCACCGGAACAATTTTTCTCTTGAAATTATTAAAGCCTGGTTCACAGGAATCATCTACATGAAATCCAAATTTGCATAATATTATAGAACAAATCCTGTACATATACGTAAATTGAAAATTTTTATTTGAAAAACATTTATTTGAAAAAATATATAAAAGCCGCTCCACTGAGTAAAACACGACTTGAGGTTCAGTGCGCCACTCCACGCATCCCCGCGCTTTCGACCACTTACTTTCTGCACCCTTGCCCCGAGAGCCAGTCCGGAGCAGCTCCCTTGAACCACGGAGCTACGGTGCGTCACATATATAAAGGTAAATGTATCCTCGTAACATGCCATGAAGGCACTTGAGGGGCATGGAGGTAGAACCCCATGCTTTCAATGAATGCGGTGGTGTGGTCGGCACCACGCTCTGACCGCCTTTTATCCCCGGGAAATACTCGGTACTCAATTTTTATAGGAGGCTGAGTGAACCTCGGGGCCGTTCTGAAAGTTTGGCAACGAGAAAAAATCCTGTCACCACCTGGGATCGAACCCTGGACCTTCCAGTCCGTAGTCAGCTGCTCTACCCGGCCGCCCGCGTCACATATATACCGTATATATAATTTGAATTAGTAATTGAAATTAAGGGAAAACGGCTGAACAAATTTAATAAATGATCCTTTATTTTGAAGCTTGGAACCCAAAGTTTTTCGGAAAAATGGTAGTTTTAAGTGAAATGTTAATTTTCCTACATCATTTTCCTTCTTTCCAAAATTCATCTGTCGTGAGTTTTGAGAAATAATGAGTTTTCACAATAAAACAGAACACTTACACACTAAAATAAACAATATCACTCGAAGGCTAAGACCTGCAGAATTGCTGATATATTTAGAGGCCAGATGACCCAGATTCTGTCACATCATAATTCCAATATGTCGATCTTTTAAATTATGGTTTATTTAACGACTCTCGCAACTTGCCAGGTTATATCATCGTCGCCGGTGTGCCGCAATTTTGTCCCAGAGGATTTTTTTTAAATGCCACTAAATCTAGTGATATGAGGCTGTGGCACTTCAGCACACTTTAATGCCATCCATCTGGGCCGGGATCGAACCCCGAAACTCGGACTTAGAAGGCCAGCGCTAAGACTAAGGGTACGAACACGTTGGCGCCTAGCTTTAAAGCTAGCAGGCTCCGCTAGCAGTGTTTATGAAAGACAAGGAAGCTTGGTGTGCACAAATTGGAGCTTGTTTGCAGGTCGCTTTAATCTCTCAGCTGACTCACAGCTGATTAGGTCATCTCCTTGGAATCTCTGTGTGCACTTGATATCGCAAGGGATTCAAGTAGTGAGGACGAATTTGATTTATTAGACAGTGCAGAATCAAAGTGATTATTATTACAAGAATTCTTTTCTCGAGAGTGTTCCCTTCATCCTATAAATAATAAAAAGGGTTGCGTTTGGTGAATATTATCTTTTTAAATATCTGCGGAACTTTCCAGACAAATTCATTAGCTACCCGAGAGTGGAAATCGAAACTATCGATTATCTTCTCTATTTAACCAAAGATTTCATACAGAAGGCTTGGAAAAATTGCCAGGGAATCCTATTTTGCAGGAAGAACGGCTTATACTCACACTGAGGTAAACTGTACAATTCTTACAAAATAGTGCCTAGTGAACATTCTCAATAATTTGATTGATATTAGTTATTATTTATTTGTTTATTATTTTTATTTTTTGTGGTATTAAGGCACATATAGAAGAAAGCGATTAAACTCTTGAAATGAGGTCGAAGACTCCAAATCAGGCCTATTGGTGAACGACGATGTCCATTCATCCGAATTCATTAGTAGTTTGTAATTAAAAAATTAATTAAATTCTACCTCCAGTTTTGAATCTATACGAAAAGTTAATGTCGTGACAGGTCTTTCGAACACACGAGCAATAAGTTTTTCTACATCCAATGTGTGCAGTGTTTTAAAACTTTACAACCACTGACACAGGATTCCCACCACGAGTGAAGCAAGCGGTATGCTCAAGGCGGAGCTTGACAGGCCGCTGGCTGATAGTCGGAGTAGCCAAGAATGATATTTCGAGCTCCGTTTAACTTATCACGTCGTAGCATCTATGATATTCAAACAATCGCGCTGCAATTTTTTGTATTGATAGGTCAATGTCCAAGGGAAGCATAGAAAACAATTCGAAGTCAAAATATTGTTTTTAAAAGTGAGAAAAAAATATTAACTTTGAAGTGATCTGCTCACAGAAAAAAATTTACGGTAAGCGGTAAACTTTTTTGTTTTTCACGTTAGATGGGGGGTCAAAGCGAGAAAAATGTACAGTAAGAATGGAAATTCGTTTTAAAAGTTACCGCTGCTCAAAATCTTTACTGGTTACCGAGTTACGGCCAATTAACGTCAAAACTAAATCACACGCGCGTAGTTTAAAATAGAATACAAATTTGTGTAAATTAAAAAGCACGAATTACACAAATAATTGATAGAAGTCGTCTCTACTAATTACACAAGTCATCATTGACATCTGGTCCACAGACCACCTCTCCAATGCCTCTCTGCTCCACGCCGAGACTTGCTGCTGCAAGCTTGAAAGAATGACTGAAACCATTCTTGGAGCTTACAGCGTGCTGGAAAGCTAGCAGTAAAGCGACCATCCATGAGCCAACGTGTGCGGTGTCATATGATTCTAGCGATTCATTTCCCCCACTACCGCTACCAGCTACTCTACCAGCTAGTCTACCATCGTCAACGTGTTCGTACCCTGTCGATCTTCATTTGTGTAAATTTTTCAGAATGTTTCTGTAATGTTGATAATCAAAAACTTCAAGACTTACTAAAATGAATTTACAGGTCAGATTCTCTGGTGTGTAATTTTCTGAGTACAGCTATCTGTGTATTGGATATTAAAAACAACAAAACTTAAGAATGTTTGATGACATAATTAAAAATGAAATATTATTATAGTGAATGCCATGATGTATTTGTCACTAATTATACAGATTGATGCTTTATTGATGATGAAATCTTTTAGTTTTATATAAGTAGGCGTACAGAATATTTGAAGTTAGATCTTCATTTCTATACTATTTACTGAGTGACTGCTATATAGTAGTCTATACAAAACTTAAGTAATATAACAATATTGTTATTGAAATGAAATATTTTTATAGTTATTAATCAAGTGGTATGGGTGTTTTCGATAGTATATTTAATGGTGGTGTGGTGTAGATATTTAAAGATGAAAGTTAAAATTTATAAAACAGTTATGCTACCGATTGTTCTTTATGGTTGTGAAAGTTGGATTCTCACTTTGAGAGAGGAAGAGAGATTAAGAGTGTTCGGAAATAAGATGCTTAGGAAAATATTTCCGGCTAAGAGGGATGAAGTTATAGGAGAATGGAGAAAGTTACACAACGCGGAACTATACGCATTGTATTCTTCACCTGACTTAATTAGGAATATTAAATCCAGATGTTTGAGATGGCAGCCCATGTAGCACGTATGGGTTAATCTAGAAATGCATGTAGAGTGTTAGTTTGGAAGAAATTAAGGGAAAATACCTTGAGGGAGGTAGACGTAGATGGGAGGATAATATGGCAATTGATTTGAGAGAGGTCCGATATGATGTTAGAGACTGGATTAATCTTGCTCAGGATAGGGACCAATAGAGGGCTTTTGTGAGGACGGCAATGAACCTCCGGGTTCCTTAAAAGCCATTTGTATGTAAGTGATGTAGATATTTTTGTTTGTGATTCTCTTCAGTATTATCTGGAGGAAGCGCAAAAATTATAATGCCTAAAGGGAAGACCAAAAGGTGTTACTTACTGATAAAATAAGAGGCCTACAAAATGTTGTAGTGTCCCAATCACTTTAGCAAGGTCTCTTAGCAGGAAAAAGTGATTCTACCCTCTACATTTCAAGGTAGTTCACGAAACATGCAGTAGCTATATCAAGACGCTATTTCTATTATTGGAAAGCATGGTAAATCTGGTATTTTCATAACTCTCACCTACAATCCGCAATGACCTGAAATAGCTACTGCTTCACTTCCACATGAAAAACGGACTGATCGTCCTGACATTGTTACTTGCGTTTTCGTATTGAAACTCAAGAACTGATGATGTATAGGTTCAATAAAAAGTATTTAGCATGAAGGAAACCATTCAGAGGGTTATGTTTCATTTTCCAGGAAACAAATAACGTCCAAAATGTCTGGTATTCTTCATTGGAAATAAGGTTGAAAAATTTTTAATTTGAACTTCTAATTAACTTAGTTTGCAGCATTTGCTGCACAAGCCAGTAGTATATGTATAATTCAAAGAAAATCAATCAATAAGCATTTAGAAAAAAACTGTGACTTAGTGCAAATTAAACGTACCTGTAAACAAACTATGTGATATGTTGATTACGGTTCTTTGAATAGTATAAATAGGTAGAAAATCACTTATTATATTCTCTGTGAAAATATTACACTTATTTTTAATAAAAATTTAAGAACATCATTGTTACGAAACAATTTATATTTTTTATTTCTATTAACTCTCATTAGCTTTACCACTACATATGAATAGATAACAAAAAGACATATTAATATTACTGCCTTCAATGTGGAAAAGTTGTCTTCAAGGACTTTCAGAATCTTGCCTAAGTTTAACAATCTCCAGGTAATTTTCATATTCAATGGACAGAATAAAATTTATCAAATTATCCAAACCTTCTTGCTGCATTACTGATCTCTAATAATTATTCAACTACATGCAACATTGGATTTTCCTCATTAATTTTCTAATATACCAGTAAACATCTGCGATTATATTAACAACTTTTATTTTCTGAAATGTTGAAAGCTGTGCAATTTAGTAAGTTCATAGTTGAATCTTCTTCCCTACAGAGAACACGTTATGGTGAAGTATAGTATAAACCCTAATTCCGAAGAGATACTGGACGTATGTCCAGTTGCTAGTCTAAAGATATCGGTTGTTCTTAGAGAATTACGAATCACAGTTTTATTTCTTTTAAATTCGCACCAGAAACGTAACCATGTCATTCAAGTACACTGACTGACAAAAAAAATCACGCACCAAGAAGGAGTTGTCGTTTTGCTGCAAACCTCGGCATACAGTTACATCTCAGGGAGATAGTCAAATCATTAGCGTAGTAACGTAATTAGTTGACTGGTGTTGCCACCAGAGGTCGTGAACCTGCTGTCATCCGTGGCCTATAAAAGAGCTTGCACAGGCTACTCGAACGTAGTGGACTGTTGTTTCCGGTTGTATCAAAATCGTCGATCCCTGAACATGCCTCTACGACGCCATCGAAGAGACTTTACCAGTTAACGGAGTTTGAAAGGGGGCGCATTATTGGAATGCGTAAGGCTGGATGGTCTTTCGGCGAATCGCTAGCCACCTATACCGTTGTGACCACACTTTTAGGACGTGTTGGGACCAATGGATGCGTGAGGGCACGCACACACGGCGAGTGGGCTCAGAACGCCCTCGACTGACCACCAGGAGAGAAGATCGTCGGATCCTCCGACAAGCCGGAACAGATCAACTGTTTCATCGCCCGCCATCCTGAGACAGGTAGCATCATTATTACAGGCCCCTGTCTCTGCCTGAACCATTTCCAGACACTATGCTGAAGGAAATTTGGTTTTTCGGCCCCCATTACGTGTCCTGCCATTGACTCCCGCCCACCGTCGCCTCCGTTTGCAGTGGTTTCGTGAGCGACAAACCTGGACTGCTGAAGACTGGAACCGGGTTGTCTTTAGTGATGAATTCAGGTTCTCTTTGAGCTCTGACGACGGTCGTGTTCGCGTCTGGAAACCTCGTGGTGCGCGCCTCAATCCTACATTTGCTGTGGCGCGACACACCGCACCCACTGCTGGCGTGCTGGTCTGGGGTGCCATCACGTACGATAGTCGGTCAACCCTAGTAATGATACGAGGGACAATAAGTATGGGCGAATCTAGAAACGCATACAGAGGGAAAAAAGACTTTTGGGGAGGCCGAGACGTAGACGAGAGGATAATATTAAAATGTACTTGAGGGAGGTGGGATATGATGATAGAGACTGGATTAATCTTGCACAGGATAGAGATCGTTGGCGGGATTATGTGAGGGCGGTATCAACTCCAGGTTTCTTAAAAGCCATTTGGTTTATTTGCCCTCCTGTCCCTACCGTTACGTATTATACTCTGTCCCGATAATCCAATTAATCATAAATAATTTTCACCAGATAATTATTGGGCTCTTACTGAAAAGAAAAGGAGCTAGATTGCAGAAAATAGACTTTTATTCTATTGTCTTATTTCTTTTTGTTTATTGTTATGTTTCACAGTAAATTAATTTAGTAACATAATAATAATTAAAAAATCTCACTTTTACTTAAGTTTAGAGAGTCTTCACGATCGTTGGGAAAATTTCTTTTATAGCGTGAAATAGTAGGACCTGACAATTTGAAAGTGAATCTTAAATTTGGAACGCTGTCACCAGTGGCTGAAAACCTTACACACATGACCAGTGTGGTAACTGCTGAAACTGCTTCATGGAAAAAAAAATTCTTCCTGGTCCAGTCAATTGTAATTTAATTTCAAAATCTGATCTTGACATACACGTAATTTAAACAAAAAATGATATTTCGGCCAGCTCACTTCCTCAGTCATGATTCTAGTTTCACTCCTTCCTTTGTGATATTTGCTTATCCAAAATGAATATGTGCGCAAATAGAAATGAGTTGTGTGCAAGATAATCTGCAGTTTCAACTGGCAACTGTTGTTTCCCTCTCAATATTCCTGCGCATTTGCAATAGTGGAAACGTGGCTTTACTGTAGAACAACATCATTGTGATCTGGAGGAGTAGTACATCCATTCTTAGAGACTACTATAACACTGCTTCAATTACACGTTACCTTCCCTACTGATGTGGAGCTGCGCTTGAGCGTGGTTTCGATTCCCGCTTCGGCTGATTAACTGACTTTGTTTTCTCAAGTTTTCCCGAACTGTAAGCAGAATGTCAGCTAATCACATGGCGAATTTTCGACCTCATATTCTTCAAAAGACATCTCATTGTGACTAATCCCATCGACGTTAAATAATCTTGCAGCTGATACAACGTCGTTAAATAACCGGTTACAAACTTCTTATATCAGCCAGGGAATACAACATGTTACAAATACATTTTCTTAGAGACTAATCCTGTTGCTCCAAGTCAAAATGTCATTTTTGCAGTCTTTCAGGAGCGAGAATTACAAGTTTGAACGACTTGTTTAAAATCATAGTATCATGTTTCTTACAAGTTGGTTAGAAATTTATAGAAATACGATATATATATATATATATATATATATATATATATATATATATATATATATATATATATATATATATGTCATATTTTGCCAGAATAAAGATAGGCCTAACATTAGGATGCACAGCATAGACTACAGAAAAGTCTCATTTTCGTGAAAAATTTATTCATCACATTTGCCTGGGAATCACAGAATTTATGTACTGCCTATAGGCTATGTTGAAGCATTATCTCTTAATATTTTCCCAGGTGTGTTCCATAGCACCCAACACTGAAGGTAGAGGAGAAGGTCCAAATATGGGCTACCAGTTTCATTTTATGTAATTTCTCGAAATCAGTACAGGAATAAAGCAGAAAATTGCTTGCAAGTAAATACTGGAAGTATATTCCTTAATACTAAATCAATAACAAATTAATATAAATAGTAGTTTTAGCACAGAAAAAATATTTTACTGAAGTTGCAAAATTCATGATTTTAATAGAGCGGTCCAAATATGGGCTACCAATAATATTTTTTTAAACACTTCACTCAAATATTGGGAATTAACGTAAATAATAATTATATTGTTTGACATCATTTAAATGAGATTTAAGAGTTATGAAACCGTAAGATTACATATGTATTGAGTAATCAATTAAAAAAATTTCAAACTGAGGAAGAAAATATTGTTCATCATTGAAACAGCACAACTTATTTACAAAAGTCACACATGTACTCTTCTTTCTCTGCACCTGCACAGTCACTATGTGCCCACATGCAATACATAAAACACCTTATCCACAGTTCACCGGCAGTGTCATCGGAAAACTTTCCTTCACAGAACATGCATGCTGTATCTTCATCGTCCCCTGGTTTTGTTTTGCCTACAGGACAATCAAGATCACCCTCACCACTCTCGACAAGTTCCATAGGTATACCTACATTGGGCTCAGAATCAAAATTCTCTTGTTGGGATTTCCTTCTTTTCCTTTCCCTTTCCCTTTGTTCTTCTTTCTTTTCAGACCCACTTGTGTCTTTCCTCCAGCTTCTACTTCATCAAGATTTAAACATCTCTTTGTAGACTGAAGTCTGGCAGTAGTTTTATGCAGTGATTCTGAAAGCCCTGATTTGTATGGGGTTCCAGTTATAAGGCAAGAGCCCGCACTCTTTGCCCCACGATTACTCGCCTTCTTTGACGCCACAGGAAGCGGTGATATATCAAAAGGGCTCACTAGAGTAGCCGTTGATGGTCCAGGAAGTTGACTGGGTGTCCCGGGCTGATCTGACTTATCAACAGGAGGCGAGATAGAAGCTAGCTGCGGTACAGATTGTTGTAGAGATGCTGACATGTTGCCATCTTTACTGCACGTCTTCCCTGATTCCGCTACAGCTGCTAGGAAGTCTGCCTCAGAAAATATGTTTCTGTTTGGTGGACAGATTCCTGTCTCCTTGAAACCATTGACGGCAACTTCCCCAGGCTGAACCTTCAGATATGCCTTTCCAAAGAGTTCCATGATGTCGTAGGCTGTGACAGGTCTTTGGTTTTTACGCAGCCACAACCTTATTTCCTCACTGTAATAATTCTTCAAAGGGCCCATGAATGTTTTGTAAAGGGGCTGCATTTTATGTCTTGAGTGAGGGGTAGGGAAATTATTGTGATATGATTAGCTCGTGCCATATCAATGACATCCAAGTTTCGAACATGACTGTAATGGCCATCCGGTATAAGGAGTACTGGAGATTCTTCTTTTGGGGCAACTTTCTCAATGGAATGGATGAGCCACTGTGTAAAAATATTACTTTGTACCCACCCAGATCGGTGGGCAAAACCAATGGCTCCCAGTGGACTTCCTCTCATGAGCTGATCTGACATGTTCTTCCTGGGGAAAATCACTGCTGGTGGTACAAAGTGCCCATTGGCACTCATGCAGGCAATGACGGTTATTGTAGCACCCCTTTCCGCTGAAGTCAACGCTCCTACTTGCCTCTTTCCTTTTCTTCCAATGACATACGGTATTTTGCTTTGGATTATTGTCAGGCCTGTTTCGTCCACGTTGTATACCCGGTCCTCCGGATAATTGTGTTTATTGTAGGCTTGTAACAGAAGATAAAAAAATTTCCGTACATTCTCC
This sequence comes from Periplaneta americana, assembly GCF_040183065.1. NCBI lineage: Eukaryota > Metazoa > Arthropoda > Insecta > Blattodea > Blattidae > Periplaneta > Periplaneta americana. Next base: position 151,805,277 of record NC_091131.1, on the reverse strand, counting down.
CTATTAAACCCTAATGCTCTGGGCAAATGAGGTGCCGCATGGTTTCCGAAGAGAGAGAGCATTCTTATGGCGTTGCAAAAAAAGATTTACCCAAGACCTTCCTGCTTCACCTGATATGAAAGGGTGAGACAGATTGTTCTTTAACGCAATCTGAAAAGCATTCTCCTCAGATCACCAAGAGTGCACCCAAAAAATCTTTCTTCCATAGCAAGTAGATAAGCTATAAGACGTTTCTCCATTTCCTCTCCAAGAAAGGGCTTTCGTCCTAATTTTGTTCTCGCAGCATCGGCAGGAGCGACTAGTGTCTTTTTAGACAACGTTTGCAACGTTATGCGAGGAACATGGAAATATTTCGATGCTTTTAGAGTTCCCATCTTCCCCTCCCTCACTGCAACTATTGCTTTCTTCATGTCCTCAGCTTCCCATAATTTTCTAGTACCTTTTGGTACATATTTTGGTTTTGATCGTGGCATCCTGAAAATTCAAACCGATTTTAAGTCTTTCTGTCTATTAAAAAAATGTGGTCTGAATATGGGCTACTAGCCCGTATTTGGACCATACAAAGTAGCCCATATTTAAACCATCGTGCTACTAAATTTAAAAAAATTATAATGGTTATACGTTGATGGAAGTAAACGAAATTTGCATCGCTGTACGAAGTCCTATCTATATACTATGCAACTGATGTAACAGAATATTCGTAAGTTATGTAGAATAGTAGCAAAAAATGATAAAGACTTACTGGTGAAAATTCTAGTAGCAGCCGGAACCACAAGCAACACTTTAACACAACCTACACACTTTCTCTTGTCTAGCGGACTGGAATCGGCAACAACCCCTCTTTGTGACCTTCAGAGGAACCAATTCCCATATTCACTTCCAGAGTGCAGCATCATACAGTGCCGAAAACCACCCTAGCCCGTTTTTAGACCATAGCCCATTCTTGGACCTTCTCCTCTATTATTGACGAAAAAAAAAAGGAAAAAAAAAACTGATTTTCAAGCAGTTTGGAATATATAAGGAATTAGGACGTGAATTTGAAAACATTACAAAATAGGTAAAAATGTGAAAGAATTGATCGCTGCAAGTAACCTAAAAGTGATTATTTAACACTTGAAATAAATATATAGAACACTTCAAAATATAACGCAAACACACATTTCACTTCACTTAGTATATGCAATGCACATAAAACGCCTAAACCAAGCTAATGTATCTTAACCTGTCACAGATTCTCGCACCAGAGAACTTACAAAAATTAAAGTTGGAAGTTTCATTGTTGCGTGTTATAGAAAAGCATTTTTCGTGTCCGTAGTGACGTGTTCGCTAGCTTTATCTGAAATGCAGCCATGAATTGTTACGCAAACCGCACCAGCTTTGCACAATAAGTAATCGCATTGTGGAATCTGCTTTTTATAGATTTACATTTGTGGAAAGACAGCCTAGTTTGTCCGAATATTTATTTTATTACCGCGTAACAATCCCATTGCTGGTCTATTCCTCATTTAATTATAAGAAAGGACAGACTTTGGTCGGAAAGATGAACATAGGTCCCGAAGTGCCTTTCATAGTTTGTTGGAGTGATTTCACGTACCTATTGAACTACCACGTTATTATTACTGAATAAATTATCTTTTGTGACAATTAAATTGCCGAATCCTTCCATATGTTTATGTAATTCAGTTTTTACGTTTTCAGTAAAAATAATATTATAGAGGAATATACGGTAATTGTTAGACTTCGTTGAATTGCCACACGCAGCATGCTATCAGGTTGCCGATGTACGGTAGTATAGAGGAGGTGAGCGACCGCCCAGTCTCGTAGTATAACAGTTCATGTTAAGAGTTGTGACCGGTCCAAATAGAGCAGCTACAGCTAATATATACCTATGTAAGCACTTGTTTTTGCATTACTGTGGTTGGAATAGTCAAAGCTTAACATGTGTTCAGTGTAGACAAAAATTCAATCAAACATACTACAATGAGAGTGTTGCTGTTCCAAACAATTGCCCCTGGAATACCCCCGCAGCCAGTCTTTCCCCGTTGAGAAACGTTGTTGGATGCTGTTAATTATTATGCAAAATATTACGGCAAAATAATGGAGGTAATTGATGCATTGGATAACACAGACAGTTCCGCTGTTGCAGCTGTAAAATCATTGCCTTCTGAACAGCTATTGGAAAATATTCTGTTCATTGATTCTAATTTTAAAATCGTGTCCAAAAGCATCACCCTGTTAGAATCGTCTAAATTACAACTCTCAGAAGCCCTTAATATAGTGGATAAAGTATCACAAACCGTTATCCAAAATAACAATTCATTAATTTCAGAAAAAGTGAAATGTAAGTTGAGAAATATTATTGCTAAAAATTCTGCCTATTCACAATTTCGTATTATAAATTATGTACTATCAGGTCACGATAAGACGTCTGAAGTTGATGTACTAAAACGTAGTGACTTTCAGTTCTTCAAATATGCACCTATTATATCGTGTGATGTCGAATGTACATTTTCCCAATATAAAAACTGTTTAAGTGACCATCGGAGGAGGTTCACTTTGCAGTCGCTCAAAATGTACGTAACTCTTCACTGCAATGCACATATTCAAGGATGATGTGAGTATAGTACATTAAATTTTAAGAGTTAATATATCTCACTATAAAATAATTGTATATTTACATGTTTAGACATTTCCTATTTCAAAGATCATTCATTATATTTCTTGAATGCAGGATACAGGTTTTATTGTAACAGCAGTATACTGCTCAGTGCTTACATCAGAGGCATACTTGATCCTTTGCACGCACCTTCTCATACAGTCTATACCGCGTGCGTAGTAAACCTTACGACTCTCATGGCAATTCCACGAAGTCTAGTAATTGTAAAGATACCAAATAAAATTTTAACCAACTAAAATCGGTAATTATTAGAAAAGGAAGAGATAAAAATTAATAAAATAAAGCAAGTCAATATTGATAGTGGGGGATTTGCGAGTGCCATTTTGTATTCAAATTTATTTTAAATCTTTTAAAATTATTTTTCGCAAGTCATGTGCAAAGTATGTTGGCTAAATTTTATTCCCAGAAACGCTTGCGCGGCGATTACAAATTTCATTGGTGCTAGGTATTGTATTCCCAGCAGGATGTGCGCGGTGATTATTTAATTTGATTGATGTTTGTAGTATAATTGTATGAATTCCCAGCAACAATTGCGCGGCGACTACAAATTTCATTCGTGCAATATATGTTGGGTATATTTTATTCCCAGCAACACTTGCGCGGCGAGTACAAATTTCATTGGCAAGGTCTGTAGATTACATTGTATACCCAGCAACACCTGCGTGGCAATTACTTAATTTGATTGGTGCAATGTTTCTAGGATACATTGAATTCCCAGCAACATTTGTGCGGCGACAACAAATTTGATTTGTGCAATGTATGTTGGCTACATTTTTTCCCCCGACAACACTTGCGACGCGATTACAAATTTCATTGGTTCAAGGTATTTTATTCCTAGCAGGATGTGCGCGGAGATTATTTAATTTGATTGGTGTTTGTTCTATAATTATATTGAATTCCCAGCATTATTTAATTTGATTGGTGTTTGTTCTATAATTATATTGAATTCCCAGCAACACTTGCGCCGCGACTACAAATTTGATTGGTGAAATGTATGTTGGCTACATTTTATTCCCATGAATACTTGCGCGGCGACTTGGTGCAATGTATGTTGGCTACATTTTATTCCCAGAAACACTTGCGCGGCGATTACAAATTTCATTGGTGCTAGGTATTGTATTCCCAGCAGGACCAGCGCGGCGATTACTTAATTTGATTGGTGTTTGTTGTATAATTACATTGAATTCCCAGCAACACTTGCGCGGCGACTACAAATTTCATTGGTGCAATATATGTTGGCTACGTTTTATTCCCGACAACACTTGCGCGGCGATTACAAATTTCATTGGTGCTAGGTTTGTTGGGTACATTTTATTCCCAGCAACACTTGCGCGGCGTCTACAAATTTCATTGGTGCAAGATTTGTTGGGTATATTTTATTCCCAGCAACACTTGCGCGGCGTCTACAAATTTCATTCGTGCAAGGTTTGTTGGGTATATTTTATTCCCAGCAACACTTGCGCGGCGTCTACAAATTTCATTGGTGCAAGGTTTGTTGGGTATATTTTATTCCCAGCAACACTTGCGCGGCGTCTACAAATTTCATTGGTGCAAGGTTTGTTGAGAATATTTTATTCCCAGCAACACTTGCGCGGCGTCTACAAATTTCATTGGTGCAAGGTTTGTTGGGTATATTTTATTCCCAGCAACACTTGCGCGGCGTCTACAAATTTCATTGGTGCAAGGTTTGTTGGGTATTTTTTATTCCCAGCAACACTTGCGCGGCGTCTACAAATTTCATTGGTGCAAGGTTTGCTGGGTACATTTTATTCCCAGCAACACTTGCGCGGCGTCTACAAATTTCATTGGTGCAAGGTTTGCTGGGTACATTTTATTCCCAGCAACACTTGCGCGGCGATTACAAATTTGTTTGGTGCAAGGTGTATTGGATTAATACCTTCTGGATCAAGACATGGTCGTAATGTAAGTTGTGTGTCGGCTTTTCTATTTGAGTGTATGAAGTCCTTGCAATAAATTACTTAATTGCGTATTAGTGCTCAATTTTATTTAGTGTAAAGTGTGCATAAAATCCGTTCACTTTTTGTTGCATAATATTTTGTAGAAGTAATTACGAACTGTGATATTTTAATGTGAACATAGGTTTACATCATAACATGTTTGCTTCAACCTTTCGCAGTTTAGAATGGGAGCTATTTTGTGATTTAATAAAGTAGAATTTATATTGTTGTTTTAATTTAGCACATCTCTCTGCTTTCGTTACTTGTAGATAGAAAATTCATCACCGTCCCTTCTATGACATTAGCTGTACGTACGTTTGTATGTTACTTCCTCTGTTAGCTAGGACTAATAGATAAATACAATTCAATACAAGCCATTATAAAAAGAAAGAAATAAATGGTACAATTAAGATTTCATTTAGTGTAGTATGTACATGACTTCTATTAACTTCTTTTAAAATATGTTGCAGGAATAATTGTAAAAGTATGTTATTAGCCTCCTTATTTAATGTGAAGAGAATTCACCAAGTTAACGTAACATGTTTGAATCAACATATAAAGTTCAGAATGAAAGCTATATTTTTTAGATTTAATAAAGAAGAATTTAGAATAAAGTTTAGAACTTCGTTACCTTCCTTACTTGTGGGTAGAAAATTCACCAGTCCCTCCTATGAAATGTGCATATGGTTATATTATCAGCTCTACTAGTAGGTAGTCAATAAATATAATTCAATGCGACCCAGCATAGAAAGAAAGAAATATAATTGAAATATATGCAAATTGCATGTGCTGGATTCATACATAACATTACACTTAATTATAATGTAGGTATAACTTGCGAATATAGGGTTATAAGTTGAATACAGTACACATAACCTATAATTCCTATATGGCATCATAATGTATGTAATGGCAGTGTATTGGAGAACATTAAAAGTAGACAGAAAGTATTATATTATATAACTGCTTCTTAATTTGAACTGAATACATTAAGCATTCTTGATCTTTTTGCTGAAATTTTTATCAGTACCTACGACTAGCTTGTGTGAAAATTTCTATTCTCAAATGCTTGCTTTGACTGTGATATAATAAGAATAGGCGCCCAGAACAAGGTTGTAACCAGAATATCAGAAATTTTTCGAAAATGGGGAAAAAACGCAGAGTGTTGTACATGCTTTTAATTTTTTAGAGCGAGGTTGAGAATCAGACGTGTGCTGATATTAATACGAGTAGGTACAAGCATTATAGATAGCAGATAGCGCATCATTATTCAAGAAAAAGTCTCCTAATGAGAAATGAGGTTTATATTCTTGTTGTGGGCGGCTAATCAATTATTTAGCAATATATTTATTATTATATTAACACAGTGGTCTGAAATTTCAATAATTGTGCTAGCACATTCACATTCGACATAATAACCTTGTAAATCTAGTTTCTTTTTTCTTTTCGGAGGAAGACCCGGAGGCAAGTACTTCGGCTTTAGGCTTATTGTGAAGCTTCTTTATATTGGGATGATTGTTGAAGTCTATTAAGATCGCTCTTCAAGCGCATGATTCACCTCATGGTGTCATTGTATCGATTCAGCCATAGCATCCAGTCCTGACTGGAGACCTGATCCTCCGCCTTCCTGTGAAGTTATCCTGCGTTCTCCTCAGATCGATGGCATCTGTTCGCAATTCATGTGCTTGAATCTGCTGCATTCTTGACCATAAGTACATGTCACAGTTGATTCCGTGACTCACTAAGGCGTCATCTGCCCCAGTCCACTGAAAAGCCCCTGCTGCTTCGCTGGATATATGCAGCTCCCGCAGACAGATGCCGCCTATAGACAGATCTTGGAATAACGTCCGCCATCTCCTGCTGGTAACCTGTAACTATATTGAGATGATTAATTAAGACGAAATGAGTCCGAGGTGCAACGCCGGAAGTTACTCGGCAATTCTGCTTCGAGTAACTGAAGAAAAACCACAAAAATCCCAACGAGGTAACCTGTCCCAACCTGGATTTCAACCAGGGCCCTTTAGTTTCAAGCCAAGAATGCAGAAAATTGCTCCACAGCGGTGGACAAAAAAATCTAATTGCTCAACGCTTTGATTTTTTTTATTTTAGTAAGTTATTTTACGACGCTTTATCAACAGCTTAGGTTATTTAGCGTCTGAATGAGATGAAGGTGATAATGCCGGTGGTATGAGTCCGGGGTCCAGCACTGAAAGTTACCCAGCATATTGGGTTGAGGGAAAACCCCGGAAAAACTTCAACCAAGTAACTTGCCCCGACCGGAAATCGAACCTGGGCCACCTGGTTTCGCAGCCAGACGGGCTGACTGTTACTCCACAGGTGTGGACTCAATGCTTTGTGGTTACAGTACACTACAGTACATCTGTTGCTTAGTCAAGTGTTCGAAAGCCCATAAGGCAACACTCATAAAGCAACTAATCCAAGAGATAATGGGGTAGGGTGGCCATTTTCTTTCCTCCTCCTCTGCATACATTGTTGATTAGTAACAGGTGAAACCAGCTATATATATATATATATATATATATATATATATATAGCCTATTTTTTTTTTGTGAAGATGCAGTTGATCGTATACGCAAGGCATAGACCAGTGGTCGTTAGCACTCGCTTAAATGTGCAACGGGTACGCGGTGCTGTCCCATGTGCACCGTCGTGCAGCAGGGAGAGATAGAGAACATACCCGCTAGTAGCTACACAGTGCACCCTAGTGCACTGCGTTTTCAGCGGGTAAGGGATGCTAGCCCCAGCGTGCTCTGTGCTGACGACCCCTGCCATAGACTAATAAAAGCCTAAAAACTAACCAAACCTAACTTGTCACGGATTCGTATATGCAAGGTGTATAAGAATACGAACGGATCTACATCAGCGCTAGTTTAGCCCTAGTAACATATTAGACGAAATAGACTTCAGATTGCAGTATCGTAAGAAACCAATAAAAAAAATTGAAGTCTAGACAAATTGCATTTGTAATGCTCAGTTATAATGGCTAATTGTGAATGTACAAATGAGGTAAGTACAATCAGTAAACATAATTTAGCCTGTGATTTCTACATATAAAAATATCCGTACGGTGCAACTAAAAATTATTGAATGGTGCAAGAATTTCGTAATGAAGCACTGAATTACATGATTTTATATTAAGTTAGATTAGCTGTAAGGTAATTAAATTTGTGACGAAGCCAAAAATTTTGTATTTTCTTTTGTCGAATACATTCATCCATCTTTAGGTGCTTTGCTTTGGTAGCAGTGAGTATAGCTTGTCATTTAATATCCGGACTATATAAACTGAAACTAATAAAATGTAGGCCAACAGCTGTATAAAACGTGAAGTTTTGTGTGTGTGTGTTTTACTTTTTACTTATTAACATAGCCTTAATATGTAACTCAAATTACAATAATACTAACTTCATCACTGTCATTTCCTAGAACATCCGAGCCACGCCCCTTTGTTTTGATCAAACAAAACATGGCGGACTAATGTTCAGTTGTTTTCAACTAGATGGTGTTTTGTAGCCTCTCTGTAGTTATATAACTCGTTGGTTACTAGTAATAACACATTGTCACTGTGGGTAAGTTGTCACTGTTTATTTCTGTTCCTAGTCCACACCTGTGGAGTAACGTTAGCTAGTCTGGCCGCGAAACCAGGTGGCCCGGGTTCGATTCCCGGTTGGGGCAAGTTACCTGGTTGAGGTTTTTTCCGGGGTTTTCCCTCAACCAAATATGAGCAAATGCTGGGTAACTTTCGATATGGGACCCCGGACTCATTTCACCGGCACTATCACCTTCATCTCATTCAGACGCTAAATAACCTTAGATGTTGATAAAGCGTCGTAAAATAACCTACTAAAATAAAAAAAATAAATTCTGTACCTAGATATATAACCTATAATTTTATTCTCTGCGTATTCTACTTGTTCCTTCAGGAACACATCATCAATGGAAGGACAGACAATTGGAATTACACCATTTCTCTCACTTTCTTCTACTTTCGTTTCACGGTTCAAAGTGTTAATTCTCCAGTTTAGCGTAATTTTCATGTGCCAAGAACGTATGTTTCTCGGACATGGGAATGCATTATTAAATTTAGAATGAATGAAATACGTTTTAGGGAAAAAATAGTGTAATGTTAAAGCAAAAGATCGTATGTTAGGATCATATGATGCACCAGGGTTACTTCTATGTGTAACTTATTAGCTTTCTCAGATGACTTCGCAATTAAATAGCACACATACGAAAGAAGTGAATTCTTCAACATTTCTCCCTCATTATCACGAACTAATTTATTTTTCACCAGAGAATCTATTTGGCTATTTCTCTGTCAGTGATAATATTTGCATTTTGTCGCCGCACTTTCTGTTGCACTACATAATTGTTCATTTTTTTCATGTAACACTTAAACAAATTTTCTTTTTCTAGGCGTCAATTGTCCACCACTATCCCCAATATTTTCTAAATTCTCTGCACACTGGCTCTGAAACTTCCTTCACTTCTAGTTCAGTGTCTACTGGTAGGTCTGCTGAATTATGTCGCGATGGTGGTTTGTGTGATGAAAGTGATTTTTTCTTTTGGAAATAGGAAGGGTAGGAAGAAAATACTGTTGGAATTGCTCCTTCCCTTAACCTTCTTGTTTGTCCTGTAAGATCCATTTCTTCTGGGCGAAAATGTTGAGAACATACACCAGGTGCAGCAATTGGTTACCAATTCTCTCTTCTTACGGCCCTGGTCCATAATTCTCTCTTTTCTCCACATTTTGGAAATCTATAATTCCGGCATTAAAATTGAATGTTTTCATTTAAATACATTAACAAACAGCAATCAAATTTTAAAGACATCCCAAATTAATTTTGAAAAAAAAAATTATCTATTTATTTGTCTATGATCTATGTTCTCTAAGTATTACATTTAATTAAATATGTTATCGTCAGAGAAGTAAATACTGGATAATATAAGATACATAATAGGTTATGTTTCGAGAATGTATTTTGGACTTATACTTACGCATGTACCTATAGAAACACCTTCTTTTCCTTGTTTCGTTTTGCGTGAATATGAAAAATTACATCCAAATACAACGCAAATATTCACCATTATGTAAATAACTACATTTAATACTTATAAAATGCATAAAACGCGATAGAATTCCAAGACAAACACGTATTACCATTAGCACTACATACATTCGGTAGTGGGATGAGATGGCGTGGAGTCGTAGCAGCAAACTTCACTCGTACCAATAGGAAAATAGGGGCATTGACAGAGCCTTCTTCAGTTACAAGCCGGGGCCATACGTCGGCAACACTGTAAGGGAAAGCAGCCTAAATCGTACCGGCGCACAGTTGTCTAGAATGCAAATTTAGCGGGACATATTAATAACTTTTCAGCTACCTAACAGATTTTTATGAAATTTTACACAGCAGTTACAGGTAGCATATATGTTTTGTATGCAAGCTCTCATTACGTTGGTATAAGAGGAACTACCCCTTATAGGGGAGCGCATTTAGACAAAATTAGAAACTTTTCTCCTATCTGACAGATTTTTATGAAATTTTACAAAGCAGTTACAAGTAGCATATATGTTTTGTATACAAGCTCTGATTGCGTTCGTATAAGGAGAACTACCCCTTATAGGGGGCGCAATTAGACAAAATTAGTAACTTTTCTCATATTTAACAGATTTTTATGATATTTTACACAGCAGTTATAGGAAGCATATATGTTTTGTATACAAGCTCTCGTTACGTTGATATAAGGGGAACCACCCCTTATAGTGGGGGCGCAATTAGACAAAATTAGTAACTTTTCTCCTATTTAACAGATTTTTTATGAAATTTTACAGAGCAGTTACAAGTAGCATATATGTTTTGTATACAAGCTCTGATTACGTTCGTATAAGGGGAACTACCCCTTATAGGGGGCGCAATTAAACAAAATTAGTAACTTTCTCCTATTTAACAGATTTTTATGAAATTTTACAAAGTAGTTACAGGTAGCATTATGTTTTGTATACAAGCTCTCGTTACGTTGGTATAAGGGGAACTACCCCTTATAGGGGGGCGCAATTAAACAAAATTAGTAACTTTTCTCCTATTTGATAGATTTTTATGAAATTTTACAAAACAGTTACAAGGAACATATATGTTTTGTATACAAGCTCTGATTACGTTGGTATAAGGAGAACTACCCCTTTTAGGGGGTACAATTAGACAAAATTAGTAACTTTTCTCCTATTTAACAGATTTTTATGAAATTTTACAAAGTAGTTACAGGTAGCATGTATGTTTTGTATACAAGCTCTCATTACGTTGGTCTTAGTGTAACTACCCCTTATAGGGGGGCGCAATTAGACAAAATTAGTAACTTTTGTCCTATCTAACAGATTTTTATGAAATTTTATACAGTAGTTACACTTAGTACATTCGTTTTGTGGACAAAATCTTATGGGAGGGAAAATGTAACATTTTAGGCACTATTGCACCTTTTGGACACTCGGAAAGCTTATTTGGTACATAATTAACAAGCTGTCATCTTGAATTCCCTGAATTATACTGCGGAAGCAGATTCGGTTCACAGATATTGAAATACCTGCAACCGAGAAAAATTGCACTACTGCACCTCGAAAGAATAGTGCTCATAAATTATTACTTCCGCAAATCTGCGCACCTTAAGACTAGATTTAAAATAGAGGTAAATAGTGGAAGAAGTGAAAAAAAAATCATTTTTGGACGAACCAAAGGGGTTTTTTTTTTTCTCTACCTTAGCAAAGTCTGCACTCAATGGTTATATTTATATTTTGTCCCGTGTCCATTCATGCTAATTTGACATGCTATAATAACATTAAATGTAACACAAACAAACAGTGTTACATACCTAAAGAACTACTTGACATGTTGATACCAAATATGAATGGAATCGACCACTTACAACAGAATTACAGCACAAGGAAAACGGCAGACTCGCGGCGCTTGCTGAGTAAGAATGCTGGGTGGCGAAATGTGGCATGTTACCGGCTTCTTATCTCGCTATGCAGCCACCTCCGCTGATTAAGATCATCAATTCAGTGTTACTCAGTTATATAGGAAAAATAATTTAAGGGTTTAATTTCATTTTTTTACATGCCATTTTTCTCCATTTGTCCTCCTAAATATGGATTTTAGACCACTGTGCGGCGCCGAAATCATACCACTATTAATATTGAGCAAAGTATTGCATGTGGGAACCATCTAGAGAATTTTTCATGAAATGCAAATAGAAACTGACACTCGTTCAGTTTCCCGCCTTTCACCCAAGACAACAGCGGTATTAAATCGTGCTTAATAGTAAGTTCTGATTTGTCATATAAGATTTTCTTACTCTTTCGTAAGCTTTTATTGAAACATTGACTTAGTTTAATGAATGTCCTTTATTACACCTAACATATAAGATTGTTTGCATTATTTAAATGATGAAAATAGCCACTGTAACAGCTTTGTTTACATTATAATCTGAATAGTTTGCAAGAAGGCATTACAAGTCGGAATAAAGTAAGTATGTGCAAATAACAAGCGATTCTGTGTCACATGATTCTGTATGTTAATCCAAATAAATAAAAAATACGGACAGAAAAACGAAACCAACGACGCATTAAATTGTACTGAACATTACAACAGAATGAGTGCGGTACAAGTACTGAACTACGTAGGTAGACGAATAACACGGATACCAAGAGGTCGTACCAATAGAAGTAAACAGACGTGCTGTAATCGATACCAAATGATGCTGGGCTCCGGACGTAAACAAACCGAGTGATAGTAGTAATGACACACCCCTCTTCGACTGGAAAGAGTGATTGTCCGTTCCTACCTTCTTGCAATGAAACGAAGCGTCGCAGCCCATGTGTTCCTTAACAAAATATGCCTCCACGAAGGTTATCTATGGGCTCCCTAATTTTGTCGGTCTAATTTAGAGACAACCTGTATTTAATCTTGTGGTTGATGCTAGCAATTTAGGGAAACTCACAAAAAACCATGTGAAATGATGGCTGATGAGTCAGTTCATTACTGATGTTAAGAATGATATATTACTTCTACTAGATTCATTGAGTGCAAACTGATAAAACATTTTTGTGAACCCGAAATAAAGATGCTTTTAAATATTAAAACAATTCAGACGCAAATAATTCCCCCCAAGACCTCTAGGTTTGTGCAGCCACTTGACGTTTACTTTTTCCAGCAGTATAATATTGTAATTCGGAGAATAGAAGACTATTTCAGACACAAAATCATAATTGAAAATAGTACAGAAAATTTGCATGGTAGTTTAATAATAAAATTACACTCTGTTGTCTATCATCAATTCTGTTCCCCTGTACTGCAAGACATGCTAGTATAAGCGTGGCGAAAATCTGGGTATGTAACAAACATACTGGACAATGGTTTTTGAAATATTCTTCAAACTCTACGTCAAGTTAACAGTTGGGAATGTGAAATGGAAGATATATTTTGTTTTGAACCCACACTACCATCGATAAGATAAGAGTAGCATAAAATTTAAATTTATTTAGAATGTAATATGTTACATTTGTGCGAGATCGTGCGTATTTGCTTGTTTTCCGCACAGAACCAATACGCGGTAAGTGTGAAATACCACATTCAGTATTCCCAACGTAACATACATAACAATTTCCCTCTTCTTACCGCTTAAGCGCGACATTCATTTTACTGCTTTAGGCTTTTAACATATTATTTTTAGAGACGTTTAACATAGTAATAATTATAAATTGGAAACTTAACACTGCAATTTCACCTAAATTGCAATGTTAATTATTGTTTTTAAATATTTGCAAAAATTAAGTAAAGTCTACTACTCCACGAAACTTATTGCATTCCTGATACAAGTAACATTAAGGAAGCCGTGAAAAAATCAACAAGATTGCAGATGCCGATGTTATTACTGCAATATGTTATATAAATAATATTGTTAAAATATTAACATGAAAAATAAATAATTACATAACCTTACCGTTTGTTTTAAGTTCGCATTTATAGACTGGGGGGGGGGGGGGAGGACAGACGTATATCACGGCCTCCTGGAGTATAGTAAACACAGAAAACATTTTATAGCAACAATGTTGAAGAAAGATATTTTGGTTTTCCGAAGTTGCCGTCATTAAACAGAAACCAAGATGGAGATTTCATTGCAAATAATTAGAAATTCGTCCTTCAGGTATGTAATAAACGATCTTCGCACAAAATAATGTACGATACACGAGCGGTATGTTTGTTTTCATGTTCTCGGAAATTAAAAAAAGCTCAACTACGTTTCGCTTTTTCAATCTTTTCCTCGACCATGAAAACGTCAACATACCGCTCTTGTAACGTATATTACTATTGTATGAAGGTATTATGTGAAACAAACGTGAAGAGTATAGATTTAGAACTTGCCTCTTGTTCTGCTTGCATTTAGAGCAAGAGTAGCATATCTACGTCCTTGTTTAAAGTTTTTATATATTGTTAATAAAAAGAAAGCTACTATTACCACGTTGTTTTTTCATACAAAAATTAGCTTGTATAATTATTTATTCAAATAGCCGCGGCCCATTTAGGACGGTTCCCTTGCCAGTGCAATTGATTCATTTGTGTGAATTTGTAAAACATTTCATTATGTTCGCGTAGGTTCCCGCGGCTGGTGTACAAAGTCTGTGGATAAGCTTCGGGGCTTCTACCACGTTGTCTTGGTGTTGGCGGCTGACGTTTCGACCGCTGTGTTGTGATCATCTTCTGAGGAGTTGGATAAGGAAATAGTCTGCGAGCTCGTATATATATAATAGTCTCGATGGGGGGAGTACTTCCGGTGATATGTCGTAGGTTGTCCTTCTGGCATCTGATTGGTCCAACTGCTCTGAAGATGATCACAACATAGCGGTCGAAACGTCAGCCACCAACACCAAGACAACGCGGTAGAAGCCCCGAAGCTTATTCACAGACTGTTTCATTATGTTGTTTAAAATGTTATTTGTAATGTATGAAAGGGAAATTATATGTAAGGTCTATATAGAATTGGAAGCAATCTGATCCCGAGTTCATAGGCTAGTTTTTAACTTTATCTTGAGTACATAGCGTACGTGGCGCCTTATGAACAGAACCGTCTTTTTCTCTGGCGATAAACGCGAAAATTGATTTTTAGTTGTGGTTAGTGTGTGCATGTTTAGTGTTAAGTATAGTTTATCTATGGCAATATTTTATAGGCGAATTTGCGCGATAGATATGAAAAGTAGTGTATTTTTTAATTTAACTTGTTTTAACAGAAAGTGAAGTGTAGTTTTCCAAGGAAATACACTTAAACGTTTTGACATTATCTCACTTACATAAGTTGAGACTAAGTAAAAGTATTTTTGCCTTCCAGTTAATACATAGCTCGATCACCCGTTGGGAACGTTGCTTTCGGAACATAAAAGGATAATTTTAGCGGTACTTCATACCATGAGTTTTCGTCAGACCATTCTGATATTTCAGTAACAATAAAGAATTTTACAATTCCGTAATGCAGGCAATGAATCTTTGCAAAGCATTTTCATTCTATATAGGCTACTTGGCAGGTTTAGCAGATAATTCCTGAAGTGAAGTGATAGTGTAAAGATGGGGCGCAAAACCGAAACAAGTGGGTCTCCTCGTGTTGTGGAATACCGTAGCCATGGGTTTTATTTAAATGGTTATCATATTCTTAAGTCTTACAAGAAGTCCTCAGTGAAATCGGAAATTATTGCAATATGTCGTATGTTACAGTTTGCCTGTTTCACTGAAATTAAGAGAAATTGAAAGTAATAATAATGTTATTTACTTCACTATATTATATTGCCGTTTATAATGTCCTACAACTAAACAATATATTAAATATTATAATAATATTACATAATATCCGCAAAGTAATGACAATATTAATATCATTATTTTATTTTTCTTATTATCTATATTATTATCATCTATTTAAATATATCCGGGATACAAGAACAACATGGGGAATGTAAGGAGAACAAGGGGAATCCAAGAAGAACACGGGAAATAGAAGGAGAATATGGGGAATTCAAAGCGAAGAATGGGATTACGAGGCGAACAAGGACATTACGGGAAGAATAGGGGAAAAGCGAGGAAAATAGGGAAAATACGAGGAGAATAGAACTATACAAGGAGAACAAGATTAATACAAGGAGAATTCGAGGACAACAAAGGAATTACGAGAAGAACAGTGGGAATGGAAGGAGAACAGGAGAGAATACTAGGAAAACAGGGAAAATTTGAGGAGAAAACGGGAGATACGACAATAGGGAGGATGCAAGGAGAACAAGCAGAATACAAGGCGAACGAAAGGAATACAGGGAGAATACGGGAAGAACAAGGAGGATACGCGGATAACAATAAGTATAGCAGGCGAACAGAAGGCACACGAGGTGAATAGATGAAAAAGGGGGGATACGAGAAGAAAATCAGGATACTAGAAGGACACGTGGATAAGAGGAAAACGAGGCGAATATAATGACAGCAAGGAGAATGCAAGGAGAACAAATCAAAGAGAAGCAAAACAAGAACAATACAAGGATAAGAAGAGTAATACAAGTAGAAGGATCGGAAGACGAAAAAAATGTGGAAGATATCGAGAAAAATGAGAATACAAGGAGCATAAAAAAGACATGCAATGACAAATGGAGATGCAAGAAGTATAAGATGAATAAAAGAAGAAAGATGGAAATAGGCTAATATTATCTGGAAGAAGAAAAAATGAAATTAACATTTAACAATATTGAAATATTATACCCATTTTATAATGTCATATAACTATTTTTATCTGGATTTAAGCTGTGATCATAAATTAATTCTTCATTGGAGTTATGGATTTAATTTTTCTCTAATTTGTCTCGTATTTAATTCAACTTTTCAAAATCATTTCACACATTATACACTCATGTAATGGATATGAGTCGGAAACTACGTGTGTTTCTGGGCAGCAGGCAGCAATAGCTATATTCAACTCTTACAATGTTATTGTGTCATTGCCTGATATGTAATTAAGGCGACTGTCATCTGCTGAAGCTCTCTAACATGTTATTTACTTTATTCACAGTTAAACATCTTATACCAATACGAAATATATAAACCTACAATAACACATCCTTAACATATACTTAATACACAATTACAGTTCATTACTCACACATTGTTCGATATCATGATACATAACACACAAACAACCCCCTCCCCCCACCATAAGAGCAACACACTCCTACCCCTACAACTGACGAATGGAAATGGCAGAATTCAAGATCAACAGAAACAACTGTAGTTTGTAGGACATTGAAGATGACGCAGCACCGGCGTCGAAACGGGGCTCTGTCTAAGGTACATAACCTTTTTCAAAAACATTTAACACTTTTAACGTGTCGACTAAACAATTTTAAGTTTTTAATTTATTCATTAAGTTTTACGTGTGTCATAAAATGAAAATTACAAGAAAAATCGATACTTCATTGCACAAAACAAGTAATATTACATAAGAAACTAAGGCAATATTCAGAAATATTAATACAAAATAACCATTTAGATAATAAAAGCATGAATAGAGAGAACACTCGTTTTAACATCCTTCCGTATAACAGTGGTAGTCCGAAATTACATTGTGAGTATTAAGCGCGCTTTAATTGTTCTCTTTAATGCCCATATCCTGAACTAGAACTAATCCCAAAGAGATTCATGAACCTAAGTTGCTTTAAAGGAATCAAATAACGTCGAAAGAAAAGTCTGGAAGATGTTTTCTTCACATAATTATTTATATAAGTTATTTTTAACTCTATTTTTTTGTAAAAATACTCAAATAGGAAGGAGAACAGAATTTTAATTGAAATTTTATATGATGGTAAGTAGTAGGCCTATTGGTTACGCTGTTACGATGCGACCATTGACCCTCCAGTGACTTCGCTGTGGTGCCCTGTAGACTGTGATGGATAATTTTTGAGCCGTTAACCTACCAGTATTGCATGATATTTCGTAAATTATAAAATACTACTGACTTCATGTTGAATGAAAGATTTGTATGTTTCCGAAACTAATTATGAAAGCAATGGGAAAGTTGAAAGATTTTCTCCTTTTATTCTTCGTAATTAATTTAATTTGTAAACTTAACAGTACAAACTCTATGCTTTCGGGCTTTACTACATCTAGTACTGTAACCTAACTTTTATTTTGAAACCCATTTTTTATACAGTTGAACAGAAATGTAAAACTAATTTTAGTTGGTTCTTGAATACATTGATATAGATAGTGGACCTTGGAAAATAGTCTAACCTGTGCTTTATGATTACTGATGGCAGCTTCCATACTACTGAGTGAATACATATCATTTCCGTTCAGTATTACCAATCACCAGTTTTTTGCAGTAGATCTGCATTTTTCTCCAGGATAACATGAACGTAGGTCATAAAATTATTTCAATAGATAGAGTATAAATGCATCCTACAGTAATCCAAACCCTGATGCCAGGAATAGAATCAATGCAGCCGCGGTATGAATGCAGGGGCGTACCAGCGTAGTCGAGAACAGGTGCGGAGATGCGCACAGGCAGTAGCGGCTTACGGTGGACCAACTGCAGAGAGGATGGGACACTTGCACCGAGGGAGAAGGAAAAAGATACCTGAAACAAGATAACTGAAGGCAGTACCAGCAAACTCATGATATAGCAAGGCAGAAAGAGGCACAGTGAACTAATAGAAAACAGCGAGCAAATAGAAGGTGTATTCGCAATGTTAACTTAATGCAGTAGGTAGGCCTAGAGTTGTAAAAATACCCTATAATACTAACAAGCATTATATGACACTGCATTGATCATGGTATAACACGTATAAAATGATGCAAATTCTATACCGTAACGTTCTCCGTTGTGCATAAACATCAGGCGACTTGTGTCAAATTGAGAATTAGATATTTACTTCACGTAGTAAGATGCTTCTACAGTAGAACCTATCTTAAAGAATCCATGTCTGCAGCTATTAACGCTGTTGACACAGATAATGCTGTTTTGTCTGATGTCCGTGAGCAATTCGCTCAAATTTCAAATCAGCCGATCCAGTACTATGAGATAGTTCAATGTTCTCTCCGTCCGATCAGTTAATTATACAGGCTGCAATTAAGAACAGAAAGAATTCACATGTAAGCCCATTCATGCTGCTGAGAGCTTATTGGATCCACTGTACAAGGGGTCGGCTGTGATTGCAAATCAGGAGAACGAAGCATTCGACTACGTCACTGATGTAGCAACGTGCTAGGTCATGACAGTGGAATAATTATGCTAACTTAGCCGAATTTAAAGAAATCAATAGCAATTTTTTCCGAGACAATTTGTGGATTGCTGCTCAACGTGTCTCACCTTCTACCTGGTGGAAGGGATTGTGTGCCAAAAACCGAAAAGTTCTCTGGCATTTAAACTTCTGAATGTACCTCAATCATCGGCCGAAAGTCAGGGCAACGGGTCAACCCATGGGAGAATCCACACAAAAACTAGGAACATATTTTCTTCGGCAACAACCGAAAAGCTTCTGTACAACGGAATCTCCGTTACAAGGATGATACACCAAAACGAGTTGAGAATGAAGGACCACAATTGTCGTCCGATATAGAGATGAAGTGATCTTGCGAATTGTTGCAACTTTTAATTAAAACAAAACATATTGGTACAAAATATTTAAGTTTTGCTTTCTGTGATTTCGTGAAATCTTTTGTGAAAGAGTATCTAACGTTATTTTGCAAGAATGAGCGTAGTTGTATTCCATTAAAAGTGTAAGCCAAAGTCAATATCTTGCAAAGTATTGCAATTCAATTTCTTTTTTATTTTTGTTTTATTAATAATGCTATGTATACATTAGCAAAAGAGAATTTATTTATTTCTATTTATTTCACGTAGGCTATATGTACGAAAAAGCCATAATATTATTTTCATGACGAAAATATAGGGGAAGGTTGCCTATATTGGACCAGTTTTTTGTTTTCTAATCCCATGTCTTTAAAAATGATTAGATTAAATCAAAATATGTTTTAGTACATTCTACATACTATGCACTTCCATCCTATAGTGTTATATTTTAAATTACACAATTCCTAATAAGTATAAAAAGGTAAAACCAAAATCATGGAAATGGTCCAAATTGGGAAACCGGTTGCCTAATTTGAACTCATAGTGTCCCAATTTGGACCTCGCAAAAATACATTGGTAATAGTAAACAAATAAGTACAAGAAGGGTATTAATTATAAATTTTACGTTAAAATGTATCAGATATTAACATTTGGTGAAATAAGTTACACAATTCCCTGAACTATGATGAAAAATTAAAGGAAAATAAAATAAATTGATTACAGAAACACTATTGCATTGAAGAGCTGATTGTTACACTCAGAATATTTCTCTTTGCACTGAAATAGTTTTATATTAGTTGCTTGTCTCGGTTACTTACCCTATTTTGGCTACGAAACGCCTGTGAATAAGAAAATGTAGACATAAAAAAATAAAAATCTGACATGATTTCCTCTTGCGTTTGAAAGTTACAAGTGGCAGTATAAAGAACCCCGCCGCATTGACAACACAGATTACTGTGATGTTTACACCTCTTTCACCACTTACGGCTCCGACTTGGTGTTTCTCTTTCTGGGCTATAACTTTCTGTTGCCTCTTTTGCACCGTTGTAAATCCAGATTCGTCAACGTTGAACACAGTGTTTGCTGTGATACCATTCTCATCGACAGTTTTCTCCAGCAGATCGGAAAACTGGTTAACACTCTCCCTATTGAACCCCTTAGCTCTGACCATTGATGTCTCTTCTGGGTGACGGAGAGAATGTTTTGAGTTTCCCTTCATAGAAATGCAGAACCTCTTCTTTCCGCCATTTTTTTTTCCTTGTTGAAAGTGTAGGGAGCATCATATTTTTCTGCAACATCAAAGGCAAGCTTATGCACATCTTTGATTGTTAACCCATAAAACCTTTCTTCAAATAAGAGAATGTGGTCGGCAATAAATTTTTCCATATCTCAATTGAAGGTTGCTTGCCTTCCGAAGGACTTCTCTGGAAAGCGTTTTTACAATCAGTATGTCTCTTTGCTGTAGCCTATGGCACTCCATATACGGAGCACACTCGTTGAGTCCATAGTCACCATTCCTGTATGCTGCTACCTCCATCTTCAAAGTATCATTTCATCTCCGGTAGGTTCCACTTTTTGACATCTTGGAAACATAAAGACACAGAATCCCCCAATACATTACTTTTTCTTAACGTTGACCATAAGCTAATGCTTTATATTCATGTTGAAAAAAAAAAAAAACTAACAGTTTCCTAAATTGGACTAGTCCAATCCAGGCAACGCGCAGAGGTCCAACCTAGGCAACTTGTTCACTTATGCAAACAGACGACAATAAACAAACACATAAAATTAAAACCTAATTTTAATACACGCAGATAGTAGCTAATGAAAAATACTTGGAATGTATAGTATAGAAATAATTATTACTTACTCCCACTGTATACAGAAGCTTAAGATCCGTAGCATAAAAATTGTAAGAGAAAACACCAAAACACATTAACGGCAATCCTATTCGCTAAGATGGCAGAAGCTCAATGAACTTCAAGATGAGTACCTTAGGCAGAGTTAGCAAGCAGTGGTGCCAAATTAAATGTTTGAAATACTTCTATGTATGGAAATACAACTGTGGTCCAATTTAGGCAACGGTCCAATTTCGGCAACTTTCCCCTACATTTTTCAAAACAAAATAATGTTCATAGTCCTTACAAGCATTCATGTCACCAATTCAACAATGTTACGAATATACTACGTATTTTAATGTAGGATATAAAACCCCGTTTCGGTGTTACAGGCTACCAAACATACGGCTCTGGTATTAAGCGACGGCGCATCTCTAGGTAGACTTATTCACACGAAAATCAAAATTATATAGGTCTATCAAATAACAAACAATGGAATCTTTTTTCGCACATTGGACTGCACCTTTTCTCCTGTATAATTTTCACTGTCACTTCCATAATGAAAACACTGTGTCACATAATTTCTCACTCGCTGGAAGAATACCACATCACGAACAATTTAACTTTAACCGTGTTAATCTCAAGGTTATGAAAGTTTTTCAAGGCCTGTCACATAGAATTCTTATAAACTACATTGAGGATATTTATGCTACAGGCTGCAATGGAATAACTATAATTCTTTTGTGGGTTAACTCATTTCTTTTATAACACCGTCCAAATAGGAAGTGTGGTTTCTCCGCTCATACAAATGATCCGCTGCAATGTTGCATTTGTGTACAATTCACTTTTATTGCTTGCTTTCTGCACAGTGTCTTATATAAGTACAAGAAAATTTAAATTGCAATTTTAGTATGATGTGCTATATTGTTGGCTACTGAGACACAATGAGCAAATTATCGACGCGTTTCTATTAGGCTATTGTGAACTGCTTCATATCTCATATAGGTCTACAAAGTTAGGAGTGTTTAAACTGTATTTTTTATTATTATATTTTTGCAGTATGAACTTGCGCTATACATATTTTATTTATTTATTTACTTATTTTTAAATTTGTTTATTGTTTATTTATTTGTATATTTGCTTATATATTTATTAATTCTTTTATTAACTTATTTATCTGCTTATTTATTTTTATATTTGTTTATTTATTTATTAACTTATTTATCTGTCTGCCTATTTATCTACCCACTTACCTATCTACCTATTTATGTATTTATTTATTTATCTAACTACCTATTTATTTATTTACTTATTTATTTATCTGTCTACCTATTAATTAATTAATTAATTAATTAATTTATTTATTCCGGTAGAGTTAATGCCATGAACCCATCTCTTCCTCATTGCCATA
This sequence comes from Periplaneta americana, assembly GCF_040183065.1. NCBI lineage: Eukaryota > Metazoa > Arthropoda > Insecta > Blattodea > Blattidae > Periplaneta > Periplaneta americana. The sequence continues at coordinate 151,782,723 of NC_091131.1, read as the reverse complement.
AGTGAAGTATACATTCAGGCAATAACAACCCTAGTAAAACTAGCAGTAATTTTTTAATTAGGCCTAGTTATTTAGCGACGCTCTATGACTACGCGGTTATTTCACGTCGATGGGATTGGTGATAGACGTTATTTGGCGAGATTAGGCCGAAGATTAGCCATAGATTATCTGATATTCGCCTTACGGTTGGGGAAACCTCGAAAAAAAACGCAATCAGGTAATCAGCCCAAGCAGGAATCGAATCCATGTCGAACTCAACTTAGGTTCGGCAGCCAAGCGCCTCGGCCGACTGAGCTACGCAGCTGGCTACTACTAATAGTAATACATAATATCATTATGTTGCAGATTGAGCTTAGATATAATAAAGTATTAACTAAATACTGTATCTATCTTACACAATTAAGTAATTTACAATTTATATCCTAATTCTAAAACATATCGGTTAATGCAAATAACCGAAAAATACAGTTTGGTGTAAAGGAAGGAATCTTGTATTTATCGCGTAACAGCATTGTGCGCGATCGGCCCCTTTTTATTCGTGCAACGGATATTGACTACAATATGAGCAGTCGTTTTGCGGTATCTCGCAAGTTAATTGGTGTAACGAATGTTGGCTACATTGTATTCACGGGAACACTTGCGTGGCGATTACAAATTTGATTGGTGCCGGGTATTTGGTTACATTGCATCAAATACTCTCTAACAGACTATTTGATTGTATTCACAGCAACGATTGAGAGGCGATTACAGAGTTGATTGGTGCAAAGTATGTTGGATACATTGTATTCCCAGCAACACTTGCGCGGCTATTACACATTTGATTGAAGCAAGGTTTGTTCGATATATTGAACCTCACGCTAGTAATCTTCATCGACAGCCTGAGCGTCATTCAAGCAATTCAAAAAACACACAATACCCACCAACAAATACATGAAATTCTTGTTAAAGGCATGTTAAGGCGTATATGGTCCACTATTAAGGCTATCTCCATTGTGTGGGTCCCAAGCCATATGGGGCTTATTGGCAGTGAAAAAATTGATTCCCTCGCAGATCAGGGCAACATCACCTCATGCCCCCAGAGGATATAATTCAACGTGAACGTCTCGCCAACAGACCACAGGCGACCCAAACAACGACACCTACAAACTGAAACTACAGTATCCCCCAAGAAAGCTACTTCAATTTTTTTCAGAATGCTTTGTCATACTGCTCAGACACCCACCTATTTATTTAAAAACCTCGACGTGACAACACTCAGTGCAATTGTAGTCAATTAGGAACACTGAATCATTGCTTATTTGGATTTTCACTTACAAAAAACGAATCAGATAAACTTATTGCGCTCATCCATAAACATACATCTCCTGGACCACTCCATATTGATAATATCCTACCATTGTTCTCTAATTTCATATGTCGGGCTCTTTTTAAATTTACCACAAAAACAAAAATGAAGATATAACAAAATCACAACACGTCAACACCAGATAAAGAAAATTACCAGTTATTATCGACACCATTGGACGCAGGAGCACAACTGCAAAGGTTGGCAGCAGCGTCATTAAATAACCCCGAGGTGAAGTGAAGTGAAGTGAATTCGCAACAACACTTGCGCAGCGATATTTGACTGCTCCAATGTATGTTGGCTACATTTTATTCCCAGCAACATTTGCGCGCCGAATTACAAATTTCATTGGTGCAAGGTATTGTATTCCCGGCAGCACCTACGTGGCGATTACTTAATTTGATTGGTGTTTGTTGGATAATTATATTGAATTCCCAGCAATACTTGCGCGGCGACTAAAAATTTGATTGGTGCAGTATATGTTGACTACATTTTATTCCCAGCAACACTTGCGCGGCGATAACAAATTTGACTGGTGCAAAGTGTGTTGGTTACATTTTATTCCCAGCAACACTTGCGAGGCGATAACAAATTTGATTGGTGCAGTATATGTTGGTTACATTTTATTCCCAGCAACACTTGCGTGGCGATAACATATTTGACTGGTGCAATATATGTTGGCTACATTTTATTCCCAGCCACACTTGCGCGGCGATAACAAATTTGGTTGTTGCAAGGTACGTTGGCTACATTTTATTCCCAGCCACACTTGCGCGGCTATAACAAATTTGGTTGTTTTTTTTTTTTCCTTTTTTATTTAACGACGCTCGCAACTGGAGAGGTTATATCAGCGTCGCCGGATGTGCCGGAATTTTGTCCCGCAGGAGTTCTTTTACATGCCAGTAAATCTACTGACATGAGCCTGTCACATTTAAGCACACTTAAATGCCATCGACCTGGCCCGGGATCGAACCCGCAACCTAGGGCATAGAAGGCCAGCGCTATACCAACTTGCCAACCAGGTCGACAATTTGGTTGTTGCAAGGTATGTTGGCTACATTTTATTCCCAGTAACACTTGCGCGGCGATAACAAATTTGGTTGTTGCAAGGTATGTTGGCTACATTTTATTTCCAGCAACACTTGCGCGGCGATAACAAATTTGGTTGTTGCAAGGTATGTTGGCTACATTTTATTCCCAGCAACACTTGCGCGGCGATAACAAATTTGATTGTTGCAAGGTATGTTGGCTATATTTTATTCCCAGCAACACTTGCGCGGCGATAACAAATTTGATTGTTGCAAGGTATGTTGGCTACATTTTATTCCCAGCAACACTTGCGCGGCGATAACAAATTTGATTGGTGCAAGGTATGTTGATTACATTGTATTTCCAGCAACACCTGCGTGGCGATTACTTAATATGTTTGGTGCAATGTTTTTTGGATACATTGACTTCCCAGCAACACTTGCGCCGAGACTAAATATTTTATTGGCGCAAAATATGTGTTGGCTACATTTTATCCCCAGCAATACTTTCGCGGCGACTACAAATTTCATTGGTGCAAGGTTTGTTGGGTAAATTTTATTCCCAACAACACTTGAGCGGCTATTACAAATTTGATTGGTGCAAGGTGTATTGGATCTATACATGGCCGTAATGTAAGTTGTGAGATTTCATGCTTAATTGCTTCATCAAACTTTCTCACATTGAAAGCACTTGTTCGACACATTCGCAGCTGTAAGATGAAGTTATAAGATTTATATAATTAATATTAAAATTTGTGTTATCGGTATCAGTAAGTTAGATCTCTAGGTTAACAAGGACGTTGACATCGCGTCGTGAGGGACGATAGGACGTCCGCTGTTTGTTTTTACGCCCAGAGGTTTAGGTTTTCTTACTTAAGGAATAGGGCTGACTGTTTCCAGAGTTGAAATCATTGACATTTACTTTACGGTTATTGAAAACGTCAGAAAAAAAAACCCAATCAGGTAATCAGCCCAAGCGGGAACCGAACCAGTACCCGAGCACAATTCCTGATCCGTAGGCAGGCGCTTTAGCCAACTGAACTACGCCGATGGCTGAACTGTTATTCTAACCTGCTTCGTTACAATTAGCTTGACATCACTGCGAATGTCCTACCACCTGGCATTCTCGAGTTACACTGCCTCCGTAGCCGTGCGACCCGACAATTCTTGCCTCAATTTCGTTCCTTCCGCGTATTGCTAGATGACGTCACCCTCTCAAACTTAAGATCATGTTAGATACAATGATTCTTCGGCTATCGATTGCCGTTTACCTCATTGGAATATGTCTTGTAGTTTACGAATTATAGGCGCGACAAAGCTGACTTGAAAATGTGTTAGTCGACATTCTGGAATGGCCTCCTACTACTGGACCTAAATTATAGACGTATTAACGTCGAAAGTTGTTTACTTTACCATTTTAAGTTAATTATAACTTTATTGCTTCATTATTATTATGCGCACATGCCGTTTAAGTCGACAGTGACATGAGTGTGCGTGGCAGGCAGGCGAATTACTCCTGTGGCGTAATAGAATTCCGTGATAAGCAGGTACAAGTGTTTGGGCTAGACAACTCATTATGATAAATTTTAAATTGTCGCTAAGATAATTCTGCGAGTGAGTAAGAAGTTGGGTTGTTAATTTTGTGCAACCTATACCAGGCAGATATCCGCTAGGACTTCTCTACTTCTCTATTCTCTCTGATATCCGTACACATACTAAACGATATTGACGTTTTTCTGATCAGTGGCGATCAAATGATAGACAATTGATGTAATATAACATTTCAGTTGTTAATATTTCGAGTTTAATTACTTTTGAAACAGCCTGTGAATTCGTATGTCTATTGGCAGAGCCTCCTTCTGGTAAACTGATATCAACGCCATCTCTACACAGCGACTTCCTAGCTTACAGTATTTCGCCTGGTGCACAACCTGTGTGTGGTTTCTTTGCGTTCGATTGGAGTATGTGTCGTAACGTAAATATTATCACCGCATATTATGGTGCTGAATTTATTTCAAGACTAGGAAGAGTTTTAAATTTCTTTAAGTAGTTACGTTGATGCAGTAAAATCAAGACCATCTCTTTTCAAGATTGCGTTTACCAGCATTATTGTGTAGTGCGTAGTTTTCCTTGAATGTATTTTTTTTTTCACCTTGTTATTTGCGTCTATTTTTTTTTCCCCGCCTGCTACATTACATTACATTACATACAATACATGTCATATATATACATACAAACTAATACTATGATACATCATATACATAGGTATTTACATAGAAACTAATACTGTGATACAAGTTTGTAGGTACTTCCCCCCTCATTTTTTTTCTGTATACAGCAAAGATATTGTATAATTCTTGCGTTGTTCCTGCTCACTCGTATTTGACTCTTTTTATGTTTCATGTACAATTCATAGCCATCACAATCACATATTTAATTTTGTAAAATATAATGCACCGTGTTTCCGAGAATCCAGATACAAGCGTCCTGTTTAAACTTAGAGACTACTTTAAAATCTGGCCTCGTTAGGATATAAGGACTAAACCACGGGTATCGATCAATCTTAAATCCCTGTAAATAGTATTCTATACGTTGCCAAATAGCATGTGTTCTGGTGTATCGTCCAGAAATGTGAGTCAAAGTTTCAGGTTCACCACAAAACTCACAATTTGGATCATTTAACAATTTTATCCTATAACCCCTTATCTGCTGGCTACTAAATCGTGAATAACTAAGTACCACGATGATTTTACCGGAGCATCTAGTATTTTATTCGTGATATTTTCTCACAATTGTACTAGATCAACTCCTGCAGGAAGGATGTTGACTACCCGCATTGTTACCAACTCCCCATATTGTTGTAGGTGTGCATAGATTTCCCTTTTTGTAGGATAAGCATTTCCCACATCCAACATATTTATGTACAGTGAATCACTAAATTATTCGGACAATACTCATATATTACAAAATAATATGGCCACATGTGTAAAAAGTATTAATAAAGAATTTTAAGTGAACTGTTGGAAAGTTTACTTTTCAAAGATAATACATAGTGGGTTTAATGTATATTTTTACTTTGATTAGGAAGCAGTAATGGGATTCGAACCCATATACGCCATAATGTGACATCAACATAATTTTTCGGACACCAATCAGAGACCACAGGTAAGTTATCTGCAATCTATAGAATAATGTAGTCAGATACACGAATAGTCAGTAACAGTGTGTGCCTTCAGTAGCTCAGTATTGTGTAGTGGACAGAAACAAATGGGGCGTAGAGGAAAAGACAGTATGTTCGAGCAGCGTCAGTCAGTGGTCTTCCACCATGCAAGGGGAAAATCTTATCGATACATAGCTGATATACTACAGATGAAGAAAAGCACAGTGGCGAATATTGTTTAGCTATATTCAGAGATGAAGACAGACGTGAATCGTATCCACACTCAGGACGTCCAAGGACATTTTCCATGCGAGAAGAAGCAATAATAGTAAGGAAGGTAAAAAAAATCCTAGATTAAGTGCTCCAAGAATTGCTTCTGAGGTCAATGAAGAATTGGGAAACAAGTCCATCCCGAGACTATTAGAAAAGTTCTCAGGAGAAACAATTTTCATGGCCGGGTGGCAAGAAACCATCCCTACATCAACAAAAGAAACAAGAGTAAAATACTACTGTTCGCAAAAGAGTACCTAGAAAAGGATCAGGATTGATGGAATCGAATTATCCTTTCAGACGAGAGTAAATTTAATATCAGCGAATCAGATGGCCAGATTACAGTATGGCAAAGACCCAATGAAGAGCTTAGAGAGCAAAATATGCAAGCAACAGTTAAGCATGATGTCGGCAGTGCAATGGTATGGGGGTGTATGTCCGCAAGCGGAGTTGGAAATCTAGTGTTCATTGACGGAAAAATGGACAAGTATTCATATTTTCTACTCCCGAAGGCTAATCTACAACAAAGTGCGGAAAAAATGGGGGTTTATGACTGGTTTCCATTCTACCAAGATAGTGACTACAAGCGTACATCCTATATTGTACAACTCTGGTCGCTGTACCACTGCCCCAAGGTACTCCATCCTCCTCCGCAGTCTTCAGACATGAATGTGATTGAACATTTATAGGACAGGTTTGAAAAACACGTCAGGAAACTTCCAATAAAATGAAAACAACATCTTAAGGAGAGGCTTCAGAAAGAATGGCGAAACCTGTGCAAGGTTTACACAAGAAAATTGGTGCAGAGTATGTCTGAATGATTAGCAGAAGTTATAAACATGAAAGGGAAGCCAGCCAGGTATTGAATATTTTTATACAGATACAGAACTAATTTTATTTAGAAAGATGTCCTGTGTCCGAATAATTTTGTTAACCAAAGAATGACTTAAGTTTCAATTTATTGTAAATTTTGTTTCTGTTTATAACTATTAACGTATATGTTTCATTAAGATATGATTGTATATATGTGAGAAGAGTAAAGAATTATATTTTTCCTTTCAAAGGTTATGTGTAAAGAGACAAATGTCCTTAGTGCACTTATGCCACTCATGTCCGAATAATTCAGTGACTCACTAACTCCCTTCCTGCATGTATATTCTTAAATATTTCAACATGGAAGGTATGTTTCGTAAATCGGGTGGATTCTAAGGTCGATCTTTTGTCTCCACTGTTGAAACCACACCGCTGATATTGTATCTGTATTATTTTGAAGAATATGATTTCGATAAAGAAATAATGTGGTACATTTTTGAGTTACATTCCATAAACCTAACCCACCTTCGTCAGTAGCACGATACAAGGTGGATAGTGGTATTTTAAATATACATCCTTTCCATAAATACCATAACATGACGCTTGTAATTTGTTTGCTATGACTCACCGTAATTGGAAATACTTGTGCCAAATACCGTAAGGCAGATAAAATAAAAGTATGAATAAACCATACTCTTTCATAAAGACAGAAATCCCTCCATTTATATATCAGTGTAAGCCTTTTGATTTTTTGGACAACCTTACTTCAATTTATACTCTGCATAGTATTGGGAAGACGATGATAATACGTATATACCAAGTATTTTTTGTTGGTCAACAATTTTTATAGTTTCAAAACTTGGTTCCTCTGTCCATATTCCTATGGGCAAGGCAGTCGATTTCCTTTTATTGGTTTCTAACCCTAATACCGCTACAAAGGGTTTCAATACTTCCCCCAGTTGAGCTTTATCCTCGTCATTATTTATAATTACACTTACATCATCAGCATACGCTGTAGCTACTAGCCTAGAATTCTCGATCCTGTATCCTGAAAGATTTTTATGTAATAAATAGACTTCGTGGAATTGCCAAGAGAATCGTAAGGTTTACTACGCACGCGGTATAGACTGTGTGAGAAGGGGACGTGCGACGGATGGAGTATGCCTCTAAAGTAAACACTGAGCAGTATACTGCGGTTACAATAAAACCTGTATCCTGCATTCAAGAAATATAAAGAATGATCATTGAGGTAGGAAATGTCTGAACATGTAAATACACAATTATTTTGTAGTGAGATATATTAACTCTTAAAATTTAATACAATATGCTCACATCATCCCTGAATATGTGCAGTGAAGTGTTACGTACATTTTGAGCGACTGCAAAGTGAACCTCCTCCGATGGTCACTCAAACAGTTTTTATATTGGGAAAATGTACGTTCAACATCACACGATGTAATAGGTGCATATTTGAAGAACGGAAAGTCACTACTTTTTAGTATATCAATTTCAGAAGTCTTGTCGTGACCTGATAATACATAATTTATAATACGAAGTTGTAAATAGGCAGAATTTTTAGCAATAATGTTTCTCAACTTACATTTTACTTTTTCTGAAATTAGTGAATTGTTATTTCGGATAACGGTTTTTGATACTTTATACACTATATTAAGGGCTTCTGAGAGTTGTAGTTTGTACGATTCTAATAGGATGATGCTTTTGGACACGATTTTAAAATTAGAATCAATGAACAGAATATCTTCCAATAGCTGTTCAGAAGGCAATGATTTTACAGCTGCAACAGCGGAACTGTCTGTGCTATGCAATGCATCAATTACTTCCATTATTTTGCCGTAATATTCTGCATAATAATTAACAGCATTCAATCACGTTTTCCAACGGGTCAAGACTGGCTGCGGGGGTAAGGGTATTCCAGGGGCAATTATTTGGAACAGCAACACTCTCATTGTGGTATGTTTGATTGAATTCTTGTCTGCTCTGAAAAAATGTTAAGCTTTGACTATTCTAACCACAGTAATGCAAAAACAAGTGCTTACATTGGTATACATTAGCTGTAGCCGCTCTATCTATTGGGACCGGTCACATCTCTTAACATGAACTGCTTATACTACGAGACCGGAAGGTCGCTCACCTCTTCTATACTACCGTACATCGGCAACCTGATTGCTTGCTGCGTGTGGCAATTCAACGAAGTCTAATAACAAATATAGGAGCGGATTTAGTGCAAGGGCAAATAGAATCATAGAAGGCGGGCATCCTTGTCTAATAGATCTGGTAATAGGTAAAGCAGCAGTAAGAAATCCATTAATTTGTATAACAGCACTAATATCAGTATAGAGTCATCTCAAATAACCAATAAATGTTGGATTGAGCCCATGCCAAGCTAATATTTCAAAGAGATACCTATGACTAACACAGTCAAAGGGGAAACGAGATATCCTTGGGATTTACCATGTAGACTAAATGCTACAACGTCTCTTATTTGACATATTACGTAAAATATTGATCTCGCAGTTATTGCACAATTTTGAGAGGGGTGTATAATATCCGAAAGCAGAGGTTTAATTCTATTTGTTAAAACCCTTCCAAGTAGTTTGTAATAATATTTTAACAAAGATATCGGTCTATAATTATTAATTTCCGTTTTAGCCCCTCCTTTGTGAATAAGTACTATAATTCCACGTCTTTGAGGGGGACCTAGTTATTTTTACGTAACATTTGATTAAACATTTTTGTCAGAGTGGGTCCTATACACTCCCAAATAACCGCTTAAAACTCATGGGGTATCCCATCCTCTCCTGATGTTTTAGATCTTTTTCCTTGCTGTAAAGCTGTAAAAATTTCCTTTTGTGTTACTGCACTTTCTAATTTTTCATTCTCAGTTTCTGAAATCTGTTTTTGTGCCGGTAGCTTCAAGTTAGAAATAGACCTATTTAACTGTTTGTGTTGTACAAAAATATCATTATAATGTTCTCTCACTGCATTACATATTTAGACTTATTTATAACAATCTGGCCTGCTCTATTTGCTATCCAAAGAATCGTGTTTTGTTGACGTCGTTTGACTACTTTGGACAGAAAATATAAGTTACTTCTTTCATTGTTAGTGCAATTCGTTTCCCTACTCCTAACCATAAGACCCTGCATACGTTTTTGATAAATAGACACTATCTTAGCTTGACATCTGGATATCATTTTCTTACTCTCAGGAGTAGGTATATAATTAATTTGAACTTCTAATATATAACGATAATAAAAATTAATCAGTCATTCCTCATCCTGATACTTAAGGTAGGTATATTGTTTGAAAAACGTACGAATCTTTGGTGTAACATAAAATTCCCACCAATCCACTAAGTCATAATATCTAGTTTGCCTTGGCAGCCATTGATGCCATTGTTCTATAAAGTTTTGTTGTAATGATTTATCACTAAGGCAGGAAACATTAACTTCCAATACGACCTTCCAAATACAGGACAAGGAACATCTAATCGAATATGTAATAACTAGGGAACGGAATTTGGAGCAGTTAAAGCTAGTATTGGCATCTACACAGCCATTTGTTTACAACCCTTTATACCAAGTCCTCCCCTCCATGACACACTCGCAGATCTCTGCACGTCAACAACAGGTGAATGGTACAGTTGTCGCATAAGAACTTCAACATGCAGGTTTGCAGTTAAGCGTAGTGAAGTGCAGGTACAATGCCGAAAGTGAAACCAACAATACAAAGTTGAAAGACTATATTTGTAAAAGCTCCAGATCGAGTATCAAAATTAAAGAAACAATTCCCTAAATTGTCGCTTCCCCCATGTCCAGTTCTTAAGAGATGAGGGTCATGGTTAGAAGCTTGCAATTATTACGCACATCACCTCCAATCTGTGAAGAAAGTGGTTCAATCTTTCGATCCCGATGACGCGGCTGTGATTCAAATATGTCACGAACTGCTAAATGATAGAACAACCGAAAAAGAAGTGACATATATTAAGTCAAATTTTTTATATTTACCGGATGCCATTATTCGATTAGAAAAGTCAGGAGTAGAACTAGTAGAGCAAATAAATATCATGAGGACTATTGTAAATTATCTGAGTGCAGTAGAAGGTGAAATAGGAAAACGTCTTGGTGAAAAAATGAACAGGGTTTTTGATTAAATATGATGGGTACAGTATTCTTAGTCGGATTTCAGATGTACTAACAAGGACGTGTCCCAATGACGTCATTTAACATGTGAATTTAATTGACGTATCTTGTTTCAAGTACTCTCCAATTGTCTCTGGAGATTAAAGCGGAGTTTTTCCATGTTAAAAAATTTCCTTCCTTGCAACAGAGCAAAGTTGTATTTTGAAAATTTGAAAATAATATTTACAATTTATTATAACAAGGCACAGCAGGAATAATTGTTTCATCAACAAAGCCTAGCATTAATTGAAAATGCCATTTAGTTTTGTTATACATTTTGTTCAACATTTAATGATACTCTATTAGGCTATATTGTAAAAATTTTAGTATATTGCATATATTGTAAATACTGTAGTATGCGTTGTAGACATATTATCATATTTCATGATATCGTAAATAAGGTTTTAATTTAACACGCTCCTGACAGAAAAAACATACATATTCAGAGGCGAGTTCCATACAGAAGACAACTGTTTAGCAACCATCAATATTTCTACTGACACGCGAGGACGCAGAGATTGATATTTAACTATGTATATTTGTAATGTTGTTTATTGGTGTCGTGTGCGTTGCCAAGAAAAGAGGATTATGTATATAGGCCACTATATGTCATTAAACTATTCCCTATGTTTATTCTGAAATACGTTTACAGAACGTTGCGTGTAAGTTTGTATGAAGTAGACTGTACTCGTCCATGCTCTGTGACGCAACTCGCTTGACAGTCACTGAGCTACAAATATCTATAGTACGTTTCACCATTCTTTATAATACTCCAAATCCCTTTCCCTGGTAATAACACAGCAGAGTGGTCGGAAATAGAAACCGGAACTGTTTCTATCGAACTAATGTGCGATGTTAATAACAGGGTTACAAACATTCTGTCTAATTTGAGGCCGAATTCCCAGTGGAAAAAGTATATATAACCGTATTGTTTTTAGTGTTCAAGCGTCTGAAAATTTAAAGTCAATAACTAATATCTGTAAATTATTACTGGGAAGAAAATGCCCTGTCGTATCTACTGGTCTTAAAACACAATTCTAGTCTCCACCCATGATTAAAAATGTTGGTAGGGACCGAAGATGATATGGCACATCTTGGGCAAAGAAGAAGTTACGAGCCTTCCTTTTATTAGACCCTGAAGGTGCATATAAATTAAAAAAAAAACATAGTCTCATAAATACCACTGATAACTTTCCCTGATGGAAGTTTTTCAACAGAATGAAGATCAATCCCGTTTCTCGTTAAAATAGCAGTGCCTAAGATTCTGACCCAATATTTACATAAGCTGTTTGACCAAAGATCTCTGAGAAATCATTTGTTTTAACTTCCTGGAGGAAGAGCACATCAACATCATTTGTTCGTAAGAACATATTAAGCAATTTTATTTTAGCAGGAGAAGAATTCCGGTGAAAATTTAGTGTTCCCACTATAGATACAAGTAACATTTGTAAAATAAGAATAACTAACATATTCTTGTGCAATATATATATATATATATATATATATATATATATATATATATATATACAATATTATAACAATAATCTACAATATCTCTACTTTTTTGTACTTAATATACAGAACTTAATTTGACAACTATTGCACACATTGAGTCCATTTAAATACTTAAATACGGTAAATACAACATCCGGCATGGTCTGTTCATGAGATGTAAACACAGTTAAATTACTCAGTGTGTCGTAACAGAGGGAAACCGAATTTACTACCTTCCCCCTTATAAGGATGTGTGTGGTGTCTAGTAGCAGTGCTGGTTTTCTTTACATTCTGCTGTCCTTTGTCTTCAGACTGTGTGTTAGTCGTGTCATCCTGCTCCATTTGTCCATTTATTGATACCAATCCTCCGTATGCTGCAGGTTCTTCGGGGTGGATGTTGGTATGTAACCAGACTGCAGGCTACTGATGTTTTGACATTATCAGGATAATTGCTCAAGTCGCCGGACTCTTTCATGTTGTTAGATGTTGAAACACTTGTCTTGTTTCTTCGTAGGCATATTTCCTATGGCAGAGTTTATTCAACTGTGTTTCCATTTGCGTTTCTGGTCCTCTCGTGTCATTATCTGTTTTCTGCTTTCCATGCATATCAGCTGAAGGAAGTTCTTCAGCTGAATCAGTGTCCGAATCAGGTATTGGTTGTGGTACAGTCCCAGTATCTGTCTGCGATTTATCCACGTCTATGTTGTGATATGACTGTTTTTTACATTTTTACCTACTGGTTTGGCTGTAACTGCATGCAATTCATTTCGATGTTTGTTTTCAATGGTTTATTTTGATTATCAGCGTTCACTAATCTTGTAGACATGTTAGATGGCCCAGGTACATCATATGTTTCGGATGAGATGACATCTGCACTCACGTCAGTATTTACATTTGTATGTGGCTGGAGTACGTCACTAAATGTCAATCGCATACGAGGTACAGTGTTTATCGGCATTTTCACACTTATTTTGGGACAAGTATGCCGAAGATGACTGGAACTACCACACGAAAAACAAGTTTGTTCTTGCCCAGGGTAAGTAATGCAGGCTTCATAATTGGCAATTACAAGATTCGTCGCAATAGATTGTTTGATCACCATTTGCATTACCCGTATGCCAGTATCTATTTTCTAACGATATCTGTGAGACCATTTTTCATTTTCTATTTGAAGCACTTTTCCAAAATTTTGTAAAGTATTACGAATCCTATCATTGGGAACTTCCGGTGGAATATTTAATACACGGACGGAAACATAATCATCTTCAGCGGGTGTAATAGTCACTGTCGTCGTAGCACCATTAAGTAATTCCACTACTGATGTACCGGTATGTCTCTGTAAGTAGGATTCCAAATCATTACCACAATTGCAATATGGCATTTTTTGTAATTACATTTTTCTAGTTTTCTTATCTTTTAAGTAGATATTGACGATCAAAATTTCTTAAGACAAATTTTATGGACAGATGAATGCACAATCAGAAGTGAGGAAAATATCAACTGTCGCAACGAACACCACTACGTAGACGCGAATCCATATTGTGCGCATTCAAGACCGCTTTTTCGTCATGAACGACCAGATTATTGGGCCTATTTTATCGATGAACACATCAACGGCGCAGTATATTCGGCCTTTGTGACCCAGCATTTGGGTGTGTTACTCGATGATGTCTCTCTTAATATATGAGCCAATATTATCTTCCAACTCGATGGTCATCCAGCACACAGAACAAGACCTGTTCAAACTTCTTAAATAGATACTAACCTCGTCGGTGTATTGGTGGCCGGATTTCACGCCCATGAATTTCTTTTTGTGGGGCTATATGCAAAGAGAACATATTCTCGCCCCCTCCTGGATTATTTGTTGCAGTTTCAATATGGAATTGAATTGTGTGTGTTATTTTTCATTTCATATCTTATATATATATATTTTATTTTTATTATTTTTGCGAAATTTAGTATGAAGTTAGGTTAGTTGTAATTGTGATAACTGTAGTAATAATAATAACTGTTGTTTTACCATTTTATTATTAGTAATGTTATTTTTGCTTTTGAAGTTTCAAACTGTGCACAGTTATTGCACGAATGGCCATATGGGCTCTTGCAAAGGATCTTGTGTACATGAATTTGTATAAATGTGTATCAATAAATGCACTTAATTCATTCATTCATTCATTCATTCATTCATTCATTCATTCATTCATTCATTCATTCATTCATTCATTCATTCATTCATTCATTCATTCATTCATTCATTATATTTTTATAGCCGGATACTTAGCCATAATATGGAACCCTGGATCTCTAGATACTTAAAAATTAGATAATAAAATAAAAGTAGATAGACTTAGTTTAACAGAGAAAAATAAAATAATCTACAGTTTCACTATGAGTACTGAGTTACGTTTGAATGCACATTATGATTACGTTGCATTATAGCCAGATTCGCAACCAGAATACAGAACCCTAGATCCCTAGGTATGTATAAGCCAGTGAATTAAATTAAATTATATAGGCTTCATTTAATTGAGAAAAAATAAAATACTTTTCAACTTCAATATCAATACTGAATTACGTATCTACAGTTATGTTTAAGTTTTATTATCGGTAGATTCGTAGGCTGACCCTAAAAACAAACTGTGTCTCTTCTTTTCTTTGGAGAAATAAACAATAATAAATTCAGCTTTGGTGTACAAAGAAGTCTGAGACAGAAGTAAGACATCCTTTCTCAGACATTAGCAAAGTAAATTTCTACATATGTCACTCTATTTCGCAAGTTGGTGACTCCAAGATCTACTCATCTGTGAGGCGTAAAAGTAATAAAAATTTGGATGGAAATTACTTCAGTAAGAGTAATTATATTTAAATATTACACACAATGCAGGAAAGGATCTCGACCCGTCCGCTCGCTGCAGCGAGTTGCAACTGATATTTTCTGTCCTTATCTGTTGTCTCTGTCTTCACGTCTCGTGCACCGTACACACTTGTGACAACTCCGTCAATGTCGTACTACTGCTAGCACTCAATTGGCATAGAGCTATTCCGAATCTCACCGGACTTATGGACAGCAATGACGTCATGCTGCAGCGAAATAGGAACAAATCTGTTGGAAGGTTCGATTGCTGTCATGGCGGTTGTACAAGTTGTTGTCTGTGCTACACTAGCAAGATTTTGCGAAATTTCCGTACTTTCATCTCGTTCAAAGGAAAGAGAGTATAAGCAATTTATTTCTTGAATCGGTAGTAATAACTGGTCCGTTGACATGTTCGCTCATAAGCCATTAACATATTGTTTTTACGTTGTGCTCATTACAAACAATACAGCAGAACCAAAGCACAACACACCGCCATGACACAACAGTGCACGATGTCAATCGTCTGCTAATTCCCGCTCTATACAAGAACCAATCAGATTCACTGATGGCGACTGATGGAGACTGACACCACCATAGACTTACTAAATAACCGCTAGACCGCTCACTGGCGCTAGTGTTATGCTCCCAAATTGAACAGCCGACGGACAGTCATTTGTTTGGTTGAGCTGAATGAGTATGGTTAGTTCGTGTGTTGCTTTTAATTGCAGCAATGAACAAGGATGTAAAGATAAAGAAGGAAGGATTGTTATATTTCACTGATTAGTTAATCTTTAATTTCTACCACGATTTTTGCTCCGTATTGTGTTACAGAAGACATCTATCGTACTTATACGAGTGTTTGTGCTCCAGGTTTCCTCTGAGTAAAAATTCCCTTAAACCAAAGTGGATAGACCTGGAATCCGCAGAGAGAATTTCTACCCTACAATGAATCATTCATTGTGTTCAACCCATTTCGAAGATAGTTGTTACCTTTCAAACTGTTATTGTCCTTCGTCCACGCCATATCTCTCATTTTCTTCAAAAAGCTGTTGTTTCAGTGCATACATAAATAATTCGACGAATTTAAAGATACAGAAACTGTGTAAATTATAAAAAGCAATTTTTTAACATTACTAATTGCAAGTAACTCTTGTCTTAGTTATGGATTAAAGAAACTGTTCCTTATAATAATACTACTACTACTACTACTACTACTACTACTGCTGCTGCTGCTGCTGCTGCTGCTGCTACTGCTACTGCTACTGCTACTGCTACTGCTACTGCTACTGCTACTGCTACTACTACTACTACTACTACTACTACTGCTGCTGCTGCTGCTGCTGCTGCTGCCGCCGCCGCCGCCGTTTTTTTTTAATTTCACACAGGAGTTTAATCTACAGATTAAATTAATTCTTTTATTAACAGTGGTTATGAATATTCACATTCAGAGTTCCTATGAAAATGATGAAAGCCTGACGGCCTGAGTTGCCGAGTATCCCAATTTAAGCGGGATTCTCCCAATTTCCTGATTGAATCCCGATAAAGCAAATCGGGATTGATAAAAATCCCGATTTGAGAGATAATAGCCTAGAACGTAATTTAAACAAGTTATTCTGCGTTTCCTATTATCCGATATTTTATTTATATATTGATTCAAGTTGTAACATTGTAAACATAGAGGTAACCCGCGGAAATTTAGTAAGTACATGAGGTAACCCAGCTGATTGGCGTAAGGCAACTCTACTCGCAAGATAATAGTTCCCGTAGTTCTACCGCATTGTTGGTTAATCCATTTCGGTACCTAGTTGCTGCTCTCGCAATTAATAAACATTGATTATTTTAGGTGCGTTGAGTGTCAAAAAAGATACCATTCTGATATCGCATATTACACTAATAACAGACACACACAATTGCTGCGTTTTATAGTTCATTGTGAACTATGTTTAAACATGGATTCATCGTCAGATATAGGGGAAACTCGGGCAAAGCGGATAAGCTAAGAATAAACAATGCCATAGGCTATATTTTGGTGATCCCGAAACAAAAACTTCATGAATTTGGTTGTGACACATGTTGTCCATATATCCACAAAACAGCAATTCGTTTCTCGTACCTACGGACAGTGATATGATTTGAGAAAGGAAATGTAGTTAATTATCCACTTTGCCCGGGTAATTAATCCGGGCAAAGTGAATATCCCTATAACATTTTCACCTTTCTATTTAATTTCTATTCACTGATAATAAAATTACAACCCTTTACAGCACGTTAGATTAGTACAAAATACAAATTTGAACAAGTCGACGTTTCACTGGCACTGAAGACTTGGATTTCTTCTGCTTTTCCTCCTGC
Source organism: Periplaneta americana (assembly GCF_040183065.1). Lineage (NCBI taxonomy): Eukaryota > Metazoa > Arthropoda > Insecta > Blattodea > Blattidae > Periplaneta > Periplaneta americana. Next base: position 151,765,205 of record NC_091131.1, on the reverse strand, counting down.
CCATAAGTTACTTCTCTTTCAACGTTTTAATCGGTATAGATGTAAGAGCTTCAGAGCGCTGACATTTTCTTCATTTAACTATTATCTTTCGAGCATCCACTTTTGGCACTGGTCTAAATCAAAAGAACTGACTTGGGTTCTCCTGCTGACGATGTTGAGGGTTTTGGTGTAACCGGAACTGAAAATCTGAGTGTAATTGATGTATTGAATATTTCTTAAATCTCTGAAAATGCCGACATCACAGAGGTAGTTGATTTTGAGTGAGCATTAACTGTTTCTTCAGCCGCTGAAGAAGCTGGCACCGCAGAATTTGTTAAATCTGAGCCAGCTGTCAATCCGCTGATTTCTGTCTCAAGTGGGCGATCTGGAAGTTCATCTGGAGCAAAATCTTCAACAAACACGTTATGGTTGTATGGCCAGAAAACAGAATCACTGATTGGAAGATTTTATTTCTTCAAGTGCTTTCTTCATGGCTTCTTCAGACCATTTGGCTTGCTCCGTCTTCCTCTTGAAAAATTAAACCATCTGAAAACACATTACGACCTTTTTAAGTAAAAATTAAGATCAGTGTTGCTGATTTATAATTCAATTAGAGTGACTTAACGCCACCACTAAGTATAATGATCTAATGCGCTTTATTATAATAGACAAATATACAAAAATACAGCTGACACTTACAAAGTCAAAAAAGGTGGCAGGGCAAAACAGATAAGTCATCCACTTTGCCCTATTCACTTTGCCCGCAGACGCCACTTCGCTTTTCATTTAAGTTTATACAAACATAAACGTGAATAATCTTCATAAGTACGGCACTATAGAAGTAATAGTATCGCCTATATATTATTATCACATAACAAAGAGTTTCTGCAGTACTGTATGTTGTACATATTTTTCTCTTACCTTCAAATATTTTAAGAAAACAGTCAATTTTCTTCAAACACACGCTGACTTCTTTTCTCACTAGCTGGAATGACGACAAGTCAGTTCCAGCAGCAAATTCTAGTTGGGATTCTTCCCCAACATAGCAGAAAACACTACCTATTGGCGTTTCTAAGAAATAGACATTATTCTCTTTGCCCGGGTTATTCGTTTTGCCCGGGTCTCCCCTACCGGTTCCGAAAAGAAAAGGTGGAAAGTTAATTTAGTAGCGAATGGTTAAAACATATTCGTGGTCAATAAAAGAAAAAAAAAGATTAGCCTATAGTATTCACTGTACTATGTGTCCTTCGTATTTTAGTGTTTCTCAAGGAGGCGAATATTACATTAAAAGCACGCCAACATTACTTTGCAGAAAACAACTATAAATCTTATGATAAAGTGTTGATAAGTCTAATGTCTTAAGTTAGCATCTGGTATCCCAATTTTCCTTGCAGAAAACCTAGCAACTCTGCTGCCAGCAGAAACACGTTATTAAAGTTATATCGGAAAGAAAGTATTGTTCCTGTAACCAAAACCATTTAGCTTTCGGATACGCAATACAACACGTATTCAAAGAGCGGTTTCGAAATTCCGCGCGTTTTCTTCCAAACAAGTGGCGGCTTCCCGCTGCTTCAATTTGGGAACATATTTCTCACTTCTCCGCTACGGCGTGGTAAGGGCTCGGCCACCACCTCTGCAAGCTGATAGAACCGGTGCAACACCGGTGGAGCATCAGTCATGTCATCGTTGAAATTCGGAACACCGTAATGTCATCAGATTGCTCAGCGCTGAGATTCGGAATACGCTCTTAGGCCATATGCCTTCTTATTCTGAAACCACTGTAGGGTGAGTGCATAATGTAAGTGTTCATGTAGGCTAAGTACAGCGTAGAGAATGATTGAGGATGGTGGTGAAGATAAAAACTGCTACCGGTACCGGCACGTAGCCTACTCCTATCGAATAGCACTAAGGCCGTCAGGCTTAACGTCCTGGTGCGACGGACGAATTACTATCAACAGTGGCATATGCCTTCTCTTAGTATGCACTGCGGAGAGATTTGGGATTTAAGCCAGGCATATTATTTTGTGTACAGTCTAGTGCAGCGGTCGGCAAGCGGCAGTTTATGTCAGACTTTTGCAGGATAGACAAGTAGTTGTAACTGGCGATCAGCATATCTGTTTTGAAACCATTAAACGTAAAGAGTGCATCAAAATGAATAATTGTAAAAGAATAGGAAGAGAAATTATTTTGTTGTGCACAGGAAGAAAATTTAATACGTTTATGTTCTAAAGTACTTAAAGGGTTTCATATTGCACCACAAAGAGGCATAATACTTTTCCATAATATTAATACTGATTAAGAAAGAGCGTTGCCGAATATAATGTTTTGTTATTATAAAATTTTGAAACTTTGCAAAGAAGCCTAAATGAGGGGAAAAATTGCTCAGATTAAAAAATTTCCCGAAAATTCACTACAATTCAAAATATATACTCCTTAGATCATTTTGTGCTAGGTTTATTTCAATGTTCGCCTCGACATAAATATATATGTGAGCAATTTTTTTAAAAATGAAACTCGTTAAAATGTAAAGCGCGCTTCCGATCCACATTCATTTGAGCAATTACAAATTGCAACTTATGATGGAGAACCAGATTTCACCGTAGTTCGGTTAATTATTTCCATATTATACGGCCGAGGTTCAGTCCTCTCCTAACCCCAGCCTACTGCTTTCTACCACAGCTTGTCTTGCAAGACGGGCTGCGTTTCATATGACATCACCTACGTTAACATTTGCCGACGACTGGTCTAGGGGTAAAAAGTTGTACGCCGTCACCTACCCTAGTCCGGAGGTACAAATTTTAGAGGAAAATTTCTGACCCGCCGGAAATGGAACCCGCGCCGGCTAGTCTAGAGGCAAATGCGTTATCAAAGAGCTAAGTCGGCGGAATCACAAAAATAAATTGCTTTGTTTATTTAGCTTATGCTTTTCCATATGCTGTGATTCGAAGCTTTCGTCTTTAGACTAGATCGTTCCGCTGCACACCAAAAGCAGAGAAGTTGCCGACTCATCAGGGGTTTGGACTGTAAATCTGCTTTCCCGAAGCATTACAGTACTTCAGGCAACACAACTAACAGGGCTGTATTTATAGGTCATTCGGTATCTCGTGAAACCTCCTTGGGCGTGAGGGAAGGAAAAAGTGGACTAAGAAGCAGAATGATAGATGATGCAAAACTCCGAGAGCTAACCAAAAGTGGAGAATTAGACCTACCTATAAAATCCTACTAAGAATCATTTGCGGTCCACCACAACCTTCATGTTATTTTGATAAGTGTGCTGAGTGACCCGGAACATTAGATTTAGAAACACAATCACTGTCTATTTTTGATGAAGCTTTGATACACTCAATTTCATGTAAAAAGTGGGTAGCTACAGACAAATCAACAATAGAAAGCCTGGAAACATCTAGAGATGAATTTATAAATGTGTTAATTGGAAAGTTAGAAAGGCAGAGGCATTCAAAGAACATTCATTTATTGCGAGGCAAAAGAGAATGTTTTATAAAGAAACAAAAATTAATGTAAAGCATTGGGATTTTCTAGTTACACTAGACTTCTCTGAAAATTATGCTTTCATTATTCAATATTAAGTACCTGGTTTCCAATAAGGCAACGGTACATTCTTTTGTTGTTTATCATATGAACTATGACAATGAGAAATGTGACTCTTTTGTAGTTAAATCCGATTGCCTGAAACATGATACTGTTGCAGTCCACCTCTTTCGAAAGCAATTAATTTTTTGAAACAGAAGTAAGCTTATGACAAGGTGGAGAAAATATTCTATATCAGTGACGGTGCTCCTTCTCAATATAAAACAGAAAGAACTTTATCAATCTGTGCTACCATGAAGAAGAGTTTGGCATAAAGGCAGAGTGGCACTTCTTTGCTACTTCTCATGGAAAGGGACGTGTGACGGAATTGAAGGAACAATAAAACGACAGGCAGCCAGAGCCAGTCTTCAACGTCCAATTCATAACCAAATCACCACTCCGTTTGAATTATTTCAGTGTGGAGCAGCGAATTTGACCACAGTAACATTCTGCTAGGTCCGCTAAGAAGCTGGAGCTCAAATTCGAACGCACAGTACAAGGGACTTTGTCGACACATGCCTGCATTCATGTCTGCAAGTCAAAACTTGTGACAAAAACATATTCTTCTGCAGAAGGGGGCGTGGAATTCCACTGCAAAAAATGACATTTGATGAGTAAATGTTTGGATGTAGTCTTCTTTCTTTTGTCATTTTACTCCTATGTTTATGAAAACCTGTGATATAGTTAGCACAGCCATGCGCTGCTAGACGACACTTCTCGTGTTTATGTCTCATGGCCATGCTTGCCTCAGCTAGCTCCCGCCTCACAGTCAGCTGGTTAGTTCACGCGCGTACTATTTATTTTCTTTATTTGATATTTTAAATTCTTTCTTATCAACGTACCACCAGTAAGAAATATGTGTTTATTTGTACTTTCAATGAGGAATCTAATCATATATTTTTAAAATATTTTTCCGTGTACAAAGGCGTCTTAATAGGGAAAAATCTAATTTCCTCCACTTCCATAAAAAGTAAGAAAATCTGTTTATATGTCAATATAAATTTTAACTTCTCAGCACTAAAATAAACACCATGATTTTGATCATTCGGTGAAAGGATTTCGGAGCTACAACAGTTCAAAGTTCCTAATTTAAAGAGTTCTTATATAATTATAACAAAACTATTTCCTGAATTCGTTCCGATCCGGTAATTTAAAAAAACTGAATCAATATTCTTAGTAAACATAAAGTTATTGTTTTTCTTCAACGATTGTCAGTCATCAGCATGCACAGACGAATTTCTGTTTGCGATTCAATATTATGTTAAAACATGCTATATGCCAGTTAAGCTGAAACTGGCAATATAAATGTAACATTTAGTCCTTCACATTGTCGAACACATCCCACAATGAATAACTGTCTCGCACTATATGCAAGGCCAGTTGCCTGCAGGTCCTACTTTACGTTTACATGGTGCTAATATGTCGCTGTTTATAGTAGTTTTGATTACAGATTATGAAGATTCAGTATTTTATGTTTACAATACTATGTAATCAATAAAATTCACTTTCACGAGGATGACCAAAGTTAATCTTGTTCCGCTTGATTCGCGTTTCGGCCCACTGCACTGTGGACCAGTCTCCTTAGGAACTCTCTGTACACATGCGAGTGAGGGAAAATATTTTATTCACTGACAGTTCTTTTAATGGGTTATTTTACGATCGTGTATCAACATCTTACATTATTTAGCGTCTGAATGAAATGAAGGTGATAATGCCGGTGAAATGAGTCCGGGGTTCAGCACTGATAGTTACCCTGCATTTGCTCATTTTGGGTTGAGGGAAAACCCCGGAAGAAACCTCAGCCAGGTAATTTGTCCCGACCGGGAATCGAACCCGGGCTACCTGGTTTCGCGATCGTCGTGCTAACCCTTATTCTACAAGTGCACTGACAATATTGTCTTCATGATTTTAATCATATTACTGAGGTAAATATGTAGTACATTATTTATGAAATTTGTTGGAACATTGAACAGGGTTAGAATTGAAAGCTGCTTTTGAAGGAAGAGTGCGCTTGGGGTATTATTTCAGTTATGTGATATTAAGTTTATAAAATGTTTATGTTGTAATATATTGGAATTGGGGAGGCACTCTACGCACGACAGCTTTCTTACTATGCTTTGCACATTACTGACATTGATAACACATTTCCCAACTTTTTACTGCTGGACAGAAAACCAGGCAAAAAGAGGGGCGATTAAAGTTAGCTCTGCTCTGTCTCATTTCCTAACAAATTATAATTTCAAAGAAAAAAAAAACATTTCCCTCCTGAGACTCTTCTCCGACGATTGCGCTGGTCAAAATCGAAATGCACATGTTGTCCATGCTTTGTATTGGTGGTTGTTGAATAAATCTCCAGATTCCTTGATGGAAATATGTATGACTTTTTCTGTGCGAGGGCATTCCTTTTTTGCAAACAAACCGGATGTTTGGTATTTTGGAGAAAAACCTCAGGAAACATTCTGAAATACTGACAACAAAAGAATATCATGATATTTACGGTACAGTCGGTGTCGTTCATATATTGAGTAAGTAGTAGCATATTCACAATTTCAGAGATCTGTGCTATTAGGCTACGTAAAAAAGCCAGTTGGCATAAGTGATATGAAAAGAGACTCAGGAAAATAATGAAAGGAAGCAAACATTACATCAATGTGAAATTGGAGTATACTTACACAATGGATGACCTAAGTAAATGTCCAGTGTCACTACCTAAGGGAGATCATGCCATTGAAAATAATGAGAGGATTGACCCAGGCTTAGTACCACTAAGGAATAAAATAAAAGCAGAAAAATTGTTGGATATAAAAAGTTGTTGCAACAAAGATCAGTGTGAGGAGGATGAAATAGTGGAGTGTGAGTGTATGGAAGAAGAACCTCGCTTATCAATGATCTGAGACTGAACTAAACTGAACAATGACGGTTAAATTTAATAAATTAAATTGTCATCCTATGTTGCTTGCTAAAACAGGTAAACATAATTTAATAATCGTCTTTAAAGTTAACTTTGTATTTGGAAAGGAATGTGGCCACAATTTTAAAAAATCCAATTAAATGAGTGTTTTGAATATATGTTTGTAACAAAACCATTTCAGTCCGTAATTTCGGAACAAAACGAATTAAGTCCATGATTTTCAAAACTTCACATATAAATATTACCCTTGGATAATTTTTTTTTGATTTTGCGCAATAGTACTACCTAATTTTGTGTACAATTCTAATTACGTCATTGCTTTCAAAACTTTAAATTTATCAGAAGTGTTGGAGCTTTTAGTTTTTCGACTCTCCTGAAAAGTTTTGATTTGTGGACACAAAGTGTTTTGATTCCTAGCGCCTCTTATTTAATCGAGGTCTTCTACTACAATACTATAAAAAAAATTACTAAACGTCATTGCATGATGATTAATAAGAGCTACAATATTTAGGCCTATATAAAACAGAGATTATGCTGTCTGCCAGTATCATTGCTTACCTTGTGGAAGATTAAATTCGCCAACACATTTAAAAATAATCACATAACATTACATTCACCAACACAATGAAATAATATCACTTAAAATTCAATTTAACAATACCACTGAACAAAAAATAAAGACTCGGTACCACGAAAAAAAATACTGCACATCCGCGTGGTAACATGCTTCCGTACAAAACTCTACACCGCGCCAACAAAACAACAGTCGGTATTCAGCGCTCCAAGCGGCAACATTTGTAAGTTCTTGTAATACCCAAACTGCCATAAAGAAAAGGGAAACTGCCAAGGCTGAAAGAGTATGGGATCGGAGAGGGCTATGGCTGAAGGTACAACAGTCTCCCCTATCTGATAGAAAGGTGTTTAAGAGGGTGTTTTGACATATTGCATGCACATAGTACTCTTCCTAGTGTTCATATTTTATCTGAACGACAGGGCCAGCAAGATATAAATGAAGTGGAGAAAGTTCTTCAAATAATTGAACGCAGTCTCACTACTAGCTCTAGAAGAGTTGGTGCCAAACACGAGTGTGACGCACAGTATAGAACAGTGCAGCATCATCAAGGAGGTGATTCTGGAATTCTATTATTGCTAATGACCGATTGATTCCTCACATTTTGTTTATAGAAGAATCAACACTTACTAATAACGGAATCAATATCGTGGGAAATTATCACCTATGAGCAGATGGAAATTCTTACGCTACTGTCGGCAGTAATTTTCAGTGTCGTTTCGCAGTTAACGTGTGATGTGGTAGTCTTGATAATGATGGCAATTCTATTGGTCCAGCTATTTTAGACAATAGTTTTAACGGACCACTGTATCCTGAGTTCCTGTATCCTGAGTACCAGCATACTTGGAGGATGTTCCTTTAGCAAAACGAGCTGGTATATACTTTCAACAAGATGGATCCCCTGCACATTCCAACCGGCCAATGATCTGTTACCTCAGCGAAACCTATCCTGGACATTGGATCAGTCACGCTGGTGTCATTTCTTGACCACCGCGGTCACCCGAACTTACAGCATTACATTATTGTTTGTGGAGTTGATTAAAGACCGTTCTTTACAAGCGCAAAGTGGAAACAATGGAGCATTTTATTGCGTGCGTTTTAAATGATTGTGGTCACATTAAGGGATGTTTGACATCGAGGTGCAAAGTGCACAGAGGTTGACGGTTGCATTTTTGAAGATGTTCCATATAGAGAGAAATTCATGCACAAAATACAAGTAACGATATTTTAATTAACAATCAACTGCAATGTTCCCGTTCCTCATGGTTTCGATTAGTTTTCTCCAAAAAGTTGAGAATAAGATATATGTTCATATAATATGTTTCTCTTACAATCGCCCATAATTACTCTCATCAGTCAACGTATGGCCCTTTTTTCCTTAATCATTGTAATTATACACAGAGTGTCTCAGGAAAAATGTAAAATACTTCAGGACAATGTAGTTTTGGTTAAACTGCATCGATTTAACCTGACATACCTATGTCCGAAGGCTAACGGTTGGGGAGAAATAATGGAACATCTTGCGGTTCCGTGTACTATACTTGACTTGTTATTGATATCATTTGCACACGACACTATCTGGGTACCGCAAGGCCTTGCAACTGAATACACGTTCATTTAACATTTAATTCTGTTGAGTTGTGTCCATTTCTGTTGTGTTGTGTTTACATTACTTTAAATTCTTCAGTAGATGGGATTATAGTTGAGTACATTGCTGTTGCAATATTGCAGTGCTGTGTTTTGTTTCAGTCTTGCGATGTCATTCGTGTATTCGCATAGTTAATATGTAGACATGCTTTTTGAGTATTGATTTTGTGTATTGGCTGCTGTTGACCAGAGACGACGTTTTCCCAATCGAAGGGTTCCATCCAATGGCGTTTGCTGTACCTGGAGTATGGGTGTTCTGTCAAAAATTTATAATTGGTCTATAGTCGCACGAGTTCAGTAGAAAATTCAAATTCATTAAGTACTCGTCACTACGTGAGTAAATAAACCATCTGCTGTTCTATCAGCACTAACGTCTACAAAGCCCAAGAATCTTTCATAGACATAGCGGAGAACTGTAGATAGTTGAGATTTGTTCTCAATATCAGAAGTTTCGTCAAGTATTATAAGTACAAATGAAACTGAGTTAATTTCATTTTTTATTTCTTCTTTTTCTACATCAGTAAGGTTTTATGGTATAATTTTGAATCAATGGAGAAGTTCCTGGAAACATTATGGACGAATTTAGATAGTTTTATAAAAGTAAACCATATTTTTTTACTTCTTCTTCGGCTTTTTCCCACTTGTAGGTTCGCCGTCTTCAGTTTCCATATATATCTATCGTTCCAATCTCCTTCTTCCAAATTCCTGTCGTCCATTATTGCTCTGACATGGGTTTTCCATTTCAATTTTGGTCTACCACGTTTATTTTTTCCTGGGGGTGACCATTGATATATATTTTTGGCCATCTTTCGTTGCCCATTGTTTGTACATGTCCATACCATTTCAGAGTTTGATTTTCTATTCTCTTAACAACAGTTGTGGTGACGTTCATTTCTTTCCAAAGGAGTTCATTTCTAATTTTATCCTGTCTTGTTTTTTGAAGACTTCTCCTAAGATAGTCGAATTCAACTGTTCTAATTTTGTTTTTTTTTTGTAGTTCTGTCATGGACCAAGTTTCACTTCCATATGATAAAATATTCTGTATTATACTCTTGTAGATTTTAATTTTAGTTTCTTTTGTAATATTTTTATTCCAGATTATTCCATGCAAAGTCTTGGTAGCACTTTTTGCCAGGGCAATTTTATTTTGAATGTCTGTCTCACATGTACCTATATTTGTGATTATTGATGCAAGATATTTAAAGGATTCACATTTTTTAATTTTTCCTGTTTCAAGTATGAGGTCACCCACATCTCTGCCTAAACACATATATTCTGTTTTCTGTAGATTTATGTTTAGTCCCCATTTTCTATATTCTTCCATTAGTTTATATGTGAAATCGTTCATCTTGCTCTTCGCTAAAAAATCCTAGATTTTCGGGGAAATAATCTAGGTGATAAAACAGAAAATGAATTTTGATACTCATGTTACAACCAAGTTCCTTGTATGCTTCAAGCATGTTAGCCACAATGTTTCGGCAATTATGACCTTTCTTGTTGCCAAGAAATTTTAAAACAAATTCACAAAAAGATATCCATGCTGCTTTCCCCTTTTCATCCACAGTGTTTTTAAATGCTGCATCAGATATCTGTTTTCTTTAGTCAGGACCATTAAATATATCTTTTTTAATTTGCTTCAGATAGTAGTGGGAATTTCTCACATTATGTATTTGAAACAGTCTCTTTCCTTATTTAAAGCCACGTTCTGCAGCACCCGATTCTGGTAGATAGTCACTGTCACTCGTCACAATTTCCCTCACCACTACATGAGACTCAGATGAAAACTATTCAAGATTTTCTAGTCACACAATGATTGGTACATCAGGCCCATGGGGTACAGGTAAAATGGCTGACCGAATAACTGGATACACGATATGCTTTTTATTTTTTGAATCGTACCCCTTCACATCACATGAACAAAAGTAGCAGTCATTGCTATGGTTCGACTGCTCTCTCCAAACCATAGGTACTCCAAAAGATAGCAACAGTCTTCTGCCGTTGATCTAATGATGAAGTTATTCAGTGCATACTCTACATACTTTATGTGGTGCCCAAGCTTTACTTTGATCTCCAAGTTTGATTCCAAAATAAGCAAGATATGATTTTTTCACAAAATCTGTAAAATTACACCTCTGCTTAGGCAATATGTATACTTTATATAAGTTATATCACAAAAATGGTCTAGATTATTTATACATTCTCGATACGACATGGTAAATACTTTCTTACTGAACTAAAAACTCTCAACTTTCTACTCCACAATAAAGCTTCAAAAACTGATTTCGTTTCGTTTCCAGATAAAACACAGACTATTTAATGTGAGAGGAACGAGTTGAGTTGAGTCTCTCACCAAGGTATGGGTGACATTTCTATCTCCCACAAATAAAGATAATGGCAAGGCTGCACGTTATTTCACCCTAACTTCCTTATACGCTTGCACCCTCTATCTGCTAAGAAACATCTGTTATCCTTGATTTTCAATATAAACATCTTAAAACTATGTTGAATATATTTGGTTTTCGTATCTTAACATACTAAAACTACAGTTGTTGAAATATTATAGTTTATATAATTACGCTATATATTGTCGTAATATATTATAAGAAAATTAAAATAACAAAAAAAAAAATGGTACGTGATAGGAACTTTCTGGATTCGAATTTGACTTCAGCATGCTAAAAATACCCCAAAAACATTCAAACTTTGGAGGCAGTAATTTCATCGCAGACTAGTGTAATGAATGTAGTGTTTTATCTTCTATAGGAATACCCATTTCAGAGCATTTCTTGTACCATAGGTTAAGAGCCTGATCTATATAAATATTAAAAAGAACTGGTGATAAACTGCATCCTTGCTTAAGGCCTTTATTCAATCTGATTTCCTCTGTCAATTTGTTCTGTATTTTTATTTTGGCTTTTGTATTACTATACATTTTCCTAACAATATTGATCCATTTATCATGTATATTCATATTTCTCATTGCCGTCCACAATAATTGTCGAGGAACACTATCATATGCCTTTTCTAAATCAATGAAAGTCATATGGAGTTCTCCATTTTTTAATAGGATCTTCTCTTGTAATTGCCTAATACAGAATATATTATCAATACATGACCTTCCACATCGAAATCCACTTTGTTCCTCTCTTAATCGGCCTAGTGTCTCTTTGAGTTTAAAATTTATGATTTTACTAAAAATCCTTGCTGTTGAAGCTAAAACACTTATACCTCTATAGTTGGAGCACAGTTTTTATCACCTTTCTTAAAAATAGGGGTAATATATGATATATTCCAATCTTCTGGAATATCATCTCCAGTTTCAATTTTTGTAAAAAGTTTAGTTAAAAAAGTTACCACCATATTTTAAAAGTTCAGTCTGAATATTTCCTGGTCCTGGTGCTCTCCCATTTTTAGCTTCTTTCAAAGCTCTTCTTACATCATCTTCTGTTATTTCCGGAGTGTAAATTTTGTCTTCTACATCTACATCTTGTAATTGAAACTCATTTCTATTTTCTTGAAGTAGATCTTTATAGTGTTGTATCCATTCTGCTGGCCTTATTAACTGAATATTTGTTTTCTTCCTTTCTGATTTCCTGACATTTTGTAGTACTCTCCAAGCTTCTGTAGATCTAGCATATCCAATCGAATGGTCTATATTTGAACATATATTATCCCAGTATTTATTTTTTGATTTTCTTACTTCTGCCTTTGTTTTATGTTTCAAGGCAACATATTTAGTGTATGACGTTATTGAGTGATCTCATAGCCATTTCATTCTGGCTTTCTTTTTTTCTTCTACTAGTCTACCGATATCCTGATTAAACCATTCATTGTTTTTTTTATAATTTAAATCTTCTGTTCCAAGTGCTTCTAAGGCTGCTGAATGAATGCTTTCCTTTAGATGATAATACATTTCTGATGCCGTATTCTTTAAATTTAAATTAAGATTTTGTTTTAACCTTGCTTGGAAAAGATATTTTATACTCTCGTCATAGAGTAAGTTCACTTTATATTTCGGTTCATTCATGTGGGTTGTATTTATAGTGTCTTCCTTTACTGCCATAGTATTTTGTTTCTTTCTACTTGTTAAAATGAATTTTCCTAAGAGCATATAATGATCGCTTCCACACTCTGGTTTTCTATATACTCTGACATCTTTCACGATCATATCCCGTTTTTGTTTCACAATTATATAATCAATCATTGATTTTTGTTTTTTCGTTGGTTGTTCCCATGTAAACTTATGTATTTCTCGATGTTGGAAGAAACTATTCATTATCATATTTGTATTTCTCTTTGTTTGTTTTGTAATTATATTTCTTTATTCTGTATATTTGAATTTAAATAAATAAATAAATAAATAAATAAATAAATAAATAAATAAATAAATAAATAAATAAAATATATCCATGTTGTTTACATAAAGTTATTAGTCTGTCTCCATTATCGTTTTCCACTTTTTCTCCAAATGGTCCAATCACTTCATCTTTCATTCTACTTCCTACTCTACTATTGAAGTCTCCTGTTATTATGACTTCCTGATGTTTCTTTATTTTTCCCAAAGTTTCTGATAGTTTATCGAAAAATTCACTTTTTTCTGTAACTGGTGTGTCTTCATTTATTGCGTATACTCCTATTATTATAAGCTCTATCCCAAAAAGTTTGAGATTTAACTTGATAATTCGTTCATCAATTTCCTCCCAAGATACTATATTTTTTACCCACTTATTTTTTATCAAAATAGACACTCCTTTTTTTGCTCTACTACTTTTTGGAACTCCACTCCAAATATGTGTATAGTTTCCTAATTTTTCTTGTCCTTTCCCTTTCTTTTTTGTTTCCGAGAGCACCATTATATCTCCATTCATTGCTGTAATTTCTCCTATTACTTCTTGTTCTTTAGTATTCAGGTCCTGAACATTCCACGTTCCGATAGACAAAGTCCGTTTTCGTAGCCTAGGTCTGTTATAATTAAATCCATCCGGCTGATGCATATTATTACTGAAGTACGTAGCGGTAAGATTTTTTTATAGGGCCAGGTTGCCAGCCTGACGCCAAACCCCCATACATGGAGGACCTGGGTTTTCTTTTAGGGTTTGCTCCCTTAGCCGACAGGTCTTAGTTTTAAGGCGCTGAGAACTCGCCTTCCGCCCTATCCTGTTAGCTGTAGTCTATTACGACTATAGTCAGGGAGCACGACGAGAACGTAGGATTAGGGCTTGTTGGCAGAGCTGCTAAAAAGTCGCAGTGGCTTTTCCCGAGATTTATTGGAGTATACATATTCGGACATCTGTATCCCCTTCGGGGCCATACCAACCATTTTTTTAACACATTAAAAAATTCTAAAGAATTCCTTTTGTTCAAAGAACTATGATTCGTCATGTCCCCGTAGAGGGAGCTCCAGTTTACTGGAAGACAAATAGCGTCAATGATTCGTATTAATACAGCTCTATTTTTCTTTACCTCTTCGTTGTATTTATTGGTATCAGTTCTTCGTTGATCATCAAGTAAAGTATCAATTTACTGGAATAATTTCAAGGAAAAAATTATTCCGGGGCCGGTTATTGATCTCGGGACCCTTCGCTTAGCGTACGAATGCTCTACCGACTGAGCTACCCCAGGAACCATACACGAACCGTCACAAATCTTCTCCTTATATCTACACAACTCATCCTCATTTAAATTGTGTGGATATAAAGGAAAGAATTGTGATGGTGTCGTGTATGGTTCCTGGGGTAACTCAGTCGTGCGTTAAGCGAAAGGTCCCGGGATCGATACTCGGCCCCGGAACAATTTTTCCTTTGAAAGTATTCAAGCCTACTTCACAGGAGCTTCTACCTGAAAGTCAGATTTGCATATCAATTCACTGTTTGCAGGAAACATTTTAGCCTACGTGAGTTTGAGATTTTGAATGTTTTTGCTGTGCACTGCACAAGTGATTTATGTCAGCAAATCCATACTTACTGCAAACCTCATTTTTGTTAGAAAACAATAAGCATGGCCACCAAAATAACCTGTTTTAAATTTCACAATCTGCTAACCATTCTACATCTTCATATTGTGAAATAGAAAAATGTCTAGTGTATTGTCCGATTTTTGTTTTATATTGTTGCACTAAATTCGGAAGTGGCGGGGTAGGTATACCCCTATTCAATATTATGTAATTATTTCTCTTCTAGTGGGGGAGAAGAGAATGATTATTGCAAAATATTATTTACAGTATACATAAATTTCTTAGTGCTATTAACATTAAATAAGCAATTTAAATTGTTCACCTGCGCTGGCACACAACTATGAACTCTAATAAAATATAAACACAGTAAATTCACTCTCACAAGCAGTCAAACACAATATTTTATTAGGCTACAATTGACAAGTTGAGCTGCCTGTATACAGGACGACCTGTGAGCTTGAAAGAAGCGAGTATCCTCACCACTCCACCGTGCCCACGCAGAGAATTAGAGCAGTAACTCTCAACCGAGGATGTTCTATTGTACGGTCAGGACAACCAGACCAGACCTCATTCCACTTCATCCGGCAGAGCGTAGCCGTTCTGGGGATTGTGTGCACATTCAACCAGCAGGCATTTAAAATATTTAAATGGTAATAAATTAAAATTAGTCTTGAACTATATACGTCAACTTCCAATGAGATTACCATGCATTAAATTGTGATAAATTAAAATTGTTGTTACTTTATATAAAAGAATTAAAAAAAATGAGATTATCGAATCTACAGAGTGTCCAATAGAGTCGGGCAGACTGCCTCATATTATCGCCCGTTCTCGGTTGCGTAATCACCTCAGTCACGTCCAGTGCGCGAGTACCTAACGTAGCCAAATGACTCATTGATAGAGAACACGAGATTCTCTTGGTCCCGAGATTACCGATACTAGATCACTCCCGACAGTCTCGGACGTCTAGGCGGGACTGTAGTAATGATAAAGCTCGATTCATATTATACG
Source organism: Periplaneta americana (assembly GCF_040183065.1). Classification (NCBI taxonomy): domain Eukaryota; kingdom Metazoa; phylum Arthropoda; class Insecta; order Blattodea; family Blattidae; genus Periplaneta; species Periplaneta americana. Next base: position 151,749,545 of record NC_091131.1, on the reverse strand, counting down.
TCACATCACCGTCACGGACCATCACCGTCCAATGCAAACTCATTTACATTTAACGGCAAGTGACCGTCAGTTTGCCGCCATCAAGACTGTAGGAACTGTGCTCTCGAACGATGCCGATATTAATTTAGCAAACATAAACTTGCGATGATTGCTGTCTTGTTGGACGAAGAAGAGGTCGAAAGAAGAAAACGAAACAGAATATGGATGAAAGAAATGCACAGAAAGAGGAAGAATATAGGTGAATACCATACACTATACCGACATCCAGCAATAAGACGGATACAAAAGCTACCGCGTCGACGTCATCAGTAAACAAAGAAGACGTATCTGAAGTTATTGATTTATCAGTTAACAGTTCAACCATAACAACAGAGACAACGTCAGATAAGATACCCGAGGATGGCACTCTAACACCGCTTCAGCGCAGAATAATCTTTCTGCATACGATGTCAATGTCAAGGTCAGTACACAAATTGTCACACAACAGGACCCGAAAGAAAGTATGCCTGTCGATCATGTGAATGACCTTCCTATTTCTACGGTGAATTAAGAACACGGAACAGATGATTCTTATGATGCAATGTTTCCGGATACACTGATGGATAGTGAAACGACTGATTTAATAATTCGACCTTATTTAAAGAGGCAGGTTAATTCAAGGGACCCTCTTCTTGCGAAAGAGAAACAAACCGTAACTTCCAAAGTCGAAGGATAATAATATCATAATTAGTTGTCTACTATAAAATGCATTTCTGTCTGTGCATTTTATTTTTGATGTCACTCCCTTTAAATGTAGTGGCAACTCTCAATGTTAATCTTCTTCGCAGTACGTCTAAACAACAGCAACTTACAAGATTTCTCAATGACAATGATATCGATATTTTTTTTCTACAAGAAATAAATGTAGATAATGTGCATTTTTTGTGTCCACGGTTTCATGCGATATGCAACCCTGGGGAAAATCAAAGAGGCACTGCTATTGTGTATCGTTCCAGTATTGAAATTCAGCAATTCGAAGTCCACAGCTGTGGAGTAACGGTCAGCGCGTCTGGCCGCGGAAACCAGGTGGCCCGGGTTCGATTCCCAGTCGGGGCAAGTTACCTGGTCGAGGTTTTTCCGGGGTTTTCCCTCAACCCAATATGAGCAAATGCTGGGTAACTTTCGGTGCTGGACCCCGGACTCATTTCACCGGCATTATCACCTTCATCTCATTCAGACGCTAAATAACCTAAGCTGTTGATAAAGCGTCGTAAAATAACCTACTGAAAAAAACAATTCGAAATCCATCCAAGCGGCAGAATAACGACGCTGTTAACAAAGGATAATACACTATACAAATCTTCCCGGGATCGATACCCGGCCCCGGAACAATTTTTCCTTGAAATTATTCAAAGGATAATACACTAGGTACGTAAATGTTTGTGCGAGATCGTGCGTATTTGCTTGCTTTCCGCACAGAACCAATACGCGGTAAGTGTGAAATACCACATTCAGTATTCCTAACGTAACACACATAACAATTTCCCTCTTCTTACCGCTTAAGCGCGTCATTCATTTTACTGTTTTAGGCTTTTAACATATTATTTTTAGAGACGTTTAACATAGTAATAATTATAAATTGGAAACTTACCACTGCAATTTCACCTAAATTGCACTGTTAATTATAGTTTTTAAATATTTGCAAAAATTATGTAAACTCTACAACACCACAAAAGTTACTGCATTTGTAATGCAAGTAACATTAAGGAAGCCGTGAAAAAATCAACAAGATTCCAGATGCGGATGTTATTACTGCAATATGTTATATAAATAATATTGTTAAAATATTAAAATGAAAAATAAATCATTACATAACCTTACCGTTTGTTTTAAGTTCGCATTTATAGACTCGGGGGGGGGGGGGAAAAAAAGACAGACGTATATCACGGCCTGCTGGAATATAGTAAACACAGCAAACATTTTATAGCAACAATTTGAAGATAGATATTTTTGTTTTTAAAAGTTGCCGTCATTGAACAGAAACCAAGATGGAGATTTCATTGCAACTAATTAGAAATTCGTCTTTCAGGTATGTAATAAACGATCTTCGCACAAAATAATGTACGATACACGAGCGGTATGTTTGTTTTCATGTTCTCGGAAATTAAAAAAGCTCAACTACGTTTCGCTTTTTTCAATCTTTTCCTCGAACATGAAAACATCAACATACCGCTCTTGTAACGCATATTACTATTACCTCCCCTCTGGTTCGAATAAAATAACGGAAAGAGAACATTTTATTACACATGAATTACCTTATTATGCAAGACATAATTTTGATCATTTATTTTTTGGTGGAGATTTTAATTGTGTGCTCCATGCAAAAGACCAAACTGGAGAATATAATCCATCGACTGCCGTAGATCGTATGACCCTTCAACTCGGTTTATATGATGTGTGGGAAAAACTGCATGGCAACAACATTCGGTTTACGTATCATCACCTGAATGCAGCTACTCGTATCGACAGAATTTACGTGAATGCAGCTTCAACAGGTAAACTTAAAACGGTTAGTACTATTCCAGTCTCCTTTACTGGCTATGACTGCTACAGTTAAAAGTGGAAAAACTTCATCATGTACCACAGATAGGGAAAATTTATTGGAAACTGAACTCTCAGCTATTACGTGACGACAAAATTACAGATGAATTAAAAATTTTTTGGGAGGCAGTGATTGATAGAGTAAGACGGTCTTCATCTAACAATCTTCATAAATGGACCTACATTGTGAAACCACCTATTCAGCAGTTTTTTAAATCCCAAGGGATACAAAGGGCGCGTACTGCACGTAAAAAGCTGGGTTATCATTACCAACTCCTGCAGAACATCTATCAACAACAATATGACGGAAAAGATGTTTTTAAACACATGCAAGCTGCTAAGAGGAGACTCAACATACTTCAAGAGCGTGTATTGTAAGGTTCCTTAATACGAAGTACAAATAGGTCTATCATTGCTGAAGAAAAATCCGCTCTTTTTCATATTGCTACAGAAAATAATAAAGGTCAAACAAAATTTATTCATCATTTAAAAACACCAGATAACCAAAATATTACAGGCACCCTCTTAATATTGGAAGAAGCTTTCAAACATTTTTAATCAAGATTTCGCCAGATAGAACACTGTGAGCAAGATTAACATAACGTACTTCAATATTTGCGACGAGCCATATCCCTAGATGATCAACAACGATTAGCACAACCCATTACTGAAGAGGAAATTAGAAGAGCGATATCTTCTGCAAGTTCCAAATCAGCTCCAGGTCCAGATGGAATTACCTATAATTTTTACAAGGCTTATTGGGACTTCGTAAAAGAGCAACTTTTACACATGTTTTAATTAAGTATTTAAGAGTCAATTAGATTGTACAAGTTTTTCTGAGGGCATTGTAATTCTTATTCCAAAAAAGCAATGTACCGGATTAATTAAATGCTATAGACCGATTACACTTCTAAATGCCGACTACAAAATTCTAATGAAGATTTTTGCGAATAGAGTAAAAACTCTCCTTCCTCAAATTATAGACACAGGGCAAACGTGTGCAGTGCCAGGAAGAAAGATCACCAATATCCTCTGTGCTATTAGGGATTTGTTATTGCAAAAAGGAGATAATAAGATTGCTGGGTTACTTAACATAGATCTTGAGCATGCCTTTGATAATATCAGTAATTCCTATTTGTATGCAATTAAATATGCCAATTAAATATGACAATTATATCAGAATTCGCATTCACGAGTACAAATAAACGGGTATTTTACGAAACCAATCGCCTTTCAAAGATCCGTGCGTCAAGGCTGTCCAATGTCAATGATATTATTTACATGTGCATTAGAACCGCTGCTGAGGATGCTGACTTTTTCCTTGTGTAGTAACAGACAGATAGTGTCTATACCCCCGGTATATGCCTATGCCGACGATGTTATTATTTTATGCAAAGAAACAACAGATCCCCCTCGTATTCAAGATGTGCTACAAGTATTCGGAAGTACGTCAAACTCTGTCATTAATTTTACGAAAACTACTTCCATGGCCCTAACTCCAAAGGGTCAAACGATATCAACTCGATTTACCAAAGTTAATGAAATGAAAATTTTAGGGATACTATTTACACCCAATATTATGGATGTTATTGAATTAAATTGGAAGGATATTGTTAACAAAATCAGATATGGAATCCAAAGACACCTCAGTTGAAATTTGAATGTTATCCAAAAAATGTGGCATATAAACACATTTATTTTATCCAAAATATGGTACCTTGCGCAAGTTCTTCCGATACCCGAAAATACAACTCAACAAATTGAAAAAATTTTAGGATTTCATTTGTGGAAAGGTTTCGTATTTCTTATCGCACGACCTCAATGCAGATTGTTGATCAAGGAAGGAGGTCTACAGTTAAATAATGTAAAATCTAAATGTGATGCTCTATTTATAAAAGATACTAGTGGCTCGTCGCAGCATTAGCTGCATATTTTGGTGATTATATCACTGTGTTGGAACTGATAATCGTTTAATTGATTATAGCAAAGTAAATGAAACCATAATTATACCATAGCCATATCTTCAATATGAAGTACTGCTTCATCTCAATACATCATAAACGAAGTTCTTGGTGAAATATCCTTCAACACCTGGGAATTGACCTTGATGTGAAGTAGGCATAATCTTAATTTTCACATCATTTGCGGCGTTGACTCTGCTGAATGCCACATATAACTGCCCATGGCTGAAAACGCACCGAGACAAATAAATTCCAATTTTGTCTAAAGTCTGGCCTTGTGCTTTGTTGATGGTCATTGCGAAAGCAAGACGTAATGGAAACTGACGCCTTTTAAATTTAAAAAGCAAATTATTGTCAGTGGACAACAAATCAATACGTGGTAAATAGGTTACTTGTCCTTTGGATGCACCAGTGATCACTTCTAGTTTTAAAAGATTATTATACATCTCCCTAACAATCATTCGGACACTATTTACCAAACCAAAGCCCATATCCATATTTCGGATAAGCACTACAACTGCTCCAACTTTCAGCTTTAATGTATGCGGAGGCATCCCAGATGGTGTAATGGAGTGCAAATATTCTATTGGTATGGTATTTATTAAATTGTCATCCTGGTCATATCAATACTGTTATATTCTCATGTATATCCGTCAATTAGTTCCAATGCTTCTTCATTAATGATTGTACAGTCATCATTGACTGGACAGACAATAGCTTTGTTGCAGTAAGATGTAATATTGTTATCAATAGAATTACAAAAACATGAGTTATCAGTGAATCATTAGTTATAAATTCATCAGGAATTCATATTAGGTTATCTCCTATGTCACTTTTGATCTCATTATTTCCCAATTGTAAAAGCCACACTGCAAAATTTTTTTCTGAGGATTTGGCTCTCTTGACTTCAAATGTAGTATTTTAATTTTTGACCAAACTGAGCAGCCTGAATACTTGACTCAGTTACTTTAATCTTTCCTCCTTTAGGTATCACAGGCAAAACTTGTCGAAAATCTCCACCAAACACCACAGTCTTACCGCCCATCTCTTTTCCACATCTCATAATGTCCTTTAGCAGGCGATCAATGCAATTTACTGCCAATGCAGGAATCATCTATGCTTCATCTATAATAACTATGTACCTGTCCTTGAATTTTAAAACAATAAGGACCTATCCCAGGAATATGACTGCGATTAGCAGAAAACGAAGCAAATGACATGGCACTATTATACTCTCTTATGTTGTTCATAAAATGATTATCATTTATCATCAAATCTTTAAGAGTATCATTAATATGAGGTTGTGGGAAATAAACCAAACCATTATGACAGCAAGAATTGAAATGCCCGTTCACCATTTCATTTTGTAAGTGTCTTGCTTGACAGTGTCCACAAATTTCATTTAAAGAGCCAACACTGAAAATTTCAATTAATCTTTCATCATGAATAGTATTTCGTGCTAACGGATTTACATTTCTATTACGGATATTGTTCACTGCATCGCGATTACAAACCCAGGCTGCAGCAGCGCAGCGATGTCCACCGCCTCGCCTTCTTGGGCGTCCTCTTAGACTCATTTTGATATCGCTTAAAAAAGGATGAAATCGCTTTTTACGTAGTTCATTATATCCACTACATTTACGAAATTGCAATTCAACTGGAACATGTTTAACTCATTTCGATATTACTTAAAAAAAGATGAAATCACTTTTTACATAAATAATTCACTTCATTTAAGAAATTACAATTAAACTGAAACGCATGTTCAACTCATTTCGATATTACTTTAAAAAATACGAAACCACTTTTTATATAAATAATTTACTTCAATTAAGCACGAATTAATTTAAACAAATGTTTAACTAAATCAAAACACGCGCTGTTTGAAAACATGATCGCTTCATTCTTGGTCGATGGTTAGGATTTGCTTTAACAAATGAAAACGCTACTGCGCCGAGCATTTCCAATCTCGAAAGTTCATGTTACTGGAGAAGATCGCATAACTTTGAATTAGCTTTTGATTTTAAAATTATTTTTAACAGTGAATTAACTTATTTAAGAAAAGCTATATCCTAGGATTAATCCTTAATATTGATATAAGGTGATATAATCTCATACCTACTGATTTTACGTTTTGGTAGTGACTTGGATTTTTGTATGAAACAGCATAAAGATTGTTGGTAAGGATATTATCTGACAACATTTGGAGTATATTAAGTACCAGTGAATGCGGACATCGTTTTGGCCACGTAAAACGTCAGCATAAATTATGTCGAATAAATGACGTACAATTTTATTGTCCATAAGCTTGTAATGACTGCACTACTACCTAGGAAAATTTGATACTCACAAATAATAGCCTACATATCTACACCACACCGCAATTAAATATCTGAAAAAGACTCACACCACTTAAATATTTCATTTTTAATAACAATATAAACAATAGGATAAATCGCAAAGAACAGAACACCAGTAGGGGAAGTTATCCCCACCCTCGCTGCTCTGCAGCTCGCTGGCCACACGGCAGCTCTCTCTGTCTACTTACATAACCTCAAAAGATTTTTGTATCAATAATAACGCTGTACTTCAGAATACCACGTAAATACTTATGTACAAAGACTGTGAAAATTAAAAATAATTAAAACACATGTTTTTATTGATGGCACAACGGTAGAAAAAATAAATAAGTACTGTACATAAAAATATGTTCCCTGAACCAAAAATAAATCATTCAACAAAGCAATAACGACATGTACCTACGCGGTATTCTGGAGTCGTTCCAATAATAGCATTAATGTGTATCATTAGGGACAAATAAACCATGAGACCACCTCTGTGGTGTAAGAGGTCAGCATGCTGGTCTCTTACGCAGAGGGCCCGGATCCGATTCTCGGTCGGGTTGAATTTCCTCGTCGAGGTTTCTTCAGTTTTCCCTCAAATGCAAATGCCAGGAAATTCGGGACACAGCATCCCTGAATATCACCGGAATCATATTCATAACAAATCAGTAATACGTATACAGTCGCCATCTAGTTCACAACAATAGAACCAGTCTCAATAATAGTACACAGGCCTTCGGATTTCACACAGAAGATAACTCGCAGTATGATTTTAAAGAGAGTATAAATAACAGCGAGAAAAAACCATGATATTAACTATGTAATATTTAAAACAAAATTCTTAAGTATTCTCTGACATCAATGAAAATCAAAGACGTTGTAGTTATATATCGAAAATCAACCTATTGACACTGTGATGTCAAGGAATCTGTTGGAAATCTTGGAGGCATGGCCTCCTTGATAATGTTTATTTCATTACTTTGTTCGAATATGAGAAACTATTAGTTCTCAAAACTGACAACAGATGGATTTTGGAAAATAGGAAAATTATGTAGGAAAATTGACATTTCACTGGAAACTACTACTTTTCCGAAAAACTTTGGGTTCCAAGCTTCAAAATGAGGGGCCATTTATTAAAATCCGTTCAGCCGTTTTCCCGTTATTTCCATTACCAGTTCAAATTATATATATATATATATATATATATATATATATATATATATATATATATATATATAATGCGCTGACCACAGTATAGACACTTTAATGTTCATATCTATGTTTCTTCATTGCATGCACCCAGTATGACTAGGTTTTTGAAAAAACTCACCACTGACGCCAAAAAAATTTGGAAGACACAAATATTGCACCAGAACAAATAACAACTAAACTGATCTACAGCTATTTACAAGACCAAGTGAGGTTGTTACCGAATGTATAATGTATATTTCCTAATAAGAACTGGTCGAAGATTTGGTCATATTTTAAAATAACTCATACCATCAAACTGGAAATGGGAGTCATATGCGCTAATTAATGGGATAGGCCTAATTATGACGGAAGAAAGAAAGTACATGTGTCACATTGTTCCAACTCCATAGTGCAAGACATGTGGGAATTTGATACAATTAGGCACAGACTAACAAGATGTTCAGAACTTACAAGTGGTGTTTGGTTATGGGTTCAGCAACAGCTAAAAAATGTGCATGAGGCAAGAAACCCGAACACGAATATGCGGATCGTTTTTGCACTGGACTTACCACAGACTCCCCATTATTTTAGTATATTGTGGCTTGCAATGGGTTTTATTTATTATATGCTGCAAATCAATACAGAAAATTTATCAGACTTTATTAATGAACTCAGAAGGGTATATCTACAAACTGGTGGGTGTACATGTTAGGAAAAAACTTGGCAGCACAGGGCGACTTAGCATTTTCAACACAGGGCGATAGCACCATTGGCAGCACAGGGCGACTTTAGCATTGACGACACAGGACGATAGCACCATTGGCAGCACGGGGCGACTTTAGCATTGCGACACAGGACGATAGCACCATTGGCAGCACGGGGCGACTTTAGCATTGCGACACAGGACGATAGCACCATTGGCAGCACGGGGCGACTTTAGCATTGCGACACAGGACGATAGCACCATTGGCAGCACAGGGCGACTTCAGCATTTTCGACACAGGACGATAGCACCATTGGCAGCACAGGGCGACTTTAGCATTGCGACACAGGACGATAGCACCATTGGCAGCACAGGGCGACTTCAGCATTTTCGACACAGGACGATAGCACCATTGGCAGCACAGGGCGACTTCAGCATTGACGACACAGGATGATAGCACCATTAGCAGCACAGGGCGACTTCAGCATTGGTGACACAGGATGATAGCACGATTGGTAGCACAGGGCGACTTCAGCATTGGCGACACAGGACGATAGCACGATTGGCAGCACAGGGCGACTTCAGCATTGACCACACAGGATGATAGCACCATTGGCAGCACAGGACGACTTCAGCATTGACGACACAGGATGATAGCACCATTGGCAGCACAGGGCGACTTCAGCATTGGTGACACAGGTTGATAGCACGATTGGCAGCAAGGGCGACTTCAGCATTGGTGACACAGGATGATAGTACGATTTTCAGCACAGGGCGACTTCAGCATTGGTGACACAGGATGATAGCATCATTGGCAGCACAGGGTGACTTCAGCATTGACGACACAGGACGATAGCACAATTGGTAGCACAGGGTGACTTCAGCATTGGTGACACAGGATGATAGCACCATTGGCAGCACAGGGCGACTTCAGCATTGGCGACACAGGACGATAGCAGCATTGGCAGCACAGGGCGACTTCAGCATTGACGACACAGGATGATAGCACCATTGGCAGCACATAGCGACTTCAGCATTGGTGACACAGGATGATAGCACCATTGGCAGCACAGGGTGACTTCAGCATTGGCGACACAGGACGATAGCACAATTGGTAGCACAGGGCGACTTCAGCATTGGCGACACAGGACGATAGCACGATTGGCAGCACAGGGCGACTTCAGCATTGACGACACAGGATGATAGCACCATTGGCAGCACAGGGCGACTTCAGCGTTGGTGACACAGGTTGATAGCACGATTGGCAGCAAGGGCGACTTCAGCATTAGTGACACAGGATGATAGCACGATTGGCAGCAAGGGCGACTTCAGCATTGGTGACACAGGATGATAGTACGATTGGCAGCACAGGGCGACTTCAGCATTGGTGACACAGGATGATAGCACCATTGGCAGCACAGGGTGACTTCAGCATTGGCGACACAGGACGATAGCACGATTGGTAGCACAGGGCGACTTCAGCATTGGTGACACAGGATGATAGCACCATTGGTAGCACAGGGCGACTTCAGCATTGGCGGCACAGGACGATAGCACGATTGGTAGCACAGGGCGACTTCAGCATTGGCGACACAGGACGATAGCACGATTGGTAGCACAGTGCGACTTCAGCATTGGCGACACAGGATGATAGCACCATTGGCAGCACAGGGCGACTTCAGCATTGACGACACAGCATAATAGTACGATTGGCAGTACAGGGCGACTTCAGCATTGATGACACAGGATGATAGCACCATTGGTAGCACAGGGCGACTTCAGCATTGGTGACACAGGACGATAGCACCATTGGCAGCACAGGGTGACTTCAGCATTAGTGACACAGGATGATAGGACCATTGGCAGCACAGGGCGACTTCAGCATTGGCGACACAGGATGATAGCAACATTGGCAGCACAGGGCGACTTCAGCATTGGCGACACAGGATGATAGCACGATTGGCAGCACAGGGCGACTTCAGCATTGGTGACACAGGACGATAGCACCATTGGCAGCACAGGGCGACTTCAGCATTGGTGACACAGGATGATAGCACCATTGGTAGCACAGGGCGACTTCAGCATTGGTGACACAGGATGATAGCACCATTGGTAGCACAGGGCGACTTCAGCATTGACGACACAGGATGATAGCACGATTAGCAGCAAGGGCGACTTCAGCATTGGTGACACAGGATGATAGCACCATTGGTAGCACAGGGCGACTTCAGCATTGGCGACACAGGACGATAGCACCATTGGCAGCACAGGGCGACTTCAGCATTGGTGACACAGGACGATAGCACCATTGGCAGCACAGGGCGACTTCAGCATTGGTGACACAGGACGATAGCACCATTGGCAGCACAGGGCGACTTCAGCATTGGTGACACAGGACGATAGCACCATTGGTAGCACAGGGCGACTTCAGCATTGGTGACACAGGACGATAGCACCATTGGCAGCACAGGGCGACTTCAGCATTGGTGACACAGGACGATAGCACCATTGGTAGCACAGGGCGACTTCAGCATAGGTGCCACAGGATGATAGCACGATTGGCAGCACAGGGTGACTTCAGCATTGGTGACACAGGATGATAGCACCATTGGCAGCACAGGGCGACTTCAGCATTGGCGACACAGGATGATAGCACCATTGGCAGCACAGGGCGACTTCAGCATTGGCGACACAGGATGATAGCACCATTGGCATCACAGGGCGACTTCAGCATTGGTGACACAGGACGATAGCACCATTGGCAGCACAGGGCGACTTCAGCATTGGTGACACAGGATGATAGCACCATTGGCCGCACAGGGCGACTTCAGCATTGGCGACACAGGATGATAGCACGATTGGCAGCACAGGGCGACTTCAGCATTGGTGACACAGGACGATAGCACGATTGGCAGCACAGGGCGACTTCAGCATTGGCGACACTGAGGGGGTGGGAAAAAAAGTCGGCCATGTGGTAATACACTGTTACACGCGTCTGCATCTGGATCCTGCTTTTACAATGTATCAACGATGTTATTTAATTTTGTAGTATTCAATATAAGGACACTGGCATTTGTAATGCGACTGCTAAGAATGAAAGTGTTCTTTCCTTTCTTCTCCAGTGAAGATAGTAAATAATTTGAATTATTTTTTAACGTTATTTAGGCAAATGAAAGTGTGCATAATATGAATGTGATGTTCCTACTGTTTAGGTGTAGTGTGATGTAAGCTCTTGAATTGTTGTATTACTAAAACAGTAGCAAATAAATAATCTTTATCTAAAAAAAAGTGTGAAAACGGCCTAAGTGTCACTTATTTTGTTGCAATGTACAGCTGTGTATATTCGTAAATTCCCAAACATAAATCTGTTCGATTGTCATTGAAACAATGTTTGTACTACGAAAATAGGCGATGTTAGTGGTGCGAATTTGAATAGTTTGTATTTATTATAAAGTTGTTGTGTAGGTATTATCTTGTGACTATTGACTATTTAATTCAAATTGCACTTCAAAGTGTTTCGAATATGCAGGATTAAAAAAATAAGTTACTCCGCTTTAAGAAAGAACTATGTTAATGTGTGCTACGAAGACGTAAGAATATTCAATAGATTCGATGTGAACTAAGCGAAAAGAGAGTTAACCCTTTAGCACTCGCGTGGGGGCTACCTGTCAACCAGCGTGGTGCTTCTTTTCATTGTTGTATTTCCTAGGAAGGTTTACAACCGTGGGGCTGTAGGTAGGCCTACCTTCAAATCAAAGCTCACATAATAGCATTCTTTAGTGTCAGTCTTGAAGTTGCTCGTATAATTTGTGTAGCTAACGTTTCATTCTTCTGGGTGACAAATTGTCAACCACGCGAATTGTCACGCCCCCACCTTGTACCTGTCCCCTCTAAAACTAAATCGAAGTGTTTTCCCTCAATGTCGTGTCCCCTGTAGCTTACATCTAACATTATTCAAGGTCAGAAGTTTTGAAGACAGCGGTAATCTATACAAATAATAAATCTTTAGCCAAAATTTTTCTGGTAATTTTCGATTTTCCAAAAATAATTGGTGTTAACATGTATAATTAACAATCCTGAAACCGAAAATCGGTTTTTTGAAATTTTTGTTTGTATGTCTGTCTGTCTGGATGTTTGTTACCTTTTCACGCGATAATGGCTGAACCGATCTATATGAAAATTGGAATGTAAATTAAGTTCGTTGTAACTTAGAGTTTAGGCTATATGACATTCAAAATACTTTATTTAAAAGGGGGTTATAAGGGGGCTTGAATTAAATAAATCGAAATATCTCGCTTATTATTGATTTTCATGAAAAATATTACATAACAAAAGTTTCTTTAAAAATAATTTCCGATAAGTTTTATTCTATACAAAATTTTGATAGGACAGATATTTAATGAGATAAATGAGTTTTAAAATTACAATAACAACGCCATCTAAGGTGCTGTACTGAAATAAAAACAAATGACTTCATCTATAAGGGGCCTTGGAAAACAACAATCGAAAGCTATTAAACATAGCCTGAGAGAATGTTTCTGTGTTTGTATGAAGTAATATCGGAAGCTAATTAATTGTTTAATTATTATTTCACCATTGGAAAGTGTAGTTTCTCTAAATGGACATACAGTAATTTCTGAAACATATATAACAAGTAATATAAAGTATACACATTAAAACTAAATGATATGTCAATCTTCATTAAACTATGGTTGCATGTAATAACAATTAAGAAACATGTTAAAGGAATTGTCATTGCACCAAATGATTGCTCTCTGGACCAAAATGACCGCATTTTAATTATTTAAATACAATTTAAATTAAGTAACATATTAAACGATTTATCCTTCTATCAAACGTCCTATTTTAATTATGTAATTACTTTATATTATTTCTAACAGGTGCAGCGGAGCGCACGGATACGGCTAGTTACAAATAAGTTACTTTCAGTCGAACGTTTAGGTCGTTGTTTCCAAGCTGAAGATTTGAACTCAAGGAATAAAACTTATCGCAAATTAATTTTAAAGAAACTTTCGTTATGTAACATTTTTCACATAAATCAATAATAAGCGAGATATTTCGATTTATTTAATTCAGGCCCCCTTATAACCCCCCTTTTAAATAATGTATTTTGAATGCCATATAGCCTAAAATCTAAGTTACAACGAACTTAATTTATGTTCCAATTTTGATCGAAATCGCGTGAAATGGTAACAAACATACAGATGCTTCAAACTAGCAAGCTGTCTCGTTCGCGCAGGCGCATAGAGCAATTCTCCCCTACCACTGTCCGCTTACTGCTGTGCACTGTGGATTATAACGGTACAGCTCAGTTCTAATAACAGTTGAGAAGGCTGCATAGGGAGGGTACATCTTGAATACATTGTCAAGAGGTCAACTTTTCAGATAATATGACTATACCTGGGTTTCGGAGCCTAGGTGGGCCCCTTCCGTTAGCTCTACTACTTCCCCTATCCAGGCAGCTTCCTAGTTTGAGGCCTCTGTACAGACAGACAGACAGACAGACAGACAGACAGACAGACATACGAACAAAAATGTCAAAAAAGCGATTTTCGGTTTCAGGGTGGTTAATTATATATATTAAGACCAATTATTTTTGGAAAATCGAAAATTACCAGAAAAATTTCGGCTACAGATTTATTATTAGTATAGATTAGTAAGACACTGTCTTACCGTGTAAAGGCAATGAAAGTTTAAAACAAACACACCTTTCAATCTGAATTTAAGACTTAATGGTATTATTAAGATGAGGAAGGGGCTAAGTAAGACACAAATAATATCAGAAGGTCGAGAACCTCAGTGAACATTATACAGTATTCACTCATATATTCCTTTGGGTTGCTCTTACAATAAGAAGTAGCTTAATGGTGTTGTGGTAGAGGTTGTACTCACCGTGGCAATTTTTGTTTTGCTATTGTTTTCGAGGTTATTGAGCTTTCTATTTTAGCAGTAAAAATAATATTTTCGATTTTATCATATTGGAAAATAATAATTAAAATACTATAGATTATAATGGCTATTTCACTAATGTTACGTCATCTTACATAGGCCTACCAGCATCAAAATGACAATAGAAGAAAAAGCACTGATTCAATTTGAAAAAATTTTCAGATTACCAGGAAACAATTGGCATTCATACAGTCCTCTCTGTAGATTGAAAACTCAAAAAAGTTTCATATCCATGGTTCAAGAATTAAAACAGAAAATCAATATCCCGAATTTAAAAGGAAACTTACAAATTACACCAAACTCTTTAACTCTATTAAATATAGAATATAATCTAAATTTAACAGAAGAAATACTGAAATCAGAAGAAAACACTGAAATAATGAAACAATTGTCTTTAGAGACAATTAATGTTAGGTACCCTCCACAAAGCTGGCTTCATTTATACACTGATGGATCCTTGATCTCCAGAGAACAAGGTGCCGGTGCAGGTGTTACGTGCTGTCTCTTCTCACTTTATAGATATCTTGGATATGGAACAACAAGTTTTGATGGAGAAATCGTTGCAATAAGTAAAAGTCTCAGGAATCTTCTATTTCACATCAATAAATTTAAGAATGCAGTTATATGTCACACTCCAAAGCAGCTATTCTATCAATAGTCTCTAAACACACACCTTCATCTCAAACAGCAGAAATAAATAAAATGCTCTCTCAATTAATATCACTCAATAAAAGAATTGTATTCCAATGGATACCATCCCAGTGTGGAATCCTGGGGAACTAGAATGCGGATGCATTAGCAAAGAAGGGCAGCACTGCTACTTACAGACGTGTTACTAAATCTACCTATTACCCTGTGAAAAGATTTATTAAATCTACATATTTAGACTTCAACAAACAAAATTTGATAACACAATCTCAAGGGGAAAAAATGGAACTCTCTGCATCATAATCCACAATTAATTCCGGATTTACCACGAAAATCGTCTGTAGCTGCATTTAGATTGGCAACAGGCCATGATTGTTTGGCCAGACACCTGCATAGAATTGGAATATATCAGTCCCCTAACTGCCCATTGTGCAACTCAAACCAAGAAATGGATTCGGAACACCTCAAAATCTGTGCTTCAGTGGCTGGCCATGATAATATCTTTGAAAAATATTGGAGTGCAAGAGGTCAAATGACTTTATTGTCAAACGCCTGGCATTAGAAAACAACAACAACATAGGCCTACATACATAAGTGCTCTGTCCATGGGCATATCTTTCACTGCAACCCAGCATTCTCCAGTCTTTCCTATTTTCTGCCTTCCTTTTAGTCTCCGCACAGGCAATGATCCACATAGCTTAATGTCGTCTGTCATCTGATATTCTTCTGGCCCGAACTCCTATCTCGTTCACCATTCCTTCCAGTGTATCAAGTAGGCAGTTTCTTCTTAATCAGTTACCCAACCAATTCCTTTTTCTCTTCCTGATCAGTTTCAGCATCATTCTTTCTTCACCTACTCTTTCCAACACAGCTTCATTTCTTATTCTGTCTGTTCACGTCACCGCATACAAATCAATGACAGTCCTAATTCTTCATAAAATAATCGAACTCTGCATGACCTTTCAGGGCGGACATCATAAGCACGTATTCAAAATGACATAAAATATAATATTTTTGGTTATGTAAACATTTTGACTCAGATAAATGAAGCCACCGTGTTTCTATTCAGCATCATAACGAACTTATAGTTGAGAGCAGACACATTTTAAACAGAGTGATCATGGTAAGTGATATAAGTGCCACGTGCCACGAATGATAATTTTTAGATTTTCCGTGGAAAATAGTAGGCCTATATATGCCATACTCAACAGCATAGTACAGTATTTGGTATAAGTTCCTGAAAGGCCTATTGTGGTTTCTAGATAACCCAAGAAATGATGCGAGATGTATCTCCAAAGTGTCTGTCCACAGTAATCGATATAAGCGTCTCTAATGTGTATTCTCACGCAGTCGAATTTCGTTCAAATAAGAGGTGTCTTCAGTTTAAAAGTTTAATTTGTATTCATTTATTACTTTTTTGCTTCAATTGAAGTTCTTTGCTTTGTTTTACCGTACATTGAAAAGTTTTGTTTCTGTAATGAGCTATCCGAAATCTTCAGGAGCCGAGAAATCGCGAAAACGTCCACTACTGTATGAAGTAAGTGCGTTATAACGTAAGTCATACTACAGGGATATCATTTTGTTTTTACTTCACTTTTTATTGTACCTGAGTTTTTGAATATACTTCACTCACACCCCCTCTGCTAGACTAGGCGCCAGTTCGGAAGGCTGTCGGCTGCTAGCGTTTGCGTCGAGAGAGACAGATAGTGAGAGAAAGGCAATGTACAGCATTGCCACATCGTACTTCACACGCGCGAGCAATACAAGTAGCTGAGGAGAGAATTTCAGTTTTAAAAAGACAATAATGACCTTAGCCGTTGATTACTGCAAACATGACAAACCTTTTATCAGAACATTATCAAATCTTACGTTCTATTAATAATCCTTATACCAAGTTTTAAGATTTTTATGTGCGGTATTATTATTATTATTATTATTATTATTATTATTATTATTATTATTATGTTATCGCACAGTTTTAATACGAAATGTATACGGTGTATTACTAGAAAAAAATGATACACTATTTAAGTAGAAATTGTATTTAGGTCTATTTCTAGGCGCAAATTATTTTAGCTAGTTAAATACCCTAAAACAATAACTACGAGTACCATGTTATATTGTCACATTTCGGTCACATTTAATATAAATTATGATTTAATGAATATTCAGTACCTGTTTTTAATCGAAGTCGCTGATTCTCTCATCAGTCCCGTCAGATTCTTCAGAGTCTGATTCTCGAAGGTACATATCTAATACTGTGCGTCGCAGCACACTTTTATTAAAATCATCTAATTCAGAGACTGCTTTTTTACGACGAGGATATTTTCCAGAAGAACGAAACGTGGCGGTTCCACTCACATTAAAAGATTTGTTTCCTTCACTAATAATTCTTTGCACGGTTCGCATACCCACACCAGATGCTTCTGCAGTCGTCTCCTGCGCGTTGGCAACGTTGCGGCCAGCACCATGATGCCCGGCAGAGTTCTATTCGTTAATGTTTTTAAAGTAATTATAAACTTAAACACTATTTCCCGCGCCTGCCTGTGCAGTAATTGTTTTTTATAGTATCTCCTTCCATTTATTTATCTTATACATACACAGTATATGTTAGTTTTACTTATTCAATGTTTTAAAACACTCACACGTGAGGAAAGTAACTCGAGAAGCACTTGTTACAGACTGATTCTGATTGGTTCTCCTGTTCAAGCTTGTGACGTCACATGTCATACAGGCTACGGCGCATCTACTAGCCGCCCGCCTTCCGAATTGCCGTCTAGTCTAGTAACCTCCGTAACCTCCAAACCGTTCTCCACACAGAACCAAGGCTGCGTATGCAGTACTGAGTTAGTGAGTATAGTACGTTCCAAAAATATGTTCGCGTTTTCCAGTGACGAAAGAGCTTTCAATATTGAATCATATTTTCGCACAGGTACTGTCGTCCGTTTGCCTACGTCTCATCCCGGTTTCCCCCACCTGCTTCTGTTCGCCCCTCTGTAGCTGGGCTGTCTTAGCTCCTTTCTGAAAACATTAATTTCTGTTAGGAATTGGTCTACATAGTATTATACAACTGTTTAAAATAACTTAAATAAAAGGGTCTCGTTAAGTAATTAACTGTCACGTGATTTCCCCCCTCCCTTTCTACGACCCTGCTACAAAACCACTTGAACGGACACTATATAGCATGTCTGAGTAATTTGATCTTTTCGGATCGGGCAGAAGTGAAGATTAAATTTACAGTACGTAAGGTACTCTTTTAAAGAGTAGGTAGGTAGCCTACAGAATTATTTCAACATGAGTTACTGATACGAAGGACGAAACTGGTAATTGGAATTAGGTAAACTAGTCTATAGTGCGATAATATGCACAAAGGAACTGAAGCCTGTATCGAAGTGAACGGCCACCATTTTCAAAAATGTGTTTAAATATCCATATTATGATTATTTTTCAATTTAACTTCATTCTCTATATTGTACGCTAATGTGCTGTAACAGTACAATATACACTGCATAATTAATATGTCCGAATGGATAGCTCAATTCGTGAGTAAAAACACTGAATGTTAATACAATACTGTAATATGATTAAACAAAAACCTAATGAAAATGATCAAACTTAAAATTGCGATATTTCCTAGTTTACGTAAATGAACGAACTACTTTTCTTCCCTCCTATACATAGTAGAGTGATTTGTTTGTATATTACACCAGTATCATCGAACTCCGGTCTTGGAAGGGGGAGCAAGCGGTGTTTCCGGTTCTAGACCTTTAATCCAAAGATAATACTCAGGTTAATATTAAAAATGTTAGTAAAATAAAATGATGTCCCTGGACTTTCATAATAACAGATCTCCGCATGATAAATGAAATAGGAATTATTTTTCCAAAACGTCTACTGATTCATAACGGCGCCTTTGCAGAGATTCCGCAAATCAACTGGAAGGTAATCGACGAGTTCCTTTATAACTTTTAAAATGTTTTATGCTCGACCATGCCGAAATGTACTAATTATACACCTGGTAGCAGTCCTTTAATGCATGTCATTAAAGTACACCTACTCATTAAAGTACAGGTCTTCAGCCAATGATAACTCAGCTTACATGTGTTTAGCCAATGAGAAGTCAGCTTTGTACCGTTATAAAACCGCAAGTATCGATTATTCTCGGATATGCAATCGAAAGAGAATTAGCGAAAAGTCACGGAGGCTGAAATCCAATACTGTCGCAGAAGGTTATGTTCTGTTACTATAATAATTAGCGTTAATTGTAAATAATATTCAAATAAATTCAATTTGTCATCTCGTTTTTCAATGTCGAATTCAATAATCAAGGTTATACCACGTTTAACGGGATTACACAAGGTCAATGACATTATTGTTTCTCGGAAAAAATCAATACTTTCGCGTCTGCGCACATCTCACAATTCACGACCTAGAACAAGGTCACTTCCAATCTTGTCAGATACAAATAAAACGTATACTCTGAATACGGGTAATTTCAAGTTAGAAATATGGTCGAGCATAAAAAGTCGTATGAAACTCGCCTATAATGGTAATTAAGAAGCTCGTATGAAAATTATGAAACTCGCTTGCGCTCGTTTCATAAACATCCATACTCGCTTTCTTAATTACTATCATTATAGGCTCGTTGCATAATGTACTATTATTGTTCACATGAATTAGAATCAGGCCTGCATAATTGTACTGGTACAGTCAATAAAAATATAACGACCATGTTTGATATGCGAGTATACAGGGTGATTCATGAGGATTTACCGTCACTTAGGAACTTATTTCCGAAGACTTTCTAAGCAAAAAATGTCATATAAACATTTGTCCTAATCTCAATATTTTAAAAGTTACACTAATTTGAAATTGTTTGTGAACTACCTTTTTCCTTCAGTTTTAAGGGTAAAAGAATATTACGAATAGAAAATGAACTATTCAGAAGTGTCATTTCTTTAATTGGCTAATGTTCTCAAGCAAAAAATGTGTTGTCAGTTGTTTTGTACAGATTTTGTTTTTCAATTTTTTAACTAAAAATGACATCATTCTTATGAAATTATCACAAAAATTGTTACAAATCATACGACTTTAGGAACTCGATTCTTTGCAGTTAATTATGCATCCTAATGTACAGACTTGAAGAATTTACAAGAGCGGCGTGATTTGTATCAATCGTTGTGATAAATGCGCAAGAAAATGTAATTCTGTAGTTAAAAATCGAAAAAGAAATATGTACGAAGCAACTATGGAATTCACAACACATTTTTAGCTTCAGAATATTAGCTAATTAAAGAAAGGATACTCCTGAATATTTCATTCTTTATATCTAATATTCTTTTATCCTTAAAACTCAAGAATAATGATATTTTACAAATAACTTAAATTAGTGTAATTCTGATAATATCGAGATTAGGACAAAGTTTATATATGACATTTTTTGCTCAGAATCCTACGGAAATAAGCTCCGTAAGGGACGGTAAATCCTCGTGAATCACTCTGTATAGTAGAGCAGCTACAAGAAGAACAAAATAATAATAATAATAATAATAATAATAATAATAATAATAATAATAATAATAATAATAATGCCCCACCTACCTTTTTGGCCACTGCAGCTGGTCCTCTGTTTAACAGGTACACGTAATAGTTGGTATTCGGGATTCTTCCCTGCGAAATAGAAGTGCTCACTGTTAGGCTACATACAACAAGAGGTCCCGGGATCGATACCCGGCCCCGGAACAATTTTTCCCTTGAAATTATTCAAATCTGCTTTACAGGGACCTTTACCTGAAAGACTAGATTTGCATATTATATACGTCACTGTGTACGCTAACAGAAAAACCACAATTATTCTAAGTCACACAGAGATTGTGTGCACTCGATGTGGGTCTCTGGCGTTTCGTCAGCCCACGCGAGTTGTTGGATATAAAGGGTAAAGTTGAGAGGGTGTCGGGTGGAGTTCCCGGGTAGCTCAGTTGGCAGAGCGCTGGTACGTTCAACCAGAGGTCCCGGGATCGATACCCGGCCCCAGACAATTTTTCCCTTGAAATTATTCAAATCTGCTTTACAGGGAGCTTTACTTGAAAGACTAGATTTGCATAACAAAAATGTAATTCCTTCAACAGTTAATGTTACAGTTTGCTCATAGTCATTATACAACAAGGTACAAACATGGCTTTTAAAACGGCTTGGATTCTGAGTGACTGCAAACTATTTCATTGGTTCTGGCATACGTGATTATTGTTTTCACAAACATTTAGGCCTACTATTATTATATTAAATAATTTCAGATTTGAGTCTCATCTTGTGAGCTAGTTATACTTAGCGATATCAGGTTCCAAACTGCACAGAATATGACTGATTTTGTCAATTTTGTTTCTTAGATAACGCCTCTACAGTGCGCTATAAATATTTTGTGAATGCAGTTTCTCTTATTAAGACGACACATTTTCCACTCATCCATGGCCGTGAGCAGAACTTTTAAAATGGGGGAAGAGGGCTTGGAGATGAGAAAAATATATATTTTTTTAAATCTGTGAGAATGACGTACCATAACTCTGACGAGAGCATGAGAAAATGGTCCGTATATCCCTGGTATTGTAGGTCCGCTCTGTGACAGCGAGTCCGCAGGCCGGGTTCGATTCCCGGCGGGGTCAGAAATTTTCGAGATTACGAGAGATGGCGGTGCACAATTTATAATCACTAAATTGTGCACCAATATGCCTGGGTTAAATCCCAAATCTCTCCGCATTGCATATGAAGAGAGAGGATATGTCACTGTTGATAGTGATTCGTCCGTCGGATGGGGACGTTAAGCCTGGCGGCCCCTTGGTGCTATTCGACAGAAGTAGGCTACGTGCCGGCACCGGGTTTCCCCCTTTCCCTTCCTCACCATCATCGTCCTCGTCGACCTCGGTAACGCAGTCGGTATAACGCTGGCCTTCTGTGTTCGAGGTTGCGGGATCGATTCCGACACAGGTCGTTGGTATTTAAATGTGCTTAAATGCGACAGGCTCAAGTCTTTTTTTAGTTGGTTATTTAACGACGCTATATCAACTACTAGATTATTTAGCGTCGATGAGATTGGTGTTAGCGAGATGGTATTGGGAGAGATGAGGTCGAGGATTCGACATATATTACCTGGCATTCACCTTACGAGTGAGGAAAATCTCGGAAAAAAAACCAACTAGATAAAAAAAACCCAAGCGGGAATCGAACCTGCGCCCGAGCGCAACTTCAGACCGGCAGGCAAGCGCCTTAATCGACTGAGCCACGCTGGTGGCTGACAGGCTCATGTCAGTAGATTTACTAGCATGTAAAAGAACTCCTGCGGGACAAAATTCCGGCACACCAGCGACGCTGATATAACCTCTGCAGTTGTGAGCGTCGTTAAATGAACCATAATGTAATTTTCATCATCCTCACCCATTCCCTACACCACACTTGCACGAATATCTACACATACACTAACCCTAGTACGCGACATAATTCTTCACAGATATATATCATGTACAGTGTGTCCCGCCGAAGTGGTGTACAAATTGAAAATGGGTCACAGTCCTGCTGTCTATCCGCAATATGCGGAATTCGAATCACGCAAGTGAAGTGGGTAGGCACTAGATACACTCACACACCCTCCCTGATATTGTACAGGGACATCATTTTATTTTTACTTCAATTTTTATTGTACCTGAGTTTTTTAATGTACTTCACTCCCACCCCTTCTACTAATGAAGTTCAACCGTCTTCCACACAGATCCAAGGCCGCATATACAGTCATAGTAGCTTTACCGTCACAGTACGTTCCAAAAATATATTCGCGTTTTCCAATGACGAAAGAGCTTTCAATATTGCATCATTTTCGCACAGGTACCTACGTCGCATTCCGGTTTTCCCCACCAGCTTCTATTTGCCTCTCTTTAAAGGCTGGTGGATGGGCTGTCTTAGCTCTTTTCTGAGAACATTAATTTCTGTTAGGAATTGGGCATCTACGTAATATTATACCCATACAACTGTTTAAAATAACTTAAATAAAAGGGCCTCGTTAAGTAATTAACTGTCACGTGATTTCCCTCCTTTCTACGATCCTGCGACATAACCACTTGGACGGACAGTAGATAGCATGTCTGAGTAATTTTATCTTTTCGGATCAAGGAGAAGTGAAGATTGAATTTACATTACGTAAGGTACTCTTTTACAGAGTAGGTACAGAATTATTTCAACATGACTTACTAGTATGAAGGACGAAACTGGTGCTAATGTGCTATAAGCACTAAAATATATACACTACTTAATGAATACGTCCGTATGGACAGCTCAGTTCGTGAGTAAAAACACTCGTTTTTAATACTGTAATGTATTCTGATTAAACAAAAACCTAATGAAAATTATCAAACTCAAAAGCGTGATATTTCATAGTTTACGTAAATGGATGAATTACTTTTCTTCCCTCCTATACCTAGTAAAGTGATTTGTTTGTATAGCTATTACGCCATCGAACTCCAGTCGTGGAAGGGGATAGCAACCGATGATTCAAAGGTATAGCCGGGTTAATATCAGAAATGTTAGTAAAAATAAAATGATGCCCCTGTATAATACATTGAAATACTTCACTATTTCACTTTCTAACTCGCTGATTTCTTCCCAAATTTTGGTCGGCACGGCGGCTTAAACTCCCAAACTTCCCATTCTTGTGCACTCATCTGTTGTGTCAGGTAGTGCTTTATACTAGCAATGCATTATAACGCTATAATATTTGAAAAGATCCAAATATTCTTTACAAAAATGAAAAAACTTTTAGATTGAGAAAATATTAATCTTTTACGTAGGTATAACAATTTCACGGTTCAGCTATACTTTGTCTTCTTGCTGACTTCTATTCATGCAGTTGACCTGAATTTCAGTTATCGTATTTAACTATAAATTGAAAGCAATAATTGTTTAAATTAAGTACTACTTGTAATTTCTTTCCCGACGTTAACTTTCAAATTCCAGAATTGTACAAGTTAATCTATAGCCTGCTAATAATAAATCTGTAGCCGAAATTTTTCTGGTAATTTTAGATTTTCCAAAAATAATTGGTCCTAACATATATAATTAATCACCCTGAAACCGAAACTCGCTTTTTTGAAATTTTTGTTTCTATGTCTGTCTGTCTGTCTGTCTGTCTGTCTGTTAACTTTTCACGCGATAATGGCTGAACGGATTTCGATGAAAATTTGAATATAAATTAAGTTCGTTGTAACTTAGATTTTAGGCTACATGGCATTCAAAATACATTATTTAAAAGGGGGGGTTATAAGGGGGCCTGAATTACGAAATATCTCGCTTATTATTGATTTTTGTGAAAAATGTTACATAACAAAAGTTTCTTTAAAAATAATTTGCGATAAGTTTTATTCCCTAAAACATTTTGATAGGACTGATATTTAATGAGATAAATGAGTTTTAAACTTAAAATAACTGCCATCTAAGGCCGTGTAATGAATTAAAAAACAAATGGCTTCGTCTATAAGGGGCCTTGGACAGCAACAATCGAAAGCTATGAAAGATAGCCTACAGAGAATGTTTCTGTGTTTGTATGAAGTAATATCGGAAGCTAAATTAACCGATTTGTATAATTAATTACTAATTCACCATTGGAAAGTGTAGTTTCTCTAGATGGACATAATGCTATAATGTTATTACAGTAACTTCTGAATGAATCGAGGACAGGTAAGATTAAAATAGCTTCTTATGCACAGAAAACTTGATAGGCTATTCTGTACATTCGTTTCCTGTATTTCCTAAAATAATTTTTATGACCAAATGAGTGGTCTCTGGATAAAAATGATCGCATTTTAATTATGCAAATACAATTTAAATTAAGTAACATAATAAACTATTTATCCTTATATCAAACACGAATGTTCCCTGAATCAAATGTCCTATTTTAATTATGTAATTACTTTATATTTATTTCTAACAGGTGCAGCGGAGCGCACGGGTACGGCGCCCACAAAAAGAAACATAGGTACCTACTTTATGGATATCGAAATACTTACAACTATACTCCCAGTGCCCTCAATTCTTTCCTTTTTTAAATTGTAGTACGTTCCAATTGCCAGAGTTCTTGCCAAGTTCTGAACGTTAAGTTGTTTTACTAAGTTGAATAACATTTATTTTCTGTGGAAAAGGAATGTAAGAAATGAGAGACAAACCAAGATATACAGCACACATTTCTTTTGTAATATTACTTAGCTTCGTCTGCAGTAGCTACATTTCAGTAATAGAATGAGAAGTGTGTCGTAGCATTCCATTCTCTCTCTGCTGCCTCTTCTTTAATGCACTGTCTAATTAGATCTTTGAAGGACCGAGAGAAGAGGTTCAGAACAAAATTAACTAATTTTCCCCACGCTCATACCTACTGCTCAAATAATAAATTGTTCATGCTTGTAAATTGAATTAATGTACTTACTATGTAACGTATAATATTTTTGTATTACTTTAGATTTCTTCTACAATGCGGGTATAAAATCCATGAAATACTATAAATGAAATTAAAATAAAAAGTAAAGATATATGAGTTTCCAAAGTTCACAAAAGAAATCCTTGCATAATTTCCTCTCCGAGAAGAAATAAGGGGTCGGGCGTAGAAATTGGTTATCACTATTTTACGCTAAACCTTGTTTTGAAATTAAGACTAGTATTGTGTCATAAAAAAATCAACAAAAAAATTTGCGGATTATCCACAAATAAGACATTTTATAAAGAAAAAGAGTTGCACTATTTCTTATTGCGTTGGGATGGCGTCGTAGAAGTACATCCTTGGCATTAAAGGAGCACGCACATTAATACGTAACAGATGACAAGCGCGGAACTTTCAACATCAATTTTCAGACAATCATGGATGTTAGAAGTATATTAGATATTATCCAAACCTTTTCATGAGGCAATGAGAACACGTTAAGAACTTTAGAAGATATGAGATTGATAAGAAGAAGAATGTGTAGTTTCCTAGTACCTGGTACTCGTTACATAGGTCGTTTTTGTGTTTACACAGTAGCTGATTTCTGAAAAGAATTTTAATAGTTTGTTACTAGGTGTGTTTCTAGTCAGTTTGTAATATATTTTTGGTCCAGGGAAAATATACATTTTTTATGATTATGCAACAATGGCTGACTTAACAGCTTATGTAGCGAGTATCGGGTACTAGGAAACTTCCGAAGAGTGAGATGCAAAGTTAGAAATTGTAGACGATATTGCTCTCTCGTAAGAAAAAGTCACAGCTATTTGGGATGGAGACATACAGGAACATGACCCAACATATTTATGAACGATAACGTAATAGCCTACAGTTCTATTATTTCTAATGCATACACCAAAATTGCCTATTAAAATTATATAATGCAAAGTTCGTAAGCTATTTAAATAATTTATTTCTTTAAAATAAAAAATACACCCTGGACCGCTGTCAAACCTTAAGGGTCATCTGGGCATAAGTCTACAACTCTTCCCAAAATCATGTCGAAGTAACTCCTTTTCTTTAAAATGTCCATTCTTTTTTCTTCGACACATCGCTGTAGCCACTGCCACAATCCTTGAAACTTGACTATCATTTTGAACAATTACAATCACCGAGATATATCGATTCACTTAATCGAAACCTTAGTGCAGTTTATTCACGATGCGGAAGGAAGAAAATAATTCCGATGAAAGAAGATTGCATCGTAGAATACACAAGCAGTCGGTAGAATTATACACGAGATCTATGACCCGTTCCAGTGCATTGAGAAATAGTGCAACTCTACTTCTTTATAAATTGTCTTATTTGTGGATAATCCGCAATTTTTTTTTTGTTGATTTATTATCAGACAGTACTAGTCTTAATTTCAAAACAAGGTTTAGTGTAAAATAGCGATAACCAATTTCTACGCCGGACCCCAAAATTACCTAATTTTCCCCACGCTCATACCTACTGCTCAAATAATAAATTGTTAATGCTTGTAAATTGAATGAATGTACTTACTATGTAACGTATAATATTTGTATTACTTTAGACTCGTTCTAAAATGCGGGTATAAAATCCATGAAATACTATAAATGAAATGAAAATAAAAAGTAAAGATATATGAGTTTCCAAAGTTCACAAAAGAAATCCTTGCATAATTTCCTCTCCGAGAAGAAATAAGTATTATCTGTTTCGAAAAAAAAATTGGTTTCTTAAATGATGTAGACATAACCAAATCACAACATGACCAATATCACTACAGAACACTAACAATAATAATAATTGTTTGGTAACTGTACAACATTCTGCGGACATTAAACTGTCTGTAAAACAATTTCACATCAGTCTTTCAGTCATTTACTTACGTTCCTAAAAATCAATAATTTTTTATCGTATCTATTCGCCTATTTTCTTCTCTCATTACCTTTGACACACACAAAGAAGTGTTACCCAGCAACCGCTCCTAACTTTGATATCAATAATGCCAATGTCTTAACAACTAAAATATTGTCGGACCATCGGATCTGTGCCCCTTCAGCGCTGTCGTCGTTCTTGGAAAAGTTAACGCCTGTACTCACTCCATTCCACCCTCTTTCCTCCCACCACGTTAAACAGCAGGCCACGAACCTTGCCGAATAGGGATGTTGCCAAACTTCCGTCAAACGGTATCATAAATAACTGGTCCTCCATGCTACAATATTATTTCTTTCAATCAAAGTACATCTTGTATTTCTACATTTTTAAACCTAAATCCCATGTCTCGAATCACTTTCCGTAGTTTTTGTCTCCAACCTTGGAAATTATTACTTCTCTCGCAAGCTTCAGTAATATCTTCAATGTTGAAACTTCTTTCTGAACGGTATAAAATTCTTGTATCTTTCTTCTTAAAATACATCGGTTCATATGATCTACAATTATTAAAAGTTCCCTTGGTTTGTTCTTCTCTGGTGATTCTAGCTTTTCATCTCCTGCACAGACTCCCTCTCTCCTGATTATCTTTATTAGGAGTTCTGACCTCTCTATATAAACTACATAAAATGTTGTATTATTAGTATTAGTTAAGTAAGTAATTTTAATACATAATCAATAGAAATAAAATAAGCCTCACCTGTGATATCAGTTGCTCTTTTCGTTGCCTGATTTATAGGAAACAGATATTGACCAGTTTGTTTCTCTTCTTCGCAAAATGCTATTACGTACTTGCTTAATAATATTTCTTTCGCCACTCCGTGCTACAGTATTCATGTTGAGTTGACAACACTGGACTGCAAGTGCAAATAGTGTAAACTGTCCCGCAAGAAGGTCAAAATTGTGAATAATGGGGGACAGAAAGGGAGAGAGATAGAAAAGAGAGAGATAGGAATGCAGGGAGAGAAATGAATTGCCGAGGCTGAGAAGGAATTAGGGTTCAGTTCGCATACCTTACTGGGGCACAGATCCGATGGTCCGACTATAAATGTTGGTTACCGTACACTTAAACAAAGAATGTGTCCAAGACAGATTATCACAATCAGGAATCGCGTAGAAAAAATTGAGAAGTCGATTCGAAATTCAATAGAACAAATTATCCTAAAGATATACTACATACTTACTTACTTACAAATGGCTTTTAAGGAACCCGAAGGTTCATTGCCGCCCTCACATAAGCCCGCCATCGGTCCCTATCCTGTGCAAGATTAATCCATTCTGTATCATCATACCCCACCTCCCTCAAATCCATTTTAATATTATCCTCCCATCTACGTCTCGGCCTCCCTAAAGGTATTTTTCCCTCCGGTCTCCCAACTAACACTCTATATGCATTTCTGGATTCCCCCATACGTGCTACATGCCCTGCCCATCTCAAACGTCTGGATTTAATATTCCTAATTATGTCAGGTGAAGAATACAATGCGTGCAGTTCTGTGTTGTGTAACTTTCTCCATTCTCCTGTAACTTCATCCCGCTTAGCCCCAAATATTTTCCTAAGCACCTTATTCTCAAACACCCTTAACCTAGGTTCCTCTCTCAGAGTGAGAGTCCAAGTTTCACAACCATACAGAAGAACGGTAATATAACTGTTTTATGAATTCTAACTTTCAGATTTTTGGACAGCAGACTGGATGATAAAAGCTTCTCAACCGATAATAACACGCATTTCCCATATTTATTCTGCGTTTAATTTCCTCCCGAGTGTCATTTATATTTGTTACTGTTGCTCCAAGATATTTGAATTTTTCCACCTCTTCGAAGGATAAATCTCCAATTTTTATATTTCCATTTCGTACAATATTCTGGTCACGAGACATAATCATATACTTTGTCTTTTCGGGATTTACTTCCAAACCGATTGCAAAGATATACTACATAACTCACAAAAGTGATAATAAATACTTACCGAAAATTTGCAGGAACTAACGTATAACTTGAAAAATCACCCAGAAGAATAAAAACCTTAGCTACACACGTTATACGAACAATTCAGGACTGAAACTATAGAATGTTATTATGTGAGCCTGCTTTTGAAGGTACCTAAAGACTTACGGTCATAAACCCTTTCTAGGAAATATAACAATGAAAAGAAACACGCTGGTTTACAGGTAGCCCCCACGAGGGTACTGAAGGGTTAATGAAACAACTGATGTTATAGGGCGTTGTCCACACCTGTGGAATAACGGTTAGCGCGTTTAGCCGCGAAACCAGGTGACCCGGGTTCGATTCCCGGTTGGGACAAGTTACCTGGTTGAGGTTTTTTTTCCGGGGTTTTGCCTCAACCCAATATGGGCAAATGCTGGGTAACTTTCGGTGTTGGACCCCGGACTCATTTCACTTGCATTATCACCTTCATATCATTCAGACACTAAATAACCTAAGATGTTGATACAGCGTCGTAAAATAACCTACTAAAATAAAAAAAAAAAATGTAGGGCGTTACAACGCTGAAGTTATCAATAAAAGAGTTGAAGTGTGCGCTAACTCTTCTACATTTTTTAAATAATAGAACAACTAAACAAAGCAAATGAGTCAACAATTTCATAGTTCTTTATAACGCCTAGCCTTGCTTTGTCACGATAGGATACAACATGACGAACGTTGTACCGAAGCATATGTGGCGCAATGCATTGTCGTAAGAAATGAAAGTCATCAAGATGATGCATTATTGCAAGTAATGTTACTGTTAATAGTTAATTTTCTTAAACAGTTATTAGCCACCGGCGTAGCTTAGTCGACTGAGGCGCTTGCCTGCCGATCCGGAGTTGCGCACGGGCGGAGGTTCGGTTCCCGCTTTGGCTGGTTACTTGGTTGGATTTTTTCCGAGGTTTTCCCCAACTGTTAGGCGAATGTCAGGTAATCTGTGGCGAATCCTCGGCCTCATCTCGCCGAATACCATCTCGCTATCACCAATCCTATAGGCGCTAAATAGCTGAGTAGTTGATATTACAGCGTCGTTAAATAACCAACTAAAAAAATTGTTATTCAGAACACGCCAACTTACAAGCTAAATGGAATCATTCAATTTTATTTGACCTTCCGTTCTCTGAATTCTTAATTGCTTGCAAAAGCATCTTTTATTTGAGTTTACAATATTAATAATTGTTGTTGTTTATTGTTAATAAAATAACATTGACAGAAATACAATCTTAGTTCTTCCCTGAAGGAGTAAAAAACTCGTGCTCAGGGAGATATCTAAACACAAAGATAAACACAAAGATAATTTTTTGACACAAACTGGGTCAAGAAAAAAAAATTACAGGAATAAATTAAATTTAAAAATACAATTTCAATTTTAACAATTTAAGTCATACAAATACATATACATATTAAATCAATATATATTCTTTAAAAATTAAATTCCTAATGCTATTTTTGAAATTCCTGATACTAAAATTTTCCAAATTTGGGTATTTATCAATTATTTTATTGTATAACCTTGGTCCAAAGTAGGTACCATGGCTCAGAGCTGTGCTTGTGAAACACTTTGGTTCTTAAAGTCGTATAAAATCGGATCTTTTAGTTCCATATTTATGATGATACAATTTGAATTTATTACGGTTTTTCATGTATGAAGATTAATAAGGCAATATAATAAATCCGTTTAATTTTCAAAATATTAAAATCAGTAAACAAAATCTCAGATGAGTAATCAATTGGTTTATTAAGGCATATTTTAATAATTCTTTTCTGAATAAGTATTAGTGGAGTGAGATTAGAATTACAAGCATTTCCCCACCCTAAAATTCCACACTGGAGAATGGATTGAAATAAAGCTAAATAAATGAGACGTAAAATATTAATTGGTAAATATGACCGAAGTATAACAAAGATATAAATTGTTTTACGTAATCTATTGCATATATATATATATATATATATAATTTAAGTAGGTTATTTTACGACGCTGTATCAACATCTTAGGTTATTTAGTGTCTGAATGATATGAAGGTGATAATGCCGGTGAAATGAGTCCGGGGTCCAGCACCGAAAGTTACTCAGCATTTGCTCAAATTGGGTTGAGAGAAAACCCCGGAGAAAACCTCAACCAGGTAACTTGCCCCGACCGAGATTCGAACCCGGGCCATCTGGTTTCGCGACCAGCTGTGCTAACCGTTACTCCAAAGGTGTGGACTGTATATATATATATATATGTATATATATAAATAAATAAATAAATAAATATATATATATATATATATATATATACAAGGCCATCATTTTATTTTTACTTCAATTTTTATTGTATCTGAGTTTTTGAATGTATTTCACTCCCACCCCCTCTACTAGTAAACTCTAACCGTCCTCCACACAGAACCAGGCCGCGTATGCAGTCAAAGTTAGTGAGTATAGTACGTTCCAAAAATATGTTCGCGTTTTCCAGTGATGAAAGAGCTTTCAATATTGAATCATAGCCTATTTTCGCACAGGTACTGTCATCCGTTTGCCTACTTCGCATCCCGGTTTCCCGCACCCACTTCTGCTCACTCCTCTGTAAAGACTAGTGCCTGGGCTGTCTTAGGTCTTTTCTGAAATCATTAATTTTTGTTAGGAATTGGAGGTCTACGTAATAGTATACAAGTGTTTTAAATAACTTAAATAAAAGGGCCTCGTTAAGTAATTAAGTGTCAAGTGATTTCCCTCCTTTCTACGACCCTGCGACAAAACCACTTGGACGGACAGTAGATAGCATCTCTGAGTAATTTTATCTTTTCGGATCGGGCAGAAGTGAAGATTGAATTTACAGTACGTAAGGTACTCTTTTATAGAATAGGTACAGTATTATTTCAACATGAGTTACTAGTACGAAGGACAAAACTGCTAATTGGAATTAGGTACGAGGCGCATCCAGAAAGTAAGTTTCCCTATTTAAAAAAAAAAAAGAACACACACTTTCAGAAAAGCATTTATTGGCAACAGGTACAGCAATGTTTCAGCTATTTTTCAACATAGCCACCATCAGAATTGAGACACTTGTCGTATCGTGGGATCAACTTTTGTAACCCTCTGTCGTAGAACTCTGCCGCCTGTGAATGGAACCAGCGTGTTACAGACGTCTTCAGCTCTTCGTCGTTGCCAAAACGCTCACCGGACAGGAATTTCTTGAGGTGTAAGAAAACGTGAAAATCGCTGGAAGCAAGATCAGGACTGTAGGGTGAATGATCAAACAACTCCCAGCCAAATTCCGTCAAAACAGCTGCTGTGCGCCGAGCCGTATGTGGACGAGCATTGTCATGGAGGAGCACAACAGCTGCAGTAAGCATTCCACGTCTCTTGTTTTGAATGGCACGTCGCAATTTTCGCAGTGTTTCACAGTAACGGTCAGCGTTCACCGTTTCACCTCTCGGAAGGAAGTCAATGAGCAGAATGCCCTTCTTGTCCCAGAACACCGCGCACATCACTTTCCGTACTGACAGCGTCTGTTTGAATTTCGTCCTGACCGGAGATTCACTATGCCGCCAATGCATTGACTGTTGCTTGGTTTCCGGGGTGAAGTGCGAAATCCAAGTCTCATCGCCCGTGACGATCCTGTCGAGGAACTCGTCGCCGTCATCGTGATACCGTTGCAGAAATGTCAGTGCTGCTCCTAAACGTTGCATTTTGTGTTCGGGTGTCAGGTTTTTCGGCACCCACCTGGCACACACTTTTTTGAACAGCAGGTGCTTAGTGACAATCTCATGCAACAAGGATCGCGATATCTGCGGAAAATGGCTGCTCAGCTCCGTAATCGTGAAGCGACGGTTCTCCATGATGCACTGCCGCACCAGCTCAACACGATCATCATTGATGAGGGACGGTCGCCCACTGCGCTCTTCATCATGGACACTTTGACGACCTGCGGAAAACTGCCTACACCAGCGACGCACCGTCTGCTTACTCATGATGTTCGGCCCATAGACCTGACAGAGCTGCCGATGAATTTAAATTGGCGCAATGCTTTGTGCATTAAAGAACTTTATCACCGACCGAACCTCGCAGGCGGCGGGAGAAGGAATAAGAGCTTCCATTTCTGACCACTGCTGCCACGTTACTGGCATCAGGCGGGACCTGTCCGGCTAGCACATGATTGATACGTCATAGATCTGTTACGCATGCGCAATTGACACGTCTAATTACGTTTACTTTTAAGGGGAAAAAATCGGGAATGGATGCGCCTCGTACATTAGTCTATAGTGCGATAATATGCACAAAGGAATGAAGCCTGTATCGAAATGAACGGCCACCATTTTCAAAAATGTGTTTAAATATTCATATTATGATTATTTTTCAATTTAACTTCACTCTCTATATTGTACGTTAATGTGCTGTCGACGGTATAATATACACTGCATAATGAATACGTCCGTATGGATAGCTCAGTTCGTGAGTAAAAACACTTATTGTTAATACAAAACCTAATGAAAATTATCAAATTCAAAAGCGTGATATTTCCTAGTTTACGTAAATGGATGAACTACTTTTCTTCCCTCCTGTACCTAGTAAAGTGATTTGTTTGTATATTACGCTAGCATCATCGAACTCCAGTCGTGGAAGGGGGTAGCAAACGGTGTTTTCGCTTCTCAATCATTGATCCAAAGGTATAGCCAGGTTAATATTAGAAATGTTAGTAAAAATAAAATGATATCCTGTTACACACACACACATATATATATATATATATATATATATATATATATATATATATATATATATGTATACATACAGGGAGTTGTTAATTGCTTTGTACAGATTTTGCTTTTCAATATTTAACTAAAAATTACATCATTTTTACGCACTTATCACAACAATTTTTACAAATCATACAACTTTAAGAACTTGATTCTTTACAGTTTAATTGTACATCTTAATGTACAGTCTTAAAGAATTTACCAGAGTGGCGTGATTTGTAACAATTATTGTTATAAATGCGTAAGAAAAGTGTAATTTTGTAGTTAAAAATCGGAAAAAAATTCTGTACGAAGCAACTACATTTTTAGCTTCAGAATACTAGCTAATTAAAGAAATGATGCTCTTGAATAATTAATTCTTTATCTGTAATATTTATTTTACCCTTAAAACTAAAGAATAGTGGTATTTCACTAACAATCTGAAATTAGTATAACTCTGAAAATAGTGAGATTAGGACAAATGTTTATATGACATTTTTTGCTTATAATGGCTTCGGAAATAAGCTCCGTAACTGACGGTAAATCCTCTTGAATCATCCTTTATATATATGCCCACTTTTGTTTAATTATATTGTCACAAAATACAAACATAATGTGCATTGTGATTATTTGTAACATTACAATATTTATTTACGAAAATCTACATACAAAATAAAATATATGTTAAAATCTACAATACTGTTATAGGCCTATCTTGCTTCTGTGGTTTTACTCACTTGTAACAAATGGATTTGTGATTAGGGGCCGGTAATTCTTTAATAATAAAATCCCCTCCAGTACCTGTTTCTGACCGGAGAGAGCAGCAAGAATAGAAACTTAGACTGAAAGTCGTCAGGGTTCTTTAAATGGATTGTTGTGTTCTTGTGTTTACATACATACATACATACATACATACATACATACATACATACATACATAGTGTTCTGCCAAATGACAGGTCTTTCACTGCAAACCCAGCATTTTCCAGTCTTTCTTATTTTCTGCCTTCCTCTTAGTCTCCGCATATTTTCCAGTCTCCACATATGATACATAGTGTTCTGCCAAATGGCAGGTCTTTCACTGCAAACCTAGCATTTTCCAGTCTTTCTTATTTTCTGCCTTCCTCTTAGTCTCCGCATATTATCCAGTCTCCATATATGATCCATATAAGCAATATTAATGTCGTCTATCATTTGATATCTTCTTCTACCCCGAACTTTTCTCCCGTTCACCATCTTCCAGTGCATCCTTCAGTAGGCAGTTTCTTCTCAATCAATGACCCAGCCAATTCCTTTTTCTCTTCCTGGTCAGTTTCAGCATCATTTTTCCTTCACCCACTGTTTCCAACTAAGCTTCATTTCTTATTCTGTCTGTCCATTTCACACGCTCCAGTCTTCTCCATATCCACATTTCAAATGCTTCTATTCGCTTCTCTTCACTTCGTCGTAATGTCCATGTTTCTGCTACCATGTTTGCACTTTTTCTTGGGAAATATAAATACGATACTATTAGTGACAATTAAAATTTATTTCATGTGCCGTCTATGCTTATCCTTATTTAACAAGTATATTGGTTATACAATATTTTGTTACATAATATATCAATTGAACGTTTTCGGCTCTATGGAGCCATCATCAGAAAACAAGTAAGCCCATATGTATAAGTACACAGTATATTGCCGTACAAGTAAACTCAATTAATATTAATTAACATGCTTCTGTGTAAAATCGATGATTGTATGGCAATAATTACATTATAAATACAAAGTGGCTATGTAGGCCGTATTGGAGTGTTAAAATTGTTAATGATATAATTACATAAAACACTTTAAAATTATTATAATCAGGAGTAATAGTTGTCCAGTTTGATGCCTGTGTGGATATCCATAATTTGGTAGTAGCTGGGGCAACAACTGTAGGGGAAGAAAGTATCAAATGTAATGTCTATGCTCAAAGTTACTTTGTTCTGGTATGTGCTCGATTCACATTATACGTCACATCACCGTCACGGACCATCACCGTCCAATGCAAACTCATTCACATTTAACTGCAAGTGACTGTCAGTTTGCCGTCATCAAGACTGTAGGAACTGTGCTCTCGAACAATGCCGATATTTAGCAAACAAAAACTTGCGATGATTGCTGTCTTGTTGGACGAATAAGAGGCCGTAAGAAGAAAACGAAACAGAATATGGATGAAAGAAATGCTCAGAAAGAGGAAGAATATAGGTGAATATCATACTATACCGACAGTTGGAGGATGATGAAAGTTGCTTCTATAAGTATTTTAGAATGTCAAAATATCAGTTTTATATTTTGCTTCAAAAAATAGAAATACAAATACAAAAACAAACACAACATTTAGAGAAGCAATTTCAGCAAAAGAAATGTTGATGGTTTGTTTAAGGTAAGTCCTTCTAGATTGTAGTCTAAACAATGAAATGGAAAAGCAATTATGTCAATTAAAACTAATTATTGTTTGTCATTCCTTGCATAAAATCACTCACAGGAAAACGTTAATTATTCCACAGGGGAAAATTGTTAATAGTAGGTTTGAACTGATGAGATTCCTGACACGTGTGATGGTGTAGGCGACGGTGTTTGCATAGTTGTCAGATCATGTGACGTAGTTGAGGTGTCCGATAAGTAACCCTTTCTGTTTGCAGCTGATTGCGTTGCAGCACGGGATGCTGATAGTGAGCTGGTGGTGCTGAAGAAATCGAAGGCTGCTCATTGCTTTGGGACTGGAACATCCTTTCTTGATTTTCTTCGTATTCAAGATTAGAAATTATATTGAAAATTTTTTATTTTTGCAGATTTTGTCTTAATGGCGAAAATTGTTTCACTGTGGCAGCTATGCCGTTGAAAAATGCATCTATTGGGTCCGCACTGCAGGTAGACGTCAATTACTTTTATTTTTCATTGTTTTCTAATAAATATTTCATTAACGAGAGATGACGCTGTTTCCTTCTCCTGCACCTTTTTCTTTGGACGCCTTTGTGACCCTGTAACTAGAGGATCAGTGTTCTTGCTTCTGGCAGTACTGATTTTCTTAAGTCCTGTGGATGTGAAGCAGCAATCTCTCCAGTCTCTTCATTTGTATCATTGTTCAAACTTTCTTCTTCTCCTTGATTGTTCGAATAGTCACTGCCTTGAGGTTCAACGTTTCCTATAGTTTCTCTTTCTTTAATAAACGGGATCAGAAATAACATATAATCTTCATATTTCCATTTTTTTCGGTGTTGGTTGCCTGTCCGCTCTTAGTCTTCCTCTTTTTTAATGCCTTTCTAAACTGATTCCTTAATGAAACCCACCTCACTTTGCATTCTGGATCTGAAAAGATTGAATCGGCCTCATTCATCACCGAAATCATATTCATAACAAATCAGTAATACATATACAGTCACCATCTAGTTCACAACAATAGAATAGACCTTCGGATTTCAATAAAAATATACTAGCAATATGACTAAAGATGTTAAAGCGAGTATAAATAACAGGGAGGAAGAAGAAAGCATAAACAATTCACGCTATCAAACCGTCCACGTCACATCAAAACATTCTCCTCGAGAATCCCAGACGGTCCGTGCCGTTGATGGGCTGTGACGTTGCCTGTATATGTGAACGCTACCATACAAAACGCATTGTACAATGTTTTGATGCAACGCTGCTGGTCCGTGATGTGACGGTGATGTGACGTATAATGTGAATCGAGCTTAGAAAGCGATATCGCTCGGGCCGTGCTCCTATAGGAAGCATTGGCTTATACATTTCCCGGTTCTTTAAATATATATCATGCCGTAGTTCCTATAATACTTAATCAATCGCGCTGTAATTTTTTGGATTGATAGCTCAATGTCTAAGGAAAGCATAGAAAAACAAATCGAACTGAAAATCTTTTTTGGAAAGTGAAAAAAATATATATATTAATTTCGATGGAGATTGATCTGTTCAGACTTCACCTCTGGTAAGCGGCAAACTTTTTTGTTTTTCACATTAGATGGGGGGTCAAAGCGAGAGAAATGTTGAGAAAGGATGGAAATTACTTTTAAAAGTGATGGCCACTCAAATTTTTACTGGTTCTCGAATAACGGCGAGTTAACCTGTTAGCGCAGGACTCATGACTCAAACGTTGTTCCGTAAAATTTGTACGGAACCCTTCAACGCATGAAAACTCGATATTGTACGGATAGCATTAAATGGTATTTTAATATTGGTAGTTGAAAATGAAGCTATATAGTCCAAGATGGTTTACACTGTACAGTAATTAGGCTATCTTTTATAGCAACTAAATAAAAAAAAATAGTTTGTAACACAATGATATGAAACATGAAAATATTAAAAGCTGGTTCACAGTAAACCGAGAACGGAAACGGCAACGAGAACTAGAACGGAAATATTGTTAAAATAAATGTATTTAAAGGTAAGCATTCACAATTAACTATTCTGAATGCTCACATTTAAATACTGTACATTTATTTTAACATTATTTCCGTTCTCGTTTCCGTTCGCGGTTTATTGTGAACCAGCCTATACTATAGAAAACTACACTTTCTATTGGTTTGCACGTTATAAATTATTGTTACAGAACAATCATTATTGTATTCTAGCCATGTTACAATATAAAATTATATAGGTCTATATGGTTTATAATAATTATCCTATATGGTATAGGAACGAGAATAGCAAATTAAGAATTAATCAGATTTCTAATACTTGTACCGGTACCTAATGATAACTTACAAGACAGTAATAAATAATAACCATCATAATAATACTGATAATCATAATCTTAATCATCCTAATGATTACGATAATGATGATTATAACAGTAATACTAATAATAATGATAATAATAATAATAATAATAATAATAATAATAATAATAATAATCGCTATGGAGTAACGGTTAGCGCATCTGACTGTGAAACGATTGGCTTCCGGTTCGAATCTTGGTTGGGACAAGTTAAGACTGGTTCACAATAAACCGAGAACGGAAACGACAACGATAACGGAAATATTGTTAAAATAAATACATTTAAATGTGAGCATTCACAATTAACTTTCACGTTCCCGTTTCCGGGCTCCGGCAATCTTCTCGTTAATTGTGAATGTTAACATTTAAATACATTTATTTTAACATCATTTCTCGTTGTCGTTTCCGTTCCCGGTTTATTGTGAACCAGCCTTTCCCTGGCTGAGGTTTCTCGTCTCAACATTGAGAGCAAATGCTGGGTAACTTTCGGCGCTGGACCCTGGACTCATTTCGCTGGCATTATCATCTCATTCAGACGCTAGATAGCTATAGCAGTTGATAA
Organism: Periplaneta americana; assembly: GCF_040183065.1. Lineage (NCBI taxonomy): Eukaryota > Metazoa > Arthropoda > Insecta > Blattodea > Blattidae > Periplaneta > Periplaneta americana. The sequence goes on along the minus strand of NC_091131.1, from coordinate 151,709,724 downwards.
AGCGTCGTAAAGTAACTAATTTAATAATAATAATAATAATAATAATAATAAAATAATAATAATAACCCTATTTTATTCTCTGTTGTTATGATAAAGCAAATATAAATGACACTCAGGAGAAAACGCAGAATAAATATGGGGGGGGGGGAAATGCCTGTTATTATTCGGTTGAGAAGCTTTTGTCATCCAGCCTGCTCTCAAAAAACTTGAAAGTTAGAATTTATAGAACAGTTATATTACCGGTTGTTCTGTATGGTTGTGAAATTTGGACTCTCACTTTGAGGAACAGAGGTTAAGGGTGTTCGAGAATAAGATTCTTAGGAAGATATTTGGGACTAAGAGGGATGGAGAATGGAGGAAGTTGCACAACGTAGAACTGCACGCATTGTACTCTTCACCCTGACATAATTAGGAATATTAAATTCAGAGGTTTGAAATGGGCAGAACATCTAGCATGTATGGGCGAATCCAGAAATGGATATAGAGTGTTAGTTGGATGGCCGGAGGGAAAGGACGTTTGGAGAGGCAGAGACGTAGATGGGGAGATAATATAAAAATGGATATGATGGTAGAGACTGAATTAATCTTGCTCAGGATAGAGACCGATGCGATGGCGGGCTTATGTGAGAGCGGCAATGAACCTCCGGGTTCCTTAAAACGCATTTGTAAGTAATTATGATCAATTTGTGAAAGGATCTACTCTATTTCGTAATTCTGTCCTTCCCCTTGCAAAGTGTTTCCATTTCACATTCAGCATTTTATCAGTTGGGAAACAAAAATATCTTTTGTCAGAGTCTTTGGTTCTTTATAATAATATAAATAAGTATTATTTTATTTCGTCCTTACACAGCGCAATAATTGCCTATGTTGATGAAGATGCCCTTGCATAACAACGAAGCATCCAGATGTGAACGCGCAATATAATAATAATAATAATAATAATAATAATAATAATAATAATAATAATAATACAGTCAGGTGATATCCATTACTATAGCGTATACAAAACACTATCGAATGATTAAATATGGAATGTCAACAAAATGCTGATAGCGAGAAAGTATATCATAGCTCCAACCATAACTTGTTATTGTTTTAGACTAGCTTAGTATTAGGTAACGGCTGAAAGTGCTGCATTACTTCTCCGGAAAGGCAATAGTTCATTAAAATAGTGTGACTTCTGTAAGAATGTCGACAATCATAATGTGCTGTATTATTGCATACCACACTGCTGTGCCTTCTTAAATTACTTTATGAACATTAATATTTCAGAAAGAGTCACGAATTGCAGCGATGAGCGGCAATTAAGCCGGCAGTCAGTGTACGCATTTCATAACGATAAGTCGGCCGTGCGATAACAGGCCTGGACCCGGTATTCCTCGTTCCCGAGAGTGCCAATCTCGAGAATACGATTCTCGGAACTGGCGTTATCTGCCAGCTAGTCTCGCCTATGAGAACGAGCGGGAGTAAGAAGCTGTTTGCCCGACTCTAGTGTCCAGTGCACACTGATATGAATTTACGGGGAAACGGACTGCAAATGGTACAACGGAGTTCACGGCTGAGCACCCGTAGAATAGCTTCAACTACTGGAGTGAGTTGTTCGCGTTTATGGCGAATCCTGCAGCTGTAGTACAGTTCATGGAATCCATAAGTAGGGCAAACTTAGTAATTTGTCTTGTATAATTCTTTATTTTCTTACTGGGTTACCACTTAATATGAAACAAATTTATTGGAAGAGAACAAGATGCAGCATTTTGAATCATGTATCATATTACAATGTTCTGAAACATAGGATGTTTATAATGCCTATCTCCATTTAAAATTTCGTCAATCAATAATGTCCCAGTCGTTACATTTCGGACATAAGTATGTCAGGTTAATGGGTGATATACAGGCTTCAGAGTGGAGCAGAGATGGTGGCTGCCCGGCGTGGCATGATGGTTGGCTGGAGGAGCAGAGATGATGGCTGCCCGGCGTGGCATGATGGTGGGCTGGAAGAGCAGAGATGATGGCTGCCTGGCGTGGCATGATGGTGGGCTGGAAGAGCAGAGATGGTGGCTGCCCGGCGTGGCATGATGGTTGGGTGGAGGAGCAGAGATGGTTGCTGCCCGGCGTGGCATGATGGTTCGCTGCAGGAGCAGAGATGGTGGCTACCCGGCGTGGAATGATGGTGGGCTGGAAGAACAGAGATGGTAGCTGCCCGGCGTGGCATGATGGTGGGCTGGAAGAGCAGAGATGTTGGCTGCCCGGCGTGGCATAATGGTTCGCTGGAGGAACAGAGATGATTGCTGCCCGGCTTGGCATGATGGTGGGCTGGAAGAGCAGAGATGGTGGCTGCCCGGCGTGGCATGATAGTGGGCTGGAAGAGCAGAGATGGTGGCTGCCCGGCGTGGCATGATGGTGGGCTGGAAGAGCAGAGATGGTGGCTGCCCGGCGTGGCATGATGGTGGGCTGGAAGAGCAGAGATGTTGGCTGCCCGGCGTGGCATAATGGTGGGCTGGAGGAGCAGAGATGATGGCTGCCCGGCGTGGCATGATGGTGGGCTGGAAGAGCAGAGATGGTGGCTGCCCGGCATGGCATGATGGTTGGGTGGAGGAGCAGAGATGGTTGCTGCCCGGCGTGGCATGATGGTTCGCTGCAGGAGCAGAGATGGTGGCTACCCGGCGTGGAATGATGGTGGGCTGGAAGAACAGAGATGGTAGCTGCCCGACGTGGCATGATGGTGGGCTGGAAGAGCAGAGATGGTTGCTGCCCGGCGTGGCATGATGGTTCGCTGGAGGAGCAGAGATGTTGGTTGCCCGGCGTGGCATGATGGTGGGCTGGAAGAGCAGAGATGGTAGCTGCCCGGCGTGGCATGATGGTGGGCTGGAAGAGCAGAGATCTTGGCTGCCCAGCGTGGCATGATGGTGGGCTGGAAGAGCAGAGATGGTAGCTGCCCGGCGTGGCATGATGGTGGGCTGGAAGAGCAGAGATGTTGGCTGCCCGGCGTGGCATAATGGTTCGCTGGAGGAGCAGAGATGATTGCTGCCCGGCTTGGCATGATAGTGGGCTGGAAGAGCAGAGATGATGACTGCCCGGCGTGGCATGATGGTGGGCTGGAAGAGCAGAGATGGTGGCTGCCCGGCATGGCATGATCGTTGGGTGGAGGAGCAGAGATGGTTGCTGCCCGCGTGGCATGATGGTTCGCTGGAGGAGCAGAGATGGTTGCTGCCCGGCGTGGCATGATGGTGGGCTGGAAGAGCAGAGATGGTGGCTGCCCGGCGTGGCATGATGGTGGGCTGGAAGAGCAGAGATGGTGGCTGCCCGGCGTGGCATGATGGCACTGTTAATTTTTTTTTAAGTTCGTGATATAGCAGTTACATGTACTACACAAGTGTCTTAATACTTTGGAAAACAACTGAATGCATTTATGTCACTTGGCACAATAATATGAACATTTTCCATTTTGGTAATAAATCTAGTGGCAAGAAAATGTTCGTGTGTCACACCATGCAATATTTAATATTTTTTGCATTATTAATTATTCCTTTTTCATTAAAAAATTTTTGTTTATATTTAGGAATGCTGATCTTGAAAGACAGTAATGTCTTTTTCACGAATTACTAAGTATTTAATTAAATATCCTGTGAAGATCATAGTTAGGTACTTACAAAATGTTACGTGTGTCACTATGGAATGACCCAAATCAACTTTTGAATTCTGATAAGTGAATATCTGATGCTGTAGTAAAATTATTAACATAAAAATTTTAAGCTCGAAGGTCAAATGGATAAAATCTAACGGAAATTTCAACTTCTGATAAGACTTATTTAGCAACGTCTGTGAATTAGTCGTGTTATTCTGACGTTACTTGCTTAGCAACGGATCAGACTCTTGCATTGATATGGTTTTTGCAAGAGCCAGACTTACGTTCTTGCACGTATTATACTAGTATTTCTTATTAATCATACTAAGTATATATCCATACTAAGAGTTCTCCTACAAACCAATTCAAGTGAAACGCAGTGATTCCGTGTTAAGTATATAATATGTATGTTATGTACACAATTTTTTTCATTTTAGTAGGTTATTTTACGACGCTTTATCAACAGCTTAGGTTATTTAGCGTCTGAATGAGATGAAGGTGATAATGCCGTTGAAATAAGTCCGGGGTCGAACACCGAAAGTTACCCAGCATTATGTACACAAGAAAGAAACAAGGGAAAATAATCATTTATAACGGACCAAATAAATTGAATTAAATTTATTCAATCACGACGTTTTTCATCTACCACGAAAGCGGCTTTTTCAAGTTATTTTACAAACTTTCACAATAACCAAAAACTGCAGGTTTCGTATTTAAATTTATTCACTTTATTTACTTATTTTTATTAATTTTCATTGCATTTATTTATTTAATTTACTTTTTATTTTTATATGTATTTATTATTTATTTATTTATGCATTAATTAATTTATTCATTCATTTAGTTACATACCTACATAACGCCTGTTTGTCTACCTGCCCTCTCACCCACCCGTACTTCCGTCCGCCCGTCCGTCCGTCCATCCATATATATAATTATATATATATATATATATATATATATATATGATATATATATATATATAGTTTAATTATTTAATATCACGAAGTTATAGTCATCAGGCCTTCTTTACACTCAGCCAAGAACGAAATAATAAAGTAATACTCAAATAAATTAACAAGTAAAATAATAATAATAATAATAATAATAATAATAATAATAATAATATTAATAATAATAATGACAGATCTCAATCTTCTCAGTGGAGCTATAGCAACCCCTATTATATTCACAGTAACACTGAATAAAATCAATTCACATTTGTTGGGGTAGAATCATTATTTGTAATGCGTGCGCAACGAAAGGGTAAAAGTAAATATAGATTCTATGGATATGTAATATTAATTTACGTTGTTTCAAACTAGTTTTAAATACAGGGTGTCCGGGAAAGACCTTACGAAAAGAAATAACTATATCTCTGAAACTATTGCATTTATTGTCGTGATGTTTACACAGTTACAAAGAGATACACAATAAGTTTTACTGTACCTCTACAAGAGCACCATTTGTGGCCCGGGCTATGTCCAGGCGATACTCAATCTCATGCCACACAATCGAAAGCATCTCCGGTGTGACTAGTCCTATTGCTTCGTAGATTCGGCCAAGTAACTCTGCAATATCGGTCACAGGAGTGCGATACATTTTTCTTTCACAAACTCCACAGAAAGAAATCCAGTGGGACATGTCCGACGACCGTGGTGGCCATGGCGTAGGTCCGCCTCTCCCAATCCAATGGTCAGGGAATGTGTCATCGAGAAAAGCGCGCACATGGTTAGCTTAGTTTGGGGGGGCCTCCATCCTGTTGAAACACGGTTTCTGGTGGTAGTTGTGGGACAGCGTAATTTCGCAGCATATCCAGGTATGTGTTACCTGTCACTGTGAGCTCTTGTCCGTTTGAAAAAAAAAAACGTTGTACAAGCTTGACTGACTTAAATTCAGCCAGCCATAAAACGCATTCTGCTTCCTCTACTGTGATAAACATTGTTCGGTTGTTCACTTGATACACACACAACTTGCATTCCCAGCTCACAGAGCAAGACTGCTGACTGACTACATACACTGTGCAGAACGAGCTTTTTCTCGTTTTGTACTGTCGCGATGGTATGCGCACCGCGCGTAACATGCTGCTAGATAACAAAACTTATTGAGTTTCTCTTTCTAATTGTGAAAACATTGAGGTAATAACTCTAATAGTTTCAGATATATAATTACTTCTTTTTCGTCAGGTCTTTCCCGGACACCCTGTATTTAAGGTGGGCACAAAGTCCCGTTACCCCTTATAAATACCTCAAATATACACACTTTATGTGAATTCGGTCATACTGCGGACATTCATCCACTTTAAATTAACTGTATGTGCTAAGTGTCCAAAGGGTCAGTATGTCTCCCATCATTCTATTCACACAAAATAATGCATCGCCAGTTTCAGTATGACATTCGCCTCAGCATTGCTGGTGTAATCTGTTAGAAAGAGCGTCGCACGGCGTCCTTTAATTCAACAATGGTGTCGTACCGTTCCTGTGCAACAATGTTCTGTACAGCGCATTGTCACAGGTTTTCACAACGCTGGATTGGCCGTGGATGACTTATCTTACCAGCTCCTCTCGACTGGCCACCTCGAAGCCCTGACTTCACAACCTATGGCAATGCGCAGTGCGCAAGCAATGCTGAGGCGAATGATAAATCGAACTTAGCTACGCATTATTTTGTGTGAGGAGAATAATGGGGCACTTACTGACTCTTTGAACACTTAGGACACGCAATTAGTGCAAAGTGGATGTATGCTTGCATTATAACTGGAATTACATAAATAGTGTGTATATTTGAGGTATTTACAGGAGGTAATGGGATAACGAGACTTAGTATCCAATCTGGACATTAGGGTGGAGTGAATCTATACATGAAATTGATTTTTTTTTATCTGTTTTCTGAATTTAATAGTTGCAAAAATCTTTTTTTTTTCACTTAACTTACGAATGTGAAAAATATGGAGAGTCTGTATTTAATTTCTGAGATGCTCCAAAGGCTTTGAAATTTCTTAAAATTATAATTTTTTTTGCCTCTTTGTATATATGTTCTAGTAATTTGTTTTCCAATATATAGCTAGTGAATTGCTATAAAATTATATATTTAAACTTTATTAGGAAGACTATAAATTCGGGTTGCAGTATACAGTATTTTTGAAGGGATCCATAGGGACAAAATATAAAGTGTTTACATAAAATATGATAAAAATTCCATTTCAGTCCTTTTATTTTTTTAGTTAAAATATATTCTTGTTTTCTTTTTCATTTCTTTCTGAGTGGTAACTAAATCATCAGAGCCAATTATCATATTTTTTTCTGTTCCTTGATCTAATAAAACATTCTTTCTTGTTTTGGAACACGGCGGTCTTTGTCACAATTACAGTATTATCATTATTTTTTGCATTTGCAACTTTATATCAAATTGTTTGTTTCTTCTTTGAATTTTACAATGTTGTAATTTTAGTTGTCGTCACTATGTCGTTTGTTATAACGCTTAATTAAGATTGTGTATTGGTCATGTAAACACGAGTCAGTTGTAAAATTTTTGTATGACTGTCGGAATAGCCTATATGCCTTTACCTGGATTTCCTCAGTTTTGATAGCAACTCTATCTAAAATCTCTCCAACAGTAGGTTCTTTTGATTTGAAGTCAGGTTTTAATTCATTTTTGACCCAAACGTAAGATTTCATTACGTCATGTGACGCGTTCAGTCCCTCTGGCATTGCGAATACAGGATAGATGATCAGATTTTTTCTCTTAATTAGAGATATTCTGATTTAAATACCCTGCAACATAAAAAGAATGAATTTTCATTAATTTTATTACATTAATTATGTCATACCTAAGAATTTTGTGATTATTTCAAATTTCTTATAAATTGAGGTTTCTGGGACACTTCAAGATTAAATAACAGGGGACCAAAAAATATGCAGAGTCCTTTAACTTTTTTTACTAGTATCCTGTTCAGATTAAATCACTGGAGAATGATCTCTCGCTAAAAAATCTGAAATTCAAAATTTTGTGAAAATTTCAAAATATGATGCTCTTCGTGAACGTGTAAATATTAAGCCAGAGAAAATATATTTTGCATTATTCTTTATGATATCACTCTACGACTTTTCCCTGGTATCACATTTTTTCCATAAACTTCATATTTTCATGCAAATCTAGTCTTTCAGGTGAAGCTCCCTGTAAAGCAGATTTGAATAATTTCAAGGGAAAAATTGTTCCGGGGCCGGGTATCGATCCCGGGACCTCTGGTTGAACGTACCAGCGCTCCCCCAACTGAGCTACCCGGGAACTCCACCCGACACCGTCTCAACTTTTCCCTTTATATCCACACAACTCGCGTGGGGTGACGAAACGCCAGAGACCCACTTCGAGTGCACACAAACTCTGTGTGACTTGGAAATGTGGTTTTCTGTTAACGTACACAGTGACGTATATATTATGCAAATCTAGTCTTTCAGGTGAAGCTCCCTGTAAAGCAGATTTGAATAATTTCAAGGGAAAAATTGTTCTGGGGCCGGGTATCGAGACAGAGTTTGTGTGCACTCGAAGTGGGTCTCTGGCGTTTCGTCAGCCCACGCGAGTTGTGTGGATATAAAGGGAAAAGTTGAGACGGTGTCGGGTGGAGTTCCGGGTAGCTCAGTTGGGGGAGCGCTGGTACGTTCAACCAGAGGTCCCGGGATCGATACCCGGCCCCGGAATAATTTTTCCCTTGAAATTATTGAAATTATTCATATTTTCACTCCACCCTACTGTACATTCCTTTTAAAAGTATAATGTGTACATGATCTAAATCCGGAGCAAGTTTTATTCTTAAAATATTTCTTGGAAGGATTGGACTAACAGCTAAAATTTGGTACTTTTCTACCGTTAAACTACTAAGACAAAAAAAATATATAACTATTATTACAGAATCAATTCAATCAGAATAACAGAAGAAAAAGAAGTAGGTACTCTGAGAATACAGCTCCACAGTCACTTCGTTTACGGGAAAGTGTTAGAAAATGAACGTCTTCCTTGGTCGTGAAATTAATCAGCAGTTTATGTACAAAAGTTCTGACTTATAAGTAAATTTTATTAAACAGAAAGTAGAAATCTAGGAGTAAGACTTGACTGCGTCACACATCACTGCAGTATTTAATGACCTTATTTCTTGATCGGAAATGTAGGACATTTGAAACAGACCACTGCATTCCTGACGAACAGTAAACAAGAGCATAAATCGCATTTCCTATTCCATGGCTGGTTCCATAGCTAAATAAAAAGTGTTGTAAGCGAATGAAAACTAATAAAAACTTTCTGTTTGGCTAGAAAAGCTTCTTTTTACAAGTATTTTTTATTTCCTCTCTTTTTCTATCTCTCTCGCGTACGCTTTGTAACTGCTTTCGGCATAATATGAGTTCAAGCGTCTTCAACTGTCAATTTGATGACAATATAAGGACAATTTTTTTTTTCGGAAATAATCCAGACATTCTACAGAATCCCCATTGTATCTGCCTGAAATCTACTTGTCATCCATTTTTCATGCATGAATCTTATTTTGAGTTCTCAAAAGCGAACAGAGCAAAATAATGATGAGCGGCAGGAATTTATTTTTAAATATCCACGTTTATCAGCTACTAACTTCTTAATTTTATTGTAACAGTAATTGAGACAGGGAAATAAAAAACTCCCTAATTCCATTAAACCAAATTTTACAGGAGTAAAAAAAAAACTTATCATCTGTCTTACTAACTTTAAATATTACACATTTACCTATCAATATTGTGTAACATTACATTCTTTATCGATTAAATACATCAAAACCTAAATTTTTACATTATCTTATGTTACAATTTGAAATAAACACTGCTGGAGTTAGTGGTTTCCTGACTTCCACAGTGTGTGAATTAAGAAAAGTGAATAAATATGAGCCACGTGAAGAAAAAAGATAGTGTATCATAATTCCCTTATGAAACATTGGAATATACGAGAAAATAGAAATTTATTATTAAGATTAACAATGCTATATTTTTTTAACTTTCAAATATATGAGACAGAAAATCACAAATTACCATAAAACACATTAAAATACACAAATAAAATCACAAAAAATATTAAAATGTTAACACTGTCTGATTCATGTTACAGATTCTGTTTTTCTCTCACTCTCATGTTCTTCCTGTGCATCTAGATTATTAGTTTATTACTGTCCGCAAACAGAGTTTGGTAATACATCCTACTTTCCTCAGAAATAAACTGCATTAAATTTTGCAAGTCCTTTTGCTTTCTTCTTTCAATGGCAATGCTGAATTGTACACTATTGATTAGAGAATGATGCATCTGTATTAGGTTTCTGGAAGTTAAATCGACTCCATATTGTGTCTTTCATAGTCTTACTTACATGGATTTCTGAATACCGTATCACTTTATTCAGCTGGTTGAGCGAGAGTGTTGCCACCTACCGGGAAATTAATATTGTAATGCAAAATCTCTCTTATTCCATGGAGTAAGTGGAGTTCTGACTTCCACGAGTTTTAAAACAGCCCCCAGAATGCAGATGAGTGTCGAAATTAATGTAATTTTGCCTTCCACGCATACGGGATAAACTAAAAAGTACCATCCAGCCCATAACGTAATTTTGTAAAAAATTGGAGTTAGTGTGTTTTTGATCTCCCTGTCTGAATTATGAATGATTGGCTCCATGTTCTGGTGGTCAGCATACTGGCTTCCAATTCCGCAGGTTCCGGTTCGATTCACGAGCTCAGTTCTAAGGAAATCTTCCTTGAAGAAGAAAAGTTCTCTGGTTGTCTAGAGTCTGGAGTGTGTCGGGTTATTAATTAACCAGTCTTAATATAAACATTATAATATATATATTGTCACTGACCAGAGACTTGAACACATATTTCAACGTCATATCTTTTTTATCAAAATAACGCTACCTATGAGCTATACCAGAAAGCAGTAAGAGATTCTAAAGAGTTGATAATGAGTAATTTAAAAAGTAACAACTATCTCTTGTTTTTAATAGTAGATCCTATTGACTGGAGAAAATTCGACAGCTGCATCCAGTTTCTAAATTGTGTTTATGTATTGTATTTGAACATTATGGCAGCACATTACTAAATTAAAAAATAGAGCAATATAATTACTGTGCATATTTTTTTCAATCACAAAACTATTTGTAATATATACACTGATTAGTTTTTTAATGAAGGAAAATGTCCTGGTATATATCATTATGCATCGGTGATTAAAATAATAACTGTAAACGTTTCATACACTTGCTAAGGTATATATGATCAGTACTGATAATATACTTCATATGGTCAAAATAATGACTAATTTATTATACAGAATGTCGCAGGAGGAATGTAAAATACTTCAGGATAATGTCGTTAGGGTTAATCTACATCGATCTGATCTCACATACCTCTGTCCGCAATGAATGTTTGGGAAGTTATTGATTGCCAAACTTTTAAATGGAGAGATACATATTTTTCTGTTTTAGAACAGTATGATAACTTGTTGTTTAGTCAATTGTCCGAAGACAAGTTTGACCTCACAAGTGATCCAACAATGCACCAGTTATGAGACAACTAGGCCAGAAGATAATGCGATAGAGTAGCAAGTTCCTTTTCCACTCTATTGCATACATCGCCGACTAGTTACATATCAGACTTCAGATGCATACAAAAACAATCATTGTTCTTCCTGTGACACATATCATCAAGTGAGATATATTGCCTGATAATAGATGTACATATCAGCCAGAACCTCAATCAGAGGATACTGTGATATGATACATTATTCAAATTGCTGCATCTTGTGATATTCCAGTAAGTTTATTTCATAATTAAATACAAACTCAGTAAGAAAATAAAATAATTACACATGGAAAATTACTAAGTTCGGCCTTCTTATGAATTTCAAGAGTTGTAAACTCATATTATTATCATTATTATTATTATTATTATTATTATTATTATTATTGTTATTATTTCTGTGGCCGGGAGGAAAAAGGTCTTAAGTCAATTTTTTGTGAAAATGAGAATTTTATATATTCTGAAAGCGGAAACAATTTTCTACAATCTGGTAAAACTGTTAAAGTGAAATAAGACTCTTGACTGGATTTATAGAGCGTTACCTAATGTCTAAGTACTTTTTGAATCGAATAAAGGACTTAATAATATTTATTTTAATACTTTATCCCTTTTTATATTATAAAAATCTCATTTTCACAAAATAATTGACTTAAGACCTTTTTCCTCCCGGCCACAAATATTTTTATTTTAGTAGTTTATTTTACGACGCTTCATCAACAGCTTTGGTTATTTAGCGTCTGAATGAGATGAAGGTGATAATGCCGGTGAAATGAGTCGGGGGTCCAACACCGAAATTTACCCAGCATTTGCTCATATTGGGTTGAGGGCAAACCCCAGAAAAAACCTCAACCAGGCAACTTGTCCCGACCGGGAATCGAACCCAAGCCACCTGGTTTCGCGGCTAGACGTGCTAACCGTTACTCCACAGGCGTGGACTATTGTTATTATTATTATTATTATTATTATTATTATTATTATTATTATTTTATTATGTACCAGTAAGATTCTCTTTCCGTCCTTAGTGAAACATTTGGTAGCTCGCCAGTTTCAGATAACATCCGGTAAACAAGGGAAAACGTAAAGCTAGACGGAAACCCTTCGATTGGGTAAACGTCGTCTGTATTCAGCAGCAGCTAATATATTGTTACACAAAATCCATAAACAAAAAGCATGTCTGCATATTCACTATGCGGACAATACATGAATTAAAGTTGTGTTTGTTGCGCAGGCGATGCGGTGCTCAGATGCTGCCGTGTGCAAAAGATTTCTCGTAACACGTCAATTATTATAGTACACGGAACCGAAAGACGTTGCTGTATAACTATCCTTAATTTCTCCCCAACCGTTGCACTTAGGACATAAGTATGTCAGGTTAAATCAATGTATTATCCTGAAGTATTTTACATTCCTCCTGAGATACCCTTATATTTCACTAGGTGTTGTATACAAGTGAAAATTTATTATATTAATTACCAGTTTATGAGAATATTTATCAGGTAATTCTTGTATTCAATAGAGTAGTATATTTAGTTCGTCTTTAATGAAACAGTATCATATGTCTTACTGTTACTGTCTTTTAGATTTCCAAAAACAGAAACTGGACACTTTATGAAACTTAAATTTAAGTAATTGGACTTTTAATGGCTTAGTTAAAGAAGTAAATTTTTAGTAAGTTACATGAGTTTTTAGACAATATTTTCTTTTCAGGTAGTCTCTCATTTTAGTTTTTACTTGATTTTACTTTTGTAGGACAGCAAAGATGCTGAATTTCCTGTCCTAACATTCGGAATTTTATTCCAATCTCCCATACCATATTTACTCTTGGGCTAAGTATAACGTAAGAATAAAAAATTGCGGCTTTGTTTTAAATAATAGCATGCAGCTACAAGGAAATTGTACTTACGGAAAACAGATTATAATGAAGTAGATTGGGATACGTTTTGAAGCCACAGATAATAGGATTGATCTTTTGTTATTCTAGCTAGATTAAAATATTATTTTCACAACGCTCGCTGGAGGTTAGTCAGAATCATGACATAATTGACAGGACGAGGCTGTAACAACTGAATCGATCAATCTCTGGTTCCAATTACTAATCGTGTTTTATTTTAAAATTCACAGAACTGCTAATGTTTTAATTGTAAGATGAAACTGAGAAGTATTATGCTAAACAAATTTGTCATCGTGAGCCTCAACCATAGTACTGAAACTATTCTTATGTTTGAATAATTTCAAGGAAAAATCGTTCCGGGGCCGGGTATCGATCCCGGAACCCTTCGCTTAGCGCTCGAACGCTCTACCGACTGAGCTACAGCTCATTTGAGTTGTGTGGATACAAAGAAAAAATTGTGACGGTGTCTTGTATAGTTCCTGGTGTAGCTCAGTCGGTAGAGCGTTCGCGCGCTTAGCGAAGGGTCCCGGGATCGATACCCGGCCCCGGAACAATTTTTCCTTGAAATTATTCAAACCTTCTGTACAGGGAGCTACTACCTGAAAGTCAGATTTTAATATTCTTATGTTTGTTGCATTCGGAAAATTTGTAGATAAATAAGAACGTTCGTCATTTGTAAAACATTTTATTATAAAAATTAAGCATAAATAATCACAGGAAAGATATAGGTGAATGATTGTAATGGAGACAAGAAATAGTATATTTAACAATAAATTTCCTTCGAGGACAGAATGGAGAAGGAAATAAAAGAAAGAATGTCTCTGATATTGAAAGCATTCTGCGCTCTTGAATTTATACTAGTCGACGAAACACTAAGCAGGAGAGTCAAATTTGAAGCACTGGGAACCTGTGTGTACCTTGTATTATTCTATAGATGTCGAACATAGTCACTAACGAAAAAACAAAAGAACTCGATCCAAATATGTCAACGAAAAATGTAACTCAAAATCCTGTGCCTATCTCTGAGAAATAAAATATCAAATGTGACGCTCCACCAGCTATCATCACCAATGGACATCACACAACTAGCCATCAGAACAAAATGTAAATAGGAAGGCTACGTCGCAAGACTGAGGGACGACAAATGGACTTAAAATACTACTAGGCCTATGTGGGACCCAGCAGACAAACGGCTTCAGGTGAGACCAAGGCGCAGATGGACGGAGCGAGCAGGCCAACAGTGGTCCCAAGTAGCAGGAAGAGGAAGTAAATGAAAACACCTAGACAGATATTTGAGCACTATGGGTGAAAAGTAAAACAATACAAAGACAATCAGACATTACCAAGAACTAAGAATTCACTAGAAAATAAAGTTCGATGCATAATCAAGTGCAACTTCTATCGCGGATTACCTACCTATCCACTGTCTTTTCCTCCTCTTTCACATATTACATTTCTTCTTTCCTGTCTATCTTGCGTCCCGTTTTCAAAATGTATCCACCCACCATAATCTAGACACACGATCACAACACTCCTCAATATTATCCATTCCTTCCCACCGAACATCCTCATATTCATCTTCTTTCACTGTGGTTGTTCCTCGGCTCTGGAATTCCCTACCGAGTAATGTCAGGGACTGTCAGACATCAAACCAATTTAAGAATAGACTAACGAAATATTTTTCTAACAATTCATGTTAACAATAATAGCTGTTTCAGGTTTCTCAATGTTTATTTATTATTTTTTTTTACCATTTTTATTTACAATTTACATTTGAATTTACATTTGGATAGATACCCGAAATGAGCATATGCTCGTGCTCACAGAATAAATATCTAAATTATGTCATTATTATTATTATTTATTATTATTTCTTATGTTTATTATTGTCTCACTAACATTACTTATCCAGCTTTCATTATTTACTTTCATGTTGTTTTATGAATAACTATGTAACCAATTGTATTCAATTATAATAAGAGTCTAGCTGGACAGAAAAGAAGGCCTACTGGCCTTAGCTCTGCCAGATTAAATAAATAAATTATTAAATTATTATTATATATGTATATATATATAAATCAAACAACAAGTAAATGGAGTACAAATGCAAGGAAAATAAATATTGCATAAAAGTGTTGCAAAATTAGAACCATGCTTTTGCCTGCTAATCCGGAGCTGCACTCAGATGTAGGTTTGATTCCCGTTTTTTTTTTTTTTGTAAATAAATAAACAAATGCTAGTGATTACAAAATAATTTCTTGTAATTGATAAATGGTAGTGATTAAGAACAAATTTTTATAAATCGTAAACAAATGCTAGTGATTAAAATAAAAAATGGTAATGATTAAAATGCAAATACTAGTAAGTAATAAACAAATGCTAGTATATAATAAGTAAATACTAGATGTTAATTACAAAAGCTGGTAAATAGTAAATACTAGTGATTAAAAACTATTGCTAGTTTTTTAATATATTTTTTTTATTTATTTTTTATTTTTTATTTTATTTTATTTTTTTTTACTTTTTTACCGTCTCAACTTTTCCCTTTTTTTTCCTCCCTTACCGTGCAACGGTTTTTTTTATTTGAATAAATTGTACATATGACATCTCACTGCATACAAATGCTACCATGTACAAAAATAGAGGCTAGACAAGAGACAGTTTAAAATGATCTAGAACATCATATCATATGAACATGAATGTAAACCAAACATAACATCAAACCATATGGGCAGAAAACATGCAATATAAAACCTAACATTACCTGATGTAGATCATCATACCATATGAACATGAAAGCAAACCAAACATAATATCAAACTATATGAACAGAAAACATGCAATATAAAAACATAACATTACCTGATGTAGCACCTTATATCATAACATACATATACCTTATATTATATTATTCGTAAATCATATCATGCTGATTTTTTATGCACTGTAATCTTTCACTTCACTTTACCTGAATTCCTCGAATTACAGCACACTAAACTTGGTAAATACTACATCAACAATTCATTATTGTTACATTAACAGATACACACGACATTACACTCACAATACATTATCTCAATCTGGCACAATATGTAACATCACAATATTAATCTGATTACTTCTAAATGTAACATATCATATAAATTGAAATTCACATTATTTTAGCTGCCTCACACTTCATTACAGAATATTATACTAAGAGAACTCACCTTATGGTACACCGAAATAGAAGGAACTTAATTCATTACAAATTATTATCTTATAACATCACATTACTTTGATTCTTTACATGACACATAGTCATCATCATTACCCTAATGGGATCACAATACATTACAACGAGTTATCTCTTCTTTTTGATCCCATTACATTGATATAAATACAAAACAATCACTCTCATCCTATTTCATCTCATTGAACTCTAATTGCTGTACATTTAGTCACAGCCTAAAAATAAGTTAACTTGTTTTAACCTAAATATTAATTATACACCATAATTTCACACCATTTTGAAGTAAGTATAGCACAAAATATTAAATATTAGCACAAAATTTGCCAACCTATATTATCATTAATATATTACGATATCTCAATTCGCGGTATCCTAATATATTACATTTATCACTTCGTATAATTCCAGTCACATCATATTAACAAATATATCACTTAATATCAGATGCACCTAGTTACACACATTCAATTGTATCATTATTGAACACTTTTTTTTTAATACACATGATTATCCATCTATTTTCTCAATATTTACATTATACTAAACTAAAAGGAAAGAGCGACACACACTTAATGAAACTGAGTAGTGCACAGTCCATTTAATCAGTCCCCTTTCACAATTGTTTTAAAATGTTATACTGTATAGAAAATTAAGAGTCAGTACAACCAACCCAATATAATTGTAGAACATAATGTTTGCTACCTAACCCATGAATTTTCTTTTCATCTTATTATCTATTCAATTCTAATAGTCTGAGTTCTTTTAGTATTTGGGATAGCTTGTCGTCCTTCGTTTCCAGTCTGGCAGCCTCTTCTTTCAACATATGTAAGAATTCTTCGATTTTGTGTAAGGGCTTTGTCAACTGGTAGTGCAGGAAACCTGAAGCAAGCCATACAGTTACAAATTTGTTTTGTTTTGTTGGTGGGTCTAATATCAATAATGTTTGGAACCAATCCTGTAGTTGCGAATCTGGCCATATTTTTACTAGTAGAGCTTTTGCTGCTTCCCATATGGTTTTTGCAGCACCGCAGTTTGTGACACGATGTTTCAGTGTGTCTGTCCATCCACATTTTTTGCAGGCAGGCGAATCTGTTAAATTATGACGATGTCTCTTTTCTTCAGTTGGTATAATCTGGTTGAGATAGCAATATACTGTTGTCTTCCATGCATTCGGGATGTTCGCCATATGCATATTGCGCCATATATTCCTCCATCTTTGATTTGTAAACTTTTCAACGATACGTGGAATTTGCACATTTTTTTTCATGAGGTGAGTGTAGATAATCTTTGTGTTTTGATTCTTGTCATTCGTGGCTATTGTTGGGGAATATGACTCTATTGGTTCCCAAATCATTTTCAGCGACTGCGGTAAGATGGTTGTTTTACTGCATAGTAGTGGAATGCGTTTTTGCCAGAATTTGTTGTCCATGGGATCACTTTCATCTTGTTTCGCACGAAGAATATTCCGTGTCAAAAGAGCCTGACTTTTTTCTTTAACTGCAATCAGCTGTAAACCTCCTTTCGTTGTTGGTAGGTGTAGTTGTGTTTTTGGAAGCTTGTAAAAATATCCTTTCCAGACATAGAAGCTGATTGCTCGGTCTAATACTGTGGAGTATTTTGTCGGAAGAGGCAAAATCTGTGCTACATACCACAATTTGGATAGGCAAAATACATTTATATGCCATATCCTCTCAAACAGATTGAGGGTTCTATGTATATGCTGAAATATGGACGCTCGAGTTCTTGCAGACGTAATGGACCAATTGATGTCAACCATTTCTTTGAAGGATGCACATACTGTTATTCCTAAAATCTTTGCTTCTCTTTTTATAGGGATATAATTTACAGTATGTGTAACAGGCCAATTACCTAATGGTACTAATGATGACTTTTGTGTATTTATTTGTGCACAGGATGCATTACTAAATGTCTGTAGAATCTGTGGTAATTTTGTACACTCTTCTTCATCTCGGAGAAGGATTATAACATCGTCTGCATATACCCTGATCGTGAACATGGAGCTTGTGGCTCGTCCAGTTTGTAATGTGTCATGTGACATTCTAATAAGTGGTTCTATACCAATAGCAAACATGCACATTGACAGAGGGCATCCTTGTCGTACCGATGATGCAATAGAAATACGTTTCGTAAAGAAACCGTTCACTTGAATTTTGGAGTTAGCACTATCATATAAGCTTCTTACAACATTAACAATTTTGTCTGGAATACAGAAGTGTTTCATAACACGTTGCAGATAGAGATGGTTCATTCTATCAAAGGCCTTATTAAAATCTATTGATAACAGTGCTGCTTTTTCATCTGGGAATTCTTCATAATGTAAAATTGTATCACGAATGGTGACAAGGTTATGAATTATTGATTTGTCCGGTACACTGCAAGTTTGGCCTATTTCAAAAATATCTCGAAAGGTTGATTTTAATCTGTTCGCTAGTATCTTCATAAATAACTTATAGTCTGTGTTCAGGAGCGTGATTGGACAATAGTCCGACACTGTACGTGGGTGTATAACTTTCGGGAGAAGTATTACAATCCCATCACTGAAACCCTCAACTACAATGCCACTATCAAAAATGTAATTGAACAATTCAACTAATGTGTCTTTAATTAAAGTCCAGTGTATTTTATACAGTTGATATGTAAGTCCATCGGGTCCAGGGGCAGTATTCTTGGGTGCAGTTTCTATTGCCATGAGAATTTCTTCTTCTGTAATTGGTAACTGAAGATCGCGTTGCTGCTGCAAATTCAAGTGTCTGTTCACATGCTTGAGTAAGTGTCCGTTTCTGTTACAGAGGTGGGAGATGCAGAATAAAGGGATTTGAAGAAAGTTTCAACTTCTTTAATACAGTCTGAGTTAGATGTTAATTCTGTTCCTTCCGTTGTTTGGAGGTGGGATATGTGTTTAGTCCTAGCGTTACGTTTTTCCTTTACAAGATGGTATAGGGCACATCTTTCATCTTCGCTTACTGTTGGCGTTCTCGCACGTATCTTTACACCGTCCATGAATTTTTGTTGAAAAGCACAAATAGTCGATTTAGTGTTTAAAATTTCTTGCCACTTATTACCACCTGTCTGTTGTGCATCATACAATTCGTTTAAAAGCTGATAGTAAAAGTTCAATGTTTCCCTATTTTCTGCGGCTCGAATGATACCTGCTTGTTGAAAATAGGCTTTTATTCCAGGTTTTATAATATTTAACCACTTTTGCAGGATGTTGAGTTTGGAGTTGTTGGCTCTGATTGTTAATTTCTCAAAATGTTGAGAAAATTGTTCACTGATTTCAGGAATATATAGTAAGGTATTGTTCAGTTTCCAAAAGCTCTTACCATACAGGGGAAGAGGAATATCAGTCTGGAGCGAAAGGAGGACACAGTCATGGTCAGAAAATGGCGTGGGAAAAACTTGTATACGGTAGACATGTTTACTGTGTGTTCTGGTGATATAGAATCGATCTAATCGCGATGCTCCATTTTGTCGGCGAAACGTATATTCTACTCTATTACCATGGAGAAGCTCCCAAGTATCTACTAATTGTAGGTCTTGTGTCATATTAGTCAAAACTGGAGATGGATTATACTGCCCCGTTTGATCTTTCGCGTGAAGCACACAGTTCCAGTCCCCACCTATCAGTAGACAGTCATATCTGTGGCGAAGGAAGAAAGGGAGTTCCTTACTTAGAAAATTTTCTCTTTCTTGGCGATGATTGGTTCCAGAAGGAAGATATACATTGAGCACCTGAATGTTATTAACCTTCATGGATATCACTCGTCCGCTTGGATGTTTTTCAATGGCATCTACTGCAAGTCCACAACGATAAATAACTGCCGTACCACGATTTTCATCACCAGTGTTAACAACGTAATCGTACTCCGGTCCTATGAAATCAAAATTTTCTCTATTCACTTCCTGCAACAGTAGCATATCTATACTGTTTTGTTTTATGAATGCATTTAGTAACGACTGTTTATTTTTGCTTTGTAAACAATTTATATTTAGTGTCGCATAATTTCGTAGTAGCACCATATATTGAAGTATATAAAGTAGTGCAAGTATTGACTTGCAGTACGATATGGATATTCCTGTCTGCATATTCTACGTCCAAAAATATTTATGATTCACAGTCGGTAAGGAAGTCTCCAGTCCTATTGGTTTTATCTTCCTTAGGAAGAGATTTTCCATCAGCACCATCCTTTTTTATTGCCCTCTTTGGTACGACCATAGATTGCGTAGGGGTGAGGTCTTGGACTGTTCTTGATCTTATTGCTAGGATACGTGTTTGTTGTGTTCTTTTCGCTGGCGCTGCTACCAGGAACCGCCCCATCATCGCGACTTCTCAAACGTGGGTCCCGTGTACACTCATGTTGCGCCATAGGTTTAAGTTTCTTAGGTGGTGTTTCAGTAGGTTGCCCTAATTTTTGGTTTTCTTCGCGATCAATTGTGGATTCTCCAAGATCCAAAGGTGTTTTTATTCCAGCTGAAGTATTTGTTATCTCCATGTCATCATCGATAACTGTAGGTTGTTCCTTATCCTGTGCGACCTCAGCTGCATCATTTGCTGTATATTCTGAGGTGTCCATAATATTTTGTTCATCTTCTATAGTCACTGTTTTTATGGCCTCAGTCTCTGATGCGGTGTCAGTTTCTTCTTCTACAGGTGCTTCACGTTCCGTGGGACGTTCCATCGTTTGCACTTCATGTGGCGCCTCACGTTGCTGTATGACTGTTCCCGAAACAATGTCACTTAATAAAAGTTGTCGTTGTTTGACATTAACATTCATGGTGGTTTTCCTCTGAGGGCAGTCTTCTTTCTTATGATTGGGCTCATGGCACACATAGCATAAAATCGGTTGTCCCACATACGTGATGTGTGCGTTATATCCCGCAATGGATATCGATCCTGGAATATGCTTCTTAATTTCCATTTTTACCGCACGAACGCCATTGTTAACTGGGAAAGGATAAGCTGTGCTCCACTGTTCTTGTCTCACTGAATGAACTACACCATACGTATTTAACGCTGTTTGAATTAATGAACTCGGCACCTCCGGGGGTAAATTAAACACTCGGACAGTTACGGAAGGAACATCTGCCTTGCTTACTTTCACTTGTGTTTGTTCACCATTATTATATTTGAAATCTGTTGTACCTTCATGTTTGTGTATTAGTTTTTCATATATCGTAGGCGATATCACTTTTATATATAATGATTTTTCTTGTGTATTTAATTGCAACATATCTACCTGTTCTGTGTTTAAGTTGAGAGTTTGTTGTATCCAAAGATGTACATCCATTGTCATAGGACGAGTAGCACTACCGTCAAATTGTACTTTAATTGTATTAAGTCGTCGAATTGTAGCCATGTTTGGTTTTCCTGTTGTCACTTTTCTCAAATATGAAGAAAAGACACACGCGAAAGTATTCGTAAGAATGTAAACACCGCACGAAATACTTCGGTTTAATACAACACTTATAGTATACACACACTCCGCGTACACGAACTCACTAGATAACCGCTCCCGTAACCTCGACCGTACTCTGCCGTGGTTGAAGCGAGACTGGTGTCTGGGCTGATCTCATTACATTATTGGGCTTTTTCTGATTTTTAACCAACTGGAAGAAAAATGTCAGGTAATTATGTGGCGAAACCTCGGCTTTATCTCTTTATCTCGCTAAATATCTTCTCAGTATCAACAACTCCATTGACGCTAAGTAACATAGAGTTGATACAATGTCGTTACATAACAGATTAACAAAATATCTATGTTATATTGGATTTATATAATTATCATAAAACAAGATGTGGAAGGCAGGGAAACATTTACGCGGAATGTGAACGATTTCGAACAAAGAAATGTTCTAACCATCATCATGGCGTGAGAGACTTCTTTGAGCGTTTAAAAGTAACGAACTATGAAGTCTTTCTCTTTCTCCCAGTAGAGAGAACTCAGAGACAGATTAAGTAAAAAAAATTATGAAGCGTGCAACCCAAGACAGTCCGAAGCTTCTTCCATGATAAATATTGCATTGTGAAATACGAGTTTTCTCTGTGTCGTAAGTTTTTTTGCCCGAAATAAAAAAATTAAAGAAATCAATTCGAAGGCAGAGGGGGACATGAAGAACCCTAAAATCTGATATTACTGGATGATTTGTTTGAGATTTACCGGAACATTTGTCTCGACACTCTGCTATTTGCTGTCGATAAAGTTATCATTGCAACATCAGAAGATGAACTGCAACGAGCCATCCACAACTTACAAATAACTGCTTCAAAATTTAATATGGAAATATCAACCGAAAAAACCAAAAAATTAGCCTTTTTAGGAAAAGATCCAGTTCCATCCAAAATCATTATAAATGGCACATTAACAGAATGTGTGAATTAATTCAACTATTTAGGTTATAATATATCCTACATTACTGATGATGATATAGACAACAAAATATCAAAATTTCTAAAAACAGTGCATTCAAACCTTCCCAAGTACAAAGATATACAAGACTGAAATCTACAAAACTCTCGCACGACCAGTGTTGGCTTATGGCAGTGAAGCATGGACACTAAAAAAATGCGACGAAAGACGTCTAACAACTGCCGAAATGAGATTCATGCGAAAAACTGCTGGATACTCTCTTCTGGACCATCATCGGAACGTAGACATTCTGAAGGAATTAAGAATTGACTCTATTGTCCATTATCTGCAGCAACACAGACTTCAGTGGCAGACACATGTCAAGAGGATGGATCGCTCTAGATAGCCAAGGCAGATTTTGTCGCATGTCCCAAGAGTTCGAAGAAATTTAGGAAGACCTAGGAAACGCTGGCAAGAGACCGTAACAGATCCACTGGGGTCTAACACTTGAAGGATGATGATGATGATGTTTGAGATTTACAAGAGGTAGAAAATAACTGTGCAGAGTGAGATATTTCTATTATTTGATTCATATCTAGAATATAAGCAGGAATATTATATTTAGCACGAAAGAAAACTTATAATTTTTTTGTTCAAAGTCATGAGTGTTATATAAGTGCACGTTCAAGGTTAGTCCCCTATTGTAGACAATAATGTATACCGGTATGCATGTTTTTTAACAGTTACTAAAAGTTCCATTATTCGCAATTATTCTGTTTCGGAAGAATGACTTTAGGAATAGGGGTTTTGGATATTTTAAAGTATGATTACATTCTTTCTAGCGGAAAATTTAAAATTCGAAAAAAAAAATCCTGAAATCAAATTTTAGTCCTACATGATTATCATCGGCGTTGATATTCTAAGGTGAAAGAACAATAATTGGAAGAAGAGCACGGTAAAGGTACGAGAGATGTACTTGGCCTACTGCGGACAATCGGCGAAAGATACCAAGAGAAGAATGAAGAAGTGTATATAGACCTAGTACTTCTGGACCTATAAAAGGATATTTAACAGAGTGGATTGGAATAAACTGACGGGGATTCTGAAGAAAATAAGTTTGGATTGAAAGAAAGGAAGCTGTTCTGTAACCTTTATATGAAACAACGTGTCAAAGTCAGGATAGGAGAAGAAATATAGGAAAGAAGTGAAATAGGAAGAGAGTACGACAAGGATATCCTTTATCACCTACCTTGCTCAATATGTACTTGGAAGTGTTTTCAGAAAATGAGAGAGGTGACAGTAAGAGGAAGAAGAATAAAGTGCGTAAGATTCGCTGATGATATCGCGTTGTTCGCAGAAGAGGAGACGATACTAAGGGATATGCTATGGGAGCTAAATGACAGCTGTGAGCAGTATGGGATGAAGATAAATGTAAACAAGACGCTAAAGTAAAATAAAGAAAGTAAACGTGCGAAATCTAAACTAGGTACTAGAGGAAGAGGACAGCTCCAAATACCTGGGGTAACTTATACTATAAATAGCAACATGAGCTGCTCCCAGGAAGTCAGAAGGAGGCTAGCAATGGCTAAGGAAACTTTTAATAGTAAAAAGAGCATCTTCTGAGGAACTCTGCAAATAGAACTAAGAAGAGACTAGTGAAGTTACGTTAACAGGAAGCTACAATTTAAGTCACACAGAATTTGTGTGCAGTCAAAGTTGGGTTCTGGCGTCTTGTCAGCCCATTTGAGTTGTGTTGATATGAAGGAAAAATTGAGACGGTGTCGTGTATAGTTTCTGAGGTAGCTCAGTCGGGAGAGCATTCGTGCGCTAAGCGAAGGGTCCCAGGAACAATTGAAGGCCTGAATTGCAGAACATCCCAAGTCCACTTTTTTTCGATTTTCACTTTTTTTATGTTAAAATGAATGTACATATCTAGGGCTACCTCCTTGCACTATATTACCGCCGAAGTCGAACTCTTACCATATATAATGATACAATATAATTATTAATGGGTGGAATAACTTCCCAAGTCCATGGACTTGGTCAGTTTTTCCATGCAGTGAAATGTTTATTTATTTCAGCCAGTTTCCTTTCGACCTTTGCAGTGAGAACATTACAATTTGTGAGAGTTGATATTTTACTATTTTTAAGTAGATTATTTAACGACGATGTATCAACATCTTAGGTTATTTAGAGTCAGAATGAGATGAAGTCGATAATGCCGGTGAAATGAGTCCGGGGTCCAGCACCGAAAGTTACCCAGTATTTGTTCAAAGTGGGTTGAGGTAAAACCCCGGAAAAAATCTCAACCAGGTAACTTGCCCCGACCGGGATTCGAACCCGGTCCACTTAGTTTCCCGGCCAGACGCGCTAACTAACCATTACTCCACAGGTGTGGACTATTTTACTATTTAAAATGGAGGAAGTTTCAAGTGATAGTGATTGAAAAATACGTGGGAAAAAACATAAGGTGTGTGAGAAGTGGAAAATAAATTTAGCAAAACGGAAACGCAATGCAGGGGAAGAATATACAACAAGCACAGGGAAAATACATCCAGCTAGAATGTCGGGCCCTAGCTGCATATGCAGAAGAAAATGTTGTGCTTTGTTTAGTGAAACAGAAAAGGCATCTATTCTAAGTAATTTTAATGTTTTGGCTGACAAAAATAAGCAAAACGTTCATCCTTGTGGACTGATGTCACCAAGTGTTGTTTCCTGCCGAAGGCCGCGAACAGAAGAATGTTCCCAAAGTAACTTCACTATTAAGTAAAAAGCAAGTTGAAATATTCAAATACTTTTTTCATATTATATATACCACATTAAACAAATAACCAATCGTAGCTATAATGAAATATTGTCATCGATTTTATGAACTCTTTCATAATATATTCAGTGTTCAATTCGTCCCTGCTAGACTACAGTTTCTTTCGATGAAACTGTACTTATATTATTATGTATTTCTAGGTATCCGTAGGAACAACTAATAATCTTATATGCCAGATATGGCAGCTTGCAGTCTTCATGGCATCGGGGAAGGGAGAGTAAAATGCCTCGCAATGATAACTGCAATGGGGGAATCTCCTACTGGTAAAAGAGATCTCTATAATAACAATCCTTTCCTTTATAAAGTGAGCCATTATGGAACGAATTAAAGTAAGAGGCGATATCTGTCATCAGAACTAAGTATTATGAAAACCCTCTATCTGGAGAAGCATTAGGCCTACCCAGAAAGTTACTCAAAATCGAAAGTGGTACAACTCCTGAAAAAGTAAATGGAGAAATGAAATATCGTTGGTTCCACAAAATACTATACTTACTACTTCAACTATGCTTTCGGATGTCCTGCTACGGACGTGTATAATACATGTTATACATGCTGAGTTAGGAAACAAGTGAAATTCTGCACAAATAATGGTTTCAAGAGGCAGATGACACAAAAGCTAGCAATATTCTACTACAACAAGAAAACGTTCTCAAATCTTGCCAAAGAAAGGAATAACATTGGTGTCCTATATTTTCACTTCCAACAGAACTTCCCATGCCCTTACTGCCTGTGAATGAGATATTCTACCCCTGTCAGCTGTGGCAATTCAACTTGTGTATTCACAGTGAAAAATGAACAAAGAGCACAATGTTCATATGGATGAATCTTAGGGACACAAGGGTGTTAACGAAGTTGTTTCGTGTTTCGTGTTAAAACAAATATATTACAAATGTACTGTCTGCAGAAGTTGACTCTCTGTACTTGTTCCCCGATGGTTGCATTAATCAGAACAAAAATATGACAGTGGTTCAATATTTACAACTTTGGTTGCTTCTGATCGATTCAAGTGCATCACTCACTACTTCCCTATAAAAGGTCACAGTTTTCTTCCATGTGACACAAACTTTGCAAGAATAGCAAAAATCAAAAGGAAGAAAGAAAAAGTAGAAACTCCGAGAGAATGGGAAGACACTGTGAAGAATGAGGCAAATTTCAATGTGGAGACTTTCAAGAACACAAACACTTGAGACAGTATTATAAAATGTCAGCGAAGTGCAGAGGTCTGTTTCAAAGTACGAAATATTTAAGCACTCAAACAGTTTCCAGGGAAGGTCGCAGTTACAGAAAATATGAGAGGAACAGATTTTGTGACATATTCCTTGATGAAAAATTCTTTCCAACATGTTACTTTTAGCAACCTCACCTTTTATGCCAATACACTGCCAATAAAGTTAGAAAAGCTGGAAAATCTAAAACGTTTAGTGAAGTATTTATCACCAGCAGGTGCAGCATTATATTCATCTCACAGGATTTTCTCAACCTAAAATAATATCAATGGCCTCCGGAGAAGAAGAAGCAGCTGACTGAAATTTTTCCAATAAAGGAACAGCTGATAATTTAATTTTCCTACTTTCAAATAACGTGATTTGTTATTTTCTCATGTTATTACCATCATTTGTGTTACAATGTCTAAATAATATCTTAAATAAAGTGTTTTTTTCTTCCATAACCCATTTTTTTTGCCATGAATTGAAAAACATCCCAAGTCCATGGCTATATATTAATAATTTCCTCCTAAATTAGGCACTGTAGGTTGTTAAAATTTTTAGGGAGTGTAAATAGGAGCATGACACACACGCTGACCAAAAATGACTTCAGTGAAACAAAAACTTCTATAGTTATGAAGTTGTTTGTGTCTACTGAAAAAAATAGTTCTATGGACTTGGGATGTTCTGCAATTCAGGTCTTCAATTTTTCCTTGAAATTATTCAGACTAGTGAAGTGCTTTGTGTGAAGTGTTGCATTGCATGGTGCAGAAACATGGTCATTGCAACAATGTGGATAGAAGCGAATAGACGCATTTGAAATGTGGATATGGAGAAGATAGAGCGTGTGAAATGGACGGACAGAATAAGAAATGAAGCTGTGTTGGAAAGAGTGGGTGAAGAATGAATGATGCTGAAACTGATCAGGAAGAGAAAAAGGAATTGGCTGGGTCACTGACTGAGAAGATACCGTCTGCTGAAGGATGCATTGGAAGGAATGGTGAACGGGAGAAAAGTTCATGGCAGAAGAAGATATCAGATGATAGACGACATTAAGAAATATGAATCACATACGGAGACTAAGAGGAAGGCAGAAAATAGGAACGATTGGCTAATGCTGGGTTTTGTAGTGAAAGACCTGCTCTTGGGCATAAAACTATGAATGAATCAATCAATATGAGTATATTCAGCGATCCAAACATAATTATGAAAACCGCATTGCGATATGTCGGAGCTGTATGATGACTGTTGCAAAACTAAAAGCGTTTTCTCTTTTGAAATATTCGAGTGTGAGTCATCATGAAAACTGAAAATATTATTATTTTTAAAAGGTAGAAATAGTTGAAACAAAAGAGAAAGGAAGTTTCACTGCATTCTTATACGTAACAAGAAGAAAATTAAATAAAGAATAAAATTGATAAAAAAGAAATGAATGGAAGAAGGCGAATAGTAGGAGGACATGAAAGAGAGAGAAACGGGAATGGAGGCACACATTATTGGGTGGGAGGGCAGTGACGTAATTTGCACTCCATTATTCATTGCATTAACATCGACACTTCATTGATTAGGTGAGGGAAAGGGAAAGAATTTGCTGCCATCTCTGTCGGACTGCTCCGCGCGTATCCAGGCAACCTCGCCGAACTGTGACCTCCGGCAAATAGTGCGACGTTATTTCGGCATCAGCAGACAGCTAAAGCGATGTAACGGAGAAGATTTCCTTAATGTTGAGGGTTTGGTTCATTGAAATCACAGACTTTCAGTTGCTATAGGAAAAACTGGACAACTGATAGCCTACTTGAGACGTAAATAACACTAAAAAAATTTACAATATATAGGACACATCAAAATCTCAATATTTGTGATGTTATTTTTATTATCAGCAGTAATCTCACTAGAGATCTCGATTTATCTACAGAAGCTCAAACCTCGAGTGGGATTTAATTGACTATTACACGATTAGAAGAAAGTATGTAAAGTTTAGAGGAAATAAAGTACTCTAATGTAATAAAATAAGTATTAATTGACTTCTTAAATTCTATTTCACTAATATTAGCTTCACTAAAATATTTGAATTGAGTCGCCATTTTCAGTTTACCATCTATGTAGTAAACAAATGACGATTGCAAAGCAAGTTTTATAGTACAGTAAAGAATTTGCAGTTTTAAATGTTGGCAAACAAAGAAACAAATAGTAGGAAGGTGATAAAAAAACGAATTTTACGGAAGTGACAAAAATAAACAAATGCTAGGAAGTGATAATTTGGTGAAATTAGATTGCATCAAAGTGATAGGAGGAAGAAGAATGAAGTGCATAAAGATTTGCTGATGATATAGCATTCTTAGCAGAAGAGGAGATGATACTATGGGATATGCTATTGGAGCTAAATGACAGCAGTGAACAGTATGGGATGAAGATAAATGCACACAAGACGAAGACCTTGGTTATCGGAAGAAAAATAAAGAAGATAAATGTGGAACTACTAAATGAGACAGTAGAGCACATGGACTGTTTGCAATACTTGGGATGAACTATAATCAGTGACATGAGCTGCTGCTAGGAAGTCAAAAGGAGAATAACAATGCTTAAGAAAGTTTTTAACAGAAAAAGGAGCACCTTCCGCGGACTACTGGAAAAGGAACTAAGGAAGAGACTAATGAAGTGCTTTGAGTCGAGTGTAGCATTTTATGGAGCAGAAACATGGACATTACGACGAAGTAAAGAGGAGCGATTAGAAGCGTTTGAAATGTGGATATGGAGAAGAATGGAGCGTGTGAAATGGACAGACAGAATAAGAAACGAAGCTGTGTTAGAAAAAATGATGCTGAAACTGACCAGGAAGAGAAAAATGAATTGGCTGGGTCACTGGCTGAGAAGTAACTGCACTGGAAGGATGGTGAACAGAAGAATAATTCGGTGCAAAAATGATATCAAATAATAGACGATATTAATATATGGGCATATGCGGAGACGAAGAGGAAGGCAGGAAATAGAAAAGACTGGAGAATGCTGGGTTTGCATGGAAGTGCTGCCCTTGGGCAGAACACTATAAATGAATAAATGAATCTGGATTCGGTGAGAGAGTACAGATGAGATCAGATCGGGAGTTAGCACTTCAGCTTCAATTGCCTCTGTACCTACCTCTTTAATATTGGTTTTCTAACGATGTTAAGTCACTTACGTATCTTTTAACAAGTTTCTGACGATTTCCAGGAAGTATTCATATCCTCCGCAACGATGTTAGGAATCCACTCCCGTTTTATATTTTTGTGGCATGAGTAGTAAGGACTACAGCACTCATGAAGAATGAAAAAATACATTTATCATCTTTGCGAGGAAATGACCATAATAACATTTCAAGTCTATTACCCCATACTTTTCCCAAAACATTTTCCCCAGTACCTACATTTCGCAATACACTTGTTTACAATACCTAATTTCCCAACACAAATTTCCCAAAGAATTATCTCCCACTGTCCTTACTTTCCAAGATATTTGGTTCTCAAAATTTCTCAACAATTTTTGTACTACATTTCCTAATGTAGGGTTTCAAGATTTACGAAATAAAATGGTGATTGTGGTATGCTTGTATTCACATCTTTCTGGCACTTTTATTTTGAAGTAGAAAATTGTGCCCTAATGAATTAGTGATTGTGGTATGCTTGTATTTGCATCTTTCTGGCAATTTTATAGTACAAAATCGTGCCCTAATAAAATAGTAATTGTGATATGCTTGTATTTGTACCTTTCTGACAATTCTATAGTACAAAATCGTGCTCTAATAAATTAGTAATTTGGTATGCTTGTATTTCCATCTTTCTGACAATTCTATAGCATAAAATCGTGCCCTAATAAAATAGTGATTGTGGTATGCTTGTATTTGAATCTTTCTGACAATTCTATAGCATAAAATCGTGCCCTAATAAAACAGTGATTGTGGTATGCTTGTATTGCATGTTTCCCACAATTTTATAGTACAAAATTGTGCCCTATTACTCGTAGATAGTCATCAAGCCTTTCTTCTTCTTTGTAGATGTTATACTTATTAATAATGCTTGGAATATGAACTTGAATGCGGAGCCACTTCTTTTTGGTTTCTGGCGTACCACCTGACCTAATTCCATCTGTGCAAACACAGCCTCTATATCAGCTTCTTCTTTAATGAATTAATTTAAGAGCGTGTAGACAGAATAAGAAACGAAGCTGTGTTGGAAAGAGTGGATGAAGAAAAAATGATGCTGAAACTGATCAGAAAGAGAAACAGGAATTGGCCGGGTCACTGGTTGAGAAGAAACTGCCTTCTGAAGGATGCACTGGAAGGAATGGTGAACGGGAGAGGAGTTCGGGGCAGAAGAAGATATCAGATGATAAACGACATTAAGATATGTAGATCATATTAGGAGACAAAGAAGAAGGCAAAAAATAGGAAAGACTGGAGAATGCCGGGTTGCAGTGAAAGACCTGCCCTTGGGCAGAACACTATGATTGAATTAAACTGATGGGTGGTGTTTACCAACTACAATCATAAAACAGTCATGCCACTCTTCACTCATGTTATTAGTGTGGTGATGAGCTGATGGCCCAGCAACGTAACATGTAACTATAGTACAACCAGTACGGAAGAAAATAAAAGAAGAAAGGAAACGAGGCTATTGGGAAAAATTTATTTCGAAAAATGGGTATTAGTAAAATGTTTTGGGAAAAATACAAATTGTGAAAAATTAAATGTGAAAAAAGAGGTTTGGAAACAGTGAATTGGAAATAGAGGAATCGTTTGGATCTCATTCAATGACAAATTTAACTTGCAGGATATGTACGACACACGGCACCGGAGCTTATTTGTCATCCGAAGTCTGCGCCAGGTACAACCAAAAATGATATCAAGTGACTATACTTTCAATACTTTCAATGATCTATTCTTATTTTAGTAGAAGTACGCATTGAAACATTTGAGAATTTTAAAATCTGAAAAAATTTTGAAACAGCAATTTCTTTTAATATAATATAGAATAGTAGCAACACACGCTATCCGTTACTGCACAGTTGTGGATTCTTCTCTTTCATGAAGGATATGCATTTCACTTTATTGAAGTTAAATCATTATTATCAGGATTATAGGCAAACATTTCTTTTAAAATAATCACGAAACATTTTGCTCGGCCGCATAGATAATATATCTTCCGTTGCTTTATGTTTTGCAATAACACTCACAATTTGACATTATGCTTTTTTTTTTTCAAAACTCTCATGGTTATAAACAAATTCGCTTCTAACGATTATTTTCATTATTTCCAAAAGTATACAATTTAACATTACGCATTTGAAATATATTATAGGCCTACATGTCTAAAATTCACTTCACCAGATTTAAGCTCATTACGTTTTTTAAATATGAAATCATCAAAAATGGTCAAGTTTTGCAAATCTAGCTTTCAGGTAAAGCTCCCTATGAAGCAAACTTGAATAAATTCAAAGGAAAAATTGTTCTGGGATCGGGTATGAAATTTAAAATTTAAATTATGGCTTATTTAACGACGCTCGCAACTGCAGAGGTTATATAAGCGTCGCCAGTGTGCCGGAATTTTGCCCCGCATTAGTTCTTTTACATGCCAGTAAATCTACTGACATAAGCCTGTCGCATTTAAACACACTTGAATGCCATCGACCTTTGCCGGAATCGAACCCGCAACCTCGAGCAGAGGAAGCCAGCGCTATAGCGACTACGCTATCCAGGGCGACCATGTTATCGATCCCGGGACCTTTGCCTTAGCGCACAAATGCTCTACCGACTGACAATTAGCTACCCAGGAACTTCACTCGACACCATCTCAATTTTTCCCTTCTTATCCACATAACTCGAGTGGGCTATCAAGACGCCAGAAACCCACATCGAGTGCACACATTGAATGATTAAGTTTTTTCTTCGCTAACTAGTAGCAAGAATAATGACAGATATTCCGATATGCTGTACTATAATGACCGAGATATGCTGACTTAGTTGTTCAAAAGGTTAAAATAAATATTTTCGATTCACAACAATGTCATATGTCTTACCAACAGCCTGTGATAATAGGTTAAAACTAGGAGTAAACTTGTCAGCTAACGAAATAGAGTACGTTCTCATCCAACCCTATAATCCTGAGTACAGACTGAACTTAATACTTTCTTACAAAATTGATTAAATTTGAATCAGTGCAATTTACCACATTCCATGGAATTTACCACATAGGCCTACAAGTGAGCATAATTTACGTACCGGAATTCTGAGCTTCAGTGCAATTTATTGCCGCTCATTATAGTTCTCCCCATAAAGAACACATTTGCCTGTTTCTTCAAGGATTTTGTATTTTGTATTAGGACCAATGTTATTATGATAAATATTATTTTGTGGCACTAATACAAGAGTGGGCAGAACAGATAAGATTGCAATATTCATATAAATTAAGTTATTGTAATTATTACAGTAATACTGACTAACTTTATAACTTCTTTACTGTGTTAACATCAGGAAATTACGTGGCTGAGTAATTTCGAAGTGGTATTCTTCATTATCCGAAGCCTAGTAAAAGTCGCGCGTTATCTTCTGATTTCCTATTGTGGTGGGGTGTGTTCATGATTGTGTTGAAAAGAGTGTGTGTTTTGAAATTGAGTGTACAGGATGTATTGGGGTGTGTTTTTATATGTCTGTAAATTTCATATTCTTCTAGAGTGTCAAATTTCTGTTTTTGTTTCTTTTTTGACTGAATGTGTAGTATTTTCATGTCAGTGTTTATATTGCTGTAGTTGTAATTGGAGTTTGTGATGTGTTATGCGTATGTTGAATTGTTGTGTAGTTTGGTTGTAGCTGTGATGTGTTCCTAGTAACGTGTTTGAAATGATTTTCCAGTCTATCCAATGTACAAGTTGCAACTATTGCATGACAGTTTGTATACACCTGTTTTGTTGTATTTGTTTGTGTGTCTTGTCTGTGTGTTGAGGTGTTTCTGTAGCATATTCTGTGTTCTGTATAAAATGTTGTATTTTAGTTTCTTGAAAGGTGAGGCATTGTTGTATGTGTTCTTGTTTTCTTATGTTAATATGATGTATATTATTATTAAATAAAATATTGTTAAAAATGAAACCAATTACATAAAAAAACGCCAAGAGTGAGAAATTAACTATTAAATAACTTTCATTTAAAACTCATTTTATGAGCCTTAATCGCTGTCTGTATGTTATTTTCTACTTTCTATATTAGAGTTCCCTGGTGTCTCACGAAGTATTAATTCTCAGTAACTTCTCAGTCAAAATTGAGATGTTAGGCCCAGACAAAAATCAATTCACAAGAAAGAAAACTTCGTAGGCATGGGAATGGTTAGCCGGTACTCTTGTCTGACTTATGACGCACCATATGTTGTCACACTTTTCCTCTTATTTTATTTACTTTCTGAAGGACGTAATGCTAAATTATATTCATCACCCCTTAAAATTAGTACTTCTCAATTAGATTAGAAGCTGCGAAATAGTGATTAAACAAAAAATACAATCTACCTTAATATTGATAATAATAGAATTTAAGTGATGTAAATTTTATGTTATTCTGTAAAGTGACACTCCAGTAACGTTGTAACGTAACGAATAGTGCACTATCATAAAGAAATTTAAATGGGAGAATTATTTGTAGCTTTACATTAAAAGTTTATTTCATCACCTACCTATAAAAAAAAACATCATAATAAGGCTAATAATTTTCAAAGAAAAGTTGAAAAAGGGTTAAATAGAAGAATTAGGTCACAGGGATTTATTTATACACACGGACATGCAAAACCATTACATTGTGCTTGGTTTATCTACACATTAATGCATTAAACTCTGACGTAAACTGCAGAATACGTTTATGAGATATATGGCTGTAACAATTATTTTAAGTACTGAGTGTGCCAGAATATTATGTCATGTCATTTAATAACAGATAAGCAAAACAATACGAGGAAACATATTTCTGTCATTTGTTTCATAGCAGACACTGCGTACAATATGTGGACAATGAAGTTATTCTATTGTGTTTAAAAATTAAATAAATTTATACCATTGCTGCAAAGTATATATTGGTAAAATAATTTGTGAATAAAATATGAATAGCCGCCTAGAACAAGGTTGTAACCCTCATTTCTAATAAGTAGTAGTAGTAGTAGTAGTAGTAGTAGTAGTAGTAGTAGTAGTAGTAGTAGTAGTAGTAGTAGTAGTAGTAGTAGTAGTAGTAGTAGTAGTAGTAGTAGTAGTAGTAGTAGTAGTAGTAGTAGTAGTAGTAGTAGTAGTAGTAGTAGTAGTAGTAGTAGTAGTAGTAGTAGTAGTAGTAGTAGTAGTAGTAGTAGTAGTAGTAGTAGTAGTAGTAGTAGTAGTAGGTTTATTTTGCCTGGCAGAGTTAAGGCCATGAGGCCTTCTCTTCCACTCAACCAGGAAGCAGATTTTTTCGTGAATAATGGTTGTTAATGATGCACTATGTGTAATGCTGGTACCCGTAAAAAATCAGCACACATGTCTGATTATAAATCTTGTTCTAAAAATTAAAAGTATTTACAGTACAACGTTTTTTTCTCCATTTTTAAAAGAATTTCTTATTTGCTGGTTACAACCTTGTTCTGGGCGGCTATTTAATATTCAGAATATTAAAATTTTCATTCATTCATACTCTTCTACTCAACAGCATGTCGTTCACTGCAAACCCAGCATTTTCTAACCTTGCTTATCTTCTGCCTTCCCCTAAGATTTCATCCACATACGATCAATAACAGGCTATATCTTAATTTTTTTTTCAAAAATATTTATTGAGATATGTAAAGACATTCATTCTAATCTAATAATTTAATAATGTGCTAATTTATATATATATATATATATATATATATATATATATATATATATATATAGGGTTATTTTAATTGGGTTATTTTACGACGCTAGGTTATTTAGCGTCTGAATGAAATGAAGGTGATAATGCCAGTGAAATGAGTCCGGGGTCTAGCACCGGAAGTTACCCAGCATTTGCTCGTATTGGGTTGAGGGAAAACCCCGGAAAAAACCTCAACCAGGTAATTTGACCCGACTGGGATTAGAACCCGGGCCACCTGTTTTCGCGGCCAGACGCGCTGACCGTTACTCCACAGGTGTGGACACATATACACTGTATATAGGATGAAAGCGAAATAACCTTAGAGATTGGAAGGGACGATAGGGTACACTGAAATGAACAGAAAACCTATGTTACGTTTTGTGATTAAATGCACGGTTAATTAGAAAATTTAGTTTGAAATTTCAGCAGTGCGACAGCATCGCTACCGCTAACACACAGATGTAAGAGGTCAATGAACTCGGTAGATGTGTGTCTCGCTAGATGAGATGTTCCCTGGCGCTGTGTTGCAACCAATTCGCAGCGTGTAGGTGCTTGGATTTAGAGGTTTTTAAAATTAAATTTACCCGAAAACCTTCCACTATATCGAAATACACCAGAGGGATAAATTATTCTTTATTACTTTTCCTATCGATATGCACAAAAATCACGACCCTACTCGCAATAGTTACCGAATAAGAGGTTGTTAAACATTTGAGAAAAAAATATTGTGGAAAAACTATTAACTTTCTATCAATATGATAGGCCTATTATAATTTTTATTACACACAACATGAGCTATTCGTTCTGAAAAACTGCAAGGATATTTCAGTTTTACCCTGTGTATGTATGTATGTGTTTGTGTGTGTGTGTGTGTGTATCCCCATGCTACATATCGTCGCTAAAAAGACGAAGTGGCGTAAGCGACAAATGTGTAATTTTACAGGAGAGCAGTTGAAAGAAAAGTGTATTTATATGAGGACCTACAACTCAAAGTAATAAATTGACACGTCAAAGATAATACATTGATTCAGTCCGTTTATTGTTTCTCTTAATAAGGACTAATGACGAACTCAAAAATTTTGATACCTTATAGGCCAAGAAGGCCTTAATTGGAGATACGTCTGTTCGAAAGATTTCACTCATAATAGGAAGGCACTTACGCCATACACATGACTGATCGTATAATACTAATTTATGCTATTCTTTGAGTTGTATTATTCTTTATTTATTTTTTGACTAATTTTATTTATTTTTTATTTTTATTATACATTATAATTATTTGAAAGTCTAGGAAATAAAGAGGATTATAAACTTATTTTAATAAAGCAAAATCAAGAATTTTTTTAAATTACATAAAATTAATGAATAATGTAGGCCTATTTATTTGCAAAACTAATCTTTCAGGTAAAGCTCCCTGTAAAGCCGATTTAAATAATTTCAAGGGAAAAATTGTTCCGGGGCCGGGTATCGATCCCGGGACCTCTGTTGAACGTACCAGCGCTCTGCCAACTGAGCTACCCGGGAACTCCACCCGACACCGTCTCAACTTTTCCCTTTATATCCACATAACTCGCGTGGGCTGACGAAACGCCAGAGACCCACATCGAGTGCACACAATCACAGAGATTGTGTGCACTCGATGTGGATATAAAGGGAAAAGTTGAGACGGTGTCGGGTGGGGTTCCCGGGTAGCTCAGTTGGCAGAGCGCTGGTACGTTCAACAGAGGTCCCGGGATCGATACCCAACCCCGGAACAATTTTTCCCTTGAAATTATTCAAATCGGCTTTACAGGGAGCTTTACCTGAAAGATTAGATTTGCATAATATATACGTTACTGTGTACGTTAACAGAAAACCACAATTCCAAGTCACACAGAGATTGTGTGCACTCGATCTAGGTCTCTGGCGTTTCGTCAGCCCACGCGAGTTATGTGGATATAAAGGGAAAAGTTGAGACGGTGTCGGGTGGAGTTCCCGGGTAGCTCAGTTGGCAGAGCGCTGGTACGTTCAACAGAGGTCCCGGGATCGATACCCGGCCCCGGAACAATTTTTCCCTTGAAATTATTTAATGTATTTATTTGTTTGCAAACAATTTTAAGAAACACAAACAAGTATTGAAAATGTTCATGGGTTAATAATAATTATTGTACCCTAGAATTAATGTGGGAGTTCCTTGTAGAACGTTTTATAAACAACATCTCTTATTATTGGTGTTGACCCTTTGCATAGCTGCTGCAAATCGTTGTACTTCTCAACCGAAATCTTTGGAGAGGTGACATTAAGAAGAGGCAGAGGAAGCTTCAAAATTTCAGAAATATTCCGTGATTTCAGAGATAGCTGCTCATAATGTTCGTCCAAATGACTGGTTTTTACAAAAACGCAGTTAGGGTCGTCTTTGGTCACTCTGACTTCTCTGACTGTAGTCCATTCAATCTGTTTCTTTTTGTGCCAATTTCATACTCTAGACAGCTTAATAATGTTGAAATAGTTAGTTTGCTCGAATTTATAAATAAATGTTCATCACGTGGCAATCCATGGATTATAGGGAGCCTAGCAATACACTGCACACATAGACGTAACGACCAATTTTAAAAATGGTAATACCTAACGAAGAGACGTAAGCGACATGCGAGTCTGATACGCCAGTTCGTCTGAAAAAGAATGAAAGAGCAATGGCGTTTACGACGATAACACGATGTTCACTGCCAAGTAACCATTAGAGATAGATGTACGCCAGTTCGTCAGAATATAGATATGGTCCAACGAAGTGTGCTGGCGAAGTATCTCCAAATTTTTGGTTTTGGCGCTTACGTCACTTCGTCAGATAAGCGACGATATTACTGTATATACTGAACAACAGTTTGTTAAAAGCTTGAAAATAAAAGACAGTGGGAATTATATACAGGGTCTTTCTGGGCTGGTGTTACAAACTTTCAGGGATGATGGTGAAGGGCACATGTATCAATTTGAGATAAAGAAACCTGGTCCGGAAATGACTGAGTCGAATATTATAGCAAAAATAATTGTGTGGAAATGGAATTGTAATTTCGCACCGCTTGCCCTCCTTCCCTTAACATTTGGAACAATCGTAGAAAGATGGTATGGGTCGGATGTCTCATACGTGGGTACTTGCCCCTATACAATCTGTGAGTTTGTCTACTGTTCTCATTGGCTCATCCGTTTTCGAAAATCGGGTCTGCATATTTCGCTCTCGTGTACTCCTCCATTTCACGAAGACTGATCGACTGATCGACTGGACCCTGCAACTTGTACACATACACTGCTGTCTACAGGCGTGCATATCAGAACCGACCATGTTCGTTACACATTACGCCATCTGCATTACTTTAATATAATTTCCTGTCCCCACCCCTCACACAGCGCACTAAACGGAATACTGTAAGTACAAAACGTCAGATGAATGCAGTATGTGTAAGATGTACATATAAATACACATAAATAAGGTGTGCAGAGGAGTAAAATTATTTCATTTTCACACAACTATTTTTGCTTGTAACTTTCGACTCGGTCATTTACGGACAAGACGTGTTCCTCATCTCAAATTGATACATGTGGTCTTTCCCATCATCCCTATAAGTTTGTAACACTAGCCCGGGAAACACTCTGTACATGTTTCAGAACATAAATACATTTCACTCCAAATAACGTCATCACGCATTACCAAATGAATATATTTCAAAAAGTTTGTTGATTTCTATCAAGTATTTGAACATAGTACCTGGAAGGCTAGTCTTCAGTCTGTTAAGGGGATTGAGACTGGGAAAAATTAACATTTTGTTATGTTACTTCGAAAGATCACAGTGATAACAAGGGATGCCTCCGGGTCTCAACAGATAAAGCGTGGCTCACCTTGCTAATTTGAGGGCTTTGTGTCTCGTCGTGATAGTCTTTTCCGTGTAACATCAACTCTTTTAGTTTGCAGCGCCATCTAGAGTTCAAAAATGCAATATGCACTTTTGGTTTGTATTGAATGAGTTTGAAATACGGATCAAAGTGCCTTTAATTACGAAGTCTCGTCCCGCAGTACTATTTCTTGCAATGGAGTATCTACTGTCCAATCACTAGGCCTAAATAAGATTACCTACAGGTATACAATTGTTGCTATGTCTATGTGTGGAAAACTAGAGACAAAATTATATGTAATATGGTTTCAAGAACCTGGAAAGTTATTTGGTACGAGGGGCAAAAAGAGGTTGATGAAGTACGCCAATTTTTTTTGTGAGTACACTGCAGTCAACGCAAGCAAAAGTGGCAAAATGGAAAAGACACATTTCGCCAACTTTATTTCCCAAGGCTATTGATATTGAAGAGAACTCATTTTACTATTCGACTCAAGGAGTAGTCACAAAGATGAAAAGGTTCTTCGTAATGCAATTCTTGATAAAAACACCACTCTAAAGGTTATACCATAACGAATAGAAAGAAGTAGTGGTCGCACTCTGTTAATTCAAACGGCCGATACCACGCGGCGCTAGTGCAGAGTTCGCTCAGTCTGTTCCGTGTGTAAGTACGTAAATACATTTAACGTAAGTTGCACTGTTTACACTTCGCTCCATATACGTACTTAACTGGCATTGTACTTAAACTATTTGAAAGAAAAACACATTCATATACATCACACTGTAAAACAAATAATAGTTTAATATGTAAAACTTAACTTAGGCCTACTTGTAGGCATACAATATGTACTCACCAACAGTTACTTGTCCGACACTTTGGAGAATTTACGAGATGATTTGGCGGCTCTCGGAGCTTGGAGTTCTCGTCGGATTTGTTTCGTCCGGAAGAAGAACCGACATTTCATATAGTGAAAAATTAATTTCGGTATGATATCCATGGCATGATCCAAGCAGCATCCTGTTCCCGGTGGCTGAATTACAATTGAGGTAATACTGTCTATGCACTCGCGAAATATGTCGCCCCACATTCCATCGCTCAATTTTTCTTTTATTGTCTTTTCTGTTTGCATAAGTAAATGAAACACGCTCGTCGAAGGATGAGTCAGGAAGGAGATGTCACGACCAGATCCGTAATCCTTTATTTCTGTAAGTGCGGAATACGGTGATTTATGTCCATGATGACGGAGGGAGCGGGCACATTGGTTACATTGAATAAATTTAGAACTATTTTTCACCACGTATCCAGCCAGGTGATATATCAAGCATTTCTCTGCGAGAGTAGATGAATTTTCTAATTCTGGAATAGCACTTTCCCAATCTTGAAATTCGGAATCATGTTGAAGGGCAATTTTTTGTTTAAGATTTTTTTCCGTCGATGTTTTTATTTCTTTATTACGCTGTTCTACATTTCGGGCTAGTAAACGCATTTGGTTCACGAAAGATGTCAAGGGCGCATCCGATTTTGGTTCGCAGTTCCCCCCAGATGACAAGGCCTGTTTTATAGGGACGTAAATGCATCGCAACATATGTAATTGGAGGAAATCAATAGTTGAAGGATGGTCGTCGCAGCTCAAAGATCACATGATTCCGAAATGGCGTTCCAGGGGATCTTGATGTAATTTTGCAGTTAACACGTATCGGAACCCTTTGGTCCAAAGAAATTGACACAATTCCAGTGTACTTTGAAGAGAATCTCTCAAAGATTCCATGGTTCTGTCAGATGCGAAAGTATTGTTTGTAGTGTTGATGGAATGAAGAAAATTGATGAGGACGGTGTGAGAATTCGAACCTTTATAGAGACCTTTAATGGGGATACTTGAATTTAAGCAATCTGCAACTTGATTTAAATCCCTTGTAAATTGTTCAGTGCTTTCGCTGCCTTCGAAACCTGATGTACAAATTTCTCGATAAAATTTTAAGCCGTTGGCTACACTGTTGCTGAAGATCTGAAAGGCTAGTCTTGCACTCATTTTTTGAAAGGAAGAGGGTTCTATATGTGCTGAAGACAGTTTAGGACACACTTTAAGCCCTTTAGATGCTGAAGAGTCTTCATTATACAGCAATTTATAAAAACTGAAGTATATTAATTCGTTCTTATAATAAACGACGTTTTTACAATTAAAATTATTTCGTATACATTTTAAGATATGAAAGAAGTCAGAAAATGCCCACAATTTCCTTTCATCGTCTGCAGGATTTAAAATAAAACACTTAGACTGACCCTTCTTTCCACTTATGCCTAACGATTTCCAAGCTTTCTTATTTGTTTGGCTTCCATCACATGTAAAGCCTACAACTCTTGCTCCTGCTTCCTCCAGTTGCAAAATTACTTGGATGAATATTTTTGCAAGAATATCCCCAGGTGCAGCATTCCTACTGGCATAAATCGCGACGGGTTGCACCCAGCTTTGCAAGAAGGGAATAAACATGAACACCAAAGCGTGGTTCGCCAGTTGATGTTTATGAGTGTCTGGTGTTTGATCCCCGAAATCAACGAAGCCATCTACTTTAAGTGTTGCATTATTAAACTGAATTTCTTCCCTAAGTTTCACTTCATCGAATATTAATACACCGTATTTATTATTTTCGTCTTCATCTTTGTAGCACTGTGCAATTGCATCAATGGCGTGTGGATTTACCCCATAGGGACATTTAAGTCCCTTACATAATTTTCTTAGGTGTTTTTCAGAAGGGAGTGGTAGCAATTCATGTTGTGAACAATGTCTGTATCCTTTAGGTGATTTTATTTTAAGCAATAAACTTTCTAGAATGAATTCACTGCTGTTCCTCATTCCATTAGGATTTTTAATATTACATTTTTTTAACATAGTATCTACTACTATTTTCTGCTTTTTACTGAGACGTGCAATGTCCTTATAATGCAGTTCTGTACTTTTAACTTCGCTTTCTAAAGCGCTGATTCTAGCTTTGGCTGATGACAGACAGACCTTAGCGCGCGTTAACTTCCGATTTACATATCTCAGTTGGTTTTTCAGATATGCTATTTTTTTCTGAGGATCAGAAGCTGCAGTTAGTTCTTTATTAATAGCAGAAGAAGAATAAGAAGAAGATTGAATACCAACATAATTTGGTTCACCTCTTGTTTCCGGAATGTCTGTCATGCTTCTCTCAGGAAGATAATCTTCATCCTTTCTCTTTCTTTTACGAGGAGTTGTGGATTCTTGAATTTTCCGTATTGGTCGTTTTCGGGATTTGATAGGCGTTGAAAGGTACTTGGGCAGGTTCGGAAAAATATAAGGAACTGCACCTGGTTTTAATTTCCACTTCAGTCTCGGCAATTCAACTTTTTCGTTATTCACAACGAACGCGTCTACTTTAACAATAAAATCGTCTGAGAAATGAGAGTCACAAATAGAACTTGTTCGCGACAATGGCCTGCCTTTTCTTGGGATCGCCCTTGACCATTTATAAAATTCGTCCTTGTCCTTGGGAGGGGTGAAAAAGTGTTTATTGGCTGCCTTTCCTCCATATCCCGCCCTACAACCCGGAACAAAACACGAAGGCATTGCTTCAAATATAATACGAGAAAAACATAATAATCTCGTCCTTTAATAATTAAATCGTAAGAGTTACTCACTTGTCACTCGTGTACGAATAATTGCAATTAATTTCTTGGCACTTAAAGTATTTAACGCACTTAATTACACTAAAAAAGCAAACGAAATGAACGAACACACTACTGCTTCTTTTATGGATATTCGCTTCCAACTGAGCAATACCGATCGCAGCGCCACTAACTCTCTTGGTCACCGTTGACAATGCTCAACAGATAGGAGTGCGCACACTTCTTCTTTCTATTCGTTATGGTTATACCGCCAAAGATAACCTACTATGATCAACCTTTGGTTGTTTAGTTTTTCCGTTAGTATAAAGTTATTTTCAGAAGTCTGGTACATTTTTTAAGATCTCGATTGGGACAGAACCAGCAAAATCTTTATGACAGACACTTCACCATAAATCTGCATTCCGTCATTTATAATACATTATGTGCAATAATAAACCAACCTACGATTCTGTATGCATGGCAAGAAGTTGGCTACAAAACTGGAGAGGTCTCACTCAGAAATGTAACAGACGTTGCGATTTAATGTGCAATGCTCGAAAGCCAATGAAAAGACAATGATGGCAAGGAATGTGTCAACTTTTCAATTGTAACTTTTTCCATTCCTCACTTCGCTACTGTGTTCATTATTTTATTAACATTCTACACTTACACAATTACGAATATATATTATGGACTTCTCTCATTATTCATTTATTTTCGTTTCGATTGAAAGCATTTTCGCAATTGCGTTTCCCTTCAAACAAACCAAAGTGTCATTGAAAATTTGAACTTTAGATGGCGCTGCAGGATAAACGGTTGACTTGACACGGGAAAGACTATCACCGCGATATTCAGCGCCCTCAATTTAGTAAGGATGAGACATGTTTCATCTGGGTTCAGATCCGGAAACATCCCTTATAAGTCGGATTCATAAAGATTAATAATATAAGACGATCAGTCATATTATTAGCAAATTACCAGTTATTCAAAATAAATGTTATGTCTTACTTATACCACAGTTTAGTATATAGAGTCATAAAGCTCAATAAGTAGGAGATATGCATCCAGAGATAGTTGCTAACCACTAGGATCGCTACTATCGCTTCAGCACAGACAATGCGAAATAGTTCCTGCACAGTCTATTGTTCCTAGTACCCTCTTCAACTCAAGCTTTGTGACTGTATATAGTAGACTGTGCTTATGCGAGGCGCGTCCATAAAGTAACTTTCCCACACGTCTCACAGCTAGCAAACCATATGTTACGCGAAGCGACTGCGTGTATGTGATACAGTAGCGCATGCCATAGTGCATGCGCTAGCGGAACTTCCCGAGTGCTCTCAGTAGTTTCGTTGCATTGGTTGAATATGGACGTTCCTAGTCCAGCTCCCGCTGCGTATGAAGTGCGGTCAATGATAAAGTTTTTGAACAGGGCATAGCGCCGATTGAAATTGATTGTCAGCTGTGCCAGGTCTATGGGCAAGCAGATGGTACGTTGCTGCTGTAGACAATTTTCAGCAGGACGCCAAAATGTGCATGAAGAAGAGCGCAGCGGGAGGCCAACCATCATCACAGACTATCATGTGCAGCAACGCACCATCTGCTTGCCCATAGACCTGGCACAGCTGACGATCAATTTCAATCGACGCTATCCCCTGTGCATTCAAAAAAATTTTCACTGACAGCAATTCATAGGCGGGGGGAGCTGGAATAGGAACGTCCATTTTCAATCAATACAACGAAGCTACTGAGAGCACTCGGGAAGTTCTGTTAGCGCATGCGCCATGCCAGGATATACTCTATCACGTACACGCAGTCGCTTTGCGCACCATATGGTTTGCTAGCTGTGGGACGAGTGGGAAAGTTACTTTATGGACGCGC
Organism: Periplaneta americana; assembly: GCF_040183065.1. Taxonomy (NCBI): domain Eukaryota; kingdom Metazoa; phylum Arthropoda; class Insecta; order Blattodea; family Blattidae; genus Periplaneta; species Periplaneta americana. The sequence goes on along the minus strand of NC_091131.1, from coordinate 151,664,767 downwards.
CTTGTACGTTATAATAGCTTTACTCCTTGGATACGAGATAGGCCTATATAAGGAAGTACATTACGTCCGCGCAGGTATTTAGGAATTAATAACATGCTCACGGGCCTATAAAGTTTGCCATGGTTACAGGCTATTGCAAACAGACCTATAAACATGCCATATTCTCGAAACACGCCATCAGAACAGCTTCATTTACAACATCCACATGTTTATCTTTCATCCAACGCACAAACGTAGTGTATTCCATGCTGTAAGATATACATTTTTTAGTGTTTTCAGGTAATAATTTGTTTTCAGCTTCAATAACCCTTTCACAAAATTATTGAGGAATATTACATTTATCCATTTAATACGAATTTGTTGATAAACAAATTTTCCCAGTTACCATTTCATTAGTAACTTCTTTGTTGACTCTGACGTATATAAAATTGACAAACATTCCTACAATTAACAAGTTTCGTCATGAATCTTCATTTTTATATATAAACTTAGACAAATATTTTAACACTTATATATCACTGATTAAATTTATAATTCTCTACCGTGTTAATATTGAGGATTTACCTTGCTTCACTAATTTCAAAATCTTGTGCTTCATTGTCCAAAGCCTAGCGGAGATCCCACGCTATCTTCTGGTTTCTTGTTGTGGTGAGGTGTGTTCACAATTGTGTCGAAAAGGGTGTGTGTTTTGAAATTGATTTGAGTGTTGGGATATGGATTCTATGAAGTTTTTCACAGGAAAAGATTCTATGATCAATAGCGACAAATAATATGTAATCTATTTCACATGATCATAGGTGGAACTTAAACAATAGCTTCGTTATACGCTTTCTATTAAAGTAGGACCTACAGCTGTGAAAAATATGTCGTATTCTAATCTTCCAAACTGTTTTCTGAATTCTGATGTATAATTAATTAGGCATACATTTATTATTACTTGCATATATTATATCACTATAAATTGTGCAAGTGAAATATTTGGAGAATAAGCCTACTGTTTTAAATTTATTCTGAACATGAATTTAAGCGCTGAAATGCAACACATTTCATATTAAAATAATTACTAATAATAAAGAAGACATTAACCCCGATTTTTCCACCGTACTTTTTTAAGGACAGTTGCAGTGCCTTCGGATATTATGTCATTGTTGGTGTTAGGGACATTTTATAAGTTGTGCGATAATGTTGGTAGTATTTGTTAGCTTTAGAAAATATACGTTCCTTCTTTCAGTTTATTTCAACATCATTTAACCGATTTTTGAGAGTAACTAATGTGCTACTGTATTTTTATCACAAAAAATTTTTGGGCTTATCTGGGTTGATCATAATATGTATTTTTATTTTTTATTTTATTGGGTTATTTTACTACGCTAGGTTATTTAGCGTCTGAATGAAATGAAGGTGATAATGCCGGTGAAATGAGTCCGGGGTCCAGCACCGAAAGTTACCCAGCATTTGCTCGTATGGGGTTGAGGGAAAACCCCGGAAAAGACCAGGTAACTTGCCCCGACCGGGATTTGAACCCGGGCCACCTGGTTTCGCGGCCAGACTCGCTGACCGTTACTCCACAGGTGTGGACATCATAATATATAAACTTATAAGAATATTCTGTAGGCGTATCTACATGTGTTAGGTATATAATAACCGACAAATTCCTGTGTACCGTGTCCATCTACTAGAATGAACGCAGTTTCCACAGTGTAATATTTTCAGACATGATATTCCGCTTGTCAACCGACCATTTCAATGTTTGTATACCTCTTTTCCCCATCTCGTACGGATGCCAGTTCATAATTTGTTTAGACAGACATCTTCTTCAGAATCCCTCTGTACATGTTAAATTCATAACAGCTTAGCCATTTCACTAAATCTGTCGTTTTATATCATATTTATACCTTTTATGTATACTCTGAGATCTCAAAAAAATTCATCTCTGCTGCCAGTAACTTTTCCCCGACAGTGTTTTCCACTTTAAAGTATTTCCGTCTAACGAAGTTCACACGTTTTAACGATAGAAAAATGTATGTTACCTTAGTGTTACAGTTTATGTTTTTATACCAAAAACATTCGTTACGTGTATCAAAAATTCATCTATGTAAAAATAGTTTTGGAAATATATAATTATGTTATTACTGTTGGAAAAAATATGTATTGCTAATCCTAATAAAATCATACACAAATTTATTCAACATAAATTTAAAGTACTTAATAAATTAAAAAATCAAAATGTAACTAATAAATTTACATGTAAATATGTATCATGAAAATGTACTCGAAATATTACCAAAAAATGCTTTTCATGTAAAATGTGATTTCTCAAGTACAATATGACAGCTACGCAAACATTTCAACAGTTTGGTTGTAATCTGTAGAAATTAATACACAAGTTGCCAGTTTCAAAAATATAAACACAAAGGGCCATATACATAGATATTCTTATCGCGAGCTTCCGGTGGGTGATCAGCGAACTAAAGTTTTTCGTATTCATAAACCAGTGTTATCAATATGAAATGATATGAATCCTATACAAGTAATCAGTTGATAGCCGGGGCTAGTTTAGCATGCTCGTAGCGCGGGCTAGCGAAATGTTTATGAATAGCACCCATAATATTTCAATACTGCTAAAAATCGATTTTAAGATCGTCACGAGAATACGATTTCATTCGCACATTCATATAATTTAGAAGTTTATTTTAAAATACCTTTCGTCTGTCTAAGTTATCTGTAAACAGCTCTTCCACAAGTTGTTAGGCAGGTTTTATTAATATTTTCCAACCAATAGCAAATTCATATAAAAATCAGTCACAATTTAAACATTTGTACTAAAATTTACATGAAAACATACAATAACGAATCACTGGGTAATGATTTTCTACTTGGAAATTTCGTACATGAGATAAAAATTACGAAGGAAACCTTTGTACTTGTATCACCAAACGGTCTATGTTGGGAAAATAAAATAATATTTACAAATACATGTCTACAATTCAAAATATCTTCAGACCAAAAAATTTAAGACCTAAGTATATGTAATTACTTTATGTAAATAACGGAACCCTATTCGCAAGGGTAAAATTACATTTATGTTCACATTAGCTTTCCTGCTACATTTTACTATATATAGATTTAAATTTTTGTTCTAAGGGTAGGGAATGTATGTGTCGATAAAGTGAATTCTTTGCGAAAACCATAGCTTTTTAAAAGCTTTTATGGCTTTTAAGGAACCCGGAGGTTCATTGCCACCCTCATATAAGCCCGTCATCGGTCCCTATAATATAAAAAGTAAATTATCTAGCATTAATATTTTACAAAATAGTCCCTCAGTTCATCGATACATTTGTGCCAGTGACCAGTAAGTTTCTTCATTTACCAGGAACTTTCTTCATTTGTTCTTGAAATAAATTCTTTGTGTATTTGTGAGGCAGATTTCTCACTTCTTCCAACACTAGGTCAATCTTTGTAAGAGTCTAGACTCCTAAGCATGTACTGTATGTCTTTAGTATTCTAAACAGGTGATAGTCGCAAGAGATAGGCATACTGTATTGTATTGTATTGTATTTATTAACATTCCATGTATTCCTACATTGCTTACAGCTAGAATATGGAACAAGTCAAAAAACTTAATACTATTATAAAATCTTAATTTATAGTCACAGTTTAGTTGGAATATATACAGAAGAGATTTACAATATAGTCTACTAGTACAACACAAAGTTTTAGTATCAATTTCATGAAGTGTTATTGAATGTCATGAATTCACCTACAGAATAGAAGGCGTGAGAAATTAGGTACTTCTTTAATTTGGCCCTAAATAATTTTATGTTCTGAGTTTCATTTTTTATATTGATAGGGAGGCTATTAAAAAATTTTTACTGCCATATAACGCACTCCTTTTTGATAGCACGATAGACTTACCGATGGAGTATGGAAGTCATTTTTGACGTGTATATATGCTATGAACTGTTGAATTAGTTACAAAGGTTTCACGATTACATACGAGGAAGATTATTAATGAAAATATATAGTGACAAGCCATGGGCATTATTTGTAGTTTTTTTTTAAATAGCCCTACACGATTCCCTAGATTTGGCACCTACTATTATTCTAATTACTCTTTGTTGTAATAGAAATATATTGTTACTATCTGTGGAATTTCTCCAGAATATTTTTCCAAAACTCATTACCGAGTGGAAGAATGCAAAGTATATTGTTTTTAAGGTATTTTACTATCTTTTGCATAGATCTAATAGCAAAACAAGGTGAATTTAGCTTGGGGGTAATTTCTTTCATATGATTTTTCCAATTTAACACATTATCGATTTTTAAGCCAAGAACTTTGGTGGTTGTTGTTTCTAATAGGGATCTCTTATTAATTATTGCGCTAGAAATTTGCGACGTTGAATTTGGACAGGATTTAAAATTGAATTATGTTAGTTTTGTTACAATTTAATACTAATTTATTGACAGAGAACCAGTCACATCCGAGCTATCAAGTGCAGGATGTATAGACCGATTATTAGTCCTGAGAGCTCAGCGACGCGAAAGAGGGGAAGTAATAGGAATAGTGGAGAGAGTTCTGGAGTAGAGATAAGGACGAGCGGTCGGTAAAGGAATAAAGTACAACTTAACACTGTACTAGAAACACAACGCTATACCGTAGGCGTGACATCCGATCGCTATGACTGTAGGCGACACACTAACCTGAACATCCCTTGGCGTAACTTAATGGACTCGCCTGACCCAGGTGCAGATTGCCGGCGACTGTCAGGACTAAATAATCGTACTGTACTAACGCAGCGCTTTGCCGCCAGGTTCATAAATATTATCTTATGTGATTTTTTCCCAGTGGGCACGGACGTTATAATGAAAGAAGGTGGTATCCCTTAGAAACGTAATTTACTGTGAAGAAAGTGACCGCCAACTCGCTGTAGCAGTACCCAGAAATAAACATTGAAGAAACTATAGTTCAGGGCAGGAAAGAAAGTGAATGAGATACGCCTTTATGTCATGGAACTCATCGCTCTCTTGTTTCACATGTAAACAGACTATTTACTCCTAAAATCCTGGTTTCATCTTTGAAAATGGTTAATGTGGGATGCACTGAATCAGACCAACAATCACGAATTGAATCGTCTTACAGTGCATGAGGGTTAAGTTGGCGTGATTTCTACTATCCTTGTCTGCGGTCCTTGTCTATCGACTGTCAACAGATGTAAGGGGGGAAAGGTTTTCTTTTGTAGAATTCTTGGAATTCCCTTCCCTCCTTCTCCCTTGGCCCTTCTAGAACACACTTTTGCAAATCCAATTAGTGGGTCTCTCAGTGGCGTCTTGGCGTTGTTCGAGTTCATTTATTCAGTAGTGTTTAGTGAATAGTGAAGTAAGTGTGTGTCTCGTTGTGTCAATTTAATATAATATAATATAATATAATATAATATAATATAATATAATATACAATAATTCACAATTTAAACAAAATGTTTTCGGAATTGCATGGTTTCCCTGTTATCTTAAACATTGTAATGTGTGTTGTGCTCTTGTTTTTAATAATCATGGTAGGCAATATGGGAAAACGCGGGAAAGCCTTGAAGTCGGACAGTATGAACATGGTTATTAATGTACACAAATTCTTTACTGAAGAATATGAGGCACTGAAACGCGGAAAGCAAACAATATCTGTGTCGAGTGTTATCGAAAGAACTGCTGCAGCGACAGGTATATCGTCTCGTAGTGTTAGCAGGATTTTAAAAAAACAAAGGGAGGCACTAGAAAGTGGAAGTGTTCTGCGAACTCCAGGAAAGAAACGCCCAAACAGGACCCCTCAGAAAACTGCAATTGACTCATTTTCTGCCGCCGCTATAAGACGAGTAATTTATTCTTTGTATCGGACTGATTTTTTGCCTAGTTTGAAGGATATAAATGACGCATTAATTAAGGAAAGCTTATTCACTGGAAGCATATGGAGTTTGAGAGAAATTCTTAAAAAAATGAAATTTAGGTATGTTAAAAATACTCAAGGCAGAAAATTTTTAATGGAAAGGTCAGATGTTATTTTAAAGAGATTTAAATTCTTAAGAAAAATGAAAGAATTACGCGCCACTGGACGCGCCGTTGTTTATCTAGACGAAACTTGGGTTAATGTGAACCATACGAAAAGCAAAGTTTGGAAAAGCGATGATCACGAAATTGACTTCCCACTTCAAACCCCAATAGGAAAAGGTCAACGGTTTATTATTTTACACGCCGGATGTTCGACAGGTTTCATTCCAAACGCGCTTCTAACTTTCAAATCTAAATCAACTAAAGACTACCACGAGGAGATGGACAGCACTGTATTTAAGAACTGGTTCATTAATCAATTATTACCAAACATTCCTCTCAATAGCATCATTGTAATGGACAATGCCCCCTATCATTCAACAGAACTCAATAAGGCACCAATTTCATCAACACCGAAATCTGAAATGCAGTCCTGGCTTCGTAACAATAACATTGAATTTGATTTACGATCCACGAAACCTGTATTATATGAACTTGTAAAAACTAAAAAAGATAATTTCAAAACATACGAAATCGACCAAATTGCGACAATGCACTCCCATACTGTAGTGAGACAGCCACCATACCATTGTGATTTAAACGCGATCGAATTAATATGGGGGCAGGTTAAAAATGACGTTGCGAAGCGTAATATTTCGTTCAAAAGTAAAGATGTGAAATTGTTGTTTGAGAGCGCTCTTGCAAAAGTGACGGAAGATAATTGGAGAAAGGCCTGTGAACACGTGGAAAAAGTCGAACAATTTTATTGGGAGAAGGACGGACTAGTAGACGAAATTAGCGATCGATTCGTAATAAATTTGGATGACACGGACACGGACGAGGAACTTTCTGGCGGAGAGGAGTCAGAATTTGAAGAGGAAGAGAGTGCCGCCGCTGCTAACTCCTGGTCGCTGGAAGGAGTGTCGACCATACCGCCGTCACCATAAATGAGGGTAGAGAGAGATGGTGAGTATTCTTTCTCTTTCTAAAAGGGACTAGACAAGTAAATCCTCATGGACTGTAGTTAACAGAGCGGATGTAATATTGCTACGTGCATCAGATCAACAAAACTATTCTAATAAGATGCATAATATCGCTGAATGAAAATCTACAAACCATAACGTAAGCCAAGTAGACGAAATGATCAGATGTGGAAACTGCAACAAGTGACAATTCTACATTATTTAGTACTTCCAACACCGATACCATTCTACATATTCTGATTTTAATATATCAAGCATAAATTTACATATGTTTAAAAACATTCATGTTAGACATATTAACTCTCGCAACTTTGCTACTACAGAATTTCATGCTATTTATCTAGGATCTTTTTTGACCACAAGGATATTTGTTGCAAATAATGGGAATATTTTATAGCTAAATGCACATTTATGCCATCCTTGCATTATAAACAGATTGTCACTTCATCCAATATCGTGCTTATTTTAGCACGCGTGCCAACAATAGCAATGACGTATTCGCTATGACGTAATTCCAGAACGCTTGGGTGGGGATGCATTCTACTCGTCTGCTTCTATGCGCCGCGTAACAAGAAATGAAATGCAGGCCAGAAGGTAACGTAACATTTATTTCCAATCTTTAATAATTTTTTATCACTTTTGTAATATCACATAAAACAGTTCTGTGGTTCAGAGAAACTATATTAACAAAACGAAGGAACATTTGTGACATAAAATTTTATACCACCTTTTCCAGGAAAAATCCCCAAAACAGATGGACGTGGAGATCACCCAACGGCAGCACGAAAAACGAAATTGACTACATACTGAGCAACAGACAAAACTCCATAAGTGACATTCAAGTCGTAACAAACCTAAAATTCAGCACTGATCATAGAATGGTAAAAGCAACACTGAAACTAGAAAAAAGACGACGATGGAAGAAACATTTAAAACCAAGCAAAGAAATGTTAGACAATGAAGAATATAAGAGGCAATTGCGGAATCGGATGGCACAGACGGACTTCAGCACAGAAAAAAGGCCACAAGAACTATATGACTCATTAGAGCACTGCATACTCCAATCATACGAAGACACTCAAAAGGCAGACAAGGCAAAGAAGCACAAGGGAAAGCTAAGCCAGGAAACCATAACGCTAATCAAACGTAGATCGGAGCTGTACCTCACGAGAGATGACTCGGAAAGAAACAAAGAAGAATACGCCAGGATAGATAAGCTAACAAAGAGAGAAATACGAAAAGACATCCGAAACCACCGAGCATCTTCTACGCGACAGATACTTGAATCTTACAAATCAGTCAGAAAGGCAAAAAGAGAGCTATATGGAGGCAGACAATGGATAATAGGAACCAAAGACCCGTCAGGGAACCGCATCACCTCAAGGAATAATACCATCGAAGCAGCCACAAAATACTATGAATCCCTATACACAAGTTCACTCCAGAATCCTACAACGAACCATATACCCAATATCAACCCCTCCCAGGTCACTCCTCCCATATTGGCCAGCGAAGTCAGGACGGCAGTAGAAGAACTGAAGAATGGAAAAACTCCCGGCGAAGACGGTATACACAATGAATTCTTGAAGCAAGCCGCAGATCATTCTGATACCGGCCATCACCACTATCTACAAAAAAATTCTGGACACGGAGGAAATACCGGACCAGTGGAAACCAAGCACTATAATCCTCCTCCACAAGAAAGGCACAAAAGATGACCTAAACAACTATAGGCCAATAAGTCTCATGTCTAACTTATACAAGCTGTTTTCGAAAACAATTACTAGAAGCTTAACGAAAACCCTGGATGAAAATCAACCTATCGAACAAGCGGGGTTCCGCTCAGGGTACAGCACGGCAGACCATCTCCAAACCGTAAGCCAGATCATGGAAAGGGCTGAAGAATTTCATTTAACAGTATACCTGGCCTTTGTAGATTATAGCAAAGCTTTCGACTCGGTTGAACACTCGAGTGTAATGCAAGCACTACATACGCAGGGAGTCGACAACAAATACATCACGATACTAAATAAACTGTATAATCAAAGCTGTGCCAAAGTGAAAACCGAGATCGAAGGACGACCATTCGGGCTCAAAAGAGGAGTGCGACAAGGAGACCCAATTTCCCCAAAATTATTCACAAGTGTATTAGAAAACATTTTTCGCAAACTGAACTGGAACAGAAATTGTGGAGTAAACATCAACGGCAGCAGACTAAATAATCTAAGGTTTGCTGAAGACGTCGTATTGTTCGCCAAATCACCCAGAGAACTGCAGTCAATGCTCCAAGATTTATGTGACACCAGCAGATTAGCAGGCCTCCTGATGAATATGACCAAGACACAAGTAATGTCGAACGGGCCGGACTCACCCATAATAATTGATGGTACAATACGTATCTGAATACGTATACCTAGGACAGCTAGTCTCCTTTCATCAGAAGACAGAGAAGGAAATAAAACGAAGGATTTCTCTCGCGTGGAAGGCATTCTGGAGTCTCAAGTTCATCGTAATGGAGAGAACACTTAGCAAGAAACTCAGAATAGAAATATTGGACACCTGCGTAACTCCTGTACTGTTATATGGTTGTCAGACATGGTCTCTCACTGCCAAACTTCGTAACAGTCTCCAAATATGCCAAAGAAAGATGCTGAGAAAGATACTAGGCTTATCACTGAGGGACAGAGTTCCTAACGAAGTGCTACAAAAGATGGCAGCAATTAAAGATCCAGCACTGCAAGCCACCAACACCAAATGGAAGTGGGGAGGCCATGTTGCACGACTTAGAGACGGAAGATGGACGCAGAAAGTCACAATATGGGATCCCCGCATTGGCAAGAGATCACCAGGAAGACCAAGACGAAGACGGGCCGACCTCTTCAGTGTACGAGTAGGAAGCCATTGGTCAAGCAGAGCAAGACATAGGGAAGACTGGAAAAACATAAGAAGACAAGTGAACAGCAACTAAAACCAGTGGACAGAAACAAGCGAACAATTCCAAACTGTGCAGAACGTGAACCAAGTGAACAATTCCACTCTTACGCGGAGTAGCTCACCGCGTGAGACAAATAGAGCTCTCCCTCTATAGGAGGAGGCCTTTGCCCTTAACGGGACATTTTTAGGCTAATCATTTCACCTAAGCTATATCTCTACTTTGTAATACCTATAAGGTCATCCATTTCTCTTTACTCTTTGCCAATGCCAGGCGCATAATCGATACGAATATATGAAAATTTGTCAGGTATGGATCCCGAATTTATTTCTAACCTTAAATTAGAGTTTCTTATATATTTAGCTAGTCATAATTTACACCAATTTAATTTAAAATATATCAATTTCAACAAATATGACCCAAAGGAATTTAATTAAAAATAAACATCACGGTAACTACAATATTGTAGTAAATTTACATAGTCATACTTCAAAGATTTTGTCATGAATTACAGCCACCCCCACCCCAGCCACCCCTAACCCACTACCTGCTCCTTCGACCAGTGCCCTGTTAAAATCGTCTTTCAGCTCGCATCCTAACACTTTAAAAGTAGCCCACATAAATTCTCAAAGCCTTTTATGTATGACAACTACCGTAAGGCCCCGAACGGGATGTTTCAGATACATCTCACTGACAATGAGAAGGCGAGATCGATTCTCGACCTAACCAGCCTACTGTTCACAACTATAAGGGTTGAAAAATATTTTCAGAGGCCCACTCCTCCACAGTGTACTCACTGCTGGAGGTTCGGTCACACTGCTAGACAGTGTAAAGCACCAGCTCAGTGCAGGAAATGCGCCGGACAGCACGTAACATCTGCGTGCATGATGCCGGCGCACTACACACGTTTGTGTGTAAATTGTCAGGGTGAACACCCTGCAACATATAGAGGTTGCAGGGAATATGTAGCCTATAAAAATCTGCACCACAGAAGGCTTGGCATAACGAGTCAGACTGCCGGTTCTGCTCGACTTCCCCCTCCTCCTCCTGCTCCGGTTAACAACCTGGAAAATTTTCCAGTACTGCTTCCCTCACAGGTCGCAGAACCAGAACCTGCTCCCTCCCGGCAAGTTCCTGCAGCGCCCTCAGAAGGCGAATGGCAGGTTGCCGGGAACAAAGGCAAGAAGGGGAAACGCGCGGTAGCACATGTTGCTACTAGCAAAGTTCCCCTTACTGCCACCAAAACAGCAGCCAAAGAGAAATCTGCTGAAAAAGAGGTGTTCATACTCACCTCTCAACCGGGTACGTCTGCTGACTATAGGCGACCCAATGAGAGCGGGCGGACTTTTAGCCAGGTTGCGACCGCCCCACCAGCACCTCGCCCAAACCTCCCTCAAACAAACCGAGAATGGGCGAATGCTTTCAAACAGCAGGCAGCCACTTGGGACCCTCAGTTTACGCTGTCTCTCATGTTTCAGATATTGAAACAAATGAGCGCGTATCTGGGGGAAAATCCTTACCTTTTCCAAGCAGCCCAGACGATCAGTAGGGCTATAGCCACACCGACGAGACCACGTAGACCTGCCGGTGGAAGAAGGAACGCGACGAGATCGCCATGGTGATTTTCGCGTCCTAATATGGAACGCTCGAGGACTACGCGCAAATAAAAACGAGCTTAGGCATTATTTAGAAACTAAAGATATAAAAATTGCGCTCATATCGGAAACCCATCTCCGCCCTTCCGATAAGTTTAGAATTACAAATTACAAAGTTTACCGTACGGATCGTTCAATCGATCCGGGACAGGACGCGGCAGTCAGGGGAGGGGGCACTGCCATACTAATTCAAAGAGGAATTCCTCACTATGAGCAACTGCTCCCTCAACTAGAAAAATTGGAAGCCACCGCTATAACTTTACAGATCTTAAATGAACCTGTAACGTTTGTAGCTGTATATTGCCCACCCCAATCACTTAAGGTTAGGGACTTAGACATCCTCATGGATACTGGACGAAAGATGGTAGTCGGCGGAGACCTAAACTCAAAACACACTGTGTGGGGCTGTCGTGTGGGCAACTCGGACGGCAATAAGTTTATCGCCACTCCCTTAGGAGTGACTATGTTGTTTCTGCCCCGAGTACACCCACACACATCCCAGACAATGCTAACCATCAACCAGACATTTTAGATATTGCACTACTCAAAAACATTAATTTTCATACCAAACTTTCGGTACATGACTCGTTAGCAAATTCAGATCATAAACCTGTTATCATTACGTTTCGAGCGCAACTACAATTATCCCCTCCAAAAACTGTGCTACTCTACAAAGCAGCCGACTGGGAACTCTTTCGAGATAAGATGGACGCTCTCACAGATGACGTGGTTCCTACATCATCTGTTGAGATCGAAGAAGCTGCTAAAATGCTAACGAATGCTATACAGGAATCTATGTCGGTAATTCCAACGAAAACTATTACTCCGGGGAAATTAGAACTTCCACAGGATACTTTAAAATTAATAAGGGAAAGAAATGACTGTCGACGTGCCTGGCAAAGAACTCGGGACCCTCGCCTAAGACCAAGGATAAATCGTTTAAAAAGGAAAATTTCTCAGAAAATAAACGATCAGATTATCCAAGCCTGGACTAAAAAACTTAGTAAATTAGATACCGACAATATGAGCGAAGTGTGGAAAATTACAAAGTTTTTCACTAAACCATATAGTGACATCCCTCCCATCCAGCACAATGGGACAACGTACAATAGTCCAGAGGAGAAGGCAACTATTTTCGCGGAAGTCCTCGAGAACTCCTTCCATACACACGGTGACTTATATGACAGACAAATACATGACAGAATAACACAAGACACAACTACGTACCTACAAAACGTGGACATCAACAATAACGACGCACCACCGATCCGTCCTGCTAGTGTTCACGAGGTAAAATGGCAAATTAGACACTTGCCAAATAAAAAAGCCCCTGGCCCCGAAGGCATACAGGCTGAAGTACTGAAACAATTATCACATAAATCGTATAAACTGTTTACAAGTATCATAAACGCTATCTTTCGGATAGGCTATTTTCCTAAAATTTGAAAAAACTCTCATATTATTCAAATTCCTAAGCCAGGAAAGAATAAATGTGATCCACGTAATTATCGACCCATTAGTCTACTAAATGTTCTAGGTAAAGTTGCGGAAAAGATCATACAAAAAAGATTGAAATCCGAGATCGGAAACAATGATCTAATCCGAAACGAACAGTTTGGATTCCGTTCAGGTCACTCGTGCACACAGCAATTGCTGCGCACAACGGAATTCATTACCACTGCATTTAATTTAAATCGAACAGTAGCGGCTATATTCCTAGATTACACACAAGCCTTTGACAGAGTTTGGCATGCGGGCTTGATTCATAAATTAATTAACAACAATTTAAATTGCCGCCTAGTTAAGCTGTTGGACAATTATACCGCACTACATGAACATGAAGGAGGGCAGTATAAATAGTGCTGGGAAGCAAGCAGAACACCTCGTGTTGCACCGCCTACATGAATATGGAGGAGGACAGTATAAATAGTGCTGGGAAGCAACCAGAACACCTCTTGTACCGCCTACATGAACATAGAGGAGGACAGTATAAATAGTGCTGGGATGAATTGTATTTTACTGGAATCACTTGTGTTATAGAGGACTGCTATGAACTAGAAATGAAGGAGTACAGTAAGAGTGATGCAGTAATGGGAAAGTGTCTGAAGAATGGGACTGGTATCACTTGTGTAGTGTACGGAATATAGAGTGGCACGATGGCATTGGGAAGTATTTAGGAGGAGGACCATTAGCATGAGATGTGTGATACGATACATGTGAGCGGATGCAGATGAACACATTGGGATTTGCACAGCTATGTTATTATTCTCAGAAGAACGGGAACAGCGTCACAAGTGTGGAGCGACACTAATGTGAATTGAATACAGAAGAACTTCTTGAGAATTGTGCAGCGTTGCAAAAGTTATCGGAAGAATGATATCAAGATTCGTTACAAGATACCCTAGAGAAAAAATATACACTATATGTGGGAATATATAAGAACTTAAAGACATTGGTGCAGTACTGAGAATATGCTGGAAGAAGAGATCAGTTTAAATAGATTGATGAATTCGACTGAAATACATTAAGAAATTGTGGAAGATTATACATATCGACCCTTTATAGTGAGAACAAATATTCTCATTTTCTTTACCCTCAAATATGAAGAGATTATCTGAGATGTCCAATCAACAATTTGCCATCCGAACGGAGAAAGTTTCAAGGTAGGGGAGAATTAATATTCAACATATATTTTATACAGTGTGGAAGTGAAATAACCTTGCAGTTTTCCAGAGCGAATAACTCGTGTTGTATGTAACAAAAAACTGTTATATCATATTGATGGAAAGTTAATAGTTTTTTCATGAAAAGTTTTTTTTTCCCCCCTCGAATGTTTAGCAATCTCTTATTCGGTAACTATTGAAAGTAGGATCATGATGTTTGTCCATATTGATAGGAAATCTAATAAAGAACAATTTATCCACCTGGCGTGTTTCAATAATGTGCACGGTTTTCGTGTAAATTTAATTTTGAAAACCTCTAAATTCAAGCCATTGCACGATGAGAGCAAGTGACAACGACTTGGCAGAGAGCACCCCACTTACCGACACACACCAAGTTCATTCACCTCTTACATCTGTGTCACGAGTAGAGTGTGTTAGCGGCGATGTTGCCGGACTGTTGAAACTTTAAACTTAATTTTCTTATTAACCGTCCATTTCATCACAAAACGTAATATAAGTTTTCTATTCATTTACGTGTACCGTACCGTCCCTTTCAATCTTTAACGTTATTTCACTTCAACCCTGTATATTTGTACACATTTGAATAGTTTACAGAAGATTCTGGTTTACTCTGCGATTATTATTTCTAGTGGCCGAATTGGAAATAAATTACTGCCGGTATGCACAGACTTTTCCTGTGATACAACTAGTTTGGGGATTTCTTAAATAAGGCATTGCTCCCAGGCGCGAACTAAATATAATACATCACGCGTTGTACAACTGTACCCATGTCTATGAGAGGGTACAGAGTATGACGACACTATTTGTTAGCATAATTGATTGTGTGATCAGCTTCACTAAATAGCAGTCAATTTTAAATATTTACTACCTGCATGCTTTTTGGTACCGGTATCTTATTTTATTTCCGCTATGTCATACCGGCTGATACCCACCCAATTCGGTCACTGATAATATAGTAATTAAATCGTTATATTTATACCAGTATATTATTATAATTATTTTTGTTATTATTATTATTATTATTATTATTATTATTATTATTATTATTATTATTATTATTATTATTATTATACATTTTCGTTTCGTTCTCTTTGTACAATTCAAAGCAGGTGTTAGCCCAAAAGATATAGACTAGGAGTGTGAAAGTAAATAAAATTTACCATTTTGAGAGAAATAACATTTGTTGAAGCCCGATTCACTTGAGAGAGATATACTGTAGTTCAAATGGTGCAAGAAGTTCATAATAATATGTTGTGACAATTTTCACGGAAGCCTTGTAGTTTCTAGCATCATTGAATATTCTGAATATTATAAACACTACAGGTTTTAAGGGGTTAGAGCCATTATTTTAACTGATAATTATTCATGTCATAAGAAAAAAAATGTCCCCACAATTTTTTTCTAATTGCAATATTTAACTAATTATTTATTAAAGTTCACAGTATTAGACGTTTGACAATGTTACTGGATTTGGAGGAGGGGTTTACAAGCACTCAGTATGCCTCAAGCGGTACAGACATCCGGTACAAAACAGAATGATTCTCTGTTCTAATGCAGAGACGGACTAGGACAACTGTTGTTTACATAAAACGAGAAGCAAATACAAACTTTCAATCTAATTAATAGAACATTAAGCTAAATTTACATTTTATTTAACAATATTGCTCCATTTTTATTGTACCTCTAAAAATAAACAATAGTATTTTACTGCACAAAATCACACGAACTTCTTTTCTAATGCAAAATCTTAATATCTCCCGCTTCCGTAAAGCAGTATCATTTTTAAATAAATTTCTGGTTGTGAGGTTTCCGAAACGGGGTAAGAGACTCCCAATTTATAATAATCGTTGAGAAACTACTATAAAAGTTCGTATACGTTAGATAACCTTCTTTGCGAAAAACGTTGGCGGTACATCTTTCTTGCTGCACTTGAATTACGACGACTTTCTCCATAAATTAATAACATAGGATATTCCTGAACTGTGAATGATATTGTAAGTTGAAACACTTAAAATGACACTGTTTCTACCGAATACCTATACTGAACTGTCATCCGCTCGGCAGGAAACCTATGGACAAGGAGCTTGAACACAGCTTAGCTGTACGTCTGTGCATAGTACTGTCAGCTGCATGGATCCTGCTGAATATGTTACCACGTCTCTCACGCCAGAATATTAACAATCGTAAGCATGCATTATTATTTAGTTCCACGAAAACGTAATAGAACACACAAATATTTATTTAAACTAATACTAACTCTGCTGAATGTACAGCCGTCAAAAGAAAAATTGACCGCTCTCTAGATACTAAGTTCCCTTCGGGTATCTTCGCTACAATTCAGACACAGGCGATGTTACAAGTTGTTGGACCGCGATGCCTGCTATAAACAGTTATAATTAAAGTTCTATACAGAACACTTGTAGAGTAAAGGTAGGATTGCGGGCTGGTATTCATAAGGTCTTGTGTTCGAATACCACGGAGTGCTGTGCTGTTTATGTTTTTTTTTATGATACGGAGAAAATACAATTGCTGCTGTCTCTTTTACGACTGTTTTAGTAGGCCTAATTAACATCAGGTTCCTGAATGCTTTATGTCATCACTTTATCATTATTTATTATGATATTATGGCTCCAAATGGACAAAAAGAAAGACAAGTATCGTACTCAACAAAAACATCTTTCATGACATAAACAAAAGAAGCATACTGGCGTCTGCCTTATTAAACGTTAAAAAACCAAACCAAAAGCAACGATTAAATATTTAGTTCATCTTCCTCCAATCTCAATCACATTTTGCAGTCGAGTGGACATGTCCTGGACGAGCTTCCTCAAATCATCAGGACTTCTTGGAGGGGGATTGGGCCAATTTTTCCGCATATTATTACGTTTCTTTACTTGTGCCCCCCCCCCCTTTGGCTCAATTGGAACAACGTCTGAATTCAGATGTTAACTTCTCAGGCTCAAATCCTCGTCGTTCCTTTTCACTTCATTGTGTTACAGTAAAGTAAAATGTAATAATTTAAGAAATTGTATTATTGAACTTTTGTGAAAAAATTAATCTCTAACAGGAATGTGATGTATGTATTTAACCTAAGAGGACCGCCGCCACAGTTCATTGTTACCGGTAGCAGCTATTGTTGTAAT